>NC_089229.1:59120848-60322098 GCF_963924675.1 Phocoena phocoena | reverse complement strand
CCTTGGTGGTCCAGTGGTTAGAACTCAGCGCTTTCACTGCCGTGGGCCCAAGTTCGATCCTTGGTTGGGAACTAAAGATCCTGAAAGCTGCGTGGCTTAAAAAATTTAAAAAGAAAAACAAAAAGAGAAGTATGTATACAGACTTCTCTGAATGGGCAGAAAAAGTGAAAATATTTGTGTACCGTGTGAAGGCTCACCAAAGGATGACCTCAGCAGAGCAGGATTTTAATAATTCTGTGGCTACCAGGCAGCCTCTTTCCTCAGCTCCTCCTGTAATCACTCAATGGGCTTGTGAACAAAGTGGCCATGGTGGCAGGGATGGAGGTTATGCATGGGTTCAGCAACACGGGCTTCCATTCACCAAAGCCAACCTGACTACAGCCACTGCAGAGAGCCCATTGTGGCACCATTCCTGAGGGTGATCAGCCAGATACCTGGTGGCTGGTTGATTATACTGGACCACTTTCATCATGGAAGGGGAAGCATTTTGTTCTTACTGGAATAGACACTTACTCTGGTTATGAACTTTCCTTCCCTACCTACAATGCTTCTACCCAAACTATCATTCATGGACTTACAGAATGCCTAATCCACTGTCATGGGATTCCACACATTATTGCTTCTGATCAAGGAACTCATTTCACAGCAAAAGAAGTGCAGCAGTGGGCTCATGCTCATGGAATTCACTGGTCTTACCATGTTCCCTACCATCTGGAAGCAGATGGTTTGATAGAACACTTGAACGACTTTTGGAGACCCACTTATAGTCTACTAGGTGGCAATATCTGATTATTTTTGCTAATGTATAAGTACAATTGATTTTTGCATGTTGATCTTGAATCCTATAACCTTGCTAAACTCTTAAGTCTAGTGGCTTTTTGGTAGATTCCATAGGATTTTCTATATAAGTAACATGTTACCTACGCAAAAGGACAGTTTACTTCTTCCTTTCTAAAATATATGCTTTTCTTTCTTTATGCATTGACTAGAATCTTGAATACAATGTTGAATATAAGTGGTGAGAGCAGACATCTCTATAATTCTCAGTGCATTTCTATGTTTCAAATGATTCACACTTAAAAATTTGTAATTCATATCAAAATTAAAGGAGAAATGCAAGAATAGTACAAATAGGGACTTCCCTGGCAGTCCAGTGGTTAAGACTCTGCACTTCCTCTGCAGAGGGTGCTGATTCAATCCCTGGTTGGGGAACGAAGATCCCGCATGCTGTGCAGTGCGGCCAAAAATTAAAAAAAGAGAAGAGTACAAATAACTTTCCCCCCCCCGAACAATTTACAAAAGGAGAACCATTTACCATCAGCTCTGAATACTTTAGGGTATGATTCCTACCAAGTAGAGCATTCTCCTACACAACCACAAGAGAGCCATCAGAATCAGGAAATTGCTATTTGATACACTACTACCATATAACCCACATACCCTGTTCAAGTTTTGCCAATTGTCCAAAACATATCCCTCAGTGCAAAAGGATCCAGCGGAGGGTCACATGTTGCATTTAGTTGTCATATTGCTTTATTCTCACTCAGTATGGAACTTGTCTTTGTCTTGGTCTTTTTTTGATTTTCATGACCTTGACATTTTTGAAGATTACAGGCCAGTTTTTTGTAGAATGTTCCTCAATCAGGTATGTCTGATATTTCCTCATAATTCGATTCAGCTTATGCATTTTTGTCAGGAATTACTATGGAAGTGATGCTGTTCTAATTGCACTCTATCAGCCTGTATATTATTTTGATTTGTCCCATTAATGGTAATGCTAGTAACGTTCATCCCTTGATTATGGTGATGTCTTCCAGGTTTCTCCACTGTAAGATTATTCTTTTTCCTTTTGTAATTAATGAGTATTTTGTGGGAAAGTACTTTGAAAGTACTACTCCTCAAATTTTCACCCATTTGGTTTAGTATTCATTGATGTTTTGTGGCTTAATTATTACCCATGGCTTCTAAATGGCATTTTCTAATCCCATCATTCCTTCTACATTAATTAGTTGTCTTTTACTGAGAAAACCTTTTTCTTCTTCCCACTTATTTATTTATTTAAAAAAATTTTTAATTTTATTTATTTATTTTTGGCTGCGTTGGGTCTTCGTTGCTGTGCGCAGGCTTTCTCTAGTTGTGGCGAGCAGGGGCTACTCTTCGTTGCGGTGCGTGGGCTTCTCGTTGTGGTGCGTGGGCTTCTCGTTGTGGTGGCTTCTCTTGTTGCAGAGCACAGGCTCTAGGCACACGGGCTTCAGTAGTTGTGGCTCATGGGCTCAGTAGCTGTGGCTCGCGGGCACTAGAGCGCAGGCTCAGTAGTTGTGACGCACGGGCTTAGTTGCTCTGCAGCATGTGGGATCTTCCTGGACCAGGGCTCGAACCCATGTCCCCTGCATTGGCAGGCAGATTCTTAACCACTGTGCCACCAGAGAAGCCCCCCACTTATTTATTAATTATTACAATCATAATGACTCATAGATTCCTGTTTTATTCAGTGGATTATAATCTTTTATTGTTATTATTTAGTTTGATGTTCAAATTGTCACAGATTTGGCCAGTGGGAGCCCCTTCAAGCTCTTTGTTTTTCTTTTAATTGGAGTATAGTTGGTTTAAAGCTGTCTCATATTCTTTTTTTTTTTCTTCTTTTCTTCTTTTTTTTTTCATATCCTTTTGAAATGATGTCTCCATCAGTTTTTGGAAGTATAATAGACTTACAATATTATATTAGAGGTGTACAACACAGTGATTTGATATTTTTATATATTACAAAATGATCACCATGATAAGTCTAGTTACCTCTGTCACCATACAGAGTTATTACAGTATTATTGACTGTATTCCCTATGCTGTATACTACATCTGTGACTTATTTTATAAGTAACATGTCCCCATCATTATTTGAGCATTCCACACTTTGTCCTGGCACAACCATATATTTCAGGTTCATCTTGTACTTTCCCCTCCCCAGCCCCTGAATCAGCCCTTTTCCCATGAATCAATGGTTCTTTTCATTGGAGAACTGCTATTTAGAAACCATAGATCAATGCTATGGGGTGTCACTATTTCCAGGTCCTCTCAGTGAACCGAAGTAGGGGGAAAATGAGTTTATGTGTATATATATCTATATATTATAGATATATACATTTTACCCTGATACCTCTAATTCTAACCTAATGTTACAGGGTTCATTCTGATTTTCTTGTTTTCCACATTTGAGACCCTTATCTGGCAGAAGAAACCTGGCTCCCTTTATCTTCAATATATTTATTTATTTGACCAATCCCACTTGTATATAGCCAGTCTTCTGTTGCTGTTGCTTCCCATCACTCCTCCTACCACGGATGCTTGCTTGAGCTCCAACACGCCATGCCAGGCTCCCAAGATGGATTCCACACATGGAATCAGAACCCTCTTTACCCTCCTCAGGCTCTAACATACCACAATGGTATGGGCCACTGCTGCTGCTCATCTAACTGGACTCCTACATTCCCCACATAATGCCTTTTAGACTGAATTACTCAGGAAGGAAGGAAGAAGAAAGGAAGGAAAGTAAGAAGATAGGCAGGCTTGTAATTACTTTTTAATTAAGGAGAAGAAAAGCCCCAACTCATTTTGATTCCTAATTGTCACTCACAGGAGCATTGTTGGCTACTCCTTTACTTGTGGCCGAAAGAAAATCAGGTTTCATTATTAAACTGCGTATGGTTCATCTGTGTGCATGATATTTTTTTTTTTTTTTTGCGGTACTTGGGCCTCTCACTGTTGTGGCCTCCCCCGTTGCGGAGCACAGGCTCCGGACACAGAGGCTCAGCGGCCATGGCTCACGGGCCCAGCAGCTCTGCGGCATGTGGGATCTTCCCTGACCGGGGCACGAACCCATGTCCCCTGCATCGGCAGGCAGACTCTCAACCACTGCGCCACCAGGGAAGCCTATACTGAGTCAGTTTTAAGATTTAAGAGTTATCTTAGATGGGATATGCCAGATCTGGACTATAATGGATGATAAATATTTCACACTGATTCAGGAAGGCAGCAGTGCAAAAGAGCATGGGCTCTGAAGCCAGACATCCTGGGTTCCAATCTGCCCTATCATATTTACCAATAGCGAGACCTTGTAAAAACTGCTCAGCCTCTTTAGGCCTCAATATCTTCATCTCTAAAATGGAGATTCTACTTCATAGGGTTGTTTAAGCAGATTAAGCAATACCCTTAAAACAGTGTCTGGCACTAGAGGTGGATTTGCCTTGAAACTAAAGACATTTAAGTTTTAGGGAATCTCACTTGCACAGGCTACCTCCAAGGCCCTGTACTTAATTTTATATTTGTAATTTTTTTCTTTTTCTTAAAAAGAATCCCCAAATTGTATAAACTTCAGGCCTTACCCAACTGGGTCGCCTCCTGTCTGGCACATAGTAAGTACTTGGTAAATGTAAGTTTTTATCAGTTACATCTAATATTGAGTGGTTCTTTATGGTGTTTTTGTTTTCAGTTTTGGTGTGTGTATTTTTATTTTTGTTTTTGCTTTTAAGTTGCTCCACCTTGTAGAAAAACAAACTAGAAATAAGCCATAATGTAGGATATTTCTTCACTCATTCTCCACTAAAAAATATTTATTGAGGGCTTCCCTGGTGGCGCAGTGATTGAGAGTCTGCCTGCTAATGCAGGGGACATGGGTTCGTGCCCCGGTCCAGGAAGATCCCACATGCCGCGGAGCGGCTGGGCCCGTGAGCCATGGCTGCTGAGCCTGTGCGTCTGGAGAGACCACAGCAGTAAGAGGCCCGCGTACCGCAAAAAAAAAAAAAAAAAAAAAAATATTTATTGAGTGGCTTCTATGTCAAAGGTGTTCACAATCTTGTGGCCAAGACCAACATATATATAAATAATTACAATATGAATAATAAGTGCTATAATAAGTATATATACAGACACAAAGAGGAAGGCCCAAAACTTAGCCTTTTGACTGAAACGTTTTAGTGGATAAATATGAGATTTGGAGGGTGGAGGATTATTCAGTTTGAAGAAACAACATATTCAAAGGCCTTAATTCCTTCATTGAATAAATATTTATCAAGGATCTGCATTATGGCAGGTACTATTCTGGATGCTGAGAATACAGCAATAAATGAATCAGGCAAGAGCTAGGCTTTCATAGAGCTTACACTCTAGTAGTAGGGGCACTAAATAGGGTAATGCGATAGAGTGTTACACAGTGTATTAGTGCGTGTCCATTCTAAACTGAATGGTAAAAGAAGGCCTTTCTGAGGATGAAACATTTGAGGAGAGGCTTGAGTGACAAGAAGGAGTCAGACATGAGAAGATGTAGGGCAGGGAGGGGCACTCAAATGCAAGAACTGCTGGTAGCAAAGGACCCAGAATAGCCAAAACAATTTTGAAAAAGAAAACAAAGTTAGAGGACTCACACAACCTGATTTCAAGACTTACTGTAGAGTTACAGCAATCAAGACAGTGTGGTTTTGGTGTAAGGATAGACATTTATATCAGTGGAAGAGAAAAAAGAATCTAAAAATAAGCCTAACTGCATATGGTCAATTGAATTTTAACAAAGGTGCCAAGTTAATTCAATGGAGAAAAGACAGTCTTTTCAAAAAGTGGTGCTGAAACAATTAGGCATCTGTATGTAAAAACAGAACTACAACTCATACCTTGCACCACATAAAAAAAGTCAGCTTGAAATGGATGATAGACCTAAATATAAAACCCAAAACTATAAAACTTCTATAAGAAAATATAAGTGAAAGTCTTCATAATTTTGGGTTAAGCAGAGATTTCTTAGCTAGGACACACAAAACACAAACCATAAAAACAAAGTGATAAATCTGGACTTCATCAAAATTGAAAACTTGTCTTCAAAAGATCCTGTTTAAAAAATGAAAAAAACAGCCATGGCCTGGGAGAAAATGTATGAAAAACACATACCTGATAAAGGACTGGTATCCAGATTACAAAAAGAACTCTCACAACTCAGAAGAAAACAAACAACCTAATTTTTAAAATGGGCAAAAGGTTTGAACAGGCATTTCACCAAATAAATATATAAAAAGATGCTGAACGGGCTTCCCTGGTGGTGCAGTGGTTGAGGGTCCGCCTGCCGGTGCAGGGGACGCGGGTTTGTGTCCCGGTCCGGGAAGATCCCACATGGCGCGGAGCGGCTGGGCCCATGAGCCATGGCCGCTGAGCCTGCGCGTCCGGAGCCTGTGCTCCGCAACGGGAGAGGCCACAGCAGTGAGAGGCCTGCGTACCGCAAAAAAAAAAAAAAAAAAAAGATGCTAAACATCATTAGACCTTATGGAAATGCAAATTAAACCACAGTGCCATATCACCACATACCCACTAGAATGGCTAAAATTAAAAACATAGATAATACAAAGTGTTGGGGAGGATGAGGACACCTGGAACTCTCATACACTGCTGACAGCAGTGTAAATAATATACCCCCTTTGGAAAACAATTTAGCAGTTTCTTATAAAGTTACACATACACTTACCACATAACCCAGAAATCCCACTCCTGGGTATTTACCCAAGAGAAATAAAAACATATGCCCACACAAAGACTTCTACATGAATGCTTGTGGCAGCTTTATTGTAATAGCTCAAAACTGGAAATTACCTAAATGTCTATCAACTGGTGAATAGACATATAAATTACAGTATACATCTACATAATGAAATACTACTCAGCAGTAAAAAGGAATAATACATGCAACAAGATGGATGAATCTCAAAAGCATTATGTGAAGTGAAAGCAGACAGACACAAAACCTTACATATTGCATGATACCATTTAGTGGCATTCTGGAAAAGACAAAACTACAGGGACAAGAATCAAATCAGTGGTTGCTAGGGGCCGTGGTGATGGTGGAGGAGGGGACTGACTACAAAGGGGCAAAAGAAAACTTGTTTGGGGTCATAGAAATGTGCTATATCTCAATTGCAATGATTACATTACTATATACATTGTCAAAATTCAACATATTGTACATTTAAAAATGGTGAACTTTATGTGAATTATTCCTCAATAAGCCTGAATTAAAAAATCACCACTGGTAACAAGTGTGGTTTTACACTTGTTCTTAGCCTAAAGGATGAGAAGTGATTATCTGCAAATCCTTTGACACTCCTCACTTCAAAAGGTGGAGCCTAATTCCACTCCCCTTTAGTGGAGGCTGGACTGACTTAGTGACACACAGAGTATGGCAGAAGTGATGGTGTGTAACTTCTGAGAATAGGCCATAAAAGGCATTGCAGCTTTCTCCTTGTTCTCTCTCGGATCACTCACTTTGGGGGAAGTCAGGTACCACATTGTAAGGACCTTCACTAGCCTTATGGAAAGGCCCACTTGATAAGACCTCTTGCCAACAACCGTTTGGGTGAGACATCTTGGAATTGAATCCCCTGAGCCCCAATCCGTGTGTCAACAGGGGCTGCAGCCCCAGCCAATATCTTGTCTGCAACCACATGAGAAATCCTGAGCCAAAACCAACTAGGTAAGCCAGTCCTGAATTCCTGACTCACAGAAACTGTCAGATAATAAATATTTGTTGTTTTAAGCCAGTAAGTCTGGGGTAATTTGTTATACAATTATAGATAGCTAACATATTATAATAGAGATGAGAGGAGTAATCTGAGGTGAAGTTGGAGAGGTAGGTAGAGACCAGATCTTGTAAAGACCTAACAGGCATTGTGAGGACTTCAGATTTTATTTGGTAAGCCATTAGTGGTTTCATTCAGAAGAAAAACAAGCACAGTTTCATTTTCAGTAATCATTTCACTATGGAGTGGTCAAGAATGGATGCAGGGAGACCAGTTAGGAGGCCATTTTGGCAGTACAGGTAAGAGATGATGGTGGCTGAGACTAGGGTGGTGACACTGGAGATGGACGTATAGAGTGAAGGAAGTAGAGGAAACAAGGATGAGCCTACAGTTTTTTTGTTTGAATAGTTGAAATGAGGGTAACTGTAAAAGGGACATATTGGGAGGAGTGATGGATGAAATCAAGGCTTGAAGGAGTATATAAGCATAATGTGTTTGAGAAACTGCAAATAGGTCAGTATGGTTGGAGTTTATGGTGATTAGATAGGAAGAGAGAGCAGTGAGAAAGTAGGCTAAAAAGACAGGCATGAAAGAAAGACCCTGTTTATCACCATAAAATGTCTGACTTTATCCAGTTAGTCTGGGAGCCACTAAAAGATTTTCTAAGTAAGAGAATGATTGATCAAATTCACATTTTAGAAAGATAACCAGCAGCAGCAATACAGACTTTGGATTGAAGATGAGAGATACTGGAAACCAGAAGACATTTTGAGTAACTTTCTGATTTTTAGGAGGCAGCATAGTACAGTAGAAAGAACATACAGGCCTTTGGAGTCAGATGGACCCGAGTTCAAATTGGCATAGCAAGTTACCATCTATTATGGGTTGTGCTGTGTCCCCCTCCAACTTCAGATGTTGAAGTCCTAACCCCCCAGTACCTCAGAGGTGACCTTATTTGGAAATATTGCAGATATAATTAGTTAAGATGTAATTAGTTAAGATAAGGTCATACTGGAGTATGGTAGGTTAATCCAATATGCCTGGTATCCTTATAAAAAGGGGAAAGTTGGTCATAGACATGCACACAGGGACAATGCCATCTGAATATGAAGGCACAGATCTACAAGTCAAGGAATGCCAAAAATTACCAGCAAGCCACTAGAAGCTAGGGGAAAGGCATGGAACAGATTCTGCCTCATAGCCCTCAGAAGGAACAAACTCTGCTGACACCTTGGTCTTGGACTTTTAGCCTTCAGAACTGTGAGATAATAAATTCCTGTTAAGCCACTCAATTGGTGGTACTTTGTTATGGCAGCCCTAGTAAAGGAATACACAATCTGTGCGACTTGGACAAATTGCTTTATCTTGCTAATCCCTAGTATCCTAATCTGTAAAATGGGGATAATTGTGTCTACCTAATAAGGTGGTCACGAGGATGAAATGAAATGGCATTTGCAAAACACCTGGCACTGCATAAATATTATTTTACATTTGTGAGACACTAATGCTACAAGGAAAATGGGACATTTTTGAACATTTTTGGAAAGACTGACTACAACTTTAAGGGTCATGTGCAATACAACTTAAAGGAATAGGATGGACAAAATGATCCTGGAACCCTTATTTCCTGTTGGATTCCTTAGAGAGGAGCCCTGGGATTGTCTTGCATTCTGTGAAAATGCAGCTTCTTTTGGGATAGAACACTAGTACAAGAACCAAAAGCACTCTCCAAGGCAGGAAGGTTGAGGCTAACGAACATCCTGTGGTGTGGTAAAGTTGGGAAGGGAAGGAGGTGAACAAAGCTAGAGAAGAATGGGCCAGATGCCTTAGGCCTCCAGGTTTCCCAGCACACTTCCTTAGGTAAAAGATTTAGGCTGGGGGTTGTCCTCTCCTCAGCTCCATGTGGGAAACCCAACAGAGGCCTCTCACCGGTCTCTGGAACGCCTAGTCTTTTCAAGCAGGGAGTCCATTGCCAAAGCAAACAATCCCAGCTCTACGATTGTGCTCTGGCTGGGGTAGGGGAGAACAAAGCTCCCTTTCTTTGCTTCCCCAACTCTATGGCTCCAGCCAAAGGCACTGTTTACACAATCTTCCCTGGTGAAGAATTTGTTCCTTCTCTCTCTAGGTTACAGCTGGAAAAGATTGACTCCCTCCTTGCCTGTTCCTTTTTCCCAGACCCCTGGACAAGAAAAGTGTCCAATACCTGAAGCCTCCCACCCTCAGAAAAGATGTCAGCACACTTAGGAGTAACTCCAGGCCCTTTTGTGATGTGACAGAGACCCTCAGTTTTAGTAGCAGAAAGCCTGTCAGGCTGGGAAAGGGAGGCTGGCTGGAGCTATCAGGAGCCTCGCTTGTCTCCATTCCAACTCTGTTTATTCCTCCCTCTCTCACTCCCCAGGGATTCCAAGGCTTTCCCAGGTCCATATCTAGGAGTGAATCAAATAATCAAAATCCAGGGCAGATTTGGGTTTCTTCTTTAAAAGGATGAAAACAATGTTTTCTAGTGGGAAATGTTTTCTGTAGTCTTTAGTTCACTAACTCCAGCAGCACATATGTTTCCCTCCAGCCCCAAAAACAAAAGCAAGAAGGAGAAAAGGAAGCCCCAGAGTGGTGGAGTCTAATTTTAGCACTGGCAGAGAGTCCCAGTGTTAAGTTACTCCTGGTAAATTGTAACTAAGAAACAGAAGAGATAGAGACAATTTACAAGGTCTAGGCCCCCAGCAAGAAGTTTTAAAATCGACTTTCATTTATTTCTATGACATCTCCAGGAGGCATATCTCAAGGAAATGTGCCTCCCATTTCACACAAGGGAAGGAAACTGAAGCACAAGAATTTACCAAGAGTGACTTGAACCCAGGATTCTGGCACTTTCAATTTGGTCAACTCTATAAGCCAAGTTGCTTTCTGAAAATTTTATGGGTCTTTGCACTGTACAAATTTTCCCTGAGCTAAATCCCCACTGGCTATCCTCCTGCTGTTAAGGGAGTTATGGGCTAGGTGTTTATTACCCTTTGCAGCTACGTTTTGGAAACTTAAAGTCCTTGCTCCAGCTGTTGGGAGATGTGGATGGAAAGGCCTTAGGGGTACAAAGGGGATGCAAGTCTGTTAGGCTCAGGTATCACCCCTACACCTACACAAACACCATCAACCCCCCCACCTCACCCCGCCACCAACCACCCTCCCCAGTAAGACCTGCAGAGTTGGTTTCTGAAAAAGCAGCTCCACAGTTCCTGGAAGGCTCTAATCCACAATAGTTAAAAATATCCATCTTGGGGCCAGAGCTGAGCCAACTAAGCTGACCCTACCCAGAAACCCAGGAAATTACCCAGCAGTGGGTAAAATGAATACAAGGGTAGGCAAATGCTACCTATCCGCAATATAACAACAGGGATGATAATTGTAAGAAAAACAGATCCATCTCCTTCACTGAGAGATCTAAAAAACTGTCCAGATTTGTCTTTCCCTCTCCTTCAATGATATCCTGGCCCCCACACCTCGTGGTGTGGCATAATGCAAGGAGCTCTGGTCACGGGTTTCTATTCTGTTCTATCTAGAACTAAGTCATGATTCTTGAACAGGAGTCTTAGTTTTCTCATTTGTTAAAATGAGAAAAAAATATCTACTCCACACAAATGAAATAGCTATAGTAAAAATAGCTATAGGCATACAGTTTTTGTTTAAAGGCCTTTCCTGGACTTCCCTGGCGGTCCAGTGGTTAAGACTCCCCGCTTCCACCGCAGGGGGCACGGGTTCAATCCCTGGCAAGCCACAAAGACTTGCCAGAAAATTAAATAAATAAATAAAATAAAGGTCTTTCCTTATTTAGCCTTCCTGAGCTAGGTTAGAGTCAACACAGTTAGGAGGCAGAGCGTCAGATAAGTCAACTTTAGAGTTTCCTTTCAGTGCAAGATTCAGATGCAACTTCACTCCTTTTGCAGACTGGAAGATTGCACCTGTGTTAGCTTTCTATCGCTACATAACAAACTACACAAACTTAGTGGTTTAAAACAAATTCCATTTATTATCTTACTGTTCTGTAGATCATAAAATCCACGCAGGCTTGATTCCATTTTCTGTTTAGGGTCTCCCAAATCCAAAGTCAAGGAAGGTGTTGACTGGTCTGGGCTCTTATCTAGAGGTTCTAAGGAAGAACCCACTTCCAAGCTTATTCAGGCTGTTGGCAGAATTCAGTTCCTTCCAGTTGTTGGACTGAGGTCGCATTTCCTTGCTGGCTGTTGGTTAGGGGGTCAATTTCAGCTCTTAGAGGCCACTTTCCAATCATTGCATACGGTCCCCTCCAACTTCAAAGCCAGTAATAGTGCAACGAATCTTTTCTTCAAATGTCTCTGATTTTTCCTTCTGCCACCAGTCTGAGAAAGCTCTTTGCTTTTAAGGGCCCATGTGATTAGATCAGGCCCATGCAGGTAATCTCCCTATCGTAGTCAACTGTGCCATATATAACATAACCACAGGTGCAATAGCTCATCAAATTCACAGGTTAGGGATTAGAGCATAACATTTTTAGGGGATCATTTAAGAAATTCTGCCTGCCACAGCACTTATTCAAAAGATGAAAGGAAATGATCTCTTTTGGGGTGGGGTGGGGAGCAAAGAAGGAAGTGGGAATAGACTATCACTAACTAACCGTTTATACCAATAAGAGAAGCCAAGCGTTTGAGATGAGAGAGTCCTGCCCCATCCCCGGTATTCTATCCATTATATCTTCTGCCACATTTTGATTGGCTACTTTGGTCACAATGTCCTAACATAGTGCCTTGAGGTAAATGCTCAATCATAAAGACATGTTAAGGAATGCTTGGGGACTAAAAAAAAAAAATCTTCCCATGTTTTAGTTTTTTCTCATTAAACAGTGTGAACACAAAGCTGTCCAAAGCTGTCCGAGAGTGTGTCCTAAGAATACATGTTGGAAAATGCATATTTTCAGACATGGCTCAACCAAGTCAAAATTTCATTGCTCAAAACTTGTAGGACCAGGATAATAGTCCCTGTACTCCTTTTCCATTTTCTATTTCAGAATTCAACATGAATATTCCTTCACCTGATTTCTCTTCAATGGAGGTAAGACACAGAGCAGCCTCAGGTTCCTGGGCACCAACTTGAGCTAAAGCACCAGGGCTGTTCCTGAGCAGCTTTTTCATCCTGATGACCTAAGAAGGCCTCAAACTAATAAATCCATCCTGAAAGGGAGGCTGGAACAGGGTTCCTCATTACTGCTGTTTAGCATGTAGATGATTTTCAAAGGACGTGATTTTCCTCTAATTAGGATGACTAATTGAAGAAACTGAGGAGAGGGAACCAACTATATGGGAAGAGAACCTAAAAAAGAGTGGATATATATACATTAGTATAACTGATTCACTTTGCTGTACGCCTGCGACTAACACAACAATGTAAAATCAACTAGACTCCAATAAAAATTAGGAAAAAAAAAAAAAAAAGAAGAGGGAACTCTCTGCCTTCAGCAGCCCTGGGTCTTTTCCTCCAGATGCTTTACGGCCAGACTTGCCAACCATAAAAGAGGGAGAAACTGTGTATAAAATACCTGTAATAGGCTCTGAGCTTCATGGAGAATGGAAAGCAAATTATAATCAATATACATTGAACTTTCATGGCACCATCCTTTCCAAATACCCAAGGTACTGCATGCACATAATTCCTGGGATGAGTATCATCCCAATTTAATAGATGGGGAGAAACTGAGATCCTAGAGTTATTGGTTAGTGATCTGACCACCATCACAATGGCCAGGAATAGAAGAGAGATTAAACTAACATCTCCTAATTTCAAATCATGTGATCTTTTTGAAACTACAAGGACAAATAGAAAGCTTTCATTCCATGCTATCAAAATTGGAAAGACCTTCAGAAAATTTGCTCTTGGACCCTCTCTACTAAAACATAGCACTCCTCTACCCCAAGTTGCTGGCAACTTGAGTTGCCAATATCTCTTGGGACCTGAAACTAAGAGGATCCAGGTTGCCTTGACTCCTAAAGAAATTTGCCTCCAAGCTTCTTGCAGCACCATCTCATCATTCACCTCAGAGAGAACAAGAACACGTGGGAGACCAGGTGTGCTCTCTCCAAGCACCTGAGTTGTTAAGGAGTCAGCTAGATTCAATCCCAAAGAAAGGGCCAAGGAGAAAAAGAAAACACAGATGACTCTGAAATGATGACTTGATAAGGGGATTGGCAAGAGAGGCTCCTACCAGAGGTTCAAACTTAAATGAACAAAACAGAGGGCTATTTCTCATCCTCATATGTAGGTATCTTCCACCTACTCGTGTCTGGAGGAGCTGTTCTTGTGAGGTCCACCTAGAGCCCCAAAGTCCAGCATATAGTTATTTGGGAATAGTATAGCAATCTAGAAGTAAACTGTGGATAAGACCCCATTCAACCCTTGATCACAACAGCAAAAGGGCAAGGGTGAATGACTTGGAGTGACCTGCTTCCTGAGCACCAGTTTACTCTGAGGTGCAGTCTCTGCCCTGGTCTTTAATTTTAGTCACTGACTGAACCAAAAGAAAATCTGTTGTGGTCATCTACATTATCATGAAAGGACTTTAATTTATACCCGACTTCAAGCATATGTAAGATAAGGCTTATTTAAAGTTTAGCCTTTAGAAAATAATAATCCTTTAGTTTATACTAACCCCACTGTACAAAGTCCCTCTTGAGGCATTTTTAAGGGAAAAGGCTTATCTTTGTTTATTCTCCTCTTTCTTGCTTGCTTGGGAAAACAATGGTCATCAGCAACACTGGAAGAGTCCCACAAGACCAACAGTGTGGTAGTCTTACACCCTGGGCTACGAGACATGACCTTTGCTCTAGCTCCAGCTCTGCTAGTAAACGTTCCCAGGAGAATCCTTCGATCTCTCAGTCTGTTCCCTTGTGAAGTGAGGTGGTTGGTTCAGATGATTAAAAATTTAACCAAGATACTGCTGTCATGCTACATACTTCTAGGGATACAAGATGAATATGACATAGTCCCTGCCTCAAGAAGCTAACATCTAACTTGGAAGATAAGGCACACATATGTGCACACATGTATACATAAACCCACAATTTATTGTACACAGTAAGCATTATAAAGGATGCAACATGCTCTACAGCCCTTTATATGGGTTAATGCTCATCTGACTGAAAGTGGATGGAAACCAGATGAAAGCTTCATGGAAGAAGAGGTAGCATTTAAGCTGTCTTTCAGGATAACAGGGAGTTTGAAAAAGAGGAAAGTGACCAAAGATTCAGGGAAAGAAAGCAGAGATGGACAAAGGGAAAGGCCTGTAGATATGTAAGGACAGTAAAGCAAGGAAAAGTATTTGGAAAATGACAAATAGTCCACTTTGGGTAGTGTTTGGGAATAATAAAAAACAAAGCTGAGAAAGTCAAGTCAGACTGTTTTCGAATTGGTAAATGGCAAAACCAGTCCTATGCTTAAGGATTAACCTGACAGTGGTTGGCAGAAGTAAATGCTAGAGGGTAGAGATGGGAGGCAGAAGACCAATTAAGAGGTTATTGCAATAGACCCGGTGGGTGGCAATGAGGACCTCAGCCAGGAAAGTGGCAGTGGAAACAGAGAGCCCATTAGTCAAAATTTTAAACCAGTACTCTAAGTTGCTATTGACCCAGTTCTCCAAGGTAACATGCCATCCCAGGTGAAAACTATTAAAAAGGAGCACTAGTTTGAATAAAGCTTTCCCAACTTAAGAGAATGAAGAATAAGTGAGCCCAGACCCATGTTGAGCTGAGCGCCATCACTAACCTCCAGGCCTTATACTTTCACCAAGGCATTCAGCCAATTGTGGAAAAGAAATATACACAGGAGACTCAAGAAACATCTTTTTAATACAGTATCTATTTGTCTTCCTTCTGTCAAACCCTGAGCTGACCCCTTTCCCCAGGCTGCCTGGGGAGGTACAGGAAAAGGAACATACAGGGCAGACAAGACACGGGAGAAAGAACTATGGGAGGTGGAAACGGCTCCTTCACATGGCGAAGAGGATGAGAAAGGCCACCATCAGGCAAAAGAGTCCCATGGCTTCCGAGAGGGCAAAGCCCAGAATGGCGTAGGAGAATAGCTGCTGCTTCAGAGAAGGGTTCCTGGGAGAAGGGGAGGAGAAAAGACTGAATCTCTAGTCCGCACAAAGAAAAGGACAATCATTAAAGGTGGACTCAGGGAGAATCCATCTCAAGCTATCATCTCACTTAATGAGATGACATCATGCCCCAATTCTTGCTCTGATACACCAAGGGCTCTATCATCTCACTTAATGAGATGACATCATGCCCCAATTCTTGCTCTGATACACCAAGGGCTCTACAGATGAATAAAGGGAGTGGACAATCCGAAATTCTGTAACACAGCCCAGCTACAAACACTACTGCCTCTACTGGATCACCCACATCTTCCTCATAACTTAAGACTCCTGGGTCTGGACACAACTATCCAGGGCTCAACCAGAATGGAAGAGGTATCTGGAGTGGCAGGGCCTATCAGACCAGTGTCTCCAAACTGTAAGCAGCAGAACCCCAAAATACAAAATGCATAAATCTAAAGTATAATTGTAAAAAAAGTGCGGGATTTGAAAGTCTTGTTTGATTGGTTTCCCTTTCATTCTCTAAGACAGTCTCTGGGGTATAGCCTCAGAACCCTAGGGCTTTATGTAAAACAATTAGAAAAACACTGTTCTTGTGGACAATGGAGCCAGAGGGACAAATAACTTCTCTCATTTCAAAATAGTCAAAAGATTTTGGAATACAAATGGTCTGTGAGGTTTAGATGATATGATTAAAAAATGGCATAAAGGATTCCCAACTTTGGAAGTCAGTATATAATTTCTATTTCCCTTACTCTGTCACCTCTGGAAGCCTTGATGGATAAGCTAAAGCAACGCCAGCTTTTAACAGAATTGTGGACACAGAAGTTTCTTATTTCATACAAATCCTTAAGAATAACCTTATTTCCCCAAGAACATTAAAAGAACTTGCAGGTCTCTAGAGGATTAATTTAGTTCTAACAGTGAATTGCCCAGAGTTGGTGGGGACCAAATAGTCCCAAGTGTCAGGGAGCCATGGGGCTGGATGCAGAGGCAGTTTTCCCAGGAGTGATGGGGGAATTCCCAGGGATGGGGACAAATGGCAGTGAAGCCACTATGCTGACTGAAGCTCTAGACTGGAGGGAGGGTGCGGGAACGGGATGGGGACGATACTTTTTCTGTAAAGGGCCAGACAGCAAATATTTTAGGCTTTGTGGGTCACATATGGTCTCTGTTACCTTTTTATTTTCATGACCCTTTAAAAATGTAAAACCCTTCTTAGCTCAGCTATACAAAACCAGGCTGTGGCCCAGATATGGACATCCTGCCTTAGTTTGCTGACTCCTACTCTAAACCAAAGCTGTCCAATAGAACTTTCCAAAATGGCAGCCACTAGTCACGTGTGGCCACTGAGTTACATTAAAAGTTACAAAATTTAAGTCTGTGTACTTTCAGTTAATTAAAATTTACATTCAAACAGCAATAGGTGGCTAGTGGCTACCGTATAGGACAGTGCAGCTCTAAAACCCCGTCGCTGCCCAGACCTTTGGAAACATATCAGAGAGCAAATGGTGGGCCCATCTTACCTGGCATACCCAATGATGAGGCTCCCAAACACAGTCCCAATTCCAGCCCCAGAGCCAGCCACCCCTACTGTGGCAGCCCCAGCTCCAATGAACTTGGCGGCTGTGTCAATGTCCCTTGAAATGGCACTGGTTTGGAAACTGCGGCTAGGAATAAGCGAGGTGGTCAAGGGACGTGGGGCTGCCAAGCTGCTGTGGCTCTGTGAAGAAGTAGGTAGAAAATTTTTAGGAAACCCTTTTTTCGCTTTGGAAACTTGTGTACCATTTAAGTCCTTTATGCTATCAAATCCCACTGCTTCTCCCCCATACAGAAAATCTTTTAACTCCCTGGAAAACTCCCTAAAATGCTGCCAAGCAGAACTTTTAAATACAAGAGGTGGATGTCAAATACCTTCAAGATTCAGGTATGATCTAGAAATGTAAGACTGAAGCCCTAGCCTGTTCTTGATGCCTTGAGAAGATCATCTTCCTGGGACTAAACACTCCCAACTCAAGTCAGTACAGTAAGTCAAGTAATGGCAGTTATCAGCAGCAGCACACACGGACATGCGCTGCCAGTGGCAGAAGCTGGAACATTAGGGTACCATATATGGAGTCCTCAGCACTCCCCCTACTAGGTCTGTCAGGTAACCCTCCCCACCCAACCCCCACCCCTCCCCCTCCCCCACAGGCCCAATTCCACTTATTACGAACCTCATCTGTCACTGTCTCTGGTCGCTTCAGCACCACTGCAGACAGTGATCGGTTCAATAGTGGAGAGGTTCTCCTGATCTAGTGGGAATAACACAAGGCCAAGAAAGTCAAGGAAGGCTGTGGAGAGGAGTTTTAGAACCACCCTCAATTTTTACTCAGATGCCCCATTCATTTGCTAGAACTCAGAATCTCAAAAGAGAATCTGGAATTATTCTTTTACTTTTAAGCAAATTCTAGATTCAAGAATGGCACCATTTCTCTTGCTTCCTAGGCTTCTCCACTGATTTAAGGGAAGAAAGTCTACTTCCTTTTGGAAGGAATTACCTACCCTTGCTATTCCCTTTTACAGGCCTTGAGAACGGGAAGAAATTTAAGCCTCAGAAGCATTTTTTTCGCTCAGCAAGAAATCTATACATATACTGGTAATGGCCAGCCCATTAGAAGGAAGCCAATGACTGGAACATCTTTCCCTGAACACACCCTTCTGGAAAATAGGCACAAAAATCCATGCTGAAAATTTACCCCATCCTGGTAGCCTTTTCTGACTAACTCCAAGCCAGTGTCTCCAAAGCAGACAACATGGTGGTTAACAGCCAGGGCTTTAGTCAAATATAACTAGATTCAAATCTTATCTCTGTATCAGCTCTGTGATCTTAGGACAAGTCACTTAAATCTTTCTAAGTCTGCTTTCTCATCTATCAAATGGGAATAACATAGCTCAGGCTTGATTTGAGGAATAAATAAGATTATGTATACAAACTGGTAAACTCAGTGCCGGGCACAGTAAGTGTTCAATAAATAATATCTACTAACAGCATCACTCCTTTTCACTTACGAGTGAATGAACCAATTGCCTCCACGATCTAATAATTCGTAATTTCTTCCATGCTGTTGCTTCTGAGTCATATATTTTCCCAATGTGTATTTTAGCTTCCCACCCAAATTTAAGCTTCCAGAAGGAACTCCCAGCTACGGCTCTCTGACACTCAGGACAAGATCCTGTAAACAGTGCATATTCAGTCCAACTGAGGCAATTTAACTCATGTTTACCATTTCTGGTGGGGTTCCAGTTTACAAGAACACAGAGTTTCAGTCTAGAAATAACCTGATCTTAGCCTAGGTTCTCATTTATACTCTTCTAATATAGTTGGATGAGAGGAATTAACTGGCCTTCATGGGACACGAGGCGGGGAATGCCTGGGAAGCATTCATTCTCTCCTGTCAGGCTAGCACAGCGAAGGGCCCAGCTGTGAAGAACAAGGTCGGAGAATGGAAAAGACAAGATGCCTCTCCTTAAAAACTTTCCTGGAAAAGGCAGGTACTCACCAAGGAGGAGGTGGAGATGAACTTGGTGCAAGCGTACATTTTCAGGTGCTGAAGGGCCGTGGCAGGAGAGCTGCAATTACAGAAGCAGCATTGTCAATATTGTCCTTGCTTGCCAAAGGACATCCTTATTAGCAGAAAAGGTGCTCTGGAAAATTTAAATGGCCCAGAGAGCAGTGACTGACCTCAAGTCTCCGCAGAGATGGAATTAGAACCCTGAAGTCAGGATTTCCTCCACACAGCTTCTAAGATTTCCTTATAATCAAGTGACTTCTCCTGGTCTGAACAAGAAGCCCCTTGGTCCCAGCTTTAAGACCTGTTATCCCAGACTTCCCTGGTGGCACAGTGGTTAAGAATTCTCCTGCCAATGCAGGGGACACAGGTTCAAGCCCTGGTCCGGGAAGATCCCACATGCCGCTGAGCAACTAAGCCCTACTGCGCCTGTGCTCCAGAGCCCGCGAGCCCGCGAGCCACAACTACTGAGCCCATGTGCCACAACTACTGAAGCCCGTGCACCTAGAGCCCGTGCTCCTCAACAGAAAAGCCACTGCAATGAGAAGCCCGCGCACCACAACAAAGTGTAGCACCCGCTCGCCACAACTAGACAAAGCCTGCACGCCCCACGAGGACCCAATGCAGCCAAAAATAAATTAAAGAGAGAGAGAGAGAGAGAGAGAGAAAAGACCTGTTATCCCTTTCCATAGCCTCATGCTGGGGTTGTCTGATGAATTTCCCCAGTATCTTTTGCCTAAGTTTCCCTCAGTCTCTTACTCAAAAGAAACTCTTCTCGAGGCTTCACTGGGCCTCAAAATGTTGCCCTTTAAAGACTCTTGGGGGAATTCCCTGGCGGTCCAGTAGTCAGGACTCTGAGCTTCCACCACAGGGGGCACGGGTTCAATTGCTGGTCCGGGAACTAAGATCCCGAATGCCATGAGCTGCGGCCAAAAAAAAAAAAAAAAAAAAAAAAAAAGAAAACTTAAAAAATGCATACTCTTGGGTCCCACTTTACACTTTCCAGGTCAAGATCTCTGGGAATAAGGCCCAAGTACCCTCTATTTCAATGAAGCTTCTCAAATGATTCTTAGGTACATAGCGTGTTCTTAAAAACAGTCTTGAAACTATGGTAGTGGTACAGCCAGGACTTGAACTCTTCTCACTCTTTTTTTTTCTCTTCTCACTCTTAATGCTTTCTAATATGCTACAGGTTGAAACACTCAGTGATTACTTAGGCCTGTTAAATGACACCTCCTTGAATGAGCTGGACTAATACTTTCCCAGATTACACTTCTGAATGCAGAATCTTAGTTACTTTTAGATTAATGGATGTCTTCAACTCTTGTCCTGTGTAGAACTCTGATTTCTGCCCATACCCTAACTCTAACTCAATCGTGCTGTCAGACTATTCAGGTTTTCTTGGGTCAAAAACCCAAAATTTCTTTAAAGCTTTAAAAAAGGGAAGACTGTTTTTTCCCCAAGGCAACAAATCCTCAATATCATCATTTGTAAAATGTAGTTCTTAGGCGGATTAAATGAAATAACATATGGAAAGTGCCTGATGTGGCACTGAAGGGAGCCTGCATGAAGTGGCGACCCCTCCGCTGGCCACCTAACCTTGGCCAAGTCTGCACCTGTTCAATATCACCTTGGGCAACAGCACTACCCAGATTCATGGGTTTCTTCCTCAGTGTAGATGGGTCAAGGAGTTACAGGGCTGCTACTTAACCATTCCCTTTCTTAACCTTCTTTCCCTCTCGTGGGCAGAGTCCGGGGACTCTCGGTAAACCCCCGACAGGAAAGCTGGCCGGTTGGTACTACCCCATGCTGGCCCCACCCCTTTTTAGGCCTCCTGCCTCTAACGGAAAACCTCAGTGTCGGCCCACGACTTGCGATTTTCCCAACTTCACCGCAGTGGAAGGAAAAGAACGGCGCTGAGAGACAATCAGTGGTTCCAAAGAAACCGGCCTCTTTTCTGCTATCGCTCTCCCAGGCCACAGTCTGAACGGAGAGAGTGTTTTGGCTGTTCTGTTCATTTCTACCACTTTCAAGGTTTACTTTTTAAATCGAGAGGTGCTGACTAGAGGGGGTGGTGTCTTGAGACGATCCACAATCTCCATTGTTCGGCACCTTAAGTCCTGGGGCCAAAAATCTAGAGGTTTCAGAATAAGAAAGGCACGAATCAGGATGTGAAGAGAAAGCAGAGATAGGAGGGGAGAGTTTGGGGCTTGGGACAGCTCTGAAAGGACAAGAGAATGAGAAAAGAGCGTTTGTAAAGGATGAGTCGGGACAGGTGAAATGAGCACCCCGGCATTTGACTTTCGCCAGCTCCAAGGCACGCTCCCCCAACCCACGAGACATCCAAGATGGCGCCAGGCCCGCGCGGTTGGAGGTCACAGGCACGCGGAAGGGGCAGCCCTAAAGCACGGGGATACGGAGGGTAAGGGAGGGCGTGAGGACCCGGGTGGGAGCATGCAAGGTAAGGCTCTCAGAGCATTGGCGCAAGGTGGGGCGCCTCGGGCCCGCGCGTGCGCGGCGCGAGGCGGGAGCGCGGGCCCAAGGCCTTACCTGCTCCCAGGGCCGAGAAGACAAGAGAGAGGCGGGGAGAGGGCGGGAATAGCGAAAGGAAGGCTGTGCTCATGCGCGGCCCGGACCAACGAGTCGCTCTGCCAAGGATAGAGTGATTGCAAAGTTGAGGGTCGGCCCAGGCGCCACAGCGCCGCCTGCCAGCTCTGTGGCGACATTCGGCCAGTCATTCCACCTGGCGTTTGAGAGGAGAAACTGCAGGCGGAGCCGACCGTGTGCAGAAATGAGGGCACTCCGCAGTGTAAGCCGATCCGTAACGTGGCCTGCGGTTTGCTCTGCACGGTATTTGGGATCTTGGATTTGCTTCCCTTTTTCAAGCATGCGCAGTCACATTAAAAAAACAAAACAAAACAAAACACAAACAAATAAACAAAACTACCCAGAATTTCGGTGTTAAATAGCATGCAATCAAGATTGGGGTTCAGTGTCCAAAATGTATCAGGAGGAAAATGAAGTCACGGGATTCCTTCTGTTGCCGCGGACCCTGGCTTTATGGATGGGAAACCCGTTCAACGGGCGAATAGTCAGCAAAATGCCCCAGCTGCCTCTTGTGGCTTCGCCTTTACTTCCCTCTCCTTCTTTCTTATTCTAGTGATCAGCTAGGAGAAAACCAGCATCAGCAAACGAGAAGATACGGGCTAAAGATGATTAGGATTCAAGTGCCCTGACCCTAAGCCTTCTTTCCTGAGTCATGAGACAGTCAAGGAATAATGGGCATCAGTGACCTGAGGTGAGGTTGCGAGATCACGTCAAGCATGCCTGTGCCTCCGCCCAGGTTTTATTTACACGAGTTAAGAGAAGCAGCCCCCACAGGAGGTGCTCTTATGGAGGCCCCTCGGCTTCTCCCTCGTGTCCTTTTGCTCGTCCTTTCCCCAATGGGAGGAAGTAGGGGGCTTCCTGGCCCTCACCTCTTATTCTTGGCTGCTTTATCTCCCACATAGGGTCTGACCGGACCCTTTGGAGAGAGGTCGGTACCCACGTCCCCTCATGTCCAAACCTCGGCCGTCCAGGCATCGTATTTGAACGCAGCACAAGAAAGACGGGGAAAGCTCACCAAACCCCCATAAAAAATAAAAAATAAAAAGAAGGCTGTGGCTGTAAATAAAGCCAAATCCGCCACCCTCTGAGGGGCCGTTTGTCCTCCCCTCCTTGGCCCCGTCCTTCCCGCCGCCCCCTCCCGGCTCCCGGGCCCCGCGGCGCCCCGGCCCCGAGCTCCTCCATTTAATCGGATTTGGGAGAAGGGGAGGATAAATCACGGCAGCAGCTTTACGGTCCCGGAGGAGAGGCGAGCTGCAGCCAGGCACACCCCGGCCGGCGATAAAAACCGCCGCTGAAAGCCCACGGAGCAATTTCCCGGGACCCCGAGCGACGCCATTACAGGAATGTAATTTTGCCCGGATGAGGCCCCGAGTTTAATTATCCTCGCGGAGGAATTTCAATGCGGCCAATCCATCTTGCAGGCGGGCGGCAGAGGGATTTATATGGGCCTGTTATTTCACACCGATCCTCCATCTGCATTTTTATGGCCCTGAACTCCTGAAAGGGAGGGGAAGGAGTGGGGAGAAATCGGAGAAGCAGGCGAGGAGAGACGGGTGGGAGACTTCCCGCCTTTCCTAAATCCACGATCCCAGGCCGATGAGGATTCTCACTGGTTCCCCTGAAATGCCCAGATCTCCCTCCAGTTCCAGTTGTTGACTTGGGGTGGGGTTGGGGGTAGGTGAGGAATGGAGCTGGGATCCTTGGGAATCAATCAACAGGTATTTACCAAGTACCAGGCGGTGCCAGGCACGGGGTAAGATGCTCAGACGAGAACGGAAAGACAGACTGGCAAGAATATCTCCTCAAGTCCCCAGACACCCCCACCCCGCCCACACTGAATTCCTTTTAGCTCTCGGCTTCATATCCTCCGAGGCAAAAAGTCCACAGTTCTTAAGAGGCACCACCACCAACCGGTTGTTGCAGCTGTTTATTGCGACAATTTAGACCACGCTCAGATATCGCTAACAATCCAAAGGAGAATTGGAGGAGGGGCCCGTGGCACAGTCGGCAATGCTTATTTCTCCCTCACCTCCCTGCAGTGGTGGGCTCTGGATTCACATACCTGGTTTCCCAAATCGCTGTGTGACCTTGGGCAAGCTGTTTAATCCCTCTATATCGATCTTCTTTTATGTAAGTTGGGAATAATAATAGTGCCTACTCCGCAGCAAATATTGGGATAATATACGTGAAGCTTTTAGCAAGGGGCGTGGAACTCAGTAAGAGTTCAATAAATGCTAGTAATAGTAATAATAATAATAGTTTTTTGGTTGGTAGTGGTAGTAGTGTTATAGTTGGGAGCATTGCAGCTCAATTCTGCTCTGCTCCCTAGAGACTTTAGTGCAAGCTTCTTGCAATGATAGCTCCTGAAAGAGACTCAGCTATCACTTACTGAACTTTTTTACCTACGTAAATCACACAAAAGAAGTTATTTGACAGGTTAGTGGGTGGAGATCTGTGGGGAGGGCTGAGAATCCTGGGGACTGTTGCTACCAGGTTCGAAAATAGAAATTAAATCGGTAGGCATGAGACTACAGAAAGTGGTTGGAGGTATGTGTGGAGGGGTGAATTTGAAGACAACAAAATATGATCCAAGAGAGCATTAGCTAAGGGTCTAGGGATCTTCTTAACTAAGGGCTTGGGAAAGGGTCCTTCCTTCACTTCACTGAGGGAAAACTGGGGTCCAGGAAGGAAAGGGTGTGGAGCCAGAGCTATCCTTTCCAATCAATCCCCTTCTTTTCCTACCAGACCATGTAACAAGGTTGGCCTGATTGGCCAGTTTTCCTAATGACTGTTAGTGGCAGATTCTGACTGGGTAGCCGCCTCCCTGCACGGTGATGAAGAAATGAGATTGATCTTTTCTTTCTCAGGATTGGTTAACAACCCTCGGGGTGGGGGGTGGGCAGAGGCTCATTTTAATTGACTGGATAGGCTAGGAGGGAGGTCCAGCACCTCTCATGTAGAAATTCTGAGTTCTTTTCCACAAAGGTCACCAAGAAAGAGTCTTGATTGGCTTATGCAAGTTTGTCTTTGGACTAGAAACACAATAGCTTAGAGAAGAAAAATCAAGAGAATCAGGCAGGCAGGCTACAGTTCAATTTGAAACCCAAACAGAGAGAGGGATTCACAGAGAAACAGAAGAGTGATAAAAAGAGGGAGACTAGGACACAGAGAAACGAAAGAAAAAAAATCGCCAGAGAGAAGAGGAAGGATTTGAATAATTTGTTTTTCATTCCTGATGGTTTAAGAGGAGACTGCTTTGTGACGCATTTTGTCAAATGCACATGTTGCCAGATGCACGGAAAAAACAGCTGTCTTGGAGGCAGGAGACTAGGAATCTGGTCCCAGCCCTTGCTACTAACTAGCTGAGTAACTATGCAAGTTACTTCATCTCTCAAAGTTTCAGTGTCCTCATTTGGAAAAATGAGGGGGAGAAGTAGGTGATCCCTAAGATTCCATCCAATATTAACATTCTAGCATTCTCTTTCTGACAAACAGTTTTGTACAAGTTGAAGCGGTAACTTTGCACTGCCAATAAGGACTATTCTTGGGTCCTGTGCTCCTCTATTTATTTGTACTTGTTAATTTCAAGCTTCTGGGGCTGGTGGGCACTGACTGAAGGATTTTTCTACTTTCTCTTGCTAAATCAGTTCCCCAGGACAGCATGACAGTGAGCCATCAGTAAGCCTCCCTACTCCTGGAGAAAGAAAACAGTAGATGGAGGAAGAAAAAGGGTCATTAGTATCCAGGATTGCAAGAGAGGAATCAGTGGGAGGGTTGGTGACAGAAGGATGGCCAAACAAGTTTTTGCTGGGAAGAACCTAGACAAAACAGAAAATAAAAGTCATTGTGATATGTTGTGAAGACCTAAGGACAGCAAGTTAGAGATCTGAATCTAGATTTGGGACTGTTCTTTGTTTTGAAAAATTTTATTTATTTATTATTTTTGACTGTGTTGGGTCACTGTTGCTGTGCGCGTGCTTCTCTAGTTGTGGTGAGCAGGGGCTACTCTTCGTTGTAGTGTGTGGGCTTCTCATTGCAGTGGCTTCTCTTGTTGCGGAGCATGGGCTCTAGGCACACGGGCTTCAGTAGTTGTGGCTCGCGGCTCAGTAGTTGTGGTCACCGGCTCTAGAGCGCAGGCTCAGTAGTTGTGGTGCGCGGGCTTAGTTGCTCCGTGGCGTGTGGGATCTTCCCAGATCAGGGCTCGAACCCGTGTCCCCTACATTGACAGGCGGATTCTTAACCATTGCGCCACCAGGGAAGTCCCTAGATTTGGGATTATTCTTAATTAATTATGTGACTGAAAAAATTCCCTTCACCTCTCCGGACTTCAGTTTTCTCAACTGCAACTTGTAGGAAAACACTAGATGATTACTGAATTCTCTTTCACCTTTAAATATAAATGACATAGATCTATTCTTCCTGGTTTGCCCTGTCTCCTGTGACTTCAAGTAATCAACCAATATTAACTGAGCATCTACTGTACTATGTGCGAGGTATTGTACTACGTATTGTGAAAGGGAATAAAAAAGGAGAAAGGACAATCCCTTGTCTTTATAAATTTATAATCAGTAGGAAAGACATATATATATATATAAAACTATAATATGCAGCAAGATTTAATAGGTTATATGGGTTATAGGGGTTGAGGAAGCAGTATGACTTCCAGCTAGAATGATCCAGGGACACCATGATTAAAAAGTAGGTTTTTTTCTTCTGTTAAAAAAATTGCATTCTTTTATGAATCACATAAAGGAATGCAATTAATGCATATCATTTATTCAACAGATATTTTTGGAGATCCTACTACGTGCCAGGCGCTGTTCTGGGTGCTGGAAACACAGATGTGAATAAAATAAGACAAAATCCTTGCCTCCTCAGAGCTGACATTTTATATAAATTATGAAGCATAATAATAAAATGGGCATCCATTAAACAACCCCCAGTTTAAGAAAAGAAAAAAATTACTAATACCGCTGAGGGGGGGCTTCCCTGGTTGTCCAGTTGTTAAGAATCCGCCTTCCAATGCAGGGGATGAGGGTTCGACCCCTGGTCGGGGAACTAAGATCCCACATGATGCAGGGCAACTAAGTCTGCGCACTCAAGAGCGCAGGCCACAACTAGAGAGAAGCCTGCAAGCCACAGCGACGAACCTGCGTGCGGCAACTAAGACCCAGCGCAATCAAAAAAATACCACCGAGGGGCCCCGCATGCATCTCTCCTATAGTAATCCTTGAATTTTATGTTTATCATTTCAAGATAAACAGATTTTTACCATATTGCTTATTTTGGTCTTTTTTTTTCTACCATTCTAAAAGTGATATAATATTGTTTGTATACTTCTTTACTTGCTCATTTTACTCAACATTATCTTTCTAAGATTCATTCAAGTTTAGGTAGGTAGCTATAGTTTATTCATTTTCATTGATGTATAATAGCCCACCAATTTGTTGATTAATTCCCCTGTTAATGAGTATTTAGGATTGTTTCCAGCTTTTTACCATTACAAACAATGTTGCTCAGAGCATTTCTCCTGGTATACATAGGCAAGAGTTTCTTCAGGGTACATATATATGAATTGCTGGGTTGTAGCACATGAATTTTTCAACTTTTCTGGATAATGGCAAATTGTTTTCCAATATAAGAGTTTATAAGAGTTCGGGTTGCTACCCTATCCTTACCAGCTTTGGTATTTAGTCAATCTGTTGGATGTAAAATGGTGGTTTGAATTTATATTTAATTATATTTGCCTGATTATTCACAAGGCTGAGCATCTTTTCATATATTTATTGGCCACTCATGCTTCTTTTTCTGTGAAGTGCCTATTCATGTATGTCTTTTGCCCCATTTTCCTGTTGGGTTATTTGTCATGTCCCTATGGATTTTAAGGAATTAACAAATATATATAGCCTAGTCTTGATTCTTTGTCAGTGGCAGCTATCTCCTTCCAGTTTTTAGAGGGGTTGGGATTTTAGTAGCGGCTTAAAGGATGGATAATTTCAGTTCCAGCTCAGACTCTTCAATTAGTTGGATTAATTAATTCATCAAATATTTATTGAATGTCTAGCCAGACATCATGCTAGACTCTGGGAATACAAACATATCCCACATTGGCTCACCCCTTAACCACTTCCAAGATCTAGCTGGGTCCAAGTCATTGACATCTCCTGCTGGACCACTACAATGGCCTCCTAGCCGTTCCACCTATTCCAGTTTAGTCTTGCCAAGGTCTGCTCTCCACCCAATAAGTAGTTAAAGTGATCTTTTAAAATGTAGATCAGATCATGTAACTTAAAACCTCCCAATGGTTTTCCAGTTCTCATAGAAAAAAATTCCAGGGTTCAGCTACATGAGGTTTTGATCCTCAGTCACACTAGACTTGTTCCCACTCAGGACCTTTGCTGTTTCCTCTGCCTAGATCAGTCTTCTCCCAGATCATGCTCACTCTTTCATTTCATCTAGGTCTCATCTCAAATATCACCTACTTAGAGAGGCCTTTCCTGACCACCTGATCTAAATAGCCACCACTTTCCCTTCTTTATCTCATTATCCTCCTTCATTTTTCTTTTTAGCACTATCATAGCTCTATTGGTATTTCTTATTGCTTTTTTCCCCACTAGAAGATAAGCTCCACTAGTGCAGAGACCTTGTCACCACTGTATCCTCAGCATTCAGAAAAGCGCCTGGCACATAATAGGCTCTCAATAGAAATTTTGTGAGTGATTGAACAGTGAATCAGTTAGAGTCCTTGCCCTTAAAAGGCAAATAATTTCAACACAATTCAATAGTGTTATAAGATGGGTAAGCACTGGTTGCTGTGGGAACGAATAGGAAGGGCATGTATCCCAGTCCTGAGAACTAGTAGTCAAGGAAGGCTTCCAGGAAGAGGTGACATTTACAAGAAACTTAAAGGACCTGTATAGGAAGGGAATGGAAGGATGTTCCATAGAGAAGGAGTAGTAAGTACAAAGCTTGAAGAGAGGGATAAAGTGGTCTCTTCCACAAAGGGCAAGTAATTCATTGCGGTCAGAATGAACAGTTGTGGGTGCAGCAGGGTGCAGAGACTGGTGGTTGGTGGCTAGATCCTGAAGGATCTTGAGCATCAAACTAAGGAGTTTGGATTTTATCCAGAAAGCATCCAGGAGCCATTTAACCAGGAGAATGAGAAGCTCAGATTTGCACTTTTTTTTTTTCCCAGGAGGGGATGTGCTGAGAAATTAGTTTGAACTCTCCAAATGCTTTCACAAACGCAAGGGTCAGACTCTAGGTCACGAACATTCTTCCTAGTTTTACTTAGTTATTTATTTTTTAATATCAGATTTGCATTTTACAAAGATCATTGTAGGTCTAGTGTGGAGAATGGATGAGAGGGGGCAGGATTGGGGGTATGGAGCGCCATAAGGGGCTGTCGTCAGAATCCAGGTGGGAGATGGTGGTGGCCTGAGCTCTGAGGTGATGGTGGTGATGGGGAGAAGTAGAGAGCTCAAGAGGTTTAGAAGGAAGAACCAGTGGGCCTCAGTGATTGTTGTGGGGGATGAAGAAGAGAGTGGTAAAGATGGTGCTCAGTTCTCTGGCCTGGGTCACTGAATGGTGCCATTCCCTGGTTGGAAAAGGGTCAGAGGGTTAGAGTGAGATGAGCAGCCCCACCCCCTAATATTCGTGGGGCCCAGGGCAAGATAAAAAAATAGAGCCTACATACCAAATGTCTAAATATGTACAAGTTACAAATCAAAGCTAACAAACTGTTACATAAAACGTGTTCTACCCTGTTATCTTGACAAATATAATCAATATCAGCTGGGAGATTTATATTTAGAATCCTGGGACTCTTCCAGCCCCAAGTCTGACCCTCAGATTCTCTTGCCATTCCTGGCTCTGTCCCACTACCTGAGGGGCCTCACACCAAAGAGCGTGCTTGGGGCAGCCTCACATTTAAACTCCACCCCAACAGGGCTGATGGTGTGCTCTCTGGCAGCTCCTTCTGTACTTTCAGGAAATCGGACCCCAGGAAGAGGCCCTAGAAGTGGGCTTGGTGCTGCTTGGCAGCACCTTCTGGCAACTGGAGCATGGTCTAGGAGCAGGGAGGCATGAGCTCTAGGTAGGCACATCCCCTTGGCCTTGAGTTATCCTCCCTCTGCAGAAGGAAGAGGCCCTCTAAAACAGGTGCCCAGGGTAGAGGTCCCTCTTGCCAGGTCTAAGGACATGGACTCTGAAATCAAATCCCTCTGGGTTCAAATCCCTATTCTGATATTTATTTACTCTTCTTTGAACCTGGGCAAACTCTCTGAGCCTGTTTGCTTTCTTGTAAAACGGCAATAATAATATCTACCTCATAGGGTTATTGTGAGAATTAAATAAGCTAATATGTGCAAAGCACCTGCTATTTATTTTAATTTTATTTTTATTATTATTTTTAAAATTTATTCTTGGCTGCATTGGATCTTTGTTGCTGTGCGCGGGCTTTCTCTAGTTGTGGCGAGCAGGGGCTACTCTTCGTTGCAGTGCGCGGGCTTCTAATTGCGGTGGCTTCTCTTGTTGCGGAGTGCCGGCTCTAGGCACGCGGGCTTCAGTAGTTGTGGCACAAGGGCTGCTCAGTAGTTGTGGCTTGGGGGCTCTAGAGCACAGGCTCAGTAGTTGTGACGCACAGGCTTAGTTGCCCTGCGGCATGTGGGATCTTCCTGGACCAGGGCTCGAACCCGTGTCCCCTGCATTGGCAGGTGGATTCTTAACCACTGGGCCACCAGGGAAGTCCAAGCACCTGGTATTTAATAACCACTGCTCAGTTTACATTGTTTTTCTTCCCACTCACCACCATGTTTCCCTCAAAGTGACCATGGAGGCTGGGGAAAAATATGAAGTTTGTTTCAGGTAAATTTTTCTGGGAGGAGTGGGTCCAGGAAAAATGAGTTTATAAAGGAAACAGTAATAATCTAGGCAGCAGTAATCCCAGCACAGGCTGGGGCCATATGGGAGAAAGAGGGAGAGTAAGTTGTCTTGTATGCAGATGAATGAGTAATGGTAATAGCGTAATTGCTTTTACAATCTGTTTGTTTTGCTGAGGGTAGCAGCTGGTTACTGTTTTGATTCTTGTTTTTCAGGTTAAGATAGGGGAAGAAGGTGTGAATAATCTAAAAGAATAGAAAATCCAAACATAATTTCTTGGGGACCAGGAACATGGTCAAAGAAACACATGGTTGCAAACACAGATGGATTCTGTCTTGCAAACACAGAGACTGGCCCTGTTATTAAGCTGATCTTGTATTGTTGCTTAACGTGTATAGATTCTTACCACGCGCTGTCACTCTTGCTACTCCTGCAACTGGAATGCCCTTTCTCTCCTTCTCAGCCATTCCAAATTCTACTCTTTATTTCAGGCTCACTCCTTCCATGGTAAGCATCCTTGCCCACAACCCTCCCCAGTTCTTCTGAGCTCTTCCTAGTCTATATCACCTAGAACTTATTCATGGTCTTAACATGTTTACTGTCTCATATTGTTCTCTTATCCTTTTTAATTTTTTTTAAAATTTATTTATTTATTTATTTTTGGCTGCATTGGGTCTTCGTTGCTGCGCACAGGCTTTCTCTAGTTGTGGTGAGTGGGGGCTATTCTTCATTGCAGTGCACGGGCTTCTCATTGTGGTGGCTTCTCTTGTTGCGGAGCATGGGCTCTAGGCACACGGGCTTCAGTAGTTGTGGCACGTGGGCTCAGTAGTTGTGGCTCGCGGGCTCTAGAGTGCAGGCTCAGTAGTTGTGGCGCACGGGCTTAGTTGCTTCGTGACATGTGGGATCTTCCTGGACCAGGGCTGGAACCCGTGTCCCTTGCACTGGCAGGTGGATTCTTAACCACTGTGTCACCAGGGAAGGCCCATCCTTTTTAAATTTTAAAAAAATTATTTATTTATTTTTTTTGGTGGAGCGGCATGTGGGATCTTAGTTCCTTGACCAGGGATCAAACCAGCGCCCCTACAGTGAAAGCATGGAGCCTTAACCACTGGACCACCAGCGAAGTCCTGTTCTCTTATCCTTTTATGTATGCAAGTCTTGTCTCCCCAATGAGAGTTTAAGCTTATTAAGGGAAGGAACTACATTTCTATTTCTCTTCCATTTCCCATAGTGTCTATGTATTCATTTAATATACATTTACTGAGTTCCCAAGTGCCTGAACTGGGGTTCAGGTACTGGGGATACAAAAATGAAATATATATATATATATATATATATCTCCTCTTCACTAGTGGAGCTAGTAATAGACTCATGGTTTGATAACTGCCTACAGAAGTGTTGAGCATATAATGGTTCCTCAGTAGAGGTTGATGGATTGATGAACCATGCTGCTTTTCAACTAGGCATTCAATGAATGAATGAATGAATGAAATAACTGGATGACAATCCCCTGATGCAGCTGTTCCAGGTGTACTCCTACTATATGAACCTAGTTCTAGCAGACATAAAGGTGTGAGACTTGTTTGAGGGGAGAAATGCTCTTTAGAGTCATCAAAACAGAGAGCCTACTGTCTTTTCAAGGCAGTGTTCACTCCTTCCCTTAAGGCCTAGTGATTAAACCACAAAACATTTTACAGGCATTGGTGAATACCTTTTGCCAATTTGTGTCATTCAGGTTGTGAGTTATGAGAACTGTGTCCATTCATCATGGTAAAAAACAGCTATTATTGAATACTTACTATGTGCTGGATGTTTTGCTGATTTCTTTACATGAATTAGCTAAATCCTAACAGCAACCCTATGAAGTCGGTATGATTATTGTCCCACTTTACAGAAGAGGAAGCTCAGGCACAGCTAGGAAGCAGGAGAGACAGGACTTGAATCCAGGATGTCTGATTCCACACTGTGCTGGCTACACAATGAATTGGGAGAGTGGAGAGCTGAGTTCTTGAGCCAGCCCTGCTATTTGCTTGCTGTGTGACCTGCAGAAATCCTCTCAACTCTCTGGTCCTCGGCCCCTTCTGATCACCAGTCTTAAAGCCTCTTGTTTTGAATTCAAGTCCTCTTGTCTTTCTACCACCCTCAATTGCCTAAATCTGGTGGTAATTCCCTGAATCTCATCTTTCATCTCCTTGTATCTCCTCTGATGCAATAGTATCAGAGGCAGCTTGTGATACTGTGTCATTCATAAGAGGAGTATCCTTTTTGAGAAGTTATATATGAAGACCTTAATGGCTTCATGAATGTCTTGGCTGATGGGAAGTATGGAGAGATCTGCAGAAGGACCCCTGAACCCAATTTCTTCCTGTGACTCCATCCCTCAACTCCTAGTTAAATAAAAATATTTCCTAGTATACAGGATGCTTGTTATCATGGGTCCATTCAGAGCTCATAGCTCATAGTGGGATCTCCTCCTCGCGAGCTGGGTGACTTGCTCTCTGGGCAGGACCGGCTCTCCGCGTCCCTCCACCACCTGACCCCGCCGGCTCTCGCCTCCTCCCTTGCCATCCCCGGACCCTTTCTTCCACATCCACTCCTAGCTCCCCCTCGATAATCTCCTGACATCTCTTCAAATCCAATTATCGAATTAATTGACGTGCTAACCGAGAGGCAAACAGAAAGGGGCGGCAAACACCGGGCGGCTGAGGTTTATCCTCCGGCCTCCACAGGCCCCGGCCGGGCGAGATTTACTGGGCCTCGAACACGGCGACAGTTCAAAGCTTTGATTAATCATGTTTTTCTCCCGGCCCCATAATTTAGTTGCTCTTTTTCCCTCCCAGACTTTTTTTTTTTATCAGTGTAAACAGAGACGTAGTCCTCATCAGCTTCAATTACAAATATTAAGCCCCCGGACAGCAATTTGACAGAGAGAGGCCAGCCACCACTCCGTCCCGCCCCCCTAAATCATCCCCGAATTAACATCACAATCGGCGGCTGGCGCGCGTTCAGATTTAAATGGTGGCATATTGTTCGCGGATGGTCTAGTTCAGACCAGCGGGTTCGCAGCTCCAGGCTGCAGCCCCCGCCTCTCGCTCCGCCGCTCCCCTCCTGCCTCCGGGGTGTTTGTGACTCAGGAACCGCGGGAGGCTCCGGCGCCCTGTCTCCAGCAGCTGAGGCTGCAGGCGGGGGTGCGCCGGCGTGTGGGGCAAGCCGGCTGGTGAGAGGGGTAGGGTGTGGGGTGGTGCGAGTCAGGCACAGGGAGAGGAGCTACAGACTTGGGGTGGCGGGGAGAAGGGCAGAGGCTGGTGAGTTTGGCTTGGGGCGGGGGGAGAACTGGGTTTATGCAAATGAGATGCAAATGAAGGCGCGGAAGCTGCGGGTTTGGGAATGCCACGATATAGCCCCTATATGGCCGCCTTGACCCTTCGCAGGGTCTGCAGGGCACCCTTGGGTCGTGGTGGAGTGGCCAGGAGGTAGGGAAATCTCTTGCTCTCTGAGGCTCGCGGTATGAAAGAAGAACTTGGGGCAAGATTTCTCCGTTTCCTGAGCATGTTAGAGAAAATTGGTCTTAAACTACAGCCGGGAGGCTTGAAGATAGGCCTCAGAAAGGACTTCCTTAGTGGGAAGACCAAGCGTGAGGCTGGAATACCTCCTGGAGATTTTTTGGATTAGAAGACCTTCGAAGCACCAGATTTCTCTGAAGGCGTTTTGGGGAAACGATATGATACCTCTTTGGCTCTGTACCACTGTGGAGGAGAAAAGGGAGAGTCATTTCCTTGACCCCATTAATCCTTTAAGAATGAAGGAGCTCGGGAAGAAAAATGACAATTCAAGAGTGTAGGTTTCCAGATATTTTCATATCCACCTGTCTCTCCGGTCTTGCCCACATCGATCTCCAAGACCTCATTTCTGCCTAGCAACATCACAACCAATCAAGATGCAATTAGGCTTGCTAGCTCGGCTCATCCTTAACTAGGATTGGCTGCTCACAGTATGCGCATCCCAAGTTTTCATTGGCTGACGGCCACCTGTATGGAAATGAGAATTACAAGGGACTCAGCCGCTTCTCTGCGACGTGGACCTGTGGCTTAATGCACTGAAACTTGCAAGCTCAGAGCCGGAACTCCTGGGCTTCTTCCCCCAAAGAGATATCTCAGACTTTTCCGTCGGCGCCTCTGCCTGAGGCCTAGTCTGAAAGAAATTCGACGAAATAACGCATAAAATAAGGCGAATTTGTATGCTTTTTGCGTCTGCTTTGCCTTCTCTCGGTTCAATGTCAAGATTTTGCCCCTTCCGTCCAATGCCACGACAGTTCTTGCCCCTTTCTCTCTTCCACGTCCATCCAAGGGGCGGCTTCTCTCCGTGTGGAGTCTCTCAGTCCCTGCCTCCTGTTGCCTCAAATCCTCCCTTTGGGCTCAGCTCCTCCAAATTCCCAATTGCCCCCTTCCTCCCATTCACGATCCAGGCATCTCACACAACGATCTAAAGCCCAGTTTAGGAGGGAGTTAGAGGGGTGGAGTACTGTCCCCCCCCCAAAAAAAAACACCCTCCATCCTCACTCCCCATCCATTTTCTCCGAGGGAGCCGAGTTTGACAGCGAATTCATTCCGAGCGGGGAGGGTGATTTATTCTTCAAATATACCGACAAGTGCGGGCATGATGGAGCCCATTAAAATGTTGGGAGATTGTTTTTATGATTGAAGTCTGTATTACTCCAACCATAAAGAAAGAGAGCAAGGAGTCATTAGCATTTTCATGATGGTGTATTTCTGCTTGTCTCCGCGCCATCACTCATCTTTACTGCCCGTCCCTTTGCTCTCGCTCTGCTACAACGAGGAGAGACTGCAGCCTGAGTTGGGGTTGGGGGTGGGGGAAGGTGGGGGCCAGAGATCCCCCGCCGCTCTGCCCTTCACGCCAAATCCTCACCCTCCCTGGGACGCAGATCATGGGGTGAGAGGCCGAATGCTGACGATGATGTGCCTCAGCTTTCTCCTGCCACAGGCGCTTCCTGCCCTCTGACTGTCCCTGCAGGGGGTCCCGTCCAAATGGTGCTTGGAGATCTGGGCAGACCTGGTTTGGGAAAGGGGGAGTACCCCTTCCTTTCTTTGGCTCTTCCCTTCCTGGCCTACACACCATTTAGAGCTTTCCAGGGTTATCCACATAGGGATAAAGTCAGGAATTCCTGGCTGAGTGCCCTGGGCTGGAGACATCAGAGTAGGAGAGGACAGAGGGAGGAGACCCCAAGTCCCTGGGTTTGGAGGCTGTGTTGGGAGGAAGTTGGGAGCCTGGACCTTTGGCCTCTGTCTCTGCTACTCCCTCTTTAGAGTTTAAGCCTCCTGTGACCACCCCAATTCCCCCACTCCTGCTCTCCTAATTCCTTAAGTCCTTGATTCTTTCTACCTAATCATTTATAAGACTCTCCAGTACTCCAAGGAACAATTTCATAACCTCCATGAAAATAATGGAGCTCAAAATAATCATTGCCAAGGTAGGAGTTCAGAGAAAGTTGGTTATGGGTGAAACAGTGTCTCTAGGTGTCCAAGGATTGTTAGAATCACCTGTCCTGACCCTTGGCTTTGGATAAGTCTCTTAACATAAAGAAACATTCATTCTAGGTTGGACACAACCTGCCTGCATATCCTGTTGACCCAAATTGTGTGGTGGTGCTTGAGTGAGAGTTGGTTGGGATAAAGGCTAGTTAAAGGGTGGTGGGAAAATGGAAGTGTTAGCTCACAAGACATTAACAGTGATAATAACGATTAGTGGACCACTTTCCCGTTGGTCCAGTGCTTTCTCATGGATATCTCACAACAACCTGAAAGGTAGGTTATATGACTGCCATTATACAGATGAGGAAACCAAGGATCAGGTGACTGTGTGTGGGGTACTCAAGATCACTTAGCTAGTGAACAGGAGAACCAAGATCTGAACCCTGGGCTGTCTTCATTAACTGATACTGTCTGAGAAGGTGTTCAAGGTCTCTAAAGTGGAAGCCAAGATGACTGATTGCCCCATATACGTCATCTGAGTTCATAAGAAGGTGGAGAAGACATTCTAGTAAGTGTTAAATATTTTGGGAGAAATCTTAGTAGGAATATTCTTCCCTCGGCCACCACAGCTGGGTAGTTGGGTAGTAGTTAGCATTGCTGGGATTAACCCTTCTCTCATTCAGGGAACATTTATTGAGTACCTAGTATGTGTGATCTTCTGACTGACCACACCCTCCCCTTCCACAGGCCTCCTCCCCCTTTTGAGATGGGTATAATAGGGCTCTGGGGTCCTGGGCAGAGGTATAGCCCCAGGCAGCTGGACAGAGATGGAGCAAAGGGGGGGGGTGCGGAGGTGAGAGCCCCCCTACAGCCTGCACAGTGCCCAGAGGCGGCTGCAGCAGCAGCCCCAGATTTACAGCTGTCCTGGCTCTGATGCCATAAAAGCAAACGATCCTTCTCTGTACTAATTTCTGTGTAATTAGATCTCTCCTGGCATGGAAAGTGGGGAGTGGGGGTGGCCAGAAGGGGAGGGGCGCCAAGGACTCTTCACAGAGGTGGGAGGAGGGACTGTGGGACACACATGGCTTCATGTGGCACAGGGATGGGCTCAGGGGTCTGCATGCACTGTGACAAAGATGGAAAATGCAATCATGCACACATGGAAGGCAAGGAGGCAGATGAGTCCTGATGTGACAACACCCTTGTGCCCAGGATAGGGACAAAGCAGGGATCCTGCACAAAGATCCTGAAGCCAGAAGAATAACTCCTGGGTAGTCTGTGTACACACAGGGGGAACTGAAATCCTCGGAGGAGCTGCACACAGGCTTCCCCACATGCAGCTAGATACTAAAATCTCACAGAGAGGCCTGAACAGCAAAAAATTTGTGCAGACACAACACATTTACAAAACAATATACACACACATTTACCAGCACGAAAGCAGATACACACTTCTCTTAAATGCAAAACTTATAGCATCTGCATTAAATAGGAACTCAACAAATGTCTGTTTCCTCCTCCACCCCCATCCACTCCTTGCCCACCTATTAGAGGCAGAAAACGAAAAGATGCAAAAAGCCTTTTTTTTAAAAAAGCGAGATTCTCTTTAAGATACTTGAAGATGGATCCTATTAAGTCAAGAAAGAAAGAAAAAAAGAATTAGAGGAATGTGGGGATGGTTAAAGAGGGAACAATCCTGGAATCTTCCCTTTCCTCGGGAAGAACAAAGTCTCAAACCGGAAAAACATATAGTTGTTATTATTACTGTCCCCCCATCCCACCCCATGGTGACAAACAATGGCCATGGGTATGGCAGTAATGTCGTTCGCAACAACACTTCTACCGAGCTAAGTATTCATTATGCACTGCAGTGTATTTGTGGAGGGACCTCAAAGGGCCTCTTATCCAATCTCCCTCTGCAGCCCAGATTTCTTTCACAGTAAGCCTGCCAGGGCATCAGCCAGCTTCTGCTTCAATACTTCTGCCGAAAAGGAGCTCTTTACTTCGTAAGCAGTTTGCCCCTGTCACTGGACTGCTGTAATGGTTAGACTGTTCTGTGGTAGAATTGAAATCCGTCTTCTTTTAAATTTCAGAATACGCTATTTCTAACTGCCTGTTATTTCGAGTTATTCTAATGTTTTAAGACCAGTTCAATCAAAGCGTTAATCATCCCCCCGACCACAGCAATAACAATTAGAAACCCATTGGAAAATCAGGAGATTCTGATCTCCACAGATGACTGTCATGTACTTATCTTAAGCCCTTGTTCTAATGGGTAATTCCTGATTAACCTGAGTAATGAAAATGTATCACAATAAAGAAAGATTTGTCATGCCTTGTTATCACTTCATAAGGCCGTCCTTCTAGATACCTGCCATAACATCAGGATATTTCTATCCCAATAAAACATGATCATGATGTGCTTGGCTAATAAAAAGGAAAAAAGACACGCATTAAAAGTATGTTTAAAATGATTTGCATGAGTGATGTAAATATAAACCACCACCGTCATCATTGTCAACATCATCCTCAGTTTATTTGCCTTTTGAAATCCCTGCCCGACCTTGTGGGTCGAGGTAAAGGAAGAGAGAGGCAGAAAATTAGCACCTATTAAATGCTTGCCATGGCCAGGCACTGTGCTAAACACTCACAATAACCCTGTAAGATAGGTATTCTTATGACCTTACAGGTGAGGGAATGGGGCTCAAAGAAGTTAGGTAACTTGCCTGAGGTCAGACTGCTAGTACAGGGGATCAGGATTGTAACCCAGGTAAGTCTGCATCCAAAGCCCACACTTTCCCCCCTAAACTCGGACAGGTTAATTTTACTTTGACGCAAGCAGAGCCTCACTGGGTGGATTTATACACTGACTTGACGTTGGTGAGGAGTATGTTGGGCTCAAAGACCTCACCCTTCCCAGTCTGGACTCCCTGCAGGGGAGCCAGGGGTTCAGAGGCTGAATATTATGGCCTTTGTGCCCGGTCACATTACTATCATCACCCAGGGGCGCCCGTATATAATTAGGGGTGGTGCTACAGGCACCGTCACTGCTGTACAGTGACACGCTCACAAAACTCACTGTCACATTTAACCCATGCTGGGACTCAACGGAGGCTGGCTGTTCCTTCCCTTCTCCCAGTCGGTGGAGTGTGCAGCCAGCAGGGGTCGCCAGCACACCAGGAATTACCACTTGCTGGGCCAGTCTCCTTCGGCCCTCACAGGACAGAATATTCCTCCTCCTCTGCTCTTCTCCTAAAATCTCTCTCTGATCCCTCCCCTTTCCTGCTTTCCCTTTCTAGCCCCCCTCCCCTTCCCCAGGCCTTGTAGCTTCTTACCGCGAGCTGGATAGTTGCCCCTTATGCAGCACCTAAACTGCCCAATCCCAGCCTAGACCAGGGACCAGGGATTCAGGCTGTCATCCTGCTTTAGTGATGCCAGGGAGCTGGTAAGGAGCTTGGAGTGCCCAACCTTCTGGTTCATCCTTGGCCAATTAAGCTTCTCCCTCCTCTCAGTGCCTTCCCAACACCCTGTCGTGACCGTTCTTTTATTGTCCCAATGTTCGTGTAAGGAAGGATGTGTCGCAAACATCCTCAGACTCCCAGGGTCCTTTAGCTCCCTCATCTTGGGAGAACCTAAGAATGAAGGAGGAGACAAATCTCTGGTGGAGTGGGTGATCTGCGGCCTGTGGTTTTTGGATGAGAAACCACGATTTGGGGCGTACAGTGGAGGGACCCATGTACCCTGGCTCACAACAGAAAGAAGGGCCAGGTGTCTGCTCCCTGCAGGGAAGCTGTGGCTGCCTTCTGGGAGTGACATCTCTCTGATCTTTTCTGCCTCTCCCCTCCCCTGGTGTAGCAGCAGCGCCCCAGCTTTCCCATGCCCCCTTCTCTCTGCAGCCCCCTCCCCGCAACTTCTGGAGCCCAGTGATTGGCGACTGCCTGCTGCAGGGCCGGCTGGGTTTATGGCTTTGCGGCCGCTGGGGAGAAAGCGAGGGCAGAGACCGAAAATGGAAACCCACCAAGAAACTGAGTATGATGAAAGAGTAAAAGAGAGGGAGACCAAGACAGAGGCAGAAGGACCTCGAGAATAACAGATACCCCAAATCAACATGATGAGAGGGACTAAAGCAGAGATGGACCCAAAGAAAATTATAGAGATGCTGATAAAAGAGGGGAAAAATGTAAGAAGGATGGGGTGAAAAGGAAAAGAAAAGCAGACAGGAAAACAGTTGGATAAGTCCTGAGGGTAGGGATGTGCAGGGCTTTCCAGGGGGACAGGAATTGCTGGTAATATGTAGAGGGTGGGGTAGACTTCTAGGGACTCCCAGAAATTCTGATACAGAAGAGGCCAGAAGATCTTGCAGTTCTCCTCACACCTGTGCTCCCATTCATCCAATTTAGCCTTTTCCATGTTCACACCCTCCTGAAATTTTAGAGGTTATTACAAAAATGTCCTCCTTAAGAATGATCCATGATCTAGTGTGGAAGGATCTTGTCCCATTTTCCATGAAATGAATGGGAAAACTGAGGTCTGGGATTTGGGAGGGATTTTAACATCAGAGCTACATTTTTTTTGTTTTTAAGATTTTTTTGATGTGGACCAGTTTTTTAAATCTTTATTTAATTTGTTACAATATTGCTTCTGTTTTATGTTTTGGTTTTTTGGCCATGAGGCATGTGGGATCTTAGCTCCCCAAACAGGGATCAAACTTGCACCCCCTGAACTGGAAGGCGAAGTCTTAACCACTGGACTGCCAGGGAAGTCCCTAGAGCTACACTTCGTTGCACATGAATTAACTTGCAAGGTTGTTGGCTCTCTGTCATGGCATCTTGATTGGCGCATACCACATTTACCTTATGTTATAGTAATTTCTCTGTATACCCTTTGTGCTAATATATAAATAGGCTCTTTAATAGCAAGATCTGTGTCTGCCCTTCTTTGTGGCTCCCATAGTGCCTTGTTCTTGTTTATTAAGTGAACCAATTAATGGCCCCTAGAGATGTATAAGCAGAGGTTGGATGAATATCAACTAGGGGTGGAGTCCAGGGAATTGCTGCACTGAATGAGAAGTCGGAGATATATCTCTAAGCACCTTTTTGGTTTTGAGGTTCTATCAGCCCATGTATAAGAGCCTGAGTTTGCTGTTTCTTTTCCCAGTTCTCCAGACACGCAGGGGTAAGACAGACACAAAGTGGGAAACCCCAAATTCCAAAGTAACTACTGTGGGTGGAGCTCTGTACAAGGCATTTTACACATCTGATCTCATATAATCATCACATGAACTGTTCCAGGTAGGCGTTATCCACATTTCGCAGATGAGGGCTCAGAGAGGTGAGGTGTTTTGCTCCAGGTCACATGGTTAGGAACTATGACAAATGAAGTCTAGAGGTCTCTAAGGCCTGGTGATTGCCACAACACCGTGTTTCTACCAGTTTGAGAGATTTCCAAGGTTTCAGAAAGGCAAAGAAGGAGTTGAGAAATGGGGAAAACAGGGAGAAGACATGGCTTCTAAATTTAGGGCTGGGAGAGAGATTCGGAACTCTAACCTGGGAAAAAAAGTCCACTTTTATGAGAGTTAGAACGGGACATTTCTGCTCTTACCTGATTATCAACAGACCTGGAGAAAGAGGGACAGGGACAGAGATACCCAGAGGTCGGGTATCGAGCACTGGAATCTCTTGCCATAGGTTCTGGCGTTGGGAGCTTGAGACATACAGGTGCCTATAGAATGCAGTCTTGGGAATTCCAGGCATTTCTCTTTCTGCTAGGAGGGTTGTTGGGAGTCTAGGGATGTCCAGGTTGTGGGTGTCCTATTCTCCTATTCAGTGTTAGTGCTGTACAGTAGAAATCCTTTTTTTTTTTAATAGAAGAATGTCTATTTATTTATTTATTTATTTTGGCTGCGTCGGGTCTTTAAAATTTTTTTAATTTTATTTTTATTGGGCTATAGGGGATGGGTTGGGAAATATCTCTGTAAGTTATGCCCTACTAGGGAAATGTCCATTCTCATTTTCCTGCGATAGCTTTCAGAGCTTTTTCTTTTTCTTGGAGCTGTTGCTCTTGCTGGCAGCAGCCTCTTCAGGTCCACTGCTGAGAGGCTCCTCCTTGGAAGAGAATTTCCTCTTTTTCTTGGGGACCCTCTTGTTTCCTGACTCTTCAGGGTCACTATCTGGTTCCTCTTTGGGGAAAGATTTCTTCCTCTTGGTAAGACTTCCACTGCCAGCTGTCTCTTCAAGATCACCAACCAGCTCCTCCTTGGAAAAAGATTTCTTCTTTTTGGGTTTGGAGGAGACGGATGGGTCTTCCATTCCATTCTCCTGAGGAGCCTCCTGGGGCTTTTGCTTTTGCTTCTTTTTGGGTCTTGCACTTGTCTCCTCACATTCCTCCGGGGTCCTACTGCTGTTTTCTGAAGACGCCAGGGCAATCGCAGCCAGTCTTTTCTTTTCCTTCTTCAAGCGTTTCTTCTACTGTTTCTCCAGCTTCCTAGTAATCTCAGCAGCTGCTTCCTCTGCCCGAACGATTGCCTCCTTCGTGACATCCAGATTCTTTCGTGGAATCTCTCCAGTCTCATAGGACAGCCGCTCCTCAACTTGTTCTCGAAGCCTCTCCCCAAATACACTGGTAGGTACCTCAGAGAAGCAATCGATTCGTGAGGCAATACTGCATTTGTTTGCCAGGTATCGGGAGATGCGGCCTCTGTTCTTGGCAGCTGCTCGGCCAATGAACGTAGAGTGGAAAATGAGTCCATATTTTGGGGTGTTACCCTTTGTCCTCAGGGCTCTGGAAAGTTGGTCCCTGTGCTGGACCCATTGAATCACTCAGACACCAGGACTGGCCATCACTGCGTCGGGTCTTAGTTGCGGCATGCGGGATCTTTATTGTTGCAGCGCGCGGGCTTCTCTCTAGTTGTGGCGTGAGGGCTCCAGAGCTCATGGGCTCTCTAGTTGAGGCGCTCAGACTCAGTATTTGTGGTGCGTGGGCTTAGTTGCCTTGCAGCATGCGGGATCTTCGTTCCCTGACCAGGGATCGAACCTGCGTCCACTGCATCAGAAGGCGGATTCTTTACCACTGGACCACCACGGAAGTCCCTGTGCAGTAGAAATTTAATATGGGCCACATACATAAAGTCTTCTAGTAGCCACATTTTAAAAAGTAAAAAAGGGGCTTCCCTGGTGGCGCAGTGGTTGAGAGTCCGCCTGCCGATGCAGGGGACACGGGTTCGTGCCCCGGTCCGGGAGGGTCCCGCATGCCGCGGAGCGGCTGGGCCCGTGAGCCATGGCCGCCGAGCCTGCGCATCTGGAGCCTGTGCTCCGCAACGGGAGAGGGTGAAACTAACTTTAATAATATATTTTATTTAACCCAACGTATCCAAAATATTATATCCCTTCAACATGCAATCAATATAACATTATTTTAAATTCATTTTTCTTTTTGGTGTTAAATCTGAGATTTGTTATGCAGTTTGCAGTTGACAAATCTCAATCTGTACTAGCCACATTTCTAGCGTTTAGTAGTGGGGAATTCCCTGGTGGTCCAGTGGTTAGGACTCTGCACTTCCACTGCAGAGGACATGTGTTCGATCCCTGGTCAGGGAACTAAGATCCCGAATGCCATGTGGCAAAAAAAAAAAAAAAAAAAAATCAAGTGTTCGGTAGCGGCATGTGGCTGGTGGCCACCATAGTGGAGCGCAGGCTTAGAGCGTGCCTCGAGCCTGCAGGATCTTTGATGTTAGATCCAGACATCTTGGTTCCCACCCTTGATTCTTCTGACACCTTGACATAGGAGTCCTTGTTCTTCTGTGAGTATGGAGACATATTCCCAATTCCCACGGGTCAGAAGAATTGCGTGTCTATTGCAGGGTATCTATTGCAGGCTCTGTGAAGTCCAGCTGCACAATAACTTCCACCGGCAACACACTCCTTAAGCGCCTCTTGCTGAGCTGCCAGTGACCTCCTGGCTGCTAAACCAGCCGTTTCCAGGGATACTTTCCCTGGCTTCTCTGCTACACCTGCCGCCGCTGGCCTTTCTCCTTGACTCATCTGTCCCCAGTTGCTTCCTATCTCTCTGATCGATCCTTCTATCTTCTCCGTGATTTGGCACTCTCCATCCTTCCCTTCCATGTTGATGGTCTCCTGGGTGCTGCCCTTGGTCCTCTTACCTCTCACTCTACATGCAGGGAGACCTGGGTAATCTATCTTCACTTGTATCACCTTTATTTACAAGGATCTTAAGTCTCTATCTCCAGCTCTAAACCCTTCTGAGCTCCGGACTTAAATATCTATCCAATTGTCTACTGGAGTTCTCTCCTTTGAACGATCCCAAAGACATTGGGAATTCAACAAGACAAAACGGCACGAATCATCTTTTCCCTCAATGTATGATTTCTCCATTTGTATTATTAATTTGGTGAATGGCATCACTGGTTATCTGGTCATTGAAACCAGAAACCTGGGATCAACAGGACTCCTTCTGTTCAATTCCCATATCTGATTATCAAGTCCCATTAATTCTGTACCCTGAAGAATTCTGCTTCTTTTCCTCTTGACACTACTTAAGTTCAGTGCTCACTGTTGTTTTTTTTTTTTGGTTGGGGGACCTTGCCATGCGGTTTGCAGGATCTTAGTTCTCTGACCAGGGATTGAACCCGGGCCAGGGAAAGTGCCAAGTCCTAACCATTGGACTGCCAGAGAATTCCCTAGTTCAGGGCTCACTTTCCTGGCCTGGGTTATTACAGTGGGTTCCTAACTGGTTTCTTTGGACTTTCATGATCCGGCAATAGAGTGTAAGCTCCTTGAGGGCAGGCATTCCTATCCGTTCATGCAGATTCCCAGTGCCTAAGACAGCACCTGGCACATAGTGGGCATTCAGTGAGTATTTGTTGAGGAAATGTATGAGTAAAGGTCTATTATCCGTCGTTCCAGCCTCACTTCCCACATCGTGTCCGATCCTCATTCGGCAGCTCTGAGTGTTGAGATTTCTGAGTGAATTAGGTCTTTGCCGTCTTGTCCCATCTGCCTGCACACTCTGGGCTCCCGTGTACACACTGTTTAAGACTCAGCCCCCATATCATCACCCACAGGAAGCTTTGTCTTCCGAGTCTTGGTTAATTAAGTACCTGTTCTCTGTGGTCCCACAGCATACTGTGCGTATCTCTAAAGTAGCGCTTACCTTGTTTTCTTCTATTTGTTAGTTTATATTGACTGTGAGCTCTTTGAGGGCAGGGTTTTTGACTGTTCCATCTCTAGTCCCAGCAATTGACCCATAAAGAACACTCCATAAAGTTTTTTTGAATGAATGCATGAAATCTCTTTTTTTCCTGTAAAGATTTTATTTTTTAATTTTTTAAAATGTAGAGTATTTTGCCATTCTTTTTCTTTTTTTAAATTAGTTTTTATTGGAGTATAGTTGCTTGCATGGAATCTCTGTATCCTAACTGACATCACATCTTGTTCTTTCAGGCCACACAGGGCACTTCAAAGGTACTGGTAATGTTTTTAAAGCTGGTTAGTAAGTCCAATAATGTGCACTTTATTATTCTTTATCCCTTGTATATGGACATATATATCTTCTTTTGTATGTATGGAGTATTTTATTAAAATAACTAAAAAAATTATTTTTGGAGGACTGGCCCTATGTGCCAGTTTCTGTACTGGACTTCAGGGACAAGAGATGTACAAACACAGAACCTACCCTCAAGCTGCTTATAGTCGAGAGAGAAGAAAAACTTGTGAACATGATATAGTGAGTTTTTACAAAGTGCTATGTGTAGTATCACAGAGGATAATGGAGGAAATCACGGAAGGCTTCTCGGAGGAGCTATCTTTTGAGCTGAGGCGAAAGCATGTGTTCAGAGGCATGCAAGAGCAGTGCCTATTTCTGTGGAGTGGTTGTGTAAAAGTGGACTCCAGGGTTCCTTAGGGTAGGATGGGGAATGGAAAGGCAAGTTGGTGAAGACCCCGACGGGCACACTGAACGATCTGCACATCGCATTCCTGTAGGTAATAGGCAGCCACTGTGGTTCTGTAAGTGGGGAGTGATGTTTGGATTCATTCATCTTTCACCAAATACTGACACCTGAGTTCCTATCTGCTGCTACTTGGTCTGAGCCCATTCAGGTCCATCACTTTCTGCAAGAATACTGGGAAGCAAGAGGGAGAGAGACGATCCCTTACAGGAGGGATACAGTAGGAAGGCTGAGTTGCCAAATACCGCATGGTGAGTAGGAGAAAGAACTCCAGTTGGAACCCAGCTGTCTTCCCTCCCTGCCCATGCAGTCAGCTACTCTCCCCTGAGCTCCTTGTGTTGGGGCCATGCACTGGACCTTGGGGTAGACAAATCGTAAGTGACGAAGAGAAATGGCTCTACATTTCTGGGGAACTCCTAGTCTGAAGGTGCCGACTGCACACCTGAAGACATACGAAGGGCAGAGAAAGGAGGGACTGGAAACTCTAGATACCCAGGTTAAGGGGTCCAATGAGGGACTGGGGGACTTCGTGGAAGAGGGGAGTATGGAACAAGCTTGGGAAAGTGAGGCAGAACTGGGCTGGGGGGAAAGGAAAGAGGTGAAAATGACCCATGCAGTTTTGGAGGTGGGAAAGAACAGAACTTATGCTGCAGTCGTCGTAAGTGCTTTTAGTCTGGCAGTGTCTGTGTCAATGGCCTTGTGCAGCTAGCTACCCATGTGGCCCCTGCTGGTGTGTGTGCGGCTTTGCAGGGGCTGTGGGATGGCAGTAAAGGCCCTGGGTCCCTCTTTCTGTCGCCCTTCCTCCTCTTCTGCACTAGTGGCGGGGGGGGGCATCCTTCTAGAAGCAGGATGTCTGGGTTCCAGGTTCTTCCCTCCCCAACCTCCCCCAGACATAAATCACAAGCGATTTCATTAAATGCACCTCCTGCTGGGGATGTTGGCTCATAATTCCTCTCTGATTAACCCCCACAACCCCGGCAAGTTTACAGGCCAAGAGAGGGAGGGGATGGGGGAGGGAAAAAGGAGGGATGGGGGGAATCCCAGGCCGGTGATGGATGCCTCTGTCAGCCCGGCTCGTATTTATTAATAGTCTTAATGCGGGAAGCAATAAAGGAAGAGAGGGATTCTATTAATTAAATCATTGTTATAATTAACTTTCATTAAAGTAGGATCAATAAAGAGGAGTTGAGATGGAGAGAGGAGAGATCCATTATCTCTAATTTCCTTGGAAGGGATTCAGGGAACGAGATGGGGTTGCTAGGAGACAGCAATGTGAGGGAAGAAGGAAGGATGTAAGATGTCACCCAGGTGGGGTTGGAAGGGGGGTGGGCAGGAGGGTTTCAGGTGGATGGAGAGAGGGGATGGTGGGGGTGGCCCACCCACAGGCCCTGAAGGGAACGGGGGTGGCTGATAAGGGAGCTATTGGGATGGAAACCAGGGGGCTGTAGGCACGGTTAATGCCAGGCATTGCTGAGAGTCTTGGTGAGCACGTGGGTCCTTAATACATGCTTTGTGATGCTGTGTGTGTGTGTCTGCCTAGCCTGTGAAGCTGGTTAGAGTGGATGAATGTGTTTTTGTGATTGTGGAGTCTGCGTGTCCATATGGGTGTGTGAGGATGGCAACAGAGGGAGAGAGGGAGGCAGGGCTGGGAGGAACTCAAATAATCTCTAGAGGTAGGAGGTTCAGGATATTTTTTACGAAGTGGATACTCAGGTGTGCACTCTTCACAGGAGTAATGCCTGTCCTTTGGCTCAAAGTACAGTGAAGGCTGCTTTGGAGAGTGAAGGTCTCAGCGGCGGAAACCTCCCCCCACTCCCAAGGCACTCACCTTGGCCCATCCGAGGTCCCTCACTGCCCCACCCCTGGGACTAAACCCTTCCCTCCCCCTCAGTTTGCTCCCTCCTGCACTGCAGTGTTCCCCAAGCCAGACCCCACCTGAGACAAAGTTTCCTCCCTCCTCTCTTCTCACTGGTGGCCAGCACACCAGGGAAGGGCAAGATGGGAAAATACCAACAGCCTCCTCCCCTAGGCAGCAGGGGTGGGGTGAGGGGGTCCCTTCCTCCCTCCCTCTTCCCTCCACTAAGGTCTAAGCGCCAGAGGTCTTGACCTTCTCTGATCCAGCCACACCTCATGATAAGAACACATTTTATTAGAATAGTTATACATATCATATAAATATATTTGTCCAGCTACAGGTAGGGAGAGGGATATGGCAGGGGGGAAGCTCTTATTGCTGAGGGGGGACCTGGAAAGGGAGGGAGGGCTGGCAAGTGGGGACACCTGGGACCATTTGTTCTCCCATCCCTTACAGAAGGCACAAACGCATCATTTCTTTCCATGTGAGGACCCTGGGGGGTGGTGGTAGGGAGGGACAGGAGATAGAGTACAGAAAACCTCAAAAATACAAAAGAAACATCCAAACTTAATATCTAATGGTATAGAAAAGGCTGGGCTGGGGTATGGAAGGCAGTGGGGCAAAAGAAGGAGGAACCAGGGAGGTTCAGAACTGGTAGAGACCTAAAGAGGTCATGATGTCAATCCAGGCCCCAGGGAAAACTCAGGTAAACAAACACACACCCCAAACAAGAGAGGGTGGGGTGCCCCAGGAATTGGCTTCAGGGCATCAGCGTGTGAGTGTGTGAGTGTGTGTGTGTGTGTGTGTGTGTGTGTGTGTGTGTGTGTGGTGGTGGTGGTGTAGTGGCTGGTGTGAGTGACAGAAGCAACCAGGACCAGGAGGGGGTGATATGATTCCCCCTGGAGAAGGCCCCCTCCATCCGGGTTCCTCCAAAACCACTTTCAGGGAGTAAATTCAGCCACTGCTTCCAAGAAGGAACCCCTGCCTGGACAGAAGAGCCAGGTAGCAGAGGATGAAGTTGGAGAGCTTGGGATGAAATCACACAGGAGCGGGTCTCGGGCAACAGAATATCATGGAGCTGAGTGTGTTGGAAAAGAGGCATGAAACCTAAGTGTACGTCTATGCATGAGTGTGTGCATGTGTGTAAGTGTGTATTCGTGTGTGTACTGGGGGTGCGGGGGTGGGATCATTCAAAGGTGAAGGGGTCCTGGGTGCTGAAAAAGAAGTGTCCATCCACGTGGTCCTCCAGGGCATCCTTATCGCTCTCGGCTGGGAAGCGTTCCTTACAAATAGGACACTCCTTCCATGGGGGGGTGGTAGGGCCCCCAGTGCTGGCCTCTGACAAGGGACCCGCCGCAAAGCCACTAAAGAGAGACAGGAGAAAGGAGAAGGTCAGTGCGCTCCACTGCCTTCCTGGCTTTTGGACCTCTGGGAGAGGGACCCACACATGTGGGCTCCCAGATGACCCTGTTCCTAATGCAGCGCCCTGGCAGTTCCCTCTGCTAGCCTCTCATAGTATCCCTCTCCCCACAATACTGGAAGCCTTAGTTTCCCAGCTCCCCATGCCCTCTTGTCTTTAGTGCCTGCTGGTTTCTCTAGTACAGAGCCCATCCCCCAACCTCCTGCTCTCCTCCCTCCATCTCCGTCTGCTGCCTAATGAGGCTGAAAATGAGTCTGACATCGTCCTTCATCTTCCTGCTCCAGCCTGGAAGGATGACAGCATCACCCGCTCCCTGCCCTGAGCCCATCTCACATCCAGGCAAAGCAGGGGGCTGGATGATAAGATCTCTCTTCCCTCCTGCCTCCCCCTCTTGAACTGTGGAAGAAAAGGGAAGGTAGCGGGCAATCTGATACTTGGAATTCCCCACCCAAAGCGTCCCCCAGGGAAGTCAGGGAAGAGGGATAGCATCTAAGGGGCGACCAGATGGATGCTGGACCCCAGTCTTCTTTCTGTTCCTGTCCCAAGGAGCCTTGGTCTCCTCTCTTCAATCCCTGACAGAGCCTAGGTACTTACCTGGTGGTTGGGGAAGGGGTAGGGGCAGGAGAGAGGGGATGCAGGGAAATTTGGGCTCCACGGAAGATGGTGCTGCTAGAACAACACAGAAGCCAGTTAAAGGCAGGGCCTCTGAGTGCGCACGTGCATTGATAGGCACCAGTGATTTGGAGTGGTGGGTCATTTTGTGTGTCAATACAACTGTATCTTTTTCTTGGTTGGGGCCAAGAAGAGGGAGGTTGGGGGAAGGGCATGAGGACTGTTCACCTGGATGCCCTATCCGCTGGCATCCTCCCACCTCCCTCCTGTCCTCCCCCTTTGGCCCTCACCTGGCCATGTCATAGAAGGCATTGCCCAGTTCCGGAAGTAGCAGGTTGGCCTCCTCACCACCACTCTGCACAGCTGCCATCAGGACTGACTTCTCATCTTCAGCCTCCTGGGCACCAAAGGGATAGAGTTGAGTTTTGGGGTAGTGTCCCCAGATGGGGGAGCAGCACACTGGGACAGGTAAGGGAAGTCTAGGCCGGGACTGTTAACAGAGAGTTGTAGTAAGAGTGGAGCAGGAGAAGTGTTTTTTTTGTTTTGTTTTGTTTGTTTGTTTGTTTTTTGCGGTACGCGGGCCTCTCACTGTTGAGGCCTCTCCCGTTGCGGAGCACAGGCTCCGGACGCGCAGGCTCAGCGGCCATGGCTCACGGGTCCAGCCGCTCCGCGGCATGTGGGATCTTCCCAGACTGGGGCATGAACCTGTGTCCCCTGCATCGGCAGGCGGACTCTCAACCACTGCGCCACCAGGGAAGCCCAGGAGAAGTGTTTTGATGAGGGCTGGTGCACAGGAAGAGAACGGGTGTGGGGAGGAGCCGCTGGCAGCACAGTGGCTACTGGGTCAGACTGGTGTCCACTTGGTGGCCCTGAAGAGAGCCTGTGCCTGCCCGCTCTCCCCCAAGAAAAGAGAGCCCTGTATGGCTAAGACTGCCTGCTCTGGAGGCTGGGCCACTTGGGGTTGGTCCTACCTCTTGTCCCTGCCCCTGCCCCATCTCCCCTCCATGCTCACAGAGTCAGAGCTACTGTCCTCAGCTGGTCCTGAGAGGTGAGGAGCGATGGGAGCCGGCTGGCTGATGACAACTAGGGGAGAAGCCTCTCGTGGCCCTGTGGCAGGGGAGGAGCCCAGGTCTCCACGCTCACACAGACCATAGGGCGGGAGCCTCATGTCTTCTGGAGACTCATCCTCTGAGTCTGTCAGAGCCACTGGGCAGCCTGCAGGTGAGGGAGTGGGCGGAGAAGAAAGAAGGAAGCATTGTTAGAGGGTCGGCTTCTCTGGATGAGGGATACAGTTAAGCTAATCAGGGGCCAGGGTCTGGGAAGGAAAAAGGCAAAACAGAGGGCAGAGGCAGCTCCCAGAGGGGTCATGTGGAGCTTTCCCAACACAGGGAGGGAGAGCGGGGAAGAGGTGTCCCAAGACTGGGGGTGTACAGACGCAGCCCCGCAGCGGCCTCCTCGTCCTCTGTGGCAGGGTCCTCATTCCACTTCTCGTCTGCCACCTTCTCCAGGCGGGCCTCCAGCTTTCTCATGTACTCTAGCAGTTCCTGGAGGTGGGGAGGAAGGACATGTGAGCGGCTGGGAAGATGTGAGCCATGCAGCCCTGCACAGCCTTCTCTTGCATCCAGGGTGAACTCTGAGCGCCTCAGGATTAGACGCTTTTGCCAAAGGGGGGGCAGTTTAAGGCAGATCCTCCCCCCACAGCCCCCAGCCCTCTTTCACCCCTTCTTCCCCCAGCAACCCTCCCCTGTCCTGCCAAGGCAGCTAATAAGGGGAGCCATGGTCCCATTTTTAGCCTTGGGGCCCTCTTCACTGATGCCAGTTTCTAAGCCAAGAGGTGACAAGAAGATACCAAGTTTCCAGCCCTCAAGTCCCCCGCTGGGGCCTCCAGCGGGCTGGGTTGTGGCTTCTCACCTGCTTCTCCTCCTGGAGCTGCTCCTTTTCCTTCTGGAGCACGCGCAGGGCTGACCGCAGCTCCACCAGCTCCCGCCTACTCTCTGACAACTGCACCTGAGCAGAAAGGGCCAGAGGGTATCTGGAGCCTAGAAGGTACCTCCCAGAAGCTGGGCTCTGACCTGGATGCAACAATCTAGAACCACGACTCTCCGTGCCTTCGCTCCTCTCTTGCCCTGACACACAGGAGGCTCCGACACTCTGCTTCCACGAGTCCCTTGTCTTGGCTGCAGGAGACTCACCTGAGTCCTAGTCTCTGTCTCCCAAGTGGGGACCAGAGGATGACTGCCTCTGGGCTGGGGTGCAGAGGGCTCGGTCATAGCAGGGGGCACTCTAGAATTCGCCTAAGTCATCCCTACTGGGCCCAGAATGTGTGCCGAGAGCAGAAAGGGACATGGCATGCTTCGAACCAACGAGGGCCGGGGGGCGTGCAAGTGGGAAATGAGTGCCTAGAACTTCTGAGCCCACAGCCAAGACAGAGGGAAGGGGCACTGATGCCTCAGGACGCCCGGGCCCAGGACTCTCGGGTGGCCGGGCGCCTCACCAGGCTAGAATCCTTTTCCTGGGCCAGCTCAGTCTTGAACACTTGGTTCTGGGTCTTCTCCTCCTGTACTGCCTTTTCCAGTCGAAGTACCTCTGCACTCAGCTTTAGGATCTTGTCCTTCTCGGCCTGGGAGACGCCGAAAATGAAAACGGGAGGGTAAAGGAAATGGGATGCCACTGGCAACAGCACCATTCCTCACTGTGTCCCTTCTTTATTTAACTGAATATTTTGGAGTGATTTCCCCTTCTTGCCTTCCTTATCCCCTGTACCCCCAAATGGAGGAAGGTCCCTGACAGCAGGGCGCCTTGCTGATCAGGGATGGGTATCACGGCAGGGCCGGCGCCTAGGACGGTAAATGTTTCTGAATCAAGATGGTAACCAAGACAGGTGCTACAGAGATCAGGATCTAGACACTCTGCTCAGGGCGGGGCCACACCTGGACAGCGACTGTACCTCCCTCACAGCCCCTCCCCACCCGTAAGTCCTCTAAGGTTCTCACCCCCGCCTCTCTCCTCCCAGGGGATCTGACCACACGAGGTGCGCGCAGCAGCAGCCAGGAGCCTGCAGGTCCCCCCATCCCTCTACCTCCACACTCTGCAGCAGCCCCGCCCGCTCCTTGCTCCACTGGCTTTTCTCCTCCTTCAAGTGCAGACTGAGCTCAGCCAGCCTGCCGTTGACTCCAGCCACCTCCAGGCGGCTGCGGTGCAGCTCGGCTATGGTGCGGTCCCTGGCTCCCGCTGCGCTGGCCAGCTCCTCCCCAAGAAGGGCGGCTTTCTGCTGGCTCGAGGCTGCAAGCTCCTGGGCCCCCCGAAGCTGCTCCTTCAGGGGCTCCAGCTCAGCCTCAGGAGAAAGGAGGAGATGGAATCAGGGCTCCCAGTGAGTCATTTGTGAGCCCGGAAGGTAACTAGGCTCCCTCCACTCCCCCACCGCATCAGGACTCAGGATTGGGTTGTTTAATCTTGAGCCATGTCTTTCTCCCATACTTGTCTACAACCAGCCCTGGAACATTCTCCACTCCCTGTTGCCTAGGGGCTTCACTCACCACCCGCTGTTGGGCCTGGCCGAGGGTGTCCTTCATCTGGGCCATCTTGTCCTTCAGTCGCTGGGCCTGAGCAATCTGCTCCTCCTGCCAGCCCCTGGCCTCCTGCAGCTCCAAACTCAAGCGACAGTTCTCCTGCTGTGCCACCTGGAGCTCAGCCTGATGGCAGCAGAGAGCAGGTAAGGAAAGGGGATACATATTTGGGGTGGCCATGGAGGTGGGCCTCTGTGATGAGAGAAGCCAAGGTTCCACTCCTCAGATTTAACACAAACTCAAGCATTCAACCCTGGCCAGCCCTTCCTGGGTTCTCAGTGCAAAGCGTCTCAATCCTGAGCAACCCGTCTCCAGTGGCACGGCCTGCGGTCTTCCCCTGCCCCATGTCTGCTTCCCCGCTCTTCCTTTTCGATCAAAACTCAATCTGGATGTCCTGCAGGCCTCACTCGCTCGGCATATTCTACCTCCCACTCTACCCCCGTCCTTGCCACTCTTGTTTCTGTCCATGGCACTAACTACTTCTCAAGTCACTTGGGCTGGATACCTCAGTGCCACGTGTGGTTCTGTTCTCTCCCTAGTGGCCCAAAGGATGGACGCTTCTCCATCCTCCATCTTGTTCACAGCCATTTTCTCTTTTCTACTGTTACCACGACCACATTAGCTCAGGCTCTGGTCATTTCTTGCTTGGACTACTGAATAATCTCACAACTAGCTCATTTTCCACAAGGCAATCAGATTAATAATCTTTTTTTCTTTTTTCCCCCTGGCCGCGCCACGTGGCTTGTGGGATCTTAGTTCCTCGACCAGGGATTGAAGCCAAGCCCTCAGCAGTGAAAGTGCAGAGTCCTAACCACTGGACTGCACTGGACCGGAATTCCCAGATCAGTCTTCTTTAAGAACATTCTTTAAGTATGTGTCCCCCACTTGAAAATCATCAATGCCTCTCACTGCTTACAGAATAAAGACTAAACTCAAGAACCTCTACAATCTGACCTAGGCCTTACCTCAAACTCTTTACCCACGCATTCAGCTGCTCTGAGTGTTCTGGACTCTAAGCCTTTGCTCATGTATTTTTGGTTTTTTTTTAGAATGTATTTGTTTTTTATTTATGTATTTACTTATGTGTTTATTTATTTATTTATGGCTGCATTGGGTCTTCGTTGCTGGGGTGGGCTTTCTCTACTTGCAGTGAGCGGGGGCTACTCTTCATTGTGGTGCGCGGGCTTCTCATTGCGGTGGCTTCTCTCGTTGCAGAGCACGGGCTCTAGGCGCTCGGGCTTCAGTAGCCGTGGCACGAGGGCTCAGTAGTTGTGGCTTGCGGGCTCTAGAGCGCAGGCTCAGTAGTTGTGGCACACGGGCTGAGGTGCTCCGCGGCACGTGGGATCCTCCCGGACCAGGTCTCAAACCTGTGTCCCCTGCATTGGCAGGCGGATTCTTAACCACTGCGCCACCAGGGAAGCTCCTCACGTGTTCCTCTGTTCCTAGAATGGCCTCCCTCTCATCTCTGTCCACTCAAATTCTACCTACTCTTCACTGCTGAGCAAATGGTTTTCAGACCATCTCCCATAGAAGCCTAGGGTTCTGATGAAGCCATTTAGAAGCTGAAATATTTGATTTCAACTTCTTCCAAATTATGAAAAATTATGTTGAAAAACAATGCACAAACTCACAAGTTAGCACACTGGAGATCATCAAGCACTGATATGTGCTTCCAGGTTAATTCATTTTTGTGCAAAGCTCAGAATAAAGTTTCAATTGTATTTTCTATTGACGTGGAGAGCAAACTGAGATCGCAAGGTAGAAGCTTAAAAATTATCATTTGCACCTGCTTGTGCGTGAGACTCAAGGTGTTCTCAATACTGTACAACCATGACACGATACAGAAACATATTAGCTGCTGAGGTTGACAAGACAGTCATCCATAACCTCCAATTTCCAAGTCTGGTATCCATCAAAATTATCTGATTGCTTTCATTGCTTTATAAGTAAATGTTATACATTTGAATTTATAAAAGTAAATTTATAGTAAAGCACTGGATGGATAATTGAGAAAGCAAACCATCTCTGAGCCCTTACCTCGCTTTGCTCCTTGTCTGCCTGCACTTCCTTCAGCTGCCCAAGGAGCTTCTCTTGTTCCCGAGTCAGGGCCTTCACCGTGTCTCTAACCCTGTGAGTGGTGGATGCAATGTCAGAAGACCGACTGGTCACCAGAGAAGGAACAAAGACTCAGACTTCTGTCTTGAGCCCTTCTGCTGGGGCTCCTCTAGCCCAGACCTCCACTTCTCTGTGGGATGCCCAAATCCCCAAACCAAGATGATCCAGTTCTAAGCCCCAAGTACCCAAGATTCCTAGTTTTAGAGCAGAATATAGAAATAAACAGTTGTTCTTTTCTCCTTATGTATCACTTTAAGGGATGTTCTGCTAATGGCTTCCCAGTTGCTTGCAATAAATCAAGAGACCGGAATTCAGTCTTTTCTAGACAAGGGGCAGTCATTATTGACGATAAACTTTTGATCTAGGTCAGAAGTTGGCAGATGTTATCTGTAAAGGGCCTGACAGTAAATATTTTAGGCTCTGCAGGCCATGTGGACTTCTGTGGCAACCTCTCAACGCTGCCACTGGAATGTGGAAGCAGCCATGGACAATATGTAAATGAATGAGTATGGCCGTTCCAGTAAAACTTTATTTATGAACACTGGAATTTGAATTTCATATGATTTTCACATGTCACAAAATATTACTCTTCTTTTGTTTTTCAACCATTAAAAATTGTCAAAACCATTCTTCCCTTGTGGGCTGTACAAAACCACGTGCGTGGCAGGCTGGATTTGGCATGTGGGTCATAGTTTGCTGAACCCTGGTCTACACAGCCCCTGATCTTTTCCAGATGCTCGGTTTGATCCCAATTTTTCTATTCCATGATTTAGAACCTAGACATTTAGTATCTCCCTCGGGCAAGACTAACATATCCTGGACTGAAGAAGCCTTAGTGATCAACTCACTTTTTATTCTGGGTCTCGGATAGCATGCCTCTTTCCTTTAAAGAGTTTTTCTGAAAATATCAAATCTACCAGTACTGAATGAAAGAAACTTAATTATGTCATTTGATGAAAGAAGTGTTTCTTCTGGTGAAAATCTGAAGGACAGGCATGGGAGGTGGTCAATATTCGTGCCATTTGGTAGAAAGAATAGTTGTCTGGCAGAAGAAAGAAATTTATTCTATGCGGCCCCAGAGGTCTAAACCAGGACCAAGGAATGAAAGTTACAGGAGGGTAAATACAACACAAGAGATACAAAAATGACAGCTGTCTGATATTGAAAGAGGCTGCCTTCTGAGGTAGTGATCTTTCGTCACATACCCTCTTAAATACTTTACATTCCTCCCAATGCTAAGATTCTATGATTTGTACCTTTTTTTCAGGGCAGAGATCCCATAACATTTCTGGATCACCGGTTCTAACGTTTCCTAATAGTGAGAACAGAGTCTAATCTTATGCTTTGCTGGCGTAAAATCTGAACTCCATCCTCTCTTATCTTGCCTGGACCATCCTATCCATTCTCTTCTTCCAAATCCTCCACTCCTAGCTCCTGCTTTGCCCTTGCTGCACAATAGATGGTAATGATGATTATTTCCAAAGGTAAGGAATACAGAATAGGTTAGGAAAGATGGAAGCGAGCTTGGCAGAAAAATTACCCCCAGTAATTGGAATACCCTGAGTGAGGTTGAGAAGGGAAAGAGAAACCATGTGAGATGGAGAGCAGGTCTTGCCTACCTGACACGGGAGGCTGGGGTTCGAGGGTCACAGGAAGCAAAGGGAAGTAATGGGGGTAGAGGGGTCCCCTCACCTGTCCAGCTCCACCTCTTTCGTCAGCACCTTCTCACTGATAGTCTGGATGTCATCTTCCAGCTCCAGGATGCGGGCCACGTGGTCTCCCTGTTGCCGGCTCAGGATGTCCCTCTCTTCCGTGAGCTCCCCGTGGGACCGGGAAAGCCCCTGGAATTAAGGTTCCCCAAGAAGAAGAGGGAAGCTGAGATGCATCTCTCAAAGAGTGCAGTAAAGGCTTAGGAGAACTCCTAAGTTTGACTATCCACCCTTCTACCCGGTCACCTTCCTTGAAGAAGAAACTGTGAGGGAACATCCCCTTCCCGGTGAAGACGGCTACCTCCACCCTAACTCAGCACTCCTGTGTTCAGATAACTGAGTCTCACTACAAATTTGGGACGTGTCTCCCATCATATCCAGTTTAACACTACTTGTGACTGCCTAAACCTATATCTTAGATGCCAGCACCATCTTAACAGCCCACTAACGTCTCCGCTTTACTGTCTTCACTGGGTTCAGATTTTGGACCCCAGGTGAGCAGGCAGGCCCCTCCCCCCAGCAGCCCTGCTCCCACCTTGTACTGCTCCTCCAGTGCCATGTGCTCCTGCCTGGCGGACGCCAGAGCCGTCTCAAGCTCCTGTACTCGGCTCCTCAGCTCTGTCACCTGCCCCTCCAGCTGCAGCTTCAGCTGCATCAGGTCATTCCTCTCTTGCTGGCTCTCGTCCAGCTGGTTCTACAGGGGACGAGATGAAAAGGGGAATCTGCCTGTGAAGCGCCCATTCCAAGGTCCCATCCCCACCGCTCTGCAGATGCATGTCAGGGCTGGGAAGTTACATCAGTACAGGCTATAGAGGCGAGTCAGGGGAGGCCTGGTGTGCTACTGAACCCTGCCCACCACCCATTAGACACACCAGCTCCTGGCACGCTGAACTGCCCACCCCTCTTATCTTTTCCCCGCTGAGGCCTGGTCCCTCCTTTGCCCAGCAATTGCAGGAACCCCTTGTCTGGCAGAAGTCTTTCTCAATCCACATGGACAAAGGGGATGGTTCCCCTAATTTTACCCTATCTGTTCTGGAGTCAGACAGATGTGGGTTTAAATCTCCAATACAATTTTTACTAGCTAGGTGACTTTGAACAAGTTACTTAACTTCTCTGAGTCTCTCTTCTCATCTGTAATGTGATCCCTTAGCCTGGGTTGTTTTAAGGTTTAAATGAGAACAATGAATGTAAAAACAGAACACGGGTAGGAGATCACCCACCTCTGACTTATGTAAGATATAAACATCTTCCTATTCTTGTATTGATTCCATATGTTTAGAGGATTCCACAGGGCAGGAGTTTGTGTAAATCACAAACTACTCATTCCCACCTGTTGAGCTTTCCTCAGGCCTGTCCTCTCGTCTGGGGAATGTACTTCCTCCCCACCTAGTCCTGTCCTTCACCTTCCTTCAGGAAGTCTTCCTTGCTAACATCTGCCTCCACTCCCTAATTCTTCTGTATTTGGTCCAACAGAAAAATAATACAAGCTACATAAATAATTTAAAATTTTCTAGTAGACACTTAAGAAAAGTAGTAAGCAGCAGATGGAATTCATTTATCTAACCCAGTCAATCCAAAATGTTATCATTTCAACATGTAATCAATATAAACAATTACTGAGATCTTTTACATTGTGTGTGTGTGTGTGTGTGTGTGTGTGTGTGTGTGTGTTTTGGCTGTGTCACGCAGCTTGTGTGAACCCAGGTCCTCGGCAGTGAGAGTGTGGAGTCCTAACCAGTACACCGCCAGGGAGTTCCCTACATTCTTTTTTTAAATACTAAGTCTTCAAATCTGGTGTGTATTTTATCCATACAGAACACCTCAATTTAGACCACTCACATTTCAAGCGCTTAAGAGCCACATGTGGGTAGTGGCTGCACAGGCCTGGGGCCCTGCTGATCTGTTCTCACTCCTCACTTGCCGTGGAAGTGGGTCTCATACTCCCCTTCCTTGCAGTGTTCCTTCCCTGCGTGGCCTCCCTCTACCCTTTGCATCTTCCTCTAGCGCCTAGGGAAGGCTCCTGGAGAAGGAAGCCTCAAAAAATTCTTAGGAAATCTTGAGTGATGTTGGCCTGTGGGTGGCTTGCTTTCCTACCCTATGTGTTCGTGTCTGTCTGTGTCAGATTGAGACTTTCCTGTAGGCAAGGCTTTGTATAACTCCCAGTGAGGTCTGCAGTTGAAGCTACAGCGAGGGGAGGGTGAAGCGTGAAGGGGCCCCTTGCAATGCTATCCTCCGGCACCCTCGCCCAGGAGCAACTCTGTTGCTCTGCTCTCACCTGCAGCACAGTTGCCTTGGGAACAACCAGCAGGATGTCAGAGCCGCCGTCAGTCTCCTCCAGGGTCACCAGTTCATCCATGGGCCGTGGCTCTCGGAACTGGAAAGGGGGGCTCTGCCCACACACCCGGCCCTGGCGGTTCACGTACCGGAACTGGTAGAGCTGGGCTCCGGGTTTGGGCAGGTAGCTGGCTGTGGGAAGAAGTACAGACCCAGGACCCCAATATGATCCCAGGCCCTCAAGTGCTCAGCAGGTTCCCCCTCCCCTTGATGTGTCTTATTATCCATTGTCTTTGGCCCCAGCCCCTTGTTACCTGTTCTATAGACTGTTTTCTCTCCTCTCCACCTCTCACAGGCTATTTCTGATCTCTGGGATACTCTTCTCCCTCCTTTCTGCCTAGCCTTCTCTTTCCTCTCTTTCCCAAACCTACCCTCCTTAATAATAATAATAATAACAACAACGACAACAATGCTAGTTACCATTTGCTGAGTACCCATTACATACCAGGCCCTTTGCCAACAGCTTTATCTGTATCATTTAAAATTTTCATATTGTCCCTGTAAGCCAGGCATCCCCTTTTACTGTTAAGATAACAGACACAGAGAGGGTAAATAATTTGCCCAAGGTCAAACAGCTTGTAAGTAATTAGAGCTGAGATTTGAACCTGGGTCTTTCGAAATCTAATGACCAATCTTCTTGTTAATATATGAAGCCACTTTTCCCTCTTCCCTACCCCCTAGTCCCACAAGAAGAGTTCCTCCTTTTTTGGTAAGAGGCAGGACTAGCGGCCCTTTTACAGTTCCTTTCTTGTCTGAATCCCTGATTCTTTGAAAATCCCATGATTCTGTATCTGCCGAGACCACTACCCTCTTCCAAACCTCCATCCCCTTGTCTCCTCCCTCCCGGTTTTCCCTCTTCCCTTGTACCTTGGAACTGGACACTGGCATGGATGGGGGAACCATCAGTTGCACTTTCAGGCACCGAAGACCACACAAACGTGTGGTAATCCCGGACACAGGCAGCCTCCACCTGTCAAAGCCCCCGGTGGGAGAGGGGTATAGTGATGCAACTCCCAGCTCCGGAAGGCGGAAAAGGCTGAGGGATTGAACCAGGGGTGGGTAGGATGGTGTTGCAGTGGCAAGGATTCTGAGAGACAGGGAAAGTGGAGGGATGCTAGTGTGTCAGGAGAGAGCAAGGCTAAGATGGGAGATGGGCTTCGCCTACACACATGGCCTTGTCATGTGACCTCGTTCTCCCTTCCTCTCTATCATCATGAAGTTGAGAATTCAGAAACCAAATCAATTCCCCTTATTCCAGACAACCCATGGCCCGTAAGCCTGAGCCAAAAGGGGGTCCAGGGATACCTTGAAGATGCCAATCCAGTCGCTGGCACTGGGCACAGTGCCTGGGGGGAGCGTGTAGTGACACTCCACCTTGGTGTTGGGGATGTAGGTCCGGGCCACATTCAGAAAGTTGACTCCACCCCGGGATGGTGCCCGGCTTAGCGATGATTCTTCCATTCTGGCCCTGAGATGGCTGCCTTCCTATGAAATGAAGATTGAATATCCTGAAGTGTCTCCCCCTCTCTCTCTGCCCCCTAACTCTGTCCCCACCCACAGCCCCTGCTCCTGGAGATGAAGGCGTATCTGGTTTCCAGCCCCTGAGGGTTTAGGACCCTCTAGAGGTATCAATCTTAGTCTCTAGGGCATAGGTCTGGCCTTCTGGGTCAGTACCCATCCTGGCTCACACTGTACCCTCTGAGTCACAGACTCTCTCTAGAGGTAAGAGCTCTCTAATTTCTGCTCCCTTTTCACAGCCCCATTGACCAAGCCTCAGTCTCCCAGGCTCGGCCTCCTGTAGTCCCTCCTTTTCCATCTCTTAATAGCCTTGACCATTCCAAATTCTTCAGCCTCCATCTCCCCACCCCAACCCCTACATCTTCTGGCTCTTGAATTCAACGTCCAACTGAGGCGGGGGGCCCCCTCATTCTGAGCAGGCCTCCTTGCCCACTCCAGCTATACCCAGGAACGACTTAGGACACCTGAAAACAGCAACTCTGAAAGTAACGACTGAGTCTTTGGAGCTGGAATATGGCTGGGGGTACGAAGAGACCAATCTTCAAGCCCCTGAACTCTCACCCTCTCTCCCCGTCTCTCAGCTGTCTTCCGCCATGAGCAAAAAAAAAAAAAAAAGCCTGCACTCTCATCCAAGAAACAAAGGGAAAGGGAGGATAAAAGGGAAGATAGGTTCTGTCCCTCACTCATTCCTCCAGGAAGTCAAGAATTCTGGAGGCGGCTGCTTCAAAGGGTGGAGTGAAACACTCAGCAGGAACGTGGTGCTGCGGGGAGATGGAATGTGGGGGCCTGGAGCCAGGAAAGCCCCACCCCCGGGTAGGCAGCCTGGAAGTAAGGGGCCCTGGGAAGGGAAATGTACACATAATGTTGAGAGAAGGAGAAATGTTTCAAAAAGAACCTCATATTCTTCTCTTCAGGTCTTGCCAGGAGCAGGGCTAGAAAACTACTGGTTTGACAGTTCGTTAACCCATCGCTAGTATTCCCCTCCCCCCCCATTTTCTCTGCTCCCCTTAGCCTCAATTCTAAGTGCCTGAACCCTTCCATCTGCTTGGATTGGTAGTTGGAGGCATGCTATAGGATGGGATTAAGATGAAGCGTTCCAAGTTAGGTGGGGAGAGTTCAATGGAAAATATGAGGCTAGAGTGAGGAAAGATAACAACAGTCAAGAGAACTCCTAAGCCCAGGGCTGTGAGATGGCCCTTGTCATCTCTCATCTCCAGCCCACTGAGCTTTGTCCTGTGTCAGTCACAGTAATGCACGTCCAATCAACCATGGCCACTAGTCATGTGCACGCCCCCAAACATCACAAACCCACACCAGGCTGAAGCCAGGTGGGTAGGGACTTTAAAAGAGGACAGAAAATCAGTAAAGAAGGGAAGGTGGGACAGCTCTACAAAAAGGAGCTACTTCTCCCTCCAAAATAGAGACTGAATTGACGACAAGAAGTTTCTCTGAATTTTCATCTCTGAAAAATCCCTAGTTAAAACTAGTCCATGTTTTTTTCCAAATACAATTCTTCTGGCTTTCTAAGAGGGGGTGAACTGTCCTCAAAGACATTGTCCTGGGGACCCCAACTATTCCCCACAAACAAAATTCAAAAAAGCTGGAAATATCCCCCACGCCTGAATGAGAACTCTGGGCAACTAAGGTGTATATGTGTAGCCAGATTCAGGTGTTTGCATGGGGCGGGGAGGGGGGTGTCCCCATGCCCCCCACGCTGTAGGGCTCTAGAGTTCTTTGACACTCTACACCTTGGAAGCTTCCCCCGCGCCAAGGGATTCAGCGTGGTAAAGGCCTTTGGATTGGTGGCGGGGCGCGGGGGTTGGCGGTTTGGGGGATTAGGGGTAAGGGAAGGTTTGTGGGGTCCAGTCTTGCCGGGCCGAGAACGAGCCGACTTAAGCCTCCCTCACAACTCCCTTAGGCCTATCAAGCTTTATAGAGAAGGACTGAGAGGGAGGCGAGAACAGCCAGGGGGCAGCCCCTGATGAGGGCCCCCTTGAGACCAAGAACTCCCGAAACAGCGGGGTGGCTTCTCCAGTACGGAAAGTGTTAACACCCAAACGCTCCTGCTTCCCCCTTCTACGGTTCCCTTAGATTATCCTTTGACAGTCTGGGAAGTGGGGGGATCCCCCATAAGATCGCCCCCAAATTAGGCCAAGTTTCTTACCCCACCGACGGATCAGCTGTCCCCTCACCTTTCACCAACAACAAAAACAGCACTCGGCTCCGAGAGGGGGAGGGAGAAGGGTGGGCGCGAGGGCTTCTGGGGTTTGTGGTTCCTCCGCGCGTTTTTTGCCGGTGAGATTGAGCATATCTGGGACTACATGTGCCAGGAGGCTGTGCGCAAGGAGGGCGGAGTAGAGGGCGGCTGTGGTAGCGGCGTCACCGCCGCATCCTGGGAGGCGTAGTTCTCACTTCCGCGGCAGCAAACGAGGGTGTGGCCAGCAAAGGACTTCACAGCCCAAGAGTCCTTGCGAGGGGGCAGGCTATATGAGTGGCGACTGCTGATTGGTACCGTGCGTGGTTGGGGGGTGGGGAGGAGTTACGGCTCTAACGCCCCCACAGTAATACTTCTGAGAGGACCGAACGGGTTCGGGTACGCGCTCCCGTTTACTTTTAACACCAACCTGCGAGGTAGGCAGTTTTGTTATCCACCCTTTACAGATGAAGAAACTAAAGCCCAGAACGGTTGCGGAACCGGTCTAAAGTATCAAAGCCATGAGATGGTAGGTTTGCACGACTCCAAGTGCTCTCGCCAGTACATCACACCTACGTACCATTTAGGGGATAGGAAACTGTATAACAGCTGTGGTAGCTGGTTCTCCTTTGCTTCAACCTCAGGGACAGCCCCTGTAAAAACTGTGTTGTGTGCACCGCTGACCGTTTTTTTCCAACTTGAAGGTTTCACTGCCAGGGGCCTGCCAGTACTCACAGTCCTGGCCTGGGCATCCCTGGAATGGCCTCTAGGTCCAGGAGGAGGATCCATTGGCTGACGTGGTGGTGTGGGGAGAGGGGGAAGCTGAAGTGAGAACAATCAAGTTGAAAAGGGAACCTGGCATAATTCAGGACGGGTCACAATTCAGAAACAAGACCCTTGTGGGGCTAGTTTGCCCAAGCCTCTTAACTGGTTTGAAGTAATTAGGATAACAATCCATGTGCTTTTGTTTAGAAGAAGTGAAAGATTCACATCCTCCCACACACCCCCCCACACTCACATTAAAGACTTGGGCATCCTGCGCCCCCTCTCTGCTCTGGACCCTCCAAGTAGTCTGAGGCATTCAAAATGATCTCTCTCTCTGTCTCCGTAATAGGGATTACAGTCTAAAGATTGATTTGATCTTCCTGGGTGCCTGATTTAATTCTCTGCTGCATTGTTACGGAGCCTCTGCCTTTTCCAAGTTTTGGGGTAGTATTTTGCTTTTATGACTGAATAGGGTGGCTGGTGCCTGCCCTTGGGTGCCTTTCATCTGAAGATCTCCAAGCACTTAACAATAAGTCATTGGGCTTCACAAACATTAAGGTGACATGTCTGTGTCATTAGTCAGGATTTGTGAGTTACGAAACAAGCTGGTGGTTGCAGAGATGGCTCAAGGTCCTGGGGTGGGTTCAGAGTGAGGCCTGTTCAGGGACCCAAGTCTCAGTTGTTCTTGGTTTTTGTCTTCCACCCAGAATAAAGGCTTGGGCATCCTGCTCCCCCTACTCAGTCTCAGCTGGAGCTAAAAATAATAACAACTTCCATTTACTAGGTGTTTACCATGTGTTTAAACTATGCTATGGATTTTTCCATTTAATATAACAGTCTTATATAGTAGGCCTTATTATCAATCCCATTTTACATATGATGAAAATTGAGGCACGGACAATTAAGAGAGTTACCTGGGGTTACCCAACTAGTAAGTAGAATCAGAATTCAAGCACAGCTAGTCAGTACACCATATTACCACCCCAGAAACTCCTGTTATGGAATACCAACACCCTTTGTTCTAAGGAACAGTACTGTTATTCAGGGGACAGGTGTTCACTGAACATTTATGTGCAAGGTGATGTTAAACAGATTCATTCAACAAATAGATGTGACAGGTAGTATGCTAGGTATTCAATAAATTTAGTTGAAAGAATAAGAATACAATATAGATATTTGAGGGAGGGATTGGATAGTTTAACAGGACAGGGTCTGAGAAGGATAAGCTTATGCCAGGCTGAAGCAAAGATGCAGCGGTGGGAATGTATAACATGTACTGGAGCCTAGGAATTCATATAAGAACAGCACATCAATCTCAACTTTTTTTCCCCAAACTCAGATTATTGATAATGACTGCCTGAAATGTTGTGTTGAGCAGGATTCTGAGGAAAGAGTGCTAGGATTAATCAGTAATATCTGTCATGTACTCCAGATGGAAGATGGCCATTGTATTAGATTGACTTATTGTTTGAAATCATTTACTTTCTCCTTCTCTGCCCATTGCCGCATGACTTGTAGTATCTCCTGTGGAAGGAGTATATGTCTCATTTCATTGATTTTGGACTCGATCATTTTTCGTGTTTTGGCCAATGGGTTGTGAACAGATGTGACTCATGTCATGTTTGAGCATGTGAATTTACACTTTCTTGTTTCTCTCTGCCACTAAAATGGGCATATTCCACATGAGGGTTGCTCCTTTTGCCTGTGTCCCCGAATGAGAAGTGCTGCCCATGGTCTACATATACATAAGTCAGAGATCAGTCTTTGTTGCTGCAAGCCACTGAGATTTTGGGATTGGTTGTTCTGGCAGCAAAGCTGACTAATAGCCATACCTGGGTAATGGTATAAAGTTTGAAAGGTAAATGGTATCAAGTGTGAAAGGTAAGTTTAAGCCAGGGTGTGAAGAATCTTGAATGCCAGGTGAGGCAGGGCCTGCTATGTGTTTATCAGAATCTCTTTCCTTCTTTTTCTTGGACACACAGCTGGACCACATTTTTCGGTTTCCCTCTAAGTGATGCAGTTCCATGCCTGGCCTGTGAAACCTCCCAAGGGAGATCCTTCATGTTCTTTCCTTTTTGGCTTGATGCATAGGACCTTAAGTACAGTGGACTTGAAGGCTAAATGTTAAAGATCGTGGGGCCACAGGTAGGAAGGAACCTAACTCCCTGAATCACTACTTGGCAGAGAACTACCTGCTAATCAGGAACATGTGTTTTGGACTTCACTTGACCAAAAAGTCAATTTCTAGTCAACATTCTAGATTTGATAGAGTTGTCCTGGGAGAAAAGATACCTCTGGAAAGACCTTCAAATGTTGGTGGAGCCTCAGGCCCCAAAGTGACTGGTGATAGAAGTGGTCTTTTCCCCTCAATAGAGCGTTATTCCTATAGTTTTTATTATTTTTATATTCTACTGAAAAGTTTGAAATTTTTCACATTATTACAAAATAAACAAAGCTGTGTTATAGTCATAAATTTAGTCGTTGATTTTATGCACTTGACAGTTCTATCACCTTTCTAGCAGTTTCAAAATACTTCTCCCTGGGAAATTGTGTGGGTGGGCATGTCCCCTAAGCTTTGCAGGCCTCCCCAGTGCCATGAGAATAGAGAGGGTAACCCTGGAGCCTGGGAAAGCAGTAAGGAGGCAGCTCAGTCATCTTGCTGAGAGCTGCTTCTCATCTGCTAGAGAGAATGGAACCAAGTGGGTAGGCTCAAGAGTTATTTAGGAGGTGGCATGGGCAGGTTGTGGGAGTGAAGGAGAGGGAGGCAAGTCATTTTGATGCCTATGGACGTGTGACTCTAAAAAAGTTAAACTTTTAGCTTAAAAGAATTGTCACTTAAATCAATGAGTGCAACAGACTCCCTAGTCCTATCCCTAACCCAGGGAGATGGAAGAGTCATGGCTGATCCCAGGTTCCTGGCTTGGTGGATGGGAGTTCCTCCTTGAGATGGGGACCTTAGTGGAAGGAGCAGGTGTGGGGCTGAGGCTGGATGGAGGAAGTTGTTCTGCTTCTGGACATACGTGGTCCGAAATACTTCCCAGTCTCCAGAAAGCCATTCCTTGTACTGTGGAGCTAGGCCTTCCTGGCCATCTTTCTGTTGCTCCAGACTTGCTCTTAAAGGAGAAGATTCAGAAATTCAGGCATTGGGAGAAACAGAGGAGCCAATCATAGATAAAATAGTGTGTGTGTGTGTGTGTGTGTGTGTGTGTGTGTGTGGGTGTGTGGGTATGTGTGTGTGTTTGTGTATAAATACCATTAGCAGCAGGTTGGGATTACAAAGACAATAGATGTTCCTCTGCACTCACTGTGCATAACATTTGCACGTTAATTAGTGCACATAAAAATGCATTGAAGAAGGCCCCCCCAAGTCTCAGCCCCTCTCCCAATTGAGGAATCATCCTTCTCTTTTCTGGTTGCACCGCCAAACCCCTAATTCCTGTTGTGTAAATTTGGGCTCTTCATACTTGAAAAAACTGGTTGGCTTCCCTCCTGCCATTTCAGGGTAACTTCCCTTTGTGCCTGGGTCAGAGTTATGGGGGAGGGAGCAGCTGTTGAGGGGCCAGGATGGGGGCAGAGACTGGCTTCGTCTGGTCTCAGGGGGTGTCCTTGTCTGTATCTATCTGGGTCCCTCTTTCTGTCTCTTTCCACTCACAGATTGTGTGGCATTTTGGAGGGTGGAGTGCCTGGGCACCCAGCCCACTACATCCCGCCCCAATCTGGCCCTGGGCACGAGCCACATGGTGCTGGCCATCAGCCTGGCCTCTTGCCCATCCATTATAGCCTCAGCTGCCAGACTGGCACAGGTATCAAAAGGAACTTCTACTAGGCCCTGACCTCCCCCAATTCTGTTCCTGGGGCCAAACTGAAGGAGAGTCAGATGCAGAGAGCACACTCTTGGGTGGGGAACCAATCCCAACACCCACCCCCCATGGTGGAAGAGGGTGTCTGGGCCTTGGGGAGGACTGCTGAGGCGCTAGGCTGCAGTCCATGGAAGACCACCTTAGTGTGTATATGGGCTGGGGGTAGTGTTGGGAGGAGACACCATCAGTTGCTATGGTGTGAAGGAAGACTCCCTACTAGGTCCTAGGAGATGTCTCCCTTCTTCTCTCTGTGTCTATGCAAATCATGTGAACTTGTGCCTGTTTCCTACTTGTGGGCTTATCCCCTGGTGGGACCATGCACAGAGCTCTGATGCTGTGGGGCGGGGCCTTTAGCTCTGCCCAGGCAGCGCAGAGGTGAACCTGCAGTGAATATTGCATGTCAGGATATATGACTCTGTCCCATGCGGGAATGACATCTGTGAGAGTGCTGTTAGGGTACAGGAGAAGTACCCGTATGGCTGAGGCATGGGGCCTTTTAGTCCCCTGGTATGGACCAACTGTATCTGCTCTATGGGGCACATGAGTACCATATACACGGACCCTCGTTGTAGAAGACATGCACCCTCATTCCTGAAAGCAGCGGCCTGGTCCGGCTGTAGACTGTATCTGGGTGTGGGCAGTGAGGGATGGTCTTGGTGGGTGGTATGTCCCTGGAGAGTGCTGGTCATGCCTTGCCTTTACACCTGTGTGAATTGTATGTTCAAATATGTGAATCCCCTAGAGAGATGTTGGGTGGTGAGGGGGTGGGAAGCCTGAAAAAGATGGGAGAATTTATGAGCTGCTTTTGTCGGGAGACAGTCGTAATGAAGAAAATTCAATTTTCTGCAGCTCGAAGAGTCAATATGTTAAATCTTGGAGAAGCTGTGGAATGACAGCGGAATGGCAAAGTCAATGGGACGTGTGTGGGGGGAAGTCGTCTATCTGTGTCTGCGGTGAGGCTGCCTCCTCTCTGTACCCTTGAACTACAGCTGGGACAGGATGGAACCAGATACCTGAGTTCCTGAAACTGCCCCTCTCTCCCTTCCTCCTCCAACTCAGTGGCCATCGTCTCTTGCCTCCTGCTTATAGGGAGAAAAGCTGCTCTTTCCCAGGCCCAATCCGATCCTAGCACTTCCCCAGGAAGTCCTTCCTGTAGTCTAACCAGCACTCCCTCTTGCTGCAGTTACTAATTTCGGAGTGACTGTTTGTAGCCCAAAGTGATTAGTAGGAAAGTTCTCTTTTCTTTCTAACTTTTCATCCCCACTCTCCCCTCAGCTACTCCATGACTGGCCTCCTGTTTCCCAGCAAGTTTCAATTTTTCCTAACCAGTCTTTACCCCCTCCTTTCCAGCCTTCTGTTCTAGGAGGCAGGAGTGTGGAGGGGTGGGTGTTGGGGAGAGGAGAGGGAAGCTGGGGATTCCTCTGTGAGCCACAGTGTCACCAGGAGCTATGATTAGCTGAGCTGCTGGCTGTGTAATTAGTGTGTGCCCGCGTCCCAGGGGTCTGGTGTGTTAACAGCGGGTCCCTGTGGTAAGTAACGAGATCATGCCCATGGCTGGTTGCACACACTAATTAATTAGTGCTCCTCTGGTGTTGAGGAATGAGGAGGATCTGGGGGAGGTGATGGTGGGGGTGTCTCAAAGCCCAAGAGCCCAGCTCTTCAGAGCCCAGAGGTCACCTAAGGTTCTGCCGGAATGGGGGCATCAGGCTAGTGTGCAGAGTTAGGGGTCAGAGACTTGGGTGCCCTAGCTGAAGAGAGGGAGTGTGGGGTACTGGGCTCTTGGTGGTGGGTGTCCTGGGCTGGGCTGGTGGAGGTGGATGGAGGGGAGGACAGCCCCCTCAGCTTAGGGAGCTCTCCAGGCTCAGGGCCTGTCTTAGAGCATCCTTTCTCCAGGTGGCCCAGAGAGGGAGTGGAACAGGGAGGAGGCATTCCAGACCCTTCCAGCCTCTACCCTCCCTCACCTCACTAAGCCCAGCTTCTCAATCAGCCATTTCACACTTATTACACACTCGCTGTGTGCACAGAGCTCCAAAAGCCTCTCTCACCGTTCTCACTGTCATAACCACTGCCTCCCCCCTTGCCGCCCTTGCAGATAGAGACCCGAACTCCTCAGCTCCTGGGTCTATCTTAAGAGCCCAGAAGCCTCTTCTGAAGCCTGGGATGTGGAACCTAGATATCTGGGAGAAATATCATGGAAAACCTGAAGAAACGGGGAGGGGAGAAGGTTGGGAGAGAGCCTCACAATTTCGCAGAGCACTGTGGTCACTTACAGCAGCAAGAAGGATTAAGGTGAGAGGAGAGGAAGAACTTCCAGTGAGCAGGCAGCTCTACTCGTTTCCTGAGGCAGAAATCCTCCGCCGTTACAGGAAGGGATCAGAAGGGAAAGGGACCCATAGAAGGAGATCCTCTCCCCTTGAGCGGTGGGATTCAGCAAGGCGGGGCGGGAGTGGGGAAGGGGAGACAGAATAGAGAAAACGGGCAGAAAAGAAGACGAGACTGCGGCAGGGAATCTTTGGCTTCCGTGTGGAGGCGCGAGTCCCATTCCTGCACACGGTAATTGCTAAATTACCCGCCATCTGCTCGGCTCTCAGACATAAATTATCTGCGAGGGGAAAAGACGCAGAGGCTGCGCACTTTCCTTTCTCTCCCCCAAACCCAGCTAGGAGCAGAGGGGGTGCCCTTCCCTCCTGCCCGAGTGGAGGCGAGGGTGGTGAGACCACCTGATGGGGGAACAGTCACCCTTTGCCTCTGCCCTCTCCCGAGAGGGAGTGCCTTTGGGGTGACCGAGGTCCCAGCGCTGCCAAGAGTCCTGTCGGACCTGGGGCGGGGCGAGCTGTGGGCTGGCCTGGCCGGGCCTCGCGAGGCCACTTAGGAGGGGGCGGGGCGCGCCTTAGTGGGCGGGGCTTCTCTCAGGTGTGACCGAGTTGCCTCGGCAGGTTTTTCCCTGGTCACCCTCTACCTCCCCCACCTCCCACCCACCGCTTTGCTTGTGGGGAGAAGTCTCTTCAGCTCTCGTTTACGCTTGTCCTGTCTGCCAGAAGGAAGAGAGGGAGGAGGGTAGGCAGAGGGCTTGAGGAGAGAGGAAAGGGGGGCAAACCTTCCTTTCATTCTGCTCTGAACCTCGCCCTTCCCCTCTAGAATTTGAAGAGTGGCAGAGATGTGAAAGCAGATGTAGGGGCAATGACTTGAAATGGGGCAAAATGGTAGAATGCAGCAGGTTGGAGAGATGGAGGTAATGGGAAAGCAGAGCCCGCTGGGAGATGGGTAAGAGAAGCAGGTGGTCAGGCTGGGGAGGTGAGCCAGGAGGGGAAGGGAGCAGAGTGGGAGGTGGGCAGAATGAGGGGGTCAGAGAGATGGGGGTGGGACGGGGTGGGGAGGTGGAGAGATGGAACAGGTGGAGGAGGATGGAGTGGTAGAGAGATGGGGTGGGGTGGGGAGGTGGAAGAACGAGGATGGGGCGATGCCAGATAGAAACTCAGAGATGGTCAGGGTGGTGAGTCTTCTAGAAGGAGAGCCGGAGGAGGATCAGGGTGGGGATGACAGACAGGAGTTCAGGAAGCAGGTCAGGCTCTGGAAGGAATGTAGGGAGCAAAGGCTGTGGCAGAGAAAGCAAGGGCGTTTGTGGGTCCTTGGAGGGTCCCAGGAAGGTGAGGGTAAGACCCCCAGAGCCACTTGCCACTCTGAGGCAGAGGCGCGACTCTGGAGGGGAGTTGAGGAGGCCACTTAAGAAGCTGGGGTGGGTGTGCCCATGGGGGTGGGGGTGTGTTGGGCGGCTTCCCAGCTCCGAGAGCAGAAGCTAGTGGGGTTTCTTCCGAGCGATTGTTTAGTATTCATGGGGCGACGCAATCTCTCCCACATCTGCTTAGCACAGCAAGTCCTGTCATATAACTGTCTCCCGCACTGTCTGTCCATAAAGAATGTCTCGGAATTGGTGTAATTCAGAGAAATTAATGACGACTTTCCGCGGGACTGCTCCCTGGGGGATGATTAACACTTCATCGTCCATCTGATGCGCGGGGCCCATCGCTCCATTGCGAACATTTGGGCCGTGGCCAGCCGCATTAAAGGTTATTACGGAAAACGCGACCTGCAAACGGGCGAGAGGCATGATGGACCAGGAGGGGCGGGGGCGGGGAGTCGGATGGAGCCGGCCAAGTCCGAGATCAGGTTTTCCGAGGTGCACGCACCTGGGGGTCTGAGGCTGAGGGAGACTGGGTTTCTGTTTCAAGGACTGCAGGACTGGGAGGGTGTTGGGGAGACGCTCACCACGGGGGACTGGGGAAGGGGAGGAGGTGCTTTCCACGGTGGACACGTTGCTGATGGAGGCTTTCCCTGTCTTTTAATCCCCACAGAATTATTGGGTAAATTTTATTTAACCCCATCTTACAGGTGATGAAACTGAGGCTCAGAGAGGTTATGTAAGGTGTCCTAAGTAACACAGTTTATTAAGAGGCAAAAGCAGGATTTGAACTCGGGTCCTTGATTCCTGGGCTCTTGCTCTTTTCACCACACCATTGGGCAGAAGTTCTTACTGTTTTATGTGTCCACCTCAGCTTCAGGCACATAGGTGTGTGTGTGTGCGTGTGTGTGTGTGTGTGTATGTGTGTGTGTGACAGATAGGGGTGTGTGTGTGTGTGTGTGTGTGACAGATAGGTGCTCCAAAATGTTTGTTGTATCAATGAATGAATGAGCTTTGCAGGTTCCACTTCCCTGGTGTGGGCGAGAGTCCCAGAGACTCTGGAGGCAGGAAAGGGAACACAGCAAAGGAGTTTCAGTTTGGGTCAGGAAACTGGAAATAGGTTTCCTGTGGATTTCCATGCTTCCTCCCCACCCCACCCGGGGCATTCTAGACCTCTAGAATCTAGAGGGCTGGGCTCTTCATCCTTAGTCAGAAGAAAGGAGTAGAGACACATGTATGTATGTATACATGTGTGTTTGATGAATGTAGGGGTGTGTGTAAGTTTGTGTGTATATGCTTGTCTATAAATGTATGAGATTATGAGTATGTGTCCTTGTGTTGCATACGTGTGAGAATGTGATGTGTGGTTGTGGATATGTGTGTATTTTGAAGGTATGTGTCTATGGGTATGTATGTGGTGTGCCTCGGTGTGTGTGTATCTGCGTGTGTGCAGGTGAGTGTGTGTATGATGTGTGTGGTGCCCCGGGGGGAGCCTCACAGCTGAAGATGTCTTTCATTTGCCCAGATCTCTAGCATGTTCCAGGATGTGGTGTGTGGTGGGGCTGAGGTGAGAGGCCAGGAGAGGAAGGCTGTTTCTGCTTGGGGCGTGGGGGATTGGCTAGCCTGATCATTGGGTGCCTCTGCCCCGCCAGGCATGCATCAGGGTCCCGGTTCTGAGGCTGGGTGAAGACTGGGCCCTGAGGTCTTCACTCAGGGCTTGTATTGGATGTGCTCAGAGGCCCTGCTCTGACCAGTGGAGCCCAGACAGTGGAGGACTGAGGCCTACTCTTCACCTCTTCCCCCACCAGATTTTAGGAATGTCTTCTAAGCAGGCTGCAATTCCTAGCTCTAGGCTCCACCCATTCCGCCTTAGGGTGGTAGAGTCCCTGAAAGTCTTTGTGTGAAGCCTTCTGACTCTGGGGGGACCATAACCACGGTGAAAACTCCTCTCTCTAGTCAGCACTACCCAGACAGGTCCGAAATAAATGTCCTTGTCTCTTGGAGACATACAAGCTGAGGCTTTCAGACCCCTTGTGCTGGGAAGTTCTTCCTGAGTCTAACCTCAAATCCTCTTGCTGCACCCTGTGCCCAGTAAGCCCAGGCCGAGTTTGTGAACTTGGAACCTAGCACCTCCTGCCCTTTGGCATGGAAACAGTTTCCTCTGAATAGGGGAGTGGGTCTGGGGTTTAGGGACACTGAGAGAATGGGGGGCTAAAGCCTGGCGGATCACAGATGGGTCGGACCATTCTTGGGGAGGAGGGCAATGATCAACAGGACAATTTCAGAGACGGGAGTTCAGAGACTGTGGGTTCCAACTCTCTTACTGCACAGAGCCTCAAAGGTGGGAATACTCACTCAGTGTCCCCTGCTCCATGGTGGCCACCTCTGGAAAACCCAGGCCCCTGACTCCTGGTCTAGGAATCCTTCTTGTGTCCCATTTGGAGAACCCTAGACTCTGCTTCTATTCTCTTGGTTTTAAGGGGGTGGGGAGAGAGGGAGGAATACTTCAGCTAATTGAGGGACTGTCTCCCTTCTTCTCGCTGAAGCCTCCAGCGACTCCTTCCCAGCCTTCCCAGCTGGCCTTTGAGGCCTCTTACCCACCACCTGTTCCTTCAATTTTCCATCCCCCTTGCAGGAGCCCGCCATCTGCTGTCTTAGATGTACCTGGGCAGCCGTCCCAGCATTTGGTCCTCCCCTGCCCTCTCCTACCCTCAGGGTCTATCCCCAGTCTGAACCATTTCCTCTCCTCCTCTTTCTGCAGACTAGCCTCTCGACCCTTTGCAATATCACCCCATACTCTCCTCTGGGAAATCTTCCTTGATTAATCCTCCTGTTTCTGGATCCCAAACGTTCTCTTTCTAAACCACTGCCAGGGGAGCTGCAAGTCTCTCCTCATTCTTTTGTCTCCTCTTTCCAGCTGTGTACCTTGTCCCTGTTTCCCACTCCCACCTCTGAATGGAAGGTGCTTCTGCGGGCAGGGCTGTTTTCTCCTCCCTCCCAGGACTCCTCTCCACACCCCAGGAAGGTCAGGACTGCTGTGGAGAATTGACTGAACCCTGCCCTGTTTTCTGTGTTCTGAGAATGTCAGAGATAATGGCATCCAACTGGGTCTCCTCCCAAGGAGGGAGGTGGCAGTGCAGAATAAACACCTTCCCGGTGTTTATTCTGGGTTAGACCTCACCCCCAGCTCCCGTTCCTCTTCCTGTTCTTGGTTGCCTCTGGCTCAATTAACAGGCCCCTCTAGACTACTGCCCTAGTAACCCTGGGATTCTGGGCCTGGTGTGGGGAGTGACGGGCAGCTCCACTATGATGCCACAGGGTTGGCATCCTGCCTGGGCTGGAGGGGGTGGGATGAGTGGAGGTCTGGGTGGAGGAGAGGGTCCTGGCGCTGGTGAGGCATCTGCTCTCGCTCTGGACCAATCGGTGTGTTGGCCGCCACCTTGTGGCAGGCACCGAGAACTGCAGGGATGGGGGCCTAGTGCTAAGAGTGGGACCTCCTGGCAAGAGAGCTGGGAAGGCCGGTAGGGGTGTGCACTGTGAGGGTAGCAGGCCTCAGAATTCCTAATTGACATTGATGGTTTCTTCAGGGAGCTTTTGAATTCTTAGCTGACAGGGGAGTAGAAACCTGGGAGGAAAGCCAAGTGGCAAGGACACTTCTACATGGAGAGAGATAATTGAAACTCTGTCCTCAAGTCTCAAACCTACTATTCAAATTCTCCCTCTCCAAAAGAGTCCTAAAAGGGAAACAGCCTGAAACGAAAGCAGGAGGAGTTGAGGTTTGACCTGCAGAAGAACTTCCTAATAAATCCCAAAGTGTATTTGGGTGTCACTGCTTCTGATAGTTGCACAGCTTTTTCAAAGCCACCCCTCCCCCCATACCCAGTAAATTGCCCACCTTCTCCAGCTTCCCTGATCTCATCGTGCTCAGCTCATTGGGCCTATTCAGAAAAGCCCAAGTTCCTTAGCCTCCCCTACCCCAGCCTGTGCTGTGGCTATGACCAAGATGCTAACCTGGGAAGTCCCTTCTGTGGCCTGACTCCAGTCCTTCCTATAGCACTGGAAATGGAGAGAACCACCATACAGCTAGCAGATCTGCAGAGGGGAAGGTGGCCAGAGAAAGGAACCTGTGAGGAAGGTTCTGAGGGAGGGCAGGTGCTGCCTCAGTTTCTCCTTCATTCTCTGCTCCCCTGCCCTACTGGATCCTTGGAAGTGAAAGGGGATGGGACAGAGTGATCCGCTTCATGGGAGAACTCTCTCTGCTTGGGCTTCAGGATTCACAGGTGCTGGGGGAAGGCGAGCCCCTGAGTTCCAATCATGGCCCTTGTTATTTTCTTCTGTAGAGCAGGTATTGTGGGGAGGGAAGATGGGGGCAGGGTTTTGTCTTCATCAGCCTGAGTCTTTCTGGTTCCACCTAGGGTCCCTGTGAAGCCTTCTTCTTTCCCTGCACCCACATCCCGGTTCCTCAGAAGCCCTCACAATGATCCCTCCTCCTCCACCGCCCCAGTCCAGCCCCCTTCCTTGGCAGGCTGAGAGTCAATGAGTCCTCGCCACCATCTTCCCTGTGCTCCCGGTGGCACTGCTTGGAGATCTTGGCCAGGAGCTCTGGCTCTGCAGGCTCCGGGTCGGGGCCATGCCCTGGCACCCTCCCTCTGAGGTGCCATTCCTCCCCTGCCTCATTTGCTGCCGCTGACCTTACTGAGTTAAATTAAAAAGCAATGTTCTGTGTGCGGCTCCAGCCCCGTGGAGCTTGACTCAGGGAAGACGAACACAATTACCGGCCCCTCCATCTCCCTCTCGTCTGGCTGCCTTATAATTTTTCCCCCCGCTGCCTGGTATGCAACATTTATGTTTTTAATAACACCAGAATGGTTTTGACCTTGGGAATTCATAGCAGAATGGGCACTGTGAGAGGCCCCAACGTGATTGGCATTTGTCTCAGTACTTTGCAGGGAGGAGGCTCTGGCTGGTGCCTCCTCAGTACTGGGAAGGGTGTGGGTACTGCACCCGAGGGGGACATCTCAAAAGCCAGAGTGGACAAAGGGGCACATGGGGAGGGGGAAAGACAGGGGGAGGGTTTTGTCTTTTCAGATCTCTCCTGGATGATAGTTGGAATAAGGTGTTTGAGAGGCTGGGATATTTTTCTCCTCTTGTTTTATAGGGAAGGAGTGCTGGATGGGGCAATGGTGGGGAGTACACATGTGGGGGGCTATGTGGAAGGCGTGGGGTGTGGCACCCCTGTATGCAGGTACTCACACATGAGTTTGGAGTTTGCATGCGTCCCCCTCTGCCCCAGGCTCCACCCCTCCTCACTCACTCTCACCTTTGTCAGCTCTTTAGCCCCAAGGAGAGTAGAAGGAGTGAGGACCGGACAGAAGACTGGGGTCATACTCTAAGTAGAACTTCCCCACTGAGTGTAAAGGGAATAGATCAGAGCCCTCACCTGGCTTGCAACTAGGTTTTCTTCCTTGTCCCTCCCACCTTTCCTTCTCTCTCTTTTCTGTGCTCACCTCCCCAGGTGACTCAGCTTTCGAGGTTAAAGGAGGGCTAGTGGCAAGAAGGGTCTGCAGGAGGAGGCCGGTCAGCAGAGGATGGGAGAGGCAAGGAGCAGTGAAGGGCCTGGGAGAGAGGATTTCTGGGAAGAGAGAGTGGCCTCTCTGCTCCATCTGAACAGGGCACTGGTAGGAGGGACCAAGGTTACAACCGGGAAAGTGCATCTCTGTCTCAGCTTTGAGGAGTCTCTGCAAATACGGTGAAAGTCGCAAATTATAAATGAAGAGAAATTCCTCTTGCAGTTCAGGAAGTAGGAAGAGAGGGGCGGAGGGGTGTGTGCGCCTAAGGATGAGGGGGTGCAACGCTGTGCTCTGTGGTTAACAGTCCCATGTGCACCAGTTATATATGTAAACATGGGGAAGAGTGTAGCTTTGACATTTTTTTTTTTTTTTTGGCTGCGTCTGTGTGGCTTGCGGGATCTTAGTTCCCCAGCCAGGGATTGAACCCAGGCCCACGGCAATGAAAGTGTTGAGTCCCAACCACTGGATCGCCAGGGAATTTCTGACATTGATTTTTTTTTAAACCAAAGGTTGTAAGCTGGTTTTCCATTGGGGCCTGTAAAGTATGCCTTTCTTTCAGGAAAGGCAACCAGCATAAGACCCCTGTATTGAGAATCAAGAAAACTTGGGTTCTAGGTCTGGTTTCAGTTATCAGCTGGGACCCTATGAAACGTCCCTTCTTTGAGCTTCGGTGTCATTTGCTGTACAACCGTGATGGAAAAGCCACAGGGCCCTTCTGTGCCAGCAGACCCAGTGCTGGGGGGCCAGAAAATGGAAGGGGGCTGGGGTGGTTGGTAGGTGATGGCCTTTCAGGGGCCTGAGAACCAGAGGAGAGATGCTGGTGGAGAGGGATGCAAGAGGGATTTCCTGAATTCGGAAATTCATGGGTTGCTGGAGCAAGACTCCCCCAGCCTGGGCAGTCCAGCCCCATCTCAGCACACAGGGCCAAGGTCTGGCTCTGCGGGGAGCGCCATTCTCTGCCGCCCTCCTGTGGCCGCCGAGCCCTTTGCAGGTCGCCGCTGAGAAGGTTCCACCTAAGTCCGCAGAGCTACGTCCCTCGCCCCCTGGTGGAAATTTAGTATATTACAAGAAGCGATCTTCGGTTGTTCAACAGCATTTTCCCCCCCAACCAGCTTCCTAGTTTCTGGAGACCTTCCTAGTTTCTGGAGGCCTTCATGACTTCCTTAAAGCTGGGAAGGTCTTCCTGACATGTTAAGTTTTTCTTTGGGGGATGTGCGGTGGAGACAAGGGGCTGAGACCAAGATATTGACCAGAGAGGGCAATTCCTCTTCCTTCTTGGGTTCCATCTACAACCCCAGTTTCCTAGGATCGTCGGTAGTTCTCAAAGATATCAGGGTGTAGTGACATTCCTGGAGAAAATGGGTCTGGAGCGGACCAGGCATTATGCGTCTGGGCTTCCTCGAATTTGCACCTGAGCTCAGTCGTCAGCAGGCAGATGGATTGGCAGGAACCAGGAGGCAGGAGACAGGGATGATGGAGGGAGATGGCATATTTGACAGATGCTGACAGGGCTCGTTATTTGCTAGCTCTGGAATCCCCTCCCACCCACCAGGCTGCCCTTGGCCCTCCCCTTCTAGTACTCAGCGCTCCTTAGTGACTGACTATCTTTGGGGAGAAACCTCATGGGCCAGGCTGCACTGGGGAGGGAGAGGAGGCGGGAGGAACACCAGGTAGATGATGGGATGGAGTGGTTGGAATGACTGGGATTTGGAACTGGGGTCCGATGAACACTGGGGTGCTTGGAAGGCTTCGTAGGGGAAATTGTCAAGGGGGCAGTTGCTGGGGGTGAGTGAGGAGAGGGAATGGGGAGGCATATTTAAGGGAATTGAGCTCCACAGATTTAGGTGCTAATTTTGAGAGAACTGGTGAAATGTGAGTCAATAATTGTATCGGGAGTTTCCTATGCATAAGGAAGGGTTATAGGTGCTATGTGGGGGGATGAAAGAGGGGCAGTCATCTCTCTCTTCTCCCTGGACTTGTTGCTTCACGTGTGCCTATCTGAGGGGTGCAAGGAGCTGCTAGGCTATTCTCGACCCGGGATGATGCTGAGACAAAGCTCCAGGGCGCGTTTCTGTTCTTCTCACCCCCGACACCTGCCCCCCTTGGACAAAGTACCTCCAGGCGACCTCACACCTCTCTTCATTCCTTTTCTCTTAAAATGCGCAAGACGTGTGGATACCTGAGTGAGAGAAGGGGCCCTCGGGTCCCCTCCCAGGATTTACAGTGGCTCCCAGTAGACGAACTGGGGCAGGGGAGGGGTGAGCCACACAACCCTGAGCGGCAGGGTAGCGGGCAGGGAGTCGTGGAGAATGTTGGGCGAGGAGGAGAAGGCTGCAGTCGGAGCCAGCGCTGCATCCTAATCAGCGCTGCGGAGGCTGCGCCGCGCGGCCGTCAATCTTCCACACAAAGGGCCGCCCGCCCCCGTCCCCTCGAAGCCCTCCGCGGCAGCCCACCCATGACTGCGGGGCAGGGCGGAGGGGCAAAGAAGAGGGAGACAGACACATAGACGGGGACAGAAAGGCCCAGTAAATTCAAGCCAAGATCGACACTGTGGGACCAACATGGCAGAGTCGGTCACAGCACCCTGGAGATTAAAAGAGATCGAGACACAGAGGGAACGGAGACAGACACTGGCAGAGTGGAAACGAAGAGACAGGAGAGAGACCCAGAGACAGGAGAGAGCAAAGAGAGAGGAGCATCCGGAGAGCAGAGAGAAAAATGGAAGACAGACACAAAAACAGAGACACCCAGAGGCCAGAGACAGCAGAGACAGACAGGGACTCAGAGATAGGAATTGGACCTAAGCCACGGGGAAACCGAAAGTCATGGACCCAGAGCCAAAGGCAGATCCACCTGGGGCCAGGGCGAAGAGAGAGGGAGAAGGGAAGAGAAGAGATGGGAGACAGAGGAGGGGGTGGGGAGGCAGTGAGAAGGGGCAGGTCAAGGTTGCAGAGGATGGGAGCAGAGGATGGGATGGGGACCCTGAGTCTGGGGCTCTGCTGGCGTCTCAGAACCTGGGACTCTGTTGGGAGGAGAGGCTGTGTGTGTGTGTGTGTGTGTGTGTGTGTGTGTGTGTGTGTGTGTGCAGGAACACAGCCATTAAGAGCTCTAGTCAAAACGCCAGAATCATCTGGTGCTGAACTAGACTTCCACACACCCTCCCTCTGCAGTGACTGCTCTGAGCAATTGAGGTGCAGCATGGAAGAGAGAACAGAAAAAAATGGAAGTCAGAGAAAGACTGAGATTGAAAAAGGAATGGCAGAGCCTCAATAGAGATCAGGGGAGAGAAACTGATATTGAAAAAGGGAGTAGAGAAATTGACAGAAGACAGGGACAGACAGAGGTGGAGAAAGAAATATGATGGAGGCCTGTGTAGATGAAAGACACGGAGGGGGAGGGAGCCTCTAACTGCAGGAGGGAGAGGGGAATGGAGAGAGACTTGGCTGTTGAGAAGAGAGGAGAGAGACTAAGGGGGTGGGGTGTAGCAGGCAGGGCACTTGTCTCTCCAAAGAGGTTGGGTTGGGATGAAACAACTCTTCGGGTAAGTTGGGGAGGCAGTCAACTTGTGGATGTTTGGGGTGACCTTGTGTTTTTTTTTTTTTTAACATAAAGAACCTATTCCAATGCATGCCATCTTCTTCAAAGTAGCACTTTCTGGCTGCTGCTCCTGCAGTTGCCTGGTCATTCCTGGCATTCCTCTTTGGGGATCACCTTTAGAGCCTGCTGTACAGCTCTGAGCATCCTCACCAGAGGCAACTTTTTATTCTTTAGGGTGAATCTAATTTTTGAAAAGAGCCAAATTTTCTCCAAGGGTGCAGAATGAGGTAGCACCCAGTTGGGAAGCCATACTGGGAAGCAGTATTTCCAGTTAAGAACAAGGTGAATGTGGGAAGACCCAGTGGAGGGTATGTCCTCCAAAGTGGCTCTGAAAGGTCATTCTGAAGGAGATACTTGCAGGATGTGACAGAAGACTTTCCTGATGGCTTCTTGAGGACCAGTTTCATTTTTCTGCCTGTTAAAACCAGGTAATAGTACTCCCAGGAACATTCCAGCCTGGCCCTGAAGCCTGACATTGGCCTGAAATATTTGGTCAAGTGGTCCTGCCCTTGGGGAGCTTACAGTCTCTCTCCCTGCCAACGTAACAGTCAAAGTAACCTGGTGACACACACCACTGCACAGATCAACAAGTGTAAACGACCAGGGCAGATTCAGAGTCAATTAGTTCATCAGGGAAGGCTGCCTGGAGGAGGAGAATTATATGTAGGCTGTGGAGGGAGAAACCCAACAAGGCATGGAATGGAGTAGGAAACGAGGAAGAACACCTCTCTGATGGCCCTGGAGCAGGAGCAAACCATCACCCAGGCAGGGGATAGCTTTGCTGGCCTGAAATAAAAAGTTGGAGTGGGGAACCAGCATGAAGGGGAATCGAGAGGGGCACATTCTGAAGGTGCGGCTGGGTGATTTGAATTTGCTGTGAGAGGCATTGGGGCCCAATGGATGGTACACTGACGTGTCAGGCAGTGACACATTCACGCACAACTGTCTGGAGAAGTGTGTACCCAAGTTTGCATGTCTTCTGTGTGTGTTGGGGGGGGGCGTGATCCATTTGGCTTTGTGCCCCAGGCTCTCGTCTTTCCATCTGCGTGTGTGACTGGCAAATTGCTGTGTCTGAGAGCGTTTGCTCATTTGTGTGTTTCCATGTAGTCTACATGTGAATGGCATCTCGGTTTTTGTGTGTTTTATTTGGCTACATGCAGTGGATGTGCGCGGGATCGTGTGCGTGTGTGTGTGCGCGCGCGCGCGCGTGTCTATGGGAGACATGGGGCCGGCAGGGAGCACTGGCTGCTCAAGCATCACCGTCTGTCTCTCTCCCTCCACTGGCTCCATCTGCCCTCGCTGAGGTCGTGACAAGGAGGCAAACAGCAAAACGGCAAAATGCTACGCTCAGAGCGACCAGAAACATTGTAAGCCAAGCGAGACTCCCCCTGCGGAGGAGAAACCGGCCTGAACAGCCAGGACAGATCGACAGACACACAGTCCCCGCGCACAGGCCGCTCCGCGGTCGCGCTCCCGGTAGCAGGTGCACTCACACGCACACGTACTCAGTCACACGCAGGCCTGCCACGCACAGGACATACACACTCGCTCGTGACCTCCCTCTCCCCACCCCTCCTCCGAGCCCTGCCTTCCATCCCCTCCAAACGCCTGCCTGCCTGCCGGGGTTTGGGGCCACGGGGCTGGGGACGCTCGCTCGGACCTCGGAGCCAATCACCGGATGTTTAATTGCTCCTTTGGCTGTGTAAGGGTGTGTGTTTGTGCGCACCCCCTCCTTCACTCCTTCGCCAGTCCCGCCACCTCCTACCCCCCTTCCGGCCCGCCGCAGTTTCCGAAATCTCACGGCGGCTGAGAATTCATTAGCGGGGGGCGGATGTAAACGCAGCGCGGTGGAACGTTTTAATTAGGCCTGAACAATAAACAAGCTAAACGAGGCGCGCAGGGCTCCCTGGCGGGCCCTCAGCCTCCTCCGCGCGGCGCGGACTCATTACAGCTGCAGCCAATTTCATGCCAGCGCCGAGCACGGGCTGGGCCAGGCAGGGGTGGGCAGGGAGTGCGGGCGTGCTCGGGGCCCACTGGGCGCGGAGCGGGGGCGGCCGGCTGGGCCGATGCCCGCCCCGCCGGGGTCGCGGCTCCCCCATTTCTCCACCATTCATCTGCCTTTCTCAGTGTCCTTGAGATGAAGGTCTCTTCCCCCACCAGACGGCCAGAGTGCGCTTCTGGCTTTTTTTTCGGGTCTACTCTTCCTCGCTTCTCTCTCTGTCCTTCCTCCCACTTTCCCTCACTGCTGCTGACTTCAGCTCCCCATCTCCGCGCTTTGCCTCTAACCCTCGGGTCCTCTTTTTGTTTCAGTCTCCGTGTTTCTTCCACAGGGTCTCTCCCTCCCTCCGCCGATTCACACTTTCCCCTGAACTTTATCTTTCCTCCCCCTGCCGCCGCCATCGATCTCTTCTTCGCCTCGTAGACGACGTAGCCCGCTGCCTCCGCGCCGTTGTCCTTCAGCTCTGTCTACACGCGCCTTGGCCTCCTCCTCCGCGTTCACCTTCGTATCTCGCGCGCTCCGCCCGCGGCGGTCGCGGCCTCCCAGCCCCCGAGCGGGCCCTCTGTTTCTGCCCGGGGCTTTCTCTGACCTGTCTACCCCTAGGTTTCAGGTGTGGTCCCTGGGCTTTGCCCCCTCCCCATCCTGATTCGGGCTCTTCTGGTCTGAGCCAGAGTTTGAGTTTGGTCTGTTTTTTTTCTCTGCTTTCCTTTTGTGAAGCTGCAGGCATGGATTGCTGGCTCCCAGTCTCTGCCAGGACTTCCCTGGTTGTGGGTGGCAGTTGTTAAGCAGTGGGTCTTGGGCTAAGTTTGAATACCAGCCCTTGTTCCTCACCGTGTAGCCTCTTAACCTGGGCTTACTCACCTGTAAAATGTGGGAAATAATCTTAGGTGCGATTAGCACTGCGATTATAGATGTAACACACTTGGCACACAGAATGTACTCAATAAATATTAGACCATTATTATTCCTCACCCTTCCTCAATTTGCTCCCCCACCCCACCCCCGTCTCCTTAGCCCGGAGTTAAAAAATGTTTCGAGGAGAGAAGAACCAAAGTAATAGACTTTATAGGCCCCAAACCAATTGAATATCAGGAATTTTAACAAATGCTCTAAGCTCTGAACCCTGAGTGTGGACAAGAAGGGAGGATGGGGATTGCATTGAACCGCAGAACATAGGAAACCACGTGGATTGGTGCACTGGACCGAGCAGATTCAAACCCAGGGAGTATGGGGCATGCCCAGAGTCCAAGCTGTGTCAGTCCTGCCGCGGCTGCTCTCTGTAGATGCAGGCATGGGACTGGATCTGCTGGGAGGCTGCAGTGTGTCTAGGACTCCAGATTCCCCAGTACTCCAACCACAGACAGGAGCTAGACTCCTAGAGCCTCGGATCCACATCTTCCTCTCCCCTCCATGCGGGTCACACAAGCACACACACACACACACACACACACACACACACACACACACACATATCCAAAGGTACCCTGGAATTCTAAAGGAAAGCAGTACTGCGCTGGACAGCAATTCCCTCCAGCTGCCTGGACACTAAACCTTACAGGGCAAAGTGTGGGCTCAGAACTCTGTCCCTGCTTGGGTTTCTTTCTCACTTCCCTCCTCTCTCCTAGGGAGCAGAATCAGTGAGTCAGACACTCTTCCTGAGTAGAGTGAGGGGAGATCCAGAGGGAGGAGCCTGGGCCCTGCCTTGGGAGAGCTCCTAGGCTGAGGGTAAGATGAGGCTAATAGCCAAGACCTAGAGGCACTCTCCCATCAAATGCTTGTGAGTTGAGTTGGTCAAAAGCAACTGGCCAACAACATGACTGTCAACAGTCATGCCAACATGACTCTGATGACAGGAGACTGGGAATGACTGAAGGAGGGAAGGTGGAGGAAGACGAGGAGGATTAGAAGACTTCCTAGGAGACAAGGAAAATGGCACTCATTAAGTTAGCTGGGGGCAGGAAAATTGAGAGGAGAGGGACAGAGTTTGAGCTCTCAGTGAGTGTATTATCTTGGGGTAGGGAATGTGAACCTTGGAGGCAGATGAGGAAGAAACAGGTAGATTCGAATGTAGACGCGCCTGTGTTCTCTTTGGGGAATGTGTGCTGGGGAGGCAGGGGGTTGGAGGAGGCAGAGTTTGGGAGGGCAGCATTGCTGGAGGGAGGGGCTTGGGCTTCGAGCTGAGATGTCCCAGAGGACCATCACTCCAGGGATGGGATGTGATGGGGTGGCCGTGGTGGTGGTGTTGTGGAGCAGCAATAAGTGTCCCACATTGTAGCTCCACAGTGACCCTGGGCTGGGTGGACGAGATCCTGGGAAGCCAGGCTGACTTCCCTGGCCTTGCTGTGGCCTCTTACAGCGTGAGGATAAATGAGGCTGGATTTCATGGGCTAGTGAGACACGGCTGGGTGGAGACAGCTGCTCAGACTGTGAAATGTGGGGAAGAGGCCTCCTGGGGTCAGTAGACAGAAAGAGGGAGAGGGAGATGGGAATGGGGAGGGGTAATGGGAAGACCGAAGGCTTTGAGAACTTTATCCTGGCTACTCACCCCTTTCATGGATTGAGTTATGCATATTAAAGCTAAAAATCTTCAATCAGTTACCTGGTTTAGCCTTCCATCTTCAGAGGTTAAGATATTACTTCCCCATTTCACAGATGAGGCCTAGACAAGTTGACTAACAGGGGTCTCCTGAGCAGAAGATGCTGAAAAAGGCACAAGGAGGCAGGTCTTTTGCCCTCTGGGGATTAGTCTCTTCTTTACAGAACTAGACCCCAAGCCTGGCTGCTTCCCAAGAAACAGAACCTGCAGGAGTTGGCACCATACACACAACTTGATTCCTTGCTCTGCCACTTACCAGCTCTGTGAACCAAAGCAAGTTACTCAACTTCTCTGTGCCTTAATTTCATTATCTATAAAATAGCGATACCAGTACCTGCTTCTGTGGCTTTTGATTGAGGATAAAATGAGATTTATGCAAAAGAACTGTGTATTGTTGTAAAGTTTTATAAATCTAAAGGTATTAGGCTTTTTTTTTTTTTTTTTGCGGTACGCGGGCCTCTCACTGTTGTGGCCTCTCCTGTTGCAGAGCACAGGCTCCGGAGGCACAGGCTCAGCGGCCATGGCTCACGGGCCCAGCTGCTCCGCGGCATCTGGATCTTCCTGGACTGGGGCACAAACCCATGTCCCCTGCCTCGGCAGGCGGACTCTCAACCACTGCGCCACCAGGGAAGCCCTAAAGGTATTAGGCATTTTAAATCATCCTCATCCTCACTTTTGCTATCTTCCCAGCTTATTCTCTCCATACCTGCTGGACAGTTCAGCCTCTTGCCTCCCAAGTCCTTGCCTCCCAAGTCCTTCTAGCCTCTAATCCTGGCATTTACTCCTCTCTGATATTGCTTTATACTCTCAATCTTTATTTCTACTCTCCTTTCCATAGGCCTCTCAGTACTTGAAGGATCTGGCTACACTCTATTAACTTACATGCATTTTTTTTTTTTCTGCCTGGATCTCCTGTCTTGTGTGTCTCTCTTCTCACATTCCAGAGATCAGGGCCCTGTCTTCTCCTCTCTTTGGACCCTTTCCCTTCCCCAGGACTGGGTTCACAGGGTGAGTTCAAAGGAAGGACACTGAGAGGTACAGAGAGGTTGAGATAAAATGGAAGAGGGAGGGCTTGGGGGACAGGACAGCAGGCTAGGCACCTGCACGTGGGGCTCTTACCTATGGGCTGTGTAGTCCTTCGGCAGCATGTTTGCCATGACCCTGGCGGGAAACAATCATCTCCCTCCTGGAGCTTAGGGTTAGGGGGAAATTACTTTCCTCATGTTTAGAGAGACTGTATTTTGCCCCATGATGTGGGACACATCATCTGGAGGTCAATCCCACATGAAAAGAAATGGCAGTCAAGAGTGTGTTTTCCTTTTCCTCTTTGGGGTATGTACTTGTGTGTGTGTGTGTGTGTGTGTGTGTTCCTCTGTGTGTTCTAGCATTTACCAACCCTAACTCTAAAATACTTTTCAAAGTGTACTTTAAATTTCTTTTGCTGAAATGAAGCCCATCTCTTTAGTGGAGATATTTTCTAAAGTTCAATGTCTTTCATGAAAGATGTGTGTATGTGGGGGAGGAAGAGGGTAAAGGGTAGAGCCTGGAGAAGAAATGTAATTACCCAGCTCCTGGCTTTAATTACACATAAGCCCTGGACATTCTGAACTTTATTAAACTACTAAGTGTCCATGGGAGTGGGATGGACCTGGTGGGTTCTGTTCCCTTGTCTTCTCTGCAGGGTTTCTCTGGAGGGTTTCCTCTCCACCCTCCCTCCCCATCCCAGCCTTTGGCTACACCCCGTTTCACCCGGCTACAGGTGGCACTATAAGTCAGCTCTCCCAGAAATGAGGCTATCACCTGTCCAGTCCAGGTGTCTCACTGACTCTCTTTATCTTTCTAAGATCTTCTGGTTCCTTCTCTCCAAACCCACACACTCTCCCCAACACTCCTTTTTTGGATAGCCCGTCTGTCTCTTTTGGAGGGAGGGGCTCTTTCTGCAGGGAGCCCCCTCCCTTCCTAAGTGGCTTACTAATTACAAACAGAGAAAGCCTGGTTTGGGAGGTTAGTCTGTCCCCAGCTCCCTGGCTTGGTGGAGGGAGCCAGGAGCTGGGGGATTTAAAGTGCAATTTCCTGTACCTTTTTCATTTCCTGCTGGGGGTTGTGGAGAGCAATAAGCAAGGTGGGTGGCAAGGACCAGACGGATTCTGCAGGTGGGGGATGGGCTGGGGAAGCGTCCTTCCGTACACTCTTCAGCCATCTCCCCTTTTCCAGGTCTCAAGGTGAATTCTTTGGGGATGGGGAACTTGATAAATCAGTGCCTGGCACTCCTTCCAATCCCGCTCTTACCTCCCTAAGGTAAAGAAACTGAGCAGAGAGGAGTGGGAGATGATCCAGGTGCTGCAATTATTAGCATAATAGGATACTATATATAGGACAGGAAGGAATCTTAGAAAATCTTACAAATCAGTTGGATCCCCTCAGGTAACAGATGGGGAAAATGAAGTCTTTGGAGAGGAGATGTTATCTGCCCAAGGTCACATATTTAGTGGTGGGCTGGTGTGGCTGGGATTTACCTGACCCTCTGGGCTTGGAGTTCAGTGCTCTTTCCTCAGTCAGGGTGGGCTGTGGGTCGGGGATTAGCCTGTGTGCGTGCCTCTGTGTGCGTGCGCTTGGGGGATGCGATGGCATAAGGAGTAGGGGGTTACAGGGAGGCGTCTGGATAGCTAGGGATCCAGGTCCTGAAATATTCACCCTTTGGTAGGTCTTGCAGAAGAGCATAGGAAAGTCCAACCTTGGGGAAGGTTTCTGGGAGTTGGTCCAGGAAACAGACTTGTGAATAAAAAGGAGAGAAGGAGGCACGTGACCCTTGGAAATGATTAGCCCCACAGCTCTTCTTACCCTCTCCGCAGTCAGAGGTGGATGGGGTGGGGGAGGGGGGCACGGCACAGGACAAAGGAGCCAATTATTGAGTGAGTGGATTAATTGATTAATTGTCCAGAAGCTTCTAGTGATCCCCCAACAATGACATCCCCTCCTCCCCACCCCAGTCAGGCATGGCCTCGGTTGGCCCGGATTATTAATTAGGGCTTGAAGTCATTTAACGATGATTGCATTATCGATGTGCTGTCTGTCTCAGGCTCAGCCTGGTTGCCAGGGCGACTCTGATCGATTGCCTTCCGGTCTCCTCCAAGTCCGCCTGCTCCTGCCTCTCCGGAGCCTGGCTGTTGGTGAGCACTCCCTAGCGATCCCCTCTAGTATTACAGAGCTCCCCAGTCGCAGCTTTGCTTGATCCAGCCAAGAAACAGATCTAGAGCTGCCTCGCAGCGTCCATCAGCTGGCCTGGAACCTGGGTTTCCCAACCTTGGTCCCTATATCAGAAGTACAGACCTACCTAGCTGTTGACAGGGACCCTGGGTATTGGGTCTTCCTTTTCCCTGGTTCGTGATGTACCTCCTTTCCCGTCCTCTGGTGGCCATCCACCCATACCCCTTTGAGATGGCTGTAGGAAGAGGTAGGTGACCTCAGTTATTGTCCTGCAGCCTCCGAATTTACCTCTGGGAGGCCCAAACCCACTGTGTTAAGATTCTTCCTGCTGCTAAAGAGACTCTTTGGGCTCTAGCTGTAATCAGACATCTGGCCTCTGGGACCTTCAAATGCAGCTGACGGAGAAAGAGGTGGGGAGAACAAGTCCCCTTCAGACTGCGTAAGTTGTTGCCCTGAGAGGAGCTGGGGGAGCTAGTCTTTGCAGAGCTCAGCTCAAGAAAGCGTGGGGAAAGAAGGCGGGGTCCAGCTTGCCATGCTAAGTCTTAGGTCTTCAGAAACTTGGCTGGTTGCTCCATCACTGGTCCCTTAAAACCTAGATTCATGCAAGTACACTGGCCTCAGGATCGCTATTCTGTGCCTCAGTTTCTCCTTTTTGTGGGTTTCATATTTCATGTGTATATTCGTGGGGGCCTTTTATAGTGGAGAGTTGCTTGAAGGCATTGATCACGATTGCTCAGAATGTGTCTACATTGTTGACCCCCAATTAATGGACAGTCACGAGTATCTTATTTCACTTATCCTTTGCATGCTGCTTATTTAGCTCTCAAAGGCAGACATCTTCCCAGTCCTTCCCTCTCCTCACTCTTCTCCAAGTGATCCCTAAGCAAAGTGTGTCCCCAGCACTTCCTCGAGGACTTGCCCGCCTTGCTTGCCGGCCTGCCTCTATTTCTCTCTCCTCTGTCCCGCTCCACCTCGCACTGTTTGTGTCAGGCTCCATTAACTCTGCAAAATTTCGGGCCAAGCTTCAGCCTCTTTTGGTTGCAGCATTTTGGGGGAGGAAGTAAGGAAGGCGGGCTGGGTTTTCGTATTCACGCAGGGGTCTCTGGGATGCCCCCGGTGGGCACTGGGAGAGAGCCTGGGGGCAGCTATGGCAGCAGCTTCAACCTATCAGCTTTCTGGGCACATCCACCACCGGGCAGCACCTGAGAGGGGAACTGCTCAGCAGTGAGCCGAGTGAGATTGAAGAGGATCATAAAGAAAATATATATCCTCCTCCCCGGCCTTGCTCCCTCCTCCTTCTCTGCACTTGCCTCCTGCTCTCTCTTTGTCTCGCTCCCTCCCCTCTCCTCACCGCATCCCTGTTTTCTTTGTTTCTTCTTTGCCTCCTTCACCTTCATCTCTGTCAGGCAGATCTGTCTGTCCGGGTCTATCTGTCTGTCTCTCTGACTCCAGATATTTTTTGGTCCCAGTCTTTCTAGGACTCTGTCTGCCATCAGTTCCTCTCTTTCTCTCTCTCCCTCCTCCCTTCTCTCCCTCTCTCTGAGGGTCTCTCAGACCATCACATCTTTATGAGTTTCACCGTGTGTGCCTTTTAGTCTCTCCATCCCCACCTCCTCCCATCTGTCTCCTTTTGCTGCCTCCCCCATCACTGTTCCCATCTCTTGCCTGCCCTTCCACCTCTCTTTTTTGCTTCTCTTGTCTGTGTGTCTTTCGGCCTCTTCCCCTGTCTCTGGCTCCTACCCCTGCCCGCCTCTCATCTTCCCTCCTCCCACCCCTCAAGGTTCAGCTACTTCATGTGAAATCACCTGGATGGGCTCCAACTGTCAGGTCCCCCCATTCTGTACCCCCTCCTCCAAGGGAGATTTATGGCCCCAACTCTGCATCCTCTGCATTCCCCCCAGCCCTGGGCCGGTTCTTTTCATTACCTGGTGATTATCTGGGGGCCCTGGCATTTCCCCCAGCCTCCACCCTCTACCCAGCAGGCAGTGGATAGCACGGGGAGAAAGGGGAAGGGATTACTCTTGGGACCAGATGCAAGGACGTGGAGACCCTCCCCCTGCACCCGCCCTTCTTTCCCTCCAGCAGATGCACATCTGGGAAAATCCCAGCTTGAGGCAGGGGAAGACAGCCTAGGACTGTTGGAACAGACATAAATCAAACGCACAAATGCCCCTCCCCTACTGTTCTGTCATTACAGACATCCTTCCAATTCCTGCCTGTCTCCTTTGCCTCTAGGAATTTTGGTTCTGTACCCTTGGCTGGGGCCACTCATCCAGTATCCAGCATAGTGCCTGAAACAAAGGAGGCGCTCAATTAATGCTCTATGCCCGGCAGGAGACGCGTTAGGGCAGGGTCAATGACTTTTCGGTTTTCTCAGTTGGAGGTTCTTTCTGAGATCTGGAGCAATTCTTTCTACTCCAATGTCAGTATCTGTTTTAATACAGTTAGTATAGACTCCAACTCTTCAGGGTCCTGTCTTGACCCTCTTCTCCCCTTCCTCCCATCTCCACCCCAGTCTTTACTGCACCTAACTTAGGGTTTAGAGGAATAGCAGTACTGTCAAGTAAAGGCAGGGGCACCCCTTTTTCTCGAGACCGACGGCTTCTTGGGCTGATCACTTGTCCATCCAGCCCTCAGTTCCTAAGTTGCCTTACCTTCTCCACCTCTGCCAGTGTACAGACTTGCCTCTGTTTGAAGATTAACATTTTGGGAAGGAGCAGGCACCTTCCTTTGGTCACTATTTCAGAGTCTTGGAAGCCCTACTTTTTTTTTTTTTTTTGCGGTACGCGGGCCTCTCACTGTTGTGGCCTCTCCCGTTGCGGAGCACAGTCTCCGGATGCGCAGGCTCAGCGGCCATGGCTCACGGGTCCAGCCGCTCCGCGGCACGTGGGATCCTCCCGGACCGGGGCACGAAACCGCGTCCCCTGCATCGGCAGGCGGACTCTCAACCACTGTGCCACCAGGGAAGCCCGGAAGCCCTACTTTTTAAAGGTCTCGAGCAGGAAGCCCTCTTGGCAGGGACTGTAGCCTTCATCTTTATTTCCTCTAGTATAATACTCAGTGCATATTCACTTAGAAGATACTGTGAAGCTGAACGACCTTGTGGTGAAACTTAAACCAGTTCTCTTTTATTAATTATTTTATCTCTGGAGTGATGGAAAATGTGGGTGAGGGCGGCTCAGCTGGGTGGTGAGGGTAGAGCGACCTGGTAGGAGGATTCTGGAAGAGGCTGGTGGGGGGTTTTGCTTCTATCCTTGTTTAAAGGACTCTTAAGTGGAGGTCCTTTAACTGAATCTGGGACTGGCCCCCAAATCTCCACGTGTAGGGCTCCACCACCTCCCCAGACTCTCCTCGAACCCTCCCTCATACCCAGGACCCTGGAAAGCGTGTTTACTTATCAATTCATAGCCTTCTGTTCAGTCTCCAACCAAAAGCTCCATTTAAACCCTCATTCCACCCCCTCACCCATACAGGGCCCCGCTTGGCTTCCATTGCCCACCTCCAGCTCCTGCTGCATTCCAGGCTAAACCACGTCTTTCACACGTTCCCACCCCTTCCCAAAGCCCCGCCCAGCTTCCCAAAGCCCCCCTCCCCGGGGGCCCTGACCTTCTTCCCCCCACCCCGCCCCGAGCTGCTTGGCCAAGTCCCTTCCTTACATCTCCCTAGATTTGGCTTGTTTTTTTCTCCTCAGGTCTTTCTCCTCTGAGGTAGAAAAAGACCATCAGTAAGTGGTTTCTTGTGGTTATAGACTTGGTAAGAAAATAGACAGGGCCAGAGAGGAAGAAGGCTGGACCCAGAGGGCTGCTGCCTCTAGACATCCTGTGGGGTTTGAGCAGAGGGTACTCCACGGTGCCAGGGCAGGACTTTGGGTTGGAGAGTGCAGACGAGAGGCCTCGAGAGCTTGGTGGGTGGGGTGGGGCGGGTAGGTTTGCTGGAGCTAGAGTGATTTGGAGTACATTCTCCTCCAAACCAGAAAAGTCCTCAGCAGAGTGGGTCCTAGAAAAATATGAGTTAGGGGAGGTTATTCCCTGGCCCTTCTTCTCCAGAGTCCTTCCCTCTTCTGCCCTGCCCTCCGTCCTGGCCTTTCCTTTCTGGACTGGTGTGGGGCTTGCTTTATTCACCTTGCTTTCCCACACGGCCTAGCACATAGTGTGCTTAGACATGACCTTTGAATGAATGAAGATTCTTCCTGCCGGGTCTGCTGTCTCCTTCATGTTTTGCCACCTTTTCTCACTTGAGGTTCTGAAAGTATCTGTATCTAATCTTCTTAGGGAGGACATTGATGTGCACCCTGCAGAACACTAGTCCTGCTTGATAAGGCAGTCCGCACTAATGAGAGAGGTTTGGAGGGGCTTCTTGCTGGATGCTCAAGGAGCTAGATACGTATTTTTACATATGCTGAAGGTAGTCTCCTTGCCTTTCTCATCTATTTTTAAAAAACTGAGGTGGGGACTGTAGGCTAGGTTGGATTGTGGGAGGAAAGATTACCAAATTCCACCGGGGGTTTGGCTGCCTGGTGGTCTTTATTTATTTATTTAAAAAATTATTTTATTTATGGCTGCATTGGGTGTCTGTTGCTACGCACTGGCTTTTCCCTGGGTGTGGCGAAAGGGGGCTACTCTTCGTTGAGGTGCGTGGGCTTCTCTTGTTGTGGAGCACGGGCTCTTGGTGTGTGGGCTTCAGTAGTTGTGGCACACGGGCTCAGTAGTTGTGGCGCACGGGCTTAGTTGCTCCGCGGCATGTGGGATCTTCCCGGGCCAGGGATCAAACCCATGTCCCCTGCATTGGCAGGAGGATTCTTAACCACTGCACCACCAGGGAAGCCCCGCCTACTGGTCTTTAAAACATTGTATGAAGGCTTGTCTGAGGTCCCAAGTATATTATAAATGATCCAGTGCTAAAGAAACATTGAAACTTGATGGCTCTGTTCTCTCTCTTGGAATCTGTCAATTTTATATACATGATAGGCATGTTTATTGATTGATAAAGCATTGGAGGAGAATCCTGAAATAGGACTAACTTCTTGGGTCTCCAAGAGGCAGTTTGCTGCTATCACAAAACATGTTTGCAACTCTGATTTCTAAGGCACTTGGAGTCTTAAACTGTTCTCCTTAGCCCATACCCCTCCATGCACTTTGGTTAATACCCCAACACCAGGAGCCCAGACAACACTTATCTATGCATGACACCTTTTTATTGGTTGTATGTGGCAAGTGTTTATTTCTAAGTTGTCTTCTCTTGCCCTCCAGCAGCTCTTGGGCAGCTTCCCTCTGTTACCAATTGACATGTGATATATGCTTCCAGAAGGCAGACTCATTTTAACTTTAGTTTAAGCAAAATCATGTGGAAAGGTTAATTTCCTTTAAAAAGTATATTCCAAGTTAATAAAAAATTATTTTTGGATTCTATTCTATTCTATTTGTCCTTTTTCCCCCCCCTCTTATTATCACAGAAATCACAAGGCAGACTGGAGAACAGAAAGAACCCCTGGAAGTCCAGAGGTTAGGAGTCCATGCTTCCACTGCAGGGGGCTTGTCTAAACAAAGAAAGAAAGAGAGAAAGAGAAAGAGAGAGAGAGAGAGGGAGGGAGAGAGGGAGGGAGGGAGGAGGGAGGGAGGAAAGAAGGGAGGGAGGAAGGAAGAAAGGAAGAAAGAAAGAAAGAACCAGGGAAAAAGGATAGAGAGTGTCTCCTAAAAAGCATGGTGGTGAAGTTTCTTTGCTGTATGTTACAATGCACGAGCTGGGTGGGTCTTGGTGGAGAAGTCATATCGATCTATACTTGGATAAGACCTCAGGACTCTGAGGCATGATACAACTTTCATATGACAGATGATCTGGTGTCTTTCCTGAAACAACACAAAACAAAACAAATTAACTTTCTAAAGGAGATGGTGGAGGTGTGGAGCAGCAACCTAGGGCTGTAAGAGGAACCGAGCGAACTCTGGTGAGAGAGAACAGAAAGAGAGATGGTCATCTACTCATATGGGGGGACAGAAGGATACCTTTAAAGATATGAAGGAAGATAGTTGGTGTTTCCTAAGTCACGTTGTGTGCAATGCGTTATTGTGGGTGTTGGGAGGATGTCCACGGAAGAAGGGGCCCGTGGACTCTGGCTGCTCACAACTGCTAGTCTAAAGGTAGAGACAGGATATAGTGATACATGGGACCACTGGATGGATTTCTAGATTCTATTTTTACAAGGAAAGGAAGGTTTGGGAAGGGGGAAACAGAACTAAAGCTATTTAGCAAGGCTTCTTGGAAAAAAATGAGTGTGGATTAGTGCTCACTGATTCAAAGGCCATCCTGTACTACAGTTGGAGATTGGAAAACAAGGTGGATAGGCAGATGGATTTCCTTTTACTGTTTTCTCCTGAGGTCTTTATTTAGAAATTCTGGGTTGATAGGATGCAGGGTTGAGAAAAGCGGAGTAGAGAATCATAGGGGGAAGGAGAGAAGGAACTGACTTTCACTTTTGACGTCAACATACCACATCATTTTCTAATCCTTTAATTTCACACCCTTCTTGGCTTTTTGCAGCTCTCTTTCTGAATCCTGTTTGGAAAATCTAATTCTGATTCTTTCTAGTAGCCCATCTAGTTACTGAAGGGCTCTATAAGCAGAGGCTTCTGCTTCTGCTTTTGGATTTGTTGGTGATCTTGTTTGGTGTGATAGAAAGGTTAAGAATTTCCAAAACTGGGTTCTGACTGAAATTGAACCTGCGAATGTGTCAGATCATGAATGAGGAATGTTGGATTTAACATCAGAGGCTCTGGCTCTCTGATTGTTTACCCAAATAATGGTGTAATGATATTAGTGTAGTGTCTGCCTATAGTACAGACTCCATGAATATTGAGGGAAAGAAGCAAAAATGTTCTGGTCTACATCTACATGCATTTCGGTCTACATTTGGGTGGGTGGATTTTGTCAACACCATATTGGTGTAAATTTGGTCTGGAGTGTTTTGGTCTATAACAGGATGGGTTTTCACTCACTTGGAATTCAGCCTCTGTCAGACTGGGAAGGGATTTGAGAGGTGTAGTGCTGGCGGTCGTAGGGTAGGTAGTTTAGTTGGATGAGGTAGCCATTTGGGGACTGCCACAGCTTTCAAGTCTTGGTTGCAATTGACAATATTTACTTGCAGAATTATGGTTTCTAGCCTCAGTGAGAGAACATGAAGCAGCTTCTACCCTAAGGAGTTTTTATTTTAGAAAGGGAGACAAAGTATTCTCCCAAGTAACATTCAAACAGAATGCAGTACAAAGTAAAATCATAGGTGGAGGGAAGGTGCCTTGTAAGCGATCTGTTTGGTGAGGTCGTTTTTTGGGAAGACTCCTGGGATATAAGCTTGCATATTTAATTTCTTTGGTATGGGCTGAATTTGGTTACTTCAGCTTTCTTTCCAACCTTTCAGGGAAGCTTTCTGAGCTTTTCTTTTCTCTCTCCAGGGGAGAAGTAAAAGACTTATTGCACTAAAATGGTTTTTTTCTGACAGAGTCTTAATTTTCTGCACAGACCAGGACTGAGAATTTTTATTATTATTGTATTTTAGTATTGAGATCTGTAGCACATATTTAGCTTGATCTGTATAGTTGGGCAAACTGGATTTACTGGTTCAAAGTGTGGTAGGGCTTGTTTTGTTTTGTGCTTTTGGTGGGGGGCTGGGAGGAAGCCCTCAGTAAAGCTGGATTTATTGAATCATAGCCCAAGCATCACACTGTCATGAAGACATAGCTTGAACTGATATTTCCCTGGGAAACACTTAGACAAAATGCCAAGATGGAGCAATTCTCCCTTCTTCCATGCAGCCTTCTCAGACTTCCCATGGTGCACAGAAGATGCGCTCTAATCTTGCCAGCACTGGAAAATGAAGCCCACTACTCTTCTTCTATCAACTGTGAAGTCATCTGGGATCTTGACGTGCCCTTGCCTCTGATGTAAATATCATACTGTTCATTTCTGATTTAGGGATACCCTTTCCGGTTCCTGGTTTATGTATCTTTTACTTTTTTGGGGAGGTGGGGAAGAATTCACGGAATGCCCCTAATTGTAAGTTCCCAGAGAGGGGAATTCTCTGTTTGTCGCCATTGTCTTGCACTGCATATAAATGAGCGTGTGGTGATTTGGAGGTGATGGTGGTGATGTTAATGATTTAGGGGGAAAAAGACATTGGTTTTGCTTGAATTCTTTTGCACAAAGAATCATTTTGGTGTCTGAATTTTCTAATTTGGAATTTGTCTTTGTATGCATTTACATTTAGTTGACATCTGATTTTTAATAGTTTGAATACAGTCTTTCTCACATGGAAACTTTTTGTGGTTTCCACGAGAAACCCAAACCCACATAGGGATTATCCAGTTTCTCACTTTAGACCCAACCCAAACGAAACAATCTATCTGTGTACTAATTTACAGACAGCATGGGATAAATGATAGCACATTCAGAAAATTCTCTTCTCTGGGAGCTTACAACATAAGGACATTTCGTGCATATCTCCCTATCTTCCCGAAACAAGTAAAATCCTATTCTAAACAATATCGAACCATTTGACTATTGGACCACTTCTCCCTTCTGTAGTGTAATCTTAAGCTTAGTTATTGCAGTTTGAGTATCATATCATGTTGCCTAATGGCAAAGCATTAGATGACTTATCTTCCAAATTAAGTAAAGCAATGAAAGTAATAAAACTCCGTTGTCTGTCTGTTCAGTCATTGGACATCAAGGGGATGACACTGGGGCAAATGATAAATGTCACAGATAATGTGCTTTGTCTCAGACAATATGGGTTATTCCCTTTGTACTTTCACTTTGTTATGGGAACTTATATTTCCCTGGCTGTGGCCAGTTGACTTTTTGTACTTCAGGCTTCAGTGAGAAGGAGTGGTGAGCTGAAAGCTTCTGCAGGTTGAAGCTGCACTCCTCCGCTCCGTGTCACCATCCACTACTCCCGCTCTTTTCCCCAACTGGGCATTCTCCCAGTGCCAAGTTCTAGGCAGTGAGTTTACCACTGGACACTAAGGAGGGGGGAGCAGGGGGCAAGGAGAGCATACTGGGGAGATCAGATATCTGTAGGTGTGGCTGGAGAAGCTTCCCGAAGGAGGGTCATGCTGAATAAGATTTGGAAAGAGGGTGTTCTAGGCAGAGAGGGACAGTCTGTGTGAGGGCTGAGGTGAATGACAGCAAGATGTTCACGTGTGGGGAAAGATGTGTCCTGTTCAAGCAGAGAGCCACAGAAAAGGTTAATAGTAGGGGTACGAGGTAGAAGAACAGTGAAAGGAAAGTCCTGGAAATACAGTTTTAGAAGTTCGGATTTAACAGAGAGCTGGAAACTGCAGGTCTGGTTGGGAGAAAGTGTGTGTGTGTGTGTGTGTGTGTGTCTGTCTGTCTGTCTGTCTTTTTAAGACTTGAGGAACGTGTCATTTTCTAGAAGGAGGGTAGAGGGCACTCACACTTCAGTTATCTACTGCAATGCAGCAGTCAGGGTGAATGTGATTTAGGGCTGTAGCCTGGTTCAGGGAAGGACAGCAGTCTCTGATGGCTGCTGAGTGAATCGGAGTGGGATCTGAGAGCATCTCATTGTCTAGAGTTACCAATTTTATGGACCAGGAGGGTGGACCAGAGAGTATGGCTGCAGGCTGGCCCTGGATATACAGTATTTGCAAGCTGTAGGAACCTACTAGATAGAAGTCTAGTGGGGACGAGGTGCTGAGTGTTTAAGTGACTTCATGTCAGCTGAATTGAATTGAGGGCTAGGAGAGTGATTCCCAAATATCTGAAACCAATGATTTCAGTTGAAATTCCTTAGGTTTAATCTAAATTTTAATGCAATTTCCCTGAATAAAATCAGAATCCTTAGAAACTGCTTTGCCAATGCCCCGTCTTTGGACACATCTGGAGCTTTCTTCCTTTTGAAACAAAAATGGAAAGGCAATGCTTTATCTTCTCTGTTGATCTTCCTATACTCACAGCGTTTCCAGAATATCCATTATTTCTTATCTGGAGTCCATATTCCATAATAACCTTTACAAAATAACGAGGAGATCCCAAATAAAGACTAAGAGGTCTGTGTTGAAGCCTGATGTCTTTACAAAATAACGAGGAGATCCCAAATAAAGACTAAGAGGTCTGTGTTGAAGCCTGATGTCCATTGGTCTTTGTGCTTATTTCCATAGATGATTAATAAATATTAAGAATGTTCTAGGTGTTATGAGCTCAGAGCTGGTCACAGTCGGGTTACAGTGGGAACACTAATGCCCATTTAAAAAATTAATTAATTTTTGGCTGCATTGGGTCTTCGTTGCTGCGCGCGGGCTTTCTCTAGTTGTGGCGAGCGGGGGCTACTCTTCGTTGTGGTGCGCGGGCTTCTCATCGCGGTGGCTTCTCTTGTGAAGCACGGGCTCTAGGCGCGCGGGCTTCAGTAGTTGTGGCGCGCAGGCTCAGTAGTTGTGGCGCATGGGCTTAGTTGCTCCGCGGCATGTGAGATCTTCCCGGACCAGGGCTCGAACCTGTGTCCCCTGCATTGGCAGGCGGATTCTTAACCACTGTGCCAGCCGGGAAGTCCTAATGCCCATTTTTTATATTCTACTAAGTCCGGTCTCTGGTTGTCAACAACAATCTAACTACACTGATCGACCTGATGTAGCTGAATTCCTTTCTCCCGGAATCATCATGAATTTTTAGCTCTGGAATGGGGTTAACCATGTTTTAGAGTGACTGACATACTGACATTTTTCTGGTACTGGGTTCTTCTGGAGGAGATCGCTGTTCTCTGGCAAACATTCCCCGTCGGCTCCTGATCGGCAGCCAAGTCTGGGGAGCAAATGGCCAAGTGAATTAGGAAGCTTAAAAGATGCTTTGTTAAACTATCCTCATTAAACTGGCACCGTCTGCCTTCCCACTCTCCTTTGTCCCAGTTGGGGCTGTCCTTTGTGACAGATGTTTCCTAACAGTGTGTGCCGGCAACATCTGGAAGCCTTGGGTGACGGCTGAGGTTTGGAAAGGCCAAATCTGGAGGTATTTAGATTGTCAGGGAAATTTCAACCGTCTTCCTGCCACTGGGCTCCCATTTAAAAAATTGTTTGCTCCCCCACCCCCATCTTCCTTTAGCCAAGGAGAATCAAGATTTCATTTCCTCCTCTAGCACTTTCTAACCTGAACTGAATATGGTTTTATTCTTCTCAAGAATGGTGTAGTGAATAGAAAAGATTTGGAATAGCATGAGGAAAAGAGTCTCAGAAGGGTGACATATAGACATCTAGATATATTAGCCTATATTTCCATTAAAAGCCAGGCAAAAGGAGATGGGTTAAAGTTGTGGGTAAGAGTTGTAATTAGATGTAAAATTATATCTGGGAACTATTGGAATGGCCACAGGGATGCTTTGGAATCTCCTTTCTTAGCATCTAAAAGGAAAATCTGGAGATATTTTGGCCCTAAATTGGATTAGGATTTTAGCAGAACATGGTTTAGATGGAGCCTTCAGATTTAATGATCCAACTACTTCTAGCCCCGGTCCATCAGCATCTGTTAGGGGAGAAAGGGAAGTCATTGACAGGGGCTGACTTGGACACTACGATAAGAATTGGCTCAAATTCTCCATTAATAGCCATTAATTTTAATGTTTGTGGAGACAGAGTGCTGCAGTAGAAAGAACATGGGCTTTGAAGTCACAAAGAACCAAGTTCAAATTCCAACTCTTCTTTTTATTGGCTATATGATCTTGGGAAAGTTATTTAATCTCTCGGTCTGTAAAGTGGAATAATCATACTTATTTCATTGGGTTGTTATGGAGTTAAATGAAATAACATATGTGCATTACCTGCAGCTCAACAAAATTCCGGTTCTCTTTCACCTTCCTCTCCAGGTTTCTGTAATTCTTACACATACACCTGCTATCCCTCTTTTCCAGATACCATTTTTCTCTGCCTCCAGCCTCTGCAAATCTTCCCCAATGCCTCACAGAGTTCAAGTCTACGGCCCTGATTTATTAATTTGTGTTAGTCCCACAAAATGACAATAACAGTATGTAGTTTTTATAACCATACCAACACGAGCCAAGGTTGTGGTTTCTTTCCAGGCATTTTTACTTGCTGACAATTTTGGTTGTAAATCAAAGGCAAAGGAGTTCTATCTTCCTACCCACCCCTCTGATCTAAAGTTCCTGATTTGGGGCTAGATTGTTCTGGGTGAGATTTTCCTTCAAACAAAAGTGATGGCCAGCTTGTTTATAAAGGTCATTCAGGGAAGGAGACTTCATAACCTTTACTACTGGGACATTCTTGATTTCCTCCCAACTCTTTAGTTTGAAAAATATCAAATGTACAGAAAAGTTTCAAGAATAGTATAATTAACACCCACTTATCTTTAACCACGATTGACCAATTGTTCATAATTTGCCACACTTGTGTGCTCTCGCTCATATATACATACATATATATGAAATACACTCTATGTGCAAATTTTGCTAATTGTCCAATAATGTTTTTTCTTGTAAAATGTTTTTCCCCAATCCAGGGTTATGCATTGCTTTTCATTGTCATGTCTCTTTATTCTCCTTTAATCTGGAATAGTTCTTCAGCCTGTCATTTCTGACATTGACAGTTTTGAAGATTATAGGTCAGTTGTTCTGTAGAAAGTCAACTTTCTGTAGAAAGTTGTTTTGTAGACTGATTGTTTTCATCGTTTGATTCAGGTTACGCATTTTGGGCAGGATATTATACAAGAACATTCTTTTAAAAATTTTATTGAAGTATAGTTGATTTACAATGTTGTGTTAGTTTCTGCCGTACAGCACAGTGATTCAGTTATACATACATATACATTCTTTTTCATATTCTTTTCCATTATGGTTTATCACAGGATATTGAATATAGTTCCCTGTGCTATACGGTAGGACCTTGTTGTTTATCCATCCTGTATATAATAGCTGCATCTGCTAATCCCAAACTCCCACTCCATCCCTCCCCCACTCCCCCTCCGCCTTGGCCACCACAAGTCTGTTATAGAAACATTCTTAAAGACAGTGAGTACCATGTAGGCAAGGAACATCTTTTTCCTCCCTGCTGTGTCCATCGTACCAAGCACAATGACTGGCGATTAGAAGGTCTTAATAGTTACTGAATGAATGAATAAGTGACCTAAAACTTTCACTGCCCTTTAGGTCCATTATTTTTCTACCTGAGGAGAGCGGGAAGAACAGCCTTCTCCTCTATCCTAGTCCCACTTTTATTATAAATGTTTGGGGGCTTAAAAAAGGTAACCCAAGACCTCTGTGATGAGACCACAGAGAAGGGAAGTGAGCTGGGTACTGTGACGTGAGGCGAGCTGCGGCTTCTCTACCCCGGGTTGGGGGTTGGCAATCACACTGTGTTCAGAGAAGAGGATGAATAAGTTGGTTTCCGATGGAAAGAAAAACACACAAAATCTATGAGTCCATGGCCTGCTTTCTTGTGGAGAGAAATTAGTTATTTAGGTTTCCAGATTTTACCATACTTCCCTCCCCATTTGAATCCTAAGAATGCCATAGTGAAAATTGATTTCTGTCCCTCCTCCTTTCCCAGAGGGGACAACCCCATAATTCTCTTCTTCTCTACCTTCCACCACCCCCCCGCCCAGCACAAGTGTGTATTTTCTAACATTTATAAACGGTGGCTGGGCGGCCATTCTCTACAAGTTATTTATTGTTGAGAAAATCTATAACTCCTTGGACTTCTCATTTTGATGTAGAAGCTTTCATCCCTGTCGCCTGGGGGAAGCGAGGTTATGAGAGGTACTCTTTGCCTCTCGAAAATGTGTTTTCAGCCTTCCCTTTGGGGCCCTTTCTCTCCCTAGCTCTCATCATCTCAGACATTTCTGACAATCCTTCCTGAGGCATCTGGGGCTTGGGACTGAATTCATCCATTTAATTCTGAAAGGCTTGTGAGTGCCTGATTCACATTGTTCCTGCCCGTTTTCTGAGAATCCACCTACCCCTGTCTTTGCAGCCCTCAATTTTACCAGTTTCCAGAAAAAGCACCCTTTCTCTCCATGTCAGCGCTTGATTATCCACAATCATGGAGGGGTTAATCTAAAGGAGTGAATGACACCAAGATGACTTTTGTTTGATTTTTAAGAGATGGAATCCTGGCTAAAGATAATCCATAAAGGGAACAACTTTGATGAGAGCGATCCATCATGTTAATCTCCCATGAAGGAGGTATGGCATCTCTTCTTTTGTACCTAGAGAGGGAGGCAGATGGGAGAATCTCAGCTTGTGCAACCCTCATTGTGTTGTCAGAAGCACCGGACTTCTAACTTCTCTCCATGCCTCGTTTTGAAACTCTGGAGGACTATTCTTCAGTCTGAGAACCAAATACTTAGTTCAAAGCCAACATACAAAACTATCACTTTATCTAGGGTTCCCATCACACCCAGAGTAAAAGCCACAATCTTCACAGTGACTCTCAGGCCCTACTGAGCCCGAGAAGGCTCTGGCCTGCTGCTTTCTCTCTGACCTCATCCCCTGCTGCTTCCCCCTCACCCACTCTGCACCAGCCCCACGGGCCTCCTTGTTACTCCTCAAAAGTGGGCAGTACTGCCTCACACCCATTAGGATGGATGGCTGTTATTAAAAAAAACAGAAAATAACAAGTGTTGGTGAGGATGTGGAGAAATTGGAGCCCTTGTGCTGCTCAGCTGATGAAAATATGAAATGGGACAGCCACCGTGGAGAAATGGTGTGATGATTTCTCAAAAAATTAAACATACAATTACCATATGATCCAGCATTCCCACTTCTGGGGATGTATTCAAAAGAACTGAAAGCAGGGACTCAAGAAGCCTGTTGTACACCCATGTTCACAGCAGCACTATTCATGACAGTCAAAAGGTGAAACAACCCAAATGCCCTTCAACGGATAAACAAAAAATGTGGTATATACACACAGTGGAATGTTATTCGGCCTTAAAAAGGAAGGATATTCTGGTACATGCTACAACACGGATGAACCCTGAAGATGTTAGGCTAAGTGAAATAAGCTGATCACAAAAGGACAATATTGGATGATTCCTCTTGTATGAGGTCCCTAGAGGGACCAAATTCATAGAGACAGAAAATAGAATGGCGGTTGCCAGGGGCTGGTGGGGAGGAAGGGTTGGGGAATTACTGTTTAATGGACAGAATTTCAGTTGAGGAAGATGAAAAAGGTCTGGAGACGGACGGTGGTAATGGTTGCACAACAATGTGAATGGACTTAATGCCACAGAACTGTGCGCTTAAAAATGGCTCAAACGATACATTTTATCTTGTGTATATTTTACCATAATAAAAAAATTCATTAAAAAAATGGCCAAGGTCTTTGTACTTGCTCTTCTCTGAGATCTGCATCGTGGCTTGTTCTCTCACCTGCTTCTGATCTTTGGTGAAATGTCATCTTCTCAGTGAGGGCTTCTTGGACCACCCATTTTAACACTGCAACTCCCACTCTAACCTTTTCTTGCTTTACTTTTCTCTGCCGGCCTGATTGCAATCCAACACAATATGTATTCTTTTTACTTATTTGTTTACTGTCTGCTTCCTCCTGCAGGAATGTAAACAACTTGATTGGAGGGATTTTGTGTTTTTTTCTTTGCTGTATCCTCAGTGCTAGATAGTTGGGGGCCAGTAAATATTTGTTGAATGAATGAATGACCACGACTAGAGACAGAGCAGGCACAAACAGAAAAGAGATAGGAAGATTCCGTTTTTCATTTGCCTCGATTAACTAATTTCTTCTAACCTTGGATATGAGATTTGGATCAGTTTTTTTGGTGGCTTTTGCTCTATTTACCTTCTCATGTGTATTGTCAACTGTTCCCAACTGGAAGTGTTGTTGGTCTACTACACACACCACACTAATGATTGTTTAAACCTTTCACCTTGAACTTGAAGCCTGTGCTCTTGGATTCCTGACTGCCCCTACCAGAGTTGCAAGGGTGCTTGAGTTAGGACTTTGGAAACTCTGGGGAAGCTCAGATACCCAGAAAGTTTGTACTTGTTTGTTCGGGAGACACTGGTTTGATTGGTTCTGGGAGCTTTCATTCTCTGGAAATTTTAAGGAGGATGAGAAAACTCATAGAGTTTGGGGTCAGAAAAGGAGCTGTACTTGCATACAGAGGATTGATATAATCTCTGGACACGTGACATTTAAAGTCTACTTCTCTGAAATGCTGAGACCTAAAAATAATTAATAGCCTCATTAGCCTTCCTCTCTCAAGTCTTTATCAAACTTCTAGCAAAGCAACTTGGATCCAAACTATATTTGAAGCTATTCAGCAGGAGCCATGAGGCCAAACTTCTTGATTGGCAGGTTTCTTAACACCCAACCAAGGGAACCAGTGGAACTTACTGCCTTGGACAAATGTTTTGAAAAGGAAAGGCCCAGAGGGAGGGCAGTGCCCTTCTTAGAGACAGAGGAGTGAACACAATGACCTCCAGGGTGAAGGAAAGTGGGTGGGGTTGTCTGGGAAAGCAGGACAGCCTGCAATTTAGTGTGTGGATTGTGGGATTTGACATGGGTTTTCTTGGCTACTTGGGATGGAACTTTTGTTTTGGAGTTTGGAATGAGCTCAGAGCTGAGAGAAACACAGGGAGGAGGAGGGAGGGAAGGAGGAAGCAGAGGGCATTATGGAATTCACACAAGCTGGCTTCCTGTTCCCTGGCCTCTCTCATCATTTCTTTAAGCACCTCCCTTGCGTGAAGCATCTCCTCTGGGAGAGACTGTTTCCTAATTAAACTGAGATTCACAGGCCCAGGGCCCTCATTAGGAAATGTCCTTAGGAAATGCTCTTGAAATAGATGATTGTGCATGTTTTCGACTCCTGTTTCCACCTCTCTCTGGCCCTTTCTCTCTTAAAATATTTTTTTCCCTACTTCTAGGAATCTTAAGGTTTAGTAGTCAATCAATACATCTATATGTTCAATACATCTATATGTTCTCTGTCCTAAATGCCTCTTTTGGTTGCCTGGTACAATTATGAGCAGATCCATGCCCTGGGTAGAGAGGATTGAGGGGTGGGAGTGTGGAATTCAGAAAGAGGAGGTACATGGGATTCTGACCCTGCCCTCTGGGAGCTTTTAGACTATAAAGGAGTTTAAGGGACACACCAAGGGCACCACCAGACGGAAAGGGAATATTTATTTCAGCTGAGAATCAGGGCTAGCTATAAGTGCTGGTGGGGTGGGGAAGAATGTTGGAGATTGGGAGATGGTTTAAGAAAGGCTTTCTAGGAGTGGTGGGGAGGGTAGTAGAATAGGATTAAGCAGAGCTATAGGGTCAAGACTGACAGAGACGAGTGAGGAGGGCATCGCTGGCAGGGCAAGTAACTCACACACAACAAAGGCTCATTGCATGGAGGGTAAGTCAAGATGTGAGGAGCTGAGTTAGGAATGAGGTGATGGGCCTGAGGCTGGGGAGGAGGTAGAATTAGGGAAGGACTCTGACAGCTGGGTTGAAGAGTCTGGACTGAATTCCAGATTATTGGAATACTTGGAATAATTGGACTATTCACAGATTATTGCACAGGGAAAGGGTGTTTCTGAACATTGCATTTGAGGAAGATGTTTCTGTTTATTGTTATAGGCTGGGTTGAAGGTAGACGTTCTCAGGATTCCCCATCAGGTGTTTGCTATTTCTTCTGTAAGGTATGTTGTTTATTCGTCTGTTCTGCCTGCTTCTGTTTGAGTGATAAAATATGATTGTTTAATTCCCATTTTTTTACTGAAGTATAGTTGCTGTATTATATTATGTAAGTTACAGGTGTACAATATAGTGATTCACAATTTTATACTCCATTTATAGTTATTCTAAAATATTGGCTATATTCCCTGTGTTGTACAATATATCCTTATAGCTTATTTTATACATAATATTATGTAATTCCCATTTGTTTTGTTCTTCAGTTTGTTTTCCCGGTATCTTCTTTTCTTTTTTTTTTACATCACCCTATTTGTTAATTAATAAATAAATAAATTAATTAAGGCTGCGCTGGGTCTTCATTGCAGCATGCAGCCTTCTTTAGTTGCGTCAGTGGGCTTCTCTAGTTTTGGCGCGTGGGCTCTAGGGCGCGCGGGCTCAGCAGTTGCGGCGCACGGGCTTAGTTGCGGTATGTGGGATATTAGTTCCCCAGCCAGGGATTGAACCTGGGCCCCCTGCATTGGGAGCATGGAGTCTTAACCACTGGACCACCAGGGAAGTCCCTTACCTGTTATCTTCATACTTCGTCTGTAGGTCCACTTTCACTCATCTTCAGTAAAAGAGGGAGGGGCCCAAGGATGTTCCTGTGTAACAAAGTTGAGAGAGACAGAAATTATCACAATCTTGCCCGTCTCTGACCCTGCCATTCAGAGGTTCCTCATCTGGAATTGTTGCTCAGCATCCGCGGATGGACTTCAGAGAAGTGTGTGACATCTTTCTGAGTTGAGTGGCCTCAAAGGGGCCTGTGATTCAAAAATTGTTAAGAACCACTGTTCTATTCTTTGTTGAGAGGTAGGTGCCTGAGCACAGTTCCCCAGACAGAAATGCCGTATAAGCATCCTTAGTGCCAGTTACAGGAGCCTCCAAAGACAGTTGAAGGAGATGGAAGGAGGAAGAGGAACTGGGAGAAGGGAAAGGGGTGCCCAGGGAGCTAGTAGGAGGGGTGCCCCATCTTCCCTCGTTCTTCACTTTCTTCCTAGCTGGTATCCCTTCTTTGTATACTCCACATCCTGACAACTACAGGATTCTGAGTCCTCTTCAGTTTAAATCAATTGAGTGTCTGCCGTTCATCAGGCTCTGCACCAGGTACTCACTACATCGTCTCATACAATTCCTTTATTGACCCTCAAGGGCACAGAATTGAGTCAGTCACCTCCCCGGTTCATGGCACATTAGCATCATTGGTTTGTGTCAGGCCCCTTTCCAATTCATTCTGTTTTTCCTTTTCATCTCTCATCTCTATTCTCATTTTCCCTCCTTACTGGAGGCACCTGCTTTAGTGTATTTAATAAATGCTCTTCCAATCCATGCTCTATATGTTTATTTAGATATATTCATCCATTCTACAAGTGTACAGTGTCGACTATGTGTCAGGCAGTTGTAGGTGCTGGGAATACAGCCGTGAAAAAAACCATGCAAAATTCCTGCCTTCATGGAGCTTATATTCTAGTGGAGTGAGACAAATCATGAACAAACATATAGTAACTTAAATAGTGATAAGTGCTATGGAAAAAAAGGACAGGGGGATAAAGTGGGTTGTGGGTGGTTGGGAGTGGATTGAAGTTTTTTGTGGGGTGATTAAGAAAGGACTTACTGGGCTTCCCTGGTGGCGCAGTGGTTGAGAGTCCGCCTGCCGATGCAGGGGACACGGGTTCGTGCCCCGCTCCGGGAAGATCCCACATGCCGCGGAGCGGCTGGGCCTGTGAGCCATGGCCGCTGAGCCTGCGCATCCAGAGCCTCTGCTCCGCAACGGGAGAGGCCACAGCAGTGAGAGGCCCGTGTACCGCAAAAAAAAAAAAAAAAAAAAAAAAGGAGAAGAAAGTATTTACTAAAAAGGCTATTTCACCAAATGCAGGCAAGGTACCAACCATTTGGATACCTGGGTTAGGAGTGGTCCAGGTACAGGAGACAGCAAGTGCAAAGGCCCTGAGGTAGAGTCTTGCTTGGTATGTTAGGGGGCCAGAATGTTAGGAGGCTAGGGGCTAGAGCAAAATGAGTGAGAAGAGAGAGAAACAAGGCTGAGAGGTAGCTGGGTCAGTGGCAAGTCAGGTAGGACTTTTTAGGCCATTGGAAACACAGACTTTAGCTTATACTCTGAATATAAAGAGAAACCAGTGGAAGGTTTTGAGCAGAGGAATGACATGCTCTGTACATTTTTTAGCGGATATATGTGTATTCTTAAAAATATACAGTGTTATTTTGGCCTTTTTATTCTTAAATTTATTTATTTTTAAAATTTATTTACTTATTTATTTTTGGCTGTGTTGGGTCTTCGTTGCTGTGTGCGGGCTTTCTCTAGTTGTGGCCTCTAGTTGCAGGGAGCGGGGGCTACTCTTTGTTGCGGTGTGTGGGCTTCTCATTGCTGTGGTTTCTCTTGTTGCAGGGCGTGGGCTCTAGGCGCACGGGCTTCAGTGGTTGTGGCTCGTGGACTCTAGAGCGCAGGCCCAGTAGTTGTGGCGCACGGGCATGTGGGATCTTCCCGGAGCAGGGCTCGAACCCTTGTCCCCTGCATTGGCAGAAGGATTCTTAACCACTGCGCCACCAGGGAAGTTCTGTTTTGGTTTTTTAAAATTTACATAAATGGCATTGTGCTATATACCTCATCCTGCTTTTTACTTTTCCCCTTTAACATTGTTTCTAAAATCTCCCCATGCCGCTGTATGTAAATCTGCTTCATTATCTCTGTTTGCTGTGTAATATTCCATTGTGTCCGTACAGCACATTTTACTTATATGTTCCTCTAGTAATAGATGCTTGGGTTGCCTCCAACTTCTTCCTACCGCGAGCAGTGCTGTGATGAACGTCCACATGTGGGCCTCTTATGGACCCAGGAGAGAGTTTCCTTGGGTGTATACCTCAGCGGGATTGTTGGGTCACAGGGTGTGTGCTTACTTAATTCCACTAAGGTAGTGCTTCAGGATGGCGGTCCCAGTTACACTCCCACAAACAGGGTGTGACAGTTTGTGTCTTCTCATTTAATTCTCATGTGGATCCAGTAAGGATTATTATTATTCCCATTTTATGGATAAGGAATCTGAGGCTTAGAGAGATTAAGCAAGTTATCCAAGTTTATATTCAAATAGAAGAGCCAGGGCCCACATCCAGAATTTTTGACATAATGTTCTTTGCTCTTACTACTATAGTACCCAGTATTGACTCGTCTAGAAATAAGATGAGGCATCCATAGGCAAAGATACTACTATGATGATTATCATTATTTATTGTTATTATCACTATTCATGCTATCTTCCTCTTCTGGGCTAGTTGGACAGAAGACAAAATTCTTGAGGTTCAAGGAGCCACAAGAAGGGAACTGTGGCCTTTCTCTCAATCTCTGCCCATTTTAGAAACTGGGATGTTGAATGCAAGCTGTGCACAGTAGCCATAGGGAAGGAGGGCAGGATGGCAGAGTTGTTCACCTTGAGTTTTGGTATCAGATAATTTTTGTTGAAATCCTGGCTCCGTCATTTGCCGTCTCTGTGATTTGCACAGTTTTTTTTTTAACTCGTCTAAGCCTCAGTTTCCTAACATGTGAAATGGAGGCAATGACAAGACTTATATCTTAGGGATGTTGTGAGGAAGTAGAGGTAAAATACTTAAAACAGTGCGCGTAGTAAATGTTCATAAATGTCAGCCATCATTATTATTGTTGTTGTTATCACATTTGAGCCTTGCATTTTTCAATGCGGTCTAACTCGGTAAGCCTAGGGACCCCTGAGGTGTTTAGCACCAATACGTGTGAGGGTGTCTAATTCTAGTCCTTAGAGCTTCAAGACAAATTATATGGAATAAGCCTGCTTTCATTTTCTCATGAGGGCTAGCTAAGAAGCTCAAGTTTTAGAAGATGATTCTGAGGCTAGACATTTATAAAGACGAACTGATTTTCAAAGTTTGGAGACTTTGGATCGGATTTTAATATTAAATATTAGGTAGATTAAATTAAGTACATATTGTTTGCTAGGCACTGAGCTAAGAATTTTGCAAGCATTATTTCACTTAATCCTCACAATAACCCTAGGAGGTATTTACTTTTACTCCCATTTGACAGTTGTGGAAACTAAAGCACAGAGACATTTAAATAATTTGTCCAGAGTCACCCAGCTATGAGGCTGAGTTGAGATTGGAACTTAAGTGGTCTACTGGCAGAGCTTTTACTCGTAACTGTGTTGCCTTCCTGTGAAGGATGCTTTTAGAATCTCTTCCTGTTTAAATTTAGGACAGTTCCTTGTCAGTTGGGATGGTTTAGAGTAGTCATGGAAAGTCAGGGGCTAGTTTGAAAAGAATGTCCAGAGGGTGAGGATATAAAGTTTGAAAATGGTCCCCAGGTGTCTCCATTATGCTTCCTTCTGTCTCCCAAAGTGAGAACTTCTGCCTTAGGGGGTGTCCTACCTAGACTATAGGGGTTGAGCATGATATCTTCAGAAAAGTGGAGATTCTCTAATCGGGCCTGGGTCGTTAGTTCCCTGCAACCCAGAGCAGCCTGGTATTTCTAAAATGAGTATCCCCAAAGGCAAACAATTCTTTATCACCTATGTGTGGCTTATACATGCCATGAATTATCCGCGGTCAAGATTTTATCACAGTTGGTTTTCACTTCACACTTTTCATTTTGATTGCCTTCTACCAGGAATGTAATACCATTTATAATTTACTTGCGTCAGATTTACAAAGGTTGCTTGGCTACAAAGTATGTATCTCGAAGTCGAGTAAATAGGAATTCTGGGTTACGCGTTTTTTCAGGGTTTCTCTTCTCCGTTTGTGTATTTGCTCAACAAATATTTATTGAGTGCTTAACTCACAGTCTAGTGGAGGACACAGATCGCTAAACTGGAATTTTTTTTTTTTTTTTTTTTTTTTTTTTTATGCGTTACGCGGGCCTCTCACTGTTGTGGCCTCTCCCGTTGCGGAGGACAGGCTCCGGACGCGCAGGCTCAGCGGCCATGGCTCACGGGCCCAGCCGCTCCGCGGCATGTGGGATCTTCCCAGACCTGGGCACGAACCCGTGTCCCCTGCATCGGCAGGCGGACTCTCAACCACTGCGCCACCAGGGAAGCCCTAAACTGGAATTTTGATACCTTATGATACATGGCAAATGGTACTGTGAGGGTACGAAGGAAGGGCAACTTATTCTAGCCCAAGAGTCAGGGGAAGCTTCCTGGGGAAGCAGATAAGTAGGAGTTAGCTAAACGGAGCGGGCCAAGGAAGCTTTAGAGGCGAGGAAACAGGGTGAGCCTAGAAGTGGGCTGCCGGAGCGGCCACTGGAAGGGGCTGAGGCTAGAGGAATAAGCGTGGGTCAGACTGAGAAGAAAGGAAGCACTGTGCTCAGGAGTTTGGGTTTTATCCTGAGGGCAGTGGGGAACCACTGAAGGGTTTTAAGCTGGTGTTATTGTTGGTACTGGTGATGGTGGGGCAACTCAATCGAATTTATAGTTCAGAAAGGTTCCCTGAGTTAAGAATCGACTCTCTTTATCTACCTCTCTTGTTTGCGAGTTAATCATAATATTGGGACTGGTGAGTGGCAAACAAAGGAGTCTAGCTGGATTTCTAGAAGGAATGCCTGACCCAATAACCCGACGGTCCCTTCTGATGATCTATAGACGAGACTTTTCAATGTTGACTTGATCTTTCCGTCTTTAAAAACCTCTGACAACATTTCCTGAAATTCTCTCAAAACCAAACCCAGATTAGGGAGGAGAGTGTGGGCTGCCCGACTGGGTGTTCTCTGCTCCTAATTTCCGGGGCATTGCTGGGAATTGTTCATCTGAAGCCCTGCTCCCTGTGAGGAGGGGACCATCTGAATAGCAGCAGGGGAGTAGAGGGAAAGAGGAACCACACTGCCGGGCTCCTTTCATTAAGAAAATCTATTTGGCATATTCAGACAATGGTCTGAGCGAGTTAAAAATAACTCCTCGTGAAAAATTAATAGGGAGTTATAAGTGAGTGTTCTAATACAAGCTCACAGAGCAGGGCAGATTCTCCAGGTGGCTGGCAGCTGACATTACAGATGGCACACGGTGTTTATGGAACACAGTGTGGCCAGCGAGGGGAGTCATCTGCAGAAGTGAGCTCACCTTCTCTCCCAGAACCCTGGGGAGAGAGCAGACAGAAGGAATTGTTTTTGGCTGTGAGTTACTGAGCCAGGTGACTTATTTCTTCTCTACCTACCCATCACACTTTCCTAACTGTGGACATAAAAAACGGTAGTGAATTTTGCTTGGTTGCTTTGGGTGAGGTTTATGGAATGTCAGAATTTATAAAATGTCCTTTCTGGCTCTTCTCCTTTCTCAGTGATGGACCCCTAGTTGGCTGCTGCATCCATTTCTTCCGTGTTTTCTTACCCAACAGCCAGTTCCTCTTGTTCCTGCAGGTAGTTTATGAAGTCCCTGCCCCTTTCTCCCTCTTCCTCTCTTTTCCCAGTGCCCCTGTGGTCCTAGGTGAGTGAGGTGCAGGGTTGGACTGTGCATTCTTTGCCATCAGTACAGCTAAATGTGTAACGCAGAATGAGGGGAAAGGGGGCCAATGTGACATCTGACCTCGGCTAGCTGCATTTTTGGGGCTAAGGGTTTTAAGACTGAGGGGACCAATATTTATACTTTAAATCCAGATGATATTTTAAAAATGGTTCTGTAATTGCAATGAGGCCCTCTAGGCCGTGAATTAATGTGTCATAACTCACGCCCAAGCACTGCGCAAACATCCCGCATGTGAATTATTGCACAATAAATTCATGCCCTGTTGTGTCTTACAGCTTAATTAGTACATGAAGCTACATGAGTTAGACGAACCCAAATGGGATTATGTCATGTGGTGCGTAAAAAAGCAGAACGTTGGGAGGTATCTGGCACTTTTTCTGGGGGGAGAGCAGTGTTGATTTTTCTGTGGTGTCCTTTGGTGTCAGTTTCTGTGATATTTGGGCTGCAACAGGTGACATGTGACTTCTGAATTTTGGTTGGTTGATTGAATAATAGGTTCAGTAAATATTTATTGTGTACCACCTCTTAGGCATTATGGAAGGATAGCACATATAAGACGAAATATGACCTCTGCCCTTAAGGAGCTTATATTCTGATGCAAGAGATGAAGCATAGTTGCAACACAAAGTAGAAAGTGATAAGTGTCATAAGTTATATAAAAATAAAGCATCTTGGGAATTCAGAGTGGAGAATGATAATTTGTGGCTGGCACAGTGGAGAGGGCTGATTGGTGTGATCAGAGAAGACTCTGTAGAGGAATGGCTCTTGAGTTGGCTCTCTTAAAGGATGGATAAGATTTTGCCACACACGGGGGCAGGGGGACAATTCTAGGCAGAGAGAATAACACGAGGAAAAGCACAGGAGAGCAAAGCAGTGTTCAGAACACACTGAGCAGGCTGTGCAGCTTCAGCCTTGGCCGAGTGAAGGGGCAACGTGCACAGACGCATTGGAGCCAGAGTTTTCCTATGAGCACAAAGCATTTTGACTTTGAACCCACTACTCATGCTGAAAATTCTGGGGTTGGTTCTTTTGCTTGGTGATATCTGTATTCTTGGACATTAAAACACTTTCTTGTTTCTCTCTCATATTCTGCTTTGGTCCACCTGCTCAGAAAGTGCACAGCTGAGAGCCAAGTGTGCTGGGTTCTAGTCTTGTTTCTGCTAACTAGCAGTATGACCTTGAGCAAGCCACTCAATTCCTTCAGTGCCTTGCTAATGGGAGAGATGGGTGGTGGATTTCCTCTGGTTCTTCTGCCCTTACTCTCTTAACTAGGTCTCTCTACCACAAGCAATCTGAACCTGCATCCTGCCCACTTTTCACTATAACCCATTGTCAGAGTTTGAGGGGTACAATAAATAACACCCATTTCCCCCCTCCCGTATTTGGAACTAAGTGATAATCAAGAGGTAGAGACAGACAGGTGATTAAACAGTAAGCTTTAGATCTGCATCTGGTTATTAAGATCTGCCGAATCCACTTGCTAATAACGCATCACTAAATTAGGCAGACTTAGACCTCATCACAGGTAGTGCTGAACAAGCACCCTCCTCCCACCCCAGGATAGAGCCTCCTTTTATTAGATTTTCCCGCGTATGAACAGGTTGGAGTGCATGTGCTCTGTGGGCAGACTGGCTCTGGAAAAAAAAAGAAACCAACAAGAAGCCTAGAAGAGGCTGAGCTGGGCATGCTCAGTGCTGTCTCTTCAAATCAAAGAGGTCCCTGGGGGGTAGTGGGGAGAGAGGCTAGGAATATTACTCTGCTCAGTGGTTCTCAAACTTAGAGTGTTATCAGCATCACCTGAACGGCTTGTTAAAACACAGACGGCTAGGCCCCTCCCCCAGGGTTTCAAATTTAAGAGGGTCTGGATGGGGCCCAGAATTTGAAGTCCTAGCAATTTTCCAGGTATGCTGATGCTGCTGGTCTAGGGGTCACACTTTGAAAACCAAAGCTCCTGCTGAAGCCCCTCCACATGTAAAGATGAAGTGAGAGAAACAAAGCCTCCCTTCAAACACTTAGCTTCACTTAATAAAGCACCTCAATGAAAATACAGTAGTTATCTCTGTGTCTTTATTTTCTTAATTTTGTCCCTAGATTGTAGATCACAGGTAAGGAGTGTATCTTGTTCATTCTCCCGTAGCATCCAGCTAGGTGCCCAGCGCATAGTGAACATTTAATAAATACCTTTTTTTTTTTTTTTTTTTTTTGTGGTATGCGGGCCTCTCACTGTTGTGGCCTCCCCCGTCGTGGAGCACAGGCTCTGGACGCGCAGGCCCAGTGGCCATGGCTCACGGGCCCAGCCGCTCCGCGGCCTGTGGGATCTTCCCGGACCGGGGCACGAACCCGTGCCCCCTGCATCGGCAGGCGGACCCTCAACCACTGCGCCACCAAGGAAGACCCTAATGAATACCTATTTAATTGAACTGAATCTTATACATTTCTTTGGTATAAAAGATTTTCTTTCCTTTCAGGCTACCCTAGCCTTTAAAACTCCTTTACAAAGATCTTCTAGGAGACTTCTTTAACAAACAGTATTTCTCCCCATCCCTTCCTGCGTCTAGAACTGTACTCAGCTGTTTCTAATTTTGCCTTTGTTCGGCTATGCCTGAGTCCTGGTGACTCTCCTGTCTACTCCATCATAGTGGAATTTTGTTCAGGACAGGGACTATGTTCTCTCCTTCCTTTAGACCCAACAGTGAGAATAGTGTTCATTTGAAGAGTGACAAGGTATAATCCAACCCTGGGGCAGGAGAATGCCTGAAAGACCTCCCTTGGTTCCCCTGCATCTAATCCCATGGAATTTGGGGAGGAGCAGGAAGTAGCAAAATTGCTAGAAGGCCTAACCCACTCTACTTGACTTCAGAGAATCCCTGAAGACTAGACTGGCTCCAGCGTGGGCACAATAGGCATCTTTCCTGAAGCAGTCAGAGTTTTATGCTTTGGCACAGAAGGGCCAGTGTTTTCCTATTGTATTATATGTATGTACGGGGCCTGCCCCCAGAGGGAGATATGGGAAGTGACTCTCTTACTTGTGGGATTTCTGATACTCCCAACAAGGAGTAGGTGACACCAGGGAAACTTGCTCAAGGCAGGGTTACCCAGATACTTGCCAACTCCTTTAGATGCTTTTTTGAGAGACAGGTGTAAAAACGTGTGAGAGCACCTAAGATTCTCTGGGGAGAAAGACTGGGACTAAACTAGGAAGAATTAATAACTAGATGGGGATTGAGACATCATTACTGTGGAAGTGGAAGGTATGAGTAGAAACTGAGAAAGAGATGTTGGTCAAGAGATGCTTCCTGGAGAAGGGTGCCTGTAGAGCAATGTGGGAAATAAAAGAGGGATAGGTGAGTTGGAAAAGAAACGAGACAGCAATTCTAGGCTACATGGACCGTAAGAGTGACGAAAGCGTGAGGCTCTGGTGAGGGATGTTTTGTCGCCTTCGAAGTGGGATTTATGAGCCAGGCTTGTATTGTGTATTGTGCCATGGAGGGAGATTCCTGAATCGGAAATGTATGAGATATGATTCTCATTGCCGTCTGGAGGATAGATAGACAGATGGAGATGGATGGATGGACTCTTCCTGGGAAACTCTTGTAGAAACTGCTACAGTCATCTGGATTCTTGCTCTTCAAAGTATGGTCTGTGGACCAGCAGCGTGGGTGTCAGCTGGGAGCTTGTTAGAAATGTAGAACCTTAGGCCCCAACCCAGATCTACTGCGTTTTAACCAGCTCCCAAGTGATTTGTATGCTCTTTCAAGTTTGAGAAGCACAGGCCTTAGATGATCAATGATAGGTGTCTGGCCTTAGGTGAACACTATAGAAGGGTCTGAGAACTTTGGAATTGGGGTCTTAAGACGAGTGGCCTGGGCTGGGGAAAATGAATTTGGGGAAGAGGGGGGAGTGTGGGCCCTGGCTCATCTCCTTGTCTCCAGGCTTCCCACACCAGTCACTATGCCAGGGTTTGGCACTTTGCCTACCTTGGGAAAATGCCTTCCGTGCCCACGCTGGAGTCTACCTGGTCCTCAGGGGCTCCCCTGAGGCGAGCATTGCGTGGGCTGGGACTGCCGCCAATTTTGTTTCCCCTATTTCATATGGATGGACTGAAAGAGACTGGGGAGGTCATATTAGTCATGCCCCTGCCTCAGGGCTGTGCTGTCCCTTAATCAAATGAGTGACAATCTGATTATACTAACCAAGGAGGCTAGGCGGGTTCGAGGGATTGAAATAGAAGTTCTTAACTATCTGTCATGGAAATGAAAATATTTTCATCTTTCGAAGACTTTAAAGAGAGACTAGATGACTGGATAAGGGGCTACACCCTGGCAAGGGCCAAATCAATGCTTTTTAAAGGCTCTTTTCGTGATTTTTGATGGGTCAATGACAAAATATTCGAGGCATGTAATTCAAGAGACCTGGGGTGATAGGCAATGGAAAAAAGTTACCAAGTAGGCGTTTGACAACTTAAGCTTTGGAAGAGTTGTGTATTTCATCCCCAATAAGAATGAGTGACAAAGAGAGGTCAATGTTGAAGGAAAACAGATTGAGATGGGAAATAAGGAAGTATCTTCTGACGTTAGAAGGGTGATTGAGGGAGACCGGAGGAAGGGGCTCTTTGGCCGTGCACATGGCTGTATCAGTTTGGTTTGGGATGCCTGAGAAGAATTCTGCCTGGAAAGAAGGAAATGCACAAAATGGACTCTCATACTCGTTTTCTTCTCTTTCTGGCTGCACTGTGCGGCTTGCGGAATCTTACTTCCCTGACCAGGGACTGAACCCAGGCCCCGGCAGTGAAAGCATGGAGTCCTAACCACTGGACTGCCAGGGAATTCCCTCTCATACTCATTTCTATCCCAACTCCTTAAATGAAAAACTGGGGTGGGTGTGTGGTGTATGTAAGGTGATGAGGCATGGGGACGATGAACGATTGAAGAAAAAACCAATCTCATTAGAACGTTGAAATCATTGCTGAAAATTTCAAAACGGGGCTCGGATTAAGGAGAATTAAGTTGCATTTTTGCGCTCAAATAAGAGTTTTAGGTTATGGAAACCTAATGTCCTTTCACTCTCCATGTATTTATCTTGTCTCGTCAACAAGATTTTAAAAATTCCTAAGGGAAAAGAACATCTCTTTTGTTTATTACTTCTTTGTAGAGCCAATGCCTAAAACATGACAGTGATAATAATAGCTACCATTTGTGGAGTACTGTGCCCTATAATTCGTTCTAAGCACTTTACATAATCATCGAATTTAATATAACAGTTATGAGGTGAGTACTGTTATTCTCATTTTACGGAAGTTGAGACTAAGGCTCAGAGAGGTTAAGTGGTTTGCACAATGCAAGTCGTGAAGCTAGGATTTGTATCAAGTTTGTGCAAAGCTCGTGCTGCTAACCCCTGGGCTGTACTCTGCACAGAGCAGCGGCTCAGTAAGGGAGGGGTGATCACTGAAACCTGATGGCACATTGAGAGATAGTTGAAAGACAGTGAATAATCCCAAATAGTGAATAGTGTAAAAACAATTTCTATTTGTTTTTTGGAATGTCATCAGAGACACTTAGTGACACAGGCATGTTTATACTCAGACATTCCCTCATTCATCTTCACTGTGCTCCACCCTGTAGTCAGGACCTTGGGAAGGGGGAGAGGCTGGGTGTATTATATTCATAAAGCAACTCGTTGAAAGTCATGTGTGTATGTATACTACATGGACATACGTGTTTGCACTTGACTGGAAATAGGCACCAAGGAGCGGGGTACGCTTATCTCGGTAGGTCTATAAACATGAGTATATTTGTTAGACTTACAGACTATGGGTGTGGGGGGTGTGTGTGTGTGTTTGTGTGTGTGTGTACATAAATCCTGAAGGAGTTAAACCAGCTACAGGGAACTGGCTGCCTTCCACCCCTGGCCCTGGTTGATGTGTTTGTACCAAACCCTGATATTTATTTTTCATCACCTCTCAAGGGAACCTCAATGAGTTTTCTTTCTGGGAAGTTTATGGCTGAGATGCTGGGCTGCTCTGGGGCCCCTATAAATCTGCTATAATCAGAGGAGGTTTGCAGAGAAAGAGAAACAGCAGCTGCAAGGCAATACCCTCCTGTCTTTTACTTTCTAGCCTGATACACAGTCACCCTTGTATGCACACCACCCACATAATCACCTCCACTCTCCTAGAACCCCCTTGATGGAAGGTGCTAAGAGAAGCCATTTTATTTACTTCTTTGCTTCCAACTGGGACTCTAGCCATTCCAGAAAGAAGGATTAAAAATTATACTAATTAGGAAATCTAGAGTTGAGATTGTAAGAAACTGGTCATTTGTGAAACTGATTTCATAAAAAAAAACCAGAATGAACTTTCACAGAAGCAGGGGTGGTGGCTCTGTTTGCGTGTCTCTGTTTATAGAAAACTTTAAGAAGAGGTTGTCTGAGATGCTCCTGGAAGCAGGAGGCGGGACGACCTGAACATTATTAGGAGGAAAACACAGCTCAACCATGATGATTGTGTAGGAGCTTAGTAGTCAGAGATTGGGAGGAGGGAATTCCAAGGTAAAGACATAGCTACTCCTATGTTCCTAAAGATAGGAACTCCTCTCCTCCAACTTCCAATGCGGTACTTGGGAGATTTTTTTAAGAGGGATTTTTATGACAAACTTCACTTTGACATTTAACAGCATCTCTTGTCCAGGGAAGGAAGAAATACAGATATTTATTGACATACGGTGTCAGAAGATCGAGGAAAATTGATTCTGGAGATGGAAGGAGGAGGGGTTTCTCTCCTTCCCCAGGTATGCAAATTATCTAACTTAATTTGTGTAGCCTATGTTTTTCTGTGCTTTGTGCTCTTCTTAGTGATGAGATTAAGAAATCATTTCATTGTTAATAAAGAACTCGGTGTGGGGAGAGGGGAGATGAGAGACATTTAGATGGAAACATAACTGGTACCCTGTCCTACTTGAACCTTGTATCCCCCGAATAAGACCAGATACAAGAGATTTGGGGATAAATGGAACCTGAGCTGGGACCTGGGTCCTGGTTCCTGTCTTCCCTATTTAAAGCCTCAAGCTTCTGCAGTTTTATCTTGAATTTCACTGGTCCTTGCATTTCGCTCTCTAATGATGAACAGAAGTTCAATGTCAGATGATGCCCAAAGTCAAGAAATCCTTCCTAGTAACAATGTCTTTAGCTTGGAATTCCCTCCTCCCAATCTCTGACTACTAGACTCCTACACAATCATCATGGGAGAGCTCAAATATTACCTCCTGCCTGAGCCTTCCTGGATAACCTCAGCCAGAAGCAATTTATTGCCTTTGAATTCCTACACTCCTTTGAGTATCAGCCTTATCATACACTGTCTTACGGTACAGTGTCTTCAGCTGTGTTTATTGTGTATCTTCCTTTCCTCAACTGTAAGCTTCTGGAGTGGACAGCCTGTGCCCTGTATATTTTTATATTCTCTCCGTAGTGCTTTAGAATTGTTAAATAACATTAATGAGTGGCATAGAGTTGCAGGAAAAGAGGTCATCAGCAGAGATGTAGAAGTAGGGGTATTATGGATATTGATTAAGGATATTATTGTTGATAGAAGTCTGGCTACGATACTTTCAGGTATAGATCATATTATTAAGGAATTTTTATCATATGGTAGATTTATTCCCATCTAATTTACTTATTCATCATTCTCTTTCTCATTCGAATATAGAACTTTTCCTAGTGGAAAATAGACAATAAGCAAGAAAACAAATCTTCTAACAATTATAGATTGTGGTAAATACCTGAAGGAAATAAACAGGGTCTTGTGATAAAAAATAGCAGGGAGTTTTTAGATAGGGAAGTTAGGAAAGACATTTCTGGTCACTGTCATATATTTACCCTACTACGATGATGAGTTAATTCAGTTTACAACCTGAATAACAATAATAATAAAATCAATAACAGAATGAGAATAACAGCCTTCCTACCAGGGGGCGTTTTTGTTAGCCCAACCTCAAGTTTGGTTCCTTCCTTGGTCCAAACTCTTAACCTCCCAACCTCCCCTCTGCCTTGGGAAGAGGGGAAGTCAGGGCCCTCCCCTTGCCTCAGGACAGACCCCGCCCCCTCTTTCTAGCCTAAGAGTTGACAAGCAAACTAGGTGTTAAGAGCTTTGATCTTGCTAGAGACTTGGACACAGATCAAGGTAGAGGCCTCTGAAGTAATGCCCCAGGATGTGAGAAGCTGGGGAAGAGATGGAGACAAAGGTAGACAAAGAGAAGAGAGAGGCAAATTGCTGTCACAGAGACTCTCTTTTACCTCCCACCTCGGTCTCAGTGGGTTCTGGGGTCTATACTTCAGGGGGAGTTGGTCAAGGCCTTCAGGCTTTTGGGGAGAGGAAAGATGTCCCCCGAGTGACTCTAGATCCCCTCTTGGTCATTCCTGGATCCCAGCTCCAAGGCTGAAGACAATCAAAGGCTGTGAGGAGTATGCAGTCTGCCAATCTCCCAGCAGCTTCCGGTAGTTCGTTCATTACCAGGGTCCTCCTCTGACCACTTTCTTTCCTCCCTCCTCCTGGCACAAGTTGGTAGCGTTAGTTTCTGATTCTCATAGAGGATTGGCCACATTAAGAAAGGCTTGGGAGAGGATAAGAATCTGATACCGGTACCCAGAGATTTTACATCCACTAATCCTTTCCTGACCCCTGCTTCCTTTTGGGATGACACATTTCAGGTGCTCGCTCAAGACTAGTGGTTCCCCTTCTCACAAAGGGCATGACTTCCCTGGTCATGTTGAAGGACACCTCAGACCATTGAGAGGGTCTTATCTACATTAACGTTAAGTTTCTCTAATTGAAGTTGTAGCCCTTGCCTCTCTGCAGCCTTCTCCCACCCCTTGGGGACTAGCTTAACTGCAAATGGCATCCTGCACAAGGATGGATCCTGTATTCCTGCATAGTTCAAGATGAACACTACCCCTCTGCTCCATAATCCAGAAATGTACCCAGAGGACTCAGATTGCTTTGTTTTGAAGAGATACTTGTTGGAGGAGGAAGAACCACATTTCCCTTTAGCTGCTCAGGGCGTGCATAAGACAGACTTCTGACCATCAGAGACAGACGGTAGAGTAGTGGTACCTACATAGCCCTTGAAGTCAAACAGCTAAGTTCTTGTCCAAGCTGGGCCACTTGCTATGTCTGGAGCAGGAGGCATGTAGGATAGTCGTATATCTTCTTCCATCTGCGCTGGGGCTGGAACCTGAGATGAGCTGAGGTTGGTTTTACATCTGATAAGGGACTTCATGCTATGGGTGCAGAGTAAATGAGGTGGAACAGAAGTAACACTGCTTGGAAGAGGAAAAGGAAGAGTGAGGCAAGAACATAATGTGGGGGCAGGGGAGATGGTTAAGCCAACTTCTGCACGCAGGGAGCCCAGATTTACACTGGGGACACAGTTAATAATTTCTGAGATGTACCAATATTCTAGTTCTTAGCTTGAGGTTCTTTCTGGAGTCTGTCCTTCAGTGGGCAGCAGCATTATTGGTTCCTTTCTTAGGCAGACAGGATAGGGCATGTAGCTTAGGGCAAGCCGGGGCCGATTCTGGTGCCAGGGCTGACATTAATGCAAGTGAATATAGGCAGATTTTCCCAAGGAGCTTTGTTCGAGAGATGGTAGGGGGAGGAGCAGAGGAGGGGAGATAGAGGAAGAGAGAGGGTCCACTGATCCTCTCCGGGTTCATTGGATTAGGGAATGAGAGAAAAGGGGGAACTTTTAGTCAAGGTCATGGCCTCCATTAACTGCTTTACTTTCATATGTTATACTTTTTCAACGGCAGTCCTATCTCCTGATCTACAGTCCAATCTCCTGTGACCCTTTTAGTTCAGGGGAATATCTTGAAGTCCCAAGTCCCTTGCAGAAAAGGCTCTCCAACACCAAAGCAGCATGTGTATTGGGAATTCCTACCTTAGACTAGACCTCATTTCCTTTTCTGAAAGAAAGGCTGTCTGCCTATCTCCCTATTCCTCTCTTCCTCTTTTTCCCTCTTCACCAGGTCTGTTTCTTTCTATAACCACTTAGTGGAGTTGGGGAGAATGTTCTGCACATGCTGTTTGCTCTACTCATGGATCGTCCGTCTTTTGCTTCTTCCCCGCGACGTCTCCCCTCTCTACCCCGTCCTCTTAACTCCTCTTCACCCACCGCCTGGTCGGTTCTTCTTGCCTTCTTCACCTATGACTCCAACTTTGAGGAGATGGGAAGATGAGTTTTAGAGACAGCATCTGTGAGGGAGAGGGCTTTGGGCACAGCAAGAGGCATGGTGGTCAGACATCAGGAAGAACCTGATAGGCACCGACATGTGTGGCAGTTGTCTCTTGACCCATCCTCCCTAACGGATGGGGCTGAGGTGCAGGTGACAGAGATTTAAATAAAATGTGGTTAGATTAAGGGGTCAGGGCAAAGGGAACTCCTTGGTCCTATAAAACAATATTCCTTTACCCATTCTTCCCTCTCCATTTCTTTTTTTCTTTTTTTTTTCTTTTTTTTTGTTGCGGAGCACAGGCTCCGGACGCGCAGGCCCAGCGGCCATGGCTCACGGGCCCAGCCGCTCCGCAGCACATGGGGTCTTCCCAGACCGGGGCATGAACTCGTGTCCCCTGCATCGGCAGGCAGACTCTCAACCACTGTGCCACCAGGGAAGCCCCTCTCCATTTCTTAATTCAGGCTTTGGTTTGTGGGCTCATAATGTTTTGTGGGCTTATAAGAAGTCAGCATGGACCATGGTTATGGTCTGGACCCCAGCTCTAACCCAGCTTCAGTGAAGGTTTCCTTCTTTGGTCCATGTTGTTCATTAGAACAATAGCCTCAGCTTTCTGGCTTCACTTCATTGATAATTAGCTCACGTTTGGAAGTTGGGTGGCCATAAAAACATGTTTTTTTGGTTTTTTTTGCCTGCATCGGGTCTTCATTGCTTCGTGTGGGCTTTCTCTAGTTGTGGTGAGCGGGGGCTACTCTTCATTGCGGTGTGTGGGCTTCTCATTGCGGTGGTTTCTCTTGCTGTGGAGCATAGGCTCTAGGGGCACGGGCTTCAGTATATATGCGGCGCGTGGGCTCAGTAGTTGTGGCTCATGGGTTCTAGAGCACAGGCTCAGTAGTTGTGGCACATGGGCTTCGTTGCTCTGTGGCATGTGGGATCTTCCCGGACCAGGGCTCGAACCTGTGTCCCCTGCATTGGCAGGCAGATTCTTAACCACTGAGCCACAGGGAAGTCCCAAAACATGGGGGTTTTGGATGAGCATTTCCTTGTTGTGGTTTATCCATTCACCCAATCCTGAGTAGACCAGGGATAACAATGATGATAACAGCAGCAACTGTTTATTGAGCACCATGATAACATGGTACCTACTTCAGTTCTACAAGGATTCTGTGGAATAGGTGATATTATTCTCATTTTACAGATGAGAAACTGAAGCTTAGAGAGGTGGTGTTCCTTGCTCAAAGAATTATGTCTGTCTGACTCTAAAGCCTTGCTTTTACCTGCCGCTGTGCTATATTGCATGACTACTTTTTGGAGACCTTTAGATAAAAAGGTGCTGCTGTTTGGTCTGAAGTAGCATCAGGAAAATCTAAGATGTGTTGACTCTTAAGAGTGGAAAACTCTGGTAGATTCTGAAGGAGACTGTGGAATATTTTTTTCTTAGTAGTGACAGGAGGATGGCTGAGAGACACTTAGGACCAAAGATGGGGTCCCTTTTGGCTGTACTGAGAACAATATCTGGCATGTAATAGGAACTATGGGTCTAGCGAGGAGAATGCACTTCGTCAGTTTAGGAATGGGGATGCTGGGAGAGCTCAGGGTAATACCTCACCTCCTATAAACTAGCCTTGGAGAGATAGTGGCTCTGGCGTTATCTGGGGTTATTGGCAGAAGAATGTTTATCTGCTTTCTGGGTTACTTATTGGCAGAGCTTGAATTCTCAACTGGCTTTCCTCAGTGACACTCTCCCTGCCCCACCCCCTTCAGTTTTTTTTTTTTTTCTGCTATATACTCCCCCTACTACCCCTGGAGGGATGTGAACTTCTAATATGTGTTTGAGTCAAATGGAATTGATATGGTAAATTTGCTATAAAATATTATGCAGTAGTTTCTGGAATCTCTGCATTAATGAGGGGGCAGACATGGATAATCCTGATTCGTGGATAATCCAAACTTTAAACAAGCAAAATGTCGTTTTAGTCTGGAATTGATCCTGATGTAAGAACAGGATATATCTTCTGTTCTTGGGATTCACAAAATTTTAGATCAAATAATGGAGCTTCCCCGAGGGGGTCAAAATCCTCTTAGGGTGATGGACACAGTCTGGCTCTCCGTCTGGCCTGCATGTCCACCCTCTGAATTCAGACAACTACAAATAACCTGCCTATGCAGACAGGATCTTTCCTTTTGTTAATTAAATGAAAACACATTAGTGATTTGTTTTAAACTGTGCCATCTGAAGGAGAGACGGGTGCCCATGATGACCAGCCCAGGTCTAAGAATGTGAGATTTTCAGTCAGTGGAATCTGCACCCCTTCACCTGAAGAGCTAAGGAAATAGCTCTGCAGCTGCTGAAGGTGACAGAATCAAGCTGCTTTATAGACCTGAGTGAACTTAAGGGAGGGGAAGATGTGGAAGGAGGGTAGGTTGGAATAAGCAGGCAGCTTGGGATGCTCCTTGGTACTGGCTCCTTGGCAACGGTTACTTAGCAACGCTCATCCACGTCTCTTGGCTGCCTTCTCCCTCCTCTCCACACCCCCCACCCCACCACCTCAGTTCCCGCCACCCTCTCTTAGCTGCTGCAAGGAGCTAGAGAGCTTGGAGTGAATGACAATTTGGAGAAACAGCCACAGCCTGAAGATCTAAGAGGCTCTAAAGAAGATGGATAAGAAAATCGATGCATAATAAAAACTGCAGGCAAAGCCACCTTGGCGGAGGGCGGGTGGCTCTCTCCTTGTTAGTCTCTCTGGGCTCAAAGCTTCCATCTTAGCCCAGTGTCCTCTGCTTCCTTCTTTCCATCTACCTTTTACGGGTTTGGGGAAGGTTGTTTGCCTTTGGGGTGGAAAAAGGGAGCAAGGAACCCAGAGGAGAAGAAATCAGAGTATGTGTGGGGTGTATGTAGGGGTGCTGAGTAAGGGAGAGAGAGGGATAAGGTAGGGATTATAAGAGATGCTTTGAATGGAAATGAGTTTAAATTGCACCATAAAGTAATGCCCTTAGTCAAAATGAAAACCTTAAAAGTGGAAGTAGGAAGGCCCCATGTGAAATGTGTGAAGTTGACCTCTCTGCAGTCTATTAAAGAAAAATGAATAAGCAATCTTTCTGGAAGGGCTGGGTTGGAATATGGCTTGATAAATTAGATAATATATGTATAAGTACCTACTACTGACACATAGTAGGGATATAACAAGTACCACTTTCATTTCTTCCTTAGAAGCTAGGGTTGGAGGGAAAGACATTTTAGAGGTCCATGTTGGTCAGAGAATTTGTGGAACAATTCTGTGACTATTAATGGTTTTTTCTCTTACTATCTTTCCATCCACACTGTGGTCAGGAAGTCCTCTCTGATATCAAATGTCATCCCATTCCGTTGAAACTAAAACATTTGATCAGTTAATCAACCCTTTATTTCTTGGTGTTTACTGAGCCCCAGCTATGTTCCGGGCACTGTGAAATAGATACCAGGAGCATTATGTCTAACTGTGACACGGGGTTTAAGTTATGCACAGAGTGGAATAGAAATTCAGCAGGAAGTGGGGGTCTCAGATGAGAACCAATATATGAGAGTGCTTTGAAAGTTGTAAAATAAGCCACAGTTGTAAGGGCTATTGTTGAGGAGATTTATTTCAGGGTATGAAGTTCTCCACTCCAGTAGGGAGTGGAAGGGGTCCTGGGTAGGGGGCGTGGAGGTGGAGCTCATTCAAAGCGGCCAGTCCTGTTGGGAACAGTTCTCTGCTCCAAGGAGCTATGCTGGCCTGGGATTACAGGGCTAACTGGTGGGGGACTGAGATTGGAGAGAACACTTCTCCCACCTGGCTCGGGCTTATCTGCTATGATCCCCTTCTACTTGTTTGCCTTCTACTTTCTCTCAAACAGGGGATATGCTCTTTAGCAAGCCATCTCTTTCCTACCTTTCAAAGCATTCCAAAAGTTCCTTCATTTCAAGGATGCCTTCCTGGATTAGAGGACACCTGGTGACTTTGGTCTCACTTTGACTGAACTTGGACCCACCCCACCCCAGCCTCATCCTATATCCCTCCCCCACTCCATTTTTCAAACCCTGTCCTCCCCTCTCATTTCAAACACATCTTGTTCTCTTGTCTCAGTTAGACTTATTTCTGACTTCTGTGGGATATTCTTATTTAATATTTCAGCCTCTGGTCTTCTGATTTTTCTTTTTGATTTTTGGGTTCATTTGTCCTTTATTTATTATACAATTATGACTATTTTTTGAGACCTTAATGTGTAGGAAGCCCATCTGTGTAATTTCTTTCTTTGTAACCCTGCCCAGAAGTCTGTGCAGATAGATGGTGAGGAAAAGCTTAATGATCGTACTCTTGTGACTTGCTGCCTCTTACATCAATTCTACATCTCACCATCACTGCCTATGTCCTCCCTCCCCAGGTTGCCCATTCCATTTTTTATACCCCTGTAACTTGAACTCTTTTTATGCTTGGTTCTGAACATAAAATTCTCAAAAAAATTATTGAGGGGGAGGAGAAGCTTCACCTACACAAGTTAGACTCTGACAGACACATACACAAGAAATGGTAAACTGGGTACCAGATACTAAGAGTACATAGTGTAAAAGGGGGCTTGGACTTGGAAATCTGGCTTACCTAGGGAAGGCTTCCTGGAGGAGGAGAATACTGAGCAAGGCTTGGATAGACCTAGGTAAGAAAGAGAAAAGGACATGCCAGACAGAGATCAGTGTAAGCGTTTGGAGGCAGAGAGACTAGAAAGAGGTTTTCTTTGCTTAAAGCAGTGAGTGAGTACTGTGGAACTGCAGCATGAAGCTTAAGCTCTAAGCTTAAGCTGAGGAATAATCATTTGAAATTTGGGATAATTGTGAGCCACCACTGGCCTCTGAGAAGGGGAGCAGTCAGGATGATGGTGAAGGTAAAGGTTGTTGAGTTGGGAAGGGCTAGATGGAAACCAGAGGCTAAGGAAGCTTCTGTTCTGACCAGAGACCTGGTCAGTGATCTGGCTGGGGTGTGTGGAGAAGAGGGAGGTGGAGGGGAGGGGGTGAAGATACAGGGAGCACATTGTTTCCCTAGAGCTTGCATCACAGACTTCTTCCCTTGACCAAAAACCTCTGTTTCCAGCTCCCGCTGACTCACCCCTCCCTTTCCCCCATCTCCCAGTTAGAGGAGCTCTCACAGCCCTGGTGGAGACCTGCTGCTGCTACTAGTGGTGACAGTGACAGGAGACGATGACTCCACTGGGCCAGGACTTTTGTGTTTATTTGTCTATTTTTAGACCCTCACCTGCATCTAAAGAAAACTTGAAAGAACATTTTAATCACTTTCCCTCCTTCCAGGATGGATGACCCTTGACTTATTTCAGTTGACAGGGAGGTGCTAGACTTTTCTGAGCCTTGTTGGTCACTTCATTGCTCAGGCCACTGTCCCAAGCTTTTTCACAATATCTGGGAGATGCTGGGAAAGGTGGTAGTTGAGGTTGATGAGAATGGGCTCCTTGAAGGGATGTTGAGGCCCTGAGACATAATACCCTCGAAGGCTTGAGCATCTTCAGAAAGGGTTATAAGATGATGTTGGGTCTAGGAAATGGGGGGGGTGGTGGTGGAGAAAATAAATTCTCCAGGCTTGGAGTTTGGGGACTAATTTCCTAGATTGGGGAATCCTGGGTGAAAGTTGAGTGGCAAGCTCCCTAGAGAAGGGAGGTTGGGATATGACAAATGTGATAACGAAAAGTAGATTAAGTGCTGAGGATTTCAAGAATAAAGATGGCTAGAAAGCCAACAGTGATTGAGTAGGTTAGTGTTTCCTTCTTGGTTGTGTTCCTGTGACCTGCACAAGCTGAAGCTGGAAGGCCCCCAAAGGAGGTTCTTCTATCCAACCTACCTTCTTACCAGAACCAAACTGAGATGAAGGAAATGAATATTTATTGAGCATTTATTAGGTGCTAGGCACTGGTGTACTCTTTCCGTATGTTTTCTCATGAAGGCAAATCCTCATAAAACCCTGCACACTGTGCTCAGAATTTAAGGTCTCAGCTAATAACTGGTAGATCCGGGAGGCAAACTCACTTCTTCCGACTTCAGAGCCATTGCTTTTTTCAATGACACTACACTGTATTTCCATCCTGGAAATTCACTTCTTCCGTTGGCCAGTATGGTGTCTCCAATCATATTACTGGCACAATTGTGTGTGTAAGGAACAGTGCTAAATGTTTTTGGGGTGATAAAAAGAAAGAGTCCCCACCCTCCAGATGCTTGAAGTCATTTGGGGAAATATTAGTATAATTAAGTGTAGCAATGGGAAACTGTAAGTGAAGGCAGTAAGACATGCCCAGCAAGTGATACAGACAATTAAGTGCTATTGGAATTCTGAGAAAGAAGGGATAATTGTGATGGGATGGCTAGGGAAAGCTTCATGGAAGTGGTGGGATTTTAAGGGAAAATTTAAGATTAGACAGGAGAACATTCTACATGGTTGGAATGCACAAAGTCATGGAAGCAAGAATCAAAAGATATATTTTAGGGATACCCAACAGAGCTTTCTCTGAACTTCTTAAGGTCAAGGATGATATATATTCACATTTGCTTTCTCAACATGCCAAAGATATAGAAGGTAAATGTTAAATGCATATTTGTTGAATAAATGAATGAATGACCCATTTATCCAGCACTGAGAGTTCATATGAGAACCTTGAAAGAGATATGACTAGAGCTGTACGCTCTAATGGAGGGGATGAAATGACATGCAAAGACTGTTTAAATGAGATTGTGCTTGAGGCAGTGGGAAGATAACTTGGAAAAAAGACAGAGGCAGAGATGCTAGTTAAGATGCTGGTGTAGAAGTTTAGATGAGAGATGCTAAAAGACTAAGCTAGGACAAAGGCATGGGAATAGACACGAAAGGATGGAGATACCAACATTGTGAAAGCATGATAAAGAGAACCTGGTCACTGATGGACTTTGATGGTGGGGATTGTAGGTAAGATGGGAGAAGAGGGAAAAAGAAAAAAGGGGACTCAAAGATGAAGCTGGAGGTTCTCAGCTTTGGTGATTGATAGAATAGTGGCACCTGTCTAAATAAAAAGAGCAAGTTAGAAGAGACTGGTTTTGGAGAGAATATGAATCACATTTTAGAGTAAGTTGCTAGTAGAACCCCCGCTAAGTAAATTCATCATACATTGGAAGCAGAAGACTGGAGAGAATGTGGTCAGGTAAGGAAGGATAGATTGAGAACTCACCTACATAGACATAATAATTGAAGCTGTGAAAATGGATGAGATAATTGAGAGAGAAAGTACCTAGAGGGAAAACTAGAAAGTTGTAGGTTTCTTTGGGAAGGAGAGAGTACATTATAGGGCCACCTTTAATGTCTTCTGGTGCTGTTACCAGCTTTTTACTTGTCTTGTTCTTGAGAGCTGAGGTTAAATAACTCTGGAAACATAAGAGACCCTATGCTCAGCCCTCTGTAAGTCTCTTCTGCATTGAAGTCTGAATCTTGACCAGTACAGTAATAGGCTGGGCTTTCATGGAAAATTTTTAGCTCATCTGGCTGAAACAGATGGAGCCTATCCTACATAGGTATGTCTGTCTTCTCAGTTTTCAGCTCCTTAGGGAAGAAGTAAATACTTGGGCAGTTCTGTTCGGGCTAGCTTTAAGTGCTCATGCTTTGATGCAAACCTGTTTTGCACCTATTTATGAAAGACTAAGAGCCTCAGTCTGGGAAGTGGGTGGGTAGGGCGGACAGTGATTTGCTCTTGAGCCCCAGACGCTGATTTTTCATGACTCCCCCCACCCCCACCTTCTTACTTTTCATCTAGGGATCTCAAAGCTCTAAACAAGCCTTGATCCTCCCTGACCCCCTGAGTCATCTTCTGCTTCCATTTTCCCAGATGGGGGGAGGGCAATGGGATACCATGTTTGGAGATGGGTGCTTGGGGTAGTTGGGGAGCTGTAGGGATCCAGGCACCCCTTCCCCATCATGGGGTGGGGCGAGGGGCAGGTGTCAAGGTGGCTCTACGTAGTTCGGTGTCAGCTCGTCCTTTTGAGGCTGTTTTATGACTGAAGAGACTTAGCTAAAGAGTCCGAGCTGGAGAAACTGAAGAACAAACAAAGCCATAAAAGACACCGATAAAATTCCTCCCAGCTCAGAATAGTCTTTGGAGCCTGTCTCAAGAATCTCAGAGTAATCTGAAAAAGGCTAATTAAGTCTCACAGCCCCCAGTGGGGACATGACTGGACCAGGGCAGGACCAAGTTAGGAGAAAGGAGCATCGAGAGAGATTTCCCTTCTCTCCTCTTTTCTCAAGGGGCCCAGGGGTTCAGAGATCCAATTTGGATGAATTAAGACTGAGCAGGGAAAGGGGAATGGATCATGGGAAATACCGATATTTTGTAAGGCCCATTTTTATTAAGGAGTGCTTGAGATTCTGGGGGTAGGACAAGTGATGAGGACCCTGAATTGGAGAACATTAAGAATGGAGGGTAACTGGGTGGGGATGAGAGGCTCTGGGACTGTGAAAATAGTTGGTGTGCATGGGGTGGCACGAAGAATGGGGGTGAAGGTGCCTGTGAACTGGGGCTTATGAAGCTACGGGTTCTGTATTTGGGGACCAATAGAAAAGGGGTTCTGGATGGGGCAACTGTGTGAGAATGGGGGGCTCAGAGTGTTGGTGAGATTGGATAGTGGGGGTTAGGAGAAACATCTGTGTGAGAGAAGAGGTATGATGGTTTGGGAGGGCATCTCAGCTGAGGTGAATGGTTAGAAAGCCAAGGGTCAGTCTTCCCCTCACCACCCCAAACGAGCTATTTTTCTGTTCTTTTTTCCAGGTGAATTAGTGTATTGGCCACAAAGAGAAATCTTGCGAGCTGATATGACTTAGAGGTGGAAGGGAAAGAGTTGATGGGGGAGCGTGTGAGAGGGGGAACCGTGGAGACTGCCGGTTTCCATGGTGATGGCCTAAATATTCATTTCTATTCTGATTCCTGCATCAGGTCAGGACATGCTGTAAGGGAGAACTGCTACCTTTTCATCTCCTCAAAAGAATCAAGATCTGGGATGGGGAGGTGGGTGAGAATAGGGGTCTTTGATGGGGGAGAGTCTAGTTCCAAAATTAATTGAAGTATCTACTCTGATATTTCTAAGTACATTCAGGAATTCTGTGGATGGAAAGATGCAGCAGAAGCCAGAATCCCTTCTTACCAGTGGGGTGGTCTGGGGTTTTGGGGAATCCTTCGAGCGGTGCCATCCTTATCTGAGTATAGAGAGATGGGCCTCTTCTCTGAAACCAGAGACTAATTTGGGTACCCACAGTCCAATGGTCCTTCCTGAAAACTTCCTCGCAGCAATAGGAACCTATTTCTCACACACTGTGTCTCTCCAGCTCTTCAAGGAGCCTCAATGTAGTCTGTCTGCTGTCGAGCACAGGACATTAAATCAGGGGAGAAGAAGTTGATGATGGGGAGTGGGTACATAAGGCCAGTGAAGAAGCTATTGCTTCTGGGGCTTCCTTGGTGGTGCAGTGGTTAAGAATACGCCTGCCAATGCAGGGGACACGGGTTCGAGCCCTGGTCCGGGAAGATCCCACATGCCGCGGAGCAACTAAGCCCGCGTGCCACAGCTACTGAAGCCCGCGCGCCTAGAGCCCATGCTCTGCAACAAGAGAAGCCACCGCAATGAGAAGCCCGCGCATCGCAATGAAGAGTAGCCCCAGCTCGCTGCAGCTAGAGAAAGCCCGCGCGCAGCAACGAAGACCCAACGCAGCCAAAAAAAAAGAAGCCCTTGCTTCTATGGCTCAAGTGTCAAATGTGTAAGGCCTGGATGTGGTAAAAGTCCTGGCTGTACAAGGACATTTCCTTGTACAGGAAAGTTCTATCCATTTTCCCAGCGAGGGCCAGAGAGCTTGAGTGACTCACCGAAAGACACCTAGCATATTGAAGATTCCACCCTGCTTCCTGTCCCAGAGTCCCCTGACTTTTGCCCCAGTCATACCCACTTTGTAATCAGCTCAGAGTTGAGGTGGGTACCCAGATGCCCAGCATAATGAGATCATGTCTTAGGCACAGGAGCTTCTATGCGCTCCCCAAATTCCTTCCACCAGCCTGACTTGTCTAGTGACTTCAGAGTAGGGCAGCTCCCGAAGCCGGCTCCTCCATCCTTGCAGATTTGCTGTGGGATATTTGCTGAAAAAATATGTCTCCTGCTTGTCTGTCCTGTACTCCGTTCTTCTTAGCCACCCTATCCTTAGCACGTAACACAGTCCCTGACTTACAGGATCCCCGAGAAGTTACTTCTCCAATAGGAGGCACCAACTGTGCCTTTGCACAGAAATTTCCCCATGCCCTGCTTTTTTCCCTGTGACCCTGCTCCCATCTGGTCCCACTGGTATCCTGGTGGACCCTAGTTCTCTTGCACCTGTGCCCCCCAAAGCCTGTTTCTCCTCCTGCAATATATGGTAGCTCCTGGGCTTTCCCCCCCTCTCCCCGCTTAGCTCTTGTCTCCTTCCCCAAGCTTCCTCTCAGCCTGTCCTTGTCTCCCTATGTCTCTCAGCCCTGCCTACCCTCCTTTTCCCTCTCTCTCTCCCCATTCCTTCACCAAATACTTACTGAGTACCTGGTAAGTGCCAGGCCTTCTGGTTAGCTCTGAGGGGCACACGGGCTCTGAGCAATTTGAGGAAGCACAAAGTACTTGAGCAATTTTGTTGTAATGTGACAAGCGAAGCCCCTCGGCCATCTTTTTCCGAAGTAGCTGTGGCAAGTTGTATTGACGACTCCTAGCCCTTAGTTCCGCATTCTTTTTTAAAATATTTATTTATTTAATTTTTGGCTGCACCGAGTCTTAGTTGCGTCATGAGGGATCTTCGTTGTGGCATGTGGGATCTTTAATTGTGGCATGCATTCGGGATCTAGTTCTCAGACCAGGGATCGAACCCGGGCTCCCTGCATTGGGAGCGCTGAGTCTTACCCACTGGACCACCAGGGAAGTCCCAGTACTGCATTCTAATGTTTGATAATTCCTACAGATGGTAAGTTCTCAATGCCTATAACTTTAGTTACTCCTGCAGTCAAGATCATTCCCTGTGCTTCAGTATCCAATAAATAAATAAATATTTTAAAATGAGCATCGTAATAATAATACCTACTTTCCCATATCCTGGGATGTTTGTGAAGATTGGTTGAAATGATGGGTGTAATAGTTCTCTGAAAACTTTGTGAATGTTAGATCATGACTCTCTCCTAACTTCTCAGTGGAAATGGAGGAGAGACCTTTTCTCCTATAAATAGTATAGCTAAAAAGGGAATTTTAAATAATTATCAATTGCATCAACCTTTAGCCTTCGTTGTATTTACTCATTATTTGTAGATGGCAGTTCTTTGATCCTTCTTGCCAATGAGAGCCATGTCCCTTTAAAGTTTTTTCTTGAAGAAAACAAATGTTTTTCGTTGTAGTAATAGGGACTGAGGGCTGACTTCAGAAAGGAGCCCTTAACCACTTAGGCATGAGGACATAAGTAACAGGAGAAATCCAACAACTCCCCCTCCCGTCGCCCACTCCAATCATGATGCAGTTCTTTGGTGTTATAGCTGGAGACCGGGGAATTTCTATGATGATCTGGGAGGAGCCCGAGGATTACATGGGAGAGTGGTAGTGATGCTTTGATCCCAGATGATGGATTTCCAAAGAGAAATTAAGAGTCTGACTAGGCTGCCCTGAGTCAGGAAATATCATCAAGCTCTGTTCCTGTTAATGACTTAAGAGCAGCTGCTGGATTCACCCCATTACCTACAGAGGGTGGAGGCAGAAAGCAGGGGCAGAAGCTGCTCAGGGGCAGAGAAATTGCCTGGATCCCGGGATCTTCCCAGCTCTCTGGAACCCTTGCTGTCTGAGCTCACCCTGATGGATGGGTTGCAATGGGGTATCGCTCTGGAGTTTCCCCATTGGGTGGGTCAGCATAATGGGTTTCAGGGCAACTGCCTCACTTTTCCAAGGTTTCCATTCTTCTCTACTTGCCTCCGCTCTGACCCGAAGAAATGTGTTTGGTTTCCCAAACTCCCTCCTCAACACCCCCTCAAGCCCATAATCCTGTCAGGGATTTCTTCCTGTTGTCCGGCTTGAGGCTCATCCTTTATTTTCTGGCAAGCCCACTTCACAGCCCGCGCCTGGTAGAAACATTTACGCAGCGCGCCGGCATTCTGTAGTGTACAGCGCCTTCTCTAGCCCAAACACGTCCATGCCTCTGACTGTAGACAGAGCTGTCTCTTTGCTCCTCTGGCCTCTTAGGGTGGCCACTAGTTTCTTCTTGGGAAGGTTTCCAACTTGGATCGCTGGTAGGTTCTTTTCACAATTTGTTTTTATTCTCTACCAGTTCAGCTCATCTGTTTTCTCCCTAATTGCCTGGAGGAGCCAGAAAACAGCTGAGTGATCCCAAGGACTCTGAGCCTGGGCATTTTAAGAGCTGGCCTTTCCTCATTATTGGCCTGTTCTTTCATCTGCTGGCTGCTGAGCAAGGACATCCGTGCACGGCCCGTGGAGCAGCTCCTAGTGACTCAAGATGAGCAGGTCGAGCTCAAAGGTGCAACAGAAACCCATTTGTAATGTGGTTGTTTTTCTTTCAAATCCTTAAGAACATAAGCATCTTGTATTATGGCAGAAGGGTAAAGTGGAGGGGGTGTGGGGTTTGGGGTTGAGAGAGTTCCAGATTTCATTTTGACTTTAGGAGGCCCATTTTCCAGCATCCCCTCAGCCTGGGATGGGCTTGGATATTAGTCATATTTAGAGTTTTAGTCATATTTACATAGTGTTGCAATCTTCTTATGGCCTCTGCCTCCACCATGATTTTTTTTTATTGTGGTAAAATATATATAACATAAAATTGACCGTTTAACCCATTTTTAGGTGTGCAGTTTGGTGGCATTAAGTACATTCACATTGTTGCACAACCATCACCGCCATCCACCTCCAGAACTTTTTCACCTTTTCAAATTGAAGCTCCATGCCCATTAAACACTAACTCCCCCTCTCCCTGCCCCCAGCCCCAGGCATGCCTCCACTACCGTTTGACCTAGCTTCTTAAAGCACCGTTCTGACCACAGAGGCTCTATTTCTTCTGTTAAATTTAAGCTCCTCAGGCTGAATTCCTAGACCCTTCCCCACTGGCCCCCACGGACTCCCTCCAGTGAGCTTCTATCATTTCCTGGCTCGGAGTCCTGCTCTGAGAGGCAGTCCTGGGTCCATGCCCTTGTGTGAGGGTCCTTCTTTCCCACCTGATCCTGTGCACGTGTTGCCCCTTCTCCCTTCTCCTCGTGCAGTTGGCCCTTACTTTCATATTCTGTTGCATACTTTCTGCTTTCGGACATCCTGCCTGATGTCCTAAGATGTCCCAGCCTTTAATGCACAACCCACCCCTCCCGAACTCTGCAGCATTCTGCCTGGCTGCTCTTATCTTGTTCTTGCCTTTTTCTCTGTTTTAGTTTCCTCTCAGACTGAGGCAACCTCAAGTCAGGAGCCTCTCACTGAAATCCCTCCTGGGTTCATGTACTCTATCCTAGATCCTCGATACTCACAGTGTGGCCTGGGGTCCAGTGGCATTAGCCTCACTCTGGAGCTTGCTAGAAATGCAGAATCTCAGGCTCCACCCCAGACCTATGGAATCAGAATCTGCATTTGAACAGGCTTCCAACATTACGGACAGACAGGTATATTAAAGTGAGAGGAGCTCCAACATAACGGACAGGTATATTAAAGTGAGAGGAGCTCCAACGTTACGGACAGGTATATTAAAGTGAGAGGAGCTCCAACGTTACGGACAGGTATATTAAAGTGAGAGGAGCTCCAACGTTACGGACAGGTATATTAAAGTGAGAGGAGCTCCAACGTTACGGACAGGTATATTAAAGTGAGAGGAGCACAGCTGAAGGAGGGGTTATCACATAATTCATCTTGTAGGTGGGCATGAGTAAGAGCTACCTAAGTAACACCTCTAGACTAGATTCAAACTGTGTGGACATTTTGAAGAGGGGGAAAAAGGATATTTCGTGTTCTTTGAATTTATGAGTTTCTATCAGAGTTGCCCAGAAAGCTGGGAACCATCTCTCTGAAGCTGAGAGGGCACAGGAGTCAATGTTCTTGAGGGGAAGGCGTGGGGACCTCCCAGCCTGTCTCGCAGTTGTGCAGAACAGGGGTCAAGCTCCCTAAACTTCACTTGGAGGTCGACTGATGGTGTTTGCCCCAGAATTAAGCACTGTGTCCCCAAGCAGACATTTGTCACTGAAGTCCTAAGGAGAAGCAGAACTTATAGGTCTCAAAATAACCTCCTGGTTTCTGTCTGCACGGCTGGTGCTGACTCATATTTTGTAGGAGGGTTGACTGTGGCTGGGAATGGCTGAGGAGCTGGTGTAATTGCCCCCCTTCCTCCGCACGCTATGGAGAGGGAGGGAGGAGAGGCCCGGAGAGCGGAGACAGGGTGTGGGAGTCAAACCTGTTCTTCACATAGCAATCGTCTTGTCTCGCTCTTTAGTCTGACTCCAAGGATTTGAGTCCACAGCTGGGAAAACTAGGAGCCAGTCTCTGAGTCTGCTTGGCTCGTATCCAGCCTCCCTCTTTTTTTGTTTCCTCTCCCTTTGGGAATCAGAGAGAGTAGGTAACATCTGCCCCTGCTCTCCTAGGTCCAGGTATAGGAGAACTGTGATGTCTGGAAGCACAGGCTAAGGAGGGAGTGTGAAATTCTTTAGGCCAGTGCCTTGCCCTCCTTGGTCATCTCCAGAAGAGGATGCCGGGAACTACTGGCCTTGCTGCTTTTTAAGTCTTGAGTGGAATTATGGAGTAACTAGAGAGCAAAGGAGTTTGGGGTCAACTGGGAAGAAGAGGTGGTCTGCTGAGTGAGAAAATAATGTAAATGAGAAGTGTTCCCCCAGAGTCAAGGGAAGAGATTACTCTGAGTCTTTCTGATGTTTTTCTGGGCCATCGGGTCTCTGAATGTTGCTGCATTGGTGGAGAAATGTGTTTTCAGTCTTTTCCTAGTGGTGATTTTGAGAGCAGAGGCCTTCAGATCACAGCCTGAGCAAAAGACCTCATCTGTACCTCTTGTCATCTGCAAAAGCATTTATCCCATCGACAGAGAGGAATGGATAAAGAATACGTAGTATAATTACATTTAAATTTATTTACTTAAGTAAGTAGGAAAGTGCTTACATGTAACTCTATGGATACAGATAGATATTTCATGGGGTTTTTGTGAAGTATATTTCTGTTCATAAAGTAAATTAAAAAAAAAAGAAAGAAAAAATAGGACTTCCCTGGTGGCACAGTGGTGAAGAATCCATCTGCCAATGCAGGGGGACACGGGTTCAATCCCTGGTCCTGGAAGATCCCACATGCTGTGGAGCAACTAATCCTGCATGCCACAACTACTGAAGCCCAAGCACCTAGAACCCGTGCTCTGCAACAAAGAGAAGCCACGGCAATGAGAAGCCTGCACACCACAACGAAGTAGCCCCCACTTGCCGCAACTAGAGAAAGCCCACGTGCAGCAACGAAGACCCAATGCAGCCAAGATAAAATAAGTAAATAAATAAATAAATAAGAGAATTGCATAAACAAATGTCATTTAGGAAAGAAATATAAAAACATTCCAAAAAAAGAATATGCAGTACACACACACACACACACACACACACACACACACACACACACACACACAGGAATATTACTCAGCCATAAAAAAGAATGAAATAATGCCATTTGCAGCAACATGAATGGACCTAGAGATTGTCATACTGAGTGAAATAAGTCAGACAGAGAAAGACAAATATCGTATGATATTGCTTATATGTGGAATCTAGAAGAATGGTACAAATGAACTTATTTATAAAACAGAAATAGAGTCACAGATGTAGAAAACAAACTTATGCTTACCAGGGGGGGAAAGCAGGGGAGGGAGGAAGGATAAATTGGGAGACTGGGATTGCAAATACACACTACTGTATATAAAATAGATAACTAATAAAGGCCTACTGTAGAGCACAGGGAACTGTTCTCAATACTCTGTAATGACCTATATGGGAAAAGAATCTAAAAAAGAGTGGATATATGTAGATGTATAAATGATCCACTTTGCTGTACAGCAGAAACTAATGCAGTGTTGTAAATCAACTATACTCTAATACAAAAATTTTTTAAAAGCATTTATCTTTTGGAGCAGTGCTCTTTGAATTTTACCACGTGCTATAATTTAATCCTTGAGTGTTATGCATGCCTGGAAATGGCAGGGTGAGGCACTGGGGCCTGGTAGTCAGGACCAGGGCGGGAGGGTGTATCCCAGGCCTTTCAGAATATAGATAGTTTCCAGTATTTCAGGCATTCAGAATAAATAATAACAGCCCTCACTTCTCCCTTCTCTGGGGGGTGGCATGGGGTTGGTCATTACATCTGTTACCAGGATATCTCCCTCTTGTATTTTACACCAGCTCTGGGACCTCAGAACCATTGCTGTAGCTTTGGGTTCAGTATTTCTGTGTCCTAAACATGCCCATTTTCCCCATCAGGCTGAAGTTTCCCTGCTGGCAAGGATCGGCATCTCCTTTCTCTGGATCTCACTTCACACCAATGTCAGTACAGACTGGCTGATGAGGAGAGAATTTAAGGAGATCCTACCTTTCCACTTCAGAAAGTATCTAAGGGGCTTCCCTGGTGGCGCAGTGGTTGAGAGTCCGCCTGCCAATGCAGGGGACGCGGGTTCGTGCCCCGGTCTGGGAAGATCCCACATGCCGCGGAGCGGCTGGGCCAGTGAGCCATGGCCTCTGAGCCTGCGCGTACAAAGCCTGTGCTCCGCAACGACGGGAGAGGCCACAACAGTGAGAGGCCCGCGTATCGCAAAAAAAAAAAAAAAAGTATCTAAGGTATGATTTATGAGAGAAGTAACAGGAATTTTTAAAAAAAAACACTTCAACTGCTAGTCAGGTTGTGTTGGTTCAGCTGAGCAAAACTTCTGACAAGGCTGTAGCGTTGTGTCTGTGTTCTGTCCTGGGCTTCTTTCTGGAGAGACTCAATGTTTTGGGCACTAGGAAGTAGGGGAATATTGGTGGTGACTGGGATATGGAAAAAACATGAAATTTTAGCTGGGAGAAGCTATCTCAGGAATCTGTGTAATGAGTGTGTGTGTTGTTATTTCTTTACCAACAGGCTGCATAATTTTTATGACCAATTATTCCATTTGTAATGACGCTGAGATAACAGAGATCCCATCTCACGCTCCGTGGCACACGCCAGGCACTCCTGGGAGCTAGGAGACGCCATCACCTACACAAGAATTGGATGGCTGAAGTCTTGCGACCGAGATTCAGTTCTAGCAGGAAAGATAACAGGAGTGCTAAGGAAAACTTTGTGAACAGGAAGGGTGTCAGGTGCTGGGTGGGGAACATGGAGAGAACTGTAGTTTTAAAACAAAAGAGATTTATTGGGTATAGATAAAAAACTTGTCTTCCAGCCTGAGAATTTTGTGATCCAACATAGCTTCTGATTATGTTATCTACATATAACAAATGAACAGATGTCTGGCTATGGAGATAGCGCCATCCCAAGCCAAAAGGAGCCAGTCTTTTCCCACAAAGAATTTCAGAGCTCAATTAGAAAGGTTTAGGAAAGACTACGCCCAGACTAGGGGGAGGATGCTCCTCTTGGGGCTAGTGATTCTGTTTTGAATCTGGACAGAGCTGGTGATCTCCTTGACAGATCTGGTCATTGGTCCATCAGGCCTGAAGGCAGGCAGGTTAAGGATTTACACTGAGTTGCTCCTACCGATTGGTCTGGAATATTTACCTGCTCCTGCCTCCATGGTTTTCTCCAGGGCATCTACTTACCCTCTTGTCATTTTCTGTCTGGTTTTTCTTGCCCATTAATTTAATTTAATTTTTTTTTGGCGCGCCACACAGCACGCAGAACTTCCCCAGCAGGGATCAAACCTGCGCCCCCTGCAGCGGAAGCATGGACTCTTAACCACTGGACCACCAGGGAAGTCCGCCCATTAATTGTTAAGGGTTGGGTATTTGAAGCCAGCAGGCTGGGTTTGAATCCTGGCCTGTATTACTAAGACTCTTTGCTCTTGTTTTCTTGTAAAATGGGGTTAGTAAGACCTACCTCTCAGACTAGTTGTAAGGATTAAATAAAAGAATGTTAAGCAAGTGCTTAGTAAAAAGGTAGTTAACAGTTTTCTTTAGAATTCCCTTTCTCCACTCCCTGGTCACTTTCTGGAAGAGTAGAGAGAATCAGGGAGAGAAAGAGTGATGTCCAAGTAGATGGACACAAGAAGTTGACTGTAAGAAAAATGGAGGGATAACAAAAGCCAGAGACGCCATGGAGACAGAGACACAAAAATAGTTGTAGTTAGAGGACTGGATAGTAAAAAGCAGGCAGAAGCAGAGAGAAAGTGAAAGATACAAAGATGGACAAGGGAGAGGGGAAGAGTGAAAGATAAGTGAAAAAAGAAGAGAGATAAGGTCAGAAAGTCAGATGGAAAGGCAGGGGGACACAAGTGCGAGCCAAAGACTGTCAGGGGACAGAGATGGAGACTTCACTTGTGGAAGTTGGCGTAAGGTTCCTGGGGCAAGAACTTTCCTGCTGTCTTCTTGCCCCTTGATACCGTGGGACTTGAATTCCAAGTCCTGGTCCCACCTCCTGTTCCTCCCTGCAATCTGGTCATCCCAGCCCCAACCCAGTCATCACGGATCTGCCTCTACCCTGAAGCTAGAGCAGCCCTGCTTGCTTCTCCTCTCTCTGCTTACCTTGCCCAGCACCACCTTACTTAGCCAAGTCCACGGGGATTTTTCATTTCAAACAGAACTGTTTGCAGTGCAGAAGCATCATGGTGTCAGCCAGTCAGTGCAATAACCAGGTGTAGTTTTACAGTCGCTCCCCCTTACGGTAACAGCACTTTCATATATCTCTGGCTGAGACAGGCAATTTTCTTTCAAAGATTGTTTTTCCTAGAGTCTGTGATTTTTACCCTCGCCTCCAACCTCTGGGATATTAAAGCGGGGTCAGTGGCTTTTGGCAGGCTGACCGATTTGTGGTCCTTCCTCAGCTCCTCTGTTCACCCTCCCTCTGTTGCTCCATCTCCAGTCTTGGCATCCCTCTGCCTCTGTACCCTATCAAATTAGAGGTGCCAGAGGAAGTGGCTCCTGTGGTCTTCCATACTGAGAAGTTTTGTCAGCTGTCTAACCTTAGGAGTTGAGGTTGAGTGGGGTGATGTTGGAGATCCAAGAGAGGATTCACCTTCTAAGCCTGACCCCTGTTCTCCATGCCCCCTGTCCCACCCCCATGTTGTTCTGAGATGGAGCTGTCAGTTCCTTTCCACGGAAGTAGTGTAGCTTATTTTCCGGGAGGGAAAACTTTAAAAAATGGGTGAATAGAACTAAGGTTTGGGCTTCCCTGGTGGCTTCCCCCACCTGCCGATGCAGGGGACACGGGTTCGAGCCATGGTCCAGGAAGATCCCACATGCCACGGAGCAACTAAACCCGTGTGCTACAACTACTGAGCCCTCGTGCCACACCTACTGAAGCCCGTGTGCCTAGAGCCTGTGCTCCGCAACAACAGAAGCCGCCGTAATGAGAAGCCCGCGCACCGCAATAAAGAGTAGACCCCGCTCGTCGCAACTAGAAAAAGCCCGCATGCAGCAACAAAGACCCAATGCAGCCAAATAACTAAATAAATAAATACATTAAAAAAAAAAAAAAAAGAAAAGAAGCAACCTTAAAAAAAAAATAACAGACTCTATGATTCTGCTCTTGCTGCCAAGACAGTCTCTTCCATGGTTTGCTGGTATGGGACTTGCAAGCTAGCAAAATCCCTTCCCTATATCACCCAGGTAGGGCTATTTTCTTGGAAGAAGGGTCTGCACCTGCCTTTGGGGTTGCTCATTTTAGGATTTCTCTGTTCCCTTCTTGGGCACGTGGCTAAATCCTTCTGAAGTCTAACTCCTGCTCCTCTTGCTTTTCTAACAGATCGAATCCTCCTGAAAAACAACAAGACAAAACACACTGCCCCTCCTCATTCATACCATCCTTTGTTTTTATTAAATAAAAGTAAGTGGAGCTATAAGATGTGACTGGCCTGGATCCCAGCTTCATAAAACAAAACTAACAAGCACCCTCTTTATCAAGGGGCTGAGGCATCCAGAGAAGATTTCTTAGGCCATTTTGCTGTCACGTAAATGGGAATCAATATTCAATAAGCCCTTGATGCGCTACACTAGCAGTTCACTTACTACTGGCTTCCAGTACAGTAAGTGGCGTTGATATAGGGAGGGCTTGTTTGTAAAATAACACTGCAGCCCTCACCTTCTGGGTATTGGATCTGCCTTCCCCTAGGAGAGAAGATTCAAGACTGAGTGAACAGGAGCGTCGTTTTACCAATCTTGCTGCCTCAGGACAGACTCTCTTATAATCTAGCTTGGAAACGAGGATGGAGTCTATGCTTTTAAAGCTAACCAGTCTCAGAGATCCTAGAGGTTAATAGGACCACATTTCTATTAGGAAGTTTGCCACTGTGCCTGGCCTGATTGCCTTGCCCCCCCTTCAATAAATTAGTCAAATTGAAAACTAATTGAAGGATAGAATTGATTCCACCACTAACATATGAGAGTAGATCCTCTGGTGCCCTCAGAGCCTGCAGTGACTAGTAATAATATCTCATTTTCCCTCAGCCCCTGTGTTTGCTGTAGGGAAAGATTGCTGGCTGGCTGGCCCCCTGGTGGATGCATGGTAGTTCTGGATTTCTCTGTGTACAGTGTGAGGATTTGGTAGGAAACAGACCATTTAAATATGAACAATTATTTAGTTTCCATTTTAGGACATCTTTGTAGGGAATTTGTGACGTTGGGCTTGCTTCCCTCCCACAGCTCGAAGTTAGCATGTGCTAGGGAAGAGCAATCTAATGTCTGCTTAAATAACACAGATTAAATACGTGTTGTGCAAAAACTTTGTATAAAACATTTCAGAGCCAAATGGATTTTTGAAAGTTTATTAAACATTTTTGGATTGTCTGGGCCGTTGTTCTCCATTCCCAGGGTTCATAGGGTATAGGAATTCACAATTTGGGGTGAACGTGGGAACTTACAGAGAGATTTATACTGCCTTATAGTCCTGGCTCTTTCTTATCTCATATAGGGGGTTTGACAGTTCGGAGGAAGCTGGGGACAGAAGACGTTTCCATTCACTACTATGTGGGGACGCACTGGAGGAGGTCAGACCCGCTGTCTGCAGTGACCCCGTAATTGTCCCTACAGGAGAGATGTCCTGGCTTACATCTCATAGGGCCATTTTAGACCAGGCTGTTAGGAAGTTTGCATCCTGTTGCAGGTGGTTTTAGTGAATCTAAAGCAAAAGGCTGGCACTTGGCCTCTTGGGCACAGATAGCAGGAGAGAGCTGTCCCGCAGCGTTTGCTCCTATTAAGTTGTTTTTATGGGACGAGCCATCCAAGGTTATTGAGTAACGGGTGCATGTTTTGAAGAAGAGAAATAAATAAACTCAGGCAGGTTTCTTTTCTTCAGATTCCTCACTTGGTGCAGCCTAGTATTCTTGGGAAGAGACCAGCAAAGAATACTGAGGAATGCTGAGTTTAGAAGGGGCTCAGGGATTTGACAACTTGGCTTGGGGCTTTTATAACCAGTTTCTGGATTACCTAAATGGAGAAGGGTGCTCGCTCTTCTCCATTTCCGAATAAGAAGAAAAGAGTTTTTTTTTTTGTTTGTTTGTTTTTTTGCGGTACGCAAGCCTCTCACTGGCGTGGCCTCTCCCGTCGCGGAGCACAGGCTCCAGACGCGCAGGCTCAGCGACCATGGCTCACGGGCCCAGCCGCTCCGCGGCACGTGGGATCTTCCCGGACTGGGGCACGAACCTGTGTCCCCTGCAACGGCAGGCGGATTCCCAACCACTGCGCCACCAGGGAAGTCCCGAAAAGAGATTTTTTAAAGTTGGAGGAGCTGAGGTTAACCTGAGCCCAGGACTTCCTGAGAGTGAGCACGACATGACTGACTCATTCTGTTTTAAGTCCCTTCTGTCCTCCTCCCAGGCCTTGTTTTCTGCCGCCGTGTGTCGGGCGTGGGAGCCAAGTGTGGTTCTGACATCTCTCACCTCATCAATTTCCAGGGTTGACTGGATGGGTGTCCCAGCTTTCCTCTCCTTTTCATGCACGTTCCTCTTGAAGCTGCATATTAAAAAAAAGAAAGTCAGGAAGTGCTTTTCTTTAGTTAGTAGTTCTGTCTTTGGTTAGACAAGAGCAGTCTTCCCTGCTAAACCTCCTAACAAGCTCCCTTGTTTTAGTGAGCTCTGCACAGCGGGTGAGGCCAGACCAAGAAGATGGACTATAGAGCAAAGTTTCCAGGGGGTGGAACTCTTAGGGGATGGTGAGCGCTCAAATGACTTTCCCAGGGAAAGAGGTTATGAGTGACCCTTACAGCTTTCACCACTCTGAGATGGTTGGACTTCTCCCAGCAAAGGGATACATGGCCAGATGTTGTCTTGAAGAGTCCTACCATGCCAGATGCTAGCCTTTTCTTTTGTGGTCTGCTTTGTACTGGGAATGGACCAGTTATCATGGAGCAATAGCATCCTCCACAGAAGGTATTACCGATGACCAAGCCCCTCTTTGCCTCTGGTTAAACTCCCAATCGTTTGGTGCCTCTGGCGGTCCATTCTTGCCACAACTTGAGTTCTGGCATCAGAGCTCCTCCATGCAACAGTTGATGACATCTCTTGGCCTCCCGCATCCATTCAGCAATGCCTCCCGCCCGCACCCCAACTCCTCTGCCTGCTGTCCCAGCCTGTAACCCTGGCCTCATTTCCTCCTACCTCTCACACCATTCTAAGACCTCTTGCCTCAACCTGTGCTTGGGCTCCTTTCTTTGGAGCCCCTCTCATTCCTTTGGACAGCCCTCTCCTCTCTGATCCAGGGTCTGCCCTGAACATTTGTACTTTCCCCAAGATGTTCAGGAAGAAGAGGACTCCCCAGAGAGGAGGGTGGTTCTGATCCTTGAGGTTGCCCCCAGCTCCTTAGTGGGGTGGATTTCATGCCTGGGTTGTGTGTTTTTTGTCTGTCTCAAACTTTGCAGTGCCTGAGGCAATGGCTCTGTCTTTGCAGGCTCAGGGAAGCCTTGGCAGCCACCAAATAATAAATAACACCCTGGTAACACCACCTGCAACTTGTTAATGAGTGTCTTTTCCCTGCCTCCCTCACCTCTTGGAAGTTGGGGATGGGAACCCCTGATTTCTGGGCAAATGGATGCTTTCTCCTTTTTCTTGCTTGGGAGAGTTGAGGTTGGAGGGTGGGGGCAGGTCCTTTTTAGGGGCGAAAGAATACAGAAATGACCTTGAGGAATATACTAAATAAAAACAGAAGATACTTCTAGTATTTATTCTGACTGCAGAGTTTTGGAGAGATGGAAACCTTTAGGAACAGGACAACAGGTCTGGGGCTCTTTGGATTTCTTGGGGTCTTCTGGGCTTTGGTTTCCAGAGGCAAGCTGGTACTTACCTGACCCCATCCCTTCCCTCAAGGAATGTTAAGATCCTAAGTCCTTGGTTCTTTAAGTTTGATGCTCAGGAAGTCATCTTCTTCCAAGTCCATAGGTTAGGCCACTGAGTGCATCTACTCTTTTCGTTTTGGAGTATGAAAGTTAGCACACTAAAAGCAGTTGTCTTGAAGGTACTTATGCCTGAAATTCCAACAGTTGCCACCAGGTGAATCCGTGGTGATTTGGTTTCGGGTCCTCTCAAGAGGGCAAGACAGGCTTGCTGTCTTGCTCATTTGTGCGTTTTCAAATTGTTACCAAAAATGCCATTATTTTGAAGTATATTTTTGGATTAGATTTGACTCTATTCAAAACCACATATGTCATCAGGTAAAAGCCCTTTAAACTTTTGTTGTGGTAGTTGTAATAGAAAAAGGGAGCGAGTGAAGGATATGATTTTCTGAGATTGTCCAAATGGTCCATGGTATTACTTTGTGGTCCATTTTTCTAAAGGCAGGTTTTGCGGTCTGTATCAGAAACAGCCATTCAAAATGATTTTGGATTCACTTCAGTATAGTAATCTCTGTGGAACTGAGGAGGCAGGTTGGGATGTTTTCATTTACCTGATCCATGTAGCTCTTGGCATGGTATTATGGAGGCTCTCAAGCGGGGCAGGATAGCAGGATTGGTGGTAAACAGAAATCACATTCTGATCTACACATTATGGGTGTCGAGTTCAGTGGATGACAACTCCCCGTTCAAAGTCTGAATTCAGGCTTTGTGTATAGGGCACTTCTATAGAAAAATGGATTTTACCTCTTTTGATACCAGGGAAATGAAGACTAACCCTTCCCTTCTTTGCCACCCAGTGTCCCGCCAAAGGCTTGAGTTTCCCAGAACCATCCTCTTCAGGGCCCCTCTTGATTCAGGGAGTGTTTCTTTTAAGAGATGTTTCCCTCATTTCTGCTTCTCTCTTCCAAAACTACCCTTGCCCATGCCCACTCCCCTGTGCCTCCCACCATTTCTTGGGGTATAAATAGTCCTGTCTGATATTTGGGGTAGATGAGCTCTGTGTTGGCTTCATTCTGCATGACCCGGCTTGTAGACAGCTGGGGGAGGAGCTAGCCTCCTTTTCATTCCTCTGGAGTTGGGACTGAGACCTGGGCCAAGGAGACTCATTTTCCCACGTGTAGGAAGCTGGTGGGCCCCGCTCCTCTGCACCGTTTGGCTCCCTAGGTTCTCTGAGTCACCCCCTGACCCTGACCGTCTGTAGCAAGGGCTCAGACCCGTTGGGCCAACCTCATCCAAGAGGGCTTAATGAGCACCTGGCAGCTAAGAGCTTTGAGATCTTTCAGATGGAAAGGCTGCCGGTGGTTCGGGGGTTATTATTGTCTGGGTGGTGGCGGTAGCAATTACTTGAGATGATCAGGACATCCAGTTCCCTTGTCCCTCAAGGGAGTGCCAGGCTCTAGGAGGAATGGCAAACTGCCTTGCTTTATCTGCCTTGGATTCTGATGGGTATCAGCTAGGTTCCTTTTACCACCTGCCATCTTCCCTCTGGAGCTGGACAGGTAACACTGCATGAGCTCAGTAAACTCTGAAATGCTCATTTTCCAGGAGGTGAAGCAGTTCTGAGGAGTGTAGAGTGACGGGATCCAGACGACTCCTTTCCAGCTTCTGTGTCTCTAGAGGGCCTGGATGTGCAGGAGCATTCAGACTTTAGGGATGGAGGATAACCAGCTCTCTGGCCTCGTCTCTAGGACTGAAAGGGGAGGGGAGTGATTGGTTCAAGGGAGCTGAGATAACCAGCTCTGTGGGTAGGCAGAAGAAGAAAAGGAAATGGGTTTGGACTACAGCTGCCCAGGAGTGATGCTAGGTTTATAGGAGAGAGAGGAAAGATGTCACACAAGGAAAGTAGCAGAGGCACCTTCTCTGATGGGTTTTATTGTTTCTTAAAAAAATATTGTATTTATTTATTTGGCTGCATCTGGTCTTAGTTGCAGCACACGGGCTCTTCACTGCAGCGCGTGGGCTTCTCTCTAGTTGTGGTGCGTGGGCTCAGTAGTTGTGGCGTGCAGGCTCTAGAGCACACGGGCTTAGCTGCCCCGCGGCATGTGGGATCTTAGTTCCCTGACCAGGGATTGAACCCGTGTCGCCAGCATTGGAAGGTGGATTCTTAACCACTGGACACCAGGGAAGTCCCTCTGATGGATTTTAAATGAAGAGAATTTTCATCTCTGACTTGGGTGGTTGATGTGGAGGAACATTTCAGAGCTGGAAGGATACTGGGGATAAGCTTAAGGAATATTTGCTCTTAAGTGAATAAATCCACAGGCCATAGCCATGTTCTGCTTTTCTGCCTGGGAGGGGTGGGGTTGATGTTCCGGGCTTTAGTTGTTGATAGGGTGGTTGACGGCGGGGTGTTTTGCAGGGTAACACAAATGGAGTTGCTGCTCAGTTGCATCTACCTGGATGGGGTGGGTAGGTGGGGAGAGCACCACAGGCAAAGGGAACCAGCCCTTATTTCCCATCTTGCCCTTGCTTACTGTGGGACAAACACCATTCCTTTACTATTTCCACGAACCCAATCTTCCTTGGGAAGGAAGAAGAGTCACAGATTTTCCTTGAAAAGTCATTTTGTCCCATCCAGCCGGGAAGTTATTTTTACCTCTTGAGATATATTCAGACTCAGGCAGGTGGATGGTTTTTTGTGTTTAAAACCTGAAATGAAGATTTCACATACTCTAACATCTTAAAAGTCTTACCCTAACCATAGATTGTCCTCTTGCCCTTGCTTTTATTTATTTATATTTATTTATTTATTTATTTGCGGTACGCGGGCCTCTCACTGTTGCAGCCTCTCCCGTTGCGGAGCACAGGCTCCGGACGCACAGGCTCAGCGGCCATGGCTCACGGGCCCAGCCGCTCTGCGGCATGTGGGATCTTCCCGGACCGGGGCACGAACCCGTGTCCCCTGCATCGGCAGGCAGACTCCCAACCACTGCGCCACCAGGGAAGCCCTTGCCCTCGCTTTTAAAGCTGCAAATTGTGAACAGTGCCATCTTCTTCACTCACGTCTACACTGGATCAGTTATTACCCCTCCTAGTGAGAGGCCCCTGGGCTTTGGCGTATACCTCTGCATTGTTTGCTGCCAAAAGTAACTTTTGTTTGAATAATACATTTTACCCACTCTGAATCAAGTGATATTCATTACAGTTATTAGGGTTCTCGAAAAGTGTTTTTAAAACGTCTCATGGCTTTGAAAAAAGGATATCACTAAGAAAGTTGTGATTAATATGGAGAAGAGAAAGGTCAGGACTGGAGGGGGAGGATAGAGGAAGTAGGGAGAAGAGAAGATGCTGACCAGTGATTTAAAGTATTGAAAACTCAAGAAAAAGAGAATACCAGCCTTTCCGGAGGCCAGAGCAGAAACAACTAGGACTTTCAACATGAAAGATTAGGATTAGATTAAAGAAAGCACTACCGAACTGGGAAATTGAATACTTCTGAGAAGGACTGTGGAACCTACTGTTCTTAGAAATCCCAAGCAAAGAAACATCGGAAGTGGGAGGGGGGAGCTAGTGCAGAAAGAGAGAATGACTGAAAGAATCCCTTGCCACCCCTCCTGAGCTGTCTTCTGCCCTCCCTTATCCGTCAGGACTGTCCAATCCCGCTGTCTGAAACAGATTTGATGACTCAACAATGGCCAATTAGGCGTTAACACATCTATCTCTGGGGCTATCTAGCCATCTTCATGAAGAACAGGCTCTTAAATCTCTGCTCATCGGGACAACCAGAGGCTTTGCCTAAATGGTGGAGAGAGCCGTAGACATTTCTCATAATTATAATGACTTTTTACAGGGAGAGCCATAACTCCCACTCCGTAACACCAGTATGAGGGAAGAGCCCATCACAGACTCCGTGATGCAGGGAATGGAGCCATCTGATGGCTGTCTTCCTTGGGTGGTCTGTGCTTTCTTACCATGAACAACTTTGGGGAGCAAAATTCACAAAGGAGGATAAGATGCTTTCTATTCTTGGCACCCCTCTAAAGAGATGAGACGGACTGCAATCTCCAGAGGTAGACAGTGAGTGACAAAATGTTAGGAAATGAATGAGTAGTACGTAGCCTGGCCAAGCTCCAAATAGCTGTGTGTGGAGAAGGGCATTTTGGGGGTCATTAACTATGGAAGGCTTCCTGGAGGAGGCAAACATGGAGCTGAAAAGGAGAAGATCATTCTTCGAACAAATGGCCCCTGTGTAGAGGTGGGTAAGTAGGAGATGTCGAACAACTTCGGAGCATAGATTCCATTATGCATCATCAAGAGCCTGGACATCTCAGTTTTCCAGAATTAGCTCATATCCCCATCAATCTCTCTTAGAGCTCCCCTACAGCTTTTTTTTTTTTTTAACATCTTTATTGGAGTATAAGTGCTTTACAATGGTGCGTTAGTTTCTGCTGTATAACAAAGTGGATCAGCTATATATATACATATATCCCCATATCTCCTTCCTCTTGCGTCTCCCTCCCACCCTCCCTATCCCACCCCTCTAGGTGGTCACAAAGCACTGAGCTGATCTCCCTGTGCTTTGCGGCTGCTTCCCACTAGCTTTTATAAGAATTCATGACACCCTTCAAAACAGGCCTATTTTTCTATTTCACCACCCCTCTCCTTAGCCTGCCTTGTTTATGACTTTTGGGTCTATTTCCTCTTCCTCTGTAAGGTATACGTAAGAACACTGAGCATTCATATTTTACTTCTGACCTTGATTTCCCTCAAACTATTAGATGGTCCTTTTCTCATCCTTCCAGCACTCTGTGCTCTCCTCACGACACCTAAGAAGCTCTCCTGGGCCAATAAGAGGACAGCTTGTCAAAATGCGAATTAGCCATCTCTGCCCATTTCCCAAGCCAAGTACCCCCAGAACCTTACTCTGTCTGATGTCTTTCTTTGGCTAATTGTATAACATTGATGGTCTTCAGCTTTCTTATATTCATCCTCATTAATGTGTCTTAGTCTGTGCATCCCTGACAACAGGGCCTGTGTTTGCATATTTTGCTCCATTCCACACCCCTCCTAGTGCAAGTTAGAGACTGAATTAATAATACTCCAAGGTACTAGAGGTGAGCAGTTACCTAGGTAATTTGAACTGTATAGACATCTTTTGTTTTTATGAAGCATGTTTAGATAATTAAAATATCCATGTGATTGCCTCTACAAGCCTCACCTTCGGTCAAGTAAACACAATGAGATGGGTGTATCTTTTATCATAGCGATCGATCTATAATATACTCCTAAAGGATTCTTTCTTTGGTCATAACACAGAAAAGATAAACTACTGTGTTTCTTTGATTCATCAACAAATTGCCTTACTTGTGATAGCTGATACTCTGGACAAGGGTACAAAATGAATAAGACGAGGTGTCTACATTTTAGGTGCTTTCAGGTTGGTGGGAAGATAGACAAGTAAACCAGCATTTACAATAAAGCGTGATCAGAGCTGCGATGGAGCTGTGCACAGGATACCAGGTGAGGGCTAGACATCTAACTCAGAGGCAAGGAGGTGTCATTTACTGGCCCCGTTGGCAGAAGCGGGTGAGTGGTTGTGGTGGCAGAAGACTAAGCCTAGACACTGGACAGTCTCTCTCAATTAGATAATGATTTTGTCATCTATGCACTCATGCTTGAACAAGGACCAATTATGTGCTAGTCACTATGCTAGGTCTTATTTAAAGATGAATAAGATTGGGGCTTCCCTGGTGGTGCAGTGGTTAAGAATCCACCTGCCAATGCAGGGGACACGAATTCGAGCCCTGGTCCTGGAAGATCTCACATGTTGTGGAGCAACTAAGCCCGTGCACCACAACTACTGAGCCTGTGCTCTAGAGCCCGCGAGCCACAGCTACTGAAGCCCGCGTGCCACAGCTACTGAAGCCCGCGCGCCTAGAGCCCGTGCTCCGCAACAAGAGAAGCCATGGCGATGAGAAGCCCGCGCACCACAACGAAGAGTAGCCCCCGCTCGCTGCAACTAGAGAAAGCCCGCGCACAGCAACGAAGACCCAACGCAGCCAAAAATAAATTTATTTAAAAAATAATAAAGATGAATAAGGTTAAATTCCTGCCATCAGAAATTGTAGTTTAGAGTGGCGGATAGAAAAAGAAACATTTAAAATACAATGTGGGCTTCCCTGGTGGCGCAGTGGTTGAAAGTCCGCCTGCCGATGCAGGGGATGCGGGTTCGTGCCCCGGTCCGGGAAGATCCCACAGGCCGCGGAGCGGCTGGGCCCGTGAGCCATGGCCGCTGAGCCTGCGCTCCGCAACGGGAGAGGCCACAACAGTGAGAGGCCCGCGTACCGCAAAAAAAAAAAGGAAGAAAAAAAAATAAATAAATAAAATACAATGTGTTAAGGCCTGAGGTAGAAGCATGGGAAAGCTGACAATTCCTCAGTGAAAACCAGTGGAAATGTTATGCTGTTTAGAATGCTTAGAAGGGGGAAAACGGAGGGCAGTTTCAATGACTTACCCTCTTACTCCTTTGAAGTCTGTGAATAGGTTGATTCAAATTCCACTGTGCAATTTATTTATCATCTGGAATCCCAGCAGTTGAAGGATCCGGAATATGTCAAACTTCCCAGGTCTCTGTCTGGGCACCCTTTTTAGTTCAGGAAGCAATTAGTCTGAGAGAGACAGAAGAGAGAGTGTAGGAGCAGAATAGATATCCTTTTAAAATAATTTAGTAACAACCCTAGGTAAGTGACCAATAATTTATAGAGTCTATTCTTTTTATAGAGATATTTCCTTGCTGCTCAACCAGCAAGCTTGCCGGGTTCAGAGGATTAATCTTTGACATAGTAAATATGCTCAAGTTGTAATTCAGTAGCAGGGATAAAGGGAACTTAGACTTGTATTGTATAAGGGAAAAATATTAGACGGATTTGTCCAGGAGCTGCTATGGTAGTCCTCATTGTCTCTTGTACCTTAGCATCCCAAGTTTCAGAACTGCAAGGGACCCTTTAATCCGGTGTCCTTACTTTACAGATGAGAAGACTAAGACTTATGGTACGTGAGATGGTAACAGATCCAGGACTGGAACTCATGTCTCTTGAGTCACACTTCAAGACATTTAACACTACACTTTGCTACTTCATGTCACATTCAAACTCTAGCTTTACTAGAAAGACTCCCCTATCAACGTCCTTCCACTCAGTTCTTTTCTGTCCCTCCCTATTGTCAACTTTAGCTAAACCCAGCTGCTTCCTGGCCTCCTATCCGTACTACGTGTTTTCTGGCTTCTGAAACATCCCTTAAGCACTTCGATCCCCAGACTGGGATACCTTCACTTTTCTCTCCCCTCTGTTCCCTTCTTCTTCTCCAACCAAGCTTCACACTTCCTCTTCCAGGAAGCCTTCCCGAAGTCACCTCTTCTGTCTTTTAAAAAAATTTTTATTTTATTTTTTGGCCACACCGTGCGGCATGTGGGATCTTAGTTCCCTAACCAGGGATCGAACCCACGCCCCCTGCATTGGAAGCATGGAGTCTTAACCACTGGACTGCCAGGGAAGTCCACCTCTTCTGTCTTTGAATGCTTCTTGGCTCTCCATCTTTTTAGCCCAGCTGTTTGTTTTGCACTTGATGCTTTGTTGCTTAATAAACATTCTGAAGTCAGCTTCTAGATCTTTAGGTTCTGTCAATTTACTTAGATTAGGAGCTTCCTAATAGCAAGGCCTGGAACATATAGGGGGAATTTTATACTGTTGCCTTACTGCTGGGTTTGGATAGGCTTAAGAAAGTTAAAGTCACTTCTGTAATTGGGGAAAGGAAAGAAGAAAAGAAGACTGACTTAGAGATAGGTGGGTATGGTTATCCTGCTTTGAGCCTGGGGCACATTTGGAATGACTTCTTAAGGTTATTTCCAGTCCTGGGATTCTGTAACTGCGTGAACCAACTTGGATGTGCTATAGCCTTAACCTGATGCTGTCACCAATTTGTAGCCTGTGTTAAATGAGACAGCACCCTGCAAGTAGTAGGTGGAAGATTGGCATATCCACTGCATGCTATGAAAAAAAAAATAGCTGGCGAAAGGACTTTCCTCTGCGGAATGCATTGCCAGGAGCACCTGGCTGCCCAGCGGATGACCTTGGTTGCTGCCTGGAGGTCTCTACCCCAGGGAAGGGAGGCCCTGAGAGCCATTTTGACCCAAGTTCAAATTCCCTAGAACACACAAGCTGATCTCTTGCTCCAAGGCCCAGTCAAAGAGGCTCCAGTGTGTTTATTGCCTCTTGCGTGTCCCTGTCCTGGAGAACAAACAGCTCAACCTGACTCATTCCCTCCACCAACTGTACCCAGTTCATTGCTGGGGTTTGCCAGGAAAAATCCCTCAGACCCTATGGAAATAAGGGAGCCAATGGCTATGGGTGTCTGGTTATAGATTCCTACTCCCCTTTCCCATAGAACATTAATCTTCCCTGGAGGTGCGGAAGACAAGTGGTAACTTCGAATTCACTTGGCTTGGGCTCTCTCCATTGCTTGAGGCAAAGCAGCTTGCTTCACTGATTTATCCGCTCAGCAGATGTTTATTGAATGCCTGCTATCTGTGTGGCTCTTGCTTCTTGTGATGGGGGCTTGCTGACTTTAGCTCTGGAAGATGCTGATACTTCCATCTTCTAACTAAATGATTTGAAATCCCCCTTTTATAACATCTAATAATAATAACGCATTTTTTTCTCCTTTTCCACCATTGGAAGAACTTTGTTTCTGAACCCTAGCTATCTCCTTTCATTAAGTCTTTGATGGATTATTCCTTTCTCTTGGAACACCCTTCCACTGATGCTGAAAACTCGTCCTCTGTGCACCGGTGCCAAATCGAATCTCGGAGACAGAGTTTTGGGTGAAGTAGAAGAGAATAGCTTTCCTGCTTGGTCAGGTGCAGGGGGACACAGCCGGTTCCTGCCCTCAAAAGCTGTGTGTCCCACCAGGAGGATTTGGTAAGGAGTTTTATAGCAATGGTTCAAGGGCAGGGTTGCTCATAAGGTTAGGGTGTGTGCAGGGCCTGCTCTCCTTTAATCTGGTCTCAGGTAACCTCTCGATGAGCTTCTCTGGTTCCTTTAATCTGGTCTCAGATGGTCATCTCTGGAATGAAGAATGCTGATGTCTTCCATTTGTTGAGGGTTTTAGTCCTACAAAGAACTTAAAAATACTGTTATGTGTATCTCCTGAGGCAGAACCAGCACCCTGCCCCAAGGCTGCACTATTGTTTCTTAGCTGCTCCTCCCTTGCCTCTGCATCCCCTCCCTTCCCTGATGAGCAGTTTTTAAAATCTGCCCTTTGGGACTCAGGGAAGGTCATGGAGGCTGGAGTCTGTTCCTTACAAACAAGGAACGGGAGACACGGAAAGGCTTCTGTGCCCAGGAGCTGCACAGGGTCCTGCTTGGTTTTACCACCGTGCTTTTCATTGAACCCTGCTTCACATTTTCCTCCATAGAGGAGGAGGCAGTCTTAAGCCCATATTTGTGCTCCATTCTCTCTTTTTTAGAAGGAACTCAACTCAGGCCCTCCCCGTTGTTGTGTTTAGAGGAGTGCTGTGTTTCCTAAACTGTGTAATCATCAAAACAGTCCCACGTGATGTTAATAGGAATTTATTTTAAAAGTATTACATGGGGCTTCCCTGGTGGCGCAGTGGCTGAGAGTCCGCCTGCCGATGCAGGGGACGCAGGTTCGTGCCCCGGTCCGGGAAGATCCCACGTGCCGCGGAGCGGCTGGGCCCGTGAGCCATGGCCGCTGAGCCTGCGCATACGGAGCCTGTGCTCCACAACGGGAGAGGCCACAACAGTGAGAGGCCCGCGTACCACAAAAAAAAAAAAAAAGTATTACATGATCAGGTCAGTTTACGAAACACTGGGCAAAATTCTTAAACTGCAGGACTTCTCAGAACCTTTAACGTATTGATATTCATTTTGAATGTCTAAGAGGGGACATAATATGCGATATTATTAGACCACATAACCCTTTTTAAAGAACAATGTTTTGTCAATTTGGGGGATGTTAATATTTCATGAACTTCAGTTTGGGAAATGCTGATGTAGTGGAAGGAATATTGGACTAAGTGACAGGAACCTGGCATTGCACCTCTTTCTAGGTGACTCTGGGTAAGTCACTTCCCCTCTCCTTTACTGGGAAAATGAGAAATCTGAATTAAATGATCCCTCAATCCTCTCCTGGCTCTGGCATTATATGATTTTTCGCTTATTATTCTGTTTCTTTCTTAATGTCTGTTTCTACCATTAGTCTGTGAATGCCTAAGATCAGTGTTACATCTCTTATTCTGTGTGTCTTCCTGAAACATCTAAGACAGGGTCCATCCCAAGATAAAGGGGGGATAGAATGAAAATACCCTACAAGTGCTGGCCACTGTACAAAGACATCCATAGGTAGGCCCAATCTCCCAAGAATCAAAAGCTCAGAATCTAAGATAGATATCCTGACATACCCATAAAGGACACACAAATAATGGAATAAGACATTAAACCAATAGGTGACTAAAGAGAGCTGGAATAAATGCATTTTAGACATTAGAGGAAAGGAAAGCTATTCATGGAAAGAAAACATGGTTGTTCCATAAGCAGCTGTATGTCTTAAGGGAAAGCTCTGAGAAGGCTCCTTGGAAGAGAGGAGCACCGATATCAAGCGAGGAAAGAGGATATTCTCTGCTGATGGGGTGGTTGCAGAGAGCAGATATCCCTGGTTTATGGGGCAACCTACTTGGCTGAAAATTCAAGGAAAACAGAAGAACGCTGATCTGGGAAATGTGATGGGATGGACCTCGTGCTGAGAGTCAATGAGGGAGAAGAAGAACTTTATCTGGAGCATCTGGAAAAGTAGGTCAACACACATTTCACTGGGGAGGTTGAAATCCCAGGGTGCTTGGACAAGACACGCACATATGTGGGTGGCCTTGGAGACAGACAGATTCCCCAATGGGTGGCCCAAACCTCTTGCTTTCTCTTGCATTGGGTGTGATGAGCTTGAGCCCTAGCTTAAGTGTGTTCCTCTGGGCACTCTCACTCAAGAGAACAGAAGAGTGATGAGGGAGACGCTTATCTTTTAGCTTTTCTTATTTGACTTATATTCTGTTTGTGTGTGTGTGTAGTCTGTATGCACCTATGTGTGTGAATGTGTGTTTATATGAGTAAGTGTGCACTTGCCCATATTTGTGGAAACATGGCCATGTTTTATGTGTATATATCAGTTTGCAAAGTGTTTATATGCCTATCTATGGCCGTGTCTGTTGTAAAAGGATTTTACAATACAATTTTATAAGTGTGTAAAATGGTGTATACACTACATGTGTATTTGGAGAGTGGTCTGTTTTATATATATGAGGCATATCTTCACATATATATTTTATATGTGAACATTTATATGTATTTATATGTCTGTATCTTAGGCTATATCTATATGAGTTACTTATTTTTACATTTCTTTGTCTTTGGGGGTGGGTTTGTTTTAGTAATTCACTAAGTATTTATTGAGAGCCTACTATGTACAAGGTACATGTCTATGTATATATATGGGGTGTGTCTCCTTTTGTAGGTATGTATGGAAAGTGCACATACACTTAGCTATATGTCACGAGTTTGAAATGTCTGTGTGTATCCTAATTTTCTCATCTATCTAATTCTTAAATCTTGCATTGCAGATTCTTGTAAGCTCCCCCAAATCTTTTTGGAAAAAGCAGGAGATAACTAACTCGATGTAGCATAAGCATTTCACGTGGATATGTCCACGTGGAGTGACATTATGCGTTGTTCATCATCCATCTGAGATCTCCTCCTGGGCCTTTGTGCCTTCTCACACTAGGCACTTCTTGCTCCTATAAAGCTTGGGAAACTACCTAAAACACTCATTCACCACTGTGAATAATTAGGCTGTCTTCCCTTCCTGGTCTGTCGAACCAGGAAGAAAAGATAGCAGATAGTCAACAACAGGTATTAAGCTCTAGCTATTTGAGAAGATTTTTTTCTTTTCTTTGTCCTTCTGCCTGGCTTCATTTTTTCTGTCGTTCAACCAGTTCTCCTAATCCCTTGAAAGAGAGGCACAAGATTTTCTTTTCCTCCCAAGAAACCAGAGCAAAAGAGATTTTGCTCCAAGGGAATCTGCTCCTATATAATGGGGTTTGCAATAATGTTCCTTCATTAAGATAGAATCTCCGTAGAATGAAAGAGGCCTCTGCTCTTCGTGGAAAGAGTTGTTTTCTGTTGGGGGTGGGTGGGTAGGTGGGGGTATTAAATAAACCTGTTTTTTAAAGAAGTACCTCTTCAGCAAGGAAATATGTTATTATTGTAATTGATGCTAATTATACTTATTACTATAATAACCATTTTGTTGTAACAAATGATGTAATCCTCTTTATTTCTGTTGCTGCCAGAGGTGAGTGGTGTGTCTACAGCAAGAGGGGATTGGTGAGGAGGTGCAAGCAACCCAGTGACAGCGAAGCAGCTTGGGCTGGTGAATGGCTTTGCTGCTCAGGGGCTGGGGGATGCAGGCAGAAGATAGCTAGATTGTTTTACTACCCAACTTCTCTTTGGAACTTCCCATTTTAGGCCCTTTCTTATAAGTATTTAATTATTCAGTCAGACTTTCATTTATTCACTCAACAAACATTCATGTAGTACCTGCTATGTTTCTTACGTTAGAGTCAAACCTAGTGATATAAAGTAAATAAGACAGGATCTTTACTGCTGAGAAGCTCAGAGTCCAGTGGTGCAGACTGGCAGGCAAAGACTGTTCTCAATGCACTAGGATAAGTGAGCTATAGGGAAGCGTATTTAAAGTGCTATGTGTATGGAAGCTCAAAAAGCTGAGGTTTCTGGAGGAATGATAGGAGTCTGCGGCACAGAGAAAGGGAGTTGGTCATTCCAGGGACAGGGAACGATTAAAAGTATAAACGCATGATGAAACCTGTTTGTTTTGTAGTATTAATATCAATAATAATAGTGGTTAATATTACTTCATATCAGGCACACGCATTTGCATGTTTTGATTCATTTAATCTTTACAACAAGGCTATGAGGTAGGACTGTTGTGAAGATGAAGTGAACCAATAGGTGACAAGTGCTTAGAATAGTACTTAATATGGAGTCATATTAGCTATTTTTATTCTTGTCTCATTATTGCTATTCCTATTTAACAGATGCAAAAACTGAGGCTTGAGTAGAGTAACTTGCCCAATTTCACATATATAGTGAGCAATAAAGCATGGGTTTGAAACCCAGTTCTGAATAGAGTGCCAGTCTTTAACCACTCTTGTAATTAAGGTGTAGGTTACACACTAGAGAGAGGTGATAATTTGTAATGGAACTGCCGAATAGTTTGGGGCTAAAGTGTGAATAGTCTTATGTACCATTAGGGGTTTCCAAACAGAGGAGTAACAAGATCAGATCTGTGTTTTATTTATTTCTTTATTTATTTTTGGCTGCGTTGGGTCTTCGTTGCTGTGCACGGGCTTTCTCTAGTTGCGGCGAGTGGGGGCTACTCTTCGTTGCAGTGTGCGGGTTTCTCATTGCGGTGGCTTCTCTCGTTGCAGAGCATGGGCTTTAGGTGCGCGGGCTTCAGTAGTTGTGGCTCACGGGCTCTAGAGCGCAGGCTCAGTAGCTGTTGCGCACGGGCTTAGTTGCTCCACGGCATGTGGGATCTTCCCAGACCAGGGCTCGAACCCGTGTCCCCTGCATTGGCAGGTGGATTCTTAACCACTGGGCCACCAGGGAAGTCCCCAGATCTGTGTTTTAGAAAGACAATTCCAGAACCATTTTTGAGAGCAATCCTAGCTGCTGGTCTCTACCAAGAGGCCCAGCTGCTGGTCTCTACCAAGAGGCCCAGTTTCTCCAAACAAAACCAAGGAACACAACCAAGGCTCCAAAGATCTCTTTAAGAACATCCCGACTCCTGCTATCACACCTATGAAACTCGCCTTTGCTCCTGCCTGGCAAATATCTGCTTCTGGGGGCACTTACTCTAAGGAGGAAGTCCTTAAGAGTGTTGATCAAGGGCTTCCCTCGTGGTGCAGTGGTTAAGAATCCGCCTGCCAATGCAGGGGACATGGGTTAGAGCCCTGCTCCAGGAAGATCTCACATGCCGCGGAGCAACTAAGTCAGTGCGCCACAACTACTGAGCCTGCACTCTAGAGTCCGCGAGCCACAACTACTGAGCCCACGTGCCACAACTACTGAAGCCCGCGCGTAACCCCTGCTCACTGCAACTAGAGAAAGCCAGCGGGCAGCAACAAAGACCCAACACAGCCAAAAATAAATAAGTAAATAAAATAAATTTTTAAAAAAGAGTGTTGATCAAAATCATAGCAATTATAATAACCTAAATGGGAAAAGAACTTAAAAAAGAATAGATACATGTATAACTGAATCACTTTGCTGTACACCTGAAACTAACACAACATTGTTTTTTTAAAAATATTTATTTATTATTCATCTATTATTATTATTTTTTTTTAATTTAGGCTGTGCTGGTCTTAATTGCGGCACGAGGGATCTTCATTGTGGCATGTGGACTCTTGGCTGTGGCATGCAGGCTTCTTAGCTGCGGCATGCAGACTTCTTAGTTGTGGCATGCATGTGGGGTCCAGTTCCTGACCAGGGATCAAACCCAGGCCCCCTGCATTGGGAGCTCGGAGTCTTACCCACTGAACAATCAGGGAAGTCCCTAACACAACATTGTTAATCAACTATACTCCGATATAAAATAAAAATTAAGAAAAAAAACAGTCTTTAAAAGAAAAAAGAAAGAAAGACAATTCCAGAAAACTGGGACAACGTGGACAACTGGCCTCTGAGAAGGCTAGTCTTACTCTCAGTGTGTTCTGCTCAGCAGTTGTTACAGTCAACGAGAGCTGCACTACTGCTTTAGTTGACTGCGGGACGTGGAAGAAAAAAGAGTGGGGGAAACTCTGAGGTTAATAAGATCTCGGGGGAGAGCCAAACCAAATTTCCAAGCCCTCATAATTGGGTTGTCTAAATGGGCCACAGTATATAATATCTATAGGCCTTCACTTCCATCAGTGTTAGTAGACATTTCAAATTTCCCTAATTTCAGGGCTGGGGCCTTGTCTGTCTTGTTCACCACTATCTCTAGTACCCAGCAGAGGGCCTGCCAATAGTATATATTGATAAATCCATCATGTGGATGATTTTTCACTCTTCTGGGGCTCTGGGTACCTCAAGCTTGGCCTAGCCCTCCCACAATTGAATTTTTTTATTATTAACCAAAAAAGTTATTCCTCCTGTAATCAGTGCCCTCTCTTCACCCCATCACACACACAGACATGTATTCGTCCACCTTCTCCTAACCTGTCCCCATAAGTTCAGCCAGTTCCCCTTAGTGGAGTTTGAGGAGTACATCAAAGAGGATAATAATGATGGCTAACATTGATTGCGTGCTTACCAAGTGCGAGGCAGAACCCTAAGCACTTCACATGTGTTGACTAAGGTCTCACAACAACTATGAGGAGATACTGTTATTATCCCAACTTTATAGGTGAGGAAACTGAGCTATGAAGAAGTCAAATAACTTGCCCAAGGTCGCACAGCTGTTAAGTAGCGTAACCTCATCCAATACACCAGTGCCTCGCAAACCTCAATAAGCATACAGACCTCCTGGGGCCTTAATAAAATGCTCATTCTGATTCAGTGAATCTAATGATGGGGTCCAACATTCTGCAACATTCTTTTTTTTTAAATTTATTTATTTTATTTATTTAATTTTGGCTGTGATGGGTTTTCGTTGCTGTGCGCATGCTTTCTCTAGTTGCAGTGAGCGGTGGCTACTCTTTGTTGCGGTGCGCAGGCTTCTCATTGTGGTGGTTTCTCTTGTTGCAGAGCATGGGCTCTAGGCACGTGGGCTTCAGTAGTTGTGGCACATGGACTTCAGTAGTTGTGGCCCACAGGCTCTAGAGCACAGGCTCAGTAGTTGTGGTGCACGGGCTTAGTTGCTCCGCGGCATGTGGGACCTTCCTGGACCAGGGCTCGAACCCATGTCCCCTGCATTGGCAGGTGGATTCTTAACCACTGCGCCACCAGGGAAGCTCCTGCAACATTCTTTAATAAGCTCCCATGTGATGCTGATGCTGTTGGTTCATGGACCACAGGGCGAGGAGTAAGGCTCTACACTTTGTTCACTGCGTCTCCATGTCAACCATTTTCAGACTCACATTGTCACGAGCTGTTGGAGTTGTTTCCTGAACAGACAGGACATTTGTTTAAAACAGTTCTGTGAACCATACGAGTCAGCTTCATCCTGGAAGAAAAAGGAGAGTTGGCACTTGGCCGATTGTGTTGGCACGTCTTGGTGATTGATGCTTCTGCCAAGAACTGAGCCTAAGTGACGAGAGGGTGGCTTTAGACTTCCTGGGTGCAGGCCCTGCTTACTGGAGGCTCTGGGCATGTCTACTGACTGATGGCCACTGGTGGAGTCATCTCCATCCCTATCTATTCCATTGCGGCCACTAGTTGAATTCGACCGAGGGTTTATGGTGAAAGTGACCCAGCCTCAAGGCTTCTGCTGTAGTCTGTTGACTAGCTGTGTCTCTAGAAGTGCCCAAGCGCAGATGTCTGGAATTCTTCCTTGTTAGCCCCTTCCAAATGCAGAATTTAATAAGAGAAGGCAGGAAGGTATGGGAGAAAAGAGTAGATCAATAAATTTATTAACAAGTATTTATTGAGGCCCTGATATTAAAAAGCAGTGATTTTGCCCTAACCCCCCAGGCCTCAGATTAGCTGCAGGAGTAATGTTGTCAACTCTCATTCAATATCTTTTCCTAATCAAGGCCACCTTCTCCTTTATTTCCCAGCAAGGTGTACTTATGAGACACACTTCCTAAGACAATTCTGAAGGCAGAGACACATTTTTGGAAGATTAAAAAAAAATGCTGCATTAAGAAGTCCAAAAGACATTATTTAATTTTTCTGTTGACTTGGTGAGAGCCATGTTACAGCTCTCCTGCCTTAGCCCGGATAACTGGGAGTTGACTATAGCCAGTTAGGTGGGAAACTGGACCTCTAAGTTCTCCTATAACTTTAAGATTCTCTGATTTCATTCCAGTCAGCCTTGGGGGCCTCTGATGCTCCAGTGAAGCAGTTAAGACCCCCACAGGCAATATTAACTCCAGGTAGGTTTTCTCTTGGAAAAACCTTAGGCCACTCAGCTCTTGGAGAGTTGGAACTCACAGAGGGGGAAGCAGAGATCCTAGTGTTGAGGGATTTCTCCCATTCTTTCCATTCCTTCCTGTCCCCAGGGCTCTCCTTACAGTCCAGAAGAGCACCAGGCATCTGTCTGATTGTTCAGCTTTCAGACCCTTCTTCGACTTTTCCTATTGAAATAAAAATTTAAAACTAGGTTACTAGTTCTTTAAACAAACATTTTAAAGTGCCTATTATCAGTAACACATAGGGCTGGTTGCTATGGACTATAAAAAATGAATGAGAGGGGCTTCCCTGGTGGCACAGTGGTTAAGAATCCACCTGCCAATGCAGGGGACATGGGTTCAAGCCCTGGTCTGGGAAGATCCCACATGCTGCGGAGCAAACAAGCCCGTGCGCCACAACTACTGAGCCTGCGCTCCACAACTACTGAAGCCCACGCACCTAGAGCCTGTGCTCCACAACAAGAGAAGCCACCGCAATGAGAAGCCCACGCACCGCAACAAAGAGCGGCCCCCGCTCGCGGCAGCTAGAGAAAGCATGGGTGCAGCAACGAAGACCCAATGCAGCCAAAAATAAATAAATAGACAAATAAACAAATAAATCCCTTCGTGACTTAAAAAAAAAAGTGAATGAGAGGTAATCATTATTTTCACAAATAGCCTAGTAGAGTTATAAGTTGTGAACCTGAGTACGTACCGTGAGGGAGGTACAGATGAAGTCCAATGGGGGTCCAAAAAACAGAGAGCAAATAAAATGATGTGTAGAAGAAGAATTTTTAAAGCTGTGAATACTGCATACATATAAGTTTTTAACTTCCAAAAACAAGGAAAAGAGAATAAGTTTGGAGGCCTGGTCCTAGACCAGAGGTTGGCAGACTGTGACCCTAAACCTGTTTCTGTACAACCTTCAAGCTAAGAATTTTTTTTAAACATTTTTAAAAAAACACCAAAGAAGAATGTACAACAGAGACCATATGCAGCTTGCAAAGCCTGAAATGTCTGCTGTTTGGTCCTTTACAGAAAAAGTCTGCCAACCTCCTGATCTAGACTGAATTTTGCCATAACTGTGTGACCATGGAGAAGCCTATCCTGTAAGTAATTGGGAGTTATTCATTAAGTGAAAAAGATGGCTAGATTTGGTGGCAGTAGGAGGATGAATAGAATGCGGGTAGTAAGTAGAAATTCTAGGAAGCAATTTAAAATCCAAATCTAGGGGCTTCCCTGGTGGAGCAGTGGTTGAGAGTCTGCCTGCCGATGCAGGGGACACGGGTTCGTGCCCTGGTCTGAGAAGATCCCACATGCCGCGGAGTGGCTGGGCCCGTGAGCCATGGCCGCTGAGCCTGCGCGTCCGGAGCCTGTGCTCCGCAACGGGAGAGGCCACAACGGTGAGAGGCCCGTGTACTGCAAAAAAAAAAAAAAAAAAAATCCAAGTCTAGCATCTAGAAAACCAGTGGGACGTGTAGATTTGGGAGTCATCAGTGCACATTCAGTGACTGAAGATAGAGTGGATGAAATCACCCAACGAAAAGACCAAAGATGGAAATTTGGGAATATCTACATTAAGGGGAGGATGGAAGGACACGGAAAGAGTGAAGGAGACAGAGAAAAAGTGATCCAAGAGATAGGAGGAGATAAGAGATCAATAGTATCACAGAAAAAGGAGGTTGTCAACAGTGTTAGTGCCAAAGAGAGGTAAAGTTGGGATGGAGAATGAAAAGAAGCCATTGGCTATGTTACAGGTGACCCTGTGAGGACAGTTTCAGGAGGGTGGTAAAGTGGGGGTGGGAAGCAGTGGAGTGCCTTTCAGGATGTTGGTGGTAGAGGGAAGGATGGAGACCAGCTAGGCTGAGGGGGAACAGAGTCAACAGAAGCAGATAACATCCATTTTGTCTACCATGCCACGGGTATATGAGGGTCAAATTAAACGTATGTGACAGTGCTTTGAAAACTATAAAGTAATCTACAAATAAAAGGTGTTGAGTTATTATAAATTAATTAACTTCCAGTTCTAAATTCAGTGAAACTATTTTTGTCCTTTCCTCAAAGTTTACAATCTAGAACCAACAATGTTCTATTCCTTATGAAGTATAAACTTTTCATTCTTCAAGACCTTTCTAGCAGCTGTGACCATCATCTTCCTAGTTTGTGACTTCCCAGTATGGCACTGTCTGTACCATCTAATCAAACCTATTTCTCCTCCTCCCTGCAAGTCTTATTTCCCTTCATTTGAGAGCTCTCACCCAGGCCATTTACTTTGTGTTAAGGTTTAAGAGTTGCTTGCTTTAAGGGTTGACAGATTTAGCAAATGAAAATGCAGGATGCCAATTAAATTTGAATTTCGGATAAGCAACGAACAATTTTTAGTGTGTGTCCCATGAAATATTTGGGTACAGGCATCCTGACTTTTATTTGGCAACCCTACCGCCTCTGTTCTCTTAGTTTATCCGTATGGGTCTCTTCATTTAGAACTCAACTCAAAGCTCATCTCTACTCCTTGGCATGACACAGCCTTTTGTAGACAATCACACTTGGATTCAAGCCCTGGCCCTCCACTTACCTGTTGTGTGACCTTGATTAAATCTCTTCATTTCTTTGAATCTATACATTACTTTTCAAGGCTCTTACTAGGATTAAAGTAAACAATGTTTAGTTTGTTTGCTTAGGACTTACATATTTATTTAATCCTCTCCTATCCAAAAGATAATGTCTCTGCTTTGCCTGCCCTGTCTGCTTAGATACTCAACTTGTACTTTCTTCAATTGTATTGCTGTGTAGGTTTTCAGTCTGGGTCAGAGTCCTGGGGAGGGGGTCTTGTCTTTCTCACCAACCAGGGGAGGATCTAGCTGAATCATTCCTTATAGTACCTAAGGCAGGGGTCTACCCACAGGGAGCCTCAGGGTAGGGATAGATTGATGGGTTCCCATGTGCCTTTTTTCTCTGGACTACTTGGAAGGACCTCACGGTGAAGTCCCTAGGGAGCTCAAGGTCAAATCCTCAGGGTGCTCAAGAGTAAGTCTTCCAGCCTAGGTCTTCTTGCCACTGCTATGCTAGCTCTGCACAGGTTTTCTGAGGGGGCTGATGATGAAGAAGGATGTGGTAAGCCCTTTGGGGTGAGAGGTGAATAATGGGGACGGGTAGCCAGAGTAATTGTTATTACTAGTGTTCTTCTCTGTGACTCAGATTAACTGTAAATACTGAGATTTGGAAGAGAGAATTATAGTGATGGGAAACAGGTAGAAAGGTAAAGGCCTTCAGTGGATATTCTTTTTAACCCCCAGTTCCCAGCCAGGGGATGTAACTTCCTTTGCTCAGTTGGGCTCCTCTGTCTGCCCCCAGTAGCCCTACAGCGTAGGTGGGAGGTAGAATCTTAATGTCCCAGCTTCCTCTGGCCTGAAGCTTACTCTCGGTGATCCCTACTGTAATATCTGCTTCCTCTCACCCTAGCTGCTGGAGATGTGGATAAGCAGCCAGGTTATCTAGATCTCCCAGCTCTGAGTTTTATCTCCAGCCCAAGGGAAGGGTGGGGAACCCTACACCCGACCAAACTCAGTAATAGAAAGTGGTTCCCCCTCCCTGGCTTCCCTTCTCTGGTCCCCTGGAGCTTATTTCACTGGAAGGGAACGCAGGTTGATGTATTTTTAAATGGCTTTGATTTTATCACCTTGCTTAATGATTTGGCACGTTATTTATTAGATGGGGAGCTTCCCAGAGGGGCCTGGCCCATTAACGTATAAATAATGTGGCAAATAGTTCAATAGAGCCGTAAAAAAAGTGATTTAGAAATAAATTGACCTCTGTTTGCTACATGTAAACGAAGGCCCAGGGTCATAATGTATTTCGTTTCCTGAAGCTGGGATGGTGGGGTTGAGGTGGGAAGGGATGAGTAGGAGGCTGGTGCAGACACTGGGGAGATTTTTTTTGGTCACAGCTCTTTTTTTCTCTGCCACGGTTGAGGGTGTGGCAGACATCATTTGGGCTGCATCTGCTATGTGTGTATCGGGGTGAGTAGATACCCATGATCTGGGGCAACAATACAGTTGGTAAGGATTGGGGAGGGGTGGTTTGAAGTGGAGGTTTCTTTCTGGACACAAATCCCTGTCTGTGATTTTGTCATTATTGAGAAGTTGACATTTGACCCACATAGGTGGAAAGAGAAGTTGATAGTTTGGGAAGCAGGAGCTGTCTTGGTGCATTCAGGTGAGCGAGGTGAGCACCTTGGATGGGGATGATATCTGGTTCTTCTCTCCCTAGTACGGTGTGTAGCACATAGTAGGCAGTCAACTAACTGTTTATTAACACAAATCCGTATATCTACTATGATTAAAGGGGGGAAAGAATGGTACAGATAATTTCTGAACCAGTGGTGGATAACTAATGGGTATAATAGTTAACATTCACTGAGAGCTTAGTATTCACTAGGCATTTTATTAATCACTTTACAGATGTAACCTAATTAAATCTTTTTTATGTTTAAATTGTAAAATATGACACATGTTCATTAAAGTGTATAAAGGATATGCGTGCATTTTACTGAATAATGTGACACCTAGAAACACCCATGTAACCGCCACTCCTAAAAAGAAGGAGCTTTGCCAGCATCCCAGAAGCTCCCTGGGAGTCCCTTTCTGATCACAATTGCTTCGCTTTCCCAAAGGTAACTATCCTGTATTTTGTAATAATTTTCTGGCCTTTCATAATAGTTTTAGTATCAATGTATGTGTCCTTAAACAATATAGTTTTGCCTTTTTTTTTTAAGATTTTTTGATGTGGACCATTTTTAAAGTCTTCATTGAATTTGTTACAATATTGCTTCTGTTTTATGTTTTGGTTTTTTGGCCCCAAGGCATGTGGGATCTTAGCTACCCGACCAGGGTTCAAACCTACACCCCCTACATTGGAAGGCAAAGTCTTAACCACTGGACCACCAACAAGTCCCAGTTTTGCCCTTTTCTGAATTTTATGTTGATACACTCAAATTTTGAGTATTCTTTTGTCTTACATTTTTAACTCAGCATTTTATTTGTGAGATTCATTCATGTTGTTGCTTGTAGCTGTAGTTCACTAATTGTCATTGCTATACATATTGCACTGTGTGTGAATATACAGTATTTTATCCATTCTACTGTTGGTGGACATCACATCCTTTCTAGTTTTTTTTTAAATTAATTATTAATTAATTAATCTTGGCTGCACCGGGTCTTAGCTGTGGCACGTGGGATCTTTCAGTTGCGGCATGCGGGATCTTTAGTTGTGGGATGTGGGATCTAGCTCCCGACCAGGGATCAAACCCGGCCCCCCTGCATTGGGGGCGTGGAGTCTTACCCACTGGACCACCAGGGAAGTTCCTCCAGTTTTTATCAATTGAAAACAATGTTGCTTTGAACATACTTAAACATGTATCCTAGTGCGATTGTGCCCGCATTTTGTAGGATCTATACCTGGCAGTAGAATTTCTGGGTTATAGGGTACGTGAACATTCAAGTTTGCTCAGTAATACCAAATTGCTTCCCAAAGTATCTGTACCAATTTTCACTCTAGAGTATCTGTTGTTCTACCATCCTTGCCAGCTCTCGGTAGTCTCAGAATTTTCCAGTTTAATCCTTACAATATCATATGAAGTTGGAATTTTTATTATTGCCATTTTACAGACGATTAAACTGAGGCTTCGTGTGTTTAAGCAACTTGCTCAGAGTTGTATAACTGGCAAATGGCAGACCAGTATTTGAACTTAAGCCTGACCCCATACCCGAGCTTGAAATCTCAATATTTTCACTTTATCTTGATAATGAATACTTTGAGATTTTGGATAAATTCTATAACAAAGCTCTTCTGCACATTTAACTTTTTAAACCAATTAAAAAATTTTGTTATATATAACAATATATAAAATGGACCATCCTTCATGCTTGCTACCAACTTGTGCAGTGGAGAAGGTGGCTGGTTTCGTATGTGGGGTGGGGGAAGACATTAAGGTTAAATATCTAACCTTAAATATTAAAGAGCTGGGCTTCCCTGGTGGCGCAGTGGTTGAGAGTCCGCCTGCCGATGCAGGGGACACGGGTTCGTGCCCCGGTCCGGGAAGATCCCACAGGCCGCGGAGCGGCTGGGCCCGTGAGCCATGGTCGCTGAGCCTGCGCGTCCGGAGCCTGTGCTCCGCAACGGGAGAGGCCACAACAGTGAGAGGCCCGTGTACTGCAAAAAAAGAAAAAAAAATGAAAGATATGTTAGAGAGCAGCTAACATGGAGTTGGCTGTAGGATGTCCAGAAGAAGCTTCCAGAAATGATCCAGACCACACCCCTCTATAGGCTAGTGAAAGATCTGAAAACAACTCCAGGGCAAAGTACTCCGCCCAGGAGCCTGAAAGTCCTTTTTTTCATGCTACTTTAATTTCTGCTACGGTTTTAACTCATCCCCTCTAGTTCATCCTTCCAAAGACAACTCTTAATATATGATCAAAGGCCCCCTTTCTGGTTTCAGGGTATCTTGCTGGCTGGGCAGAGTTTCCAACAGAGTCAGGGCTTTAGAATGTCTTTCATCCCAAGAGCTCAAAGCATCCCACGGACATTAGCCCATTAATCACCAAGCTGCTCTGTGAAGTTGAGAACTAGTCAGTGGGAGCCTCCCCCGCTTCCCAGATAGAGAAACTGAGTCCACGACTTGTTCAGAACTGCCCAGGGAGTCAGGGTGGAGCCAGGAAAGGAACCTAAGGGTCCAGGGAGACCATCTCCTCGACTGCCAGTGATTCAGGGCTCCAATTTTTTGCACATTCAGCACAAAAAAGAACTCACTAGAGAATGGTGAAAGATGAGGCTAGTATTTCAGAATATTGGACTCCTTTTTGAATTGCTGACAAAGATAGCCTTGCCTAAGGAGATGTGCATACTTCAATACTGGGGCCGGAGTCATTCTTTTTTTTTTTTAATTGGAGTATAGTTGATTTATGATATTGTATTAGTTTCAGGTGTACAGCATAATGATTCAATATCTTCATAGATTATATTCCATTTAAGTTATTACCAATCCTAAATATGCTACCAGAAAACTACTAGAGCTAATCAATGAATTTGGTAAAGTAGCAGTATACAAAATTAATGCACAGAAATCTCTTGCATTCCTATACACTAATGATGAAAAATCTGAAAAAGAAATTAAGGAAACACTCCCATTTACCATTGCAACAAAAAGAATAAAATACCTAGGAATAAACCTACCTAAGGAGACAAAAGACCTGTATGTAGAAAACTGTAAGACACTGATGAAAGAAATTAAAGATGATACAAACAGATGGAGAGATATACCACGTTCTTGGATTGGAAGAATCAACATTGTGAAAATGAATATACAACCCAAGCAATCTACAGATTCAATGCAATCCCTATCAAATTACCAATGACATTTTTCACAGAAGTAGAACAAAAAAATTTCACAATTTGTATGGAAGCACAGAAGACCCTGAATAGGCAAAGCAATCTTGAGAAAGAAAAACGGAGCTGGAGGAATCAGGCTCCCTGACTTCAGACTATACTATAAAGCTACAGTAATCAAGGCAGTATGGTACTGGCACAAAAACAGAAATATAGATCAATGGAACAAGATAGAAAGCCCAGAGATAAACCCACGCACCTGCGGTCATCTTATTTTTGATAAAGGAGGCAAGAATATACAATGGAGAAAACACAGACTCTTCAATAAGTGGTGCTGGGAAAGCTGGACAGCTACATGTAAAAGAATGAAATGAGAACACTCCCTAACACCATACACACAATACAACTCAAAATGGATTAAAGACCTAAATGTAAGGCTAGATACTATAAAACTCTTAGAGGAAAACATAGGCAGAACACTCTATGACATAAATCACAGCAAGATCCTTTTTGACCCACCTCCTAGCGAAGTGGAAATAAAAACAAAAACAAACAAATGGGACCTAATGAAACTTAAAAGCTTTTGCACAGCAAAGGAAACCATAAACAAGACGAAAAGGCATCCCTCAGAATGGGAGAAAATATTTGCAAATGAAGCCACTGACAGAGGATTAATCTCCAAAATATACAAGCAGCTCATGCAGCTCAATATCAAAAAGCAAACAACCCAATCCAAAAATGGGCAGAAGACCTAAATAGACATTTCTCCAAAGAAGATATACAGATTGCCAACAAGCACATGAAAGGATGCTCAATATCACTAATCATTAGAGAAATGCAAATCAAAAGTACAATGAGGTATCACCTCACACCAGTCAGAATGGCCATCATCAAAAAATCTACAAATAATAAATGCTGGAGAGGGTGTGGAGAAAAGAGAACCCTCTTGCACTGTCAGTGGGAATGTAAATTGATACAGCCACTATGGAGAACAGTATGGAGGTCCCTTAAAAAACTAAAAATAGCACTACCATATGACCCAGCAATCCCACTACTGGGCATATACCCTGAGAAAACCATAATTCAAAAAGAGTCATGTACCACAATGTTCATTGCAGCTCTATTTACAATAGCCAGGCCATGGAAGCAACCTAAGTGTCCATCGACAGATGAATGGATAAAGAAGATGTGGCACATATATACAATGGAATATTACTCAGCCATAAAAAGAAATTAAATTGAGTTATTTGTAGTGAGGTGGGTAGACCTAGAGTCTGTCATACAGAGTGAAGTAAGTCAGAAAGAGAAAAACAAATAGCGTATGCTAACACATATATATGGAATCTAAAAAAAAAAAAACAATGGTTATGAAGAACCTAGGGGCAGGACGGGAATAAAGACGCAGACCTGCTAGAGAATGGACTTGAGGACATGTAGAGGAAGAAGGGTAAGCTGGGACAAAGTGAGAGAGTGGCATGGACATATATACACTACCAAATGTAAAATCAATAGCTAGTGGGAAGCAGCCGCATAGCACAGGGAGATCAGCTCAGTGCTTTGTGACCACCGAGAGGGGTGGGACAGGGAGGGTGGGAGGGAGGGAGATGCAAGAGGGAAGAGATATGGGGATATATGTATATGTATAGCTGATTCACTTTGTTATAAAGCAGAAACTAACACACCATTGTAAAGCAATTATACTCCAATAAAGATGTTAAAAAGAAAACAACCCCAAAATAAAGTTATTACCAAATAATGGCTATATTTCCCTGTGCTGTACAATATATCCTTGTTATTTATCTATTTTATGCATAATTTGTACCTCTTAATTCCATACCCCTATCTTGCCCCTCCCTGCTTCCCTGTTCCCACTGGTAACCACTAGTTTGTTTTCTGTATCTGTGAGTCTGTTTCTGTTTTGTTATATACATTTGTTTGTTTTACTTTTTATATTCCACATGTAACAGATATCACAGTGTTTTTCTTTCTCTGTCTGACTTATTTTACTAAACATAATACTCTCTAGGTCCATCCATGTGTGGCAAATGGCAGAATTTTCATCCTTTTTTATGGCTGAGTAATATTCCATTGTATATATGTGCCACATCTTCTTTATCCATTCATCTGTTGATGGATACTTGGGTTGCTTCCATGTCTTGGCTATTGTAAATAATGTTGCTGTGAACATTAGGGTGTGTGTATCCTTTTCGAATTAGAGCTTTTCTGTTCTTCAGATATATACCCAGGAGTGGAATTTCTGGATCATATGGTGGTTCTATTTTCAGTTTTTTGAGGAACCTCCATACTGTTTTCCACAGTGGTTGCACCAATTTGCATTTCTACCAGTAGTATACAGGGTTCCCTTTTCTCCACATCATTGCCAACGTATGTTATTTGTAGACTTTTTGATGATAGCCATTCCAGCAGGTGTGAGGTGACATCTCATTGTGGTTTTAATTTGCATTTCTCTAATGATTAGTGATGTTGAGCATCTTTTCATGTGCCTGTTACCCATCTGTATGTCTTCTATGGAAAAATGTCTATTCAGGTCTTCTGCCCATTTTTCAATCAGGTTTTTTTTTTTATTTTTGATATTGGGTTGTATTGTATGAGCTGTTTGTATATTTTGGATATTAACTCCTTATTGGTCATATTATTTGCAAAAATTTTCCCCGTTCAGTAGGTCTTTTCATTTTGTTGATGGTTTCCTTTGCTGGGCAAAAGTTTTGAGTTTAATTATGTCCCATTTGTTTATTTTTGCTTTTATTTCTTTTGCCGTAGGAGACAGATCCAAAAAATATTGCTATGATTTATGTCAAAGAACATTCTGCCTATGTTCTCACCTAGGAGTTTTATGGTTTCTGGTCTTACATTTAGCTCTTTAATCCATTTTGAGTTTATTTTTGTATATGATGTGAGGAAATGTTCTAATCTCATTCTTTTACATGTAGTTGTCTGGTTTTCCCAGCATCACTTATTGAAGAGACTGTCTTTTCTCCACTGTCTATTCTTGCTTCCTTTGTTGTAGATTTATTGACCATAAGCGTGTGGGTTTATTTCTGGTCTCTCTATTCTGTTCCATTGATCTATGTGTCTATTTTTGAGCCAGAATCATGCTGTTTTGATTACTATAGCTTTGTAGTATATTCTGAAGTCAGAAAGCATGACACCTACAGCTTTGTTCTTTCCCCTCCAGATTGCTTTGGCATTTTGGGGCCTTTCGTGGTTCCATATAAATTTTAGGATTATTTGTTCTAGTTCTATGAAAAAGGTCATGGATGTTTTGATAAGGATTGTATTAAACCTGTAGATTTGTTTGGGTAGTGTGATAATTCTTCCAATCCAAGAACATGGGATATCTTTCCATTTCTTTGTATCAGCTTCAATTTTCTTCATCACTGTTTAAAAATTTTCAGAGTATAGGTCTTTCACCTCCTTGGTTAAGTTTATTCCTAGGTATTTTATTCATTTTGATGCAATTTTAAAAGGGATTCTTTTCTTGCTTTCTCTTTCTGATTGTTCATTATTAGTGTATAGAAAAGCAACAGATTTCTGTATATTGATCTTGTATCCTGCAACTTTACCATATTCATTTACTAGTTCTAATAGTTTTTTTGGTGGAGACTTTAGGGTTATCTATATACAGTATCATGTCATCTGCAAATAGTGACAGCTTTACTTCTTTAGGGTCATTTATTTTTGCAACTTCAGTTGTGCTTCATACATAGAAGGCCCTTAATAACTGTTTGCTGAGTGAAGGTGTGAACAAATAAATGACAGGATGCCTGAATTTGTTTTACTGATCTGGGCATCCTCCTCACTCCCAATTTTTCCTTCTAACATGAACATCTTTGGGAAGGGGCACGGGCATGAGGAATTGAACTTTTAGTTGAACTTCTCTGGATGAGATGTGCGCCTGAGTGGAGCAGTGAGGAAAGGCGCCTTAGGTTGAAGGCTGGGAATGGAAGAGGGGAGCGGGGAGGAGTTCCTGAGACTCAGTCTTACTTTGCCCAAGAAGATCTATAAAGGAAACTAAAATTTAAGCTTACTTCAGGTATTCTGTGAGTTCCTGCCCCTCACCTGCCAGAGTATTCCTCTGGGACAGGCACCTTGGCCAGTTATAGCCTTCATCCATTCCGCTGCAAACAGCAGAGCTCTGGCCACATGACCAGATATGAATGTGAATTTTATTTGCTCCAGGTACCCATCATTTTAGTGACATTATCAATGGGTTACTGTTTAGGGGAAGCAGTGAACATATGTCACTTTAAAATGCTCTAAGTATGCTCAGAGATCACGAAATCAAAGAATCCTTTAGGGCTGGAGGAAATCCTTGAGGTCATGGCTTACACATCCCTCTGTTGCAGTGGAAGTTGCCTAACTCAGTGAACTGGAGGAGAATTATCTTGTTTAGAATGTTTGCTTTTGCGACTCCTTATGTATATCTCTACATATGACTCCATGTATATATGCAAATCGGTTTAACAGTAATATGTAAGAATCTCTCCGTGTGTCAGGGTGGGGAGATCCACATTTGCGTAGGCTGCTTTGCTTCCTTTGCTAATGTCTTTTCCTTTAGACTATGTGTAGCTCTTCTCTGTCTTCACACCCTCTTTCCCCTCACCCATCACGTGATGCTCGTTGGAAGCTCCTGAGGAATCTTGAGGTTGGGGTTGGGGATATTCACCCTCAACTCTTCTCCTGGCCTGTCTTTATTTCAGCCACCCATCTGATCCCATCGCCATCTCTAGGCGGGCTCCCTGCTGCCTGCATTTATCTCCCTGTTTTATGATGTCATTTAATTAGCTCACACATGGTGGTTTTATGGGACAAACATGGCCTTGTTTGCCTTATAACTGAATTTCACAGCTCTGTGGGGACAGGTCAGGATATCTCAGCCCCGCGGTGTTTGGAGTTCAGGAATCCTGGATCTTTAGGAACCTAGGAATTTTGGTAATGATCTGAATTGGAGATCCATCTTCCACAAACTAAAAAAGTGTCACTTCTCTCTTCTCTAGTTGCCTATCCCACAGCATATGAATAACCCTGTTGCAGGAGTGTGAATGCTGTGCCACCATTAGTGTCTGTCCTGAATCTCTGTTGCTTGTGTGACGGTCATACTACTTTTGATCCATAAATAGAGTGGCCAATTATAGGATAGTTAGAAGCCTCCTAAACATCCATTCTAGGGGAATGAGATACTGATAGTAGGGTTGACATTAAAATAGGGCTTGTGAGCTTGAGATCCCCAAGTGAGAAAAATTGAGAGGACCTTATTCCTTTGACAGAGGAACTTGTGGGCCTAGTGGAACCGTTGGGGTGTTGAACCAAACAGGGTTCATCCAGATGCTAAGTAGGGAATTGGGGGTTACTGTTTATGCAAGTCTGTAAGAATACAATGTACGTGTGTGTGTGTGTGTGTGTGTGTGGGTGTGGGTGTGTTGTTTTGTTAGTTGATTTGGTCATGAAGGTCTGGGAATATATAAAGATAAACTATCCAGAATCATTGTGGAAAGATACATTCCATCTGCATTTCCTACACCTCTAATGAAGGAGACCCTGCCCTCTGCTACCATGTGTGGCAACCTTTTGTGCAGGCAGATTTCTTTTTCCTCTTGTCCACAAAGTCACCAGAATACTTACACGTGCACACATTAGAAATGTTCATAAGCCATCTCTTGATAAACACACTATTCTTTTCTCAGCTTTAGACAACATGTTTCCTGGCTTGGTGTCGGTGAGGAACCAAGTATGTGTATATGGAATCTGCACAGAGGCAAGAAATGGGCCAGAGGAGCCATGAGAAATCTGCTTCTTTCGCTCTCTGCCTGCTCTCTTCACCCCCTCTGCCCTGCAGGGATGAACTTTTCAACCCTAGGCCCCCACTCCTGTCCTCCATCTGTTCTTCTCTCCCTCCTTAGTCTGGCTCCTGTCTCTCATGTCCCCCTCCCTGGACTCTCCCCCTCCCTACATACAGCTCCTCCTTCTGAAACCCATCAGTCCGCTTTCTCCAAAACCACTGGCAGAAAGACGTGTATGAAAAGTAGCCTGGAAATGGGTAAGCAGTGCTTCTAGGAAAAGGGGAGCCGAAGCAAACGTCAGTCTGGGGTGGGAGGAATATTAGGAGAGAGTAGCAACTGGGGGGAGCACCCCGAATTGTAGCTATAAGTAAGAAGAAGTAACATAGTCCTAATCTCAGACACAGAGACTTATTTGAATATACGAATGTTTTACATTTAAAATTGGGTTTTCTAAATATCACTCCCCTTCTGGAATAGTCTGGATCTAGTTCTGCTTGGAAGCCAAAGGTTAGACCAAATGATTCCCGGACTCACAGAGGAAGGACCCAACCTTTCTGGGGCCTCTGTTTTGTCAGACTGTCTTCAGAAAATTTAGCCTAAATCCCTCCTGCTGCTGCTTCCGACACCTTATGAGACTGGTGATGCCTACAATTCATCTTGAATGTCCCCTCCTCCCTGGGAGCTTGTGATAGCACATCTCACCTAAAAAACCATTAGGCTCTGAAAGTGTTGGGACTGGCCCCGGCACGCCTTTGCCCTTCTGTGCTGTCCTATCTCCGGATGACTTCAGAGAAGGTGTTCAATGGATGCTCCAACCTTCCCCTCCTCTTTCCTCTGAATTGCCAATATATTTTCTCTGACAGTTTGCACGGATAGTTAAGATACCATGTAATTACTGTTGCATTTGAAAGCCAAACATGACTTATATCTGACAAGCTCAGTCACCTTTGGGATGACTTGGGGTGTATATGTGTGTTTGTGTGTGTGTGTGTGTGTGTGTCTGCACATATGTATATGTATGTTGGTTATGTTTTTTTGTGGGAGCAGAGTGAGTATTAGACCCTATGCCTTTCTCTCACTCAGTTACCTTTCTTTATTGAATCAAGAAACTGGAGTGTGCAGAGCAGGAGAGGGAGGTTCCCAGTGTGATGGGAACGATGTGATACCCAGGATAATGACAAACATGCAGACATAATGAGATAAAGGCAGAGGTCTAGGTAGTGATGGAGGATGGAGAGACACCACTAGATGCAAAATGGGTGACTTATCCACAGAGAACTTCCTTCAGGAGAGGTTGTGGGAGAGTGTTTGGAAGAGGCAGATTAGGACCAGAGAGAAGGAAAGGATGATATCTTTTTATTTTTTTAGCATCTTTATTGTAGTATAATTGCTTTACAATGGTGTGTTAGTTTCTGCTGTATAACAAAGTGAATCAGCTATACATATACATATATCCCCATATCCCCTCCCTCTTGCGTCTCCCTCCCACCCTCCCTATCCCACCCCTCTAGATGGTCACAAAGCACCGAGCTGATCTCCCTGTGCTATGCGGCTGCTTCCCACTAGCTATTTTACATTTGGTAGTATATATATGTCCATGCTACTCTCTCACTTTGTCCCAGCCTACCCATACCCCTCCCCGGGTCCTCAAGTCCATTCTCTACATCTGCGTCTTTATTCCTGAAGGACGGTATCTTTGATGAGAGAAAAGAATGACCTTTAAGGTAGAAGGGGAGATATTTGCAGGGAAGGAAGCAGTTTTGCCTGGCTGAAAGGCAGTGTCTGAGTGAAGAAGTCATAGTCGGGGGTGGGGGGGCAGGGAGAGGGCTGTTCCAATGGGCAGAGGGATCGAAATGCTGGTGGTGTTTCATCAAACCGCTGCTGGGAGGCATTAGGTAGTCCTTTGACATACTAGGTCCAGGATGGGAAGATTTTTCCGTGCAGTGAGGAATTGGGCTTGGAAAGAATAATGGGTTAGGGCAATGGGGAGATGGAGGCAGCTACGAGGAGTAGGGGAGAAAGACTGGGGAGGTCACTAGCGGGGCTTCTAAACTTGTGATGGGGGAAGGGTGACCAGTTCTTTTCCACTTCCCTTCTTATTCCAGTAGGAAAGTTTAAGGTTGGACAAGAGAAAGGATTATATAATCTCCCAAAGCAAAATACACCATTCAGTTCGTGATCTCCATGCCCTAAAATAGGTCTGGCATGTGCGGAGGGCAGCTGCTCGTATGGCAGGAAGGTGCACAGGGAGAGGGCTCATCTTCAGCCCTGGCGGTAGAATGGGAGTGGGAGTTGTGGGAGTTCTTAAGTTTTGCTCTTGGCGTCTCTGGCTCAGGTTTCTGTCAGTACAGACCTGCATCCTGGCCCCGCCCCAACTGTTGATTATACCCCTTGGGATGCATCATTGCTAGGAAAGCAGATGTGCCAGATGTGACATGTTTGAAAGAAAAAAAAATCCCTTACCTCTGAGCCTTGGGGAGAGCAGATAATCACTCTTGCTGCTGCTCGTGGCGAGGGCAGGGCTGAGGTGGGGTTTGTGCCAGATTTGAACCCTCTCGCCCCTCTGCAGGAGGATCTCCAAGCACGAGAGAAAGAAGGGAAACTGAGGCCCATATCAAACGGAAGAGATTTTGCTTGCACAGTACTGGTGGGCTGCAGCTGTTTCATCTTTCTGGGTTGAGTAACTTACGTAAGGAGGTGCTGGTGTGTGTGTGTGTGTGTGTGTGTGTGTGTGTGTGTGTGTCTAGGAATGAAACCCAATGGCCTCACTTCGGTTTATGTACCAAATTCTCCTGGAGGACCCCCGGGACTTCCTGGGAAGCTTCCTGTTCCATGCCCTGCTACTGCCTACTAGTTGTTCCTACATTTATTTTTTTTCTGTCCTTGGAAATTGAGCTCAGAACTTGCACTGTGTCTTGTCCTTCGCCTGAGGTGACAAGATGTCTCCTGAGGCTTGCTGACAGACGTCTCAGTCTGGGAAGCCCCATCATGCTTTGCTTGTGCCTCGTTGCCAAGATGGCACCTAAGGTACCCACATGTCAGGGCCCCGGTGTTTCAGCTACTTCCCCAGCCATTTCCCAATGCTGATGGGACAGAGGAACAATTCCTTTGATAAGACCAGGAGGGGATTAGGAGAAGAAATCCAAGAAATACTCTTGGGTGTACTAGAAAATTCTAAGTCTGAGGTCAATGTAAAGTCAGACAATACTGCACAGTGCCTAGGGAACAGGTATAATGGTTCTACTATATCTACAATCCTTAGGAATATAGTTGATTCCCAGAAAACTTTGCTCAGATTCCTAGGACGTGGTTCTTGAGTACATCTTTGTTTAAATGTTGACATTTCCTGTTTTCTAAACCGGATTCTAACTCTTCTAATCTGACTTCAAAAAGAGTGGACCTCTGGGACTTCCCTGGTGGCTCAGTGGTTAAGAATCCACCTGCCAATGCAGGAGACACGGGTTCGAGCCCTGGTCCGGGAAGATCCCACATGCCGCAGAGCAACTAAGCCCGGGCGCCACAACTACTGAGCCCGCGCTCTAGAGCCCACGAGCCACAACTACTGAAGCCCGTGCGCCTAGAGCCCGTGCTCCACAACAAGAGAAGCCACCGTAATGAGAAGCCTCCACACTGCAACGAAGAGTAACCCCTGCTCGCCACAAGTAGAGAAAGCCCGCTCACAGCAACGAAGACCCAAAGCAGCCAAAAATAAAGAAAGAAAGAAATACTTAAAAAAAAAAAAAAATGTGGACCTCTGACCAAGACATCTAACCCTAGGCTGACCCTAGGATTTTAGTGCATGTAAGTTAGTAGAGTTCTGTTGTCTCTGCCAACTAAAAGTCCACTGACTAAACCCAATCTCAGAGTAGCTCTATCCCTACTTCTATCCTTAATCCTGATCCTGAAATTAACCCTAACTCAAATCCCAATTCTACCTCTGCTTCTCCACCCCCACCTTTCACTGCACAGAATGATTTGAGGGGAGGAGGGGCTGGGGAAGAGAGGGCAAGATGAGGAATGCCTCTGGGGAAAAGGAGGAGAAGGAGATCCAGCCAGAGCGACCTGGAGGAGCCAGTGTGGGATCTGGAAGCCTGGGGCATGATCCCGGTACTTGCCAAGCCATGAGTCACGACATCATTCTCCATGGCATTTTGTTGGAGGTGTGGGCTGGCAGCTGGTAAACAGGCTTGCTTCGAATGAGGTGCTTCTCCTCTGCCCCTCTCCCTCATTTGGAGGAGAAGGGAGAAGACTTCCATCCTGAGGGTTCTTCTTTCTTTCCTTTTAGATTTCATGAGACTCAAGCTAAGCAAGAGGACAGACTTGGCACTTTGTCATTGGTTGCGAGGAAATTGTGGAGAGATAAGTTACTGGAAATGCAGAGCCTTGAAGCTTCCAAATGGGAGAGGTGACCTAGTCCAGTCCCCTGAGCGTCACCCCCCTCAGGGATGCCGAGCTGCTCCACTCTGCCCTGTGCCCTCTCATGACAGGGCCCACGCACTACCCCACCTCCCTGCCACGGCTGTCATTGCTAAAATCCAGACAGGCATCCACTGTGGCCGGATAGAGATCTTTATGGGGTAAACCTGTGCTTGTGAATGAAATAACAGCTGGAAACACCTGGAACTTTTCTCCAAACCTTGTACCTCTCCCCAGCTAACTTCGGTCACAATGAGTCAGTTTTCTATCTACAAAATGGGACCGGCCTGGACCCTTACTCTTTTTTTTTTTTTTTTGCGGTACATGGGCCTCTCACTGTTGTGGCCTCTCCCGTTGCGGAGCACAGGCTCCGGACGCGCAGGCTCAGCGGCCATGGCTCACGGGCCCAGCCGCTCCGCGGCCTGTGGGATCTTCCCGGACCGGGGCACGAACCCGTGTCCCCTGCATCGGCAGGCGGACTCCCAACCACTGCGCCACCAGGGAAGCCCTGGACCCTTACTCTTGAGGAAGGGAGAGAAGGAGCCGGACACTAATGATTGCTTTCTGATGTTGAGGGATGATCAGGGTTATTACTGTTTATTCCTTGGGGAAGCCAGACAACCATCAGCCTGACTCTAAACACAGTTAGTTCAACACAGTCTCTGCCCTTATGGCTCATGGAAACTCTACTCCTTCCCCCTCTATCCTTAGCCCACATCTGCCAATCCTACTGTAACTACTACAGGTAGGACTGAAGGGAAAGGATGGTGCCTGGTTTTCTGATATATTCCCTCTAGGTCTCATTTGCACGTCCTGGAGCAGAGTTTACACTTCCTCCCATCCCAGATTTAGCTCCTGTCCCAGCCTCCTCCACAGAAGGTAGAGGCTAAAAGTCCTCTAAAATCAACTAGGAAGTGACAGTGGCAGGACCTAACATACAGATGTATGAAAGATCCCTAAATCTCCATCCTTTGGGTGACAGGCAACACTCACTTCAGCCCAGCCTACCAGATGCCCAGGTGTTACCCACTTGGAAAAGACCAGTGTTCCAGCTTGCTGAGGATTTCAAAAATGCAGTTTGATTTAGAAAAATGTCAAAATGTGTAAGTCAAAGAGGGTTGGGGTCAGAGTTCCTGCCAGCTCCCTCCTTTTTCTTTCTCGTAATGCTGAAATATTGTAGTGATAATAACGAATGTTTAAATGGCATTTTACAGTTCCAGCATGCTTTCATTTATAATCATACAATAGCCTTGTGTGCTTGGAATTCCTACCCTCATTTGACAGACGAGGAAACTGAGGTCCAGAGCACTTAATGGGATTTCCTCAAGGTTATACAACTAGTCAGTGACACAGTTGGCACCTGATTAAAGTCTAGTGACGGTTGCAAGGGGGCTGAAGATCTGTGTCCAACAAGGAAAAAAAAGAGTGAGGGAGCCTTTTCTGAAGAATTTCCAAGGTGGGGAATACAGAGTTCCTAATGAAGTCACAGAAGTGGTCTCTAGCTCAGAGGGTCAGGGTAAGATGGTCTTGGCATGGGCCCCAAAAGAAATGAGGTCTAAAAAATTGTATCTAACTGCAAGGTCAAGAAAATATTAAGAAAACTGGGAAAGACATGCCATCATCTGCGAGCTTGATAATATTTTGTTCACGAAATTTTGGATGTTCTAAGCAGTCTGATTTAGAAGGAAACTCCAGCAGCTACTATGTCCAGGTCGCCACCTGTAGGCGGTACTGTCAGCATGTGCTTGGATGCCCAGTCCTTAAAGATATCAGAGCAACAGGAGCCCAAAGCAGTATTCCATCCACCTGTCTGTTATTAATTTTATCTTAGGCCCAACATAATCTCTTTTGTTACTGTCCCAACTAGTCTTGTGTTAGTGGGAGTGGGGGTATGGGCTATCTATATCTATATTTGTATCTATATGGGATTTGGAAAGCTGTCTAGAAGCTTCCAGTGTAATATCCATTCATGAGTTTATAAACAGAATTCATGCTTTTCAGGCTTCTTCAGCCTAAATAGCACCGACTTCACTGACCTTTCCTTCTCACGTCAGCTTTTGAATAATACTGGTTGCTCACGGTCTCTCTGAGAGGTCAAGGCTCCAAGAGTATGAAGAGCTATTGTTTCCTTCTGCTCTGATTCAGGCTGTCCTTGCCTTTTTGCTTTATCTGTTGTAAAAGCTTTATCTGTTGTAAAAGAACTCCTCTCCTTCAATTCTCTCCCTTGTAACCATCCTAAACACTGTTGCAAGATTTGTTTTCCTAAAACATGGCCCTAATCTTGCCACTTTGCCACTCAGAAACTTTGCTGGTTCCCATGGCTACCTTGTTGAGTGCTTGCTATGTGTCAGATACTATACTAAGTGCTGTGTGTGCATCATTTAAGTTACTCACCGCATCAACCCTGTGAGGTAGGGCCTTTTTTTTTTTTTTTTTGTGATACGCGGGCCTCTCACTGTTGTGGCCTCTCCCGTTGCGGAGCACAGGCTCTGGACGCGCAGGCTCAGCGGCCATGGCTCACGGGCCCAGGTGCTCCGTGGCATGTGGGATCTTCTCAGACCGGGGCACGAACCCGTGTCCCCTGCATCAGCAGGCGGACTCTCAACCACTGCGCCACCAGGGAAGCCCAAGGTAGGGCCTTTTGTCTTCTCCGTTCAAAGATGAGGAAAGAGGAACTTCCCTGGTGGTGCAGTGGTTAGGAATCCACCTGCCAATGCAGGGGACACGAGTTCAAGCTCTGGTCTGGCAAGATCCCATATGCTGCAGAGCAACTAAGCCCGTGCGCCATAACTACTGAGCCTGTGCTCTAGAGCTCGCGCGCCACAACTACGGAGCCTGCGTGCCACAACTGCTGAAGCCCACGTGCCTAGAGCCCGTGCTCCGCAACAAAAGAGAAGCCACCACAATGAGAGGCCCGCGCACCGCAACGAAGAGTAGCCTGCACGCAGCAACAAAGACCCAGTGCAGCCAAAAATAAATAAATAAATTTATATATTAAAAAAAAGATGAGGAAAGAGAGGTACGGAGTAGTTACAGGACTTGTTCAATGTCTCATGACTGGAAGGAGGCAGAGCTGAGCTTTGAACCCAGGCGCTTGTGACCCAGAGCCCATGCTCTCCCAATATCTGCATATTTTTAAGTGTCTATATCATGTCTCCTGATGGCAGGACCTGTGATATCTGTCATATCAAGCACCAAGCACAGCACCCTATTTAACAATCTTTAATAAATGCTTGTTGATAATTACAGTGATGCAGAAAAAAGCAGTTCTATGGTGAATATGATCGGGAGAAAGAGAGAGTTTTAATTGTGATTCTCCAGTTTGCCTAGGAGAATGTGGGCTTCTTGATCCATGTGGACTTTGCTGACTCCATTTTAAGAGCCCCAGTTGCGTGCAGAGCTCTCCGTTCAGTGGAGGAATCCTCTGAGGACAAGATTTGATTTCCTAGGGAAGCTCCCAGGCTAATGGAGGTGGCTGCACGCAGATCTAAGACACAGGCATTTTTACTGAATTTGTAGGACTGTTGCAGGTTCAGGCATCACCCAAAAAGAGTTTGGAGGCTCTGGTTTGCTGTGATGGTAGAAGGAGATGGTGACTGGGAGACCACAGGTACTCTTGGTGTCTAGCTGTCCTTCAAGAAGTGTAGCCTGGCTGTGGCCTAGGGAATTCTGCTGGGCCACGTGCATTGCCTCCACCATGTTGTCTCCAGTGAACCACTCAGCAAGGTAAAGGGGGTGCCAGTGGTGATTTACCCCAGAACAAGGTAAAAAGGCTGAGGAGACCGGAAGAAGCTCCTCACGGCCATGGGGCAGCAGAACTGAAACTACAACCAAGGTCTCAAATGAACCCACCTGAGTGTCTTGGCCTCACAAGGTATGAGTGGAGAGGTGGCACCGTTTCTATATCAGAATGACTCCAATCACCCCCACCCCCACCCCACCCCCTGCCCACCACCACCACCCTGCCTCTCGCCCTGGCCACCTGAACTTTGCTTAAGTGCCATGCCCTGAAGCAAGAGCTGAGATCTCAGTTTTGGGGGGAAGTGAGATGCAGCATTGCCTGACAAATGGGTGGGTCCCCACCCCCGCCCAGTTTACAAGCCCAGGGTGGCTCCCTTCTAACCCCCTCCCTCTCTTTATGGCCCTGCCTCAACCTTTGATGTCTTCTCCTCCTGAATGGGTGGTGGGGGAGAGAGAAGCCAATCGCAGCCAGAGAGGCCCTTCCCATGGTAGTTCTCAGTGAGGGAAGAGGCTCCAAGGAGGAGGGCAGGGATTTAGCCTAAGGAGCAGTTGGCTGGACAGACTGATGCCGAGCATCCTTCCAGGTTTGTATCTTTTTGGGAAACATCGACATTGGATTCAGTCTCTTGTACAGTGTTAGAAAGAACGTGGCGATGTGGGCGTTGGAGTGAGCCAGACATGGGTTCAAATCCTAGATCCTTAACACGCTAGCTTTTTGGCCTTGGGCAAGTTACTTAACCCTTTGAGTTTCAGTTTCCAAATCTGAATTGAGTAATAGACTATTTATCTCACAGGATGTCGTGAGAACAGAGCAAAACGTGCCCATAAGGTGCCCAGCAGAGTGTCTTACAGTGAAACCTGTTCCCCTGATTAAAAGAAAAGTTCCTTGACAGCCAGGATTTCTCCAGCTTGCTACCCTCTGCCACCACATCCCTCCACCTTCTGCGACACCACAGGCCTCTGCCTCTTCCCTGCTTGGGTCGGGAGGCGTTTTTACTCAAGCATCCCCTCCTCTTTGCTCACAAATGCACAGATCTCAGAATCAGTGCCAGTCTTCTTTTCTGTCCTCTGCAGGCCCCCATCTCTTATTTATTTGTTTGTTTTTTGTCTGTGTTGGGTCTTCGGTGTTGTGCGCGGGCTTTCTCTAGTTGTGGCGACCGGGAGCTACTCTTCATTGTGGTGCACAGGCTTCTCATTGCGGTGGCTTCTCTTGTTGCGCAGCACGGGCTGTAGGCTCAGGGGCTTCAGCAGCTGTGGCACGCAGGCTCAGTAGTTGTGGCTCGGGGGCTCTAGAGTGCAGGCTCAGTAGTTGTGGCGCACGGGCTTAGTTGCTCCGTGACATGTGGGATCTTCCCGGACCAGGGCTCGAACCCATGTCCCCTGCATTGGCAGGCGGATTCTTAACCACTGTGTCACCAGGGAAGCCCTGTTCCCCTTTCTGAAGAGAGACATGTTCTGTGCATTAGAGCATGTGCCTCCCTCTGCATTTCCCCCATCCCCCTCCCTAGTCCTAGGATCCAGGTGGCTATTTCCCCACCTCTGCCTCTATATCCACATCCCAAATACCTCCGAAGGAACCGGGGAAGAACTGTATGGTGGGCAACATGAACAGTGCACTTCTTTCCTGGAGAGTCCAATAAAATTAGGTCAGAGAGCTGCTGGGCCAAGAGTCTCCGTTTTGGTTCCTCAACTTCCGCTCCCCTCCTGCAGTTTTGCTTGGCTGGAACAAATTGACATTGAATCTGTCTGTTGCTTTTAAGAGAACTGGGAATAGAGCTGGGGTGAAAAAGTTAGCTTCCTACTGGGAATAATGCAGGAACTCGAGTTCTCCCTTAAGGATCTAAATTTGAATCTAGAGGGTTGAATGAGAAATGGGGCCATTTGTGGCAGCCTAACACTGGGCATTTGAAAATTGACACTCTCTCACCATCCTTCCTTTCTTTAAAAAGAAAATAATGTAACTTGGAAGAATATGATTATCCTAAAACATTTTATTTTTTAATGAAAGAGGGTTCATTATGCTACCCGTCTCATCTCGTCCCAGAGGAAGAAAACCCGTGTTCAGCAAGTTTGCTAAGGAATAATTATAGGTTCAGATCTTCCCTAGGCCCCGAAATTCAATTAAAATTTTTTTGTTTTAAGTTGCTCGCGGTCACATGGCGTGTACGTGTGGATGAGTGTGTATGCGCACACGCATGCGCACACGCGCGCACACATGCCCCAGTTTTCCTTGTAAGTACTTTGGGAATGGGCTCCCAAATGTGAGGTTCCTAAAAGACAAGCATCCCCACGCTCCCAGCCCAATTTCTTTGGCTGTATCTATGTGAGCCTATATTATAACACGATGAGAAAGGAACCTTACTTTGTTTTTTGTTTGTTGGTTTGTTTTTGGCTAGAATCACCGTTTGTCCACCAGTCCCCAGTTCCTGGGATACGTCTCCGGCTTATACTGAATCAGGTCGGTGTGAATAAGTGGCTCTCAACCCTCACTGTGGATCAGAATCACCCGTGGGAACTTTTAAACAGTAGTGATGCTTATACCCAGATGTATATATTCAGCTGATGTGGAGTGGGCCCCAGGCACTGATAGTCTTTAAAAGCTCCTCAGGTGCTAATGTGTCTCCAGGGATAAGAACCACTGGGTGGCATGGATGATGTGGGGATTTGGTGATTAGTAAAGACACCCAAACAGGGTCATGGGGCCCAAATTTGATTGCCTGCACTGCTCAGCTTACTATGTGGTTAGTTCAAATAGTGTAAGCATACGGGCAGAGTGGTTACCTGTCACATGTATCCAGACTCTCAGTTATATTTAAACTGGGTGGAAACAGGAATCCATAGTTCCCCCCACCATCGTCTCTTTCCTCATCACAAGAGTTGGGGGGGCCTTCCCTGGTGGCGCAGTGGTTGAGAGTCCGCCTGCCGATGCAGGGGACACAGGTTCGAGCCCTGGTCCGGGAAGATCCCACATGCCGCAGAGCAACTAAGACCATGAGCCACAACTACTGAAGCCCGTGTGCCTAGAGCCCGCAAGCCACAACTACTGAGCCCACGAGCCACAACTACTGAGCCCGTGTGCCACAACTACTGAAGCCCGCGCACCTAGAACCTATGCTCTGCGGCAAGAGAAGCCACCCCAGTGAGAAGCCTGCACACTGCAATGAAGAGTAGCCCCCACTCGCCACAACTAGAGAAAGCCCATGCACAATGACAAAGACCCAATGCAGCCAAAATAAATACATAAATAAATAAATTTATTTTAAAAAGTATTAGGGAAGATAGTGTATAGATGACAGCCCTAGTATGAGCATTCCAGGAGATGGGGCAGTATTTATGGGTTCATTCAGTCTATGATTGACCTTTCCTCCAGTTTACAGAAGTAGCTAAAAATCCCCGGGCCTTAGGGCACAAGCCCTCCTGGCAGCCAGGAATATGGAAAGAGGGAGGGCAGGGCTTTGTGAGGCCAGACTCTCACCAGATAATAAACCAGAATAGACACGTCTAATAGAAATCTAATAAATGAATTAATAAACTAAATAACATAAATGTGTCTATGAATCCCCATATATCTCAGCATATAAACATACATAGCTTTCTACATATTAGTGGCATACATAATGTGTATGTGTGTTTGTAGATTTAAATAGAGTGGTATATAAATATATTTATATAACTACACCAGTCTTGTGGAACGTGGGGGTAATTATGCAGATAGCTCAGGCATGTTTTTTGAAAATTGTAGCCATTTTCGTATTTGACTGAAAATTTCACTGATATCCTGATGCTCCCATGTATTTAGATTTATAGATTATGTGTATATTTTCTAGTTTGTATATATTATATATATATATAAAATAGGTATTTTATATATTTGCTGTTTTTCAGAGGGGAGTTGCTGAATCTGTGTAGATAGCCGAAGTGGGAAATTCAGACTCAAATAATCTACTTCGGGGCTTAGATAACCTGCATTTACTCATTATGTGAATCCAGTTCTAAAATCTTCACTTATTTGGTACTGCATAGGGCCCCTACAAATTTGAACCAGTTGAATGCACTTCATTTTGCTTTTGAGAATGCAGGTGTGTGGTGAATAATTAGGAGGACCTATCGGGTCCACTTTGAATTATCCACCCTCTTGAAGGGAGGAAGAGTGGAAAACTGTCCAAGAAATAACTAAGAGAAATAATTTCAATTTGGCTTTGTGATGAAGTCAGAATTTTCTCTCTCACTGTCTGTCATGCACAGGCACGGACAAGCATACATACATAGATACACTCACTCTTTTATCAAACTGACCCTAGTTTCTTTCTGGGCTGGACTAACAGCAGGTTGAATGTCCCTGGAATGCTTATGTTTGCCTTAGATGTATTTTTGATGTATTTGTGAAAGGAGGTGAGCTCCACGTCCTTCTACTCCGCCATCTTGATTCCGAGCCTCTCTATGACATTTCTGCTTATCTCCCAGTTTGGTTCTGTATTTGAAACTGGAACAGATATTGGAACTGCGTCCCCCCAAACTGCATCCAAGAGCTGGGGCTCAGAGTCACACAGTGGACAATGGGGGTGGGAGGAAAGCTGTCTGCTACCATCTTCCTGTCCCCTGCGCACAGTCCAGGCTGAGCTGACTGCAGAGACTCCCAAGACTCTGCTTTACAGGCCCACTGTGATGATTGTTTTTATGAAAAAGAACATAGATGAGTTTTATTAAGATTCCTCTGCCTCGGGCTTCCCTGGTGGCGCAGTGGTTGGGAGTCCTTCTGCTGATGCAGGGGACACGGGTTCGTGCCCCAGTCCGGGAGGGTCCCACATGCCGCGGAGCGGCTGGGCCCGTGAGCCATGGCCGCTGAGCCTGTGCGTCCGGAGCCTGTGCTCCGCAACGGGAGAGGCCACGACGGTGAGAGGCCCCGCGTACCGCAAAAAAAAAAAAAAAAAAAAAAGATTCCTCTGTCTCTGGGTTGGTTCAGCAACAACTTAGCTTTAAATATGGACCTCATTCTCCTAACTGCTTCTTTTATCTTGTTGGCAAAACCAAAATGAAGCATATGAGAAGAAAACAACCTGGCCTTGGAAAAAGACCACACTGTTTAAACCCAAGATTGGCTACTTGTGGATGAAATAAAGTAAAAGGGAGTTTTCTGAATTGTTCAGTTTATTTATTTATTTCTATTTATTTATTTATTTACTTATTTTTGGCTGTGTTGGGTCTTCGTTGCTGTGGGTGGGCTTTTCTCTAGTTGCGGTGAGCTGGGGCTACTCTTCGTTGCGGTGCGCAGGCTTCTCATTGTGGTGGCTTCTCTTGTTGTGGACCTCGGGCTCTAGGTGCCTGGGCTTCAGTAGTTGTGGCTCACGGGCTCCAGAGCGCAGGCTCAGTAGTTGTGGTACACGGGTTTAGTTGCTCCGTGGCATGTGGGATCTTCCCGGACCAGGGCTTGAACCCATGTCCCCTGCATTGGCAGGTGGATTCTTAACCACTGCGCCACCAGGGAAGTCCCTAAACTGTTCAGTTTTAAACATCCCACTTTATTAAATACATTCAACATGAAACCAACTTTTGTTGTTTTACTTGAATCACATCTCCACTTTGGTATGGGTCTGTAGGAAGAAGGAATGGAATTGCTCTGTTAGGTTCCTGGATGCTGTTCTATTTCATCCACACTCCCGGTGGTGCCATTAATCACAGTGTGGACATACCAGCTTTCTAGATTTAACTTGGGATATACGTGGTCACATACTACATAAGTTTGTGCCAGAAGAATGAAATGGGCCAAGGAGCACAGGACAAGCTACTCATCTACTCATCCAGCAAAGATTTACTGAGCCCCTTTTGTGTGCCAGGCACTGTGTGAGGTTCTGGGGTGGCGAGAACAAGATCCTGTCTATGAGGTCCTTACGGTACATATGTGTGGAAGAAATGGACATATTAACAAATAGGTATAATACAATGCGTAAAATGTCGTGAAAGAAATAACACACGGGACTTCCCTGGTGGCACAGTGGTTAAGAATCCGCCTGCCAATGCAGGGGACATGGGTTCGATCCCTGGTCCAGGAAGATCCCACATGCTATGGGGCAACTAAGCCCGCAAGCCACAGCTGCTGAAGCCCACGCGCCTAGAGCCCGTGCTCCACAAGAGAAGCCACCGCAATGAGAAGCCCGCGCACCGCAACGAAGAGAAGCCCCCTCTCGCCGCAACTACAGAAAGCACGCGTGTAGCAATGAAGACCCAACGCAGCCAAAAAATATACAAAAAAAGAACATTTAATTTTTAAAAAAAGAAATAACACACGAGCACTATAAAAGCACAAAAGAGCAGTGGAATCTAACCTACTCTTCGGGGTGGGGGTGAACTCTCGAGGACGAGCAGATGATGAGAGCCAGAACTTTATTTTATTTATTTTTGTACCTCCTCGTCCTAACTATGATACCATGCTTGTCGAAAGAATTGATCAAGGAGGTGTTACGTCTCTGGAAATGCAGCGGCACCAGCACTGTGGTATGAGTCAGGAGGTCTGCGTTCTGGACCAGGCTCTACGACTGCAGTCTGTGACTTGGTCCTGCCACTGCTTGTCAAGATGGAACTAGGGGAAGATCCTGGGCCAGGGCCAGACCTCCACTTCCCTGGTTAATTAAGTATACCGTCCCTTGTCCCCGTATATGTGTAACACATAAGAAATAAAACCATATAATGGTTTTATTTTATCTATAATGCATTCATAAAATAGTCGTCAGCTCTCTCTAACCCTGTCCTTTCCCAGTTTTCTGTGAATCTTTAAAAAAGTATTTTAAAGTTATTTGGGAGAGTATTTATAACTCCAGACTGTTTTTCACAAAAGTTAGGACAGGTTGACTAGCACTGAGGCTGGAACCCGGAGAAAGAGACGTAATATGAAAGGAGCCATTTGGCTTACTTTGGCCAGTGCTAACCAACAGTTTAAAACCACACTAGTGAATTCCCTGGTGGTCCCGTGGTTGGGACTCTGCGCTCTCACTGCCGAGGGCCCAGGTTCAAACCCTGGTCGGGGAACTAAGATCCTGCAGTGGCGTGGCCAAAAAAAATAAATAAATAAAATAAATAAAAATTTAAAAAATAATAAAAGAAATAAAACCACCCTATACTTAGAACAATGGGGTGATGGGCAGGGCCCAGGGACTGTATCGTGTTCTCTACAAAGAATGCTGTTTGTTTCTCTGCTTGAGTCCAGCAGAGAGGAAGACTGGTGGCTGAAGTGTCCTGACCTGATTGGAACAGGAGGCCTCACATCCCTGCTGATCAACTTGCCTCCTTTCCTTTTCCTTAAGCTGAAGGGAGGAAATAAAACCGAAATGTTCTCTTCTACCCAAACAACTCAGTGTTAAATCTGAAAGGCCTAACCCTTCTCACAGAATTCATTGCTCTTTGCCTCTAGAACACTCAAGTGCTCGCTTACCTCAGTTTTCTCTTCTGCAAAATGAGTATGGTAATTCCTGTCCTAACTTACTATTCAATGTCCTTCACTTTTATGGTATGTTTCATGATTTGTAACTTGTAGTTGATTAATATCTGTCTTCCTAACTTGACAGAGATATTCAGGAAGACAAGAGCTGTGTTTGTTTTCCTCTCCATTTAATTCCCAGCATCTAGTACAATGCTACCGTCCAGTCACGCAATAAATACGTTTGAATAAATGAATGAATGGTATTGTCAGGATCAAGTAAGATGAAGTATTTAAAATACTTTCGAAAAATTGTACAGGTGAAATGTGTGTAAAGCATCGTTTTTAGTTAACTAGATTGTAAATTCCTTGAGTCTAGGAACCAAATCTTATACTCTTTATTTCCCATTCAACCTAGCAGAGTACTCTCCGCATAGTAGGTGCTCTGTAAATAATTATGCTCATCACAAGAGTATTTAAAAGAAAGTTATAATAGTTGCAATAAACAATCCAAAAGTGAATTTAAGAAAAACAGTTCCATTTATAATAGCATTAAAGTAATAAAATACTTAGGAATAAATTTAAGGAAAAAGTAAAAAACTTATACTCTGAAAACTACTAAACACTGTTGAAACCTAATTAAATTAAAGAAAACCTAAATAAATGTAAAAACATCCCATGTTCATGGCAATACTTCCCAAATTGATCTACAGATTCAACACAATACTTATATCAGAATCCCATTTGGCTTCTTTGTAGAAACTGACAAGCTAATCCCAGAATTCATATAGAAACGAAAGGGACCCAAAATAGCCAAAACAACCTTGAACAAGAAGAACAAGGTTGGAAGACTCACATTTACTGATCTTTAAACTTACTGCAATGGTACAGTAATCAACAGAGTATGGTACTGGCATAAAGATAAACATATAGATCAATGGAATAGAATGAGAGTCCATGAATAAACTCTCACATTTACAGTCAACTGATTTTCAACATGAGAGACTAGAAAATTCAGTGGAGGAAGAGTGCTCTTTTCAAGTGGTGCTGGGACAACTGGACAGCCACGTGCAAAAAAATTAAATTGGACCCCTACTTCACACTGTATACAAAAATTAACTCAAAATGGATCTTAAATGTAAGACTTAAATGTAAGAGCTAAAAATATGAAACTCTTAGAAAAAATCATAGGTGTAAATCTTCATGACTTTGGATTAAGTAATGGTTTCTTAGATAAAGGCACCATAAGAAAAATAGATACATGGACTTCATCAGAATTAAAAACTTCTTGCTTCAAAGGACACCATCAAGAAAGTGAAAAGATAATCCACAGAATAGGAGAAAATATTTGCTAATCATATATCTGATAAGAGACTTGTATCTAGAATATATAAAGAACCCTTATAACTCAATAATAAGGAGACAAGTAGCCCATATGGGCAAAGGATCTGAATAGACATTTCTCCAAAGAAGAAATACATGCCAATAAGCACATGAAAATATGTTCAGTACTGTTAGCTATCAAAGAAATGCAAATCAAAACCACTAGGACCGCTATAATAATAATAAAAACAAGAGAATAATAGCTGTTGGTGAAGATTGGAAAAATTTTAACCCTCATACATTGCTGTAGGAATATAAAATGATACATCTGCGTAGGAAACAGTCTGGTAGTTTCTCAAAATATTAAACCTAGAATTACCCTATGACCCAGTAGCTCCACTCCTTAAGTATATACCCAAGAGAAATTAAAATGTAAAATGTGTATATGAATGTTCATAGCAGTGTTACTCATAATAGCTGAAAATTGGAAACAACCCAAATGTCCATCAACTGGATAAATAAAATGTGGAATATTCACAAAATGGAATTATTCAGCAATAAAAAAGGAACGAAGTACTGATACATGCCACGATACGGATGAATCTTGAAAATATTATGCTAACAGAAAGCAGCCAATCACAAAAGACCACATATCACATGATTCCATTTATATGAAGTGTTCCAAGTAGGTAAATCCATGAAGTGAGAGAGTAGATCGGTGATTTCCTAGACCTAGGAGTGTTGGGGTGGGGCCCATAGATATAGGATTTCCTTTTGGGGTGATGAAAATATCCTGAAATTGATTGTGATGATGGTTGCACAACCTGGTGAATATATTAAAAACATTGAATGGTACACTTTAAATAGGTGAATCATATAGTATGTGAATTACACCTCAATAAAGCTTTTATTGAAAAAAGAAAATTATAATACAGTGCCTGCCCTTAGGGAGCCTACAAGTTAATTGAATTTTCTTTTTTTTTTTTTTTTTGGTTCTCCATTTTAAAAATCCTGGCTACTCCATTTTGAAAGTTTTTTTGTTTATTTATTTTCTATTGGCTACTGTAACTTAGTGCTTTGGAGTTTAGGGTAAAGTTGCAGGAAAGACATTAGAGAAAAAAGGGCAGAGAACAAGGGCAAAAGGGAACCCAAGGAGCTAAGTCTTTGGGAAGAGGCCTGTTCACTCTCCTAGCCAGTCTAATAGGTAAGAACTTTGTCTTCAAGATTCCAAACATGAATATCTTCTTTTTTTTTTTTAATATATATCATCTAACATTTTAAATAACTGACTTAAAAATGATTTTAGAACAGCACCCATAGGAAAGTAAACGTGGGCATTATAATTAATCTACAGCTGGGCCAAGAAATAAACAACTGTACAGAGAAATTATTGTGCAAATAAGTACATTCCATTAAGAGGCCAGACAGATAGTAACATGTGGATTTAACTACAAACACGAATATTTTTGATTGGGAGTTCCAGTTTTGGTGGTGGTGTTTGGAACTGAGTTGTCTCAGCCACCTGCTTTGGGTGCAAAGGCAGATATAAAAGTATCCGCCTCCTATCCTTCTCTAGTCTCTCACATCTGTCTGAAGATCTGGATAATTGGTGGGTGTGGAAAGAAAGCCATGGAGAACTTGTATCCATCTGGAGAGTGGCAAGGCGAGAAAGAGCTGGGCAATGACTCAAGGAGATTGGAGTCTAGGAACAAAAGACTCGGAAAACCTCCCTAAGCATATAATGGGAAGGATCTTGGACATCTTGATGACTAAATTGACTCCAACTATGCTGTAGTTTTGATCGTAGTCTTGGATTCCTTCCTTTTTCCAGAATCCCAATTTCAAAGACGTGAATACCTTCACACACATTTGTTCTAAACAAGAGCCTTTGAACAGAGCCATCTTGACAGAGAGAAGGGGTTTGGGTAGGTGTGGGAAGCAGAGGGATCTGGCAGGGGGAAAAAAGGAGTTAGTGCTGGTCTTTAGGAAACAGTCTGATGAGGAAAATGATACTCAGCTCTTGGATTTAAGAAATAAAGAAGCAACAAATAGGAAGACCTTTGTTATTTGGGAAAAAAAAAAAGCCTTCTGGATGAGAAAATGTTGAGCAAGATTTTAAAGGAAGTTCAGAGCGTGGATTGAGGAAGCATTCCCTCCCTTGATGCTGGGCCCCAACCACAGGAATAGCTCCCCTCAGAGCTGGTTAACTGTGGCCCTTCACCTGCATATTCTGAGTGACTGGCTGAAGTCTAGTTAAGTGCCGACTGAGGGGGGGCAAGGTAGCGGGTCTTTTGAAGTAGCTTTGGTTTGAGTCTTGGCTGGGGAATTCAGTGCATTTACTTTTAAGGGAAGCGGAGAAGGAGAGTTGGGAGCCCTTGCTGTGGTGTAGGTTCCCTACACCAAAACAGACATGTGTTCTGCTCTCTGACCAGCCCTATTCTCTGCTCTTCTTATCCTAACTTGCCTAATTGATACCTTGGCTGATGGTGTCATTACAATGCTTGGATAATAGCCTGACCAGATGATTTCAAAATGGGAAAGGTGATTAATATGTTGGAAATCCAGCTGGGGCGAGCAGGGAAGGGGATGTCCTGAGAAATAAAAAATGGGAGAGGGTCCTTTTGTGTCCCCCATCGCCCACCCTTAGTTCTTCGACCTAAGGGAAGAACTTGGGGATAGAGTCTGATTTCCAGCTCCTTTTCGGTTTGCTGATCCCTCTCCATTTCTCTTCCCTACCTCCCCCAACAGCACACGTTCTGACACCTACAAGCTCATTACATGATGATGACCCATATTTTTATCCTTTTTATGAGCATCAAACACACATCGTCCTGCAAGCACTTGTGTTTTGTTTCCCTAGCGACGTGTGAGTGCCTTTGATGGTAATTTATTGTCGGGTTGAGCAGCCAGGTCTTAACTGTACCCTAAAATTGCGTACCATTTTGATGCCTCCAAACCATCCCCAAATGTACCTTTTTCCTACATAAGGGTGTGGGGCAACTCCCTTTTAACTGTCTTCTGTGGTAGAATATGGAGCTTAGAGAGAACATGAGGGAGGGATTCCCCTGCTGGGTTTCAGGGATGCCTTGGTCCCCAACTTCTAATTGCAGCTGGGCTGTATGAAAGTTTTGCTCCACTCAGCAAAATTTTTCTTCATGGCTTAGGTCAACAGGGCTTCACTGGTTGTGCAGAATGGTCAAAGAGCAGTTTCTACTCTGATAGTCGACTCTTCAGGGAATTTCCATTGTGGCTACTTGCATCTGTGAATTCAGATGGGCTTAGAAGTGAGAATGTTGCACCCTCACCTAGGGAGTCTGGGCTGTGAGAGGCAGTTGACCCAAAGCAATGCCCTCCTTCTGAAGTCATTCTGTAATAACCCGTAACTCCCACATCTGACCACTCGTTCACCTGGTTTAGGTAAAATTCAGCATCCCCTAAGGGGTGACCAGGGGGAAGAGAGGATGAGTAGTGAAGTCCTAAGAATGTAAATTTAGCCCAGGCAGAACTTTGTTCTTAAATATAATTGAATTTGGGCCCAACAGTCTTCTCTGACCCAGCCTAACCTTGTCCCTCAGTGTAACACAGAGCATCAAACTCTAGGGCGCTCAGATTCATTACAGGAGGATGAGTCAATGTTGAGAACAACTAAGAATGTAAGCCGTGTCTCGTGAAAGTATAAGGGGAAAATGGAGACTGAAATTCCTACCTCTCTTTCTGGAAAGGCCAGCATAACATCCAATGTTGACTTAGGTACTGTGCTAGAAACTGGTGTCTACCTATGGACTGAGTCCTGGTCGGCTCTTGTTACAGACTGTCCATTCCAGCTGAGTTCATTTGTTCTCTCTCTCCCACACATGACACTCACCACATGTGCCTGCTGGTACTTGCCTCCAATGATTTTTACAGGCCAGTTCCCTCCTTCTTCAACCTTAGGTACTGTTTCTCTGTCCTCCGTGTTCAACCCTGTCCCTTTCTTTTTTGCATACCTGGTCCTAAAAGTCTCTTCCACCATAAAGCTGCCTTATTGGCCTTACCTGACCCCTAGGACTCCATTGTTTTACAGTTCCTCAACATTTTATTATTTGTACGTATCTCTCTGTTCTGTTGCCTGCCTACATCCATGAAAGGACTTTCTGTGGCCATCTGAATGAGCCTCCTGACTGAAAGCAAAACTATTACCACCAGCTTCTTAGGTGGATAAAAATCTCTCTTCTGTTAAAGGCCTTCCAAAGAGGGAGAATTTACACGCTTCCTTGGCCTCCAATTTTTATGTCCAGTGGAGTTTTATAGATGCAGATGAATTTGATAAAGACAGTGGCTTCCATGGTGGAATCCATGTGAAATGTCATTTTCCATATGATAACGTGCAGATTGTATTTTCTCAAACTTCAGAAATTGAGTCATTTATCTGGAAATTTCAAAGAAATATGGGGCATCTGTCATGATGACCTGGTTCTCCGTTACATACAGAATAAAATCCAAATCCCATTTTTTGGTCTTCAGAGCCCTCCATAGTGACACTACATTTATCTCTATAACCCTTCACATAACCTAGACTACAACCTCTTGGTCTACTTTAGGTTCTGGAACTCATTCTATGCTCTTCTGCTTCCAGACTTTTGTACATACTATTCGTTCTGTCTGGAATGCCATTCCTTTCCTCATTGACCTATCAAGGTCCTATCCTTCATTTAAGCCCAACTTAAAAATCTTCTCCTCCAGGAATACTTCCTAGATCTCTCTAGTGACAATTATTTCTGTCTCTCCTCCAACTAAGGTGTCACATTATTTGAGCCTCTGTGATAGCGCTGTTTTGTACTGGAATAATATACATATATAAACTTAGCATAAGGCTTTGGACAGTAGGTGCTCAAGAAATATCAATTATCTGGAAAACATGGCTTGTTTTTACGTTATTTTGCTCTTACGGTTCTTCTCTAACCATGTCACCATTTTATACTGGCCAAATCGGTCTTTGCGTATTCTCCACCTCTGTCTATTATAAGAACAGATCATCTAAAATAATCTAGTGTGGGTAGAACTGACAGGTTTAAGAAGACCCTGAAAGCAGAACCATCCTTGGAAAGTTTCTGGACTGGTTTGAGATTAGCTTTCCTGCATGGCAAAGGGCATTTGAAGGAATGTCCATGATGAGCCACTTAGGGAGAAACCAGGATCAAGGGAGAGGCACCTGAAGATTAGAAGAAACTGATTTCTGGGAAAGGGATCAGTTTAAGGATTTTGTATGTCAGCGAAAAAGGCAATGTACTTGCTTACAGGTATTCATTTCACTCTCGGCACCAAGCTTGATTTTTTATGCTACAGTAATGTCGCTGACAGCACTTTTCCTGGCCGGTGCCCGAGGAAGGGCTAATAGCTCTGCTCCCATGTGCTTCTTGGTAGGAGGAGAAGAATGCGATGTTTTTTGACTGCTCCATATGCTTAAGACAATACAAATCTAAGCCTCCCAGGTCTCTTACCAATTCCTCCCATCAACTATTCACTCACCCATCATCTCAGGTCTCCTGACTTCCAACAAGGCCTTTGCATTCTAAGATAAACTCTTAGATTATTTCCCTTGTTACCCTCTCTTATTTCTGATGGTCCACATGGGTAATTTCTTCAGTCCTAGTCCTCTGTGCTCAATTCTGTAGCTTCTTTCTTGCCAAACGCTTGTTTATTATCTATCTCCTTTTCCTCCTCTAGCAAGTATTCTCTGACCAACTTCCGGAAATATCCTTAACCTTTCCTCATACTCCCCAGCATGGGTGGCTAGATCTCAGCCCAGATCTTTTAGTAATGTTCCTGTTTCTCTGTGTCTTGTTTTCTATCATCCAGGGAACTTCCCCATAAGGACATTACTTTTCTTTTTAACTCTGTATGCATCCATGTGGCCTCCAGTTTCTCCAGTCAGAGAAGTCATTGACTGGCTTTCTTTTGCTTGGAAAGTCAACCAACATTAACAGATGACAATAAAGAGAGATTTAGAAGCTGTTGACTTTCCGGATCCCGTTCTTCCGCCCCTAATCCTTCCTTTCCACTGCTCCTTCCGTCCCCAAATGCTGGCTGAGCATCTGCTATGTACTAGGCACTGCTCTAAGTTGCTATGCTTCTCCCTGTATACAGCTTATACTCAAAGCTCTTTCTGAGTGGTTGTTTAGATATTGGTTTGCTATGGGAAATTCCTTAATCAAATGTTCCCAGACAATGTCAGAAGTATGGAAGTCTCTGATTGAGTACAGAGTTAGGATTTCTCTTCTTTGTTAGCCACTCTCCCCATTCTTGGTATTTCTATTGATCATTGGTCCATCTCTCAGAACTTGATATAGAAAAGTTGTTTTGTGTCTCATCCTGTGATGAGCAGTTCGTCCATCTCAACCATAATTTTAGCATTTACTGAAGAACTCAAAGGATGGGAGTGGGGATACTAGATACTCCCCTCAAAAATAGAAGCCATGGTTCTTGCCTTCACAGAACTTAAACTTTAACAAACAAGACAGAAAGCATCATTTCTCCCACTGTCATATGTAAACACACACATGTGCTGGGTTATGCAATTAACTATTGTTGAAAAACTAAGTGGTTATAGGTGAAGTGGAGCAAAGAAGTCATCTCAGTTAGTTGGAGTTAACAAAGAAAGTCTCTTTGGAGGAAAGGGTTTTAAGCAGCTGGGTTTTGATGGGAGACTGTGGGAAGTAGAGGCCGTGAAGATAACATTCTAGGGGATAGGAGACGATATTCAATCACAGGCTTAGATGTAGGAGGGAGTAGGGGGGTGGGAGTTGGTGAATGGGTTATCTTGGCTGAAGCGCCAGGTCTAAGTAGGAAAAATAAAAAGAAATAGGTTCAATGAGAGATTAGGGGAGAATTGGTGGAGGACCTAGATGGCCAGACTAGGTTGATATGTCTTCCTAGCTGGAGGCAGGGGAATAAATAAAATAACTCTAGAAGGACTAAAATGTTCATTCTTCTCCCTAGATCTTGAGAGAAAGGGATTAAGACTTTTGGAACTCTGACTACTACCTGACTTAAGGGCTCTTCTAACATGAGGGAAGGAACAAAGACCAATTATAATATAAGCCAAAGGGTCTGTTTTTTTTTTCTTTCAAAATATTGCTTAAATTTCAGCTGTAATTATTTATTCACAGGAACTCTGCACTTCACTTTGCTTGGTTCTATTCTGGAATCATAGATTGACCCTACAGAAATTAACTTAGCCGGTCAAATACTTCTGGCATCCTTCAGTCTACCCGTTGTTTCCTGTATAACAAGGTTTCAGGGTAAAGCAAAGAAACTTTCACACATGGTATCTGTCCATTGACCTTTACCTTTCTGGATTCACCCTCCTTGAGGGGAGGAAATATTCACAGAGGAACTACCTTTGAATTTTGCCAGCCTGTTAGAGGGAGGTCTTTTAAATCTGGGTTATATTAACTACCACAGGGGAGGAGAGTCCCAGCTCTAGCTTCCAGGCCTTTTATGATATTTTCACCTTGGACTGCTGCTGGAATTTCCTCTGAAGCAGAAGGAGGGGGTGGTCACTTTCCATATAATGCTTAAACATGAACGAGAGGGAAAAGATACTATAATGTGTCTACCTCTTCCCTTTGGTATATTTAGGTTTAAAAGACAAAATACCAAGAAAGAAATTAAATTTTGTAGAGAAAGAAAGAATAGACTTACCAAAGAAAGAAGAACTTCCCAACAGAGTGGATTATTGAAAATGATTATTGAGGGGATTGAAGGAAATTGTGTAGTTCCTTTATCTGAGGAGTTAGAAGAACTGGATCAGTTACCAACTGTCTGCATGATTTTGGAGGCAATGCAACGAATGTGGAGACCTCCAAAGTTCTGTCTTCAGGGCTAAGATTCAGTGATTTCAGAACAGGACATAGAGAGAGGAAGGCAGAGTGACCCGAAACTGTCTTTTCACACCTCTCTTCCCCATGGCTCCATGCCCTTCTGCTTCCTCAAAAACATATTTTTTTGTCTTTCTAGTTCAGAGATAGAAGACTTTGAGGAAGTGAAAATGAAGTTTATTCAACCTAGATGTGCACATGGAATTTTGTGACCAATTCTGTAATGATTCTTATATCTGAATGAATAGCCAAAGTGAAATTTCATACTGACATTGGGTCATCTCTTTATTCCTGATTTGTGGATTATCTACTTGGTGGATTTTTGCAGAGTCTGTACTTCCACTGCCTTGGGTCTAGCAGAAACGATGTGTCAGAAAAAGCATCAGGGATAGACACAGATGGTGTGTTTGAGTGTGTGTGTGTGTATGAGTGACTTTGTGTAGGTAAAGTGATGTACCACTTTTTTTGGTAACACTAATTACATTTTGAGCTTGTATATTTATTTTGGAATCTGTTTAATGGTGGCCTCTACCACTAGATAGAAGGCTACACGCAAGGCTTATGTTTATTTTGTACACCATTTTACACTCAACATTTAGTGTAGGACATAGCACAGAGTAGCCAGTCAACAAATGAAAGAATTATATGCGTCTCTGCTCTCATCCACTGACCTGGATAATGAGAAGGGCCTACTTTCCAGGGGCTGGGAGGATTCTATACTATGGCAAGTGGAGGAATCAGAGATGAGCCACAGAAACTGTGATCAGTTCTCCCCAGGTGAGGCTAGCAGCTCTAGGTCAGATCCCTCGTTCACATCCCCTGCCTATCACTGGCTGCATCTTATCGTAATACCTAGGGCACAGGCCAGGGAGTGATCCAGGGCTGGGGCTGGGAGGAGGTGAGTCCTGGATATCAGAATAGACGTCTTATTCCAGCTGCAGTGGTTCCAGATGTGGCAGGGTTCCAAGCCCACTGACCTGCAGGGCACTGTGGGGGGTCGGTGGCATGAGTCAGAGAGGAATGCGGGGCTGGTTGTTTCACTCTGTGAAGAGAAGTCGGTTCTCCATTCCTGTCAGTTCTCTAATGGCATCTCCGGGGCAGAGCTTAGAAACATTCAGTCGAAGAAGACAGACTGAGCACCCACGCTCTTCTGAATCCCCTAGAATGTTGGCAGGAGAAGAATTTAAATGGATTTGAATGGGCAGAGGACAATCCATAGACCAGCAAAATATCATAGTGTGTCTCGAGTGAAAGGAAGATCGAGAGATCATCTTATCCATACTTCTGCCTTCATTCCAGGTAAATAAAAATCCCTCCCCTTGAAGATTTTTCTGACCTATAAGATGGAGGCCATACCAGGGCAGTAGAAGCTCAGGGTAAATTCTCCAAGCTCCCATTTCCTCATTCTCCTGGTGGGACTGAGTGGACACACCAGAAAGATCTTTACTTCTACTTCCCTCAATGCTCTGCTTCTTCACATAGCACGCTGCACGTGTGGAGAGGCCCTCGTTCTTGGTTCTTACTGGAGAGGGGAGCTATGAGTCTTGTAAATGTGATGACATCGGCAATGACAGACTCTTCAGCTGCCTGCTAGTCTGTAATTGAAGCCAGGAATTCAGCACACACTAAGACACACCCAGCCTTCACTGTGGGTTCCCAGGAGTGGGTTCCTGCGCAGCCATCAGGCTGGGAGGACCCTCACTTAGCCAACCCTCTCTGACAAACTCCAGGTCCTCAGAGCTGAATCCTAAATTCCCAAACCAAGCAATAATTTCATCCCTCTTTCTGTTTCCGTTCCCAATTGTGCCTAAACTGTTCTTGCAAGTTATTCCCAGTTGCTAAATCCCCAGTAGGTGAGATCTAAGCTCCATGGTAATATCATGGGATGTTCTTTCATTTTGATTTAGTTGAAATCTTTTTTGTTATAATCAGAGCCTAAAATTGATCAAACCAGAAAGCTTCTACACTGCTTTGAAGCTCCAGGCAAATAGGTTGGGGATTTTTCCTGCTGTTCTCCACCTCTCTCCATAATGAGATGCTTTGTTTCCGTGAGTGAATCGGCCCTGATCCAGACTTTCAGACTCTGTGACAAGACATTTCAACCCTCCCTCTGCCTCCAGGCAGGACTGAATTTAACTCATCCTAGGCTGAAGGCTGTCTCCTGTAGACCTTGTTTCAAGATTTCCTGAATCTTTGGCGTCTTTTGGTTGACCATGCACAGCTCTTTGCCCCTGTTGTCGAATCTTAATTTCCTTTGGTGATTCCAACACATTACTTCTCATTGTGAAAAGGGAGATCCAGGTAGGGTGTTCCCTGGCAGTCTAGTGGTTAGGACTCTGAGCTTCCACTGCCGGGGGTCTGAATTCGATCCCTGGTGGGGGAACTAAGATCCCGCAAGCCATGAGACATGGACATACACACACACACACGTGCGTGCATGCACACACAAAAGAGAGAGATCCATGTCTCATAACTTTCCAGCTAAAAGTGCTCAGTTCTTTTATAAAGCTTCTCAAATGTTAGTTTGGTCTCATGTCTATCTTCCTTATACCAGAAGAGGAAAGTTAGTGTTATTTGAAATTTGCCTTATTATCTGAGCAGTGTTGACCTGAGCTAGTTGTCCATATTTTTGTCACTATTGTTACTGTGCCTCCACTCCAACGACCTTTCTTTGGACTGAGACTTCAAATGTAGTTTTCTCTACCTGGGATGCCTTTCCCTCTCTCATCAGTCCTGACCTACTGTTACCTCCAGGCCCTGTTCCGTTTTCTCTCTCTCTCCCTCTCCACTGCCTTTCCTAACTCTGCATTTCCTTTGTGTTCCCAATCCTTCCAATCCCCCTAGCAGCAATGTAAAGAAGTTCGTTCAGCTGGCCTCAAGACCTGCCCTCACCTCACTGTCTTCAAATACGGATCCCAGATGAGAAGAGCCCTGAGGAGCATACAGGGGATCAGCATTAGAGTAGAGAGAGCTGCATAATAGCATGGAAGTCAAGGACCCCAGAGTTCTGGTGTGGGTCTTAACCTTGGGCAGCTCATAACCTCTCTGGACTTTCAGTTAATTATTCGGACAAGGAAGTGTTATATCAGGCCATCTCTAAGAATGCTTTAAACCTGAAATATTATGAATTTGTGTTTTCCTTTCTTTCTTGTTCTCCTCCAAAATTATGGACAGAACTCTATAAGCAGGGAAACCACAGAATAGAAGAATGAATTAAAAGACATAATTGGAACTCACAGAGGAAGAACCATGTGAAGACCAGGGAGGAGATGGCCACCTACAAGCCAAGGAGAGAGGCCTCACAAGAAGCCAAACCTGCCAACACCTTGATCTTGGACTTCCAGCCTCCAGAACTAAGAAACAAATTTCCGTTTAAGGAAAAAAAAAAGACCTAACTAGTAGGGGGTGGGGGGGAAGCCATTTTAATGTGTAGGTAGTGCTGGTGGTAATGATTGAAAATTTGTAGCAGAGATGAGAGAGGGCACTGTGCCTTTTTATCCTCTTGCAATCTTACAAAAATTGCTGTGATCTGTTTTAGAGGGTAGGGAAGTGGCTATGGCCTAAGCCTTACATCCTTTGCACAGTGACCCTGTATCCCAGAAATATGTTTATTCTACTGTGGGAAGGTGGGTCCACCCTCCCTAGAGTCATTAAAAAAGACACTACATTAAGTTCTTACTCATTTCTTCCTTAGAAACTCCCAAGTCCTATGTGAGTAAAAAAGAAGATTATTTCCATCTGGAACTAAAAAAGAAAATCTTCATTTTCTAAATGGAACTCAAGCTTCTTCTATGATATATTGGTTGTTATGCTTCATAACAATCCCTGTAAAATAAAAGGCCATAAAACCCAGTAATTTATAAGGTTATGTGGCTGTGTGTGTGTGTGTGTGTGTGTGTAATTTATGTGATTACCACTGTGTACTAGAAGAGACTTAGAAAGTGTCATGCTGACCACATCACTTACCCTAAGCAGGGACAGATCCACATTAGTTTAAACAACTGGAGCACTTAGATGTTTTTTAAAGGATTTTTTTAAAAGGGGATCCCTGAAGAGCTAAAGGAGGGAGGGAGATGAATATTTATTAAATACTTATTCTATGCTGGGTATTGCAAAAGACTATATACCATATTTGCCTAAATATAAGGTGAAGTTTTATCTTCTCAAAATAAATTCTCAGAAAAGAATTTGGTTTATATTTGAATCCTTGCAAAGTGTCATATTGTAGAATATGTTTTCAATTACTTGATTTTGAAAAATTAGGTTCTTTTTTTGGGAAGACACATTAGCTGACAAAACAACAAACAAACACCCCCCCAAACAAAAAACAGAATCGATGCTAGTTTGAATTGCTTATAGAGGCTATTTGATGGAATTTGTTAAAACAAAACAAAAACCACTTCAGTTTCTGGGAACGTGACAGTCTAGGTTATTTGAATCAACTTTCCTGCTGAAAACAACTAAAAATGCTGGATAAAATATTGAAAACATCTTAAAAGCATCAAAGAGGTGACAAGAGGGCTTCCCTGGTGGCGCAGTGGTTGAGAGTCCACCTGCCGATGCAGGGGACACAGGTTCGTGCCCCGGTCCAGGAAGATCCCACGTGCCGCGGAGCGGCTAGGCCCGTGAGCCATGGCGGCTGAGCCCGCGCATCCAGAGCCTGTGCTCCGCAACGGGAGAGGCCACAACAGTGAGAGGCCAAAGGTACTGAAAAAAAAAAAAAAAAGAGCTGAGACGATAGTAAGAAAATATCAGGCCAAATCTAATGGAAAATGAAAATTCAAAGCAGTATAAGTGGAAAAAAGAGGGCAGTTTTGACCAGAAGGTATTTGCTGATCAAGGCAAACTTGAACTCTGGTTTTGATGGCTGGTCTCAGAAGTTAAAACTCAGGGTTGGCTAAAGTGGGGAGTCTAACAGGAGACCCTTTTCACATTACAGTGAAGAATCAAAGGGTTACACCCTCCAGGTAAGGGTGAAACAGAAGTAAACCTAATTTTTCTTCTCACTCCTGAAGGACTGCAAGAAAGTGTCCCTGGTGCTGAGCAGAGCAGAGGGGGAAATTCCCAGCCAGCCTGATTTGTAGCCAAATTTACATTACTCTGGTAACCAAGGAAAACCTCAAACCTTGAATTTAGTTTAAAATGATGCCAGGCAAGTATTTCCCTAGGCACCTGGCAAAGGTAAATGCAAATCCTCCCTCAGTGAAGGCACCTTAATCCTAACCTTCAAAAATGCCCACAAGTAATTCTTCAAAGGCAATGAATAAGCAAACATACAGGGAGGGAAGCCACCTTGAATGAGGATCAGCAAAAACAATAGACAGAAACAGATTCATGACAAATTCAGACATTGAAGCTCTCAGTAATATATTATAAAACCAGCTTGAAAATAGTTACAGGGAAAATATGAAAAGTGATCTCGTGGATCTGAAACAGAGCCAAGTAGAATGAATCTAACAGCAGATTGGATCCAGTTGAAGAGAGAATTGGCACACTAGAAGATAAGTCAGGGAGTTCCCTGGAGGTCCAGTGGTTAAGACTTTGCCTTCCAATGCAGGGGGTGCAGGTTTGATCCCTGGTCGGGGAGCTAAGATCCCACATGCCTTGCGGCCAAAAAAACAAAACATAAAACAGAAACGATATTGTAACAAATTCAATAAAGACTTAAAAAACATGGTCCCCATCAAAAGAAAAATCTTTATTTAAAAAAAAGAAGATAAGTCAGAAGAAATCTAGAATGCAGCACAGAGACACAAAAATATGAAAATATGGAAGAGGGTTGAGAGATGTGGAAGATAGAGTGAGAAGACCTATCATATGTTAATTAAAGTTCCAAAACAAAAGGAGAGAAAGGACAGGGCAGAGGCAATATTTGAAAAGTTAATTACAGAATTTTCTAAAACCAATTAGTCACTAAGAAGCCCAATGAGTTCTAAGCAAGTTAAATAAAGAAATTCACACTTAACAAGTGTCAGTGAAACTGCAGAACATGAAAAATGAAGAGAAAAAAAATAATAAGCCAAGTAAGAGGCCTGCTTCTGGCCACAAAGAACTAGCTGGCTTGGAACTTTATCTCCCACTGTAAACAACTAGAAAATACATATGAAAAGCTATTTTCAAATACTGAGACAAGAAGCAATGAAGGACTGTGATCCCTGAGAGAGGGAAACAAACAAGGTGAACCCTATAATCACCCTGGATTCCAGTCTGGAGGCAAGTCTGAAACAGCAGCAACAGAGAGAGTGGGCATCTAGCAGAGTGTGGTGGTCGTGCTAAGTTGAGATAGAAATTGGAGTTCAGGGAAGCTGAGGCAGCTAGAACTGGTGGGTCGGGATACTTTAGAGGAGGGAGCCATGCAGAGAAAGAGCTCCAGGAGTCTGCCTACAATCTCCTAGAATTTTTGGATGAATACTAATTTGTGCCTGGGTGGGGTAAAACTCCATGATGCTGAACAAAGAACAATAGCAGATAAGTGTAAGTTGAACAATTCTAGAGTTTACACAGGGCTGGGAAACATTCAGATTCTGTCCATCCAGAGTAGAGACATCACTGAACACCTGGAGTAATCAGTAGAAACTCCAGAAGGATGATGCCTTAGTATTAAGGCTAAACTAGCCCAGACTCATCCCTAACAGTCCATGTATGTTCTCACAAAGACACAAATGGTCACAGCAGCTTTATTCATAATAGCTAGAAACTGGGAACAACTCAAATGTCCATGACCTGGTGAATGGATAACGAGTTGTGCTATGTACACAACGAGATACTTCTCAGCAACAAGAAGGAATGAACTATCAACACATACAACTTCAGAATACTGGAGAGCATATTTTCATATATGAGTTTCCTCCCATTATTCTACTAGAGTTGTTATGTTTTTTTTATTTATTTGCAGGAGTCTCCTGCACAGTCTATATAGACGCTACTCTGAGTGTGGTTCATGATCAGCAGTATTGGCATTACCTGGAGCTTATGAGAAATGCAGAATGTCAGTCCTGCACCAAACCTACTGAATCGGGCCCACATTTTAACAAGATCCCCAGGTGTTTATTCTTTTATGTTTCAAAATGTGCCTCCCTTGACCCATTATTTTAGGATTTGGTAAATATTATATTCACCTGCAATCATATCCTTCTTGACTTAAAAATTTTCATCATATCCTACTCTCCAAATTTTATCTTTGCATATAAAGATCACTATTGTCATAAGTTGGCCCTCATCTCTTCCCTGGGCCATCCCTGACTTCATTTTGTCTTAGGGAGAATCTAGGAGTGGGTTCTTATCCTATGTGTGGCTATGCCATTGTCTTGTACAAAATCACATCTGAACACTGCCCTGTAAGCATTCTAGTATTCTTGTGCTCCCAGTGCCGAAGAGCAGAGCCCTGCCCTCTGATGACAGAGATATAAAAGTACAAATGAACTTATCTACAAAACAGAAATAGACTCACAGACATAGAAAACAAACTTATGGTTACCAAAGGGGATAGAGGGGGGAGGGATAAATTAGGAGTTTGAGATTAAAATATACACACTACTATATATAAAATAGATAACCAACAACGACCTTCTGTATAGCACAGGGAACTCTACTAAGTGTCTTGTGATAGCCTATAATGGGAAAGAATCTCAAAAAGAATGTATATATGTATAACTGAATCACTTTGCTGTACACCTGAAACTAACACAATATTGTAAATCAACTGTATTTCAATACAAATTTTAAAAAATAGAGAAGGGAAAGACTAGACGTATGAAAGCATGAAGGAGGGTTAGGAGTCTGTTGAGATAATTCAGACATAACCAGTTTGGTTCTAGACCAGGTTTAGGACTATACAAATGATAAAGGAGGCATGCCAGATTCAGCCTCTGGCTGGGGTGTCTGTTGTTGCTGGGAGGTCAAGGAGCTCAGTTACAGCTGAACAAGGGCCCTCATGTAAGTTGTGGGCACGAAGAGATTGGCCTCACCTTACACCTATGCTGTGCATCTTTTGTCCCCCACCCTGGGGCTTCCCTATTGCTATTGACGCTTAAGAAGGCTGTGCACAGCATACACACACACACACACACACACACACACACACACACACACATATATAAACATGTATACACACATACCTAAGGTAGTTAACACCTCAAGGGACAAACATTGAATAATGGAAGTTAGCAGTTACTGTTTTCCTTCTTTCCCCTAGAGAGACTGGGGATACAGTTGCTTCACTTGGCCCATTTGAAGGCGTCCTCCCATGTGAAGCAACAACTTTTCTAGAAGCCATGGCGAGCTATGTAACACAAGCCTTTTGATTTGCCCCTTTTTCCTGCTTTGCTTTCCTCATCCTTCACTCTTGCTTCCCTGGGATTGTACCCCTCAATAAAGTATTATCACATAAACTCCTTCAGGCTCTGATTTCTAGAGCCAAGAACTCAGAAGAGAGAAGAGTAGAATCTGAGAGGCAATAAGGTGGAAGAATGTGAAGGGTTTGGTAAGGGCTTGGCTGTATAAGGTAAAGATTAGGGGGAATTTAAAAATTAGCTCCCAGTTTCCATAAACTGGAGGCCTGGGGCTGGAGTACTCTTCATAGCACTGAGGAAATGGGGAAAAAAGAGTCAACTTTACTGCTTCTTCGTATGGGGGAGCATAAGGTGTCTCTATCACAAATAGATAGTTCAAAAGTCTCTGGTCTCAGACACTATAAAACTCTTAGAGGAAAACATAGGCAGAACACTCTATGACATAAATCACAGCAAGATTTGTTTTGACCCACCTCCTAGAGAAATGGAAATAAAAACAAAAATAAACAAATGGGACCTAATGAAACTTAAAAGCTTTTGCACAGCAAAGGAAACCATAAACACGATGCAAAGACAACCCTCAGAATGGGAGAAAATATTTGCAAATGAAGCCACTGACAAAGGATTAATCTCCAAAATATACAAGCAGCTCATGCAGCTCAATATCAAAAAGCAAACAACCCAATCCAAAAATGGGTGGAAGACCTAAATAGACATTTCTCCAAAGAAGATATACAGATTGCCAACAAGCACATGAAAGGATGCTCAATATCACTAATCATTAGAGAAATGCAAATCAAAACTACAATGAGATCAGCTTGGTGTTTGTGACCACCTAGAGTGGTGGGATAGGGAGGGTGGGAGGGAGGGAGACACAAGAGGGAGGAGATATGGGGATATACGTATATGTATAGAAACTAAAAATAGAACTAAAAATAGAACTACTATGTGACCCAGCAATCCCACTACTGGGCATATACCCTGAGAAAACCATAATTCAAAAAGAGTCATGTGCCACAATGTTCACTGCAGCTCTATTTACAATAACCAGGACATGGAAGCAACCTAAGTGTCCATCGACAGATGAATGGATAAAGAAGATGTGGGGCTTCCCTGGTGGCGCAGTGGTTGAGCGTCCACCTGCCGATACAGGGGACACGGGTTCGTGTCCCGGTCCGGGAAGATCCCACATGCTGCGGAGCTGCTGGGTCCGTGAGCCATGGCCGCTGAGCCTGTGCGTCCGGAGCCTGTGCTCCTCAACGGGAGGGGCCACAACAGTGAGTGGCCCGCGTACCGCAAAAAAAAAAAAAAAAAAAAAAAAAAAAAAAAAAAAGATGTGGCACATATATACAATGGAATATTACTCAGCCATAAAAAGAAACAAAACTGAGTTGTTTGCAATGAGGTGGATGGACCTAGAGACTGTCATACAGAGTGAAGAAAGTCAGAAAAAGAAAAACAAATACTGTATGCTAACACATATATATGGAATCTAAAAAAAAAAAAGGTTCTGAAGAACTTAGGGGCAGGATAGGAATAAAGACGCAGATGTAGAGAATGGACTTGAGGACATGAGGAAGGGCAAGGGTAAGCTGGGATGAAGTGAGAGAGTGGCACTGACATATATACACTACCAAATGTAAAATAGATAGCTAGTGGGAAGCAGCCTCATGGCACAGGGAGATCAGCTCGGTGCTTTGTGTCCACCTAGAGGGGTGGGATAGGGAGGGTGGGAGGGAGTTGTAAGATGGCAGGGAAATGGGAATATATGTATACGTATAGCTGATTCACTTTGTTATACAGCAGAAACTAACACACCATTGTAAAGCAATTATACTCCAATAAAGATGTTAAAAAGAAAAGAAAAAAAAAAAGCCTCTGGTTTCCCACGTCAGAGTCCTCTCCCTGTGTCCTCTTATCATTATTTGATGTGTGTACATTTGCAACGGGGTTAGGACAAGCTGGGTTTGACTCTCAATCCTTTTTATGGTATAATGTAATAGAATGAAATAATAGAAAGGAATGCAGTCAGGATTACAGACGTATGAAATCATCTACCCTAACTTTAGTTAATATAGTTTAACAACTTAAAAACCTAATGAATAGATACAACAGGACCATTTCAAAAAAGAAAAAGAGCAGACTGAAGCAGCAAAGCTGTTTGTCTAAACTGGGCTATACTGGGTCCAAAGAAACACCCTCCCCCAAACAAGCAAGTTGTGAGGGAGAAAGTTTCTCCTCAAGGGCATTCAAGTATCTTTTTTCCCAGCCCATTAATCAACAACAAGTATTAGACTTAATTGTGTGTGGACCCCATATGAGGTTCTCTGCAGGTGGATACTAAAGAAACATTAGGCATCAAGCATCATTGGAGGACATGAAATACGGCAGGAGGTACAGGCCACGTGAGCATGAAATAAACCTGAATACTTACACAGAGCAAGCAAGTCTAGAACAGACTCATGTATCCAGCCACTGTGTACTCCTATGTAGCTCAGATTTAATATGCCCAAAAGTAGAACTCACCTACTTCCTCTAAACCTGCTCTATCTTTTGTAGACCCCACTTCAGTCGGGGGCATCCAGTTGCCTATGCCAGAAACCTGGTCATCATTCTTGACTCCTTCCTCTCCCTCTCCACCATTGATTAAATTACCAAATCCTCTCCTTTTCACTGTTAAATACTTCTCAAACCTACCTCTAGGGCAGGCAGTCTGTATTGACGGGACTCTAGTCTTCCAGTTTATTTATTTATTTATTTATTTTTGTATAAGTGATGACAGAATTTATTCATTCCATTATTCAACACATTTTTTTTTTGGCCGCGCTACGCGGCTTGTGGGATCTTAATTCCCCAGCCAGGGACTGAACCCACGCAGTGAAAGCACAGAGTCCTAACCACTGGACCACCAGGGAATTCCCAGTCTTCCAGTTTAGAGATCCCCGTGGTGAAGAGTCCTTTCAGACTCACATTCCTTTTTTGCATAAGTGACATACAGTGACTTTCAAACCTAACAAAACCCGAAGCTAGTCTGCACCCTTCCATCTACAGGAAATTAACATAGGCTCTTGAAGATTACCGTGTGTATCAAACCACATGGCAGATAGAAAAGGTGGTTGAGGCCCAAGGACCCTGCATGATGTCAGTACAGCTGCATGTTACTGGACAACCCAACTGCCCCATTAATTGGCCAAGCCAGAATGGGTTCTCCAAGATGAGGTGCTGTATGCGTTGGTCTTGGGATAGTCAGCTGCCAGGGCTTTGGGGAGCAGAAAATTGGATGGATGGGCTTGATATTCAGATAAAGTAGTCTGGCTCCTAAATTACCTGGATAATTGCCTCCTCGTGGTCTAGGGCTACCTGACCCCATACTCCTGGAGCCACAGGAAATCTGAAAGTCATAACTGTCTGTGAGAAACTGAATGGGGTGTCTGCCAGCACAGGAAATGAAAACAGATTGTTCAAAGTGGCAAATGAGCAATGTGCTCATCGGGGCAGGCCAAGAAAAAACAACCCAGAATGGGAGTGAGCCGGAGGGCTCTGAGAATTTTCTCACTCTGCCTATTGTTTGAATGTGGCTTGATTCATTCCCAAGTAACTCTATTTAACGTACACTTATCCCAGCATTGCTGGTAATTAAATCTCCATCCTCCAGGAAGCATTCCCTAGCTCTCCTCACCCAATATGGGCTCCTTGTTTATTCTGTGTTTACATAGCACCAGGGGACTCAGTCTGTACTGTATTTATTTGCACTATTTGTATGTAGCTTTGTGTTTTTGAGCCATTTTTCTATATGTGTGCCATGTTCCCTTAAGTGGGTGTATGAAAAATGTCTCTTCAGTAGCCATTTTCCCTTTTCCTTTCTTTTGCATTTTACAACTCTTTTCATTTGATACTGTCTAATAAAAATCTCCATGTACCTTCTTAATACCTTTATCCACACCTTGCCCCCTTTTTGCTGTTTGACTACAAGTATGAAATCCATGCTACATGTGCAGTCAGGATATAGTACAGGTGCCTTTAGGTTTTTGCTTTATGGATGATCTGCTTTAAGACAACATCTCTAGGAAATCTTTGCATCTAAAAGCCTGGATTCCTTGTGCATCCTCTGTGTCATTGCCACTATGCACAGTAAGCCCTACCCCTTCCCGTTCCTACAAAACATAATGGACTTCGCCCTACTCTGCTTGGAAAACCCTGTCCCCCTTCTGTGCTTGGCAAGTGAGGAAGAACTCAGGCTTCAAAACCTAGCTCCTCTCCCATCCCACCTGCTCCCAGAGCACTTTTTACAAACCTTTACTGAGGCCCATGCCCATTTTATAATGGTTGTCTCTTTTCACATTGGTCTTCACCAAAATGCATACCTCAAGACCACAGCTTGCTCGTCTTTATAACCACACCGCCAAACACTGAATCTTCCACGCACTAGATACTCATAAAGTGTTAGAGAACAAACACTTAATGGATAACTTCTTGCATAGAATGTTGACAGTTCTCTGTTCCACATCTCCATCCATCCAAGGAGCCTGGATGAATTCTTCTGACTTCATTCTTCATATGCTTCCTCTTCCTCGAGTATCAGTGTCCAGCTGGTCCCTTGTCTTTCTTTGCCATCAGCCCAACCCCGCCATTAATTGACCAAGGCAGAATGGGCCCGGGGTGGTTTAAAATCACTTCTTCATTTGTAAGATGTTTCTTCCAATATTTATCTCGTTATTAATCTCACATCTACTACGTGCCACACACTCTTTGTTTTAGGTGCTGAGGATACATCAGTTATGTGGCTTTTTGCCATCATATTTCTCGGCCACAAACACCAATGTATACAATACACACACCTGTCCTTAGCACCTATGCCATGCTAGATAGACATTAGCACCTGTATACATAACACTGCACTTCAGCAGTAATCCAACGTATACACTCACTAATCATACATTTACCTAAATAGCAAGCCTCCCAAGATACAGAGTATGCCACCTTCCCCTCCACTAATACATATCCATTCAGACACATGTTCTAATGAGTGTGCTTGTGGAGGTACACAAACACACCCGTAGACCTCAGCTTTCCCTGAACGCTCCTTCCTTCTTCCCTAGCAAGCTGTGGGATGTAGAAACATGCTCCGTTTCATCAGGAGCAGAAGGTCTTTGAAAACTATCCCGTACATATATTGGACCAATTTTCAAAATTGGGCAAGCCCCGGGTGAAAGTATCTTCTCTTAATTGCCAGTCCACTTGCCCCATTCTCCTGGACAAAGCAGGACCCGGAGACTAATTTGAGGCTGGAAACCATTTAAAGTGGCACATCAGCCTACAGGTAAAAATGAGGAATATCTATTGGAGAAGGACACGGAAAGGGAGGAAGAGATTAGGGAAACGATGGCCATTCTGTTCAAGGCGCAGCGGTCCTGTTTTAGATGTTCTCTGTCGTTCTCCTGCCCTTTACACATTGCTCCAAATCTTAAATTGTTAGACATCAATGTGTTCACGCTACCATCTCCAAGCAGAACCCTGACCAGTAATAGGATGCAATGCGTCCCACGTGAAGAGAACTAATACTCAAAGACCATCCTTTTATATATTTGATTTCATTAAAACCTTAAAACAATCCAAATGATAGATAGTACTTGTCTCCATTTTGTGAACAAGAAAACCAAGGTTCAAAGATATTAAGTAATAGTGATATTGGGATTTGAACTCAGGCCTGACCAACTTATGATCTTTCTTATTATCTTTCTTCTCATGTGCCAGGACTGACCTGAAGTCAGGGAAATTTGAGTTTTTAGAGTTTTTTGGATTTTTTCCAGCAGTGTAGGGGTGTTGTTCTCAGCCAAGGGCAAGAGTTATGGATATAGCCTTTGTTTGTGACGCAAAGAAACTGACCTGTGATAAAAGGGGTCTCCATATATTGGCAGCTGGTAAAATACTTTCACAGAGATTCTAATGATAACATATATCTTTGTGTGTGGTAGTTTACAGTATCTAAATATCTCCCATCTATTGAACCCCTTTGATATTCACACTAAGCCCTCTGAAGGATGCAGTCCATACTCATTTTATATTTAAGAAAACTGAGAAGCAGCAAAAAAAATGTGTCAGTATTTACTGAGGAAGCGATTTCTCTCTCTCATACACACACACACACACACACAACAAACACACACACTACCTACTAGGGGCCTCTGTGTATTTTCTCACATGCCATCTCTGTGAAATAGTATTATTTTGCCCATCTTACACATGAGGAAATATTTGAGTTCTACCATGAAACATTGCATTTAGCACTATTTTCCAACAAGGTCAACTGATTGGCATCTAAGTCATCCTGACGCGTGGGTATCACAAAGCCTGCCCTAAAGACTACCAAAGAGGGGGGTTGTTTCAGTCAGGAAATGTTTCCTCTGTCTAACTCAATCCTTGCTTCTGTAGTTTCATTCTGTTTCCTTGTGGTTTTTATTTCCCCAGAAAGAATGAAGAACTGCTGCCAGTGGTCCTGCAAATAATAACTCTTCAGAGATTTGAAGCCCATTATGCTGTTGAAGCTCCCAGACGCCACATTTTCATGTTAGAGTGGACTAACTCTGAGTGTCCCTCAGTAGAGGCTCAGAGCCATATGTAAGCAAGATCACTCTTCACTCTCGGGACCCTGAAGATATATTTCATGGGTCAAGAGGCCTTACAAGAAGCAACTGGCCTGCCCACCAATGGGGGGGGTGGGGGTGTGTGTGTGGATCTGAATAGACCAGGAGGACAGAAGGCTGGTGACGTAGTTTGCATCACGCCTCCCTGTCTTTCACCCTCTGGCCTTCTTCCCCAGACTTGAGGCCCTCTCCTTGCTTCTCTCCACAGATCTAGGTCCACTCCTTTTCCACCACCCTTTCCTGCTGCTTCTTGCAAAACACACATGGAGACGCACACGTGGCATCTTGTATATATCCTTTCATTGATTAAAAACTTTTATTTGTATTTATTTATTTTTTTTGCAGCATTTATTCCCAGGCGGTAAGTTTTTGTTTCTTCAGTTTCTTCTGGGATATCTTTTTCTTCTGTGAAACCTCCTCTTCTGGTTTAGGAACAATCTGTGCTTTTACAGTAGGGATCATCTCATTGTGGCAGGGAGAGCTCACGTATGGGTTGATCTGACCATGAGCTAAGTTCTGTGCCGCATCTTGGGGGCTTTGTTCACCTGGATGTGCTCAATGACCAGAGGATCTACATCTAAACCCTTACGGTCAACACTACTGTCTGCATTTCTGAGCATGTGCAGTAAAAATTCAGCACTCGTTTTGGGCCACCAACCCTGCATCCAGCCCCACTCTTTGGCCTGGGCCCACCTACCAACTCCACCACTGTAACGACGGAATGGCATACATTGCTCTGTAAAGTGACATCCTTCAGATAACTTGGTGGCTTTTTGGATATGCATACACTTAATAGGCTGGGAAGTTTCATGAGTGTTCTTAAAGTGAACACGAAAATTTGAACCTCTTGATTTGCATGATTTTGTGGGGTTTTCTGCATCTAGTGAATAGCAAACCATGTTTAGAGGTCACTTCAGGCCGCTTACCAGAAAAGCTAACCCTTCACGTTAATCCTTTACTTCCTGACTTAATTTTTCTCTATTTTGTTTCTTCACGTCTTCCCAGCATTTACCTCTGCAGCTCAATAAAGCGCCTCCTGGTCTGTCCTTGTCTCTCTTTGCCTTGGTCCCTGTGTCATGAGTGCCATCCCGTCTCCTCCATGGGACTGGACCCCACCTTTAGGAGGGGGATCTCCTCCTGCCTCTGGATTTTCCCTCGGCCCCCGAACACAGGTGGTCACCTCAGGAGTCCCTGACCTACACATCATCTGACGACCCTCCACGTCAGTGAATTATTTCTTAAATTCCTATTTAAGGTCTTGCTCTAATTCTGGATATGAAGCATTTGCCAAGAATAACGTTTTCTTGCTTCTGACATTAACTCAGGGTGACAGGGGAAGTGTGAGGGAGAAGAAAAATATGATTCTGGGGATGAACACAATTTCTTGGGCCAATTAACCGAGACAGTTCACATGTTTATTATGCTTAAACTATTGGGTGATTAATTAAGGGAGCTTTATAGGCAGTTTAATACTCTACTAGAATAAGGCATAGCTAGTTTATATAAAAGAAGAGAGAAACAGCCCTGAGATATATTTATATCTGATGATGACTATGACAAATGAAAGATGGGGACATTAAAGAAATTTCCATAAATGATATAGTTCAGAATGTGGGTACAAATAGTCAACTCTTTTTTTTTTTCTTTTCTTTTGTGGTACGCGGGACTCTCACTGCTGTGGCCTCTCCCTTTGCGGAGCACAGGCTCCAGACGCACAGGCTCAGCGGCCATGGCTCACGGGCCCAGCTGCTCTGCGGCATGTGGGATCTTCCCGGACCGGGGCACGAACCCGTGTCCCCTGCATCGGCAGGCAGACTCTCAACCACTGCACCACCAGGGAAGCCCAAATAGTCAACTCTTAAACGTTGGCATGTCAGTTATCTTCAGGGAATTAAAAAATCTAACTTGGGACTTCCCTGGGGCTCAGTGGTTAAGAATCCGCCTGCCAATGCAGGGGACACGGGTTCGAGCCCTGATAAAGGAAGATCCCACGTGGCGCGGAACAACTAAGCCCGTGGGCCACAACTACTGAGCCTGTGCTCTAGAGCCCGTGAGCCACAACTACTGAGCCCACGAGCCACAACTACTGAAGCTCACGCACCTAGAGCCTGTGCTCCGCAACAAGAGAAGCCACCGCAATGAGAAGCCCGCGCACCACAACGAAGAGCAGCCCTCCGCAACTAGAGAAAGCGCATGCAGTAACAAAGACCCAATGCAGCCAAAAATAGATGAAAAAAAAACACCTAATTTGACTGTTTCTTGCCTGTCAACATGCATCGTGGCTACCCGACCCCAGTCATTCCCAAATCGGCACTGCAAACTCTTTCAAATGAATGCTTATATAAATTGTAATTGCTAATGTATAACTCCTTAGGCAAAACCAAATAGAAACATTTTTCATCGTCTACTTCATTTTTATTAGCACAATTGATCAAGAGTTTCCTGAGATTAAACCGAGAGTATTTATTGAGTACCTGGGATAGGTATGGCAGGAGTGGCAAGGTGAGGTCAGTTCAAGGCCACAAAGGAACTAAATCATGTTACTTGAAGATGTGGCTCTCTGGATGAGGCCCAAACCTTCCCTGTCTACAGCCTGAAATGCCCATTCTGTTCCACACCTTTTCGTCTGACACGTAGCTGGTTCAGTCTTTCTGACCTTCCCTGCCTTGCCTATTTTCTGCTTTTCCACCTCAGCCTTTTTGCGACTGTTGCATGTAACTACTCTCACAGAAAAAAAGCTCTCTTCCTCCTCCCTTCTTTATTCCTCCCATTTGGCCGCTAGATACATGTGCATAATGCTAAAAGTGCCTTCTGGTGTTGTCAGCTCTGTCATGTAATTGGTGATTTTAGTGGAAGGGAAACAGTGCTTTGGTTCAGGTAGCCCAACACAGATATACACCATCAGCTTGCTTTCTCTGTATGCCTTTGTCCCTATTATTTTGTCTCTCTGTAACCTTTCATGTATTCAACAATTATTCGGTACTTACTGTGTGCCAAGAATTATATTTGTGGTTTAATACTGACACAATATTGCTGTTTCTCTCTAATTACCAGATATTTTAAAAGCCTAAAGAGGGAAGTTATACTAGGAAAATAGCTATCAGAGGAAGTTGATTTTCCCCCCTTATTCCTAGAGGTTTTATTATTTGGGGGGAAGGCAGTGGCGAGAGGGTCAATATCGCTGATCAGAGATTTCTTTCTCACCTTAGCTCCTGTCCTGGACCGTGAGGGTGGGGCTGGGTGGCCTGCATTCACTGTCCCCCTATACCTTCTCACCCTTATTTTTTGCCCCAGTCCTCCCACCCCCACCAACCAAGAGGAGTCTGTCACTGTAATTAAGCAGTCTGTAATCAACAAAGTGAAGCAGCCGCATAGCACCAGGGATCAGCTCGGTGCTTTGTGACCACCTAGAGGGGTGGGGTAGGGAGGGTGGGAGGGAGACGCAAGAGAGAGGAGATATGGGGATATATGTATATGTATAGCTGATTTACTTTGTTATACAGCAGAAACTAACACACCATTGTAAAGATGTTAAGAAAAAAAAAAAGAAAGAAAGAATGAGGCCAGTAACGCAGTGGGTGTTATTGATGGGGGATTAGTGAAACTCATGTGGTTTCCTACAACTTTCCCACTTTCTGATGAAGCGGGGGGGGGGGGGGGGGGGGGGGGGGGCAGGGGTGGAGAAACTGTTGACTCAGCACTCTTACCATTAATCCCTGTGCTCTCCCCAACACTCCCAAATTAAACTCCATGCTGATGTTGGATGGCACACGGATCCACTGAGTATGTGAGAGCTTGGCTGGCAGGGTCACATCACAGTCATCTCCGTATACCCAGTGCTTGTACAGCGTCAGTGCCCAATAAATGTCCCCTGAGTGCTGGGAGAGGGTGGGCTGGTAGCACAAATTGAGCACAGGACCCAAGGGTCCTGCCGTCCTGCTCGAGACTTTCTCAAGCAGACTGTGGCTCCGTTAGCATCTGGGTGAATATCATTGACTGAAAGGGCTCTTGGTACTAAGAACCATAGGCTCTTTTCCTACTCCTCCCGTATTGAACCCTGCTTTTACTGTAATTACCTATATATGACGGCATAAGTCCTTGGAGGATACTGACCATTGTACCTAGCCTTATGTTGCACAGAGTGTATGTGGCGTATTTCCAAGCCCCAGTAAAGCTCTCGTGCTTATCTCGCAGCAGCAAGGGTTGAGGCTAGAGGTATGGAAAAACTGCCATGCCAGAAAGTCAAAGGAGAGACCCCCAGAATATCCCTTTCTATTAATTTCACTGAGTCCAGTGAAACAACAAAAGCTACACCGAGGACTAATCAACCTAGAAGTTCATGAAATGCTTTATGTGATCTTCTACGGCAAGGGAGCTAGCGCTGTATTAAGATATTGTTCATCCACTTTCCCAAAGTGAATTCCATGGAATCTAAAGGGCCTTCTATGGGGAGGCAGGAGAATGACCTCTCAAAACGCCTGTCAGCCCAAGGCTCTTAGATGTGCAACCTTAGCATCTCTTGAGCTTGTAGTGTTTTTGCTTTTGTTTTTTTTCCCCCTTGGCCCAAGGATTAGAGCTGGGTGAGCCAATCAGGCAAAGATAGAAGTTCATATAATTCATTCCTCTATTTTCACAATACTGCCCCTAAGTTGTACAACCTCCTCTAAAGCAAAGAAAGAGTTTAAACTTCTTTCCAGGTAGAAAGTTCTTCTGCAGAAGGATACAGTATGAGGTGCTAGTTAAAGGCACAAGTTTTGAGTCACACAGGTCTGGGTTTCAACCCATTCTCCTGCTTAGTAGGGCAAGTTACTTAATCTCATCTCTGAAACGGTGGTAACAGTTCCTACCATGAAGGTTTGTGAGGATTAGAAGAAAAGAAAGATATAAAGTACCTCCTAGCATTGTGCCTGGCTGACAGTGAACGCTCAGAAATGGTTGTTAAGAACAGAACTGGAACTTTCCTGGTGGTCCAGTGGGTAAGACTCCGTGGTGCCAGTGCAGGGGGCCCGCGTTCATTCCCTGGTTGGGGAACTAGATCCCCCATGCATGCCACAACTAAGAGTCCACATGCTGCGACTAAGAGTCCGCACGCCACAACGAGGATCCCGCGTGCCGCAACTAAGACCCAGCACAACCAAAATAAATAAATAGACAAATAAATAAATAGAAGAACAGAACTAAATCTAGCTTCAATCCCTCCTTTTCCAAAACGTGCTGTGTAATTTCGCCTAGGTTTATGTGAGCTTTGAGATTGTTCTCATGTGTCTTTGCTTGTTTCTCCACTTAAACTGTAAGGTCCTCTGGGCAGGGCCAGCTATTCTTTGATATTATTCCTTGATATTATTGAATATTTGATACCTGGCCTAAAACCATAGAAGATTTTGGGGCAGGCATCAAATAATTATGATTGACCCTTCTGCCATTTCAAGTTCATAAAATGTATTATTTGATCTGTGTCAGAGGAGCTTGCTCTGTATTAAGATATAGTTCATCCACTTTCCTTGAGTGTATCCAGTGGAGTCCAAAAAGCCTCAATGTGGTTTGAAGGAAAAAGGAGATCAGGAACATAGGTGCACACTGAAGGTGGTAGGGAAGAAGAGAAAACCTGCAGTGTGGAGTAGAGCTGGTTGAGAAAATTGGGCCTGTTAGACTTGGCTGAACCCACACACTGAAGAGAACCTTCTCTTCCAGGACTGTAGTCATCAACCTTGCAAGTCTGAAAACATAACCCCCTGGCCTGAAACCACAGCTGCAGGGTGATGCTGGTGCTAGGGGTCATCTCTATGATCTCCTTCCCTTCCCAAAGCTAGAGCTCCCTTTCCTCTTATTTCTTCTTCCAATGAGAATATAATTTTGGTGAGAGCTGATCTTTTCCCATTTATTGTCTGTTCATTTTGCCATTATCTCTGTCTGTGAACGTTTTGGAATCATTTGCAGCAAATGTTTTGTCTTGACCCAGCTTGTTCCTGTTACCCTGCATCCTTGGGCTTGGCCATCTCCTTACTCTATCATTTGGTGAGAGCAGAATGAAACACTGCTGATAGCCACTCCTCCTAGAGAAACCCTTCTTGCTGGATCGGACCCCTCAGAGAACACCTTCTCACTGCATCAGAAATCTCCTCTTTTGGCTATCAGTGTCATAGTTTTCTACCAGTAATGTGGACAATTGAGATGACAGGGAGCCCTTCCTAAAAAGGTAAAAGGTCTTGGAAGCCTTTGGTTCAAAGGGCGTGGAGCTTAATCTCTGAGAATTTATGGGGGGTAGATGTCTCTCCCAACCGTCATCCTCCTTACTCCACAACATCAGCATTTGCACATTTGAGACTTGTACTAAAGAATATTTAACAAGCCTGTTCCCCTTCACCTGGCAGCTTATTGGCTGGTTCCATGATATGTTCCAAGCGGACAGGTTGATTTGGACAGTAGAAAGCCTTTGCTATTCAGGATATGGGAGTGGGGGAAATGGAGCCAGATAGTGTTTCATGAGATGGTGAGAGAAGAAAGGGAGAAATACCCAAAGTACAGCTGGCCTGCTTAAAAGCAGGACATATTTAAAAGACCCCAAAGACTGAGGCTTTTGTAACATGAGTGATGAGTATTAAAGCCAAAAGGTCCCTGCTTTCAAATAGGGATATTCCTAAACCTATCAAGCAAAGCCGAATCCACAGCATCCGTTGTGCTATTTTATTTTGCCTGTATTGATGGGTTGCTTTGTAATTGTTCTCAGGTCGCTTTTATTGTGTGTGTTTTGCCTTTATAGGTAAACCCCTCCTGGACAGGACCTGACTCTTCAGAAGAGTCCCCCCCACCAGAGGTGCCCATGTCAAGGCTGTGCTAGAGCAGAAGTTCAAGAGCAGTGATTAACCAACCACAGTTGAAAGCACAGAAGATACAGCAATCAACATCCTGCATCTGAGAACTTTGTTCCAGACTAATATGTATGTAATCCAACCATTTCCTTTTCATAAGACAAGTATTGTCTGAAGCGTTCTGTGTGTGATTTTGAGGGGAAAGGGCAGACAGAACAACAGAACAACAGGTCCCACTTTGCCTTATATCTGAGCCTGGGAAAGGGGAAAAGAAGTGAACTCTTCCCTGCGATGGCTGGGCAAACATAGAGAAAGAGCCTTAAGATTCATAGTGGAAAGAGGCTTATCTGAGCCTTCCTTAGAGCAACTCAACTATCCTAGTCTTAGCCTATTCCCATTCCTTGCCATTCCCACCTGTAATTCTGTCTTGGAAAGAACCCCACGCTGAATATTCTCAAAGTACTTTGTAGACTTTAATTAGTTCCGGGGGAAGTAAGGCAAAACTCAAGCCTTCGCTCTGCCAGCAGAGATGATGGTGGTGGGCGTGGAGGGAAGACGAGGAGAGGATGCACAACTAGAGCAACCGTACAGCTAACTGAAGGCCATGTGGCACAGGAGGGACTGGGGTTCAAATCCCTGAGTTCCAAGTCTTGGTACAAATTCCTTAGCCTTCCATATTCCTAAACAGGTAATGGGCTCATCCTATAAACCTACTTTGCTGGGGTGTTGTTGTTGAATGTTAGTAAACCCTATCCTAGATGATAGGTTTGGAAAATTGTTAAGGAAAGCATGTCATTAAGCCCATACTCACCCCCTCCTCGACAAATAGCCCTGGAGGGAAGTGGGTGTTAGCCAGAACTGGAGGGCCTCCACTTCAATGGGATGACTGAGATTCAACAACAGGAGAATTTTTCCAACAGTGACAGAAATCAAGGGCCTGCGTTGCAGGTGACGCTGGGGGGAGATGAGGAAGGCCTAAAATAGGTGACACATGGTCAGACGGTCCAGAAAAGATCATCAAGAAGTGATTGAATCCCACTCAAATCATTGTGGATGGTTGCTTTCCTAAAATTCAGGACAGAATTTTGGTAGTAGTTTCCTTTCTTCCCTTTCTAAGAGCAGAAAACCTCTCGAGCCTGGGATTCTTCTGTGCTTCTCTAAAAGTATTTTGAGCTCTGAAGGCAGAGATCTAGGTCTGAATCCATCTTCGTCACTTCCATCTGTTTGAACTTGAATTAGTTACTTAGCTTCTCTAAGCCTTGATTTACTCATCTTTAGAATGGGCCCAATAATAGTTCTTAACGCAAAGGTTTGTTATGAGGGTTAAATGCAACAATTCAGGTAAAGCCTTAGCACAAAGCCTAGCATGTAGTAAGCACTTGGTTCATTTTAGCTGCCATCATGACCTCACTCTTTTCTCTGTATGGGTTATCCACTTTGGAGTTTACCCATTGTCCTTTCTTTGATCAATTTCTGATGGTCTCCTTGGCCTCTTGGCTATCTTCTCCCATTCTTTTTTTTTTTTTTTTTTTTTTTGCGGTATGCGGGCCACTCACTGCTGCGGCCTCCCCCACCACGAAGCACAGGCTCCGGACGCGCAGGCCCAGTGGCCATAGCTCACGGGTCCAGCTGCTCCGCGACATGTGGGATTCTCCCAGACCGGGGCACGAACCTGCGTCCCCTGCATCGGCAGGCAGACTCTCAACCACAGCGCCACCAGGAAAACCCTCTTCTCCCATTCTTTTTTTTTTTTTTTTTTTTTTATGCGTTACGCGGGCCTCTCACTGTTGTGGCCTCTCCCGTTGCGGAGGACAGGCTCCGGACGCGCAGGCCCAGCGGCCATGGCTCACGGGCCCAGCCGCTCCGCGGCATGTGGGATCTTCCCAGACCGGGGCACGAACCCGTGTCCCCTGCATCGGCAGGCGGACTCTCAACCACTGCGCCACCAGGGAAGCCCTCTTCTCCCATTCTTAATCAATGAGAAGTCAGGGAACACTAACACCAAATTCTTTTTCATGTCGTTTAGGACAAAGCAGGATTAGGAAGGTTAATTAGCTGCTGTAAAAAAGATTACATAGATTAACACAGCTCCACACACTAGATATGTTCTCATAAAGGCTCTTAAGTGGCTATTTTTATGTTGAGTAATTTTTAGATGACTTTATGATTCTGAAGTAATATTCTCATAGAAACAAGAATCACTGTTAAGGGAAGAGAAGCTAATATCTGAATGTGAGACACCTTCCATGTCCAAGTCTAGTTGAATCCTCCCAGTCACCCAATAAAGAGGTCCTTATTATTCCCATTTTATGGGTTAAACAACTGAAACTCAGAGATGTTAAATAAATCATTCAAAGTCACTCTTCCAGGGATGACGGAGCCTAAATGTGCATATAATTCTGGCTCCCAAACCAATCCATTTTCTACTACATCACACTCAGAGGAGCATTCCGATTTAATCAACGGTCAAATCTATGTGCGTTTAAGTTTCCCACACAAATTCCAGAAGAACTTGATCAGTCAGTTCACATGATCTTGAGTATTAATTTAGTTTTAAAATACTCCCCCTTATGATTTAAAATAGATATATATCCTCTTTAAGAAATTATCCACATTTCCTTCCATTAGTCTAGTCTGTCAAAAGATGACTGTTGCCAGGTAGTAATGAGAACGTATTATATGATTCTATTTATGTAAACTCTAGAAAATGCAAGCTACTCTGCAGTGACAGAAGTTAGGTCAGTGGTTGCCTGGGCAGGGTAGATGGCAAAGGGGCAACATTGTAAAGCAGCTATACCCCAATTAAAAAAAAAAAAAGAAACTTCTGAGGGGGACAAATATGTCTATTACTTGATGCTGATTTTACAAATGTAAACTTATGTCAAAATTTATGAAAATTTAGAAAAGCTGCCTGTATATTAATAATCTATATGCAGAAGAAGTAATGCTGCATTAAAAGTAAAAACAGAGCACCGGGCTTCCCTGCTGGCGCAGTGGTTGAGAGTCCGCCTGCCAATGCAGGGGACGCGGGTTCGTGCCCCGGTCCGAGAAGGTCCCACATGCCGCGGAGCGGCTGGGCCCGTGAGCCATGGCCGCTGAGCCTGCGCGTCCGGAGCCTGTGCTCCGCAACGGGAGAGGCCACAACGGTGAAAGGTCCACGTGCCACAAACAAGACAAAACAAAACAAACTTAAACTTCTGTGCAGCAAAGGAAACAATAAACAGATCGAAAAGGCAACCTATAAAATGGGAGAAAATGTTTGCAAACAATATATCTGATAAGGGATTAATATGGAGAATATATAAAGAACTCAACAACTCAACAATAAAAAAAAATCTAATTAGAAAGTGGGCAAAGAGCTTTAATAGATGTTTCTTCAGAGAAGATTTACATATGGCCAAAAAGCATACGGAAAGATGCTAAGCTTCATAATCATTAGGGAAATGCAAATAAAAAAAAAACCACAATGAACTGACACCTGAACTATATGAAACCTGACACCTGTTAGGAAGACCACTATCAAAACAATAACAACAGGACTTCCCTGGTGGTCGAGTGGGTAAGACTCTGTGCTCCCAAGGCAGGGGGCCCGGGTTCGATCTCTGGTCAGGGAACTAGATCCTGCATGCCGCAACGAAGATCCCGTGTGCAAAAACTGAGACCTGGCACAGCCTAAGTAAATAAATAAAATTTAAAAATACAAACAATAACAACAACAGAAAATAACAAGTGTAAGTGAGGATGTGGAGAAATTGGAACTCTTATGCCTGGTTGGTGGGAATGTACAGCCACTATGGAAAATAATATGGAGGTTCCTCAAAAAAAATTAAAAATAGAACTATCATGATCTAGCAATCCCACTTCTGGGGTTTTTTTTTTTAGGAGGTAAACCCAATTGACTTTTTTTTTTTTTTTTTTTTTTGACTGTGTTGGGTCTTCGTTTCTGTGCGAGGGCTTTCTCTAGTTGCGGCAAGCGGGGGCCACTCTTCATCACGGTGTGCAGACCTCTCACTATTGCAGCCTCTCTTGTGGAGCACAGGCTCCAGACACACAGGCTCAGTAGTTGTGGCTCACGGGCCTAGTTGCTCCGCGGCATGTGGGATCTTCCCAGACCAGGGCTCGAACCCGTGTCCCCTGCATTGGCAGGCAGATTCTCAACCACTGCACCACCAGGGAAGCCCCCCACTTCTGGGTATTTTTAACCAAAAGAGGTGAAAACAAGATCTCATAGAGATATTTGCACACCCATGCTCATTCCAGCATTATTCATAACAGTCAAGATATAGAAACAATCTAGATGTTCATCAACAGATGAATGGATAAAGAAAATGTAGAATACACATACAATGGAATATTATTCAATCTTAAAAAAAGGAGAGACACTGCTTTGGGAAAGCAAATGTTCTCCTTACTTGCTGCAAGTAATAAATCCTTCCTTCTCTGGAAAAAAAAAAAAAGAAGGAAATCTTGTCTTATGCTACAAAATGGATGAACTTCAAGGATATCATGTTAAGTAAAATAATTCAGTAACAAAGAAACAAATACTGCATGATTCCACTTTTATGAGATATCTAAAATAGTCAAACTCTTAGAAACAGAAAGTAGAATGGTAGTTTCCAGGGACTGGGAGAGGGGGAGAAGAAGAACTGTTCAGTAGGTATAGAGTTTCAGTTTTGCAAGATGAAAAAGTTTTTTTTTTTTTTGAAAAAGTTTTAGAGATGTGTTGTGTGCATAGAGTTGACACCACTGTACTGCACACTTAAGGTTAAGATGGTAAATTTTATGCTTTGTTTTTGACCACACACACACACGCACACACACGCACACACACGCACACGCACACACACGCACACACAATGAATAGAATTCCTATCTGATGGGGTGTGAATATCTTCAACTTTAGAAGATAAAGCTAAATTGTTTCCAAAGTGGCTGTGTGAATTATACTCTCACTAGCCGTATATCAGAATTTTGCTCCATTATCTTCACCAACATTTGGTATTGTCACGCTTTTAAAATTTTGCCAATCTATGGATAATTTTAGTTTGCATTTTATTGATTACTATAGAGTTTGAACATCTTTTCCACTTAAGTGAATGACCTATTCATGTCTTTTGCCCATTTTTTATTGTTGTTTGTCTTTTTCTTAATGATTTTTATCAGTTCTTTATATATATTTTGTGCACAAATCTTTTACAAGTCATTTAATAGCAAATATCTCCCAGTTTGTGGCTTGGCTTGTCACTTTTTACATGGAGGCCTCTAAAGAAAACACGTTCTTATTGTAGTCAAATTTATCCATCTCTTCCATTAGGATTTACTCCATATCTTGTTTTAAGAAATCTTTCTTTACTCTGAGGACATAAAGACATTCTATATTTTCTCCTAAAAAAGTAAGGTTGTGGCGGAATTGATTTTTGAAGAGGTGTGAAAACTTGGAATGGGAAACCATCAAAAGAAGTATTTTTTCTTTACATAGAAGGCAGATGCCAAAGGTGTCTATCTACACAGAATTAGAGATGAAGCTGATGCAGAGAGGGTTGGTCTAACCGCAGGAAGGGTTTCCTGTCTATGACGGTTTGCAGTTTCATTGGCTTATTGAAGCAATGGAGGCTATGTCACTTTGTTTGGTAGCAGAGGACGGTTGCTTGGGGGTTGTCAAACACTAGAGAGATGAAAATTCAACCGGAGAGGAGAGGGGAAGTGTCAAGGGACAGACCAAATGATTCTCCAGCTCTCGATGAGCCTAAATATATCACTTACAGGCTGCAAGGCACAAACTGAAAACAAGTATGTACCTCTCCATTCAGCGCTCTCTGTCACTGCTGCCATACTTACCCGTTATCCTTCACCTGGAACTTTCTGTCTAGTGAAAATAAAACAATCTCAAGAGAATATGGTCAAAACCACAGTAGAGGGACTTCCCTGGTGGCGCAGTGTTTAAGAATCCGCCTGCCAATGCAGGGGACACGGGTTCGAGCCTTGGTCCAGGAAGATCCCACATGCCATGGAGCAACTAAGCCCATGTGCCACAACTTCTGAGCCCGCGTGCCTACAGCCCGTGTTCTGCAACAAGAGAAGCCACCGCAGTGAGAAGCCCACACACTGCAATGAAGAGCAGCCCCCGCTCGCCGCAACTAGAGAAAGCCCGCGCGCAGCAACGAAGACCCAATGCAGCCAAAAGTAAATAAATAAAATAAACCACAGTGGAGAAGATAAAAGGTAAAGCTTTGAGAGTTAGAAATACTCTTCTTGAGGACCAACAGAAATGTGGAATCGTCTTCCCTGGAGCCTTTGAAAGTTAGACTAAAATAGCTTTGAGTGGAGGAAGGAGGAAAACTCTGGAACTGTTTGGATCCCACGGAGGACTGTTATTTGGCGGGGGTGGGGGTATCGTGACTGGATCATCTGAAAAGTCCTTCTCCTTCTACTTAACCCAGGGTGGCTGCCCCAACAAGAAAAACATTTCAGGAGTCAGTGGACAAGGTGCGGGGAAGAAGAGGAGACAGAAAGACTGTCCTCTAGAGCAAAGCAGGAGGAGTGGAGTGAGAAGAGATGCTCTAGAGGGGTAGACTGACAGAGAGCGGGTGAACGACACTCCTGGCTCCTCCAAAGGGACATCACCATCCATCTTCAGGTTTTCATCCTAGGCAAGTGAAGGGGAGTGAGAGAGGAAGGACAATGCAGTGTAAATTATTACACAGCCCTTGGTTCTCAGAGTACTGCCAGTAAAAGAGATTTATGGAGTGTAACTTCGAGCATAGGGTTCTCGAAAATGCTCACACCGCCTTCAGGCACATATATCAACTACATTTGTGCACCCGTGCATGGACCCTCTCCATGTGCATACACAGAAATTCATGCCCATAGAATAAGCATGTATGCAACAGTATGCAACATAATTTCACTACACTTTGCAGATACAACCCTGTCCATTCTTGTGTTTCCACACAGGATCCAGGCTAGATCCGGCCACTGATGTGGGTTTTGTTCTGGTTGACATGGTTGAGAGGGGCACCTGTAAACGTGATGAGGAGTTGCAGGAATCTGCACTAAGGATTTTGAATTGAATATAGTTGATGATCGTTCTTCAGGAAGGACATGAGGAAAACAGTGTTTCATGCAGGTTATTTTGTTAACTATATATAAGAGGGAGTCAGGGCTTCCCTGGTGGCGCAGTGGTTAAGAATCCGCCTGCCAATGCAGGGGACACAGGTTCGAGCCCTGGTCCAGGAAGATCCTACTTGCTATGGAGCACCTAAGCCCATGCACCGCAACTACTGAGCCTGCACTCTTGAGCCCGTGAGCCACAGCTACTGAGCCCGTGTGCGGCAACTACCGAAGCCCGCACACCTAGAGCCCGTGCCCCGCAACGAGAAGCCACCGCAATGAGAAGCCTGCGCACCGCAACGAAGAGTAGCCCGCCCCCACCCCCGCCACAACCAGAGAAAAAGCCTGCGTGCAGCAACAAAGACCCAACGCAGCCAAAAATAAAATAAATAAATTTATTTTTAAAAAAGAGGGAGTTAAATTTTGATTCACTAGAAATGGAGACTGAGAAGGAGACAACGTCACTGAACAGATGTAAAAGACGAGACTCGGAAATTTCAGATGAAAAAATTAGGACAAAAATTGCAAAGACCAGGCAGATTGAACCTGGGGTAATGTGTATCTGTCTCCTGTCTCCTTCTTTCTATTTCCAAATTCCTGGGAGTCAGGGTGCAGCCAGGAGCTGGGGGAGAGGGATTTTTGATCTCATGCCCTTGCGTGCTCTAATGAGAAAGTCTGCCGCCCTGTCTGGGTTTCTCAGGAGCTCACTCAGAAGCCTGCAAACAAGGGCTTCTGAGCCAAACCTATGGCGACGTCCTCGCTGTTGTGAAGCAGCCTCCTGGACAAACTGAGAAAGGCAAAAAGGAAGGGAGACTTAGGGTGCTGAGAGGGCAACTCAGCCATTCCCCCCTGCAACCCCACGGTGGCCGCACACCACCCTACATTGATCATGACCACTCTTTCCTAAAAAGCCTTGCTTCCTTCACTTGATTTCAATGTTAATGGTTGGGAAGGGATTTCCAAGCATTCGCGCTTCAGTGGTAACAGCATCTATAGGATGTGCATGCAGAAGTCTTTCATATGTTTAAAAGCAATGGCAGAGTCATCATAGAGCCTTTTCATATGATCATTTCAGTTGTATTTGTATTTCTTTGCCATTTAGTGGTTGAACCATATGCAATTGCTGATATATTTGACCATTTTGGCCTCCTAAAACAATCTCATAGGTTTCAACTGAATATTGAGAACCTACTGTGTGTTTAATAAGGGCTAGGAGGCGATTTGGTGTAATGGTTAAAAATCAGAGCCAAACTGCTTTTCTTCTCCCAGATCAGCTCCACCATCTAGTCTTGATACATTACTTAACTTTTCTGTGTTTCCATTTTCTCATCCTTAGAATGGAGATAATAATATTCGTTACTTCAAAGGCTTGTTGTGAGAATTTAAATGAGCTGTCACATGTAAAGCACTTAGAACAGTGCCTAACTCAAACCAGGCTCTATATAAGTATCAACTATTATTACACACCAGTCCCTATTATCTCATTTAGTTTTATTATTAAATAGTTCAGGCATACAAAAAATATATATAAGAAAATTAACACTTATGTGCCAACGTTTCAGCTTAGAAATAAATTATTGACACAAATATAAGGAAACCCCACGGGTACACTTCCCCTATCATATTAGTGTTCCTCTTTCACAGAGGTATCCTCCATCCTGAATTTGATGCTTATCGTTACCATGGAAGTTTTTCCTTTTTAATTAGTTAATTAATTGGTTTAAGCAGATTTTGTTATTTATTTATACCACACTGTGCGGCCTGCAGGATCTCAGTTCCCTGACCAGGGATTGAACCCAGGCCACAGCAGTGAAAGCCCGGAATCCTAACTACCAGGCCACCAGGGAATTCCCACCATGGAAGTTTTTTAATACTTTTACTACATATGTATGTAACATAAGCTACATACAGTATTGTTTCATATGTTTCTTAATTTGCATACCATATTTATCCTTCAACTAGCTTTTGTTGTTCAATATTGTTTTTGATATTTCTCTGTGTGGCCACACGAGACCAATTTATTCATTTTAACTGCTGTAGAGTATTCCAGTATAAAGAATTGCCACAGTTTATTAGCCATTCTCCTTTGGGATACCTTGAGGATGCGTCCAAATCTTTGCTATTACAAACTTGTTATTAAATTTAGTCAACCAACTTTTATTGAGGACATGGCAAGTGTGCCTAAGTGGCATAAGTGTGGGGAAGAGTGGTATGTGATTACTTCAGAGAAGTAGCTGAGGATTTTATTCTGTGATGGGAAATGACTGGACGATGTTGAGCAAGGGAGTGATCTATTTTTTAAAAGATCGTTATGGCTACTATCGTAATGTCCAAGAGGTAAAAGTAGAAGCAAGAAGACTGGGTAAGAGTTTATTGCTATAGTCTAAATGAGAGGTGGTGATGACTTAGATAGTGATAGTAGCAGAGAAAATGGTGAGAAGTGGTCAGATTCAGAATATTTTTTGAAGTGAGACCTAACAAGATTTTCCAACGGATTTGGTAAGGATTATTTGAAATAGAAATCAAGAATGACTCCAAGTTTTTTGCCTGAGGAAATGGATGAGTGATAGTGCTATTTTCTTAAATGGGGGAACGTTGCAGGAGAAGGTTTGCTGGGGGGAAATGAATATTTGGTTTTGAAGATGCTAATTTTGAGATGCTGATTAGACCCCCAAGTGGAAATTTTGAATTGGAAGTTGGATATATGAGTGTGGTGTTTAGGGGACAGGTATAAGCTAGAGATGTAATTTAAAAGTCATTAGAATAATACTGTTTCTTACTTTAAATTCCCACATATTTTCCTCTAAAGGTGTTGCACTTTTTGCATTTCACATTTACATCTTTAATCCGGTTGGAATTAATTTTTTTGTTTGGTGAGAGAAAAGCATTTAATTTCCCCCCAAGGGTGCCCATTGTCCCCAGCAGCATTTAGTACATAGTCCAGCCTTTTCTCTACTGGTTTGAAATATCAGATACCAGATTTAAATAGCACAGGTCTGTTCCTGGGTTCTCTATTCTTTTAAATTGGCCAATCTGACCATCCTTATGCAAATACCACACTATCTTAATCATTATCTGATTTAGTCAGGACTTAATGCAAGAACGGAAATAACTCTAGATACTCTAAGCAGAAAGGAATTTACTACAACGATTTAAAGAAATTCGAGGCTTACAAAATTGTTGGAAGGGCTGAAAGAACAGGAGTCAGAAGGTACCAGTAAACTTGTTAGTTCAAGAACATACCACCGTGGTTGTGATCAAGAGGCCAGGAAGCTGCTGCTTCCACCATCGTAGCTGCCAGCACCATCCATGTATGCCCAAAGCTTCAGAACAAAGCTGTAGTTGCTATTTATAACTTTCTTAATCAACTACCCATTCCATGTTCTTTTGTCTTCAATCAGCACCTAGCTGGTTCGGGTTCCTGGTGGAGAGGTCCAAACCTTTATTCCTAAAAAAGCTAGCTTGTAGTGGTTCTGCCTGCATTGGAGGTGCTCTAATCCTCCGTTAGCTCTACCCTGGTCATGGAGGTACTGTGAGGCACCCCAGAGGATCCCCTGGGTTTTAAGCACACTCTTCCCTGCTCTCATTGCAAGGCAACCACTCTGTTTCACCCCAGCTGTTGGAGGAGCTCCTTTGCCTGTTAGTTCCATGGCATGAATATAAAATGGCCAGAAAGCCATAAAAGTCTCCTAGGAATGAATACCTCTAAATCAGCAGAATCCAAAGTTAGAGGAATGAGAGGCAAGAAAAATGTTTAAGTAGGTCATTACGTGTAACAGTGAGAGAGGTCAGCCCTACATATATTCCTTGGTACCTAGACCCATATATTCTGGCTATGGGAGAAATATCTCCAAATATGGCTCTCCCAGTCAGTCATATTAGACAGCACCCCAAAATCACAAAGTATTTTCTCCCATCTGGCTCTGTAGTAGAGTCTCCATTAGGCCCTTCTACCATTCCATAAAGTCTGCTGTCTATGGATGATGGGAATGCACGTTAAGACTGTTGAATCCTGTGAGCCTGAGCCTACTGCCTCACTTCTTTCGGATGGAGAGATACAGTGTGGGCTATCATAATGGTGAAGAACACACTAGTAAGTTCGGATGATGGGGCTGACAGAAGCATTGTGGGCAGAGAAGGCAAATCCAAAGACAGAAAAAGTATCTATTCCAATGAGGACAAAGCACTGCCTCTTCCATGATGGAAGGGATCCACTATAATCAACCTGCCTTAGCTGGTTCCCTCAGGTACAGTACCATATGGCTCATTACTGGTCTGTGCTATTGGCAGATTATCCTCAGGAGGTATATCGTAGCCAGATGTACCTTGGTGAGAGAAAAATTTGTTGCGTAATTTCCAACCTTGTCCTCGTAGCTACTGTGTTAATGAGCTCTCTTGGCAAGCCCTGAGTGGTTCAGTAGAGAGTGACTGACATTTACAGACCCAGGTGATTTTGTCTACCTGATTATTGAGACCTCACGGTGCCTTTTGGTGAGTGAGCATTTACCAATTTGTAGTTTTGTTGATTATCCCTATTGTATCCTTGTTTTCTAATTTTTACTTTTACAATTATTATTTCTTTCCATCTGCTTTGATTGGAGGGAGGTTCTGTGAGTTTTTTTGTTTTTTTGATAATTTCTTGAGTTGGAACTTAACTTTTTTTCCCTCTTTCTTCTTTTGTAATGTATTAAGGCTATAAAGCCCTTTCTAATGCTGCTTTAGCTGTATCTCACATATTCTGATTGTGTATTTTCTTTATTGTTCAATCTAAATATTATCTAATTTCCATTATTAGTTACGCTTTAAAATTTTTTCTTACATTTCCAACTATCTGGGAATTTAATCTTTTTGTTATTGCTATCTAAATTAATTGCTTGTGTGCAGAGAAATGTGGTCTTGTGTAACCCTGATGCTTTTTATTTGTTGAGATTTGTTTTGTGGCCCAGTGTTGGGTCAGTTTTTGAAATGCTCTGTATATTCTTAAAACAAATGTGTATTCTCTAATAGTTGCATAAAGCATTCTGCGTATATGCATTAGAGAGTGCTTGCTAATTGTGGTATTCAAATCTCCTATGCCTTTACTAGTTTTTGTCTATCAATATACCAATCACTAGAGAGTTATAATTTCTTAAATCTCCAACTATTATGGTGAATTTATAAATTTCTTCTTATAGCTTTGTTTTATGTACTTGAAGTGACCACACAAAAGGAAATGATTGCTATATCTTCCTGGTAAACTGCTGCTTTTATGATTACGTAGTGATTCCATTTTTAAAATCTTAAGGTCTAATTTTTTAATTGTGGTAAAATCTAAATACCATAAGATTTACCATTTTAACCATTTTTAAGCGAACAGTTCAGTGGCATTAAGTACATTCACATTGTTGTGCAATCATTACCACTATCCATCTCCAGAACTTTTTCATCATCCATCACAAACTGAAACTTTGTACCCATTAACCAATAACTTCCTATTATCCTCTCCCCCCAGCCCACAATAACCACTTTTCTATGTATCTTAAAGTTTATCTTGTCTCATCTTAAGATAGTAATACCAGCTTATTTAGTATTTTTTCTATTCTTTTAGTTTCAAGCATTCTATGTCATTATGACATATAACAGCACATAACTAAATTTTAAAATCCAGTCTGACAATCTCAATCTGTTAATGGCAAGTTTAGTCCATTTATATTTAATGAGTTTACTGATAATTTTTGTTTTATATGTACCATATTATTTTGTGCTTATATTTTTTCCATGCATCTCTCTTCCTGTTTTCTATTAAATTGATGAAAGTTTTTTTAAAAATTCCTTTTCTCCTTTACTAATTTGCAAGTTGTATATTCTATTTCTATTCTTTTCATGATCATTCTAATTTTTAAAAAATAATCTTACTGGCTTAAACAATATCCCTATTATCATCCCGAATAATGCAAGAACTTTGGAATACTTTAATTCTGATTGTATCTTACTCATTTTATATGTTATTTTTGTCCAGTATTATAATACCACCTTATTTTTATATCCCCAGATTAGTCACTCTTACTACTGTTTCCCTAGTCAACGCTTAATACCCACATGTTTTCCAGTTTCTTTACTCAACAAAACTATTCTCACTATTCTTATTTTTATCTCACTTCATCCTTCTGGGTTGAAATTTTCTTTAGGAAATTCCCTAAAGAAAACGTCTTTAGTGGGAGGTCTGTTTGTGTTAATAAACCTGTTGTGTTTGTCTGGAAATTTATCTATTTCATCCTTACTCTTGAATGATAGTATAGCTGAGTAAAGAATTCATGACGAAAAAAATTTAAAACTCAGTACTTTGAATACATTATCCACTGTTAATCTTGTCTCTGTTGTTGCTTTCAGAAAGTGTGCTGTGAATATAATTGTTGTTACCTTGAAGGTAATGTGTTTTTCTCTCTGTTTGCTTTTTAATCTTTTCTCATCGTACTTGGAATTGTTCAATTCATAGCAGCATATATGAATATGGATTTAGTTTAATCGATCCTGCTGAAGATTTGTGTAATCTGAACCTGAGGGTTCATGTCCTCTATTAATTCTGGTAAATTCTCAGCCATAATCTTTGAATGTTGCCTCCTCCAATTCTCTTTATTCTCTCCTCCAGAGCTAATATAAGTTGGACCTTCTCATTCTCCAACCCATCTTTTAGTCTCTAATACTTTCTAACTCTTTATCTCCTTGTATTATCTTCTGAACAATTTCCTCAGATCTCTCCTCTAGCTCTATAATTCTCTCTTTCCTTATGCCTAGGTCTCTTTTTATTCATCCATTTATTTTCTTTTTAAACTTAAAAAAAATATGAAGTGTAACACACATACATAAAAGTGCACAAAAAAGTATTGTTGAATTAAGTACTGTAGTTACAGATCAAGAAATAGAATGTTGCCAGACCCCAGGTGCCCTACATGTGCCCCTTCCCAATCACAACTGTTTTCCTCTCCACTAGAGGTAATCATAATCCTGATTTTCATGGTAATCCCTTTCTTGTATTTAAAAAAATGTTCTACTACCTAAGTTTGCATTCCTAAACAATATAGGTTAGTTTCATTTGTTTTGAAACTTTATAAAATAAATACTGTACATAAATTTTTGTGTCCTTATCTCTGGACCAATATTATATATTAAATATCCACCTATATTATTATGTTTATCCATGGCTCACTCATTTTTGTGTGTTTATACAATATTCCACTGTCTAATATACCAAATATTTAATCATTCTACTGCTATGAACATTTTGCCGTTTTCAGTTTGGTGCTATTATGAGCAATGTTGCTATGGACATTATGGTTCATGTATACTGGTACATATAGAAATACTTGGTATTATGAGAATAATTTGAGCCAATATGGTGGGTATATAATAGTATCTCATTGTGGCCTTAATTTGTAACTAGTAATTTCAATAGTTACTAATTAAATGATACACTTCTATTCATTTGGTTTTTATATTTAGCTACCCTCATAGATATGGTCTATTTGTGCTGACCATCCATTTTCATTACTTTATCTTTTCATATAAGAGGATCTAGAAAGCAAAACATATAAACACCTACCTACATTTCCCAAGTTCTGGATACAAATTAGGTTCCACCCAAGAGATGTATTCGTGAGAGATTTAGAAGGCAGAAACAAAGTAGAGTTCACCCTTCTGCTACTTTTAGTGCTGCTTTTATTTTTGTCAGTGTGAAAGGCAGGTGTGATAAAGACAATGAATTGACTCAGGCTTCTACTCCTCTAGCCCATTCAATGATTTGTAAGCATTTAGTTCCCTGATTTCTTCCTGTTTAAAATACCTAGAGAGATTTCTTTTCAGTCCTGAATCCTGACTCATACAAAGACCATTGTACTTCACATAGCCTAAGATGATATCAAAGGTAAGAAGCACCATTATTTTACTGACATTAAAAAAGCCATAACTGGGCTTCCCTGGTGGCGCAGTGATTGAGAATCTGCCTGCCAATGAAGGGGACACTGGTTCGAGCCCTGATCTGGGAAGATCCCACATGCCGCGAAGCAACTAGGTCCATGAGCCACAACTACTGAGCCTGCGCGCGTCTGGAGCCTGTGCTCCACAACAAGAGAGGCTGCGATAGTGAGAGGCCCGCACACCGCGATGAAGAGTGGCCCCCGCTTGCCGCAACTAGAGAAAGCCCTTGCACAGAAATGAAGACCCAACACAGCCAAAAATAAATAAATAAATAAAAAATTTTTAAAAAAGCCATTAGTGCAATTAAACTAAGACAAATTGTTTCTTTTTTAAAATTAATTAATTAATTTTTGGCTGTGTTGGGTCTTTGCTGCTGCGTGTGGGCTTTCTCTAGTTGCAGTGAGCAGGGGCTACCCTTCCTTGCAGTGCACAGGCTTTTCATTGCGGTGGCTTCTCTTGTTGTGGAGCATGGGCTCTAGGTGCGTGGGCTTCAGTAGTTGTGGCAGGCAGGCTTCAGTAGTTGTAGCTCATGGGCTCTAGAGCGCAGGCTCAGAAGTTGTGGCACACAGGCTTAGTTGCTCTGAGGCATGTGGGATCTTCCTGGATCAGAGCTCGAACCTGTGTCCCCTGCATTGGCAGGCAGATTCTTAACCACTGTGCCATCAGGCAAGTCCCAACAAATAGTTTCTTTACACTTAGAATTTTTTGCTACTTCAAGAGCCAGTTCAGACTTTGGACATAGGTTTTATAATTTATTTATTACTCTTGTGTGTACATTAGAAAAGAAAATAGGGAATTCCCTGGTGGTCCAGTGGTTAGGACTCCGAACTTTCACTGACGAGGGCTTGGATTTGATTCCTGGTCAGGGAACTAAGATCCCACAAGCCATGTGGTGTGGGAAAAAAAGAAAAGAAAATATAAGGAAAATAAATGTGTTAGGGCACTCCTGAAACTTCTTCACATTCAGAGTCCATATCTTCTGAATGTCTTTTAAATCCATGCATGTCCACATAATGGCATCCTCTGTGACATCAAGAGCATTTCACAAGAGTGCTCCATATATATAGCCTCCAGAATTTGTTCAAAGTCACTGTTATATCTTCTGCAAATTTTGATGCATATGAACAGGCAGTGACAACTACATCAAAAGAGCTGCCTAGTCCACAGTAACTGTAGAAAATACGCTGATTTCAGAAAGGTTAAAACGTGAACAAAGCTCATCTTAGAACTGATAAAATAGGGTATATTTTTCATATCTAGAAATTCTACTAGATTCTTTTTCAAATTAGTCTGTTCTTTCTGATATTTTTTTCTTATTAAAAATTATTCCTTTGTATCATTAATCATATGAACATGCTTATTTTATTATCTGGATCTGATGATGTATTAGCTTAAGTTCTTAGGAGTCCAAATCTATTTGATGTGTCTGCTGACATTTGTTCTTTCTGGTGGTTTCTTTGTGCCTTTGCAATTTTGATTTATGAGTTTATCTTAAGCAAGACTTTATCTGTAGGAATACTGTATAGCTTGGTTGAGGTTTTATATGTTTGCTCCTGTCAGGCAATCAAGCCTGGGATCACGTTTTTTTTATATAAGTTTATTTATTTTATTTTTTATTTATTAAGTTTTGGCTGCATTGGTCTTTGTTGCTGCGCGCGGGCTTTCTCTAGTTGCGGGGAGCGGGGCTACTCTTTGTTGTGGTGCGCGGGCTTCTCATTGTGGTGGTTTCTCTTGTTGCAGAGCACCGGCTCTAGGCGTGTGGGCTTCAGTAGGTGTGGCGCGCGGGCTCAGTAGTTGTGTTTCACAGGCTCTGGAGCGCAGACTCAGTAGTTGTGGCGCACTGGCTTAGTTGCTCCGCAGCATGTGGGATCTTCCCGGACCAGGGCTCGAACCCATTTTCCCCTGCATTGGCAGGAGGATCCTTAACCACTGCGCCACCAGGGAAGTCCCAAGCCTGGCATCACTTTTTTTTTTTTTTTTTTTTGCTGTACGCGAGCCTCTCACTGTTGTGGCCTCTCCGGCTGCGGAGCACAGGCTCCAGGCGTGCAGGCTCAGCGGCCAGGGCTCACAGGCCCAGCCACTCCGTGGCATGTGGGATCTTCCTGGACCAGGGCACGAACCCATGTCCTCTGCATCGGCAGGCGGACTCTCAACCACTGCGCCACTAGGGAAGCCCCTGGCATCACTTTTAATATTAATTTCTCAGCTAAAGAATTCCTACACAATGCACATGATAAAAGAAATTGAACCCCAAACTGACATGAAGGGAGGCAAAAAAAAAAAAAAAAAATTTCTCATAGGAGAATGTGTTTTGATATGTTGGAATTCTTTTCCAGCCCAGAACCCAGACCAAGATAGATAAACTTCTTTGTCCTTTCCCTTTACCAGACAGCAGATATTTTTCCTACTCTTCCTTTTTCTTTGGGCCAAATTTTGATTCTTAATCTGATATGATCATTAAAACCTTAAAAAAATAGTGGGTACTGACTGGAGAAATGGAATACAAATTACTTAATCTAGTTAAACATATCAAATTGGAAGAAGTAAATAAGCCCCAATAAATCTAAAGTTTGTATTCCTGTATTTATAATATATAAAAATTAACATTCTGATTAGTGTTTAAAACAGAACAAAACAAGACCAAAAAACCCAATCCTTCCGGTTACCAAGATGAGCAACCACTCCTAAATATGCCGTAGGGAACCTCCAGGATCAGCTCTCTCATTTACAGTTCAAGTTTTCAGTTCTCTTCTTATTTTTGGTCCCTTAGGAGACTTTTCTTTCTTTCTAACAAGCTCAGCTATGCATTTAAAAATATTTTATATTTTATCCCATATTTCTAAGTGTTTTATAGTAAAGCATTTTTACTTGCTCTAATGCTGGAAACAAAAGCCCATTTATTAATATGTTCTACAAAATTTCCATTTAATAAATGAGAACATTAAGTCTCAAGGAGATTAAATCATTTCCCGAAGTTTACACGGGTAACAAGTGGTGGAACCAAGTTTAAAACTCATCTTTTGTCTTTAAACCCACGCTCTGAGCATTGAAACACAGCTAGACAGCCTTGCCATTTTCAATCTGCTGATACTCCAGTGATCATTTCCATACTTCCAGCTAACTGAATGATTACATTCTTATGTATTATAACAGAGTTAATTTTTACTTTATAAAAATGCCACTATGCTTCAGTAAGTGGTATTAGGAAAGCTGCTCAGCTGCATGTAAATTAATGAAGTTAAAACACACCCTCACACCATACATAAAAATAAACTGAAAATGGCTTAAAGACTTAAGTATAAGACGTGACACCAGAAAATTCCTAGAAGAGAATATAGGCAAAACATTCTCTGACATACAATGGTGTGTTAGTTTCTGCTTTATAACAAAGTGAATCAGCTATACGTATACATATATCCCCATATCTCTTCCCTCTTGCGTCTCCCTTCCTCCCACCCTCCCTATCCCACCACTCTAGGTGTCATAACAATGTTTTCTTAGATTAGTCTCCCAAGGCAATAGAAATAAAAGCAAGAATAAACAAATGGGACCTAATCAAACTTATAAGCTTTTTCACAGCAAAGGAAACCATCAACAAAACGAAAAGACAACCTACGGACTGGGGGAAAATATCTGCAAACGATGCAACCAACAGGGTTTAATTTCCAAAATATATAAATAATTCATACAACTCAATATCAAAAAAACCAAACAACCCAATCAAAAAATGGGCAGAAGACATTTCTCAAAAGAAGACATACAGATGGCCAATAGGCACATGAAAAGATGCTCAACATCGCTAATTATCGATATTAGAGAAATGCAAATCTCTACAATAAGGTATCACCTCACACTGGTCAGGATGGCCATCACTAAAAAGTCTACAAATAACAAATGCTGGAGAGGCTGTGGAGCAAAGGGAACCCTCCTACACTGTGGGAATGTAAATTGGTGCAGCCACTATGGAGAACAGTATAGAAATTCCTTAAAAAACTAAAAATAGAGTTGCCATATGATCCAGCAATCCCACTCCTGGGCATATATCTGGAGGACACCTAATTCAAAAGGATGCATTCACCCCAATGTTCATAGCAGCACTATTTACAATAGCCAACACATGGAAGTAACCTAAATGTCCATCGACAAATGAGTGGATAAAGAAGATGTGGTACATATACACAACCGAATAGTACTCAGCTGTGAAAAAGATTGAAATAATGCCATTTGCAGCAACATGGATGGACCTAGAGATTATCATACCAAGCGAAGTAAGTCAGAAAGAGAAAGACAAATACCATATCACTTATATGTGGAATCTAAAATATTGCACAAATAAACTTATTTACAAAACAGAAATAGACTCACAGACAGAAAACAAACTTATGGTTACCAAAGGGGAAAGGCAGTGGGGGAGGGATAAATTAGGAGTTTGGGATTAGCAGATACATATTACTATGTGTAAAATGGATAAACAACAAGGTCCTACTGTATAGCATAGGGAACTCTATTCAGTATCTTATAATAAAGCATAATGGAAAAGAATATGAAAAAGAATATATATATATGTATATATATGTATATATGTGTATATATATGTGTGTGTGTGTATATATATATATATATATAAAAAAAACTGAATTGGGACTTCCCTGGTGGCGCAGGGGCTAAGAATCCTCCTGCCAATGCAGGGGACACGGGTTCGAGCCCTGCTCTGGGAAGATCCCACATGCTGTGGAGCAACTAAGCCCGTGCGCCACAACTACTGAGCCTGCATGTCACAACTACTGAAGCCTGTGTGCCTAGAGCCTGTGCTCAGCAACAAGAGAAGCCACTGTAATGAGAAGCCCGCGCACCACAACAAAGAGTAGCCCCCGCTCACTGTAACTAGAGAAAGCCCGTGTGCAGCAACGAAGGCCCAACGCAGCCAAAAATAAATAAATAAATACATTTATTAAAAAACAAAAAACTGAATCACTTTGCTATATACCAGAAACTAACACAACATTGTAAGTCAACTATACTTCAATTAAAAAAATTTGTAGAACAAAGAAATAAGCCACAATGAAACTTTGATGAATTTTTTAATATTCTAGTTTTTAAAATAGACAATAGACTTCTGGGCTTGGAAGCCAATTTTAAAAAGTATCTTGTCCATCCCCTTGCTTCCAGACAGAACCACCCTCCAACCATTAATCACAGTCTTTGCTAGATGATAATTTCCCTGGGATCTAAGGTGCTATAGAAGACAAGCTACAAATTCTTTTAGTCAAACTCAGCCTTAGCGAGTCTCACTGGCATGGTTTTTCCTTCCTTGTCTGAACTCATTCTCTCCTTCTGCACCTTCAGTCACTCCTGTTCACAGGGGAGAGACAAAAGAGCTTTCCTTGTCCTCTTTAAATAACATCTTTGCCCTCTCCCCATTACTGAGTAACTGCAAGCCCCTATGGAATCACTCAAATCCTTTAAGCTTTCTCCTCTTTCTTCCTCTTTTGTCATGAATTTTTTTCTCAGCTGTAACTCCTGGTGAGTTATCTCCCATTAATGATGTTGACGTACAGAACCCAGATAAAGTGCTATATAAATGCTAAGCAATCACAGCCAGTCTTGGCTTCGTGATGCAGGTTATCTCAGACTGTTGTGTTATGGGACCAGACCCCTGTTGACATTCAGGATGAAGTTTACCAGCTGCAGACTTTTTTTTTTCATTTTTTGTAATGGAATATTATGGCAAGTGCCAGTGCTCTACTAGGAGCCCTCAAAAAAGAGCATGCTATTATTTGACGGTTTGTATGTTCAACATGCATACATATGTGGAACGTTACGGCATACTAATAGGTTTTCAGAATATGGCTGCTCGGGGAGACCAGAGCAAAGTCTCTGTGTTGAGTATTGGGATGAGGGTAGAGAGAGATCTAGCGAGAAGAGGGCCCGAGCACTAATTGTGGAGGAAATGGGCACACATCCATAACACAGAAAAACAGTCAATCTGCTTAAAATGTTAAAAAAAAGTTGTTTTGACTACCCAATGCCAAATGGCCAACGTAACTGATTTTCTCACTGACTTATCTAAAGCATTCCATTGTGTAATCTACCATCATAATCTCCAACATTTGTGTAGAACAAGTGACTATAGACCTATTCATTCTCAGTTTCATTGTCCATACGACACCAACTCAGCTCTTGAAAGGTGAAAATTTCTGTCATTAACCCCTCAGTCCTCACAATATCAGAATATTTGGAATTTTGTCATTAGAAAACAGAACTGAAAAACTTATTTGGGCATTTGTAGACAACTATGGTCATCTTCTAATTTTCTTTTCCACCAAATTTTCTGGGCACCTGAATAACATTGTGTGATATATATATATAGCTATAGCTAAAATATATAAATATATTCTAAGACTATAGTTAGAAGGAAGCTTAGATTTTATAAACAACTTTCACACTTAATGGATGAAGAAACAGGGTCAGAGAGAAAGTGGCTTACCAAAGGATACTCTGGGGACTTCCCTGGTGGCGCAATAGTTAAGACTCCACGTTCCCAATGCAGGGTGCCTGGGTTAGATCCCTGGTCAGGGAACTAGATCCTGCATGCACGCTGCAACTAAGAGTTCACATGCCTCAACTAAGGAGCCTGCATGCCGCAACTAAGACCCAGCACAACCGAATAAATATTTTTTTTTAAAAAAAGAAAATTTCTCTTTCTTATAAGAAAAACAAAGCATACTCTGTATTAAGTGATAGATGTGGATTAATAATTCATATATTTTGATTCCTACAGGATTCAGTGCACTTTCCTCTACAGCATACATGCTAATGCAGGTTAGATATCGGACTAATTTTTTGTAGTTCTTTAAACAGGCACTATGGTGCTTGAAGTAGTTGGTTAGGTGTATTCTTTCTTACAGACAAAATAATAGATAGGATGATTTAAACACCATTTAATGTCTGTTATTCTCTTAGAATGTGAAACGGATAGCAGTTAATAGCACTTATGTCTCTGTACAGACCTGAAATGGTATATCTTCGTATATGTGCATTTGTAATATATATATGAATGTTATTCAGTGTGTGTGTGTGTATACTGAGGGGTTAGTATTACATTTTCCTCCATGGATATATATTTCTCAAACTTTATCATCTATCTACCTACTAATTTAATGCACTAGTCTATTTGTTGGTGCATCTTTTGTATACTTTTCTAAAGTGTTCAAGAAGAAACACAATCAGAACATACAAAGACATGTACCTGCAACCTTTTTTTTTTTTAGAATACTTTTGTTGTTGTTGACCAATTTTATTTTTGGCTGCTTTGGGTCTTTGTTGCATGCAGGCTTTCTCTAATTGTGGTGAGCGGGGGCCACTCTTCCTCGCGGTGCCCGGGCTTCTCATTGCGGTGGCTTCCCCTGTTGCAGAGCACGGGCTTCAGGCGCACGGGCTTCAGCAGTTGTGGCATGTGGGCTCAGTAGTTGTGGCTCGCGGGCCCCAGAGCGCAGGCTCAGTAGTTGTGGCGCACTGGCTTAGTAGCTCCGCGGCATGTGGGATCTTCCCGGACCAGGTCTCGAACCCGTGTCCCCTGCACTGGCAGGCGGATTCTTAACCACTGCTCCACCAGGGAAGTCCCCATGTACCTGAAACCTTAAACACACACATGGAGACATATAAAGAGTCACACGCTACCGCACATTTCTTGGTTCTTCCCTGGATACTCCTGCTATAGCTGGAAGATGTTATTGCTACTTCATGCTGGAACTGGTGAAGCAATGTGCTTTTTCTGTTGGCCTTATGTTTCTGACAAGAGATGACTGCATCCCCCCTCATACGCTTGGATTTTACTTCTAAAAGGTAGCCAGGGGCTTCCCTGGTGGCGCAGTGGTTGGGAGTCCGCCTGCTGGTGCGGGGGACACGCGTTCGTGCCCCGGTCCGGGAGGATCCCACGTGCCGCGGAGCGGCTGGGCCCGTGAGCCATGGCCGCTGGGCCTGCGCGTCCGGAGCCTGTGCTCCGCAGCGGGAGAGGCCGTAGCGGTGAGAGGCCCGCGTACCGCAAAAAAAAAAAAAAAAAAAAAAAAAGGTAGCCAGAACAAAAGCTTCTCCCCTTGTCAGCATTATTGTCACAAACACCTTTACCCAGAAATTCATGTTTGATTCATCTTATCCTGCCAGATTTATAATTCAACAGTGTCCAGCCTCTTCTCCCGTGACTTCGTGTTGCAGAATTTCTGCTCAACCAGGCCCCTGTACTGCCCACACCAGCACATACCTTGTCCTCTCCAGTCTCTACACTGCACAAGCCATTGCCCAATCAGGGACACAAGTCTTTTCCCACTTCTGCCCTCAGCCCCTTTTCATTTCTCCTCCCCAACTCTGAGGGATCGACCCTCCCCGGGGATTCCTCTCTTGTCTGATTCCTCCAGCTGCAGCTTCCTCTCCTCCTCCCCCTGCACTGATGTCCATCACCTCTCCTGTCTCTCAGTCTTCTCATCTTTTTGTCTGTGTCCTAAGCCTATGTTCCATCCCCCGCACAGATGGAATAAGGCTCCCTGTGTGCAGGGAACAGCCTCACCTCTTGTTTTGTGGTGTCCCCTCTCCCAGTGCGGGAAGTGCCTTGTTCCTGATAGGGGTGTTGACTGACAGACTGGCTAGGGTAGAAGCTTAGCCTTAATACCTCTCTTATCTCTTTTCTTAATTAATTTGATGTGTTTGGCATCAGTTCTGATGCTTGAGGGGTATTTTCTAGGAGGAGAGGAGTGTTGGAGGCCTTGCTCCTGTTCTTTCCCTTCCCAAAGAGACTAGTATTTCAACCTGACAGCTCCCAGCCGGTCCTCTGGCGATGGAGCATTGAGTGTTTATTTTCCTGATGTTTTTATTCCAAAGTCTTTGCCAGGGTCATGTTGTTGAAGTCTGCCAAGTGACAGCAGCCCCTGACCCTGCTACTGAATCTGACACATTTTACAGGTACAGCTGTTATCAGAAAATTATAGAAGCCAAAAGCAAAAAAAGAAGGAAAAAAAGGGGTCTTGAGAGGTCCTCTTGGACATGCCCCTGTCTCTAGTCTAGTACTCATCCATTTCTGCTCAAATTAGAAAAGATCTAGTATTCAAAGTGCTACACAAGGGAACTGTATATCACACTCTTCTATTCCCACTCCATTGTCTAACAGCCCTCACTGTCAGGATAATATGTTTCATTAAAGAGACCCACTACCTCTTCTTTTGAATGTAAGTCCCTTTCCACTTTGACTGTTCCCAGAAAGTGCATGATGACGAATATAACCAACTGTACACTTGAAAAAGTGAATTAGAAGATTGGACACAATCTACAGAAAGTGGATCAAGTCGTCATCCAGGAGGGATAATTCAATATTTAACCCAATCTACCATTCTTTCCAAAGACCAGGCTAATTTCCAGACTGATTTGGTTGTTATCTGTGGACATCTGAACTCCCTCCTGGCTCACAATGGTAAGCAGGTTTCCAAGTTTAGATGAGTCTCACCCATAGATTTCAATGCTTTTTTTCTACCCACATCCTGCGCTATAGCTCTTTGCTCAGAGAATGCCACTCAATAACATGCACACTTAATTAGGTCTGTGTAATGCCAAGCAACTGTTTGTAAGCAGGAAGATGTCTTCTGGCTAACTGATCCACTCACTACCATATATCTAGATATTTGGAAATAACCCGATGAAGGATTGAAGTTTTTCCTTTATCAGCATGTAGACAGGCCTAAAATCTTATAGTCGAGCATCATCCACAGACAAAGTTAACTGCATCATTAACACTTCTGCATTTGGCAGGCTGTGGCCGGACAGGATTTCTCCCCCACTGGTGACCCCAAGTTTGGCCTGAATGTCTTGCCACTGGTTATAAAGAGGGATGCCAGTGTCTCAAAAATGCCAGAGAGTCTGACAGGCATTCTAACTAACTGACTTAGCTGCTTTGATTTCCATAAGAGAAGTGGAATGCATAACAGAACTTCAGGACGGAGACAGCCCAGTTCCTAGTATTGGAAAGGGCCAAAAAATAGGAACTCATTTCCTGAGAGTGAGTCTAGTCTACAGTCTTAGGGAGGATGATGGGGGTAATTTGGGTGAACCAGTTCAAGGCAATGTATCCTCATTACCTTTGGAGAAATGCTTTCATACCAGCCACTTTTGCAGGGGACCAGTTTGGGCCACTTCTAAACAACCTAGTGAATGAACGGTGATTCTTTACTCAGATCTGGATATATATCAAACCAATAATTCAGAAAATCTACTTAAAAATCCTAAATTGTCTAGATCTACACTCTCTTGTCTATATGTCAAATTAAGTAACGAATCGCCAAAGTTCTGCTTCATTTAGTGCTACGCAGTTTCCACTACAGTAGCCCTGGTCTAGTTAGCTTATCTCCACAATTCAAAATCACTAAACATTGTTCCAACCAATCCTCCACTCTCTCCGCCTCTTGAACCACTAGTTGATCTGAAACAGCAGCTGAAGATGGCGGGGGGGGAAGAAACCCAAGGTTAAGAAATAAGCCAAAATCACCCCCTCCTTCCCTCGACAGGCATCTAGACTGAAGCAATCCTGAATTAGGGAGAGGAGAAGATTTCACATTAAATCAGACTCAGGATCTTGAAGATACGCTGGACTGGACAATCTAAGTACAGATCTGAAATTGTGTATATGACTTGAAGCTGTTTTCGGACTGTCACGTAAGAAGAGGCAGAAGAGTCTTAGAGCCTCTTAGAGTTTTAATCCCAAGAAAGATTACCTACCTTCCGTTGACACTTATAAGGGATGATGGAAGACAAAAATCAAGTTGTATTTCGTCTGTAAAGAGCGTGTTAGTCAAGAATAAAATCCAAAATGTACAGTGAAACAAACACAAAAGAAGGTTATTTCTCCCTTGGGTAAAGTCTTAGGCAAATGACTCCTGTCAGTGGGCAGTTCTCCTCCACATGTGATTCAGTGATCCAGGCTCTTCCCATGTGAGTCTCCACTATTCCTTAGGGCCTCAAGGTCAGCATCGAATGGAGGAAGTGGACAGAAAGCATTGGGAGAGGGGATGGGGACACATCCACTTGCTAAAAGCTTTGGCCAGGAAATGGCATATATATTCCATCGACTAAAACTTAGTCACATGGCCACATCAAACTGCAAAGGAAGCTGGGGAATGTAGTCCAGCTGTGAAGAGCTACCAGATTTGGGGAAAATAGTTGCTATAGAGACCAACCTGGAAAATTCTCGAGAAGAACCAATGGTTCAACTACTATAGAGAGCATCTTTGTGAGAATACTTCTTTCTTCAAAAGGAAGATCATCACTGCCCAAAGAGACTTTTTTCCAGATGGTGTGTGTTGATGAATGGGAGAGAGAAAAGGTGGGGAGGAAAAGAGAGGACTTCTGTGAAAGAACAGAGGTGACCGCCATCACGTGGCCACGAAGACAGACAGGATCCTGTAGCTTGCCCACCTAGACCTTCCACTCTCAAGAGACTGGTTTCTTCTCCCATGGAACTTCTGGCCTCTTGTGTAATGAAGATGTGCCTGAAACCCCTGGGTCTTGGGGAGCCTGGAAGTGGACACAACCCTAAAAATCTTTTTTGTTATTGAAAACAATCTAGTAAAACTTACCACTGGACACAGAGGTCAGAAAAATTCAGTGAAAGCAGAAGATTTGCCTGGTCTTTCAACCCTAGACAAAATCATATTTTACACTCGATTAATTCCAAAACCGGATTTAACTTTTTTTACGTGTTCCATTCTGGTAGGATCAGAAGACACATCTGGCAGGGACGAGGTCCTCTCAAGAAGAGTTTGAATATTTACAATTAAAAACAAACAAAACAAAACAAAATCCACTCGCTTCTCTCGAAGTCTCACCCCTGGTGGGAGCAGCTTTTAGGACACGTCACCGAAGGCGAAGTTTCCAGCAACTTGATCCCCTCTGTTACCTATATTTCGAGCCTCTAGCCCGCTATTAAAAATAAAAGGGCATCTCCATTCTCCCCCAGACGTACCATTCTGCAGCGACACTCACTACTTTATTCATGTATGTGTGAAGTGAGTGTTTTCCTGTCCCCCTAGTTGCCCTGGAGTTTTACATTAAGCGCCCTTCCCTGCTGGGTTTCTTGAGATGATCTGGAACGCATGCTGGAAAAACACACTGGGGGAGCGGGGAGGTCTGTTAAATCCCAAAGCAAAGAGCAGCCGAGGCTTGCTGAGTAAAATGAAAGAGACTTAAGGAGGAAAGAATCCGTTAGTGTAGACACTTAGGGGTTGAATTTACTCCTCCATGCCCGCAATGCCATAAAGGAGCAGGACGTCGGCGTGGGCAGCTCTGGGGGTTCCAAAGCTGCGAAGTGCGGTCTTTGGAGGCGTCGGGAGTCAGTAATCCCTCAGTTCACTCCCGCCACTCCTTCTTGCCCATCCACGCGAAAGCAGAGTCCAAAGGCTTCAAAGATCTGGTGACCCTGGTGCTTCGCCCCGCGAGGGCGGGAGACCGGTACCCGCCGTAGGCTGCCGAAGCTCCGACGCTGCCTGGACAGGGGGCCGAACTTCTGGAAAAACGGCTCTGGGGAGCGATCGGTCCTGGAAGGGCGAATGCGGGAAAGTGACTCCGTCCCCTAAAGTGGAGACGTTGCAGCGGGACCCAGCTTCTGGGAAGTTCCGCTAGGAATGTTTGAAAATACGTTTCTCCCCATTCGAGGTGTTTTGTTTTGTTTCTTCCTTTAAATCTATTCCCTTCAAAAAAACAAAGATGTGAACGGGCAGGCGCCACCTGGTCTGGGAACTGAGCTTGTGACTCCTGAAGATTTCGTTTGCTTCAGGTTGAGAAAAGAACCTGACGTCTGCCTGGAACTGTGCAAACCGTCTGGGGCTCCTTCGGAGAGGGACGTGCTCTACCCCAGCCGCCCAAAGCCTCGGAAGGTTCCATGGAGGCGGCGTCGGGGCCGCTGGACCCCAGATCACCGGGGGGTTAGGACGGAACGAAAACCCAAAGTATCACAGCCCGCACCCCTCGAAGTCGCGGTCCCGAAAGCGCGGGCCAAAGCACGCGGCTGCGGGGCGGGAAGGGGAGGGCGAGTTCTCAGCCCAGAGCTCCCTGCTCAGCTTCTGCCATTTCCTCCGCCTGATTTCGGCCGGAGGAGGTCATCAGTTTTCGAGGGCAGATCGGAAGGCAATATTCCCGAGCAATTTGAACGGCCCTGGGAGAGAAGAAAATTAAATAATTGGACTGAAGTCTAAAATAAAGATCCGGAGAGAGATTATGACCCCACTGGATTTTCCGCTGAGAATGCCTCCTATTAGCGTGTACCTCCGAGCTGGCTCTGTCCCCGAGGGCAAAAAAAGGGGCCATTTAGGCCTTGAGATGGGGGACTTTCCCCCGCAGCTTTAGATTCTTGAAACTGAAGCTACCTTGTAACCAAGGCAGATTTTTAAGTTGTTACAGATAGGTTTCCTGTTCAAATAGCGTGGACCTCATTCTCCAGGTTCACTGTTTGGGGCAGGTCACAGCCTGAAGGCTGTCCGTGGGAGTGGGGGGACAGTACTAGAAAACACCATCACAGCGAGATTTTAAAAACATTCCCACAACTCTTCCTCTCAACTTTTGATTATTTGTGTAATTCAGGAAGAGGAGAATTCTGATTGCTTGTGGAGGTTCATCGTCCCTGGCAAGGAAAAAGACAGAGGAAGAAAAGGAAAATCTAATAGAGACCGGTGCAGTGTGCTCCAAGATGTTGGAACGGGTCCTCTGTGCATTCTTCCTGGTTTAAAAGGACAGAGTCTGTCTTTCCGGGGCATCAGTTCCTCAAAGGATATTGCTTCTGTTGCAATAAAAGGCATAGAACTAGATATAGTTATCAAAGTGCATATATATGGAGAGAGAGCTAGAGAGAAAGAAAACACGGGTTTTCTCCTTATGTCGATGGAAAACATATTTCCCGGCCCTCCAGGTATTTTTTCCAGGATGATCAAAGCTGGGCGAGGACCAGCCCCTTCCACATAATTCTTAGGCTGAATATGCCCTTGCAGAGTGGATTTGGGGCGTCACTCCACTTGACTTCAACTGACACATTCAGATCCCTATTCCGAGCTGGGCAGAGCATCTGAGAGATCCCTGCCGGGTTCAGATCCTAAGGAGTGAGCCTTGAGAGGCCAACATGGAGAGAGGAGGGATGTCTCTGGACCTTGCAAGAGGCACTCTTCTGTCTGCACCCAGAGGCCAGAACCCTAAGTGAGCAGTCATCTTGAGGGGAGAAGGGATGGGATTGGGCTTTCTTCTTCCTAGGACAAATCACATTTGGGAAACTTTTCTTTTCAAGGGTGGGGCTAAACTTTAAAAGGCAGTGAGCCTGCTTTTCTTGCAATGTTTGAAAAGAGAAATTCACCACTGTTTATGAGCCTGTCCCTGCTACTTAAAGTACGAAGTATTTTAAAGGAAAAACTTAATATCGGAAACTGGTAGACCTACAGTGCACCATGTTTAGAAGTATAACTGAAGCATACCCAACTGTATGGGGATATTGTCATCATGAGTTTCTATATGAAACATGACTATGCCACTTCATATGTACTATAGGAGCAAATGGCAACAAAAACATAGCCACCCAGAATTTAATACTGAGATCCCTAACATCTGAATAATTTGCTTTCCTCCTTTACACTTTCACCAACTGAGATTTAGCCAGCTTTACAGAAGTCTGTTCTCATGGCTTCCCTGCCTCTGGCCTGCAGCCCTTCCACCCACCCATCTACCCATCCACTTCTCCACACTGTTTTTTTTTTTTTGAACCAGGGATTCTCTCAACTATTTTTTTTTGAGAAATCTTTGTCAGTGTATGATTAAACACACACACACACACACACACACACACACACACACACCACTTCTCTATCCGAAGACTGGGCATAAGAAACAAAATAGGGGGAGGGTTTCCCCATTTGAGAAGTACCCTTTCCACAGGAACAAGCAGACAGACAGAGAAGGAAGGGAAAGCTGGCTGATTCTTGGTCTTGGCAGTGGTGGTTAGCAACAAAAAATCCGCAGTTAGGATGTGTCCCTGTAGATAAGCACCGGAACCCCCGGAGGCACAGGGTACTAACTTGCAAAACCTCCGGATCGGTTGGCAGCAGCATGTCCTTGAATGCCCGGGCACCCGCGCCGGCTCGCGCCTCCCACATGCCCAGAGCTCTCCGGGATCTCATTAGAGTGTGCTCTGCCCCACAAAGAAAAGTACCCACCTGTGTGCTCAGCTATCAGTGCCCATAGAGCGCACGCAAGTGCATCAGTGAGGATTACGGGTGTGATTGTGCCTGGCTCGCCGGTTCTGCTCGGGCGCCGCGGGAGCGGAGCAGGCGCTTCCCAGCGCGGGCCCTCGTCCCGCTGTCCTCCCGTGTCGGCCATTGGTTGTCCTGCGTGCAAGCGGCTTTCGCCAAGCTTCAGTTTAGTCGAAGTTAGTGAAATCCAATACTAAATAATTACTACATGGAAAAACAAACAAACAAATAAACAAACCAAAACCAAAAAAAACCACCAACCCCCCCCCCCTAAAAATCAGCCTGTTATAATTAACGAAAGAACTCTCGAAGTCCTGGGATCAAACCAGAAAGAAAAGAGAAAGGAATTAGATGCTGGCGCCGTGTTCCCGGCGGAGCCAGGCGGCCGCTGACTGCTCTGGCTGAGGGGACTCGCCATCCAGGCTCCGGAAGTGACCCGAATCTCCCAAAAATCTGTGCAGAGAAAAGAATTGCGCTGAAAGAACAGTGCCAACGCCAGGATTCTGCCAGATTTGACGAGACGGCAATTTGGTTTCTGGCAGGCGCATAATTCCGCTAATTATGGCTGAGGGGAAATGGGTCTGAGAATTATGTACTGCAATGTCGTTCCTGGATATCCTCAGACATGGTGTCTTTATTCTCTCTTAAATATAAGATTTTTAACAAAATCGGTAATAAAAAAGAATTTCTGCCTTACATATGCCTGAATACCATGTCTGCTTGATAGCTTTCTGCATCAGAGAAAACACTGGTGGAGGTGGATTAACAAACCTGTGTGTCTGTGTCAACATATATCTTTATCCACAAAACCATAGGTCCACCAAACCGCACACACACATCTCAGCAATGGCATAAAGACAATAAAGGCTTTAATTTGTTTTTAATTTAAACATGACTATGTTTCATATTCAAGGGAAATATTTTTAAATTTTTTACAAAGATTACCTAATTAGATGGAGGTGGGTATCTGAGGGCACGTATCTTACGTTAATATTTATCTAAAGTTCCCTTAACACCGAACAAAGCATATATTATATACTTATTTGTCTAGAGATGATAGGTCTATAATAGATGAGAGAAATAAATCCGCATTACTTCTTCGGAGAGATATTCATTAATAAACCAAGCACCGAAAACAGAGTTAAAGTGCTTCAAATCACAAATGCAGATTCTAGCAGAAAGAGGTTTTCCTAAGGCCTCAGAGTAGGAGAGGAATTGCATAAGATTTCCTTAATACGTTAGGAATAGCATCTCTGCAGAAACGTGAGGATGGCCTTTTTTCCCATTCTGCTCATGGTGGCTCAGCTGAAGGAGAGAAGGCCCCCACTGCAGAGAGCTGGAGTTGGAGAATTCGAGGGGTCTTCCCCAAGCTCAAATCCTCACTGTATTTCCTTTTCTTTCACCATCATCAGCCTGCCCTCACCAGCACCCCTGTCATGACCAACCTGTAAATGTCTCCATGCTAGCACAATGCACACCCATCACAAGACATGTTCCCCCAGCCCGTGTACTATCCAGTAGTGTTCAAAAACCAGGACTCAACAGTCACGCTCCCCAGAAATGCTGAAGGCCATCAAGTGCACGAAGTCTGAGGTGGTCTCTATACCTTGAAAGATATTTCTTGTTATCTGAGTTAAATTTTCTCTGACTATGCAAGTGAGTGCAGCCATCTTTGCGAGGAGAGAAAACGGATGTCCCCATCTTCCTTTCTAGTTCTTTAGATTTCATCGACTTTGCTTCATGTATGTATAAAACAACACCACAACCAAGAGAAAAAATTCTTCTAAATACTCCCTAGAGAAGGATAAATATGGGTGAGAGGGAAGAGACAGTGAGGGAGAGAAAATCTAGCAGCCCCCTCCATAAGGATATCATAGGGATAGTTTCCCTCCAGTAACTAATATTTCACCAAATTATATCTTTTTAGGAAGGTGGAATTAGTTGCCACCAGCAGGAATCTTGTCCCAAGTACCCAGACATTCAAGCTCCTTCCTGCATTTTTGCTCCATAGATCCCAAGCAAGGTTGGCTATTTGAGCAAAGAGGGGTTCTCGCCCTTTAGTTGAGTCTTAGGTTTTCATTTCCCTCTTTTTGGAGATAGGAAAATTAAATTTTCTTTCTTTTGGTAAGGCATCTTTTGAAGGTCCCTTAATTTCTGGTGTCAAGCTCAATTATTTTCAAATTAGAATGATTAGAATGTATCTTCTGCTGTGACTTCTGAGGGTATCTGGTCATGGGGAGAACTAGGCTGTAATCCATTTAGGGTATAATTTTTCTCCTTCCTCATAATGAAATATACTTACATCCTCTACCATCTGCCTCTGAGGACCCACTAAACTCCAGGTCTCAGCATCATGGTGGAATTGAGGGCAGTATTTCACCTAGTTAGAGATGAAATGTCCAGTGCTTCAGCTATGTCTTTTATATTTAGTCATTCTTATTTAAAAGGATATATAAGGTAAACAGTCCATTTTGATCTAGAAGAATGCTGTATTGAGGTCTACAACCCCTTCTGAGAAAAATGTTATTTTCCATTATCTTCTTTTAAAGTAACTGGAAATCCTAAAGAGACACACAGAAAGAGAGAGAGAGAGAGAGAGAGGGACAGGGAGAGGGAGAGGGATGAGGGAGAGGGAGAGGGAGAGGGAGAGGGAGAGGGAGAGGGAGAGGGAGAGGGAGAGGGAGAGGGAGAGGGAGAGGGAGAGAGGGAGAGGGAGAGGGAGAGGGAGAGAGAAAGGAAGGAAGGGAAGGCAAGGGACGGCAAGGCAAGGGAAGGGAAGGGAAGGGAAAGGAAGAGAAGAGAAGAGATTGATCTGTCTCATTTCTAGGAGCAGCAAATTTAAACTGTAAAAGATGGAGGAAATGATTGAAAGTGATAAATACCTTTTCCAAGCATTCGGTTTGTTGGCTTTCTGACCAAAAGGGCCCGTTGTTAGATCTCTGAAAGGAAGCCAAATCCAGCCCCCTGCAAACACTCCTCCACCTCTTCCCCAACCCCCCTCAACTCCCTTGTCTAACTTGAAAATGAACTTGGACTTCCCTCTCAGACAGGCCCTAAAACCAGGAGAGATTTTATTTGTCTGTTTTTGAAGGACTTCCTAAAAGGAGGAGGTGTCTGGGGTGAGGGGAGGGGAACAGAGGGCCCTCTCCCACTGCAGGGATGGGGTAAGTGTAGGGGCTCTGGGGAGGCAAGAAGCCGAGAGATATATTTTGTTAATTTCTTAACTCTGTGTTTATTTCTGGAACTTCTGTCATTGGGGGTGGGGAGAGGGCAAGTGACTGGCTGAGATGCTGCTGAAAAAGAAAAGGGAGTAGGAGGGATGAGGATTAGAAAGGGGATGGGTCTGGGGAAGGAGAGGATGAGGAGGGTTGGGAAGGGTCTCTGTGAGGAGCTTGGCAGGGCGGAGAGGACAGTGATGGAAGCGATGGAAGAATGAGGGCCGAGGTAGGGCCACTGGAGGCCACTGGAGGAGGCTTCCTGAGACTTCCCCATGGAAGCAGCTACCTGATCTCCCCACTCAAACACAGAGCACCACAGGTGTGATTGGGGGCAGGCTGGAGGAGAATCCAGGAAAAGATTGGTGATGGCAGCCTAAACCCCGACCCTCGAGTGGATCCCTGCAGAACCATAGAGGGAAGTTTGATGGGACTTCCCAAACCCTCAGCCAACACTGCCATCCTAAACTGACAGCAGAAGAGAGTGGATTTCCCTGATGTCTAGGAGAGGGAAGTGAATAGGGCCTGGAGGAAGGCAAGTTTGGGTTTGACAGCAGAAAACTCTGAAATTAGGAGCAAAGCGGTGCCTCAGCCCATCCTGGTCCCATCTTCCTCAAGCTGGGGGCCCAAGGAGGAAGAACAATATAGGTGGAAGATGCCAGGGTGGCAGCTGCTGTCCAGGAGGTGAGTCTCAGACCGGGAGGAGAGGCCTGGGTGGCTCTCCTCTGAGTCCACACTGTGGGGGTGGAGAGATTAAAGTGGAGCAGGTTCCAGAGGGGTCCAGGAGCCTGGGAGTGGCATCTGTACACTCCTTGGGCCGCCCCCAACCTCTTAGAGCCAAGGGAGCTGGAGGGAAAAGAGGGAGGAGGGGACTGGGCAGGGCCAGGGAGCCCCAGGATCAGCCACTTTTCTTTCCTTCCCCACCAGTATCACCCTTTGTGACCCAACAGGAATTAATCTCCTCTGAGTGTGTAAGGCTCTCCCAGCTCAGTCACACTCCCAGGGGGCTCTCTCATAGTTCCACCCCCCCACCCCGGAACTCCCAACCCTTCCTGTAAGTGACCTCTCTATCCCAAACATCCCTTTCTTTCCTAGATAGCTCAAGGCCTACATCCTCAATCCTCCACAAATCTCTTCCATCCTGCCTGCAGCCTGTATCCTGGACAGGAAAGGGCCCCCCAAACTCTATGCCCGCCCACCAAGGCCCCAAGTCTGGGCGAGAATCCAGACCCCATGGTGGTAAGGCTCTTTGTTCTCCTGCAGCCTCAACCCACCCCCTCCTTTTTTTAAACTGGAATTTCTCCCATAAAAAAAAAAGCGGGGGGCGGGGGTGGGGGCAGGAGCTTCAGAGCTTCAAGCTCTTTTTTTTTTTTTTCCTGGGCAATATGGAGGAAACAGAGGAAAGAGGGGGAGGAAGGGAAATCAACTTATGCTTGCTTTCCAAAGAAGGCAATCTGGGCACTGAATAAGGGGCACACCAACCTCATTTCTCTCATCCCCTTCTCCCTCGCCTGGAATTCAAGCTTCACCCAGCCCTCGAGTGTATACAGCAACTCCTGCTGCAAATGCTGCTAGCTTACCCCACCGACTTGGTCTCTAACACGGCGGGCCAGGAATTTCACCCCTCAACTTTAGAAAGACACAGACATCTGCCTCTTCATTTTCCTGGGGATGTCTAAGTAGAGAACAGGATGAGCATATAAATCAAGTGTGTATCCAGAGAAATAAACAGACCAGCAGAGATCTTTATTTGCATAGAGAGGATTTCGGCGAGGGCTGGATATTTTCATGAATACACTTGGGCTGTATCCACAAGGGCATGTGCTGGAACAGTGCATGGAGCCTGCCCACAGTCACAGACCCACAGGCCGGTCGTGTGCACACGTATACCGTGCAAACACACACACACACACACACACACACACACACACACACACACTTCCAGTGAGACGGCACATTGAATATCTCCTTTATATACTGGAGTCTTTGAAAACAAGAATTTCAGAGTTGAACTTAGCGGGGAACTCAGTCCATAGAGGAAGCTGAGGGCAGAGCGGCTCCCGTGGCCTCGCCATTACAAATGTCCCTTTGAAAAAAGAGCGGAGAGCGCAGCCCGGGGCTTCTCACGGGGCTAGAGGGGCCGTTTTCCATTTTCCTTTAGTGTGCTGAAATGCTCCGTCCTTTCCCGCACACACCAACATCATCACAGCTAGAGACCGAAGGGTCACATTCCTATTCATTCCTCCCGATTTCCTCTCAACCAGGTCCGCAGTCCAGCTCCATCGGCCCACCCGCGAAGCCCCCGGCAGGGCGAGGTGTGGCTCAGCGGCGGGGGGTGAGCGCCGAAGCCGAGGGTTTCAGCGCCTGGCTTTCTAGGGCGGGATCGCCTCATCGCTTCGATGTAATTACTATGTTTCCAGTAGTGCATATTCTCCTGGAGTGTTTAATTTGGTTTTATTTGCGTCTCAGCGAGATCCACATCTTTTTTTTCGGGGGAGGAGGAAGAAGCGACCCCAGGCTTAAAGTTAATTAACCAACAAGGCTCTACTTTGAGGCGCCCGGCCGCAGGCTCTCGCCTCGTCGCCTCCCTCCCTGCTCCGGGTGCGCCCCAGTCTTGGAGTCGGCAGTTTCAGGCGCGGAAGGTCTTGGGGAACCCAGCGAAAGAGTGGGAAATCGTTCAGAGCATGCGGACCCTTCTCTGGCGCTTTCAACGCCCTGAGTCCTGAACTTTTGCCTCCAGCCTTCCCACTCTCTCAGGTCTCTGGGGGGCCTACATCTTCTTCGGCTGGTCTTCTTGACGAAGGGAACTTTTCCCTCTCTTTCCGCTCGTCGCTAAATTTTGGCCGCATAAAGCCCCTAATAAATGGAATTGTAAAATTGCTGGGTTAAATCTATATCTCATTGCAATAGGAATAGTTAATGCCCTTATATAAATCTGGAAAAGAACATACTATTGATTTTATTTATTGCTGGGCCGCCTGCACCCAGAGCCTTTCTGCTGTTCTGCCCCTTACTCCCAAAGGCTGGGGGACCCGTCTTTGGGTTCTGGCCCGTGAAGACGCATCTGGCGTTGAGCTAGACCATTCCCGGACCCGGGAGGGAGCCCCAGGAACGGGGTGGCCATTTCAGGCCCTTTGTTTCGCCCGGCTGCCCCACTCAGCCCGGTCCACGTCGCTCCGGGTTCTCCACGCGGAACCGGACCCCGCACTGCACAGGAGGGGAAGCTAGGGCCTCCGCACCACCCCTACACCTGCGGAGGGAAAAAAACGGCAGACCTCTCCACCCACCTACCCCCACCAGGCAGGCCGCAGGCAGACGCGGGGGGCCAAGGTCACACGACCCAGTCTAGACTAGCCAGGCCATGTTTGCTTTCCTCCTTTTACCTTGACCTTGGGACTCCGGAGGCAGAGAAGGCAGTTTCCTAGCCAAGAGCCGGCTCCCAGCAAGACCCACCTTCCCCTCCACTCCTCTCTCCTCCTTCCACCATCATCGCCCTCAACACACACTCAAGCTAGCCTGCTCATGTTCCAAGCTTCCTGATATATTTTTCCTCCTACTGCCAGCCCAGCCCAAAGCCTGCTTTCTGGAACTCTGAGGTGACCCTTCCGAATGAAGAGCACTCTGATAAAGATTGCGTCTCTTATCCTAAGTCACCCACGCCAGGGCGCTCTCCATCGTCCAACACCACTTTGCCCCTACCGGTAGAAGGGAGGCAGCCCGTGGGCCAGATCTCAGTACAGACCTGGCCATTTGCTCTCAAGCTGAAGGGATCCAGCGGGTTCGGCTTAGCCCGAGGCTATTTCCTGGCCGTGGTCTGGACAGGAGCACCCAGCATTTAAAATCTTTGGCAGAGGCAGGAAAGAGGGAGATGCTGTAGCCCCTCTCCCCTTTTTTCTCTCTCTCTTTATTACCTCTTCTCCTCAGGAAGGCCCTGTGCTGAAAGGGAACTTGGCTCAATCCCACGGAGATGCTCTCTGGAAAGGGGTGCCTCTACTGAGGCACCAAACTGAGCACAGGAAGCCCGACAAGTCTGGAGACTGGGAAGAGAGGAGAGGGGGGCTTTTTTAGAAAATTAGTAAGTTGGTGTTAATTTTTTCTTTGAAAAGATTGGGTAGTTTCAAAGCATCGAAACACTTCACGTTAAAAGGAGGGGATGCTATGGGAGCTAAAGTTGGGGTTATCCAGCTGGGAACTGCGTTGATCCCGGCTCTGCCTGGCCCCTCAGCCTATGGCCGGCTCAACCCAGGCGGCCGAGGGCGGAGGCGGATCCGCCGGGCTCGGATCGGGCCTCCTGGGGTCTCCCAGAGTAGCGCCTGGGAAATGTCCCTCCAAAGGGGCAGCGCTGCCGACTCTCCCTCGTCCCACGTTTCCTTTTGTACATGGATCTGAGAGCGCGTGCTCTTCTTGTTCGCATGAAGAGCTTTTCAGCTTTCCTAGACCGAATCCCTGCTCCTCCTCCCCCTTTTCTTTGAAAAATCTCACTCCGAGTCTTTTAATTTCTATTGTATGTTGAAATACCCCTCTATTCTATTGCCCCCATTTCTCTTCTTTATTCTATCTCAATTTTTCGTTGAGAGCATCCCGCCCTTCGTGTGATGATGTTTGTGTTTGGGGGCTATTACATCCTCCTAGCCTTCTCTGCTCCGCTGGAGGAAGACCTGCGGGCAACGAGCCTAGAGAGGGTCCCTCTTAGACAAATGGGGCTTTGGGGAAAGTGGCTGAAAGTCGGAAATGGAAACACAATCCCGGCATCAAAGTCTTGCTGCTCGGTGTCGGGTTCTTTCCAGCCGGAGCTCCCAGGGAGTCAGCCAAGGCCAGACCCAGGGCTCCCCACGCCCTGCCGCTGCGCTTCCGCCTGCTTTCCAGTTTTTTTATTTATTAAGAAAAAAAAAATACGGTGTCTCCCTGACCCTTAGCTCCAAGCCCCAATCCAGTCAGCAATCTTTTGGGGTAGGAATCAGTCTCCCCCACACGTCTCCTAAGCCTAGTGGGAGGCTCCCAGGAAAAGTCCTGGTCTTGCCAGACCCCTTTGCGTCGGCCAAATTCAGCCTCCCCCTCCTCATTCTCCCTCCCCGAGGCCGGCCAGGGGGCGTTGCCCTGTCCCTTTAAATCTCCCAGCTCCCTCCTCTTTTCCCCTCCTGAGAGCCAATCAGCAGAGACCTCTTCCCTTTCGCCCCGCCCCACCTCTAGGGGTGGGAACCCCAGAAGACCCGGCCAAGGCATCACGTGCACGGGTGGCGTCACGTGGGCGCGGGAGGGTTGCAGAGGGGAGGCTGGCGGGAGCGGGTGATTTCTTAATGAAATGTCCCCGCATGCGTAGAGGACATGTAGGGAGGGAGGTGGAAGCCCCAGGACGAGGAGGGGAGGGGTAGAGAGAGAAGGGAGGAGGGATGGGGGAGGGGAAAAGGGAGCGAGGTGTCTCCCCAGCTCGCAGCCTCTGGCAAGTGGAGTTTTTAAAAAGCTCGAGCAGATCATGTCATGACGACTTCGCTGCTCCTGCATCCTCGCTGGCCGGAGAGCCTTATGTACGTCTATGAGGACAGCGCGGCGGAGAGCGGCAGCGGCGGCGGCGGCGGCGGGGGAGGCGGCGGCGCGGGCGGCGCGGGGGGTGGCTGCAGCGGAGCGAGCCCCGGCAAAGCCCCGAGCATGGACGGGCTGGGCAGCAGCTGCCCGGCCAGCCACTGCCGCGACCTGCTTCCGCACCCCGTGCTGGGCCGCCCGCCGGCTCCCCTGGGCGCCCCTCAGGGCGCCGTCTACACGGACATCCCGGCCCCGGAGGCGGCGCGCCAATGCGCCCCGCCGCCGGCGCCCCCCACCTCGTCCAGCGCCACCCTGGGCTATGGCTATCCTTTCGGTGGCAGCTACTACGGCTGCCGCCTGTCGCACAACGTGAACCTGCAGCAAAAGCCTTGCGCCTACCACCCGGGCGATAAGTACCCCGAGCCGTCGGGCGCCCTGCCGGGTGACGACCTGTCCTCCAGGGCCAAGGAGTTCGCCTTCTATCCCAGCTTCGCCAGCTCCTACCAGGCGATGCCCGGCTACCTGGACGTGTCTGTGGTGCCTGGGATCAGCGGGCACCCGGAGCCGCGTCACGACGCGCTCATCCCCGTCGAAGGCTACCAGCACTGGGCTCTCTCCAACGGCTGGGACAGTCAGGTGTACTGCTCCAAGGAGCAGTCTCAGTCCGCCCACCTCTGGAAGTCTCCCTTTCCAGGTAAGGAAGGGGCCCGAGCGCCGCCGCCGCCGCCGCCGCCAGGGACCCGTCCCAGCCCCTCCTGCCCCGGGGCTCCGCGCCCCAGCCACCCCCGCCGTCTGGCCCCAGCGCGCCGGCTCTGCTGGGCTGCCGATGGAGCCGGCCGGGCGAGCTGCGCTGAGGAATGCGCCAGGGAAGAAATCTGCTCCGACACGTTCCCCGGAGCTGCCGGGCGGAGAGTGAAGCAATCACAGGCGCCCGAGCGCCCGGCCGCCGGCTCCGCTCCAGTCGGGAGCTTGTCTCCTCCTCCCCCAGCGGGCTCCAGTCTCACGCGCGGCTCTCGGCCTCCTAAGCCCGCTTCCGGCCAGGAATGAGGGGTGGGGTGGGCCTTGGGTGCCTTGGAATCCAAAACCACTAGGACAAAACGCTCAACCCACCGATTAATTGGGGAAAAAAATTAGAACCCCCAAACATTTTGTTTGCCTGAATGTCCAAGATCATTCAGGCACTGCAGGCACTGGACAGTTTTTGTTGTTGTTTTTAAACAGGGGTCTAATTTGCCAGGATCTACAGAAATGTAGGATGTTTTCTTTTTTCTTTTCTTGATTTATTTTAAGAATTTGGCCACGAATTTCCTGATTGTTAAAGGAACAAGAGAGCTAAAATCTCTGGAGAGGGTGTGGAGAAAAGGGAATTCACATCCCTCTCCTGGATTATAAAATTCTTTGCCTCTCTGGTGTACTGAGCTCAAATCCTGTGGGTGTTCGCACTACCAACTCCCCCAAATGCGGGGGAGAAAGAGAGTTACCCATGCCTTAGACACAGGGGGGTGTCTCTTTCTCTTAGAGGGGAGTGAGGATGAGGGTGGGGGGGAGACCTGCTTTGGAAGGATCTGAGGTCCAGGCCCAGGCGGGGGACCCCTCTGTATTGTCTGGCTCCATATGCGGTGGGGGATTGGAATTTACTGGTGTTCTGTTCCCTTTCCAATTGAGGCTATCTCTGAACAGGAAGGGATCCTGCAAACCACCCCCCGCCCCATACTCCACAGGGGAAAAGACCAGTTCCAGGTTTCTCAAAACCACATCAGGAGCTTCGTATTCAGCTTTGTGCTGAGAAATCAGGATTCAGGGTCTAGTGAATCCAGAGCTTGAGTCTGCTCTTGCTATATATGAGCAGAGCTCAGTGGGAGAGGGCTGACTGGCTCCGTTCTGATGCCTACAGGGGTCCTGGGGGCCCCGAACAGCCATATATGGCTCCCCACACTGCCCAGAGCCCCCCCCCCCCTCCAACTCTACATGTGGACCCAGGGACATTTTCATTGGGAAGTGTAGACCTGAAGACCTCCTAAGGGTGGGCCTGAAATTCCTCTGCATCCGGGATTGGGGCAAGGACAGATGGTTTAAAAAAAATTACTGAATGATATTAAAAAGTGTAGCAAATAACATTCTTATAAATATTATAAGATGACTTAGTATAACACAACTGACCAAGGTGGGACCCACACTAGACACCCAATTTCTGGCTGCCAGAAGATTTAGGTTGATAGAATTTTAGTACATGGTGTCATGCGTTACCTACTCTGCATTGACTATATTTTTATATAATATGATTTCTGTTATTAACCACCTAATATGAAACACATAATAACACTTTTCTAGAAGATAGGCAACTCACATGTAGGTGTACAATAATGTGTTGTGGAGATATGGCCCTTTAATTTCCCATCCCACCCAGATTGGAAGCTGCTTAGGAGATGGGGGTTTAGCAGGAATTCCTGGAGCATCAGTAGCCAACAGGCCATGCTAAGGGGCTGAAGGGCAGAGGGGCAGATGCCCACCAAGCCCGCTGTGGGCAGAGGCACAAGTCTAGAGCAGTGGGCGGTGGGTTTAGTGTGTAGAGGGGATGAGAGGGAGCTGCTCTGGCATTGCTGTGTATGCATGTGGAGCAAGGTGGGAGTGAGAGATTGGAGAGATGCTCAGAAATATCTTTGAGCAAAATAAACATCTTAAAGATTCCCAGAAAAAAAAAAAACTAAAAGTAAGCACTTTTTTATCACAGCCTCCTAGAGGAAAATATCTTTGACATAAAAAAATATATAGCCCAACTGAGATTTAATACACTTGCAAATTATGGCATGGAAGTGGATATAAAAACCCAGTGTATCTCAACAGCTATGTGCTCACACACTCCCGGTGTGGAAATAGAATCGGGCTGGTGTATCTCAGTGAGTGCAGAGGTCCAGGCAAAAGGCAGATAGATGAATAAGAAATTATGCTCAGACACCCTCCATCTTTCTACCCACACAGAGCTCCTTTAAAGTAGTGAGATTTCCAGATAACTCTGTCTATGCAATTATGGTTTGTTCGCCAGCATCTAGGTATAAACACTACTGTCTCTTTTCAGTGCCTCTGGCTCTGAGAGACCACATCTATGGCAGTCTGGGCTGGTGTGGGAGATGAAGGCAATTGTTCAGAAAGATCCAGATAATTAGGGCCCAGATGAGTTGTGGCTTCTTCCTTCACCCAATTATCTAGACCCTTGCTTCTTTGCTTTTTTTTTTTTTTTCTTCCTATAGTGCGTGTAGACAGTTTTTAATTTTGACAGAGAGAGGCAGAAATTCCAAGAGAGAATCAGCAGGAATTCCAAGAGAGAAGCAGAGAGGAGGGGGGCGGGGTGGGGGAGACAGGGAGAGACAGAGACAGATAGGATAGGAGGAGACAGTAAGAGAGAGAAGGAGATAATGGGCTCTTTGGGCCATACTGGAAGTCTCTACTGACAAGTCTTTGGAATTTGCTTGAGGAGAGTGGCTAGGATTTCTAGCTGAACAAGGTCCTCTTCGGAGGACCAGAGCCCTGTTTTGGGAGTGGGTGGGTCAAGAGCCAGTGGGCAGTAGGAACATGTACACAGGACCCCAAGAGAGAGCTATGGCTGAGCATTGATCTGATTTTTATCTGCTCCTCAAAAGTGTCTATTAGGTTCCCAGGTATGAAGTGCTGTGTGTGTGTGTGTGTGTGTGTGTGTGTGTGTGTGCGCGCGCGTGCACGCCCACACGCTCTGAAGGGAGATTAGGGAAAGGTTCATTGTAAAATTAATCACCAAGTCCTCTACTTACTTTAGGCAACATAGACACAACTCGAGGCCTAAGCTTCCAGATGTTTCCACATCTGCAGATCCCACTTCCTTTCCAGACAAGACAGCAGACAATGAAAGGGGGCTTCTTTCAGAAGGCAAGACTGAAGGTATTTCCCCAGTTGGCCAAAACAACCAGCCGTTAGGTCTGATCCATGAAAAACTTGGCCAAATCAACTCTTGGCATTCTGTAGAGAAAAATAACCAATTTAGACCAGTTATCTGCTTTTTTTAAACTGCTTTTTTAGGGTTTGTTGATTCAGCCCCATTGGAAATTTATAGTTGGGGTTTAGGAGACCCAAAATTGGGTAGATAATTGTGAGCGTTTCCAGAAAGTGAAGTTTAAAAAAATCAGGGACAATTATCTGGTTAATTCAGGAACCCAAACCCACTTTTATCCCATTTGCTCTCCAGGAAAAATGAGGTATTTTAAAGCTAAATTGTACAAAGTGGTCTGTTTCCATTTTAGAACTTACTGTGTCATATGTTGAGTCCTAAAATCTGGCTCTTTTACCTACTCTGAGCCTCAGATTCCTTATCTTGTAAAATGGGTTTAATAAAATAAGGCTGGAAAAAATGTTCCGAGGATTAAAAAAAAAAAGCCTCACAGTATCATTACTGACCCTCTCTGTTTTACTCCTATTCCAGAATCATCAGTTTCTCAAATCATAGTTACATCTGTAAGAGTAAGACACATTTAAGAGCTGTGAGACTTTTAAAATTTATCTTGTGCAAAAAAAAAAAAAATCCTTTTTAACATAAAGGATCTGCTCTGCTAAAGTGAAGTTGTTTTGTTTTGCAGATTAAAAAAAAAAAACTTGGCCTATTCCTATATAGGCAGAGAAAAGTGACAAGTCCAACAATTTTCCTGAAAAATTGTCATCGTGAAGACAGCCAAACCAGGCCATTGGAACCCCCTCTCTCCCATATTCTTTCTGCGTACTTTATTCCCCCCCTGCATTTGATGGTGACCTCTTCTCTCCCCATCCTGTGTAGACAAGGGTCCCTGAGAGAGAGCAGACCCAATGAGAATGGGTATAAGGAAGGTGTTTCATGAGGGCGGGGTGGGGGGGCAGTGAGAACAAGCATTTCAGAAAGAGCTTTGTGTCCTTATTCTACACTGTGTCTACACTTCCAAAGGGCAGTAAGATGAAGGGGAAATCTCAAATATTCAGTCCTACTCATTAAATCCTGCATGAAGAAGTCTGCCAATTACGTTTTTAAAAATTGAAGGGTGAGTTACTCAGATAATTTCCCTAGTTCCCCACTTCCCCTTGAAAGTGTTGCTACGATCTTTTTATTGACAGAGGTGAGGGTGGAGTGGAAGGGGGGATATAAGTGACACGTAGTGCCTGTGACATTCTCAGAGCATGAAGAAATTGAACTAGTGGTGGGATGACAATGTATTTAGGATTAGGGTTCCCGCATGGGGTGGGGACAGTCTCCTTCAGCCTCAGAGGAATGACAGGGATAGCACATGGGAGCAGGATTTGCTGTTTTGCTGAGTGGACATTTATGGGAGGGCACTGATTTCTTTTTATAGAAGACTTACGTGAACAGCCGGTTTCAACCGAAGAAGGGCTCTCTTGGTGTCTCCTCTGGTGGGCACACAACTGGGTGTGAACCCTCCACTTCTAGGGACCTGATTCCCTATATCTCAGTGCTAGGACTTCCCACCTTGGATGTTACTAAGTGGCTCACAACACTGGACACCTAGAGATTGGCTCCCAGGCAGTCTGGCTTCACCTGGCCACTTTTCTTCTCTCTAGCTGTCGGTGCTGGCCTCAGATTCCTAGTGCAGAGCCAGTGACCAAAGGCAAGAGGCCCCACTTGGGGGTCTGTGCCCACTGAAACTGTCTCCCTGCCCACCATGCCCTCCCTCAAACATACAAAAGAACACCTTCCTCTGATAATGGGGCAGAGTATAAACTGACCCACGCCCAAATGACCTACCTGCAGGAAAGAGGGATTTTCCTGAATACGTGCGATCCTGCAGGCTAGCAGACCAGGGTGCAATTTGGAGGGACCCCTCTAAGGGAACAAGGATTCTAATAAGGAGTGCTGTGTAGAGCCATACTGGAAGCTGAGGCAAAAGGAAAAATCAGTAATACTGGTCCCGTATTTATTTAAAATTTTCATATTTTGTTCATCATGGATTCCTGGGCATTCATTTATATATTTTAAAACATTGCATTAAAATATCATTCATCTTGGTTACTGAGTTTTGGGCGCCCCCTCCTTTAAAGTTTGCGCCAGAGGCAATACCCCAGGGTCTCACCTAAGTCGAGGCCTTGCTAATAACAGAGGTGCAAAAGATTTGGGGACAATCCGTCAGCTCCCTTCGAGTCCCTGCCGGAACCTGCGCCTCCGCAGCCGCGCGGACTTGAGGCCCCTCGCAGGGTCCTGGGTCCAACCGTGTGACTCACTTCCTGCCGCCCGCCTTCTCTCTCCCCCCCAGACGTGGTCCCCCTACAGCCCGAGGTCAACAGCTACCGCCGCGGGCGCAAGAAACGCGTGCCCTACACCAAGGTGCAGCTGAAGGAGCTAGAGAAGGAGTACGCAGCCAGCAAGTTCATCACCAAAGAGAAGCGCCGGCGCATCTCGGCTACCACGAACCTCTCGGAGCGCCAGGTCACCATCTGGTTCCAGAACCGGCGGGTCAAAGAGAAGAAGGTGGTCAGCAAATCAAAAGCGCCTCATCTTCACTCTACCTGACCGCCCACCCAGCTGCCCGCCCCGTCTATTTATGTCGCCGATTTGTACCATATCCGAACACACCGAAGGACGCTTTTCGGGTACAGACAAATATTTAATGTTAGCCAGAAAGAGGAACCACTCCGCTGGGAGGCAGAGGGTATCAAAGGGCGTGCTCTGCCACCCTCTACTCCCCACCCCATCCTCAACCCTCACCCCTATGCAGATGGCACCTACCCCGCCTCAGCGGCTTTGGAGGTGGGTCCGGGCGGGCGTGGGAGGAAGGCAGCCTGCCTCCACTCCCTCTGGCCGTTGCCCCTCGCCTTGCCAGAGCGCCGAGTGGCAGCCAAGAGCCCAATCATTCCAGCCAAAGCAGAGTTGGGGAACCCCGAATGACCCCATTTTTGCCTCATCCTTTGCCCGGGCAGGTAGATGACCCCCCCTGACGGTGCGACCCCGAGCAGGACCTGGCGAGCTCCTACTTTCCGTCCAGTCCTTCCTCCCGTTCCCTGTCCCTCTGGCACTCTTCAGTTAGGCAAGGTTTCCCAGTTAAGATTTTTCTGTGCATATTTCAAAAGTCACATTAATATTAATGATAAGTGTTAGGGACCTGGCATCGTGATTGGAGTACAGACAGCGCTTAGGTTTTTTCTTTCCTGTTTCAACAAAAGCTGGAATTGGATGAGGAGACACCTACCCTTCTCCCCCACCTGGACCAAGGAACTGAGTTTCTGAGGAGCCACCTTTGCCCCCATGGCCTCCTCTGTTCTGCTTCTCAACCAACATGCAGAAATCCAGGGAAGACAGAAACTCCCACCATGCTGCTAAATCTGTCTTCTCTCCTTCTCTCTCTGTGGCGAGACTGAGGGTCAGGCCATTAACAGAAGCAGAACTTTTTTCTAGGGAACGGACAAGCTTCTCTTCCAAGGGGATGGAGAGCGGGTCCCCCAGCAGATTCCCTCTCCAGTTGCTTCTCCATCAAGGCAGTAGCTGAGAAGGCCTCACATTTTCACTTTTACTCATTGTCCTGAGGACAGCAGTTTTTCTTCCAGGAGGCCAAGATAGCTGGCTCCCAATTAGCCAGCTAACGTAGACGCTGCCTGACATTTCCCTCCTCAAAGGCCAACTTGGTGCTGGGGGATGGGGGCTCACCTTCTCCCTTCCCACTGGTGCATTACAAAAGCGTGTTCTTTTGAAGTGTTCATCCAAAACAGGCTTTTTAAAAATGTTGTGTATCTGTATATAGTATTGTGATGTCTGAATGACAGTGTACTGAATGCAAAAAGGAAAAAAATACCACAAACCTGTTTTTAAAATAAAATCTTTTTTTTTTTTTGCCTTGATTTTATCGCTCAGATTCCTTCTGAAACTCCTTCTATCCACTGGCTCTTGGGGTAGGCTCTGTTGCCCTGACTCAGCCAGAATGGGCAGGGGGAAGAGTAGAGAGAACACCCCCAGCTGGATAGATCCCAAATTTATATTCTGCTCCACGTAAGTTTTTTACGTGAGGTTTTCAGATTGTTGATACGATCTAGACAGAAGAAAACTCTTTCCCATCCTGATGCCCCAAATAGATGAGTACGCTTGGGAGAGAAGGATGTGATCAGCGACTGAAAAGGCCTGGGAGTAAGTGAGTGGGTTCACTTCCGTTAATAGTCAGAGCTCAGAGCTGGATCTCTGTGCTGAGAAAGCGGTGTCCCAGCTGGCGACTGGATGCCGTGGTGGTGGCAGCGTGGCGGCAGTGGGGCGCTAATCTTAGGCCCCTGAGGCTCTACTGCCCCCAGAGGGTCCCAAATCCCTCCAGACAGTTCAGAGCTGGAGCTGGGAAGGGGTCCCCTCAGTCTGCCCTGCTGGGAGGCCGCTGCAAGCTCCGCATTCCCAAGCTGCTCCCTTTTCCTCTCCACCAACCTATGCAAGAGGTCGGGCTGCTAGGACCCCATGGGCCCCCAGTCCTCTAAGCCAATCTCACTTGTATTCTCCAGCATTCTCGGGAACCCCAGTCTTCCAGGCAATCAGGAGCCCTGTAGACTCTGCCACTAATTTGTTTTCCCTGCCGCGTCCGTCTGTGCCTATCTCCCTATCTGGCTGAGTTAATGAGATCGTTAAGTTGTCAGGTTAAGAGACTTTTAAAAAGCGATATAGCCTAAAACAATGTTATCTCAGATTAAATCTTTACTGCAGCAATTTTTATTTATATATAATATTTTTTCCACTCCTGAGACACAGAAAGACTGGAGGCATCGGGTTAGAAATCAGAGTTCTCTGATCTCACTTTGCCTGATGGCTGAAGTTCTTAAAATTTTATTTAAATAAATGTTTCAGGGGTGTGTGTGTGTCACACACACACACACACACACACACATACACACACACACACCCCGAATCTGAGAGACAAAGAGCCTGAGGAATTCACCCTCTGTGGAGGCTCCGCTACTGACGCTGCTGCCAGTCCTTTTCTACTCCATTTCAACTCTGGGTTAACCACCAAAGAATCCCACGCTGGGCAGTACAGATCTAGGAGGGAATAGATGACTCTCCCAGGAATAGTGTTCATTCTTAGTTCCATCTCTCCTTTCTCTCCCCACTCACCACCTTAACCTCTCTCCAAAACCCCTGAGTCTCTCCTGAGATGGGAAGAATTGAAAATTAAATGTGTGTGTTTGGTCAGAAAAAGGAACTGAGTAGACAAGAGACCTGGGGCTCCCTTGATACCCCCACCCCTCTTGACTTGGGGGTACATTGGGTAGTCCCATGACACAGCTGTAGAGCCAGTGGAAGCTGGAGACTCAGTGGGGAAAGAGAATTCTATAGTTCTCCGAGGCATCCTTCCACTTCTGCACACAAATCCACATGAGGGCAAATGAGCGAGTCTTCCCACATGGAGGGATACGCCCTAAGGCCCCAGAAGGGGGCGATGGAAAAGAGAAGAAAGCTTGCGCGGGCTCACTGGGGTTGCACTGGGACACCAGTGACCCAAGCAAGCACTGCGGTCCCTCTGAGTCCCTGTGAGCCCTAGTGTGCCACAGGGTGTTTAAGGTGCCTCCCGTGCACTGGATCAAATATTCCTGGGTCAGTTTTGGAGATGCCTCTTCCATAAAAGTAAGCCTGAGAATGGAAACTCCTAGGTGAGACAGGTATTGTGTGAGTATGTGTTCTGGGGAGACACACACTTCCCAGAGTTGGGAAAAAGTATGATTCTTTCCCTGATTGTGTTGGTTCCTTACCTTTCCTTCCTCCGAGAGTCGGCATTCTCATTGGGGAACTCTGTGAGCCATTCCTGTGAAGGTGTGTGTATACGTGTGTTTGTGTGTATGTGTGTGTGTAGAGCCTCTGACCAGTGCAGAATCTCCTCAGCCTTTTCTGCCTGTGTGTGTGCACGTGTAGCAACGTTGTCAGCCGGCACTGATCTCAGGGCGTAGAGTGTGTTTTCTTTTCTTTATGCAAATCTATAGAAAGCCTTTCTTTCCAAGGCCAGTCCTCTAGTGTCTGTGTGAGAGTGAGGATGCAATAAATATACGGGCGCAAGGGGATAGAAAATGTCTGAAGGATTGTGGGTATAGAGGCATCCCCGGGAAATGGACAGCTCTTCTCTGGGACTGAGGTTCCTGCTATCTTTCTCATAATCCGATGACATCCCCGGCTCCTTGTGGCTCCCCGTGGCAAGGGCTGGGGGGACCCGGGTGAGCTGGAGCCTCACAGGACTCTCGGTCTGGAGGGCTCTATACCAGGCTGCCAGGGAGGGCTCAGTTAGATCTTTTCCTGAGCTTGGGGAGAAAACCCCTTCCCCACCCACATCTTAGTCCTCAGACCTAGGGCCAGCAGAATGGGCCTTTTGGCCGGTAGTCAGTCCCACAGCCAGGAACCCACCTGAGGGAGCAAGGCCAGCAGTTCTCGGGAGATCCCTCCAGGACTGTCTCCAGACCATCTGCTCCTGAGGCTTTTCGACAGGCGGCTCGGTCAGCAGGCCCCGTGTGGGTATAAGGCGGGGGCAGCCCCTGGGACACTCTCCATCTCTCAGAGGATTGAAGCTGGGGACCCTGCAGCAGCCCCCTCTGTTCAGAAGAGAACTCCCCACCCTGGGATCCACCTGGGTCTGACTTGGATGGTGTCAGGAGCCCACTCCTCAAAAAACTCCAAGTGCCGGATCAGGCAGATGTGTATATAGACCCGCGCTGGTGGAGGATTGAGGGGCCCTGGGGAGCCAGGGGCTTCTGGGAGGAGGAGGGGGCCAGAGCCTTTTCGCAACCAACCAGGCTCTTCCTCTTTTAGCCTTGACCGTGACTAGGTCTTTCTGACCTTGACATCACAGGGAGCTCAGGGAAGGGGGGAGGGTGGAAAAGGCCTTGATCTTCCGGTGGCCAGAGAAGGGGAGGGCCACTCGCCCCCTTGACGCGCCATCCCCCTTCCCGCCAGAGCCCGCCGCCTCTGTTTACACACAGAGGTGTCGTCTCCAGTCTAGACAGGGGCGCTAATAACGCCCATAAAAGGCGGCCTCTCCAGAGATGCTCTGCAACTCGGCTCCCGCGCGCCTACCGCTGGCCGCAGCCTCCGCCTCCTCCGCCCCGCCCTCCTCAGATACCTCGGCTGGGCTTGCGGGCCGCCTTGGGAGGGGGCACCCAGAGGGTTTCTAGAGGCTGAGAACCCCCGCCCCGCACCCTTCCGAACCTCTTCCGTCTCCAAAGGTAAGTGGACCCCCGCTCTTCCAGCCCAGACAGCCTCGGGGATAGCGCATCCTCCCACCCCCACCAGCCTCCCGGGCCCGTTGCCCTTACCCCAATCCGCCCCTGCCCAGCGCCACACCCGTCCCCGCCCCGAACTGGAGGCTTGGATTTGGGTAGCAGTTGGGTAGCTGGGCAGATCAGACCCCAGGCAGAACTCAGCCACTCCCCAGAGCTAGGCCTGGTCAGAGGCCATGGTCACAGGGAGCGGCTGGCTGTGGGGCAGAGGGCACTCTGGGTAGTCCTCACCCCATACTGAGCTTCGAGGTCCACGGAGACCAGGCCCTGGGCTCCCCATACTTTGCTGGCGACTGTAGGTGTGGTGTTTGTGGAGAAGGTGCTTTTTTTTTTTTTTTTTTTTTTTTTATAACTTGGTCCCCACACCTTTCCTGATACTCAGTAATTCACTAGGTGGAAGAGATCCTCTGCTGGCGAGGGGGAAAATTTCAGAACCCCGAAATTATTTAACTATTAGTGCGCCGAAAGGACGGTGAAAACGGGGGAAGATGGCTCACTTAGGGATGCTCAGGTGAGGGGTGGAGGGATGGTCTCCCAGATGTTCCTGCCTAGGACCACCCCTATCCCTTCCCCATTTCCTGAGTAGCAATCGGGCTGGGATCTTGTGGTGGGAGGGGGACAAGTGGAGCCACTGAATGCTTGGAGGAGGTTAGGACGCTGCGGACCCCAGGCTGCTTGTGTGAGCCTGAGAGCCTGACTAGGCCCCCTCACCCAAGGTCCCTCTCACACCCCGCTCCTCCAGGCTGCAGAGCCCTGGAAGGTAGCACGGGGGAAGGGGCATCCTCATCTTCTCCTTAAGTCCTAGGCACCCGTAAGGAGGCCGGGGAGCCAGGTGAGCTCGGACCCCTGGATGAGCTGGTGAAGCGAAGAACGAGGAGTCTGAGCCCCCTACCTCCACCCGTCAGCCTTGGCTGAACCCGACAAAATCCTGCCCCAAGCCTAAGATGCCCTAAAGGGGCGACATAGAGAGAGCCGAGGGGTCGGGCTGGGGCCCAGACCTTCCCCACCCGCCGCTTTTCGTCTCGCCTCTCCCGCCCAGCCCAGCTCCTGCTCACCTCCCTTCAGAGACCCAGGCCCTGCCTCCTGTGCATAGGCGGCAGAACCGTTTTGTTCAAACTAGGCAGTGACCTTGAACTGGGCCGCCTTGGCCTCTCGACTGTTGCGGGAGAAGGCAGCACCGCGCGGTATAATTCCGACCTCGGTTTGCCTGGGGAGCCCGAACACTGCGGCTCACAGCCACCCCGCGGTGGCCTAAGCCTCCCGCAGCTGCTCTGCCCCTGCCACCAGAGCCGGCGTAGATTTTATAATAACTCCTTTCGCCTGGCTCGGCGGTGGTGGGGACTCGAGGACCAGCGCAGAGCCCGTGAAGATGCAGGAGGGACGGAGGCTTAGACAGAGTCGGTGCGGGAGAGGCGGCGGCGCATCCAGCTGGTGGATGAGAGGAAGCAAGAGGGCTGCCGCGGGTCTTCAAGGAAAGCCTTGGACCACATCCTGGCCTTCAGTTTTAGTTAACCCCTGAGTTAGTGAGCGGGCCATGGTTGAGCCAGGCCAGCTGCATCAGGAACCTGTGGTCCAGGGTCCAGCAGGCAGTCCATCTCTTCTAATCTCGTGATTTGATGAATGTGCGGAAGAGCGGGCGCAGAGATTGCTCCGCGGGTCCAGAGCCTTGCCAGGCCAGTACAGTTTTCCATGTGAGCTGCGAAGTGCCGGCGGATTAAACCCAACTAGAAGCCGCTGCCCAGCGCCTTCGGCTGCTGCGAGTCCTAAGCATTCTCCTCACCAAGTCCCCCGTCGGCTCCTGGAGAGCAGCTCTCGCCGAGGCTGGATTTAGATCTGAAGCTTTGCACCCGAGCCTCCCGCCGGTCCCGGGGACCCAGGCTGGGAGCGGAGCTCTGCAGCCAGTTAGTCCGAGTAGGGTTAAGAAAGGGGCGCCTGAGCTGCGTGTGCGGCGGCGGGGAGCCTTAAAGGCGCACAGAACCGCGGTGGTACACGAGGAGGCTGGGCGCCTAGATTGCCTGGGTCCTCGCCGGGGTCCTGATAACCCCCAGGTTCCTAGTGATCCTCGAGTGGCAGGGCACTGGGGATGTGAATTTTGCTGATGGGCCTCGGCAGCTCTTCCCTAGACGAATCAGGTCGGCTGCACGGAAGGAAGAGGGGGAAGGAAGAGGGGTTCGTGCGTGTGCCAGTGCCCAGGGTCCGAAACGTGGGGAAACTGGTCTTTTTTGTTGGGGCCAAATCGGACCGGGAGAAACTGCGTGTCTGGAAGAAGGAAGTCCTCACTCCATCCTCATTTCCCCGGCATTGCATCTGCCGCCCTGTGGCCGCCTCTCTGCGTGCTCAGCGGCCTGGCCGGGAGGGCAGCGAGCACAGCTCCGGGCCTGAGATTTTTGAGCTGGCGAGGGATGAGAAAAGGCTAAGACCTTCCTCCTGGCGTCTCCCTTCTAGGAGATTGGAGTCATCTGAGAGGGGAAAAAGAGAATGGGGAGAAACCTCCACCGCACAAGGACTAGCGATTATCTCGCTAAGCTCACCTCGGCCTCCCCCACACTAACAATAGCGGCTGAGCGCGAGGCCTGGAGGCCTGGAGACCTCGCCGCCGGTGCAACGTTCTGATTGAAAACAGCAACGATATTAAAGTCACACCCTGTTTAGCTTTATGACCAAAAATAACCCCCAAATAAATTTTTTAAATTAAATATTCAGTAACGCTCATTAATGCATCTTGAAAAGAGGCATAAATAAGATGTTGGAGATGCTGTGACGTGGATTTTGCAGCCGAGGGATGCTCTGTGCAGCCGCGCAGCCCCTTAATCAATTAGGCACGAAAAGGCCAATTCAGGCTCTCTCCTGCCCGCTCCTCGGCGCCCCGGCTCTCGTGGTTCTGACTGAAGGTGACTGCGCCGGGGCTGGCATCCCACCGCTTGGCTTCGGTTCTGGCAAGTGGGCCCGGCGCGGGGCGGGCTCCTGGGGGGGCGGGAGGGACCTTGGCCGGCCAGGGCAGGGAAGGGGAAGAGGGGCGAGGGGCGGGTGCCGAGCTGCGAGCTGTGCCGGGCAGGGCGAAGCTCGCGCGGACACATTTCTGTCCCAGCTATGGTTTGGGATATGAAATCGCCCAGGGAGCTGTGGAATTCGAAGAATCTGCGTTTCTCTCTGCCATGTCCTGCAGAAGAGAGAAAAAGAGGGAGATGAGAATCTTCTGCTTCGTTCTGCTTTTGTAGCTTCCGCTCGTTCTCAGATATTTAACTTTCACCCACATGGATTTCTTTCTCCCAGATTCTCTCAGACTCACATCTCTCTCATTTTCTCCAAATCTTCTGGTGTTCTGTCATATTTAGACTTTTGCTGAACTATTGATCTCACCTGGTATTACTTAAAGCCATGCTTTTGCTGGAGCCCGAAGTAATCGCATAGAAATCTGAGTATTGTGTCTACTGGACTCCAATAGAATACACCTAGTTTTGAGGGTTTGTTTCCTTTTTCATTTTAATGTTTGGCTGTGTCTGTGGACTTGGTTGAGACCGGATTGTGGTTTCCAGATGTCGATTAATTTCGCCTATGGCCAGCGTTGGGTTCTCAGCCTTCTGTGGAAGGAGCTACTGAGGTTAGCACTATAAAAATAATTTTAAACCCCTAACAAGATAATTCTCTGGCATTCTTTCCCTTACTCCCAGCACACCTATTGGGCTTGGCACAGTTATCTGATGGTCCCAGTGGTATGCTAGGCTGGTTCTGGGGTGTGAGTGTCTCCTCCACAGTGGGAATCAGGAGCCTCTTGGGCCAGCCAAGCCCTGCTGGGAGCCGAGAGCCTCTTGCTGCAAAGTCTCCAAGAGACGCCCCCAGAAGCCCCCCTGACCCACAGAAGTCATGGGGAAGAGTAGTTCAGCCCCCAGATTTTCAGGAGCAGGCAGGCAAGTCCTCATGGAGCTGGGCGCTTCCTTTTTCTGCTGCTTCTGCCTCTCTTCTGCAACCCTCCTCTGACGGTGAGTGAAAGTGTGAGGCTGGGTGGTTCCCAGCTGGAGAATGGGGAAGACCCAGCATTAGTAATCCTCCCTGAGCCCTTCCTGGAGGAGAGGACCCCAGGTGTCTCCCTAAATTCCTGGGGAGAAAGAGCTGAGGAAAAGGAGCACAGCAGCGGCAGGGCTGGGAGAGACAGTGGCAGGGAAACCTGTCTTTACCCCCACTTCTCCTCTACTGTAAATAAACCCCGAGCCAAAGGGCTCATCCGTCTCCTTAAACAGCCAGTAAACTTTATATGACACAATATCTAATAGTAATTTATTGGGGAGATATTGTAAATTCCAACGGTTTTAGTTAATAAAGGAGCTAATTAAAGAGGGACGGGCTGGGCTCGGCCAGCTGTTGGTGAGAAGATAATACATCTGGGGGGGGGGGGTAGTGCAGGGTGCAGAAGCGTGTATGTGCGAGTATTTTTGGTGTGGCTTTTTTCCTCTTGCCCCGTGTCGGGCGATTGCCTCGATCTCTGCGTTAGGTTTTATATGATTTTTTAAAAACCAGAAGCCAGAGAATAAATCTGCCCCCGCGGTTCGTTCCCTCCCCCCCCAATTGGGGAAGGGGGAAGTTGGAGTTGGTGCGGGGTGGGGGGATTCTCTGTCCCCACCCATCCCCCTGGCGGCAGCACCCACGTGAGCTGGACGGCCAATGGGTGGCCGGTGCAGGTTTAACTATGTTTAATGTCAGATAGCAATAAAGTAGAAGCTGCCGGTCGGGCCCCGCGGAAATGGGCGAGCATAATCTCCTGAATCCCGGGTTTGTGGGGCCGCTGGTGAACATCCACACGGGAGACACCTTCTACTTCCCCAACTTCCGTGCGTCCGGGGCGCAGCTGCCCGGACTGCCTTCGCTGTCCTACCCGCGCCGCGACAACGTGTGCTCGCTGCCCTGGCCGTCGGCGGAGCCGTGCAATGGCTATCCGCAGCCCTATCTCGGCAGCCCGGTGTCGCTCAACCCGCCCTTCGGCCGCACGTGCGAGCTGGCGCGCGTGGAGGACAGCAAGGGTTATTACCGGGAACCGTGCGCCGAGGGCGGCGGCGGGGGCCTGAAACGTGAGGAGCGCGGGCGCGACCCCGGCCCAGGAGTCGGGCCCGGGGCAGCGCTGCTGCAGCTGGAGCCGTCGGGGCCGCCTGCGCTCGGTTTCAAGTACGACTACGCGGCAGGCGGCGAGGGTGGCGCGGGACCCCCGCACGACCCGCCCTCGTGCCAGTCGCTGGAATCCGACTCCAGTTCGTCCCTGCTTAACGAGGGCAACAAGGGCGCCGGCGCGGGCGACCCCGGCAGCTTGGTATCGCCTTTAAACCCCGGCGGCGGCCTCGCGGCCAGCGGTAAGGACCCCGGCCCATTCGCGAGGCTACTCCGGACGGGACGTCTGACCCGGGGCGGGGCGGTGGGGGGGGCAATGTGGGACTGAGCTAGGGCCTCCTGGGGTGACAGACTGTGTGGTGAGAAAGCGCTTCTTTTAAAAAAGGGAGTTGGGGGGGAAAGCCCTATAAACATGTAAATATCCCCGTAAAAGAACTAGATTCCCTTTTTCCTCGGCCTGCAGCTGGAGGGGGCAGGGAGCTCCGGAGAAAGGGGATTCTGACAGACTTCTCCAGGCCTTGGCGGGTGGGGACCCAGAGGCTGGTCCCTGCCCTCCCAGGGCCTCTCTTTCCACCTTCCCACAGGCCCCCATTACCTACTTTTTTTTTTTTTTTTTTTAAAGAAAGACCAGTTGTCTCTTGTCACTCGCTCATGTCTGTTCTAACTAATCAGGACCCCATCCTGGAGGATGTGAGAGGAAGGGGCCAGGATATCCTGGAGAAGAAGAGGTTTGGGGAGAAGTGAGAGGATAGGAATTTGGAAGGTTCTGGGATACTGCAGTGAGAAGTAGGGGAGGCAAGGAGAAAGAGTGAAAGGGGAAAAAGAGATTGATGGAGGCAGAGGAATTGGTGGGGATGGGAGTCTTCCTAAGAGAGGAGAGGAAGAGCCTGGGGTCGGGTGTTAGGCCAAGGTGAAAGGGGCTGGGGAAGGACCGACGGTACTGGGCTTGTCACCTCTTGGTCCCCTGGCCAACCCTGCTGGTTCGTCTCCACCCAGGCGCGCCCTGGTACCCGATCCACAGCCGCTCACGGAAGAAGCGCAAACCCTATTCGAAGTTGCAGCTGGCGGAGCTGGAGGGCGAGTTTCTGGTGAACGAGTTCATCACAAGGCAGCGCCGGAGGGAACTCTCAGACCGCTTGAATCTTAGTGACCAGCAGGTCAAGATCTGGTTTCAGAACCGCAGAATGAAAAAGAAAAGACTTCTGTTGAGGGAGCAAGCTCTCTCCTTCTTTTAGGGGGCAAGACACGGGCGCCAGCCCCAGACTGAGCCTGTCTCTGGCAGAGAGCAAAGAGGGGGCACTGCCTGGGACACAGTCCCCGCTTAGAACGCCAGGCGTCTCTGGCAGGTCCTCCTGGGACGTCCTCTTGTCTGTTTTGTTCGTGGTTCCCTCCCACACACCCCCAGCAGACCCTGCCAGGTCCCAGAGAGAAGGGAAGAACCCAGCCAGGGAGAGAGGAAGCCCACAGCTGCAGGCAGGGGGTAGGGGCAGGGAAGGCTGAGGCGCTGGGGAGGGGCTAGTTTGACGTGGGACCGGGGCGTTGGGCCTCCGTCTGAAGACCTGGAGGAGAGGTGACTCAGGCGTCCCCTCCCACCACTTTCCTTCCGTGGTCTTAGGTCTGTCTGCCTGCAGGAGTAGGCGAGGGTGGGGACAGTGGGACCAAGGCTCTCAGAACTTGCAGTTATTGGGGTTAGGAGAGGCTGCGAGGAGGGAGCAAGAGTGGAGGATGGGCAGAGAGCAGGGAAGGGGTCAGGGTAGCTCTGGGAGGGCAGAAGGAAGTGGGGGGACCTAGGAGGAAGTGTGGTTTGGGAGAACAGAATGAGCAGCAATGTCCAAGTCCGCTGGGGTCTGGGTCCTCCAGGCCTGGACACAGAGCAGGCCCAGGCATAAGCATTTGGCAGACCCGGCTGTGGACAAGGTGACGATCAGGCTTTCGTCCCCTCTAGGGCAGGCCACCCGAACCGTCTCCTGGTCCCCAGCCCTCTCCCGAGCCCCCTGCGCCCATTCGCTCACAGGTGTGCTGCCATCCACTCCTCCTGCCGCTCAGGCGGCTGCGGACCGGAAGCCGCAAGCGGGGAATTGCGAGCTGAGCGGACGCAGCCTCAGGTTCAGTAGCCACCCCAGGGACCCCCACCTGGCCCTCCGGGAAGCCCAGGAAGCTGTAAAAGGAGCTGCGAAGCGCGGCACTGATTGGCCGAGAGAGTTTCTGGCAGCCGCTGCAGATTCTCCCTTCGCCGCTGGCGTTCACGGTCACGGCCGGCCGGAGGCTGGACCGGCGTAATTTACGAGGCGGGAAAAGAATCCGCCCCTAAAAGGGGCTACCGGCCGCGGAGGCCCCCGCTCGGCCCGGGTTTCCCAGGCTGGTAACAATGAAGGAGGGGGCACTGCAGCCCCCCACCCAACTCCTTTCTCTCTTTTACCCACCCCTACTCCACCTGCTCCCCAACGGCGCCCTTTGTCTCAGGATCCGCTGTCTCCGCCCCCAGGCCAGGGAGCCGCAGATTAGGAGGACCAGAGCAGAGGGAAGGGCACATCCCCAAAACCCACTGGAGGCCAGAAAGTGGCTTCTCCAGCCGGGGGCCTTTTATTCATAGCCCACTTCAGGCCCCAGCCCCAGCCCAGTAGATCCCAGGCTGGCTTCCGAAAGAGAAGCTGTGAAGGAGCCCCCCGCCTTCTTGCACTCTGTTCTGATTCCCCTTGGTGAGAGTCCCCCAACCTCCCACCTGCTGACCCACCCTTGCCGGGATCAAGAGGGCGAGAAGCAGGGGAATGATGGGAGTTAAGCCCAGCCTGGCCCGCCAGCTTGGAGTTCTTCCCACCTGGGGAAAGGCTCTCCTTCCACACCCTGGAAAGGCAATCCACTCTCCCACCAGATTCAAGTCCCTGTGAAAGACTGTGCAGAGGCATGGGCAAACATATAGGCACAGCTGCCCAGTGCAGCACTTGGCCCACACCACTCTCCTGACTGTACTTGCAAAGAGGCAGCCTCGTATCCCCAGATACAGCCCTGCAGAATAGCTGTACAATCACATACCCTCATCCCACACTGGGCACCTGACACACTTCCCCACCCACATTAACCTATGTACACGTTTGCAGAAACCACCACCGTTCCAGCTGTCTGCACACTCCCCTGTGGGCTGGCGCTGGGTATGAGGCACTCCCCTCTTTGCCTGGTCACCCATGTACCCCTTCATACAGCCCCTCCTGTGACCTCTTGGTCTCTGGGGTGCTGGATTTGAGTTTCACCACTCCAGCCTGACTCTCCCAGCTTAATAAAGGAGACCAAAACACTCCAAAAGGGGTGGGGGGACAAAGATATGCAATATTCTCTTCCTGTCGCTTTAAACTTGATTTCTGTGAGCTTCTCTGTCAATCTGTGTCCTGTTCTCTGTGTCTGTTGCTGGTACCCAGTGTGATCCCTGTGGGTAGATGCCCTCCTTTCCTCCCTCCCCGGTTCTCTGTAGTGTGCCCTCCTATGCAAACGTCTGTCTCTAGCACGTTTTCCCTTTATATAGTCCTTGTACAGAGTTGCTTCATCATATTAATATTAATATTAATAATAATAATTAAAACATGATGGTATGATGATGTGATTTTTTTGAGAGAAAAATTTTAAACTGGCTCCATACACATGGTCTCCTATGCCCAGAAAGAATGGGATCCCCAACCTCCTAGCTGTTCCCCCACTTTACTTTTTCCAGCCCAGGTGAATAATAAAAATAATAAACGTATAATAATAAAGGAAGAGTGGTTGCAGGGGCAACAAAAATATACAAGCAACCAAGATCTGTTGATGAGCTGCCATCTCCAGTCCCAAGCAATTACTAGCAGAGAGAAAATTGGGGGATGGTAGATTAGCGGGGAGGAGAGGGATATCTGAGGAGTCGTGGGGTTGTAAAAATAATGTGGACAGCCCAGAGGAGGCTGAAACTACCTTCAGGACCACAAAAAGGAAGTCTGAGCTGCAAGATCTCCAAGAAGTGAGGCCAGGGTAGGGGCAAGAGCTGGTTGGAGCTGGGATGGTGAGAGTGCCATGGGGTAGGGGCAGGCGTTGGTGGGTCCACACTTCACCCTGATGGTTCTAACCCTGTGGCTTCACTCTGAGAGCACATTTTGTGCACTGCAAGATGACTGGACAGGGTACTAAAGACCCCTTGAAGCTGGTGACATAGGCTCCGCCTCTGTCAGCTGCGGCCCCTCCAGGCCATGACAGAGAGAGGCCCAGGTCCAGGCCAGAGTCTAGTCTCAGCTGAGCCCATGAGTCCTCTGCACCTCCACTTCACTCCTTCCTTATGGATGGGATGCCCTCCCTCTGCCTCCACCCGTGAGCCTCTGATCCCCGAGTTTCCCTTTCTCACAGCCAGGCTCCAATCACGGAGTCTCCTCCAAATTCCCCCTCCACCCTCCTGGGCCTGCTCCAGAATAACAAGAGCCCCCCTCTGAGCCCAGCCTCCCGAGCCACGCCTCCTGCCCTGAAATCTTTCTTTCTCTTTCTCCCCTCCTTTCTTTACTCCTGCAACTAGAAAAAGTAGCAGATTTAGACCAAATCCCATCCTCCCTTTGCCCCAACCCCCTGCTGAGTGTGTATCTGAAGGATTCAGGCAGGAAGCAGATCCCAAGCTTTGGGGTACTCCTATAAAGGGCCCACAGAGTTCAGGGCAGGCTGGGGACTGGATAGCTTCTGGCAGCCTTGAGCTGGTGGTATAGGGGAGGGACTGAGTGGCTGCCCTTGAGTCTGAATAAAGGTGGGGGGAGGTCTGAATCCCAGTGAATCCAGGCAAGAGACTACCCTCTTCTTAAGCCACATCTATACAGGAAGAGTTAACAGTGAAGGCATTTCTGGCTAAATAGGAAAGAGGGAATTTAGAGAGGTCAGGAATAACTGGCCTTTAATTTATTCCCTTGATTTATTCCCAGAGACACTGCAGATCTGAGAGAGAAGGTTCCTTGTTGGGTTTTGTCTATGCAGGCCCTGAGACTCAATAACTGGGGAAGCTGTCAGAGAAGGAAAAACGCTATAACCTCCTCCCAACGGCTGAATAACAAGTCCTTGGGTCTCCTGGCCAAAGAGAAGGTCATGGCTGGAGCCACAACCCAAATACCCAGGACTTGGCTGAGCTCTGGATCTGGGCAAAGATTGCATCTATTTTGCAAGTATTTGTCTGGCTTAAGCCCTGAAACTACAATTTACTCCACTGATTTAAGACAAAGCACCCTGTGTCTCTAACTGGGTCTTGAGGAACAAGAAAAGGAGAGAGTTATCTGGATAATCCAGGTAGAAAAATAATTTCACTGTTGTGTATGTGTAAGCTTATGCCATTCAAATGAGTTTTGTATTTGGCCCTGGTTATCACCCAGTTCTACTCCACTCTGAGCTGCGTACACGCAGCTAGGGTATTTAAAGCCACTATCGAGCGGGCGGGAGATGGGCCCGGCAGCCCGGGCTCTGTGGATGCTAATGCAGCCGGAAACCCGGCGCGATCGATGGCTCAGACCCAGAGCGGTGCAGGGACCGCCGGCCCCGATCTTCGAAAAATCAAACCCCCGGGACCTTGGGTTCCGGACCGGCCGGAGCTCCCGCCCATCCTCCCCACCATTACCAGGAAAGTAGGAGCGGTTTTTAGGCCCCCGACCCGTGGGGGAAACGCAGCCCGGAGCCCCCAACCCTCTCTGCGCGGCGGGCACAGGGAGGCGCCGAAGGTCCCGGTGTAATTTAGCGCGAGGTGGGCTGCAGGCCTGGGATCCCGCAGCCGCGTATAAGCCGAGCGTTAGGCTCGAGCGGCCGCCCTTCGGTATCCGCCTCCGTCGAGACGGAGCTGCCGGTTTTCCGCGGAGAAGCGTGCGTCCCGGGCCCTCCGCCACCGGACGCGCAGCACCGCGGCAGCTGGGGTCCGAGCTCGCGATCGCCGCTCAGGGGAGGCCCCGAGACAAAGGCCCGCCGGCCGCTGGTGGCCGACGCGGGCGCCTGGCCGCTCGCTCCCCTCCCCGCGCCCGGAGCGCTCCGTGCCCCGGCCCGGCGGACAGGGTTCCGGGGCCTCAGCCCAGTTCCCCGCCCGCCTGGCCCGGCCCCGGCTCCGGTGTGCCCGAGGTCCCGGGGAGAGGAAACCCGGCGCGCCTCCCAGCCCCGGCCCCGCCGCCCGAACAGAGCCGGCAGCTCCGGTCGCCGCGCGAGGGCCGCCGGCTCCCGCGAAGGACCGGATGACCCCTGCTGGCCAGATCCGCGGAGACCGCGAAGACCCGGACCCGCCCAGCCGCTCGGCCCTGAGCCACAGCCCGGGGGCGGGGGGACGCTCCTTGGGTTTGTGGGTGACCTCAAAGAACAGCCCGAGTCCGAGGCGCTGCCGGGCTGCGGGAACCAGGCCTTTCTCCCAAGTGCCCTCCCTCTGCTGGGCACGCGGCGTCCCCACAGCGGCGGCCCGCCCTCCCGCCGGGTTCGTCACCGCCGGCGGCTCTGCCCCAGGCTCCGAAAGGCTGTGCCGCCCGAGGGAGCCTGGCACCGGAGCCGAGGAACTGGGCTTGGATGAGACCAAACGCAGCGGACCTTTAGCCATTGTGACCCAGCCGGTTGCCTGGGGGTGAGTTCTCCTCTCCGAGCCGGAGCCGCTTCCTGGGGACTCCGAGATAAGCCTTCCGTTTGTCAGTTTCCCTGAACCGGAGTGGAGAACTTCCTTCAACGACCGATCTGTGCGGAACTCACCGGCAGTTGTTGCTAGAAAAGCTCCCTGTGAAAGACGCATAGTCCACATTCGGAGCATGGAAAAGCTGTTCCACAAAATGCACGCTTGGCCATGCTGCCGACATAACCGATATACTGAAACAGTCTAAAATGCACAGCGATCTATATTACATGTACATTCTGGGCATGGAAAATATATTTCTCTAGAAAATATACATATGGAGGCACTCTTATCTATTGTATGGGAAAACAACCTCCTGGGAAAAGATTACATATAGCATGTATACCCATCACATGTAAAAATTCATTTACATAGATTAAACAGTACACTTGCACACATCCTGCGCAGGGAAGGTACAGTCCTACATCTATTTAGCTACATGGATGTATACACTCCAAAGGGCATATAAAATCAGTACATGGACAATGCATCCAGATATTAATATATCCACATTAAAAAACTGCATGAAAAATATACATCATGTTATTACATATACACAAAGTGCCTATCAACCCAGTGTATGAAAAATATATTCTGTGAATTATGTTTGTATACATGGTGTATGTGTACCAAATACATTGAAGTACATACTTTGACTTCACATATTACTGTATTTATAATACACATTTATCTTAAAAACAGTAGCAGGAGGAGGCTCAGGCATTGGCAATGACATTCTCTATCAGCTGAACCTCTTTTCTGTCCTGTATTTCTATTATTTCTGTCTTTTACAAACCCTCTTCTGTGTCTACGTGGATTATTTATATGAGTGGTCTTCTATCTCTATTTAACTGTTGCTTCTCTTGTCTGAGGTCAGGGTCTATATTTAGAGCCCTAGGTCCTGTTTGCGGCAGGGTCTGACTGCATAACCACTCCTGTGTGGAATTAGCATTGTATAATTACGTTACCCCTTCTGTCTCAGGATGTGTTCTTCTAGATATAATATAAATATAGTTACTCTGAGCTGCCAGTTAGGAAAGGGGGAAAGAAGGAAGCGCAGCAACCAGGTGAGGTGTGTAACAGGTAGGTTCCGGCTGTGTGCTGGGCATGCAAGGGCTTCTTGAAAGCTAAGGTTTGTTTAACTTTTTAAAAATTTACTTTGAAAGCTCAAGTCCAGGGAAGTATGAAGTAAAGGCTGGACCTTGTCTTCTATGCTCCTCTCAAATCCGAGAGCAGCCCCACTCCATCCCAGACGACCAGGAAGAGGACTCCGGCCTGCTCAACTCCTCGACTCCAGTTCCCATCCTTAACCTTAACCAAGCAACTGGGAAAGGTTATCCAATAACCCAAGTTTTTCTCAACAAAACCCATTCCCAATGCTTTTTCAGAGGCAGTCATAAAGTATTTTCTGGAGCTGAGCTAACTCCGATCTGGCCTCCTAAAAATGAAACCCACTTGCGTCTTTCTTTAGCAGCTAAAAATCCTGGACTACATGACACACGCCTATGGAAAAATTCTTTGAGAGACAATACACTCACACCCAACAGAGATATTGTTTATGAGTCGATAGGTTCCATGTAGATGCGGCCATACTTTACTGTCCAAAGAAATCAATTAATTAGTGCCTCGCCAGTCCCCTCCCCACCCCGCCCCCGCCGGCCGCTGCTTGGCTGAGCTCGAGCGGCAGAGATAGATGTGCGTGGCCAGCTCGCTGGTCTTGTTAACAAGCCTCGTCATAAAGATGGAATGATAAGGAGAGCGAGGAAGCCCTGGTGGCCGCGAGGGGGGGCTTCGATAGCCCAGCCCAACGGGCTGTGGGACGGCGGCAAATCGGAACCAGAGCGAGCGCAGTGCAGCTCCTGCTCCAGCACCAGCACCGGGGATCACCGAGGATCTGGTGTATCCAGTGTTCTCCCCTTCTGGGGTGGTCACGCTGTAACTCGAATAATTCCCTCTCCCCTCCCCTTTCCTGAGTTGTCCCTTCTCTTCACTGAGCCCCAAATTTAAAAAAAAATTAATAAAAATACGTAAACCTCTGTCCTTGAGTGCCTGTCTTGCCCTCTGCCACGTTTGTTCCGGGACCTGCCGCCTCCTTCTTTCCCTGCATTTCTCCGCGTGGTTCCTTTTCATCTCCATCTGGCGCTCTCTTCCCTCCTTTGGCTCTCTCTCTGGCTTCATGGTTGCTTTTTCTACCAGGTTGGTACTGGCTCAGGCCCCAATGAGCTTGTAAAAATAATACAAATACCCCCTGGTTATCTCTCGGCAGAGTAAGCACCCCCAGATAAGCCCAACGGAAAACAAAAAAACAAATAACAACGAAACACTCCCCCCCAAAAAACCCTTGGATATAATTGCTGGTTTGGGTTGCAGCACTTAATTCTGTTTATTCTCACCAATGTGCATACTTAACAGAGAGATATTGATATTAAAAGGCAGGGGGGAATTAATTTTACTTTTATAGTCATCTATTAAGAGCAGAGGATGATCTGGGTCTCCTTTAAAGGGACCGGAAAAAGGGAGGAGGGAGAGAGAGAGAAAGGGAGGGGGAAGGGAGAAATATGACTGAAAGCGAACAAAGATCTTTGCCTGAAGAAACAATGTAACACTAGACAGAACTATAAAGTATGGGAATGTAAGAACACAGGACTCTCTCAGCTTCCCCCATTTGGAATCCTGTCCCTTGCACTTCCTGCTGAAATCTCAACCCCTACTACACAGCAATATTCAAGGAAGAATTCATGCAATTATCTGGATAATTGTAGGGGGAGAGAGAAAGAATTTCCCTTTGATTGTCTGATCCTCTCTGGTGTCTGTGCAAAGGAGGAGGAGAAGTGGGATGTAGGGGGGGGGAAAGGAAGTGGTAGGGTCTCCCAATATGACGCTATCCCCTACAGGATGGCTACTCCTAAATCAAGGAGGTCTTAGGCAGGCTTACAGATTCTGGAACATACTCAAGAATGGACACAGATTCACTTTCATTTTCCAGGATATTTGCTTGGCTTTACATTGTCTGCATAGATCTGCCTCATCCAGTATTTTAATTATCACAAGTAAGTGAATAATAGATAATTATAGGGGTGTCCATAATATCATTTATTTTATAGCCACACAAGATATGATTAGAGTTAATGTCCGAGGCTTTGTTGGAGCCTGGGAGGCAACAAGAGGCAAAGCAGAGAGGCCTGGATAATCTATCTCTTTCCTATTTTCATGTGTGTGGGAATCTCCAGAAATCCCTAATTCTCTAAATTCCCTCCCCAAAGGTCTTAAGTGAAATCTCTAGGATTTTAGGGGCTGGAAGCTGAGAGAAGGGCAAACAACAATTTGGTCCTTAAGTCTCCCCCTTAGTCTCAAGAGCAGTGATCTCTGCTCTCCCCAAACTGCCACAAACAAGGGCTTCGTCCTCCATTCAAGACGACTAGGGTCACAGAGACTTGGCGGGTGAGGCCAGTGAGAGGAAGACAGAGTCTTACCAAAACCAAATTCACTGCCATCCTCAAGTGGGCACTGGGCCCAGAGTGAAGCCCCTATAATCCTAAATCGGCCTTCTTTCCTGGACCCTCTTCCCCAGGGATACCTGGATGGGGGCAGAGGCCAGGCTGGGGCTGTGGAAGTCAGCTGGGGTGGGGATGGGAGAGTACTGAAAATATTTATTCTTGTTTCCGGGATTCAAAAGATCAGGAAAGAGAGAGAGAGAGAGAGAGAGAGAGAGATTGCAATAGAGAGCTGGGCAAGAGAGAATCAAGGGAAACCATGAAACCAGTGGGCAAGAATAAAAGGAATGAGTGAAAGGAAAGGGGCAGGAAGAAGAAAAGCAGGGGAAAAAGGGAAGGGAATAAAAAAGAAAAGGTAGGAAAAAGTGAAGAAAAGGACAAAAGAGAAAAAGAGGAAGTGAAAAAAAAGGAAAGGAGAGATTTGACAGAGAAAAAGAAGCAGGGAGGCAGAGGCCAGGGTCGCCTGGGCTCTGCCTGGCCGCCTGCAGCGGTCTGGGTGGGCGGGGGGCGCCCTGACAAAGTGAAGGTCAAGTTAGCATCGTACCTTATAAGGAAGGCGTCAGTCCTCCATTTCAGCCTTTCTTTCTGCCAGGATGTGGCCGTGGCATTTCTGGTCTTGTAAACACTGGACTCTTTGGGGCCTTAAAAAAAAAAAATAAAGACACCCCCCCCTCCTTCCTTTATTGGAGGTGAGCACGGCCGGCTGGGGGAAGCAGTGGACAGAGAAGTCAACTAATGAAGACTCCGGGAAACTTTTCTCTCCTTTTCTCTCTCTCTGGCTCCGCTCCCGCCAGCTGGGGCCCCCTCCCTCCCGCCCTCCCTCCATCCATCCCTCCCTCTCCCTCCCTCCTCTCCCCACCCCAATGCCTCTTTTTCTCTCCGTATCTCTCCGTCTTCCGTATCTCTCGCCACCGCCTGTAACTCTGGGCTCCATCTCTCCACTCCCCCCCATCCCATACGCAGACTTCTAAATCCATTCCATTCCACCGCGAAGCGGAGCAAGACGTAAGAATTGGAGAGAAAATTAGCCGTCACAAAGAAAAAAAATGTTCATTTACAGCTTAGATGTCTGACTATTAAGATTTTCTTCGAAAACAAGGCGGTACACTCGGTAAGGAGGAGGGGGAGTGAGGCAGCAGGAGTGGGGAGGGCTGATGCGGCATGAGCCGTGGATTTATTTATTTCTCATATCCAGAGGCGGAAAGAAAGGGGGAAGAAGAGGCAAAGCGAGAGAGAAGCTGTTGAACCCGGCAACTAGCAAAGTAGGAGGCTGCAGCTGAGGGACGGGGAGCGAAGCGCGCCGCGCTAGGACCCTGTAACGCGGCTGCGATCCCCGAGCGTTGAGCCGGCTCAGCCTAGACAAGTATATTAGATATCTGTTGGTCTGAGACGTGGGGGAAAGGCAGGGATGGAGGGAGGCAGGGAGAGAGGCGGAGTAAGGCGACGCCGCAGCCTGCCCGCTGGAGGGAAAGCGAGTTCCGGAGTGGAGGCGGCGGCGGGCTGGGCTGCGGGAAGCCGGCAGCGGGCAGCGGGCAGCGGGCAGCGGGCAGCCGGCGGACTCAGGCGAAAGAAGGCGGCCGAAGAAAGGAGCCTGAAGTAGAATCCTTGGCCCTCTCCCTCCAGGGTACCAGGGTAGCAGCACTAGGGCGGGGAGAGAGAGAGCGAGAGAGAGAGAGAGAGAGCGAGAGAGAGAGAGAGAGAGAGAGAGAGAGAGAGAGAGAGAGAGAGAGAGAGAGGAGAGAGAGGGAGAGAGAGAGAGAGAGAGAAGAGAATGAATATGACATGGAGGTGTCTGTGAAGGGCTCACCTCTTTCCAGGACCTCACAGCTTGTTTTCGCCAGCTCTGCGCCCACTCAGCCCTTTTTAGGCTTAATCATTGCTTTTGAAATGGGAATTCTAATGGCAAGGGAAGGGAGGGATGCACTGATGGGGGGCTTCTGGTTAAATCTGATGCCCCACAAACCCCTGCTGGTTGTCACCTACACCCTTCTCCACTGGAAAACCGGACGGAGTCTGGGATCAGTCCCGTCCCACTTGACCTACCTGGTTGAGGGTGCCCAAGAACTATCTGGGACCTGAAGTGGGGTCTGGGGCCCAGGTGGGAGCTGCCAGGAACGGTGGGGGCAGGCGGGGAGCTCCCAGGCCTGTATGCCTGGAGCCCTGCCACCCTGTGTTCTGATCATGAGAAACAAAGGGGGAGGATTTGATTATCTCTGCTGGTGTTAAAGGAGCCTGGCTTTCAAAAACAGCCTCTGACCCTGAGATCTAAGGTGATAAGTGTCTCTCCCACTGACGTTTAATCTGGGCAAACGTCCTACTGCCTGGGCTCAAGGGGCGGAGGGGGTGGCCAGGGTGAGGACAGTTGCTGCCGGGAAGCGCCAGGGAGGGAGTGGCAGGCCCTCTCTGTCATTATCTGGAGTTGTCTGGAGAGTATCTTTAAAGGTCAGAGTGGACTGGGGAAGCCCTTTCTGATGTCCCCCTCAGCCCACAGAAGGGGAGCCCCAAGAAGGGAGGGAGTTTACTACGAGCTGCGACATTTCCCCCTAGTGTGGGAAAGGCAAAGATAGCCAGACCTCATCCTGCAAAAATGTATTTTGGGTCTGTGACAGAAAATTGGTAGTCACTTGGGAGAGGTAGGGACTTGCAGTGAGCGAAGCAAGGCAAGACATTGTGGTGAAGGCAGAGGCTGAGGTGTGATTTAGGCTGAGGTGGTGCAGGAAGCTGAGGGAGAGACTGGAAAGGTATCACCCAAACCCATTTTCTCAGAGAAGCCAAACACACACACACAATGGACCCAATACTGAAAAACACCAGATGATCTGCTTCCAAGGGACATAACAGGCCAAGTGGATACAGGTTAATAAAACCCTCAAAAGCCCAGACAGGAACACTTAAAATGCCCGAGAAACAAAGCATACCGTGACAAATTCTGACCCAACACACAAGTACATGCACCAGAACGTTCCCAGGCACAGACAGACCTTCCCCATTTCGAGCCCTCACCCTTGGACACTCAGGTATACCTGCCCAGCTCCAAGGGCACACACACACTTGCGTCCCCTCCTAAACCTACCCACAGAAACCCCTGGGGGCAAGGGGGCAAGCACTCAGCAGCACGCACACCCCACAGAGCAAGGCCCGTGTCTCCTGAGCCTCAATAATGCACGATCCATACCCGGAGATAAAAGTCTAGACAATAGACGGTTGTTTATGACGAGGCTCTCCAAGTTTGGGGCCAGGCGATAAATCTCTGGCGAATCTTCTTGTAACTCAACTTCTGGCTGTAGTGACCGGAGGACCACGGAGACCTCAGAGAGGAGAGCAGCAAAATGGGAGAGACTTTTGAATCGTGAGCAGAAGGCAACTTCCCCGCTGGGGCAAGGGAGTGCAGGCGGCCACATTCTGCCCCACGTGGCAGGTCCACACTGTGGAAGCTTTCGTATCAGGCTTCAGAACCCAGGCGAGTCAGGTTTCCTGGCTCCCGAAACTGGGGAGAAATGGCAGGGCCTGGAGGCTGGGACTGACCCACAAACAGTTCTTGCTGCAGGCAAAGGGTCTTTTTTGTGGGTGACTGGAATCTTCTTGCTATGTGTCACCTGAATTTTTTCACCCCGTGCCTGCGCCTTCTCTCTCTCTCTCTCTCCTTTTCCTTTTTGGGTTGATGGGCTGTTCCCTTTTGCATTTTCAACCCAGGCATCTGATCACAAGTAAAGAGCCACCGAAGTTGATCTCATAAAAATGCCGCCAGCTCACTTTGATCTGCGAGGACTGGGTCCGAGCCTAAGCAGGCGCTGAAGCCGGGGAATGGCGGCTCCGGCCGACCCGGCCTGCACTGGGCCAAGAGTTCGGAGACCTGGGTGGCTCGGCACTGCAGTTCTGCCCAGAAAAGGCATCTTGTGTGTGTGTGAGCTGTTGCAGCTGAGTTTGGAGACCAAGGTCCAATGGTAGTGGCTCCATTTCCAGACTGCTTTTAAGACATTTCCTTGATTTTAGAGCATTTGGTGAGGGGCCAGTGAAACTGGCTCGTAAAATGGGACTTTTATTGGGAGAAAGGGGGTCGCGTTGCTAGCCTCCCAGGACAATCCCTCCTCCGAAGAGGAAAGGGGGTGGGGCTGTGGGGGCAGAGGGGCTGCCCTTCTCCCTCCTCCTTTCCTGTCCAGGGGCCGGAGGAACCTTGGAGCAGCGTCCTCTTAGGTGACCTGACTTGGGGCCTTGGGCTTGGGGCAATGGCCAGGGCTGAGGAGAGATGGGAGTCTGAGAACTGGCAGTCCCTTTCCCTTCTAGTTCCCTGGCTGGGGGTGGGAGGTGTCACGGGGTGCAGGATAAACCGCTGGCCTGAAAATCCCCAAGCACATTAAAGGGATTATTAAACTCAGTGGCATTGCAAGGGAGAGAGATTTGTGCAAAAGGATGCAATCCTTGCAGGCCCAGCCTCGGATCCACTGAGGGTGTCCATGCGCTGATTGCCTATCTCTTTATTGACCCCACACAAACTGAATTTACAGACCAGAGAGCTCTAAGGGCCCCCTTTCTCCAAACTGGGGTTTCCTCCCAGTTCTTGGTCTGTGGGGTGGGCCCCTTTCCCTACCACAGTCTGCTCTCTCCAGAGCAGCGCAGGAGGTGGGCAAGCTCTGAGGGGGCCCAGTACTGTGTGTGGGGTGCTGGGCTAGGACCTAGAGATACTGCCCCCTTCTGAAGCCACCTCTGGTGTCTGTGTGTGAAAGGGAAGAGTCTGTTGTGGCCCTGGCCAGAGTACCCAGGCGGCTGCCCAGACCGCAGCTGCCTGCTAGCCGCCTGAATGAGGCCACCCAGAGTCAGAGTCAGTGGGGCGGGCAGGATGGCCCTGCTAAGGAGGATTTCAGGTGAAAGCTGGGACTCCAGTAGGTGGAGAGGCCACAGGCACCCATGAGATGAGGGGGGAAAGCAACCTCCTCTCCACAGCGTGGGGCTTGCCAGGGCTCCTGGGAATCAATTTGGGGACCGATTTTTGATTTTGGGTCTCACGTCGGGGGAGGCACGGATGCTCAGGGATGCCGGCTGGGGCAGGCAGCTCAGCCTATGCTTCAGGGTGGCCTGGACCTAGGACTGGGCAGGGAGGCCACTCGCCCACACCGTGGGTACTTTTGCCAATCAATGTCTCCCCGACTTCAGCAGCCAAGGCCTTCTCTCCTTGACCCCAGCAGCAGCCTCCAGTTGTTGGGATTTTTTTAAGTTGTTAAAAAATTAAAAGTCAGATCGAAACTAGAAAAAAAATTTTTTTGAACTTTGTGCCTTAATTTTAGGGGGAAAAATATTGATGTTCACAAGCCTCTATTGGGAGACCCCAGGATTTCCTGAACATCCACTCCGTTGACATTCTTTCTTGCCTTTCTTTTTTGTTTCAAGGAAATAGAGCCGCCAGCAGCTCCTTGTAGCAGCCTGGCTCACTTTTATGGTGGCCCTGGAATAAACTTTGGTGGTCAAATTCAAGTGCTCAGGCCCACAGCTGTCTCCTCACAGGAAGCGAACCCCCTCCCCACTGTCGGCCCTGGCGGTACAGAATTTGCCTTGGGGGCTTGGGCCCCACGAGGCCCAGGAGGCCAGGATTGAGGGGGAACCAGGGCCCTGGGGGGAAGTGGGGAAAGTCAGAGTGGAGACTTTGAATGCTCATCCACACCTCTGCAAGGGGTACCTCTCAGCTCCCTCTTACCAGTTCCCATCACTGTTTGGGGAGCATTTTGCCTCCAATAAACTCGAGTTTAATGAGGAGAGCACAAACCCCATAAAAGCCATAGTCCACAGTTCCCCATCATTATAATTAAAAATGCCAGCCCCAGTACACCCTATGAAAAGAGGTAGGGGAAAGAGGAAAAGCAACAGATTTTTTTTTTTCTTGCAGCCTTCTCGTTAGCAAAGTCCTAATCTAGTTCCTTTTTGCCCTTAGTTAAGTTCCGGCCCTTAGTTAAGATCCGGCCAGGACTAAAGGAGGGCTCAGGAAGCAGTGCCCAGCAATGAATGGGTAGAGGGATGCCAGAGACCTATCCGTGGGTATGCCAGAGCCTCCCTGAGAATGGGACCCATGGCCAAGGCTGTTCCAACCCAGGTGTTGCTCTGGAGCAAATATGAGGAGACAGGAGGGTTGGGAAAGAATGATTTGGGGAGGGGTTGTGTTTGGGCTCAAGGTACCATTTTTTGTGTCTTCCCCATCTACTATCGGGGCCTCAGTACCTTGTCAAGTTCAACAAGGAAAATCAAATACAAATAATATTTTTACAGTGGAAACCAATTTTAAACAAGAGTTAGGAGTTAAAAGAGGGTTTGGGCCATTTCTGGCTTTCCCTAAGGGTGCGGTAGACTGCGTCCCCGGGGGCTTCAGTTCCTCCTGCTGATCTGAACAGAACAGATCATGCCCTAGTGGCTCCTCCTTGGATGCAAGGTTGCTTTCTGCTTGTGGGCAGTTGCTCTGGTACCCAGTCTAGAACCTTTCAATAAACTGATTTTCAGCTGCTCAAACGCGTCCTGTGCGAAGAAAGGCAAGGGAGTTCAGAACCGCTGAGTCCACCTCTGGGGTCACAGCCACCCAGGAGGCTGGCAGGGAAGGGCAGGACTGAGAAACAGGAAAGTGGCACCCACCAGGGCCTGGCTGCAGCCCCCCGGGGAGCAGGGAGAGGGGCTGGGGTTTTCCACTAGAGAGTGACCCCTGGCCCTGCCCAGCCCACCCAGGGTCCTCAGTTCCCTTCCACTGCCCTGCTGGTCTATTCCAGAGACCTGTACCTGGCCCCACCATCCACCTCACAGCCCCCAAATCGTCCAAGGATAGGAGCCCCAAACCCAGTCCCTCCACCATATCCTTCCTAGAGCCGACACTGGGCTTCTTTTCAGTGAAGAAGCTGAGACTGAACCACCAACCCAAAGGGCCCCTGACAGAGAAGACACAGGACTCTCATTCCAACCTCTTTCTTGCGGGTTTGAGACTTAAAAATCCACAGTGGATGTAGCTTTCTGTGCATTGATTGACAATAAAGTCAGGCATGAAATATTCACCCAGGGCCACTCTCTCATACTAAATATTTAACACAACATTAGAGAAGGTTTTTCCCAGACTTCGCCAGGCACCGGCTGGGCGGCTGGCTCACTGCTTACCACTGTTTATGACTAATCTAAGTCCCTAGCCGCCAGCAGCACAGCAAGCCAGACAAAGTTGGGACACTGGCTTGCTGCTGGGCCGCCTCACCTTTGGGAAACTTCAGATACACTTCCAGGGAGTCTCTCCAAAGGGGAAAGGGAGCCTTGATAGCCAGCCCTGGCCAGGAAAAGAATCGACTTCTTCAAACTCTTGTAAACAGGCGCTGTGACCCTCTTCAGGTTGGTGGGGTAAGAGTCCCTGAGAGTTGGGGGAAGAGATTCACATCTCTGGCAGAATCAGGCAGTGGGGAAAGAGGTCCTCATCCCTAGCCCTGTCTTGGGCTGATCACCGGGAGGAGGCAAGACCCCCCCCCCCATACGTGAGAACCCTCCTCCTTCTCCCAATCCTGGGGGGGGGGGGGGGGAAGAGCAGCAGCTAGAAAAAAATACAATTACCCCCTCCTAGCCCCCGCCCCCGCCCATCCCACCGCCCACCCCACCCCAACCCTCTCTCTCTCCTCCTTTGCTCGCTCTGTGGAATGGAGAGGAGGGGAGTGTCAAGAGAAAAACGAATACAAATCTGCAATTGATTTTCATAATGTTTCTGCGGTGTTTGCAAACCAATCGCCTGAACGTCCCCATCTTACCTAAGAGAGAACCCCTCCTACGACTGCGAAGTGCTCCGAACTGATATATGACAATATCTACTTTGGATCACGTGCTCGGGGAGAGAGACTAAGACGGATAACGCGTCATCTCGCCTTCCCAAATTTTCCCCCCTCGCTAGATCAGGTCCAAAACCTCCATCTGGAGCCGGCAGGAGAAGAGAACGATGTTTAACTCGGTCAACCTGGGCAACTTCTGCTCGCCGTCGCGCAAGGAGAGGGGCGCTGATTTCGGCGAGCGAGGGAGCTGCGCCTCCAACCTCTATCTGCCCAGTTGCACTTACTACGTGCCCGAGTTCTCCACGGTCTCCTCCTTCCTGCCCCAGGCCCCCTCTCGTCAGATCTCCTATCCCTACCCGGCCCAAGTGCCCCCGGTCCGGGAGGTCTCCTACGGCCTGGAGCCCTCCGGCAAGTGGCACCACCGGAACAGCTATTCCTCCTGCTATGCGGCGGCCGACGAGCTCATGCACCGGGAGTGCCTGCCTCCTTCCACCGTCACCGAGATCCTCATGAAAAACGAAGGCTCCTACGGCGGCCACCACCACCCCAGCGCCCCGCACGCCGCCCCCGCCGGCTTCTACTCCTCAGTCAACAAGAACAGCGTCCTGCCCCAAGCCTTCGACCGTTTCTTCGACAACGCCTACTGCGGTGGCGGCGACGCGCCCGCCGAGCCCCCCTGCCCGGGCAAGGGTGAGGCCAAGGGGGAGCCCGAGGCGCCCCCGGCCTCGGGACTGGCGTCCCGGGCTGAGGCGGGGCCCGAGGCGGCCGAGGCCGAGGAGGAAAACACGAATCCCAGCTCGTCCGGTTCAGCCCACTCGGCGGCCAAGGAGCCGGCCAAGGGAGCCGCCCCCAGTAGGTAGCAGCGGCCGTGAAACAGGCGGGCAGGAGGGAGGGAGCCAGAGAGGGAGGGCGAGAGTAGGGGGGAGGCGAGGGGAGCGGGGACGGCCTCGTGTTTTGGGTCAGTCCGATTTTATGTGGAGTTTTATAAGCATTCAAAGGATTTTATTATAACCTACAAAGCCCTCTCTCCCAACGACTCGACTTTTTACGATGGAGAAGGGGTGGGGACGGAGGGAAAAGGGCTCTTTGGAAAAGCTGGGTGAACCCCCTCCCCGTTATCTCCCTCGGTCTGTGAAATTTTTAAAAGCGCCACCATCGCGGGCTATATTAACTTTGATCGTGAACTTAGAGGAGCATTTAAGGAAGGATGGGGAGCCCGGCTGCCGGGGGGCGGGAGGGAGGGGAGGGGTGGAGGGGGAGAAAGGGGAGGGCAAGGGAAAGACAGGGAGAAACTCAGAGAGGGGGAGTGGTGGGGGAGAGAGGCAATGGAGCAGAACCTGAGGCCGGGGAGGCCAGCGAGGGCCGCTCTGCTTCTCTCAAAAACTATTTTCCAAATGTTCAAACTGTGTTCGCGTGTCCCTGAGCAGAACCCGGAGCAAGCCGGGGGTCAGCGGCGACAGGGGGTGGGGACGAGGCGGCTCAGGGCGCCACTCTGCTCCAGGCCTGGGGCTCAGCGTTTCTCTGCGGCCCGCGGCCGCTGCGCCGGCCTAGCCTAGCCGCGGGGAAGGCGCGGCCCGCCGGGCGTCCCGGGGCGCCAGGGCCCCCGGAAGCAGCTCTCGGGTGTCTTTGGTGCCTGCTCGCTCGCTTCCTCCCTGCCTCCCCACGACTCTCGCCCGGTCTCACTTCTTCGCGCCTGTTCTCCGCGGTTCCCCCAGATTTCTGGGCGGGGGGGGCGGTGGGTTTTCAGAGTCACTAGGAGGGCAGCGCAGGAAGGGGCAGAGGAGCCCGGCTGAGCAGAAGTCGTGGGGGGGGGGGGGCGCTGTCCGCGGGGACGCACTTGGCCCCGGCTGGCTTCCTTCTCCCCCAGACTCCGCCAGCCCCGTCCCTCGTCCGAGGGGAGGGGGCGCGGGTCCCACGGTGGCCCGGGATGGGGGACGAGCTCGCCCTGCCAGGGGGTCGTGGCTCGGCCCAGCGCTGCGCCCGCGGGAGGGCTGCCCGGCAGTGGGGCTGGGGTCGCCGGGGTCTCACGTGTCTCTCTTCCCCTCTCCTCGCACTTGCCCCCTCCCTCCCCTCCCCTCCAGACGCCCCCCGCACCCGCAAGAAGCGCTGCCCTTATTCGAAATTCCAGATCCGGGAACTGGAGCGAGAGTTTTTCTTCAACGTGTATATCAACAAAGAAAAGCGGCTGCAGCTGTCGCGGATGCTGAACCTGACGGACCGACAAGTGAAAATTTGGTTTCAGAACAGAAGGATGAAAGAAAAAAAACTAAGCAGAGACCGGCTGCAGTATTTCTCGGGAAATCCTCTGCTGTAACCGCAGACCGGGCCCTTTGGGGGGAGGGGGGAAAGGGGGAGATTATTTTATTTTATTTTTATTTTTTATTTTCTAACTCGCCTTCTTTCCGCGGGTGGAAAACTGGACTGTGGCCAGGGCTGGCCCCCACTGCCGTTGCCCGCACTTCTTTCCGGAACCTCCTTCACCTTGGTCTGACTCAGTGTGGGACAGGGACCGGGCCTGGAAAGGGGGGTGAAGGAAAGTGTCTGATCCACGGCGAGTGGACACCGTTGGCGCCGAGGCCAAGAATCTTTATTTAAAAGAAAACACACCTCGCGACAATGTCTTGCTGCTCGGATTGGGTGGGGGGAGGGGCGTGAGTAGTGAGCGCCTGAGCCTTACAATCCTCGAACTGCAAGCCTTCCCTTGCCCATGTGAGAAGATCTGCTAGGACACCGTCTCTGCGAGGGGAGACTTCCCGGGCTCCCCGTCCCTACCCCACCACTCCCCACTGCTGGGGAGCAGCTAAATGTGATCCCGCCTTGCTGTGAAATTTCTGTTCCTTTGACCTGGTGTTAGGTGTGCAAAGTCGTCTCCTACCTCTGTCTGTGCCCAGGCCCTGCCCAAGCCTAGTTGTTCTCCCCCTTGAACGTGTAGAGCCCTCCTTTGAAATTTCTTAACTGGTGCGTTGAGGTTTCCTAACCTTTTTCCAAGCTGTGCCCCACTCCGCGAATTTATAGCTATAGTCTATGCATTTGTTACCTTCTTTTTTTAAAAAAAAAAAGATTGGGGTGGAAGAGGCAGTAGGGAGATGGGATTGGACGCCTCCCCCATGCTGAGGCCTGAAGTTTTGTAAATAAATTTCACAAGCATTTCTTTCTACCCGGAGGGGATATGGGGAGGACTCGCCTGGAATGAGATTTGTATCACCCATCTCCTTGTGCGTGAGTGCGTGTGTACGTGTGCAATCCCCACCCGGCTCCTGTCCCAGAGGGATTGCTGTGAATTTTTTTTTTTTGGTGGCAAATAAAGATACTTCATTCTGTTCAATATTATATTATGATTTTATTTGACCCTTTTATTAGCCCCTCTCCTCTTAAAACCCTCAATGCTCCCAAGGCGGAGGAGGTGGAAGCAGGCAGGCAGAGCCCAACAGAGGAGGACAGGCGTGTGAAGGTGAGGTAGGCCGGAGCTGGCGGGCCTGCACCCGTCTCTCCACGGGCAGGGGCAAGAGTGTGGCGGTAGCTTCCTCCCGCTCTCAAGTTGAGGACTTTCCACTGCGACTCTTAAAGCTCTCATTTCTCACGTGCAGCTCGAGCTGCGTCCAAACGCCCAGCAACGCTTTCCGTTTAAGCACACGTTTGTTGTGGAGTTAATTGTAACCATCATCGAATTTAAATTTATAGGAATTTTCTTGGCTCCACCGCCCTCCCACCAGATGTCTCCGTCTGTGGCAGTTAAATGTGTAGGGTTGAGGGTAGGGCTTTCGTTTTTTCTTTTCTTCTTTTTCCCTCTATGAGAAGACTGTATTGGAATTTTTATATACAGTTTTGAGGGAGGGAAGGGAGAGGGGGAGAAACCAGCCCCCTCCCTTTCCTCACCGCGGCAGCCCCTGAGGGTGGGAGGGTAGGGCTGGGCCCCTTCCCCTCACGCACAAATGGCCGGGCTCCTCCAGACACAACAAGACCCTAGGCTGGGGCCACCCTGATGTTTGTACATTGGTCTCCCAGCGTGGAAAGCCCCAGAGATCTGTTTTGTAAGAGGTTGGCTTGGGGTGGGGCGCTGGGGAAGGAGGTGACCCGTGAGGATGGTCACCACACCCATACATATATTTGCTGCATGTTTCTTCCGGATGAAGATAACTATAGTCCTTTCAGCACATTCGTTGAGGGCACTCTGGCGATCTCTGTTCCAAATTCGTTATTTGGGGGCAGAGGTTTAGGACCGATTCTCTCATCTTTCCCTTTTCTTTGGAACTGTTCTTCTGTAATTCGAAGAAAATGTTTTCGTCAATATAATTCTGTTGAGTGAAAGAAAAAAGCACCACGACTATGGACTATTGCATCTAGGTTCCGTCGTTTTTGATGACGGGGTATCTGAATCTCTCATTTGTAAATGTAGGTCTTGAGACAAAATTTGCAAACTGGGGTGTATATACAACCCCACAATTGCCTGATGTGCCCACACACAAATATTTGTCGGATGCCTATGGGTGCACATGAAAAGGAATATTATGTGTACTCTTTTGCTTATAGTATGGAGTAAAACTGACCACATGCACATCTGGGGCTTGTGTCCTCCGAGGTGTGTAACCACTGTCAGTGTGGAGTGAGTGTCAGAAGGAATGCAGCTGAGGATCGTCTCTGTGTGTGCATGCACGTTTGCATGCGCGTGCACTTGGGCATGAGAGATATCTCTAGGTATGATGTTTATCCACTAGTCATAACAAGGGCTATTGGCCTGCCAGCCGTGCTTCCAATAAAATAGGATGGAGATAACTATATAGAACCTGTTTATAAAGCAAAATACTGATCTCTAAATGGCTCTTGATTTTGGAGAAGAATATTTAAAATCCAAAGCTACCACTTTCCCTGCAATGTGTAGCCCAGAAAAGATCCCCAGCTCTAGAAGGGATTTCTGAAGGAAGGCGGGGTGTCATGGTGAAAGAAAAACAAAAGCTTTCTATGATCCCAGCCCAGGAAGCTGCCAGTCTTCGGTGACCTTCTAAAAATTAGAAAAAAGAGGTCACTGTCCCCCCAACAAACCCACCTTCGGGCCCCCGGGATGTCCGACCCCCCTTGGCGGTCAGGGGCACTCTGGGCTCAACCTCTTCGGGTAATCCCCTCCAGCCGTGGCGCTGCCCGGGAACAAAAGAGCCTCGTCTAGACGCCGCCATAAAGTGCCCCCACCCCACCCCGCGTCTCTAAACCCAGTTTCATTTCGCCCTTAACGACCCAATCTGGCCTGTGTTAGAAAACGCTTCCGCCCTAACTAGTAAACAAATCCGCAGTGGACAGTCTTGGCTCCCCCAACACACCCCATACCCCCACTCCATTACCCCCTTGCCCGCAACCTCCTTCCCCCCCTCTCCTACTCCAGCCTTTCTCAGCTCCCAGTCCCCCAATCCCACCCCCCACCAGTAAATAAACCCGAGGCCGAGTTCAAAGTTTCCCGGAGCTAAGGAGGAATGTTGGTTGTAAAAATCCAAGTTTATAGCGCACGTGGGAGTTTACAAGGGTATTAAGTGGTGTGGGCTGAGAGAGCACTCTGGGCCCCTCCCCCTCCCACTATGGGCTTTGGGGGTGCAGGGGGAACCTGGGGGACTTGAAAGGAGAAGTGGGTTTGATGTTTCTTTGTCACGCAGACCCCCAGGTTGCTGGGAGATGGTGATGCGAGGGCGCCTTGCAAGACGGTTCACAGATCCCAGCCAAGCGCCTCTGAGAGAAAGCCCGCAGGTTCTAGGTGTCCCAGATGGGGAAAAAGGGGAGCTCCGCTTTAGGCAAGGAAGAAAGTTACAGACTAGGTGTCTGAAAGGTGAATGGAGTTGGGGATACCTGGAGCCGTTTCTCAATCGGAGGAGGAGAAACTACCTGGGGAATAATTTCTCGAGTGGATTGAAGGCAGAGAGGGTTTTTCTCACCAGGACAAAGAACTTTGAACTTCAAGGGAGTCAAGGGCGCCACCCCTTCCCTCTCCCCGCCCCTCTCCGGAATCTGTAGGGCAATTCGTTTCTGGGCCAATATTCCCTCAAGGGGCCAGCCCCTGGGGTTTCCTGTTGCCCCAGGGCTGGGTAATGCTGTTTGTTGAACCCTCCCCAGCTCGGAGCCCGCCAGAACTGTGTGCACGCGACCGCACTCTTTATTATTCATATAAACCTTCGGGAAAGGCAACGCCCGGGAAGTTTTTATAACTTTGTTTGGCATAAAAGTTTTACAAGATTCCTCCTCTCTTTTTCAAAAACTTAAAGTTTTGGTCTTGCCATGGAACCAAGTCTCAGGGTCTCTGGGAGGTTGGGGAGAGAGAGGTTCTGAGGTCCTTGTGGGGGGGGCGTGTCTGGAGCTGTATCTCTGACTAAGGCAAAACAAGGCTTAAAGGTTGGGATTAATCCTTCCTGAGGTCCACCTTGGATCCAGCTTTGGGGGCTGCTAGGAAAGTCCCAGCTGAGACACACCCTTACAGAACCGCAAAGTTTGGACAATGTCAATTAGACCAGATCTTCCCCATCACAACCTCTTGTTCTCCTGTAGGCATCTCTCTTTCTCTCTCTCTCTCTCTCTCTCTCTCTCTCACACACACACACACACACACACACACAGCCCTGCACACACCCTCGACCCACTGCACAAAGTGGAGACCCATAACCTTGACTCAGACCGTTAAGTTGGGAAGAGTCTCTGCACACACAGCCCTGCAACCCTGCCTCCTGCAAAGTCCACAAAGGGTTTGATGAAAGACAGAATTCAAGACGACAAGAAATGCCTGCCCAGAGGTTGCAGTGATTGTAGGACCGAGAGAGAAGGAAGGCCAGCGGGCTGCAATCCAGGAGCTCGAAGAACAAAGGTGCCTGTATAGGGACGTGGCCTTGGACTGCTAAGCCTGCGAGTGACCCCTTGGATCTGCCCCTCACCTGGGACGGACAGAACCCCACTCCTTCATTTCCCCTAGCTCCAGCCTTGGGGTATCAAGTGGGCTCAAACAGGGACTATTTTAATGTTCATCTCTGGAAGTCAGGACAAAGATGGAGCAAATTCTCCAAAGACAGACCTGGTGGATGAGGCTTCTTCGGGGTGATGGACTTGAGGATACCTAAGCCCTGGACCTGGGCACTTCAGGGAGCCAGCGGAGTTGGTCAGGATGTGCCCCAGTGCCTGCTTTTCCTTCCCTCTGATAGTGACTGCTGAGCCCTGGCCACCAGCGGCTGACAGCCCTACACTTCGCCTTGTGAGGAGTGGAGTTAAGGCTGAAGGCGGGCGAAGGTCAACTCCAAGCTTGAGCAGTGGGGCTGGGAAGGGATGCTACTGAGCCTTGTGCTCTCCCCCTCAGGGTGCCCAGCACAACAGAGAAAAACAAGAAGAGCTAGGGGAGAAGGTCAAGGGGAAGGAAAGCATTTAGGAGGAAAGAAAAGAGTAGAGAATAAATTGTATAACAAAGAAAGAAAGAAGAGAGAACTAAGGAACACAAGAAAGAGAAAGAATCAGAAAAAGAGAAGGAAACAAATGAATTGCAGAGAAAAAGAGAAAGAAACAAATAAAGAGAAAGGAGGAAGATGGAAAAAGAAAGAAAGAGGGGGGAAACAAAGATGGAAAACAAAGATCTTCGAAAAGGAAGTTAGCCAGTAAAGGAGGAGTGGGATTTTCTCCGAAGTAAGCCGGCAGACCGCAGCCCTGACTCCGGCTGGAAACACGACCCACTGGGCAACTTGGGCGCAAACCATAATATGGGGAGCAAGGCTTCCCCCACCCCGTCCCGCCCGCCAAAGACATCATCCCACCCGTCCTCCTCCCAAAGCTTCTGCTGGATGTGTTTACTGTCCGGTTTCAATTCAGGAGGCAAAGTTAAATAACTGGTTGGCTTCGGCAGGGCAAGAAAGCGGTTATGCTGGCTATCAGACTTCTTCGGGATGCGGGGATCCTAGGGAGTACATTTTTGGGTAAAAGTGAATATCTGTGGCCGTGTACATACAATCAAGCTCCAAGTCAGACACGGGTCTAGGTGGTAACCTCCATAGCATCTGGGTGCAAACGTGTACAACGTCCAGATGTGAGAGCGACTCTGATGGCCAGGCTGCCGCCAGGGTGGCAGTGAGATCCGGGGTAGACCAGAGGCCCCTCCAAGCGTCCTCAGCCTCCCACTTTCCTCTTGTACCTGTTTGAAAATCAGTTTGGGGGGCTTCGGTGCATTCTGTCTCTTGCCTGGGATTTTTCTTTTCCCAATTCAGCCGAAGCAGAGCCCGGTGTTAGCGAAGAAAAAGAAAGCAAATCTTTCCTTCAAGTTTTGAGAAGAGAATGATTTATTTGGGCCTCCAAAACAAGAGGGGAAAACCTTGCAATTTTAACCACTGGTGGTGTGATTTTGTTTTCCATTTCACTTGAGATTTCAAAACACACACACACACACACACACACACACACACACACACACACACACAGTATAATTATTTTATTTTATCCCAAAGGGAAAGACACTCTTCCTTCTTTTCACCTCACCTTTAGAATTTCCTAGATGATGTTCTTAGCCTTGTGGGGAAGCTCCACTAATTTTCCTTAGAGAAATCAGGGTGCCTCTGGGGTGCTTTGAGGGCTAGAGCCTGGAAAGCAGCCGAGGTTCCTTTCTGTTCATTGAGCACTAGATTTTCCTTCTTCTGTTTTCACATGGGGACCCCTAGCGCCCCAGTCCTCAGCCTGCCGTCTGGAACCCGCTGACCACCCTGAAGTCTGTGAGGAACACCCTTCGCCTCTCCCTTGGTCACAGTCCCACGGGCGGCAGGAGGCCCAGCTGCTCATCCCTGCTGCACTTCCAGGGTCTAGGTACGGGGAAGAAGGGCACGGGGACCAGAGCTCTCGGGGTAGAGGGGTTGGTCAAAAGGTAGGTGCAGCCTGAAGCCCCTGGATTTTCACATCCCCCAAGTTGAGGCAAGAAGAGGGAGCCCCAGGGAGCCAGGCATAGATGCAGCACTCCTGGAAAGTTGGGGAAATGGCTTAACAGGGTGATTTTAGCAACACAGACTTCTTCTGGACCCCAATCCGGTTCCCTTGGGGTGCAGGCCTGAGGGTCTTGGCCCGGTGGGGCTTAGCCGGTAGGCGCCCGGCAGTGGCGGCAGGCGGCAAGTGGGATGGCTGTGGCAGCCTGAGTGCCTTTGAACACCAGGCCCGGACAATAGGACGGAAACAGCCTTTGCTCGTGGCCTCGGGAAAGACGGAGCCCAAGGGGGCAGGGCTGGGACCCACACCTGACTGTACTTTCCCAAATCCGCATGAATGCTCCCCTCTCTCCGTCCTCACCCTCACGTCTTCCTTCCTTTCGTCTCCACTGGTGCAGAATCCCAAGTTTGCAAAAACCCAACAAGTTATTCAAGTCGGCGTCTTCCGGTTCTTGTTTAACAGCTCCGGGTTTGCGTTTTTCCTGCGTAATTAAAGGCAAACATTTGTCCCACCGGGGGTCCCACTTAGGCTGATGAATTTGATTTCTTTTTTCATTAATGGGCCATGTTTATCATACTTCTAATTATTTCAACTTTAAACACTATTCGTTCTTGTGAGGAGATGGGAGTAGAGGCGCGAGGCTCCTTCTCCCAGGGGGATTATTTCCATTAATAATGGCAAGGATTCTAAAAGCGACTCCATCCCCACCCAGGGCTGAGGTAAGGAGTGAGTTCGGGATGGGGGTCAGGCTGGTAGCGGAGACAGGTCTCAAAGCCGAGTGACTCTGCTTCTCTACCGCTGGTTCCCCAGGTTAAGCCGTGGGGCTTGACGTTTTTGAGAGGTTATCTGGAGTTTGTCTCCTTCACTCTGCCGCCTCCCTCACCCCCTCCCAGGCTGGGCCCAGACCCTTCCACTTCGAGGCTCTTGGAAACCTTCCGCAGCCCCACCCGATCCCAGCCTGGCCTGGGCAGAGAGGCTCAGGGAGTGCTGTCCCGGCCCCCCAGCTACTAACACAGAGAGAAAGACCAGGAGAAGCTGAGGTGGTCGAGCGGCACCTGGGTCTGGGGGAGAGGGCCCAGCAGACCCCAAGATGGGGGGCAAGGGCAGGAGACTGGGATGCCAAACTCCAGGGACAGGGACACCAGGCAGGAAAATAAAGGAGATGTGAAAGAGGGGGGAGGGAACACCCCCAAAGCCATATAATTCTCAATTGCTTTGGTCTTTAATTTCATCGCCCCGTAAATGAGGAAATATCAGTTCCCATACTAAATTTTTATCCTCGGCTGATAAATATGACGGGGAATTTTCGTTGGGTCCTCGTAAAAGCGAACAGTTTCGATCAAACTGGTGGGGAAAGACTTACGCAGATAATACAAACAGAGTGGCCATAAAGTGTCTGCGTTTCCCGCGGGGTGGGACAAATGGCTCCCTGGATTGACTGCCACCGGGGCCGTCCCAAGTCTCATCTGGGGCCTAAACGGGCTAACCTTGCCGGGGCCAACCCCTTGTGCCGAGCCCATGGCGACCTCTGTAAATGAAAACACGAAAGCATTTCAAATCTCCCCTGGCTGGCCTGCCAGCAAGTCACACATTAAACATTCTCTTCCAGTTTTCCCGGGGTTCGGGGACCCCTGCGCCTTTTCTCTCGCCCTCTGGATGACAGATTTCGGAGGATTTCTTTCCGAAGTCGTCTTCTAGCAGCCGCGGGCTTGGGCCTCCCTAGAAGCGATCCAGCCTTCTCACTCCTCCGCGCCAGGGCGTCTTGGAGCTCTGGTCTTTTCCCGGCCAGGCTCCAGCCCTTCGGAAAGTCGAAACCCATGGCTCGGTCCAGGGGAAAATGTGGGGCGACCGGAAAGACAAGTTATACTCCAGATTCCGTTTCCTGAGGAAAGAGTGGAGAGTTAAGCTCGCTTTGTGAGAAAGGCGATGAAGAAACGGAAAGAACTATTTGAAACATACCTTGTCCCTTATTTCTCGCTTCCCTTTCTTAAAAAAATCGCTCTGTTGAAGGACACTTCTCTGGGTCGCCTTTTGTCGCGTCCGTTGCCCTGGTTTCCCGGTTGATACGTGACTCCCCCAAACCGCCCGAGGCCCCGAGGGTTCCCTCTTTCTCTCTGGGAATGCTCCCTGTTTTCGTGGGGGCAAGGTCAACTGGAAAGCCAGGGCCGCCAGGGCCGCCAGGGCCTGGAGCAAAGCAGCCGAACTGGCTCCAAGGCCAAAGCCTTCCTGCCCCTGAGTTGATAACCCAGGGGCCGCCCACCCAGCCAGGTCCAGGCCGCACTCCCTGGTCGGGGAGCCGGTGCCTTTGGTTGCCGGCTTCCTCCTCCCGCGACCCCTCAGTCCCCTCGGAATCCCCCTCTCCCAAGCAGCCCTGAAGTCATCTTGACCTCCTCCCTGGCCTGCCCCAGACACTGGAGATTCCCCGTCAATCCCCACGGGGAACTTGCAACTCAACCAACTTCCGTGACGGGAGGTCCCGAGCTGAGCTCCCAGCCCCAAGGGCCGAGACCGACGAAAGAGGACGCAGGAGAGGAGAAACTTTAGTTCCGTTTGGGATTCCTTAACTTTTTCCTCTCCCTTTCTCTGCCCGCAGGATCCCTCCCCTAAACCTCACCCCACTCCCATCCCAGGGGAAGAAGTGGGGGCGGGGGCCAAGGCGAGGAAAAGAGGAGGTGAGGAGGGGAAGAAGTACCTGAATCGTGTCTTGACCTTTTAGTTTGAATGTGACTGTTTTGAGCCCCGAGTTGCCTCGCTCTCTCACTCTGTCCCGCATTTTCCCCCCTCTCCGCTCCCCTCTCCCCAAGAGTTACAGGCTGCTTCCCGGGTAAACAAACCCCATCCTCCCTAGAACCCCCTCATTCCCCTCCACCCCGCTCCTGCCCCAGTCGCCGCGGGGGCCCTTCCTTTGTTCGCGGGGAAGGGCTCCGGCGCCCCTACCTCGAGGCGGCTGCTAGGTGGCGCTGTTACTCCACGCTGCGCGCTCCGCCTGCAGACAACTTGACCCCGCTGACGTCACGGCCGTCTGAATCATCAAGGCCATTTTCAAATCCCATTGGTCTAGCCGTCACATGGTGAGGGCCGAATGCGCGGATAATTATGGAGCTGATATTTCCCCCCCTCCCCTTCTTTTCCCTCCCGCCCCTCCAACCGCCCCCCCTCCCGGATGGGGAAAAAAAAAGATGTCAGCTCCTCCGCAGTAGTATTGCTCCTTAAAAACCCCTCTCTCTGAAAATGACATGCCCTCGCAATGTAACTCCGAACTCGTACGCGGAGCCCTTGGTTGCGCCTGGCGGAGGAGAGCGCTATAGCCGGAGCGCAGGCATGTATATGCAATCTGGGAGTGACTTCAACTGCGGGGTGATGAGGGGCTGCGGGCTCGCGCCCTCGCTCTCCAAGAGGGACGAGGGCAGCAGCCCCAACCTCGCCCTCAACACCTACCCGTCCTACCTCTCGCAGCTGGACTCCTGGGGCGACCCCAAAGCCGCCTACCGCCTGGAACAACCTGTTGGCAGGCCGCTATCCTCCTGCTCCTACCCACCTAGTGTCAAGGAGGAGAATGTCTGCTGCATGTACAGCGCAGAGAAGCGGGCGAAAAGTGGCCCCGAGGCAGCTCTCTACTCCCACCCCCTGCAGGAGTCCTGCCTCGGGGAGCACGAGGTGCCGGTGCCCAGCTACTACCGCGCCAGCCCGAGCTACTCCGCGCTGGACAAGCCGCCCCACTGTGCCGGGGCCAACGACTTCGAAGCCCCTTTCGAGCAGCGGGCCAGTCTCAACCCGCGCGCCGAACATCTGGAGTCTCCCCAGCTCCGGGGTAAAGTGAGTTTCCCTGAGACACCCAAGTCCGACAGCCAGACCCCCAGCCCCAATGAGATCAAGACCGAGCAGAGCCTGGCGGGCCCAAAAGGCAGCCCCTTGGAGAGCGAAAAGGATCGGGCCAAAACCGCCGACTCCAGCCCAGACACCTCGGATAACGAAGCGAAAGGTAAGGCCTCCTGGGCCGTGGCCCGGGTGGGACGCTCGGGCACTTGGTCTTCGTGGCCGGGGCGGGGGCAGGGAGAGGGTTGGGCCGAGGAGGGCCTGGACGGTCTTGGGAATGCGACCCCGGCTTGGGACTCGTGCCTGCTGAGCGCCAGGCTGGTGGCGCCTCATTTGGCTGGGGAAGGTAAGCGGCGAAGTGGAGGTGCCGGCGGCAGCGGCTGTGGGCGCCGAGGCCGGGGTGGTGCGCACGACGGGCAGCCTGCAGCGTCTTGTGTTGCTCAGGGCGGGGGACAGATCCCGGGCGCGTGCTGGCTTTGGTTTGCTTGCTCTGCGTTTGTGTCCTGGGAAGCTGATGCCCCCCCCACACTCCCCCACCCCCCCACCCCCACCCCCGCTCAGGTCAGAAGCATGCAAAAAGCTTAAAATGGCGATCTTGGGCTAGGGACTAGGAAAGACTTGGGAGAAGGGGGATTTCGCTTTACTGCGTTTTCCCAGTTGAAAATTGTTTCCTGCGAGGCGCGATTTGTTGTTTGTGGGTCTGATTTGTGCGTGTGGCTTGGGCTCCTGCGGTTTTTGGCTCGGCCGGGGGCCTCTGGCAGCGGTGCTGGGGCCGGAAGAGGTGGAGGTGAAGGGCTGCCCTCCACGTCCCTCCCTCCCCCAGACGCCCGGGCTGCGTATGGCGTTGGAACAGGGCATTTGGAATGGTGTAAGTTTTTTGTCTCCCCTTTGAAATTTTGTTTCCTTTTTTTTATAGTTAACGTTTAAAAATTTTTTCCCGTTGGTTTCCAAAAGCAGCTTACAAATGAGTGGTTGGGAAATTTCTGTGTGCATGGTAAGCGGTTTTCTCCTGAAAGGGAGTGAGGCTTTAGTTGGATTTTATTGTAATTTTGGTGGCGAGGGAAAGCCTAGCCAGAGTTCAAGCTCGGGGTTCAAGATTCACTTCTGCTGCAGGTACTGGGGGCCCTCAGGACCCTTCTCTGACACCTGGAGAAAATGTGGAGGAAACGGGAGCAGTGGAGGGAGGCTGAGGGGACTTACCCTGAAAAGTTGGAGCAAAAAGCATCAGAAAAGGCCCAACTGGTGGGGCGGGGGGGACGGGCAGGGGATAAACCTGCTCCCCACAGCACTGGCTACTGGAGACTGTGCGTAAGAAGGGCTCTTTGGGTGCAGAGACAGATGAAACAGTGAAAACTGAGCAGACTGGGGGGCGGCCTGGGTCTTATGGCGCTTTGTATATGGATGCGGTCCACACGTATGCCCGGAGGCGACCTGTGTCACACTCACACACACTCACGCATGCCCTCTCATACATGCACACGCACTCTTTTGGCGGGTGAGGGCAGACCCTCGTCCTCTTGGGTTTCCTCTGCAAATCAAAGGTGGCCTTGGCAAATCAGCCCATGGAGACCCTAGCCAGAAGGTGGGCACGGGTGTGTTCATGAGGGGGAGGGGGAGAGAGGCACGCATACCCACGGAGCCTTGCTGGTGGCACGTGTGCAACCCAAAGGTTTCATTTTATACCATCTCCCCATACCCCGAGCTCGGTTGGGGTGCAGATCTAGGGTAGGACAAGCTGCGTTCTAGCCCCACCAAAAGCAAAGTCAAGTTTAACAAGCCTACCTCCTAGCTCAAACTGCCCCCATTCTCGTAGGCTCCCCTTTCTCCCCTGCCATCCCCATACCATCTAAACCCTCCCACCCCAACTAATCCCTCTGACTCTGCCTGCTCCCTTCTTGCCTGCCCCCCTCATTTTGGTGCCTCCACCAGGCCAGAGGCAAGAGGGCTTTGGGCCAGACTCCCCATTTGTAATTTCTCCCCTTCCCCCAGACCCCAACAACCTCAATAAAAAATAAATGGCACAGAGTTAGATGTGGAGAGCCTTTAAACAATTTGGCAGAAGGCTGCAGGTGCAGAGGTGGGCACCGAATTAAGGACATTAAAGTGTTTTAAACTGCAGCCTCAAGTTTGCATTTTCTGATGCCTCCTGGTTCCCCTAGGGCCCCCACCCCACCCCCCATCAAGCTAAGATCCAGGAACCTGGCAGTTTCATTTGGCATAGAAGGGGAGATAGAGCACAGAGCCATCAGCAGAGTCCTTTGCTGGGTGTCCCTCTCGGGTCTCTGGACTCTGGGTTTTTCCCTAGAAAAGATGGCCAAGGTCTCTTCTGCTGCTTGAGGAGCAAGGCTGGTTCATTTCAGCAAGAATTTGTGCCGGGGGCAGCAGGGAGAAGCTGTAGATAAGGGAAAGGGAAATACACACCACACTTATAGCATCTCCTGATATAAATAGACACATGTGTACATATCCCTGTGTGTGTACATATGTGTAGGAGTGTGTATCTCTGCAGAAATACACGTGAACATACATGCATACATACCTACATAGACTAGGCAGGAGATTTCCAGGAGGCTGCATTTCCTCAGGATCTCTCTCCCTTGACCTTAGGTCTCTGGCCAGGGCAGTTGACTGAGGACTCCTCAGCATGCCCCATAGCTGTTGCCCCTGACCTCCGCTGCCTGCACAAGCTCCCTGCCTCGGTTACTCCTGGGGGAAATGGCCGGGATAGGAAGAGCTGGCAATGGGAGATCCAATGGGGTAGAGTCACTCCGTGACACTTCAGGTGGGAGCCAGGGCTGGGGATCTGGTGCAGAGACGGCTGCAATGGCCTCTGGCTGCAGAGTCTGGGGCGACATCCCTCCACTGCGTTGAATGGGGTCAAAGCTCTCTGGAAATTGCTCTGGGGTCTGAGGCCTGGAAAACACTTTTTCCTTCTGGTTGGATTTTTACAGAGCTGGAAAGGAACAGAGAGGAGGCGGGGTCTGGTGAGGCTTAGAGGGCACACCAGGGTCAGCTAGCTGAGGGAGAGCAGGAGTTCTCAGAACATGCTAGGTCAAGGTGGATTGGGTGATTAAATTTAATAGACGCGTTGGAGGCAAGTACTTTCTGTCTTTCTCCCCTGTAAGTCTAGACCCCAAAGAAATTCTAAGAGCCTTGAGGCCAGGAGGACCCCACCAGCCAGGCCTGTGGGGCGAGAACAGCTCCCCTGTGCTCCCTCAGCTGCCCCCACTGCAAGCTGGCCAAGGCCGCAGTGCTGCGAGGGTTGCCTCTTCGAGGGATACTTATGTAAATAATGTTATTTTTAACAGAGGAGATAAAGGCAGAAAACACCACAGGAAACTGGCTGACAGCAAAGAGCGGAAGGAAGAAGAGGTGTCCCTATACTAAACACCAGACGCTGGAATTGGAGAAAGAATTTCTGTTCAATATGTATTTGACACGAGAGCGCCGCCTGGAGATTAGCAAGACCATTAACCTTACAGACAGACAAGTCAAAATCTGGTTTCAAAATCGCAGAATGAAACTCAAGAAAATGAACCGAGAGAATCGAATCCGGGAACTGTCCTCCAATTTTAATTTCACCTGAGCGAGGGGCCTCCCCTCCCACTCACCCTCTTCCCCCCCCCGTTCCCTCCTTTCCCCGCCCCTCCTCCCTTTGTGCCTGGTGGTATATATTTTTTTTCCTCCCTGAGTATAAATGCAACACGCCTGCAAAAAAGGCAAAGACCTCAGACACTCCTTTCAAGGGACCTATGGTTCTTGCTGGGAAGATGTGTCCACCTAAAGCATGAGAAATGGGGTGCTGGGTTGTGGGGTGTGGTGTGCCCGCATAGACGAGGGTGGGAGTGTGGCTGGTGTGTGTGTCAACCCCTAACTCACCCACGCACTCACACATAGCATCCCGGTCTCCAGGCAAAGTTAAGGTCGAATCCACCCGATTATAGGGGGGAAAAAGAGGGAAAAAAATCAACCAGAGAAGGTCTGTAATCTCGAAGAGCACAGTCAGAATCGCTCCTTCCTTGCTGCATTTCCTCCTTAGAATAATAGACGTTTTTGGAAAGTTCGGCTAGTGTTTGTGTGTTTGTCGTAGCGTCCAGCGCCGGTACCAAACCCTCTCTGTGTCTTCACCTCCCAATCGTTCTGAGAATCTGCTTGAAGTCTCGTATTTGTACTGCTTTCTGCTTTTCTCCCATTCTCCCAGCACCCCCACATCCCCCATGCACTGCCATCTCAGAAAATCCATCCAGAGGAGCAAAAAAAATTTTTTTTAATTTAAAATAGAACATAGTGAAGCAAAGGCAGAGTGCCCCTCCCCCAAATATCGCCCTGTCCCTGTCTGGGAGTTGTGTTATTTAAAGATATTCTGTACGTTGTATCTTTTGCATGTAGCTTCCTTAATGGAGAAAAAAATCCTAATAAATTTCCAGAATCATGATCCTCACATGGGTGGTTTTTTGTTTTTAGTGTTTTTTTTTTTTAGCGACACTCTCCCCCCAAAGAGGCTGAGTGTGTGGATGTGTGTGTTTTGTGTTTGACTCATCTCCTAGAGCCTTTCTAGAACGTCTCTTGGCGGGTTTAATGTAAGTGAGAGACCATAACGTTGATTTAAATATTATCCAGGTGACCACAATAAGTCAAGGTCATAAAACAGTAATGTCAGGACGGTCTTGGTGCGCGCGAGAGGTGGATTTTATGATCTGCAAATATAATGTGGTGCTGCAGTAAAAGATGCATTTAAAGGTGACTGGAGGAGGGAAAGAGGCAGAGAGCAAACTGCAATCTCGAGGAGCAGACGGATCTGATTGCCTGGGGTGCCGGGCCAGGCGCACCCCACCGCTGCTCGGGGGAACCCCAAGAGCCCCCCACCTATCCGAGGAAAGGAATAAACTTAACCGCCGGAGGGGGGCAAGGAGCTCAGCCACCCCCCCCCCTCGACAGCAGCAGCAGAAGCACGGGCAGCGGCAAGAGGAGGAGGACGACGACGAGGCAGCGACAAGGTAAGAGAAGCGGTTTCTTGTTCTTCTCTTGGCGCTGGAGTGGGGAACAGCGGCGTCCCCAGGTGCCCAGCGCGCAGTGGGCAGAGCAGGGTGGAAGGTGTTTCATGCATCCGCGCTTGCTGAGAGCCCAGGCTTGCCTTGTGGCGGCTCGCGGTGGAGGGCAGTGGCCGTGAGCTCCCCGTCCCCAGCCCTGTTGCCGTGGGGTTCGGCGGTCAAAGGAGTAAATTGGTGGTTTTGGGCTTCTTTCTTTACTCGGTCACTTAGGGTCTCCTTGAGTGCGACACATGGGTCTAGACGTCTCTCATTCTGGCCGTCTGCTGGGGGAAGCGGAGGGAGGATGGGCTAGAGAGTGTTGGAGCTTGAAGCTTAGGTCTTCCTGCTTTCTGCTGGTTTGGATGTGAGCCTTAGCCAGGCTCTCGGTCCCCACTCTGCCCGGCCGTGGGGCTTTGCCAGGCAAGTGGCCTGATCGGAAGAGGCTCTGGAGTGGTTCGGCCACACATAGACGAAGGGAAGCCGGAGTCCAGCTGAGAGACGGAGAAGATCAGAGGGAATCTAGGAGGAGAGCACAGGAGAGCCAGAAGGGCAAGACAGGGGACCCAGCTGGAGAGTGGAAGGACACTCCAGCTTCCCCCAGGGCCAGGGCCAGAGGCAGGGGGGTAGCTCCGCTGCGGTGCTAGGGGCGGGGCGGGGGTTTGGCAGCTGGAGGTCCCATTTCACCAGAGTCTCTCTGAGCGATTTGTTTAGACTAGCAGCTGATGGGGCAGGCAGGTCCCCTACCCACCCAGCCACCCAAAGTCTACTCTCTCGTCCTTAGGGAGGTCGTGAGGGCGGAAAGGGGGATGGGGCTGAATTTCTTCCTTCCCCAACCCCCTTCCCTTCTCCTGATAGATGCAAAGCTGAATCTCCCGCCCTGTTCGCTCAGCTGATCTGTGGCTTAGGTAGTTTCATGTTGTTGGGATTGAGTTTTGAACTCGGCAACAAGAAACTGTCTGAGTTACATCAGTCGGTTATCGTCGAGGGCCCCAACCCACCTACCCCGCTCCTACCCTCCCCGGTGGGACTGCCCCCAGCGCCCCTCCTAGATAAGGCAAAGTGGGTACAGGCTGAGGCGGGCTAGCTGTGAGTGGGGCTACACCACAAGTCTGGAGAACCCCGCTTTATCCTTTCCACTCCTCAGCCTGTCCCCATCCCCGTGATTGAGGGAGAGGAGTTTTTCCTGCAGCTATTGTTTCCTGGGCCCAGCTGATGGAGACAGACAAAGAAGGTCTAACCAATTCCAAGGAAATTCAGGAATTTGAGTAAGAGGTGGCCTGGCGGGCCAGCTCAGTTGGGTAGCAGGGTGGGGCAGGATGATTAAGAGAGAAAAGACCGCAGAAAGAGAAAGGGGTCTCTGGAAGAGTTAGCTTCTCCTACCTTCCACCTCCAAGGAAAAAAATCTGCCTCCAGTCGGCTGGGGCTGGAGCTTCTCCTTAGGAAAGTGGGGTGCCTGGGGTCCTGAGAGTTGGGGAACTCTGACCAGCAGCTCAGCCACCTCGCCTTCCCCTTCTGTATCTCCGTCGCCAGGAGAAGGGCACATTTAGGGTGTTAGTAGGCTGGAGGAAAGCCATCCAGTCCAAGTAGAACCCCCCCCACACCTACCCTACTGGGAAACATCAGGGCAGGAATCTGGCTCTGGTCTCTTTCTAGCTGTCTGTTACCCGTAGGCCTTGGTGTGTTGTGTCTGTGCCTGTCTGGCAGCTGCTTGTCTTTGCGCTGTGTGGAAATGTCTGGGTGAAGGGAGGCTGCCAGCGCCCACCATTACCATATTGCTGGGGAGGTTGTCGGCGGATGCCAGGGGGAGGAGGGGAGGGTCTGGGTTAGGGAGAATCCAAGCAGTGTGCAACTTTGCAAAGCTTCTTCCCCTCCTTGGCCCCTCTGGTTGCTCAATTCTGGTCCTGGTTACTAGAGAGAGGGCTCTCCAGCAAGGTTTCGCTGACTGCAGAGAAAACTGGGGAGGACCAGGGAGAATGGGGAGATACACCCCCGTTCTCAGAGAGACTGGGAAAGAGAAAGCCAGGTTCTTGGTTCTCTTACTTTGGAATTATTATGATTATTAAAACATTATAGACTTTCAGACAAGGGAACAAAATCATGTCCCCGGAACACAATATATACATGGAGTTCTGTATTCACGCAGTTGTCTGCTGGGGGCTTATGTGTAACCTTGGATGAGTGTGGTTCTCTGGTTCTATATCTCTGTCTCCTCCAGGCTCTCTCAGATCCCCTGTATATATTTTTGTGCACACTCGTGTATCTTTCTCTCTCTCGTGTACGAAGAGACCCAATGGAGACTAGAGGAGAAAATGGGAATAGGGCCTTCCTTCTCCCCAGCTGAAATTGTCAGTCTGTCTTTCTGTCTGTCCCCCAGCCCTTGGTAGGGGAAAAAAATCTCTTCCCTTGGAAGGAAGTGCTCAAATCGCCCTATGGCTCCAGGGGAAATGGGGAGGTTTTCAGAGAGGAAGGCCACCTGGTACAAGGCAGGCAAGGGCTTCCCCAGTTTGGGAGCCCCTAGCAGTCTCTGAGTTTTCAGGCTGTCAGAAGCCCGGGGCCAGCTGGAGTGAAGGGAGTCCCAGGCAGGGGCTGGGTGCTCAGGAGTGCCTGGCTTGGAGACGGCATCCCTGATGGGCCGAAATTCACCAATGAACGACTTCTGTGCTTTGGGTCTCTCTGCCCCAATATCTGTTTCAGAGCTGGTGGGCTTATGGGGTGGGTGGCCCCCCATATCCTGGGGAATGGGGTACATTCTCACAGGGCCAAGGTGAGGGCCAGTCTGGTGGCCAGAGTCCACCAAGGGGCCCTGGGGCCGTGGATCATGGCTAAGGCAATGGTGATTATTTATTCTCTTCGCTGGAAGGGAGTCTTCAAAAGAAACAGCATGAAGAGGAGGGAAAAAATTATCTCTCGTCTGCGGATATTAAGATGGATTTTTATTTCTTAAAGGACCCTCCCCGCCGAGAGTGCGTGAGCGTAAACTTAATATATGCTCCGCAGCCCAACTCCAGAAATCGCAATAAAAGTTAAAACCTCCCCTACTGTTTTTTTTTAATTATGATATGGGAAAGGGGAGCAGGATTTATAGAGCTGAACTCTCGGCGTGTGAGTGTTTAAGACTTGCAGGAGAAGGAGGAAAAGGCAAGAGCTCGCCAAGGAGAGCCTTGGTCTCTGAGATCTCTCGCCTGCCTGCGGGGGCTCCGGCTTAGCCGGCCGAGCCTCTGTGGCCTCCCTGGGACCTCGGCTCCCCAGCACCCTCCGCCCGGGCCCACCGGCCTGCCTCGGCTCGCTCGGAGATGCAGCCCTTCTCGGGAACAGGTGAAGGGCAGCGGGGCCAGGGACAGGGGGCTGCAGGTGGGAGCGTCAGGACACTGGGCTTTGTGTGGGTCCCGTGCAGGGGAGGAGGTTTGCAGCCCCGGGCAAGGCCGCGGCCCGAGGGTGGCCAGTGGGCGCCTTGGCTAGGAAGGGTGTCCGGCCGGGCGCGAGAGCACGAACAGGGTGGATTGTGTGTGGACTTTGGCCGCAGACGGAGCGGAGCGCGCTCCTGGGCAGAGGCCAGCGGCGAGGCGGGCAACCGGAGATTGAGTCTGTAGTAAGGACCTTGAGGTCTGTTTGGTGTTTGGGCTGCGGGGCGCGGCGGCCAGCGTGGGCGAGGCGGCAGGCCCCGCACACCGCTGCAGCTGCAGGGCCGGGCCCAGGACGTCTGAACTGAGGCCCACCAAGGGTCAGAGCGTGAAAAATAAATGCAGTTAAAGGTCTTTCTTTCTTTCTTTTCCACGTAAGAGGTCCTTTCTTTCTTGTCTCTTTCGGAGCTACCTGGATTTGGTCCAGAACAGGTTGCCCGCGGGAGGGCCCCGCGAGCGGCAGAGCGCGAGGGAGGGAGAGAGGGAGGGAGGGCGAGGAAGAGGGAGGGAGGGAAGAAGGGCGGGCAGCGGCGGCTGCGGTGGCCGGGGCTTCCCTCCCCCGGCGGAGGCGGCTTCCCTGCATCTGTGGCCGTGGGGAGCCGAGGAGCAGGTAACGAAGGCGCTTCCCGAGGCGGGATTGGACCAAGCCAGAGGGACCGAGGCTTCCGGGTCTCTGCCCAACGCCCCGGAGGGGAGAGAAGGTAGGGAGATCGGCGCTCACCCGGCCTGGCACAGAGGCCTGGGGAATGTTGAACCTGTATTCGATTTCAGGCTCACACTCATGTTGTGAGTCTGTCTGCCTCCGGAGATGCGGTTTGCCTGGCTGCCTGTCTGTCCGTCTGTCTGAGACGTCCCAAACCCTAGGCTGTCCTTCCAAAGGCTGGAAAAAATCGGGCAAATTCGTCGGAATGTACACTTTCATTCACTGGATTCTCTGCAACTCAGCGGAGCTGCTTGGTGCGCGCCCAAGTTGGAGGGAGCGTTCCTCCTGCTTTCTGGCTGCCGGATCCTCTGGTTCCCTCCACCATGGGCTGAGTTTCCGGCTCCAGGTTCGCGGCTTGCCCTGAGGTTTGAGGCCAGACAGCTCCTAGCCTGGCAGGGAAGGCGGGGGAGAGACTAGCGGCTCTGGCCCCTTAATTGTACTTCGGACCCTTATTGTCTCTCCTTTCGCCACCTCGGCTTCCTCAGTCTGGGCTCCAAAGTCACTGCAAATTTCCTTGCGACACACACATCCCACAAAGATCGGGTAACCAGGCGCCCAAGGCCACGGGGGCTCCAAGCGCAGAGCACCCCTAGCTCTGGGGCCGCTGCCCCTCCAGCCACTCCCCAGGCGGGGAAACCGGACCGGGCTGGGAGAGGTGGAAATAGCCCCGTTTGCTGTGGGGCGGCTGGGCAGGGGGCTGGTGGGAATGTAGGCCGTGGCGTTGAGAGGGCCACGTTCACAGCCCCTGGGGGTTTCACTCCTGCTGGGTTTAGCGGCTGGACTCCTAGTGTGTAGGGATCCCGGGTACCCACCTGGGGTGGGTGCAGGACGCTGGTCTCCTCGCCGCAGGCCAGGAGAATTCAGTTTCTGCTTCCAGCGCAGGCCTGAGCTAGGAGGAGTTGTGTGTGTGGGTGTGTTTTTCCCAACAAAGAGGGATCAGGAGAGAAAAGGGGGGAAAGTAGAGGGGAACCAAGGAGGGGGCGGGGAGGAGGAGAGGGCAGCGGAGAGGTGAACTGAGCCCATTTCAGGGGAAGAAGGAAAATGAAAGCAAATGGAGTACACACAGCCTCCTCCGCGCTGACGAGCCGGGAGCGGGCGCCCTGCCTTCGGGCTCGGGGATGACCCACTGAGGGACCGGGGAAAGCCTGTTTTAAATTTAATCCGAACTTGGCGGTGTGGATTGAACCGGAGGGAATTTAAATCACTAAAAGGGAGGTGCAGGGCAAGGGGAGGGGATGAGGCTAACCTGCCTGTCTTTCTGTCTGTCTGTCCTTCCCACGGTGGTGCTAGCTTGATTGTGGTCCCAGCTGTCCAGGTCTGAGGTGATGCAGTAAGGGTGCTCCGCCCCCTGAGGGGCCTCTCCTGTGCCCAGTGCCGTCATTTGGGGTCAGAAGAGAGCTCTAAGAACTAGAGTGGATGCACAGCTGCTAGCTAAAGTTGGGGTCCCCCCGCCCATCCCCAACAGGGACTCCCAGTGGCCTCCAGTCCCTTGGGTTCCCAATCGGTGATGAGGAAAATTGAAGGGAGTGGTGTGGGTGAGAGGGAGGCTGGGAACCAGGCAGGAGATTCAGCAGGCGTAACTGAACCTGGGAAGACAAACCCCTCCTGCTTGGTGATCCCACATCCTTTGTGCCCTGACACATCCAAGCGTGGATTTGGGGGGAGCCTGAAGGTCTGCTTCGGAGCCCTGACCTGCCACCCCATCTCCAAATGCAGAGAAAGGGGGCATTACCCACATGCAGTTGTGGAAGCCGAGGGACCTCGGCCTGGTGGCCCGGTGAACTCAGGGACTCCCAGGCTCTTCCAGCCCCCCTCCTCCTGGCTGCCTCTCTCAGCAAGGCCTAGGCAAAATGGGGCATTGGTGGGGAGGGGGCTGTGGGCGAGGCCTGCTTCCTGATCCACAGCTGTGTCTGTGCCTGAGTGAGGAGGGTCTGAGTTCACGCTCCGAAATGAAGGCGACAATCCCCCCTCGGTTTGACAGGGAATTTGACGGCTGCAGAGTACGTGGGCCTGCTGATCCAGGCCGCCCCACTGCTGCTGCCTCTGCTGGGTGGGCAGGCTGCTCAGGAGGTGAAAAGAAGGCGGTGACCGAAGTGGGCAGCAGAGAAAGGGGCATCTGTTTACCGCCAGTACGTCTGGGGTCTCTCCCAAATAGTAGAGGCCCACAGGAGAGGGGCTGTAGGGGCATCTTTCTTCTAAGAAGACTGCGGTTGGGACAGATGGGCTCTGTTCCCTGGCGAAGACGCAGAGAAGGAGCGGCTGTGAAACCTTCTCCTTCCTCATGTCTTCTTTGCTCCTTGACGAGTCCGTGGCTCAGCTCCCAGCTGCCTGGGCGGCTGCCTAGGCCGAGATAGGGTTCTATATCCCAGAGGCCTGGTGTACCCACCTCAGCAGGTCGCCGGGAGAGGCAGGAGAGAAGGCCTCTTCCTCCTTTGTGTCCAGACAGAAGTGGCCGCCGCGCCCGGAGCCGGTCCCGCGGCAAAGGCCCGGCCAGCCAGCAGGCTGCACCATGCCATGGCTGCTCGGCCAGCCCGCGCCCTACCCCGTCCTGCCTTCCTGTCACTGCCCTTCCTCCGGCTCGCTCTCTACACGCCTTCCTTTCCCTGCTCTCCCCCTCTTTTCATCCTGCCTCCCCTCTTTTCTGTAATTCTCCCCTCTTTCTTTCTTTTATCCTAATCCGTTTTCTTTTTTCCTTCCCTCCTTCCTTCCTCCCTTCCTCTCTATGGGCCTGGCGCCGGGCTTCAATCTTGTTGTCTCAGGCTGTCTCGGGCTCTGTCCTCTGATGTCCCCTTGGTCGCAGTCTGGCCCCAGGCCCTCTGACGGCTACACAGCTCTGCTCAGCATTGCCAGCAGTCACCCCAGAGCCAGGCAGGGTCCCCAGCCGCCTGGGCTGGGGGAGGTGCTGATGGCGCTGGGGATCTGGAGGAAGCCTCGGCAGGGGAACAGGAATCTCCTGTCTTTTCCTCGAAATAGTGAGGGAGAATTTTTGATTGACAGCTAACCCGACTCCATCAAGGCCAAAGAGGTATGCTGTTTCTTGGTGTAATTTGGATTTCCCAGACCAGTCCAGGCCGGGGCAGGAGAACATAATCAGAGCCGAGGGTAAAGAGGCTGAGGTCCCAGGTCGTCTCTCCCCAGCCGGGTACTTCTCACGTCACGCGCCCCCCCCCCACCATGCGTCGAAATCCCAGCCCTGCTAGACCGAAAAGGACATAACCGGGGTGGTGGTGGTGGGATAAGTAGGGACTGGGGAGGGGGCCTGGCAGGCTGGGGTCAGTGCTTCGAGCTGCAGATCTATCCTTCCCCCTCAACTTCCCCCCACCCCAAACACACATATTACACTCTCTGGGACACCTCTCTCTAGCCCTTCTCCTCCCCAGAGGAGACAGGTCGACAGAGATGTGCGGTGGGGGGGAAGCAGCCTCTGCCCCCCACCCCTGGCATTTGGTCCCTTCCTGGGGACAAGAGGGGAAAAAGAAGGGCAGGCGTCTCGGATCTGGGAAAACTCATCCTTCACTGCTGCCTCAGAGCCTGTGTCTTAGCCTCAGCTCCTGCCTATTTCCCCTAGCGCAAACTGGACTCTTCCCTGCTGACCCTGAAATTGCACCCCTCCTTCAAACTCACTCTGCCCTGCCTAGGGTACATCTGTCTCTGGGGACATCACCTGCTCTTCTCCCCCGCCCCCAGCCAACTTCCCTGCCCCCTCTCTTGCACCCACACTGAGATTTTCCTGCTTGCCTAAAGCGCACTTTTGCTAAATCACCATGGGACAGTGTGATGGAAAGCAGAGGGCTGGGCAATGAACCCCAGATTCAAGGAGGAGGGTAGCGACCAACTTATTGGAGGGAGGAATCCAAGTTGTGTGATCTTCCCTACAATCACACTACCCCTCCAGAATTCCTGTGTCTGACTCCAAAGAAATTGCTTTCTCCCATTCCTCTGTAGCTTTTTTCCCGTTCCAAAAACAGCCTACAATTTTATTTAATGAAAGACACATTTATGAACAATCAAATGATCCTCATAAAATTTTTATTGAAGGACGTAAAAACAAGCTACTTGCCCACGACCGAGGTCGCTCTCTCGCCTTGCCCGCTCTCACCCTGGCTCTCTGCAGACAGAGCCCTGGAGTGACTTCTTTTGGGGGGGCGGGGGAGGGCAGGAGGTCTCAGAGGTGGAGTTGGGGGCAAAGGAGGGCGAGCAGGAAGACGGGATGGGGACACCCCACTGAAGTTGTGTAGGTCTCTCCTCCACTTCTTCAGGCTGGCAAAGAAAGATAAATAGATACAGACAATAAATTTAAAATAAAGGCGTTTGCATATCTGTGCCAAAGCCATGCGAGGACTTCTGGTGACAAAGGTGTACGAGGTCCCGAGGTCCTACCCCTCCCACCCGCGGACCACCTTCCCCAAGCTTCCTCTGCCCCAAATTTGGGGGGCTGAGTTGGCCAGTGGCAGAAGGACGCTCCCCTTCCCCTCCTTCCCTCCCTCCACCCCAGCTTCCCCAGTCCCCTCCCACTCTCCCTCCCTCGCTGCTGCTGCTCCTGAAAGAAATACATACATACACACGGTTTAAAAACGTATTTTTAAAAGCCACGTTCGGAACTGACAATCGCTGATCTCGGCTTGCGCAGAGACTGCGGGAGCGTCGGGGCCGACAGAGACGGATTACGTCAAGAAATAGTTCCTCCACCTACCTCGGCCGGCCTCTCCGCCCCTGCGGGGCTCCCGCACCCAGCTCGGCCCCGGGGGTCCGGAAACCCTGGCTTCGGGGAGTGGCACTTGCACCCCATCAAGAAATCCTCCCGGGGGTGGGGGCGGAGGCCATCTGCTTAGGGGTGGACACGAGCCAGGGGCTTCTCTGCTGACATGCGAGTTGTCCTGAGGGGGTGGCCGGGTCCTTGGGTCCAGAGTTGCGAACCCCCAGGAAAACGCAGGTCGCGGGGATCAGCAGAGAGAAGAGGGTGGGAGAAGGTTAAAAAAAAAAAAAAAAGCCAGGAAAAAAAGCCCCTGCGCATTGATCCGCGCCGTATTTTTGGGTAAATACGATCACGTGGGGGCCGGGGAGCCAATGAGCTGCGGGGAAAAGGCTGGAAAAATAATTACCTGCCTTGATTGTTCTGTGAGCAGATAAAAAGTACATATACAGTTCATACAATAATCTTATGTATGTAAAACCCTGTTACGATGTCGGCGACGGGGCCCATCAGTAACTATTACGTGGACTCGCTCATCTCTCACGACAATGAAGACCTCCTAGCGTCCAGGTTTCCGGCCACGGGGGCTCACCCCGCCGCCGCCAGACCCAGCGGTTTGGTGCCGGACTGTAGCGATTTTCCGTCCTGTAGCTTCGCGCCCAAGCCGGCCGTGTTCAGCACGTCGTGGGCGCCCGTGCCCTCGCAGTCGTCCGTGGTCTACCACCCGTACGGCCCCCAGCCCCACCTCGGCGCCGACACGCGCTACATGCGGACTTGGCTCGAGCCGCTGTCCGGCGCCGTCTCCTTCCCCAGCTTCCCGGCCGGGGGTCGTCACTACGCCCTCAAGCCGGACGCCTACCCCGGGCGCCGCGCCGACTGCGGCCCGGGCGACGGCCGCAGCTACCCGGACTACATGTACGGCTCGCCCGGGGAACTGCGCGACCGCGCCCCGCAGACCCTGCCCTCGCCCGAGGCGGACGCCCTCGCCGGCAGCAAGCACAAAGAGGAGAAGGCCGACCTGGACCCCAGTAAGTTGGGAGCAATTTTCCTTTACAACCCGCGCGGGAGGGGAGGGGAGGCCGGGCGGGGGGGAGCCGGATTACAGCCCCTCCGAGCGGCGCAGGGAGCGCGGGAGAGGGGCGAAGGCGAGGGGGTGAGGACTCAATAAAAGCGAATTACCTTGGGGAGCTTTCAGGGGCAGGAAGGTCTGAGAAGGGCGCCCAGGGAGCCAGGTTGGGAGAAGGCTGAAGGGGGCTCCTTTCCCAGGAGCTGGCTTTGATGAGACCCCCGCCCACACACCCCCGGCCCAGGCTTTTTGGCTCAGTCGCAACTTTCGAAGAAATGCAGACAGGGCCAGGGGATGGGGTGGGGGCAAGGTTCATTTTATGGTTTGGGGTGGGATGGGAGAGAGATGGGGAGGACACTGGGGGCAGAGAGGAAATAACCCCAAGGAGAAAAGCCACCCCCTACCTCCCAGGCAGTGTAGGGGTCCTCACTCCACTAGAGATTCATAAAACAGAGGGTCCATGGGCTTCTCCCCCAGGAAGCCTGGGTGAGGGGTCTGGGGGCTTTCCCAGCCTAGGAACTTGGAGAGATCAGGACTTCCAGAGTTGGGGGAGAGAAGTGGGGTCCCAGTCTCCTTAAACTTGAGAGCCCTCTTCTGAGTGTCTGCAGGAGAGAGGGGTGGGAATGGGGGTCAGAGAGGAGGAGTGGGGAGCGGGAAGCGGTATCTCCCCAGATTAGAGAATTGTACACACACACCACACACACACACACACACACACACACACACACACACACACACACACGCCAATCAGGGAAACAGGAGCCTTCTGAGTATTGCAAAGAAAGGCAGGGGTAGGTGAGGTGAGGTGGGGTGGGGGGACAGGTGAGAGCTGCAGGTCCAGAGAAAGAGGAAAGAAAGGGAAACAGCAGGGGAAGGGGTGCAGCCCCTGGGTGTGAGGAAGTGTCTGGGGGAGTCCCAGGAGGGGGTTGCAGGAAATCCTTTCCTGCAGCCCCATCAGGGGCCAGGGCCTAATTATACCCCTCTGAAGGCTTCCCTCCTTGCCCTCAGCTACTCCCATAAACCTGAAATTGGAGGCTTGGCTCCTGCAGAGCATGTCCTGGGGCTGGCAGGAGGAGGGGGCACTGGAAGCCAAACAGGGAAGCTAAGATACAGGGGAGCCTGTCCCCAAGGCCAGCAGCTCCCTGGGGAGAGGAGAAAGGCTTTTCCCATCCCAGCATCACTCTGAGAATTCGCCTCAGCAGGGTTGAATTCTGAGAGAGCGGAGATGGGGCGCTGGAGAGGGTAGTGAGGGGCTTGGGGACTCAGGGTCAGGAAGCAGAACTGCTGAAATTTCAGGACTTGGTCGTGGGCTGGGAAGATGGGAGGGGGCAGAGGAGGAGGGAAGTGGGGAGGAGAGAGACCTCGCTATAAAAATAAAAAACAAGAGAGAGAAGCGTTTATGGGCCTATGAAACGGTTGGGAATTTGGACTTTTTATAGGGATATTCTCGAATTACTACTCTTGAAGCTGAGGACCAGACTGTAGAGGCTTTGATAGCTTCGATTTCCTATCGTTTTAGGTGCTGGAAACCGAGGAGGGGGAAGATGAGGAGGGGGGAGAACGCAAAGGAGTAAGGGGGGAAATTCCTCAAGCAAAACGTGCCCAAATTCAGGTTCAATTATTGGGTTTGGGGAGCCTGGCTGAGGCTGGGGGGGTGGTGCCAGGCGTCCTGGACTGGAAAGGGGCTCCACTGACCCCTGCCTGTGTTTGGCCCTCCAGGCAACCCCGTGGCCAACTGGATTCATGCCCGCTCCACAAGGAAGAAGCGCTGCCCCTATACCAAGTATCAGACGCTGGAACTGGAGAAGGAGTTTCTCTTCAATATGTATTTAACCAGGGACCGTCGGTACGAGGTGGCCCGGGTTCTCAACCTCACCGAGCGGCAGGTCAAAATCTGGTTTCAGAACCGGAGGATGAAGATGAAAAAGATGAATAAAGAAAAAACCGACAAGGAGCAATCCTAAACCCTGCCGCAGCCTGCTGCCTCTGCACAGCCAAGGGAAAAACAAAAAACCCACAAAAATACCCCGACGCAGGCGGGAGACAGCACGAAAAAGAAAAGGAATGAGCAAGATAGAGAAAAGCCAATCGGCTTAAAAAGGAAAAAAAGGGAAAGGGAGAAGGAAAACTCTTGCGAGATTTGGGAGGGTTCAGTGTTGAGAAATTGGTGTTTTAGTTAGTTCTACCCAGCAAGGAGGAGGAGGCCGGGAGAGAAACAGCGTTCTCTTCTCCCAGCGCAACTGAAATAAATGACACACACAAATGTGATTTTTTTCCTCCTTTCTTCAGAGAAGCCAGTACTTGAATCGCTATATTTCTATTTTTTTTTCTCCTGTGTTGTATTTGGTCCGGGCCATCCTTCCCCAGGCCTGGGGTGCTCTGCGTGCAGATTTTGTACAAAAAAAAAAGACACACACGTATACACAAGAACGCTTCCCAGCCCAGGAGCTGAGGGGCGAGGGCCGGGGACCATGCCGCAGGCTGGGTCCGGCGGCTCAGGCCAGCGCCTCTGGCGTGTACATAGCAGTGTCAACTCATCCCCAGAGTCCGTCCTGTAACGTGCTTCTGTTTGTTGTGGTAGAACAGCTCTGTGTTAATATATCGAAGTCACTTAAAAAACCAGAAACCCAACCGTATCCAGTTCTCGTTATTTCTCCTCCCTGTGGCTCTCAGGCTTCTGGCGTGGAGGAAGCAAGTGCTTAGATCCTTTCGGGGAGGCGGGAGCCAGGCAAGGGGCTCCCTCTGCTTCGGAAGGGCAAGTCCCCAGCCGCTTCTCCAGGCAGGGTGCGATGGGGCTGAGGGCTCCCAGGGTGCAGTGGAGGCTGCCGAGGCCCGGGTCCAGTTGTGCCTGCCCAGGCTGGCTGCCTGTGAGTCTCCTGGTAGCTCGATGGAGTCCCTGGGGGTGGGGGCACAGCATGAATGGTTTTCCCAGGCTGTAATTAATTGTAATAATTTATGAGTACATGAGATTGGAGAGAAGAGATAGGTAAAGATGAAAGTTGGGTGCTGGGTGAGGGCCCGGGCTGGATTCTTGCCCGGCTGCATCGGTGCTTCGAGGGATGGCTTGTGGGGTGGGGGGGGCAGTGCTAGGGAGGGTGTGTGGTGAATGGTGAGGAGGAAGAAGGCCCAGCAGGCCTCAGGGAGCCGGACAGGCACTGGGCATTGAGAGTGAAAGAAGGAAGATGCAGAGAGAGAGTAGGGAGGGAAGAAAAGGAGGAAGGAAGGAAAGAAGGAAGAGGGGCAAGGGAGGGAGGAAGGGAGGGAGGAAAGAGAAAGAAAAAGGGAAAGAAAGAAAAGGAAGGAAGAGAGGGAGGAAGGAGAAAGATGGCAAAACCAGAATCAGAATGAGATTTAGTTTCTACTTCTCAATGTATTCTCAGCTCTCTCTCTCTCTCTCTCTCTCTCTCTCTCTCTCTCTCCACCTCCTGGTTCTCTCTTTTCTAATCAATCTCTCTCTCTGGTGCTTAGTTTGAATGTTGATCTGGGGGTGACGGGGTTATGCTGAGCGGCTGCAGCATTTCTGGGAGATGGCGCAGCTAGGGCCCAAGGAAGCTGGTCAGGGATTAGCCAGGAGTGGGGTGTTCTCTGGTGGCTGTGGGACCCAAGGGGCAAGGATGTGGGGATGTGTGTGTAACAGCCCAATGGGCTGGCTGGCTGCATAGCACCCCAGAGCGCCTTCCCCAGAACCGGCAGTTTTCATCTGCTAATCGGAAGCAGACTCAAGCTGCCGGGTATGACTCGGCCCGGCGCCCCCATTCTCGGAAATCCCCCAATCTGGAAACTATTAAACTCAGACTGCTTGAAATATAGCCCTTTAATATCTCGGGCTGCCCATTCTGGCGAGGGTGCAGGGTGTTGCTCTGAATACTTGGGGAATACCACCGTAGAAGAAAATAATTGGGGACCCCAGTCTCTGTGCAGCTCCCTCCATGGCATCACCTTACAGGACTGGCGAGGCACTTGTAGGGACCAGCCCCTTCCCCATCATTTGAATCTCCTACCCCCTCCTTCTACTAAATACTCCAATTTCGGGGCTGGAGGAAGGTGGGAAGAGGTGAACATTTTGTTTTGATATTTCCTCTCGTCTTCCCCGCTTAAGAAGAGACCTCCCCAATTCCAGAAGCGATTGTTTTCTCGGTCCTTTTGGAAGGTGCTTTGCCTGTAGTTTTCTCTCTTTTCTTGCTTCCTCGCTCCTCCCCTGGGCCGTTTTACTGTTCTGGGACCCTGGCCGCAGTTCCGCACCGGGCGGAGGACGAGGCACTCGTCTCCCTCGGTCCTGACCGCCGGGACTCAGGCTTCTCTCCGGCCCGAGCTCGGCGGCGTTTCCGGGCCTCCACCCGGCCCCTGTTCCAAGGCCCTGTCGCCTCCCCTCGTCGGTCCGTCAGCGCGGCCTGCTTCCTGCGGCCCGCCTGAGCCGGCCTTGCTCCGGGCAGGAAGGAGGGCCCTGAGCGGAGCGTGGGATCCAGAGCAGGCCCACCCGGTCCAGCCCACTGTTCGGTACCAGCTCGGCCTCCAGCCTGCAGGTCAGGATTGGATTCTAGTTTTATTTATTGTCATTTGTGAACTCAAAGCACAACAACACAACACACATCTGGGGAAAGAAACGAAAGCTGGGGAGGAAAGAGGGGCTTGCAAACGCCCCCTGCCCTAACCTTCTCCTCCCACCTCTCCTCTGCTCCTTTGTCAGAATCACAAAACCCTAAAGGTTGTTCCACTTGGGAAGGCAGAGGATAGGTACATTTCCGCGGCCCCGAAATGCCTCTTTTATGGCGCTGTTTGTCTCCCTGCGCTGGATTCTGAATGGGGCCGAACAAAACAGCAGCGCGGAGCTGGCTAGACGTCTGGGCTTAATTGTTTTATGGTTTAAATAAGGTGGACACTCTTTCCTTTGAAATCGGATTATAGGAATGTTTTGTCTATGGTCCACGGAGAACAGGACCTCACTGGCTGGGAGGCAGAGGTGGAGAGAGCGCGCGCATGAGAGAGAGGGATGGGCTACAAACCAGGGAGCAAAGAGCCAGGAGAAGTCAGAATCCCACCCCAAAGTCCTGCAGGCGGCAGCGGAATAGGCGGTGCGGAGCCAGCGGCAGGGTAAGAGGAGCGAGGAGTTTAGGGTGCGCGCCGCGGGCAGGCGGTCGCGGGAGCTTCGGGGCGTGCATCTGCGTGCGCGGAGGTGTTCCGAGGCCAGAAATGCGCCTGAACGCGGGGGAAATCGCGGCAGTTCCTTTGCACAGTGTCTCTTAATGCGGGAAGGGAGGGTGACAGAAAGAGAAAATAGTGTGAAACCTCTGACAAGGTTTATTTCGAGAATTTAGAAAACAAAAGAGCAGCGGTCCAGAGGGAAATCCCTTCCGGGGACCCCTCTCACGCGCACCCATTTGGAAACTCCTTCCTCCCACCTCCCACCTTTGGGTCAAGCCTGGGGACCTGCTTGCTCTAAGCAGTTGGCTTTTTCCCGGCCGGACTGCATTGGAGTAAGTGGACGCGAGGTGGCGCTGTTGCTCAATGTTAGAGGCGGCGGCGGTGCCCCCGGCCGGCCTGGCCGCACTGACGTTTGAGGCCCGGCCCCGAGGAGCAGCGACGAGAAGGCCCGGCGCCCCGGCCCAGCCCGGCCCCTCTGGCTCTGAGCAAATCAATCCTCTCACCTGCGAGGTGTAAATAAATCGAGAGTGGCGGCGGGAGGTGGGCCCTCGCTCTGGCAGCAGACTCGGGAATCTCAGGAGGGCGGGCGCCGAAAATAATCGCTTTGCGGAGGAGATAAGCACGAAGCAGGCAGCGCGTAATTAACACGAAAAGGCAGAATGACCCGGACAAACGAACATAAATCCGTGGTACCTAGGAGGGCGGTGCAGGCCTCGGGGCGAGGGACAGAGACGCCCCAGCAAGGATGGGGGTCGAGGGACAGAGACGCCCCAGCAAGGATGGCTGCTTGCGGTTCCTTTATTTCCAGGCTCCCGGAGAGAAATCAACCAGATACGTGTAAAAGAAAAAAAACAATCAAATGAACGAAAGAAAGAAAAGGCGAGGGACGCCCCCCGCTCCATCCCGAAAGGGGAAACCAAGTCCAACCAGGGATTTCGGGACTGGTGGGCTCTCGGAGCAGACGGTGCTGGCAGCACACTCGGGACAGTCGCATTCCAGGACACAAAGGCCCGGAAGACTAGCTCTGTGGCAGGGTTTCCGCTGGACCATAAAGTGTGGAGATATCCCCCCAGCCCCTAAAAGATAAGGCGCAGGCCCCAGAGCGGATCCGGCCTGCCCAGCCTCCTCTTTCCAGGAGGGGAGGAGAAAGTATTTATGACAGTCCCCAGTGACCTAGAAGCTGGGAGCCCAGAGTCTGTCTCGTTCAGCTCAGTAGCCACAGAACAGGCTCAGAAAAGGCAGGGCCAGAACCAAGGCTGTGGCGTGCTCTGGTAGTGGAGGAGACCTCTGCCATGCCCTCTACTGCCCTGGACCCTGGGGAGGCCTGCAGCCCTGGCACGGCCCTCCGCTGACCCTCCCCTCCTGCTGCTCCAGGGCCAGAGTTCTGGGTGTCACAGAGTTTGGGCGGTCCCTAAGTCAGATGGGGGGTAGGTTCTTCCAAATTCAGGGGATCCTGGAAGCGTCTCTTGCTGGGCCACCAGTGACTGTCCTTTGGGAATTTGGCCGAGAGTGGCCATTTCCTCAGCAATTATTTAGATACAAAAGGGGGAAGCTCATTCTCTCTACACCATCCTCCCCTGCACTTTCATTTCTTCCTCCATCCCCAGAGCTGGGCTCTGGATGGGGAAGAAAAAGATCTGGTTTTCTAACCGCCTCCTACCTCATCCAACCCTGAAACCCCAGGATGTGGAAGGAAAATAGGTAGCAATTTTTTTTTTCATGATGCAAAAGGCTAAAGATGCATGTGTGTTTATCAGGTCTTATTTTCATATGTGCCCGGATGTGCGTGTGTGTGCACAGTGCCTGTGAGGTGACGGGGCGCTTCCCGGCATGTGTGATAGCTGATTGAGCATGCATTTGATGAAGGTAGCACATACAGTATGTGTGGATCCCGAGTATGGCCCCGCATTGCCCTGTGTACGACAACCTCACACACTGTGGAGGGGGGAGGACCGGAAAAATCATTCTTGTTGCTCTTCTTCCTTCACCTGCACACAGCACACATATCCACAGCTCTCAGACTTTCTCCCTTTTCTCTCTGTCTGGGTGAAGTCCACATAATTGTACATGTTTATGGCCAGGAAAGGGTGCTGATGGAATAAGGTTCCTTTATCCATTAGAATTAACTTGAATTTACCCAGTCTTGGGGATGGGGGAAGCCCCCCAGAGAAAGTGTGGGTAAATAAAGAGTGTCTGTTGACAGTTCCCATCCACATCCTGGCCTGGGCAGCCTGCCTGGGGAAGTGTAGGGGTGTGTGTGTGGTGAAGCCAGGGAGCCCCTCCTAGCCGAACTGGCATTTCCTATGGGGTTAGGGTATGTGGGGACAGCTAAGAGGCCTGCTCTAGTCTCCTCCAACCCAGATACAAGGGGTCTCCTAAGAAGAAACCTCCTGGATCAGCCCAGCCAGAAGCCAGGGACCCACCAGCTGCCCTCTCCTTCTCTGTCCCCACCAGCAGCTTTGCTCTCCAGCAAGCTCATGGCTATTGCCTAGGCTTCCTGCCTCAGGCAGGAGCTGGTGTCTGAAGGGTCAGTGCAGCCCTGACTGGGTATATGGAGTGCCCCCTGCCTCTGGCCCTCTCCACTACCCACAGCACGCAGGCAGGCAAGAGAAAAGGATCTAGGGAAGACAGGGCAGCTTCCCACCCTGGGGAGGGGCAAGAGTCATGGAGGGTTCTGATGCCTGAAGTGTTTGGGGATATGATGTGCTTGTTCTTCCTCAGAGTCCCCAGACTTAAGGACACCCCTGGGGAGCCCATCTCTGGGGGTTAGGGGAGCAACTTTCTTGTTGGCATTCAACCCCTGGGGGGGGGGGTCTTATACCTGTTGAGGTAACCTGAGTTGGCCTGCTGGCTCAGGTATCTCTCTCTCTCTGAGAGGAAGGAAAAGAGAAGGGGGGAGAGGCACCTTCAAATCTGAATGCGCGCACCTTGGAAAAGCTGGCCCTAGTCATTAGCTAGAGCTGGCTCACCACCCCCCGACATACCACACCCCCATCCCTCCCCCTTCCTCCCCTGCCCTTCTTCCAGGTCCCCCCCAGCCCTGAACCCCTCTGCCACCCGCCCACCATCCCTCCCTTTCTTCTCTCTCTCTCTCTCTCTCTCCCCCTCTCCCTCTCCCTCTCTCTCCCTCTCCCTCTCTCTCTCTCTCCCTCTCTCCCTCTCTCCCTCTCTCCCTCTCTCCCTCTCTTCCTCTCTCCCTCTCGCCTGTCTTCATGTCGTGGATTGATGAACGCGAATCGCGTGTAAGCGCCGCCACCGCCGGGAGTCTGAGGAATTGAGGAATTCGCCCGGGCTGTTAAAGGAAAGAGCTAAGTGCGAGAGCGCGAGCTCTACCTACCGACAGTGAAGAGAGCCGCCGCCGCTGCTGCCGCCGCCACCGCCGCCGCCGCCGCCGCCGCCGCCCGCGCCCAGCCCGGGAGCTGCGCCGCCCCGCCGGCACCCAGGCGCCCCCCACCTGCCCAGCCCGGCCCGCCGCCCCGGGGAGCCGGCCGGCCTAGGGATCGCTCCCGGGGGGAGGGCAGTTTCGGGGTCCCGGGCGGGGGAGTCGGGAGCCAGAGGGGAGAGGGCGGCGGGTTTTCATGTGCCCAGCATGAGCTCCTACTTCGTCAACCCCCTGTTCTCCAAGTACAAAGGCGGCGAGTCCCTGGAGCCGGCCTATTACGACTGCCGCTTCCCGCAGAGCGTGGGCCGGAGCCATGCGCTGGTGTACGGGCCCGGCGGCTCGGCGCCCGGCTTCCAGCACGCCTCGCACCACGTCCAAGACTTCTTCCACCACGGCACCTCGGGCATCTCCAACTCGGGCTACCAGCAGAACCCGTGCTCGCTGAGCTGCCACGGAGACGCCTCCAAATTCTATGGCTACGAGGCGCTCCCCAGACAGTCCCTTTATGGGGCTCAGCAAGAGGCGAGCGTGGTGCAATATCCCGACTGTAAATCCTCCGCCAACACTAACAGTAGCGAAGGACAAGGCCACTTAAATCAAAACTCGTCTCCCAGCCTCATGTTTCCATGGATGAGACCCCACGGTGAGAAGCCTTTTCTCTTTCCCCCTTGGTCTCCCGCTCTCCGGGGTCTCCCCCCGCCCTTGCCTCCTTTTTGTCTGCCCTCGCTTTACCTCCTGGCTTGGGGCTCTCTCGGGCCCCACCCCCGGGCGTGAGTGGGTTTCTGGAGGTTGGGAGGTTCAGCTGGGGGTGGGGCACGGAGTTCGCCTGGGGGATTGGGGTGAAGGTGGGGGAAAAGGTGGTGTCTGGGTGCAAAGGGTTAAAAAAAACGTTTTCTCCACTTCTGTCAATCTGTCTGTCTCTCTCTCCCCTCCACCCCTCTTTCTCTCCCTCTCATCATCTTTAGTCAAAGTTGGGGAGGTGGCTGGGAAGGGCCCAGAGACCCTGAGCAAGCGTTTGGAGCAAGCCAGTTTCTCCATAAGGCAGACAGCCTCAGTCCAGGACAGTGGCCAGGCTGTCTTGGGGTGAAGGGAGACCCCTGCTTCTCTCCCCTAGCTGGGTCAGAGGGTGGCGGGACCCCAAGGACAGGTGCTCTGCCTGTCTGGGGCACCCACCACCTTCTCTCAGAGAGCTAGCCTTAGGGCCACTACCCCAACTTTGCTTTACTTCCCTCAGTTGGAGAGAAGAGAGAGAGAGTCAAGGAGAAGAAAAAAGAGTCCCAGAAAGGATGGAGGCCATGCAGATTAGAGAGCTCTGTGGTCTGGGGGACCCTCGCCAAGCTGTCCCCAGTCAAAGGCTTGCAGGGTCTCCCTGAGACCCTCAGGGCAGCTCAGGTCATGAGCCCCTCCAAGGGTGGCCCCTCAGAGCCCAGTTTCGAAGTAAAAGGGGACGCGAGAAGGTGACAAGTTCCAGTGGGGATGGCCCGTGATTTATTTGCTGGTCTCCAGTTAGCAGTCAGGCCAAGCAGTGATACATTCCAGGAGATCAATTATTTTTCTTCTGGAAAAGCATTAGGCAGAGAGATCCGAGGAAGGGCAGTGAACACAGCCCCACTTCTTCACCCCCAGCCCTTATGCCTTCCTTTTTGAAACAGACTCTGTCCCCATCCTTGCTCACCCAATGCCCCTCTGCACTTGTGAACAAAGCTGCAAGGGCCAGTTTTCTGGGACTGCAGGCCTGGGGAGACTCTACAGTGCCCCCCTGGCCTCTGCCAGCCCCTCCTTTCCAGACAGACCCCAGTCCCTGCCCCCCCACCTCCCAAGGTGAAGCCAAGCCAAAACAAACCCCCAAATTTTCCTGCCCTTGCCTGATTTCCACTCTTGCCTTTTCTGCAGGAGGGAGGGGAACTGGGCAGACCACAGGGGGGACTTCAGGGGAGGAAGAGTGACAGGGGAAAGCCAGGCCCCCACCCAAACATAACCAGACTGGGCTTCTGTTCTGTCCAGCTCCGGGGCGGCGCAGCGGAAGGCAAACTTACAGCCGGTATCAGACCTTGGAACTAGAAAAGGAGTTTCTCTTTAATCCTTATTTGACACGAAAGCGCCGAATTGAAGTCTCTCACGCCCTGGGACTGACTGAGAGACAAGTGAAGATCTGGTTCCAGAACCGAAGGATGAAGTGGAAAAAGGAGAACAACAAGGATAAACTGCCGGGAGCCCGAGACGAGGAGAAGGTGGAGGAAGAAGGAAATGAGGAAGAGGAGAAAGAAGAGGAGGAAAAGGAAGAAAACAAGGACTGAGCAAAAAAGAGAGGACCCCCCCCCCTTTAGCAACTCCCTTGAAGTTTCGTTTTATGGTAGCGGATAAATTGAGAAGTTTACGACTGTCATTTGCTTTTATAGAGAATAGAATGACACTCAAAACACCAACTACCTGTCAGATACTTGCAGCTCGGGTTTTATTACCTTTGGACTTCCCTGGATCTTTATTTGTTTGGGGACTGGAGGGGGGAGACCGAGACACAGTGAAAAGTTCCGAGTCTCTGTCTCAGTCGTTGCCCCAACACACACACTTGTCCGTCCCCCCACCCTTCTTAGTCCTGGCTGGATTTTAAGGTCTGAGACCTGGCGTCTTTGCCCCTTCTCCCGGCCCCCGTCTTGCCACACTGCCACCTCCCTGCTTCTCTGGTATTTATTTTAGAGGGGAACCCCCTCAAACTGCAGAAGAAGACTCGTGGCGGCTTTGTTTTCAAGCTAGGATTAGTGTATTAGATTGACTTTTTTTTCCCCCAAAGGACAGAAAATTGAAGGAAGGAAGGAAAAGAAAGGGAAGATGTTCAAAGACATTTTTTAAAGGATAGCGAGGAATATCCCCTCTCCCTCCCTGGGGCTCCCCGCTCAGAAAGACTCCCTTGACTTTCTCTAGGAACCTGATGGAAACCTGAAGCAGATGGGGGTCTCCCCCTCCCCCCTCCCTTTCCACGGGGTAGATAGGAGCCTGCAGTCACCCGCTAAGATCCTACCTAGCCATCCCATGGTCACTCGGGCCCATGCCTCCCTCCCCTTTCCTGTCTAATTTCTGTTGTTGGGCCCAGCTTCCTCTGAGCTGCATTGGTGAGCGCTCAGAAATCACCATAGTCATGAAAATAATAATAATACTGATAATACTGATAATAATAATGAATCTTTAACATACTACCTAAAGGGAACCTGCAATAATCTTGAAAAAAATAAAAAAGAGAGAAATTTAAAAACATCCTAATACGGGAGAAAAAAAGAGAAAAAATTTAAAATAAAAAAAAAGTAAGAAACCTCCAACGTATTTTATCACTACCTATAGGAAGAAATCCCGCTTTGAGAGTATTTGTAATGCAGTTTTGCTGTCGTTTGTTGCTGCTTATTTCAATAAGAAAAACCCAACAACTGAGACTGCCTAGCCCGCCGGTCCTGTGAGCTTTTATTGTGCTTCTAACCCCAGTAGAGTAGAACTAAGTTGCACTGAATGTATAGTTAACTCTGTCTTGAATTCTCTGTTTATGCAATGTGCTCGAAAGGAAAAAAACGTTAAAAATATATCTATAATAATAATTTTTCGTCATTTGTCTTTATGTCCAGCTATGAATGTAGATTTTGTGTCCCAGCAGCCCTGTTTCTGGTCCAAGTACTTTGTATTGTATACGTGAGTCATAATTAAAAAAAAGAGGAGAAAAATAGTTGAAGCTGCAATGACTGACTTGTTTTTTCCCCAGCACACCCCCCCCATTCTCTACCGCCCTCCCCTCCTTTTGCTTCTTTTTCAACACTCTGGTAAAGGTTTCCTCCACTGATTTGACTTGGGATTGGGGGCACTCACGTGGAGAGGAGCAGGCTGGACTGGGAGGGCAGGTGAAAGGGGGGAGGTGAAGAAGAGGGGGAGGGGGAGGAGGAGGAAGATGCTCTTGGGAGAACCTTGGCTCCAAACAAAGTGGGTTTCTGGATGCCAGGATCCCAATGGGAAGAAAGCATCTTCTCCCCACTTATCCCTCTTCTTCCTCCTCGTCCTGGGCTGGGCCCAGACCAAAACTCTGCCCCTGTGCCCCTCCGGCAACTAGGCCTTTTTCTTCCAGGGGCTGGGGCTGAGGATGAGGATGAGGCAATGGTGTGCTTTCTCATCTCCACATGCCCCTCATGGCCAACCCTTGGTACTCAGCACCCAGCACTAGACCATGAACAGGGTGGGAAGGATGTGAGGCTCAAGGCAGTCTGGAGGGCTTGGCTGGAAGAAGCCTGAGTGTTGGGGGGCTAGGAAGCTTACGCCCAGGGGAGAGGAGGGAAGGAGAAGGTGAGTGGACTGGCATGCCAACAGCATGGGCCCACAGTCTGAACTGCGAATGTGGCCAGCACAGAGCCGTCGCTGTCACCTAGCCCGCTTGCACTTACCCCAGCCTCTGTTCTGGCTGTTTCAAGCCCGCTCCTGGCTTCACCTTGGCAGTTGGGCAGCCTGCCCTGCCCTTATAACGTGGCTCAGTTGGCCTGGGTTGGGGGCTGCTGCTGAATGTACAGTCCCCCACCCCAGCCACAGCGGGGTAAGGACAGTCTTCACTGGACTCCTCATTCCCCAAAATAAAGGGTCGAAGGCTAAGGGACTCAGGGGGGCAAGGTGGCTCTCGCTCCTCCCTGGAGGGTCCTAGACAGAGAAATCTGTTTATGCCAGTAAGATCCTGGTCAAATAATACCAAATTCCAGAGATACAAGTCATCTGATTCAGTCATGAGAGGGGGAGAGGGGAGGGGAAGGGATCTTCTGGTCTTAAAAACCAGACCCCCAAAGACTGAAATATTTTTGAGGTCAGATCCTTCTCTCTGTCTCTCTCTGTCTCTGTTCCCTGGTCAATGATTTTCCCAGACTTAGGCCCAGGTCGACTCTAGTTTTGTGTAATTTCACCCGCATCTGGGTGCCTGGCTCCCACTCAAAGTGGTTCTGAACACAGGATTGGATCTGGCGTCATTAACGGAGGACTCCTGCGGCCCCAGCGAGGCTGCCGATTGGAAGCGCAGGCTGCAGGCAGCCGGGAACAGCTTTGAGCAGCTCTGGGGGAAATGTTTCGGAACCTGGGGTCCCTGCTGCCAGCCGCGGGGCATCCAGGTAACCCCGTCTGCTGCGGGAAACACCGGCAACCCTCCGGGGAGGCCTGAAAATAGAGCATTTCGCTCCGACCTCAGGCCTTCCCACAGGCGTCCACACTCCAAGGGCCGGCAAGGGCCGTTTCATTTTTAAATGTGGACTTCTGATTGCTATTAATACAAATCGCTGGCCCGGTAGCCGAGTGGGTTGACCCTACACTAAGTGGCTTCGAAGAACCTCGCCGAATTTTCGCCACACCCGATGTCCCATTCAACCCCGGCCGTGCAGTGCTGGTGGCCCCAAGCCCGGCGTCGGAGGGCTGGGTGCGTCTGGCACCCGGCATCGCTTGACATGCGAAGCTTCGGGTGGGCCAGACCAAGAGAGCTCCAGCCGCCCCCTCTTGCAGCACCTGATCCCCCACCCCTGGTGCCCACCGCCTCTGTTTTCTCGTTTGGAGAGAAAAGGAGGCAAAACCCATTTTATGGGGGGACTTAATTGCGAGCGGGTTGCACTCTCTTTAGAAACGCGTCCTCCCAAATGCTCCCGCCGTCCCATTACCGGAATGAGGACCATACGGCTGCAGCAGATAGGACATTCTCCCATTCTTTACTTGTTTATTAGCCAATCAAAGTGGCTTCCGAAAGCTACTTGTGATTTGTGAAAAATAGTATCTTTCAAACTGCTGAGTTGAAGCATCTCGCTCATTTCGCCCCACATTTATTATTCTAACCCCAACCGTAGAGAAGGGATAATGCAGCTATTAAGTTGGGGGGCAAATTCGTTTCTCTGGCATTTTTGAAAATTCTCGGCATTTTTTCTCCTCCCCACTTCACTGCAGAGGCCAAGGGAGTAGCGGGCCCGCAGGGGATCTGGGGGGTGAGGGAGGTAGTGAGTGCCCTAAAGGGTTCCTTGGGAGAGATGGGAGAGTGGATTGGCCTCCCCAGCCTCAGCTTCCCTAAATGAGATGCCCCAGTGGCCGCGTGTTGGCTAGAGAGAGTCACCCCGCCCCAGTTAAAGTGAACTCAGGACAGGTTATGCCACAGACTAGAAGTAAAATTTCCGGTGAACTGCCCGCAGTGCTGTCCCATTCTCCCCTCGGCCCATTGTGAAAAGCTGGGCCAGCGCTTCCTTGTCGTAATTTTTAACTACCTGTTATAAAATTTATGGGTGGGTTTGTAAAAGGAACGAGGTCTCTGCATCCGGCTGAGGGAACTGCTTCTCTTACTGTGGAGGAAGTTTGGGGAGGGGATGAGGGACCCCCTGTTGGTTGGGGTGGGGGCACCCAGCCACGGAAGTTCCCATGCCAGCTTAATTTGGGACCAAGGGAAGAACTTTACGCCTTCAGATCTCCAGCTGGTGGGGAAAGTGGCTGGGCTGCGAATGGTTGGCAAATAGTCTCGATGCGGGAATTTATTCTGGGCTCCCCCACGCTGGATTCATCGCCAAAATCAGGGGTCTGGAGTCTCGGGTGCTCGGTGTTTAGCATGGAAGGTGGAATTTAGAGAAGAATTGGGTTTTTTTTCAGAGCCTCCAAGGTGTGTCCCAGCTGCCCAGATACCAGAATTTTTCTGAAAAAGGCAGGCGGGTGTGGGCCACCTGATAAGACAGAAAAGGCTTCACATGACCACGCACCCAAAGGAAAAAGAAGTGGGAGCCAAGATCGTGGTCCTTTATTTTATTTTTAATTCTAGAAAGATTAGGAGGAAGCTGCCGTCTGAACCTAGGAACTGAGGAGACCTGACACTAGGGATGGTCTTGGGGAAAAAATGTCATTCGTTTTCTCTGAGAAAGGAACCTGGGGATGATGGGCGCTTTGGGGGTTCTATAGGCTGCCCCCGCTTCCCATCCCTCCTGCTGCCTCCGCAGGACTGCCCAGGACCGGTCTCAACCCTCTCTGCTCTTCAGACCGTGGCCAGGTCAGGCTTGGTTATGAGGCCTCCAGCCGCCTGCCCCTCCCGTTCCCAGCTGGGGTGGAGTGGTGGGGGGGGCTTCCCGGACGCCCCATTGGGAAGGATGTTGTTCTCTTCCTAGAAAAAACAGGGGTGGGGAGGGAGCAGGGGTAGGGAGTGAATCCCTTCTCAGTCCCTTCACGCCGCCGCCGGCACTGCCCCAATGCCACAAACCTTTGCAAAGCTTTGGTTCTGCCAGAGCCAGCCTTAATACCCCATTTATTAAGGAAAATATGTAAAATTCGGTATGGCAAAGGGAGGCAGCCGACTCAGCGGCCAGAATCCTTCCTTCTCTCCTGTCAAGTTCCCCCGTTGCCCTTTCCGCGCTAGCCAGGAGCAGCCCGGCCCGTGGGGAGTGGACGGTGGGTGGGGGTGGGGTGGGGGTCTGGGGATGCTCCCTCTGAGAGAGAATTGGGTAAACATGGCGACCGTGGCGCCCATTTGCACACGCTACACAAATGCATCGCATTCCCGGTTGTTTGCAGAAAATTTACAGCTGAGTAATAAAAGTTTACGATCGACTCACAAGTTGGATTGGCCACAAGAAGTCATGTGGATTCCATCCATGAACGTGAACTTTTTATTGTGGTTTGTCCGTTCGGAGCGCTCCGCAGAACAGTCCTCCCTGTAAGAGCCTAACCATTGCCAGGGAAACCTGCGCTGGGCGCTCCCTTCATTACCAGTATTTTTTTTAAATTAATCTGATTAATAATTATTTTCTCCCCTCATTTAATTTCTTTCCTCCCAGATGGAGTTGCTGGAAGCTGGAAGCACCTGGGGAGGGGGGTGGGGGGAGAGGCAGGAGTAGAGGACACCCCTCTCTCCCTTCCCGACCCTCTAGCCCCCCAAGGGGCAGGAGGAATGCGGGAGCAGTTGAGATAGGGAGCTGCAGCTGCCTCCGCCCCTCCCCTCTCCCAGGCTCTCACTCCTGCCTCCTTCTCGCAACTCTGCTTCAAATTTATTTGGCTTTTTGATTATTGGGACTACTCTTTTTTATTTTTAAATTTATATAAAGTATATATATGTATGTGGAGCTGAAGCAGTCTCGGCAGCGGCACAGAATGAGGGAAGACGAGAAAGAGAGAGAGTGGGAGAGAGAGGCAGAGAGAGAGAGAGGGAGAGGGAGAGTGACAGCAGCGCCCGGTAAGTGTTTCCTTATTGGTTCAAATATGTAACTAATGGTCCGTAACTGGGTGGCGGTTTCAAGATAAGGACAGCAGCGGCTTGTCTTGGTTAGAGAGGAGAGGGGGCTGGCGAGAGGGTTAGAGGGTGGGCGCGTGGGCAATTATGGGGGGGGGAAGGGGAGGGAGGGGAAGAAATTGGGTTAAATTGGAATATGGTAGTGGGGGAAGTGTGTTGTCCTTATGTCACTATACGCTGAAATTGGGGGTCGGGGGGGCACAGGACTGCACCGGTGGGGCTCAAGGCCTGGGTCTAGTGCGCGGACCATGTCCCTACGTTTTATAGATCTGCGGCCTCTTGGCTAATGGGACTGGGACAGAGGGGGCCCGGAGCTCAAACTCCAGGGCAGGAGAGAGAACCTGTAGGCTGTAGCCATTGCTCCCTGGGCAGAGTCTGGCCCCCAACCCCCAAACAAACTTTCCACCGCCCCCTCCCTGCTCCGCAGCCTCCTCCCTGTCTCCGGGAGAGCGCGACCGCTAGAGCTCACACATGCGCAGTGCGGGCCCAGGACCGAGCAGATGAGCAGGAAGAGAGCGCAGCTAGGCGGGCGGCTGGGCCTGTTAATTGGCAATTACGGGGGAGGCTGGTGGCTGGTGCGCGTCGGCGGAGGGGACAGCGTCTGCCCACCCCTGCTCCCACCCCCATTCGAGCGGATGGAAAGATGGGAGGTGCTCTGCACTGCGGGTGGACGGGTGGGGGTGGGGCTGGAGGACTCGGTACTCGGTACTCAAAAGCCATCTTGTGCTTGGAGAAAGGGGGCCAATCTGCCTTCTCTCCCCGCGGCCCGGAGTCCCCCACCCCCAGCCGCCGCCACCCCACCCAGGATATCCATTGGGCTGCTTCATCCGCGTCGCCTGGCTGCTCTGGGCTGGAATCTGCCCTGTCTGGGGCGGAGGTGGGAATTGGGGACGCCCAAGGATGGGTGGGGACAGGACCAGGCCTCGCTGGCGGGGCGTCCTGGGTGAGCGGAGACAGTGAGGACTCAAGGCACGGCTGGCTCATGGGATAGGGACGTCAGAATTGGGCGGCCTGGAGGGTCCCGGGCGCTCGGGAGCTTCTTAGTAATTGGTGCTAATGGCGTGTTGTATACTCTTAACCCAACACACATGGTTTCATAACACAGTGGCTTAATTTCTTCCAAATGTACGTAGCCCTGAATGTGTTGCAGCTTGATATATGACCCCGCCCTGCTCCCTGGCCTGGGTCCGAGGTGGCACCTATATGTGTGAGCTTCTGTTTGTAAAGGGCGGTGATGCACACACAATCGCTTACACACCCAGGCAGACACACCTCAGAGCTGGGGGAGGGGGTGCATATTCCTGGAGAGATCCGAGAGTCTGGGGGCCAGAGTCCCCTCCAGTCCGAGCCAAGAGCACCCACCCCCATCCTCTTCCAACCGCGCGACTGGGCTTCTCCGCCAAGCCCGAGTGGGGGAGGGGATCACTCCTCGATTTCCTGTTTAAACCCCGACCGGTCGCCTGGTGGGGGGGAGGGGGGTGGATAACCTTTTTTTATCAAATTCTTAAAAATATAATTCGACTGCATTCAAATCAAACCCCTTGGGCCCGAGTTGACGGTGAATCTTCCCTCCCCTACCCCCACAGTCCCCTTCCCTTCCTCTCCTGCCCCCCCAAAATTCCCCTTTCGCAGCCGACATAAAGGCCTAGGAGGTATTCTCCCGGGGTAAGAAATGGCATTTTCTCTCCCCCTTCCACCCCCCCACCCCCAGTAGGACTTGTGTGTGTCGGCAGAGGCGTCTGCCGAGGGGCTAATTTCGCGTTCCTTGTTTACGATCGAGAAAAGCGCTTTGGCTCTTCCCAAATGGGCCCAGCCCGCCGCCTGCTGCGGCGGCCGCGCGCTCTCCCGCCGCTCGGCGCGGCCCAGGGGCTGACGCCCCGGAGAGACAGGCTCCGGCCGCCGAGGCCCCGAGTCCGTGCGACCTGCAAAGGGCAAGGGGAGTACAGTGGGCCAATGGAGGGGCCCCGGAAGCCTGAAAATGGGAGCCTTTCTCCTGGCGTACTGTGGGAACCGCCGATCGGTGAGGCCTCTATTTCTCTTTCGCTGTATTTTGTCTGCCCCCACCCCTGCAGATGGCCGCACTGATTTGCTGGGGGACGGGGGGGAGTACGGACAAGTCTCCTTTGTTCACCCCTGAGGACAACAGTTTCTGGAGAAGGCCTCTCAGGCCAGTAGGGGTTCACCTGGAATACTAGAGGGCCCCCCTTCCTTTGGAGGGGTGGGCCTGGGCAAGGCTGGGGTATTCCCCTCGGCCTACAGGGATCTAACCGAACGTGGCTGGTGAGACTTCAGCGTGCTAGGGTTCGTGGTTGTCAGGTTAACAGCACCGTCCTGAAATGTCCTTATATAATATTTTTATCAGTTGATTTTCTGTCCCTTCCTGGCTAGGGTCCTGCAGGCCCTCACTCCCTTCACCCCTAGACTCCTCCTCAGGACACAGAGAGATGCAGAGACAGCGTAGCAACAGTGACTGGCCCTGGTTTTCTGTGTTCTAGTCTGGCCAGGGAAAAAACCCAGCCCCAGATGCCAGCCCCTTCCTTCCCTCCTTACTTTCGATTTTCTTTCCCTGCTCTCTTTCCCTCGATGGTGCTCAAACTGAAACACAACAGGGGCCACCCTTGGCAGCCCTCAGCCTCCTTGCAGGCCAGATTCCCTGTAGACAAGGTCCTTAGAGAGGGAGAGCACTGCTGTGATTGTCTAATAATAGCCCGGGCAGCTGAGAATAGCATCAGGCCCAAGGACTCTGCACACCCAGAACTAAGGCTGGACGGAAGCCCTGAGTCCGTGGGTCAGGGTCTGGTGACACTCCCTGGAGCCCAGGGCCCCCAGCAGTCTGCTCTGAGCCCACTCTTTTGGGCACTTCAGGCCTGCCCCTTACGGGGCTTTGTCAGTCCTGCCACGGGCTGTATTTCATGCACCAGCTCCTAGCTAAGGAGAAATGGGCAAAGCAAACCCTTTCTCTCCCTGGTCTGACAGTTGTGATCCCCACGAAGAATGAGACCTTGTTTGGAGAAGGCGGCCTTGTTGGGTTGGCTGTTGTGTTCCGAAACCAGACTTGGTAGCTTTATACATTTATTAGATAGAGGCTGAAATGTACAGGCGCAGACTTACGCATGAATATGTACAGACTCATATTTTCTCAATGGTTAATTGTATATAGCCATACCTGTATTCACTCAAACACCGTTTTATGTGCCTGTGAAATTTTGTTAGCCCTCACTAGGTGGGCATGGGCTCAAGGAGGCACTGGGTGCCCTCTGTGCGTGCTCTGTGCGGAGGGCATTGGAGTGCTTAATAAGGTGGCCTCTGGGCGGTGGTCTGGGGCGGCTGCCAGCTAGGGTGCCTGGAGAGGCCGCGGGGAAAGCCAGCCAGACGGGTAGGGGTGTGGTGAGCATCTCTCCCCCGCCCCTGCTTGCCTTGGCTGCTCACGGGGCCCCAGCTTTGCCTGTGTCATCTGTGGGGCAGATTAGGGGCTCTCTAAGTTCCCCAAATACCCAGATCTGGTTACCGGTGGGACTTTATTTTAATCCTCTCTGCTACCTAAACCGGGGAGATGGCTGATGGGGCAGAAGAAGCTGGGTCTGACCGCCTGCAGGCTTAAAGCACTGAGTGTGGGCCAGGGCTGGGAATTAACCAGCCTTCTTTCTCTCTTCTGGGCCCAGGGAAAGACAGAGCGGGGTGGGGGGGAGTATAAATGTCCATTAAAATGCCCAGGAAAGAAAGTAAGGACGGGAGAGGGGCTGGTGGGTGTTTTTCCTCCACTCCCTAGGTGATCAGGTTTCTCCCCAGAATCTCCTGTCCAGACTTGCTGCGGGTCCCGAGGCGTGCAGCTCTCTCCCACCTTCTCTCCATCGGCACCAAAGCCTTGAGCTTTTAGGCCTGGGTGGCCCCCGGGTGCCAGGGTGACATTACCCCCAAAGTGTGCTCCTCACCCGGCCTCTGCCACGGCGCCGCAGCCGCCCCTGTTTATTGTGTCTGTGAGTTGTTTACTTGTTTTGTCTGCTGCCACCCTGCGTCAGAAACCCGCCAAACCAGCAAACTCACCCAGGAGAACAAAGTACAGCGCTATCCTGAACTCCCTCCCCTTTCCGGCACCCCGCTCCCGCCATTACCACCTCCCTCACTCTCCCTTTCCGAGGGGAGGAAGCAGAAATCGTCCTAAAATAGGGCAACTGTTTATAGGGTGGGGGGAATTATGGGGACACCATAAACCTCCGGGTGTCCCGGTGGTGGAGAGACAGAACAGCCTCCAGCTTTTCTTCCTTGCCCCTGGCAACTGCTTGGTTAAGGGGGCCACACTCATTGAGAAAGCTGAGTCCCTCTCACCTCACTCCTTTCTGCAGGAGTTTTCCCTGAGACATAGGTTGTTGGGTTTTTAAATCAGGGTAACGTTGACGGATTCATAAAGCTAGATAAAGCATGTCGCTCTCCCCTCACCCTCCCTTCTCCTCAGTCCCCCAAAATAGCAGTGAATTTAAGCAAATCCTACAAAATTAAATTGCCCCTTCACTAAAGATCCTATAAATCTCCAATCCCACCAGGTGTAGAGTCGGAGAGGCCGCTGTTCGCCTCTAATTTTGCTCCTGGCTATCAAATCTGAAAGAGTATCATTGAAGTAAGTAATATTCTAGTTTCTGAAATTAATCTCTCCCCTCCCCATCTCTCTCCCTCTTTTCGCCAGCGCAGATTAAATGGTTCTTTTAGGTCTGCAAACAATAAAGGATAAAATTATTTATAGGGAAATGAGGATGATGTTTCATTGTTGGCTTATTGTTCTAGAACATAATAACATTTTATTTTCAAGTGGGAAAACTTAGACCAGGGGAAGAAGGGGAAAGCGAGAGACAAAGTGAGGGGAGGCGGGGAACCACACACAGAACCTAGCCGTACATAACTTTTATGACATTTACAATTTCCTCATGACAACTCGCTGTGACGTCATAAATGCCTTGTTCTTGAACTTTACAATTTTCATAAACCTCCAAAAGGGGTCCAAACAGTGCTCGGTGTGGAGGGGTATAAGAGAAGCCAGGAAGTTGGGGATCCTTTGCCCTTATTCTGGGGGCCAAAAATATTCTGAATTTTCCTTTTCCCTCCTGGGCCAAGCACGGCTACTTGCTTTCCCTCCCTGAAATGTCACTCAGGGTCTGAGTTCCCTCCCCATTCCCGGTGGGGATGAGATACTATGTCCAAAGTCTCTCTGTATGCCCCCGCCTCAGCTGCTTGGGATAGAGGTGGGAGGCTTGGGGGCCAGGCGCCCAAAGCCAAAAATGATTTCTTCCAGAGGGAGCCGAAAGGGGCTCAGGGCTGAGTGTTATGGGACAGAGATGCTGAGGACGTATTTTACTTTTGAACCTTCAGCCAGAGAAGTGAATTGAGAAGCCGAACAAATGCCGGTGTGGGAGTTTGTGTCTGCTAATGGTAGCAGCATTGAGTGGAGTGGTGATAAGGAAAGGTCAGGCAGAAATCTGGACAGAGAGAGGGAAAAGAGAAAATATGATGTGAGTTAGCAGCGTCCCTCCAGGTACCTTTCTCCTCTGTTTAATTGTAAATAAAGCAAAAGCAGCTTGGGCAGCCTCTCAACGGCTCAGCTCAAAAGCCCAGGCCTCTGAGGTGTTTGGGGCAGTTCTCAGGCACTTGACATGCCCCCATCTGGCCTTTTCCTCCTTCCCCCCTCCCTGCTGACCCCCAACTCCATTCAGCTAGCCAGCCTGGGCCCTGTCCCCAGAATATCAGCACCCCCAAATGGGATCCATTTCCGGGTTGGGTGTGTCAAATTTCACTTTTCTCCAAGAGTTTCCATGCCTGAACTTTGAAAGACGAAAGAGCATTCTTTTTTGCAATGCAATGTGTGTATGGGGAGGTATGAGCTCAGACAATTTCCCCACTGGATCTTTGAGAAGCTGGGGGCTCCTTGCGTCAGCTCTGTTTTGGTATCCCCAAGCAGACACAGTTCCCCGTGTTCAGGCTATCTGGCAGACTAGGAAACTCTCTCTGCAATCCTTTTACTCTGGATTCTGTGGAGATCAAAGGAGCTCATACACAAAACACTAGGCATTTGGAGTAGGATTTATTTTTTTTAATTTTTAAATTAAAAAAAAATCCAATCATAAGTCAGTCGGGCCAACTGAGCAGTCACTCTAGAACAGCAAAGCCTTAACCAAACAGTGCTATTGTGAGGTGAGCTGAACAATTATTGAAACTCAGCTTTCTCTGCAAGAGGGATTTCAGCCTTCGCCCAGTGGCACAAAAGGGACCAGTGGGGCAACGGCTCCTCTCCTGCCCTGGAAGTCGAGGATTGAAGGGGTGGGTCGGCAGCTATAGTGGCTTCCAGGCAGACAGGCGCTCAGGCCGAGTGCTGAGTCCTGCGGCTCCAGTGCCCACGTCCCTGAGCAGCCTCCAGAGGCGCCGAGCTGTAGTTGGTGGCGCCGGCAGCCAGGAATGGAGTGTGTGTATCTGTGTGCGAGGCTGGGTGAGTCACAGACATCGGTGCAGAGTTGGGGGATCTGGGGAGAGAGAGAAGACTGGCAGAATACGAACTAAGCAGGACCTCTGGAGAAGACTGTCCCCAAATAAAAATTCCAGATCTCATCCCTCTCACTTCAGATACCCTTACCCAAGAAATTAATATATTTCCCAGAGCAGAGTGGAAAGCAAAGGCAGGCAAGATGAGGCCTGCCCATGAACCCCTCCAGGGCCAGCGTCCAGTCCCAGCCACCCTCTTCCCAGTTCAGAGCTACACAGGCCCGCAGCCCCCAGCCTGGAGCGGGGTAGGGCTGGAGTAGGAGCCCTGTACTTGCCCTAGGAAACCCTCAAGTGCCCAGCCTCCAATGCAACTTTGGGGACTCCAGACCAATGACTGCCCCCGACTCAGGCCCAGGGCACCTACTGTAAGTTCTCTCCTATAACTAGCACTCATGAAAAGCATGTGTTTTGGATGGGGGCGGGTGGCTGAAACAGGGAGCAGGGAGCGGGCAACTTTCCACCTTTATTCCTTTTCTGTGTTTTTGGAATTCTGTTTTTGAATCCACTAATTCCAACTCTGAAAGCGAACCGCTCTTTCTGCCAAACCCCCTCCGATGCCTGATTCCGGAGGCCGAAGGGGGCAGACCAAGTCGGAGACCTATGGGCCTGATGGGGGGTGTTCTCTGATTTCTCTAGGCTTGTTTTATAGAAACAAAGAACAAGTTCTCGCCCCTCCTTCCCAGGACTTGTGCATATTTACAGAGCTCAGCTGCAGTTTTAATAAAACATCTGTTCTTGCTTCTGCTGATGAGTTTCTATAATTGTTTTCAGACAAATTTAACAGGAAAATATAAATATATTTAGAAAAACCCAAGTCCCAGCTTTCCCCCCATAGACAGTTGTTCTTTCGCCAAAAAATTAAAATTATCATGAAATGAAAAAAGGAAAATATAATCCAATGGAGGGAAGACCCGGCTCATCTGACCTGCTCTCCCCCCTTGGAGCGAATCCTTCCAGCAAATTTCAGCTGCATAATTAAAGATCCAACTGAAAGAAAAAGGCTTCATTCCTCAGGAATGAAAGGTGATGGGGGAAGAGTGTGTTGGAAATTAGTTTTGCCGAAAGTCTTTAAGCAGTAGGGGAACTTATTTGTATTTCTGCTTCCCCTTCTCCCCCCCGGTCCAGCATTTCTGCCTCTTTCCCCCAGCAGCTGGTTCCTGTTCATTATAAATCGGTGAGACCTTTCAGTCTCTGCCCTCTGTTTAGGGACGTAATAAAACACTTAACTTTCCAGGGCTGAGACTTACATTCTGTTCCTCAGGTCGCCCACCCCCACGCCCACCGCTTTTAGGCCCTAAAGGAGACTCTCCCCAACTTTGGGGCCCCTTTCCCCTCCAGACTTGGTTTAGGAGGGGCTCAAGGAAACCCAGGCATCCTTGCTGGGGAGCTGCAGCACATTTCCCCAGAAGCCCCTTCTTTCTTTCAAGGTCCTTCCTTCCCCCACCCACCCATGAAAGAGATTTTAAAATATGTAGAAAATCAACACTCATTGAAAGCGAAACCTCATTAAGACATCCTATCTTCCATCATTCAATTTGTTGTAAATTGCAACAATTTAATATCTTGAAGGAAATATCACTGACATGATTTATCCCTCTAGCAATCTCTCTCTGAAAAGGAGGTGGGGGTGGGGAGGGAATTTACTCTCTCTTCCGGCCTCTTTTACGTGTTACACTGCTACCCTTAGGGCAGAATTGAGGATGGGAACTCTGAGAGCGGCTACTTGTATCCAGGGGTGCACTGACTTGCTCCTTAGTTCAGCCCCCTCGGTCTTCCACCCCTTCCCTAGTTCTCTCTCCCTCTCCCTCTCCCTCTTGCCCTCCAGGGGGCCTGGAGCCCCAGCCAGCTGTTGGAAACCACTGCCCAGGCATGCCACGAATTCAATTCGAGGACAGCTGGATTCTAGAGCGAAAAGCAGCTCACGCTGGTGTCTGTTTGTGTACCTGCCATGGCACCCCAAAATGAGACAACTCATCTAAAATTTTCTTCCTTAATTTAAGAATCCTCCTCTATGCTTCCCTTGCATCTCCTTGGGGAGAGGAAAGTATGGTCCAAGAGGGGGAACCTTAATAACTATAGGGGCCTTCCCCCTGCCCTTCTAAATACCAACACATTTCCCTCCTTTCTGAAGGACTGGGGCTGTATTTTTAAAAGCCAACACAAATTGTCTCGCAGGAAGACTCTTCCATCCCGTAACAAGGTTCATGTATTAACTAACATGTTGTCTCCATCAGCTCCTACACAGTCTGCTTTTGGGTTCGAAACTTTATTTTTCCCCCCTAGAGACACTCCAGGGAAACCTTAACGTTACAGCAGATGAATAAACGAGTTTTTTTCCCAGCGTAGTCCCGTTTATGGCTTTATTGCTACCCATTGATTACTCCGCTTTGTTACACAGAAGGAAAAGATCATAAAATCCGGAGACATCCGGGTTCTTGTTATAGCCAGTTTCCCCCACCACCACCAAAAAATGGTGAGGCGAAAATATGAGCTTCCACTGCTCCCCTCGCTTGCCCCACTGACCCCCTCTTTCTCAACTCAAAGCATTTTCAGCCTGTGTTACGATATCAACGTAAGTTTGGATTAATCAGGGGGAAAAAAAAAAGAACATCTGCACACCTTCCGCTGTTTCTGTTTGCCCACTGCGGCTCCCTCAGAAGCCTCGGACGCAGCCGCCTTTTCCTAACCTTCTCTTCCTTATTCTCAGCCCCCAGGTGGGAAGAAAATGGAGGTAGGGGGCTGCTGAGAGGCCCGGCCCCACTAGGTGTGGCCGGCCCTTGGGTGAGAGCACCCCGGGAAACCTTGGCTAGAATCTCCAAGCCCCAGAGCTCAGGTCCAGGGGCACCTCCCTTGGCAGGACAGAGAGTCCGAGGGGGCAGGGGCTTCTGACCTGGGCAGGGGCTTTGAGCCTGCAAGACACTCACTATCCATCAGAACCCCGCCGGCCTTCTCTTTCTGGCTGGATCCTATGTGAATTACCCCAACGGCCCTGGCTGGCTCTAAATCATAAATTCTCACCAACATAAACAGGAGTTGATGTGTCTAGAAAGACTCTCAGAGTTCTTTCTTCTTCCTTTCTTCCTTTTTTTCTCTCTCTCCCACCTTTTACTTTTTCTCTTCCTTTCCTATTTATTTTTAAAATAAATCTTCCCTTTTAGGCAAAAATGCTTTATGAGTTTCCCCCAAAAGGGGTCCTGAGGAGGAGGTAGACGGAGGGCTAGGAGGAAGAGGAAGCAGATGCATGGCTACTTTGCACACCTCAGCTCTGCCACTGCACCCTGATGTCTCACTCTTCCCTCTTTAGACTTAGGGACTCCCCACATGCGCCCTCCACCCCAGACTCTCCTCCCTCTGAGCACCATGTTTTATGCAATTTCTTTCCACTTTTGATTTTTTAAAAGAAATTATTCGGAAAAGTATACTGGTTTAATGATGTGGACTCACTCCATGGAGTATCAAACCAGGATTTCCTGTAGGATTTCTGGGGATCTCCCTGAGCTGGGAGGGAGTTCCTCCCATGGAGAAATCAAGATGTAATTTTAGAAGGGGGCAGATATAAAAGATGAAATTAGATTGAAAATACAGGGATTTCTCCAGCCCTGGCTGTGGCTACAGCACAGCAAAGTTAGCTGGAGCTGAGAGATTTCCTGGGAGTGTAGCTCTCCTTTTCTGGGCCCCAAGGCCCTGCTCGGGGACATTCACCCTTCCTTCACCCTCAAATCAGTTCCCTTACTTATATATTTTTAAAAGAAATCCAAGTCTTACTTTCAAAGCACACACTTAGTCTCAACTAGGGAATCAACAGAAGCAGAAGCGATTTTTTTCCCCCTTCTTGACATCTGGCTTGCGATTGGCTGGGAGGGGGTCAGCTGACTTTGTCATTTTGTCTGTCCTGGATTGGAGCCGTCCCTATAACCATCTAGTTCCGAGTACAAACTGGAGACAGAAATAAATATTAAAGAAATCATAGCCCGACCAGGTAAAGGCAAAGGGATGAATTCCTACTTCACTAACCCTTCCTTATCCTGCCACCTCGCCGGGGGCCAGGACGTCCTCCCCAACGTCGCCCTCAATTCCACCGCCTATGATCCAGTGAGGCATTTCTCGACCTATGGAGCGGCCGTTGCCCAGAACCGGATCTACTCGACTCCCTTTTATTCGCCACAGGAGAATGTCGTGTTCAGTTCCAGCCGAGGGCCGTATGACTATGGATCTAATTCCTTTTACCAGGAGAAAGACATGCTCTCAAACTGCAGACAAAACACCTTAGGACATAACACACAGACCTCAATCGCTCAGGATTTTAGTTCTGAGCAGGGCAGGACTGCGCCCCAGGACCAGAAAGCCAGTATCCAGATTTACCCCTGGATGCAGCGAATGAATTCGCACAGTGGTGAGTTTTACAGCTCCGAGATATAAATTAAATAAACTGAACTGGCTTTATGACCGGCTTCCCTAGAAGAACGGGCGGAGAGAGTTTTTTATGGCCCCATAAAAACAATCACGCTCGTCTCCTCGCCGACGCCGAGACAGGGCCCCCTCTTCTGCCCCCTCTGCTCGCCTCCCGCTTGCTCGCAGGGGCCTGGCCCCCTCGGCCCCTGACGGATTGGAGGGCTCCAAGGCGAGCTGAGGGGGCAGGAACAGGGCAGGGGATGAGGGGAGGGGGTGGGGGAGCCCCCCAAAGTCGAGTCAGGCTAAGGAGAAGGGAGGGGGAGAGGAGGGGACAGAGAAGTGGGGAGAAGTTTCCAAGGAGCTAGGACGCTTGGGGAGATGGGGGAACCCAGTCGTTCAGAAATGGGGCCCCATCCCCCATGTTTGGGATTTTTCAAAAATCAGCTTTTAGACTTGCAGCTTTCTGCCTGGTTCTGTCCCCCACCCTAACCCCACCTTTCTTTGGGACCCACCTACCAACCTGGCGGGGGGGGCGCTGAATGAAGTTGGGATCCTGACTGTAGTACCCCCAGTGGGGGTGGAGACAGGGCAGAGAGAAGGCTGGAGCCCGAGAGGGCCCGTGAGTTGCTGGCCAAGTTGGGAGGGTCAGGGCTGTGCTAGGCTAAATCGTCTGCGGAGGGTGCCTTGCTGACTGTTTTTAGTGTGTTTTGTGCCCGGATCTCTAGGGGTCGGCTATGGAGCGGACCGGAGGCGCGGTCGCCAGATCTACTCGCGGTACCAGACCCTGGAACTGGAGAAGGAATTTCACTTCAACCGCTACCTAACGCGGCGCCGGCGCATCGAGATCGCCAACGCGCTCTGCCTGACCGAGCGACAGATCAAAATCTGGTTCCAGAACCGCCGGATGAAGTGGAAAAAAGAGTCTAATCTCACGTCCACGCTCTCAGGGGGCGGCGGAGGGGCCGCGGTCGACAGCCTGGGCGGAAAAGAGGAAAAGCGGGAAGAGACAGAAGAGGAGAAGCAGAAAGAGTGACCAGGACTGTCCCTGCCACCCCTCTCTCTCCTGCTGCCTCGCTCCCCCCAACTCCCTCCTAATCACACACTCTGTATTTATCACTGGCACAAATTGATGTTTGGACTTCCTGAGACAAAATTAGGGAGTCAAATATGGACCTGAAAAGTCAGCTCTGGACCCCCTCCCTCACCGCACAGACTCTCTCACAAGGCGCCTCCTCCTCTCCTGCTCCCTCGCTAGCTCGTTCTCGGCTCGTCTGCAGGCCCCTTCCCTCGCCCAGGCCTTGGGGCTCGTGCCTGAACCTCGCTTCAGACTCCACAGATCTCCCTCCAAACGAGGACTTGGCCTCCAACCCTCTCGGCGCCCCCCACCCCCGCCCCCGCGCAGAGAGCCGGCTCCCGGGCCCGGGGGCCTCCGCTCCCAGGCCTCAGGGCCCGGCGTGGCAGCCGGGGAGGGCGGGAGGCCCAAGTAGGGCGCGTGGTGATCCCACAGCAACCCCCAGGGCCTGCCCGCAGCCCCCGCCCGGCCCCTCTGCCCCAGCAAATGCCCAGCCCAGGCGAATTGTATTTAAAGAATCCTGGGGATCATTATGGCATATTACAAACTGTGACCATTTCTGTGTGAATATTTTTAGCTGTATTTGTGGTCTCTGTATTTATATTTATGTTTAGCACCGTCCGTGTTCCAATCCCATCTTAAAAAGGAAAAAAAAAAAAGAGGGAAAAGTACAAAAAGAGAGAAAAAATAGTGGATGACGTTTGTTTAGCCGGTAGGAGAAAAATAATAAATTTTAAAAATCCCGTCGTGTTACTCTCCTGTATAAATCCGACCTCTGGATCCGTTCTCGAATATTTAATAAAACATATTATTTTTTAAAGTTTATATCGGGATTTCTGTTACTTCGCTCGCCCTCCGGCCTCGGGGTGAAACTTGGAGCAGGCTCCGAGCGCTCTCGCGTCCGCCCGCCGCCTGCGAGCCCCCGGCCCCCTGCACGCGCCTCGCCCGGCCCGGCGCTGAGCCCTGCCTCCCGGTTCTCCCGGGGATCGCGCTGGTGGCTGGGAGGCCTCTCCGGGTTCCCCACATAGAGCAACGCCCTCGCCCCGCAAAAAGGGCCGCACGGGGTTTCGCTGGGGGTAGTCGGAGTGGTCTCCGGCCCCACACAGGCCTTTCTTCCTGCCTTTGGTAGTCTGGGGTCCTCGGCTTCTGAACCCCGGGCCCCAAAGGCCAGAAAGGACGCATTATCCAGGCCCCAGGTCACCCCCGCCCACTCCCCGGAGCGAGGAGGGAGGCGCCGCCGGAAGCCAGCAGGGCAGCCCCCGGCCCGCGCCAGGCCGACTCTTGCGAAACGTGGCGGAGGCGGAGAACCGAGGGAAAGAGGAGACCGCGGGACCCGAGCCCTTCGGCAGAGATTGAGCGATTCAAGGACATCTCGGAAAAGAAAGCCTGGAAACTGAGCTCTCGCCTGCTCTGGGACTCCTGACGTGGCCGGGACCAAATTCCTTCCTCCTTCCAGCGCCAGCCCCAGTCTGGTTCCTTACTCTTTCTTCTCCCCTCAAACTAGGCCGGTGAGGAGCGCAGCCAGACCCTAGCCCTTCCCCAGCTCAGGCCTTCTCTCCTAAGCCCAGCCAGAGAAACCTGAGTGGACCTAGGGGGTGAGGTAGTGAGGGGGTCTCCCAGAGGGAAAAAATCCGCCAGTTTTCCAGACCTTCCAGATCCCCCGCCAGCGCCCCTTCCAGCGCCTCTGCCAGCGGGGGCGGGAGGGGGGCTTCTCCTGGCCGGGGCGGATATTTCCTGGGGAGAGACAGGCAGGAAAGAATAAGACTTGGGGCTAGGGGAGGGGGGGGATGTAAAGGGGCCGAATGGCTGCGGAGCCCCTGGTCACAGGCTGTGAAGGTGGCCCAGGCGCCTGCCCTGCCTACCCCCATCCCCCCACCCCCAGCTAGATCCTTTTGGACACCTCCAGATAGCTCAGAAATTGCTCTCCTGTGGACCTTCTGAACCCAGGTCCCTGGAAAGCCTGGTCCAGAGGCCTTTCCTCCAAAGGGCACAAAACAGGTCTTTTCCTCTGCCCTGCTCATATAATATTTGTGGAAGCTTGAATCTTGCTTCTCCATGCCCTCAATTAACATCTATTTTCCATCCAAGATACCTGGCATGGGTACCACACCAGGGTCATACCCAGGGATGCAGAGCAGTCCTCCAGTTCATTGTGTCTGGTTCTTTACCCACCCAGCTAGCCATCCACCCAGTCACACAATTGAAAATTGCCTTGTTGCTACTCTGGGGTCCCTGGCATGGTGAGGAGGCCTACTCATCTTCCCCTGGCTCCTCACCTCCAGGCTCATCCCAGAGTCCCCAGCACTCTCAGTCCCCTGAGCCCCCTATCTAGTTCTGCCCACTCGGGACCCCTACTCCTGGGCATCCTGCCTACCTCTGCAGAGGCTGGGTTCACTTTCTCAGGCTGACAGGCACCTCCTCAGCAGTATCAGGGCTCTGGGGCCTCAGAGGAAAGGGACATCGACCCTTGGTTTAGAGAACCTGAGATAAGCCCCCTCCGGCCTGGGTAGGGGCTCTCCTACCTCAATCCCCTTCCCTCAGCCATTTTTGAACATTGAAAGGCCCCGGGGTTGGGGAGGATGGGGCCATCCGCTACCCAAGAAAACCCCGAAAAAACAGAAAACCAAAAAACAGAACAAACCCTCTGTGCATCCTAGTGAAGCCTCATCTCCCCTTAAAATTAAATACAATTTAAAAGGCCATTTCAGTGGTTTGTTGCAGCAACACCCAGCTTCTCCTCTACAGCGTGGAAAATCCAGAGTCCTGAAGGCCAGCCGGCGAGCCAGGCTGCAATTCCTCCAAGGAGGCACCAGGTGTCGCTGTGGGCTCGTTGTCCCGCCTACCCCCCAATTCCAAGAACCTTTTTTTTTTCTCCCCCTTCTCTCTCTTTCTCTCTCTCCCTCACTCCCTCTCCCCCTTGGTTGCGCTTTGCCAACATATCAAGATGCGTTTCGCCGGCTTCCATCACTAACCTCCCGGAGGTCATCAAGCCAAATTTATGAGTGGCCGCTCGAGTCACGTGACTCTATTTAAGGCTCCCTTATTTGGGAAGAGCGCATAGGATAAAGAAAGAGATATCTCCACCTATAAATTGTGCACTTTGGAGAACAAAAAACCCCTCAACTTCAAAGAGTCACAAATCACCCTTAATCAAAAAGGGTGCAGAAAATTTTTTTGGGCCCTCCCCGCCATGAGCTCCTACGTAGCCAATTCATTCTATAAGCAGAGCCCCAATATCCCTGCCTATAACATGCAAACTTGTGGGAACTATGGATCGGCCTCAGAGGTGCAGGCATCCAGGTACTGCTACGGCGGATTGGACTTAAGCATCACTTTCCCACCGCCTGCGCCTTCCAACTCTCTCCACGGGGTAGACATGGCTGCCAACCCCCGGGCTCACCCCGACCGCCCCGCCTGCAGCGCCGCGGCCGCTCCGGGACACGCTCTGGGCAGAGATGAAGCGGCTCCTCTGAACCCCGGGATGTACAGTCAGAAGGCGGCTCGCCCAGCGCTGGAGGAGCGAGCTAAGAGCAGTGGGGAGATCAAAGAGGAGCAGGCGCAGACAGGGCAGCCCGCCGGACTGAGCCAGCCACCGGCCCCGCCACAGATTTACCCGTGGATGACCAAACTGCACATGAGCCACGGTAAACTTTAGGACTTCATTTTGCGCGCTCGGGTCCGCCTGGGTTTTATAGGCCATGCGGGGCAAATAAAGAAAAAAAACCTGCGGCCATAAATTTTACGATCCAGGCATCAATGGCTCGTAAAACTGTCCACTAAAAGGCTTAGAGGCTGTGTGCGCCCAAATTTACGACGACATAATTGGATCATAGGAACAAAACGTGTATAAAAGGCAATATTCAATTTTGGGGGGAGAGGGAGGGAGTTAAAAAAATAGAGGGATCTGAAGGGTGAGGAGCGCGGGGCTCCAGAGCGGGGATCCCCCCGCGGTCCCTCCTCCCTCCCCTGCGGAGCCGGCTCGGCCGCCGCTTGCCGCTCCGGAAGATTCCAGCGACTTGGGAGGGGCGGGAGGGGGGTCCCCGGTGCTCGGATCTCGAGGGTGCTTATTGTTCGGTCCGAGCCTGGGTCTCCCTCTCCCCCCCACCCCCTCAGCCCCTCCGGCTGCTAAGTGAAGGCTACGGCGGAAAGTTTCCTGCCTGGGCGGAGGCGCCTCTCCCGGGGCCAGGCTGGGCTGGGCCGGGCCCGCCTGCGGCCCGCCGGGCCTGTCCTGCCCTGCTCGCGTCTTCTCCCTCCGGCCGCTGGTGGGGGCCTGGGGCTGGGATGGGGAAGCTGGGGCGCTGCACGCTATTCACCCCTTCCTGGCTTGGGGGGTTTATATTCCAGAGACTGACGGCAAGCGGTCCCGAACCAGTTACACGCGCTACCAGACTCTGGAACTGGAAAAAGAATTCCACTTTAACCGCTACCTCACTCGCCGCAGGCGCATAGAGATCGCCAACAACTTGTGTCTCAACGAGAGACAGATCAAGATCTGGTTCCAGAACCGCAGGATGAAGTGGAAGAAAGATTCCAAAATGAAAAGCAAAGAGGCTCTCTAGAGGCAGCGGAGAGGCCCGCCGAGAGCACCCCCGAGCCCGCTTCGGTCCCTGCGCCTTTCCTTTTCGGTTTTCCTCTCTCGGTATAGGGCGGGGGCTTGGAGCATCGGCTCCCCGGCCTCACAGACAAAAGCTCTTTCCCTTGGCATTCCGCATCCCCACCGACCCCAGGTTCCCGCGTGGCTGCCCGCGCTGCCCGGACTCCCCTCAGTTCTGCTCAGCACCGAGGTCCCAGGGCAGGCTATCCGCAGAGGGCTGTGGCATAGGGGCTGGTGCTGAGCGAACCCGGCCTGGGCTGCCTCTCAGGATTCCTGCCCCAGCGTGGCCGCCGGGGTGCAGGTGGGTCCTGCGGGCGCCTCAGGCCCCGCACCGGGACCCTCCGGCCTCGCCCTCTCCTTTGTTCCCGGCTGCGGGCTCGGTAAGAGGATGGTTGTGCCTGGCGGAGTCCGGCACCAGACTCGGGGTGCTTCCTTGTAGCCACTAAACTCAATGTTCATTTTTTAAAATGATTTGCATATGAAAGGGGGAAGATGACTGTCTGCTTAGGGCCCCCTTGGTTGCCCTATGTTCTCCCAACCTGCGCCCCCCACCCCAAAGCCCGGGAACTTGTCCAGCCTGCGCTCTCTGCATGCCCTCTCAGGCCCCCAGCCTCAGACTGCTAGCTAGCTCAGCTATTGGGGTTCCCTGCTACTGGACCCCAGCAAAGGTCCTAGAGGCTCCTGACTGCCCCAGTAGTCCCTGCCACGACGTTCGGTGTCCTTTTTCTCATCACTGTTGTCCAACTATTTATTGACTCCAGGTCTTTCCTGAAACTATATTTTGTCATATCAAATAAAGACAAAGAACAGGACTAAAGATGCAGCGGCTCCTCTCTGTTTGGGGGGCATGTATTGGGGAAAATTGTCTAAATGGGCTACGGGGTGTTGGGGGAGGCCCACAGCCTTTAAGCGTCTCCTTTAAAAGAATTTTTAGGAGCCTCTAGGAGTATTGAGAAGAGGAAGGTCGAACTGAGCCTTTTTCCCAATCCCTGGCTCCAAGAAGGACCTCTCGGGGAAGGGGAGGGCACCCAAGCCGTCTGTACTGGCTTTTCCCATGCTGTGACTGTCCCAGGCATTCAGGCCTCCGCACCCACTCCCACTTTGGCTGGGTGGATATGAGGCCTCTAGACTGGCAGCGGCCCCACAGCATGCCAGAGCTAATCTGCAGGGACCAGGGACCCATGGCTCCACGGTGCTCAGACTCAGGCCCTTCTGGGCCTGTGCAGAGGTCTCTCAGGGCTACGTGGTGGTCCCCGGGCCTCGCTGGACATAGAGGAAGGACTGAGCCCTCAGCCTAGGGGCCTATTTGGTCCCAAAAGGATGCTCAGAAAGAGTTGGTACTGCTCAGTAGAGGGGTGCCGTGGGAGGAGGTGTGTGAGCTTTCTCAGGTGGTGGGGAAGCAGTGGGGCAAACTGCAGTTTGTACCTCCCAGGCAGGAAATGTTCAGAGCGTCTTCCCCACCTCCTAGGGCCTAGGGCTATGCAGGACAATCAGCTGGGAAAGGAGCTGCATAGACGAGTGCCTGAGTTGGGTCTTTTTGTCATCATTTATCTCAGTCTCTGGGATTTTGTGTGGAGGGGGAGGGGGAGCTAAAGGGAAGGGGAAAAGGAGATAATTCAGGTGGTGCCTGAGGCTGGCCTAGGCCCAAGATCTGCTCCGCCCCAGGCTCCTGGGATGGGATGGGGGAGGAAGTACTTTATAGGAGAAACAAATGCGGGAAGGGTTCATAAAACTTTAGTGCATTTCCTCTCCCGCCTCCCACGACGGGGTGATTTCCTGGAGCCAAGCCTAGGCCCCCCACACTGGGGGTGGGGGCCAGTTCAGGATCTGGGCTAGAAGTCTATTCCAGCAGCCAAGAGGGAAAGGGAGCAGAGAGGCTTTGGGGAGGGGCAAGGATAATATTTATGATTATTAATGTTGATGTTCCTTGGATTTATTATAAGGACTGACTCCTCTGCATCCCACTGCCTAAGCTGCCAGTCTGTCATTTTTTTTTTTTCTGAAAGACCCAAGAGCCTTGCCTCATCCTATGCTTAGCATGTAGGAGGTCTCCACACATGTTTCTCCATGGCTACACCCTTCCCCTTCTCACTGCACTCAGGCCAGGTTAGGGAGCTTGTAATGTCTCTCTTCCACTAGCGCTCAGCAGTCAGCCCAGCCCTACACCAGCTCATCTGTTTCCTTTCTCTCAAATAAAATGTGTAATTTTCTTCAGGGAGTTATTTTAATTTTTTCTCCAGTGAAGCGTGGAGAAGCATTGGTGTCTCCAGTGGGTAACAGTTAACTAATAAAGAGGTCATGGTGCCCACCATCACCCACCCCAGCCTCCCTGACTGCCGAGGCCCTGCGCTTCTTCCCAGGGGTTGAAGTGGGGTGGGGTGAGGGGATGCATCGCCCCTGGCCAGGGGTGGGGACAGTGTGGTTCAGACCCGCTGGGCAGGTTACACCAGCCCCACTGTGCACTGACGCCTCCTCCCCGCAGGGTTTGGGTCTCCTCTTTCCCTGGAGGAGCTGAAGTAGTGACTCCGGTCGGCCAGACTTGGGTAGACACAGCCGTGCCTGCCAGTTTTCCACCCTGTGTCATGGTCCGCAGACCTGTGCTCAGGGCCCAGCCTCTGCTTCGGCGGCATCAGCGCCCACAACCTAGACAGAGGCCTCGGACACGCTCCCTTGCACTGCGAGTGGGTGCTTGCTTTCTCCCTGAACAGAGGCTTCTGCTTCACCAGCCGGCCTCCTGGAACAATCTTCAAATACCAGGGTTTGGCATTGCTCTTGGGGAGTTAGTGGAGGGGCTTCTGGGTCCCAAACAGAGACCATGGAGCCTGCTTCTCCACTTTGCCCTGGAACCCACCCCCTCTGGCAGTGAGGAAGAAGGGGAAGAAGCATGACTTACCTTCCCCGGGGGAGTGGGAAGAGGGGGACACAGCCCACTCTGAGCAATTAGAGGAGAGAGGAGAAAAAAAAATAGGAGGAAAAAAAAATATCAACACGACCTCGAAGGCGACAGGTCCTTATGGAAGTAAGTAAGTAAGTAAATAAATAAAGATCCACCCTCTGCCCTCTCCCCACCCTGCAAGGGGGGTATGGGGTGAAGCCAGGGAGCAGCACGAGGGCTTTTTAGTGTAACTGAGCATTAGAGAAACACGCACTGCTTCTATGTGAATTTAGGAGTTTGAAACTTTTGGAGGTTATTTATGTGAATGGCCCGAAGGCAAGCCCATGAGTGGCTCTTGGGGGACCACGTGATGTCATTAAACCAAGTTTTATGGTGTAGGGAGAGCTGACAAACCCACAATATATTTACATCATATATAATCTTAACTGTCCAGCCACGCAGCTGCTGGTGAGGTTTAATGCTGGGACAGAGGGCCTGGCAGTTAGAGGGGATTACGGCGCTGGGGATGATGGTGAGAGAGGTTACATCTTCGCAAATGAATCCCAGACGAACGCTGTAAGTTAATTTTCTCTCTCTCTGACCCTTTCTCCCATTTACCTAATTCCCCCCACCCCCGCCAAAGAGGAGGCAGTTCCCACTCATGAAGGGAGGGGAAGAAGGCCTCCCCAGGCCTCCCCAGGCCGGGGTGGGAGAAGAAGAGAAGCCGCTGGGAGGTAGGAGGATGGGGGAGCTTGTCTCCCCAGACCAGCCCTCCCCACCCCCAGCCCCTCAGTCCCTCCAGCTGCAAGTCGACTGGGGTAAAGAGAGACCTGGGTCCTTTAGAGCTTTGCCAGGTCCCCCTGACCCCCTCTCCCTTCTCAGTTGAGAAGAAAGACAGCGGCAGACACAGGGATGTTTGGTGTTTGTTAGGAGTGTGTAAACTCTAGGCGCAAGTGCAAAGGGCCTCTGGGGCCCTTGTTCTGGGGAGGGGCCAGTTCAGCCCTTGGCCAGTGGCCCAGAGTCCAGGCAGGGCAGGCAGCTGGGGAGGGAGACAGGGAAGGAGGCCTTTGGGACTATTGAGCCCACAGGCTGTGAACTGAAATGGCAGAAGCATCTTAAAGTTGGCAGGTGGAGCCCAGGGAGTCCCGAAACATTCTATCTCTTCATCACCAGGCCTGGGTGGGCAGCTGTCCGGGTCTCCACAGTCTGGGGTCTTAGTCTGTCTGGGGCCAGTGTGGTTTCATGCCTCCCCCTCCCTCTAACTGTCGGGGTCTTTCCTGGCATCCCTAGCGCTGGCCTAAGGTAAAACTAGGCCCTGGAGGCCTAGAGGCTCCTGCTATGAATGGAGTATAAATGGGCATGGGAGTGGAGGCAATGTCTTTACTAGGCTGGCCAGGAAAGTCCCCTGGCCCCGAGGAGAGAGTGGCCTCTGGGCGATGGAGCCCTCAGGACCCAATGGGCATGGTGCCCTGGGGCCAATCTCAGGCTGAGACTCCCTTCAGGTTTCTAGGAAGGAACAGCAGAGGCGTTGGACACAGAGGCAGGACGTGTCCTCCACACCTACGTGTGGAGGACACGTAGTGTTCACCTCCCCGTGCTTCATTCACTGGGGGCTAAACCAAGAAAATGACAACGTAGGAACGCAGGTTCTCTGAAGAGGCCAGGGATTCCAAAGCAGGGTGGAAAGCGGGTCCTTAGAGGGCAAGGCATCTAGGCCAGGGGAAAGGGGGAGGGAGCGAGGGGGTGAGCCAGAGCAGAGGGGGAGGGAATGTTTTGGGGGCAAGGGGCTCTGGGCGCCCACTGGATGGAGAGGTGCAGTTGGGGACAGGAGGAGGACGCTGTTACCGTGCCCCTGTCGCCCAAAAGACTGAGAAAGAAACAGGAATCAGGCAGAGGCAGGGGGCCCAGGCAGACTCTGGCAGGGTGATGGGGAACAGAGACCCAAGGACACCGGCCGTCAGAGCTGGAGCCCCATCCCTTGCTCGAGGGGACTGTCGCATGCTAGAGGAGCTGAAGAGCCCGGGCGCCCAGGTGGAGAACTCTCCAAAGCCTTCCCTCCCGGGCCTCAGTCCCTCAACTTCGGCCTCCCCCTCCAGCCTCCCACCCCTTTATTTTCTGGAGAGGCGTTAGGATCCCAGCGGACTCTTCCCAGTAACCCATTGGAGAATTAACTCTCCTGTTCTCCCTTTCTCGTTAGGGGCCCTCCCCGACTCTACCCCTCCCTCCCAGTCTGATTCTGAGGATTTTTGGAAACTTTCCATCCAAGCAGCAGGGAGATGGGAGTTTCCCTTGGTCTATAACTTGACGCCCCCCTCCTCTCTCCAGCCTCCCTTGGGTCTTGGGGAGCGAATCTAATGGTCTTCAATCAAGAATTTAATCAGGGCCCAAGTCCCACACCCAGGCAAGACTCGCTGCCTTCCCCAGCTCCTGGCCAGATCTCAGTCCCGATCCCTTCAGCTCTGTGTAGCAGGGTGAGTGAGTGTGTTTCTGTTTTACAGACTTACACAGCGTCTCTTGGAGGGTTTCTATGACTCTCTCGCCCCCTTTTCCTGTTTCTTAGGCTCAAAAGTTCCATGTAAATATCACCCCTTCTTCCCACCCCAGTAATTGCAGATTGTCTTTCTTCTCAGATAATTTGCCACAGCGTTGATGTTTGTTTTTCTGTTGTGGTGGGGTTTTCTTTACATGTATTTATTTATTTTGCTGTTTTGTAGGACTAATACAAATGGAAGTAGTACAAACACAAACGGGCCTTGACATTCTTGGCTTTCCCACCCCTCCCCCATTCTGGAATTTGAGGTTTCTCTGGAGTATAGGGGGATGGGCGGTCCATCAAGGTGCCAAGGTGCCCCACCTAACCCGGAAAGCTTTTAATTTTGTTCCTAGGTCTTTAACCCTAGAAGAGGTCAAGCAACCAATCAGAAATGCGCTAAGCAGGGTCACATGGCCTTTAGCAACCAATCAGCCAAAAAGTACTGGGGTCTCAGTCTCGGCCTTCCCCGACTCCTCTTCCTCCCTCCCCACCACCCTCTTTAGTTCTTGGGTCCTCCATGTCTCTGAAGGGAAGGGGATAAGTGATGCTGAGAATATTCTAGCCCTCTTCCTCTGTCCCTGACCCAGCTCTGGGGAGTCTTTGGCTTTTGTCCTCCAGTTGTAACAAAGTTATACTTCGAGATCAGTCTCAACTGCACTGGGATCTGAGGTTGTGGGGGCATCCTCTGCATTATTCTCATGTCCTCCCGTGTGATCTTACCCCATTCCCTGGACTTTATAGATAATACACTCTAGATTAGGCTGTACAGTGGATGTGGATACGAACTCCAGCCCTGAATTCAAATTCTGACTATGATTATTCCCTATACACTTACCTTGCACCTTTTTGCTTTCATTCTCTTATCCTCCTGGGGACAGGTGGAGTGATAAGAAGAGACCTCCTTTGATTTATCTTTCTGGAAATGCTCCAGAAGCCATTAGCTTTATCGAAGTGTCTCTGGCATGGTTGGGGAAGGGAGCAAAAGTGGAGACTTTTTGAAAGTTGTGTTTGGTACCTTTAGTTTGTTGAATAACAAGTCAGTTGAAAGAAGCATTCTGGAAAAGGAAATCAGCACGGAAAACCGGGACCCTTCCCCCTCCCTTCCCCCATACTAAACAGGTGATGGATTTAAGTCCCCTTCCTTTCCATTCTTTTAACGAGATATGATGATGGTGATGATGATGACCCTTTGTCCAGGCCAATGGTTATCAAAGGACACAGCCACTGAAGGTGTGGATTTTGGTTTGTGTTTACACATGGGTTAGGTCAGAACAAGCAATGGCTGATAAACTATTTCTGAGCAAGTCCATCTGATGGCACAGAGAATGTGCACGTGTGGCAGGAGTACTTTTCCTCATGTCTCCTGAACACTTGACTTTCAGGTCCAGACCCAGGCATTTCTCCCCCCCACCCCCATCCCCCAGTCTCCAAGGCTTTGTTCCAGGGTTAATTTTCTGGTTGAGTTCCCCTCCCCTCCCCTCCCCTTCTCCTCCTCCTGAACTCCTGCCCTCCTTGAACTGACTGAGGAGCAAGATGGGCTGTGCCACCCAGACCTCTAAGCCCTCCTCTGGGGGTGTCAAGGGATAGCCCAGATTGAGCTGGGCTTTGTCAACACCCCCCTGTCAGTTTGCCTTCTGGGTGGGGCTGACTTGGGGCCAATGCCACAGGTCAGGTGGGAAGGATTAGAATGAGAAGCCAGAGGGAGGGCAGCTCTTCTCAGAAACCACTGAGCCCCCACTTGCCAAGTCACCTTCAATCCCACCACTCCACTGACCTCTATCATGAATTAGAATTAGAGCACACAAACTTATTTTTCTCTGGTAGATGGTGTTAGTCTTGTCCGAGACCAATCCTCACCTCTATGTGGATATCTCATGCTGGAGTTTCCAGACTCCAGGAAAGTAAGGAAAGAAAGGGCAGGAGTGTTGGCTTGTTCTAAGCAGGCACTGGGAAGAGAGATTTTATTGCCTCAGCCCCTCTTAATATCCAGGTCAGCTTTATCTGTGTCTTTGACTCTCCCTCTCTTTGTGTAATTGCTTTGGGCTGAGTTCCTGAGCTGAAACATCATTGTCCTGGGCTTTAATTCTGTGCTTTCCTTTCCTGGAGAGACAGGCACTGCTCTGAGCTTCCTCCTCAGTGGGATTGGAGACCCTGGAGCCCTTAGAGGTGGAGAAGGGACAGAATCTGGATTCAGGACCCCAAGCTAGAGCTTTCTGGCTTTTTGAAATTCAATTTAAAGAAGAGGCTAGCTGTTAGAGGGCCAAGAAAATCACGTCCGTTTTGCCGGGTCTTTGTAACCCAGAATGGTGTGTCTGTTGTGATACCTCCCTTCACTGCTTTGATGGGGCCCTAGGAGCCCAAGGAGTCTGGACTGAGGAACTGAGGTGATAGAGATCTCTTTGTCCTTGAGTCCTACAGAAGAACCCTGGGATACATTTTCTTCTCCCACTCCTGGGAAGATTCATCGTGTGTGGGTGGGGGTGGGAGGGAGATGAAATTTGGGACTTAGGGAAGTTGGGCTAGGTTATCCAGGACCTTGTTCAGCCTCTGATGACCAGGCCTTAGAAGCTAGAATGAGAGGTTGACCAGAAGGCTCTGGGCATGCTGGGGAGCCTTTGCAAGACAGAGGCTACTTCTCTACACCTGACACAAGTGCACAGAAAGTGCCATGATCTGCAGCCCCATATTGGGGTGTGTGTGGAATGTGTGGGCTCAGTTCCCTGGGATCCCTTCAGATCTGCATGTGACACAGCTCTCAGAGAGGTAGAGGAGGCTGGGTTCTGCCCTTGAAAGATCCCCAGTTCTCTCAGCCCCCAGCCCAGAACACCACACCTGAATAGACAAAGTATATGTATGTGTCCAAGTGTGTATGAAAGAGGTCTGAAGGCCAGGCTGGACACAGCAAACCAGCCTTAAACTAACTTCCCAGTAGCCCATGATTCTTCCCATCAGCCCATCCTGAAGACCATTTGTCCTCCCCTCCCCATTCATGCCCTCGAGCCCTAGGCATCTGTTAAGTTTCTTCCCTTCTGCCTCCCCGGAAAACCAACCCCCTGGAGCAGCCCCTACAGATGGGGCAGCCAGGCTCTTGGTGACCTTTAGTGTCCTGTTGGCCTGTTGAGTTGTAGGGGGTTGGAAGGCAATGTAGGACTAGGAGGCCAGATCCTTATCTGATCAAATCTGCTCTCCAGGCTCCATTCCAAATATCTTAGGGCTGCTTCTCTGCTCAGATAGTGGAGAAAATTCTTGTGTAGTAAATACTTCTTTTAAAAGTCAACTTTCTGGCTGGAAAACCCAGTGTGTGTGTGAGTGTGTGAGTGTGTGAGTGTGTGTGTGTGTGTGTGTGTGTGTGTCTTTGTGTGTGTGTGTATGAAGCGAGTAAGGGTCAGGTCCCTCATTTTACACTGTGTCTCTCCCCCTCCCCTGGGTGGAGGATGGGGGCATGGGCTGAGGTTTTATTGAAGGTGCTTTTCCTGTTGGGAGTAGAGATGGGGTCATAAAGCCTAGAGGAGGCTGTTTTGATCTGGTGACTTCTCAGGAAGTAGCATTTGAGCTTTTGCTTTGTAAATCACTCTCCCCCAAGCTGGCCAACTAGATTGGATTGCACTTCTCCAGGCCCACCTGGGGCCCTCCTTACCTCCCTTTCCCCAGTAAACCAAAGCAGAAAAATCAAAGGAAGTCCAGGGCTCCCCAAATCCTCTGCCTCCAATAAGAAAAGGGCTCATTGGTGATTTTTCCCCCTCAAAACTCCAGATTTAAAAATCATGCCGTCTTTTATTTTCTTTTGCCCGTACAGACCTTGGCTCCCCCAACCCCTTAGTTAAAAAGGAACTAATGTGGAAAGCAATCAGCTTCTGAGCCTGGTGGTAGATACCATGACTCCTGGGGGCTCTACTCTCTTCTGAGGCCACTGTCTCCCTGTGATGTCTTTCTTGAGCCCCAAACCCCTTCTTGACAGGGTGGGAATTCAGGTCTGTAAGAGAGAGCTCATGAAGAGAGGGGATGGGAGGGGGGCATATAGATGACCCCATCTAGCATTATATGAATGGAGGAAACTCTCTGCAGTCAGTGACTGGGTTTTATGTAATTAAGATGGGTGCAAGATTGTGTGTGAAAGCCCACAGGCTTCTCACATTTCTCTCTAACCAAGCTGCTGCTGCAAAAAAAGTTTTACCCAAATGGCTCCATTTCGTAATGTTAACGAGCCTTCCCCTCCTAAAGACACCCCAGCTTCCCATGGATCCGTCCCCCAGCTTTGGGTTAGGGAGCTAAAGGGAAAAGAAGTAAAGAGTCCTCTACCTCTGTCTCAGTTCGGGCTACATCAAGTCAGGATGCTTTCAGGCCCAGTTGTCAGGGCTCCTATCCATTGCCAGAGAGATGCCCCATATGCTGGAAATAAGGCCATAGATTATATAAGTCCCTGGGCCCTCTTAGCACTTACTTGCACAGGCTTCAGTTTACTCTCATTTATTTCCCAGAGAAGTCTGGGCTGGGGCATCTCAAACCCACAAGCATCAGAGAATCTCCATCATTCCTAAGATTCGATGCAAATACACGTGTCTTTATAGAGAGCTGAGCAATCCCATAGCTGTATACATGAAAATATATTTATAGATTGCTCTGTGTATAACAGGATGTGTTTTACATCCCTCTCTACTCCACATTTAAATGCAGATTTATAGATATTTAGATTTATAGATACACAGTGAACGTAACAGTCCTCCGTCAAACTCCTGTGTGCGCATTACCAATCTCTCTATAGTGTTGGATGCATAAGCTGGGATGTCTGTCCCTAAATATCTGGATGAATAATTGGTGAGTTTTTTCCCTCGGTTGGAAAGAACTCTGCGTGTGTTGCTCAATCTCTATTTTGAAAATTTTATCTAGATTTATGCAAAAGTTCCAACTCATAAAATAGCTACATATTGAAGCTACATATTTGGAGATCTTTATAGTCTTTGCAGTTTTGCTGCAAACTTAAATATTTGAAAGTATGTTTAGAGATGGTTCCATAATGCATGTATCTATATGTAGGGGCATAGATCTCCCTCTAGAAGGACTGAAACTTACTGCATCTCTCTGTCTCTCTATCTCTGTGTCAATAAAGACATCAGGTGAGTGGGGATAGGGAACAAATATCTCTGGGCTGTTTTGCTTATTAAAGGGAGTGATTCTGTTGCTATCTCCAAGGCTGAGTCCAAATGAGTTATTTGCCCCTGAAAACCTGCTCTAGGGACCACAGTCCTCTCCAGGCTGTCCCTGTGACCTGAAATCCCAGCCCAGGCTCCCCAACCTGCAGTACCTCCCAAGACAGTCACTAAGACGGGAGAGAGAAGGGACGAGTCCTCTAGCTCCGCTCGTCTTGGCTCCCAGGGTGGAGAGGCTGACAGAGGCGTTGTCCCCCCACGCCAACTGGGCCTTTGAAATTTGGGGAAAAGAGCGTTCAAGTCCCCCACTATTTTTGTAGGGTGCCCAAATGGTGCCACAGTCACTGCCCGACCCATAGATGCCTCCTCCCCAATTGTTCTTGGTGCCCAGGGCCCAATTAAGCGGCCGCCTCACTCCCGGCAGCCGAGCTCTTATCGGCCGGGATTGATGCCTCCGCGGCTCCTGTATATCATTTCCAAGATTTTTTCTGTCCAACTCCTCGGCTCCTTTGGCTTGCGCGGCTTTGACTAATGATTGCTACAGATGCCAACGTCTCCAGAATCCTAATAGCCAGACAGGCGGACTCTTATTTACCCGGCAACATTTCTGCGGGAAGGGGTGGGGGGAGAGGGGCTGAGGGAGCTGGGGCTCGGCTGTTGCAGGTGGGGGGCGGGACAGGGAGAAGGTTGTGACCAACTCACGTTTCACTGAACTTCTTCCCCAGTGAGAAAGACATTCCCAACTCCCTCCTCTCCCTGAGGGAAAAGCAGGATCATAAAATAGTGCTAATACTAACTCAGAGCTCGCCTCATTGAAAAGGATCAAAGAACGAACAGGACATGGGGAAATAATCAGAGAAGTGTTTATTAGTTGTAAATAGATGAGAGATTAAGCAGGAGACCTGCGGTTTAGGGAGAAAAAAGAGGGGTATTTTTTTTTTCTTCCGGAGGAGAGAAAGGGGAGGTCAGCCACGGTGGGAGAAGGGGCTCCTTTTTAAAATTTCACGTCTTCCCTGTCCTCTCCGCACCCCGCATCTAGTCTTCCCGTCCGTGGAAATGCCTCCCGTCCTTCCCTTACTTCGCCTCACCTTCGGTCCCTCCGGTGTGGGACCGCGGCCACTTCCCAGAGGCTGCTCCGATGCCCGCTGGGGCTGCCCGGGTGATGGGACCTCTATCTGGGGCTGGGGAGCAAAATGAGACCCAACGGCCAACTGCGGGCTGGGGGCCGCCGGCCCTGCGGTCCCACTCGCGCAGAAGCGGTGGAAAGTTGCGGCCGAATTCGCTTCTCCCGGCGCTTCTGCGCCGCCGGCGGGGCCGGGTCTTTGGGGGAAGCGGCTGGAGCTCCCCGCCGAGCCTGGAGCCGGGCGTCGCGCTTCCCGGGGTCTCGATCCAGACCTTCCCAGACATATACCCCTCATTCGGGTGAAGAGTAAACAAAAACGCTGAGCGGCCCGGCTCCGAGCCCAGGCATGGAGTGCTAACTCCAACGCGGAACATTTTTCTATCAGAGAATAACGGAGCACGAAATAATTCAGCAAGGCGGATGGGCAGGAGCACGGTGTGAGATCCCCGCGCGGTGAAGCGGCTGCAGAGCGGACCGCGCCGCACAGCCCGGGAGGACCATTTCGTTGGAGTGTAGGGCGAGGCCGCAGCCCGGACCCGGACCCAGACGCCCGAGGGCCAGTCTCTAAATTACAGCCCATCAGGAGGACTCGGAAATGCAAAACAGGGAGCCGAAAGATTTAAACAGTCGGAGGCGGAGGCGTCCCGACGCGGCCAAAGCGAAAATCAATCACGTAATTAAAACGGGGAGAGGGCGAGGCCCGAGCTTGGGGGTCCGGGGTTCGGAGGAGGCAGCCAAGGTGCGGGCCGAGGTGGGCGAGCGGCCTGAGGACGGGGCTCTCCCGCCGCGGCCGGAGCGCGGAGGGGCTGCGGGGAAGTTTGTAACAGATCGCTATTGATTCCCGCTTGGCTGGAAAGAGCAGGCTGTGTGTCCTCTTCTAGGCCGGACCCCGAAGCCGCCCGATGGGCCCTTCCCGGGCTCCCCCATTTTCATTGGGTTGTGGCGTGTGGTGATCCCTGGGGTGCCCCGATCTGTCCAGGCAGGTTTGTCTGAGAGCGCAGGTAGCACCAAGACGTTGCCTCTGGGTTTAAGGGGATAGAGGGAAGTGGCACCCTAGTTTCAGGCACTTACATGTTGCCTTTGGACTGGATCCCCGCCTCCCCGCCACCCCCCCACCCCCCCCCCCCCCGGGAATCAAGGCTTGCCTTTGGAATGACTCCCATCTAGGCATCCAGGTTTGGAAGGGAGGTGAGTGGGCTTATTAAGGGGAAACTTGGGCCTGAGCTAACTGGACTCCTTTGGGCAGGGAACGAGAAGGAACAGTTCCTGGAGGAAAAAAATAAGGCACACAAGGAGCTCTGTTTGTGAGGGAATGATGTTCTTGTTATTACTGAGGTTAATGATGGTAATGATCAGGTATGGCTGGGTCAGCCTGGAGAGAACAAGCTCTCCACAGCCCTTTCCCACAGAGGCTTCTCTGGAGAAGTCACCAGCTCCCCAACTTGGGTGTGATTGGGGCGAATAAAATGAAGACCTTTCCTCCCTTTCCCTGCCCTTTCCTCTCCCATTCCTTAAGAACTCCAGAAAAAAAGGGGAAACCTTATAAAATCTTCAACTCCCCCCCATCATTTTCCTCTGCTCTCTCCAGTTCAGTAAAATGCATCATCTTTGGGCACTGGGCTTTTGCCGGGCGCCCTTCTTAGGAAGTTCAGCCAGCAGTTACCGGGCCAAGTCCCTATGAATTCTGTTTCTGACCCTGGAGGAGACCCAGGATTCTCTTGCCTGCTATATTGGAATTCTCCCTCTATCCTTAGCCTTTCCCAGTCTCTACCTTCCTTGGTCCTGGGTGTCTAATCCCATGGGTCTCTGGCAGCTCAGAGGCCAAGAGCATGATGAGATGCCCTCATCAGCTCCCCAAAGGAATCCCACCTTCCTATCGGCTTCTTAATTCTGGGAGCACTAGGTCAGGGAGCTCTTTGTAAGCTCCCCTAAGCCAGCCTAATTCCTAGATCTTTCAAAACCACATTTAGAGAGCTTTAAAAGTAAAAGTCCTTTCCCCCTCTAACAGGAAAGTTCAGGTTACAAATCTTCAGCAGTGCAAGCTTCCTGCAGCCATAAGTCAGAATTTTCAACAACAAGAAAAAAGAAGAGTTAAAGCTTGCATCAAAGGGAGAAAGGGACACCCCAGCCCCAATTTTAAAGGGGATGTAATCCAGCAGCCTTGGACAAGAGTGGGGGCCTCACTTGACAAGAGTCAGTGAGGCCACGATGGGCAAGGAAGGGGGTGGGGAACCCAACCTCTAACTAACAATTTCTCCAGCATAAAAATGAAACATCAAATTCGTTAGCCCAGGGCCTTCATTTTTCCCCTTCCACATTATAACTAGTTATTGAACTCGTTGGAAGATCTAAAGGCCATTTGCGAAGAGACAAATTTCAATGGAGTTTCCCCATCAATAACCCCATGGCAGTGACCTATTGGAACAAGTCAAACACCCGAGGTGAAATGCAGGTCACTCTGTCTAACCAATATTAAAATGCAGCCACTTTTTAAAAAGCCACTTTAAACGAGATTTGAGGAAAATTGAATTCCAAGAAAGGCAAAGCAAGGAGGGGGAAATCCATGAGAGGACCTTGCCTATGGTCTCCGAACAAACAAGAGAGATTCATCTTTAATATTTAAAGGGGGGCAAATTAACATTCCATGATTGCTTTTTTTTTTTTTTTGAGACTATAAGCGATTCTAGGAGAAAAAAAAAAGGTTGAGTATTTTCTGGTGACACTTCTGGGTTATTAAAATCATTTTAGACCAATTCATTACTTTTACTGACAAGAGATTTAAGAAAAAATCAATTAAGCATTTGCATATTCTTTTGCATACATTAGCCCTGCCTGCTGGCATTAGAAAGGGACAAAACACATACACATATACATATACACACACAGGGGGAAAAATGGGAGCCTTGCTTTAGTTTAGGATTTTCAAGTTGCTCGGAGAAAAAATAAAAATGAAATGAATTACTTGATCGTATACCATCTAAAAGTCAATTTACTTGAGGAAGAAGAAAGAGACATGTTGCAATTTTTAATCTCTAAAACAACAACAAAAACCACCTACACACACGGGCGCGCGTGCCCGCACACACCCACATCCTGCACTTCTGAGAGTGGGAAATGGAATGACCCTCATTTTCCTTCTCTTTGCCCTCCAAGTCCTGAGTTGGTTCTCCCACTTATTTTTCTCCCTAGGAAAATCCAGGGATTCTGAGAGGTGAGATTTTAAGGCATCGCAGAATCAGTGGAGCCGCTGAGGTCTCTCAGCCGGCAGCTTGTTACCGGGGAGGGGAGGAATATGGGTTATCCAACGGTCAGTATGGTAATCCGGGCACAATAAGGCCTCGCACACAATGGACACATATTTTTCTTCAGCGGTGTCAGAAGGGAAGCGCTTTGTACTGAAACATGTTTCCGAAAGAGAAACCAGATCAAGACTTAGAAAGGATATGGGGTGAGGGGGGCATTCAGACAGTGATTGCTTAGAGGCTGGCAAAAGGTGATCAGAAAAAATAAAAAAAAAAAATTGGGGCAGAGAGAGGTGGAGGGCAGAGCAGGGGTTGGAGATCCCTGGGCTGAGGAGGCAGGAGGGCGAAGCACAAAAGGAGATACAGGATTCATCACGGGCAAGAACGGCTTTATTGCCCCCCTTCCCAACCCGTTAAGCCAGGGCTAAGTACAGAAGCCCTCCGAAGGGATCTTATTTCTGTGCTTGCAATAATATCCTGGTGAAAATGTTCTTGTGTGTGTGTGTGGTAGAGTCTGGCTTGTTATTTTCCCCATAGGCAACTTTCTTGCTATTATAGGAGCCCAAAGAGAGGGTTTTGGTAAGTGATGTCGATAAGTGTGGGCATACTTGGAGGAATCTCCCAGATTTCACTTTCCGGATGTGCATATCGAATTAGCTGTGAAAACCTGGAACGAAAACTCCACAGATTTATGGCTGCATAAGGAGGCATTTAATACATTAATAAATGTTAATAGTATGAATGCATATATATTTGTTAGCAGTAATAACCAAAGATGGATTGGACACGTGGTTGGAGGCAACTGAACTCTCTGGATCTACTTACACGTACTGGCCTGAAGTGGGTTTCCTGCTCCCGTTCCCTCGACCCACCTGCAGGAGCTCAGAATCCTAGGGAGTGGTGGTGTGAGATGTGCAATGCCTTGGGAATGACTCCCTAATAAGCCCGAGAGGGTGAAGAGATGGAAGAAAAGCGAGCTGAGGCGGGGGCAGGGCTGCTAGAAGGTGAATGTGAGGACTGCGAGGAGGGGAGCCAGGTGGAGCAGAGATTATTCCCTGCCTGGGTGAGGTGGGGCTACCTGATCCAGGTGCAGGCCTAGAAGGGAGGATGGGGGTGGGGCTGGAAGGCTTTCTCCCTCAGCAGCCTTCCTCCCACCCTACCTGAGCTCTCAGGGGCTTTGCCTCTCCCCAGGCAGCAGTCTGGGGCTGGGTTCAGAATTTTTATGTAGATCAGCAGTCAGCATTGGTTTCCCTCGCCACTTCCAACAACTTATAATTAACCTATCCCCCTCCCACCAATAATAAAACCCTCACGCACTCCAAATCACTGTCAACCAAGCAGCAGCCTTCCCCTTCTCACAGTCTCAAGTTCCTCTTCCAACCAAACCAGCCAGTCCTCACACACAGAGGGTCCCGGACAGGAGTGGGCAGGAGTTCTCAACCAACTTTGGAAATCTGAGAACCTCTTCTAAGAGATGGTCAACCTCCAGGGAATTCCGGTTCTCTCACCCATCTGGTGGTAGGGGTCGGGCACAGACCTCTTGGGGAGAGGGTATCCAGGGACCCCCAAGCACTGGCTCTTGGTGAGCCTGGGGTGAGTGTGGGGGGCTTAAGCGTTGCAGAAGGGAAGGCAGCCAGGGGCCCAGGCAGGGTGACTCAGTCCCTTTGGGCATCGGCTGTGGCCCAGCTCTCGCTCCAGCCCTCAGGGTGAGCCCTAATTTGGAAGTGGGGACCCTCTCTGACACCCCAAAGGTGGTGAGAGACAGATTGGGAATCTCCCGCCTTCAGCCTCCCTCGCACAAGGGTTTTATTTTTTTTCACTTTCCCCTCCTCATTCCCTTAATTGCAGATGTTCTAATTAAACCCTCAAATAGTTGTCACGCCATTTTAAAAGGTACTTATTCAAGTGTCAACCAGGCTGGGCAGGGAGGAGGCAGCGTAGGGCGGCGAATTAAAGGTAGATTGACTAATCACAGCGGCGATCATAATAATAAAATCAGAGGGAAAAAAAATCACATTACGACTTTTCGTGGAAAGGAGGGAGCAGGCAGCCAGCGGCCGCCAGCCCTGCGCTGCCGCCGACACAAAGAGTGCGGGCGATTCCACGAGACTGATTTATGACGTTTTACAGCCCTATAAAAGCTGTAGCGACGAGGCAAGCGCTTCTACCACCGCTGGCAGATTTAGTCTAATAAATAAAACATAAACAGTTAACTTTATGTGTCACTTTTATTGTTATCAAGTAAAATATAGCCGAGCCCGGCAAGCTATGATTTTAAACTATAATTGTTATCAAGTGCAACAAGGGGACCCGGCTCCCTCCCTGGGCTCTCCCTTCTGCCACCCCCCTCAACTCTGAGTTACGGGATCAGTTAATTGGAATTGGTGCAAGACGTGGCCACCCCTAGCTGAGGGGGAGTGTGTCAGAAAGCAGCTCTTCCTTGCCCCCTCCCTCCTCCATGGCCCTGCCACCCCACCATCAGGGTATTCCTGTGGGTGGGTAGCAGAGAGAGGGGAGGGTGCAGGAACGGGCTGGAGACTCCCAAGGCCCGCTCAGCATCCCCAGCTTCGTGAGCTCACCCTTCAGCTTTTGGAAGGCAGCCTGGAGCTGGCCCTTGGGGATGTGTGTTTACATGTAAACACATGTGTTACATGGATACAATCCCTGGCCGGAAGCAGGCTCTACAGACGAAGGCCTCCCCCTTAGCTAGGTCTGCCCTCTGTGGGGATGGAGAAAGAAGAGCTCCCTGGGCCTTGGCTGGGCACCATCCCAGGGCACTGGCCCCTGGCAGAGTGCTCTCCTCCCTGCTCCAGGTCCTTAGGAACCAGGCTTGGAGGCAGTTGTCGGAAAGCAGCAGGCCAGACGGAATGGGGAGTGGGAACAGCGGCCAGCAGGAGAGATCCTCTGCTCTGGGCTGGGAAGGGAGGGTTAGTGGGTACTCGGGGAGGGCAAGGCTTCTGAACTCTGCTTTTGCCAACCACTTCCTGTCTCTCTTCAGCGGGGGCTCAACCCCCAGACCTCCAGAAATGACGTCAGAATCATTTGCATCCCGCTGCCTCTACCTGCCCGGTCCAGCTGGGACCCTGCCTCGCCGGCCCCATGGCCAGAGGGTTGGGTGAGTGTGTATGGGGAAGGGGGCTGGACTCTGGTCTCCTTGGATGGGGGGCATCCCAGGCTCACCAGCTTCCTGGGCTCAGCCTGGGCCTCTCCCCATCCAACCTCCACTCCAGTCCTCATTCAACTTCCTCTTCCTGCGAAAGAGGGGCGCTGCCACGGTGCCCTACACAGACTGAGACAGGATCGCCATGAATGGGGACCTCTAGAAAAGCTCGGGAGCCTAAGCCCGAGGGGCCCACCGGAGGCCCAAGGGGAGACCCTGGGAGGGGGCTGAATCACAGCCTCCCGACAGCCCCCCAATGCCCAGGCTTTAGAAAGGAGCTGGGGCTTCCCATCTCCTTTTGCAGGGGAGGGTTGTCAGTCGGCGGGGTGTGCACTGGGGGCACCGCGGCCCCTGCCAGCTGACCCCGCATCACCACCACCACCCCCCCAGCACCACCACCACCACACACACAAAAAAAATTGGATACATTTTGAATAAAGCGATTCGGTTCCTTATCCGGGGACTGGGTTGCTCCGTGTGATTGGCCGGCGGAGTCACATGGTGAAAGTAACTTTACAGGGTCGCTAGCTAGTAGGAGGGCTTTATGGAGCAGAAAAACGACAAAGCGAGAAAAATTATTTTCCACTCCAGAAATTAATGATCATGAGCTCGTATTTGATGGACTCTAACTACATCGATCCGAAATTTCCTCCATGCGAAGAATATTCGCAAAATAGCTACATCCCTGAACACAGTCCGGAATATTACGGCCGGACCAGGGAATCGGGATTCCAGCATCACCACCAGGAGCTGTACCCACCACCGCCTCCGCGCCCTAGCTACCCTGAGCGCCAGTATAGCTGCACCAGTCTCCAGGGGCCAGGCAATTCGCGAGGCCACGGCCCGGCCCAGGCGGGCCACCACCACCCCGAGAAATCACAGCCGCTCTGCGAGCCGGCGCCTCTCTCAGGCGCCTCCGCCTCCCCGTCCCCAGCCCCGCCAGCCTGCAGCCAGCCAGCCCCTGACCATCCCTCCAGCGCCGCCAGCAAGCAACCCATAGTCTACCCATGGATGAAAAAAATCCACGTTAGCACGGGTAGGCAACTTTGCTTTTTGCTCTCCCCCTCCCTCCCCTCTTCCCCAGCGCTCCCCACCCTCCTCGGCCCCCTCTGGGCCCCCGTCCTCCTTTCTCTCCTTCCCCCTCTCTCTCCAGGAGCGACTCTGGGTTAGCACAATTGAACTGGATTTACGAGCGAGAATGGGTAATTACATCCCCCATAAATTTTATGGCTTAGCTACTCTGGGCAGTCCGAGCCATGTGCTACGATCTGTTCTGTATGTGTGAAAACTATGCTCGCTTTCTAAGGGCGCATAAATAATTCAGTGTCGTTGCAATGAGGATTCCCCTCTTATTACACTACAAAGTCTCCAGCTCCCTTCAACTTCTTTGTAACCCGTTTAGCTTGACGACTTTATTTCCACCACCCCCTCCTCCTGTTACAACAGAGCTGAGGATGGGGTGAGGGTGGGGGGCGGGGAGCCTGCTGCCTTTGAACCCCACTATTTGCTTTTCCCCTCCCCCTCCCCCAGTGAACCCCAATTATAACGGAGGGGAACCCAAGCGCTCGAGGACAGCCTACACCCGGCAGCAAGTCCTGGAATTAGAGAAAGAGTTTCATTACAATCGCTACCTGACCCGAAGGAGAAGGATCGAGATCGCCCACTCGCTGTGCCTCTCTGAGAGGCAGATTAAAATCTGGTTCCAAAACCGTCGCATGAAATGGAAGAAGGACCACCGACTCCCCAACACCAAAGTCAGGTCAGCGCCCCCGGCCGGGGCTGCACCCAGCACCCTCTCGGCAGCCGCCCAGGGCACTTCTGAAGACCACTCCCAGAGCGCCACGCCACCGGAGCAGCCACGGGCAGAGGACATTACCAGGTTATAAAACATAACTCACACCCTGCCCCCACCCCAGGCCCCCATCCTCCCCTCACACACAAATTGACTCTTATTTATAGAATTTAATATATATATATATTTTTTGGTTCTTTTCTCTCTTCCTCCCACCTTATCCCTTGTCATTTCCAAACAGACAAAACAGATAAACAAACAAGCCCCCTGCCCTTCTCTCCTTTCCACTGTTAAGGACCCTTTTAAGCATGTGATGTTGTCTTAGCATGGTACCTGCTGGGTTTTTTTTTTTAAGGCCATTTTGGGGGGTTATTTATTTTTTAAGGAAAAAAAGCTGCAAAAATTATATATTGCAAGGTACGATGGTCTGGTTTAGGTGCGTTTCAGGGGAAATGAGGAAAAGAAAAAAGGAAAGAGATTTTTAAGCCAATTCTCCTCCTTCTTCTTTCTCCTCCTCCTCCTTCCCCGCTCTTTCCTTAGGCCTTTTGCATTGAAAATGCACCAGGGGAGGTTAGTGAGGGGGAAGTCATTTTAGGGAGAACAAAGCTATGAAGTTCTTTTGTATTATTGTTGGGGGGAGCTGGGAGGAGAGGGGGGGAAGACAGCAGACAAAGCTAAATGCATCTGGAGAGCTTCTCAGAGCTGTTCAGTTTGGGGAGCCAAAAGAAAATAAAAATGAACTTTCAGTTCAGAGAGGCAGTCTATAGGTAGAATACCCCTCACCACCCCCATCGTGGTTATTGTGTTTTTGGACTGAATTTACTTGATTATTGTAAAAACTTGCAATAAAGAATTTTAGTGTCGATGTGAAATGCCCCGTGATCAATAATAAACCAGTGGATGTGAATTAGTTTTACGTCAATGTCTGATGGTTTCTTTTTTATCCCCCTCCTCCTTCTGACCTGGTATAACATCCCACCTTCTCTATATAGTTGCCGAAGTTTACTCTAAGCAAACACACAAATCTTAACTCTCAACTCCAGTTTCCCAAGGTCCTTAGAAGAACCAGCAAAAGGTTTGGGGCAGAGGATCTCAGGGGAGGGGATGTGGAAGATTAGGGCCAATTTCTCCCTGAGTCTGCAGAGGCCAGACTCTCCTGGGGGTACTTAGAGTGGAGCTGGGGGGGGGGGGTGTCTCACTTTTCTAGAGTTAAGCACAGTGCCTTCTTTTGTCTATTTCCTTCTCCTCTCTTCTCCTTTCTCTCTGATGAGTAGGCCTGCCTAATTTGCAGACTAGAAGGCAAGTTTAGGGAGTTGGGAGGAAGAAGAGTTTTCATCTTTGGGAAGCTCTTTGGGAATAAGGGATTAAGGAAGATGCCCACTCAGCATGCCTGTTCTCCTTAAAAGAAGAAACATTTTGAGCTGGTGACTCTGAAGCAGTAAAGTGACCTGTCAGGATGGCTTCTCTGTTTGTTTAGACTTGGAAAGAAGGGTGAAGTGGAGGCCAGAGGCCTGGGAGGCCCCCTTGCATGGGTAGGCCTCAAAGCCTGATTCCTAGAGATAATGAAGCACTTTTATTTTTTCCCCCTAACTTTTATCATGGACCTGCCAGGTGTTGAGAAAAGACACAGGGAGAGTCAGGGACCACCCCTCTTCCTACAGCTTCCCAGGTCCCCTCAGGGCTTGGGATAGGCAGAACAAGGCTGCCTGGTTGTAAAAAAAAATTTTTTTAATTGTTTCCTTGGGGGCTGAAACAAAGAAACAAACAACAACAACAAAAAACTGAGCTGGATTACCTGAATGATTAATTTAAGCCAAAGCCTCCAAAGAATTCTGGTCCTGGGGACCAGGCTCTGAGCAAGGCCTGCTCAAATTTTTGCTTGTTTGTTGGGAGAAGGTGAGGAGGTAGTTGGTGAGCTTCTCAGGCAGTTCAACCAAATTTCAGGATGGAGGGCTATCAGAGGTAGAAGAGAGAGGGAGAAGATATCTGGGGTAAGTAGGGGAGCCATGGATACCGCTGTCCTCTCTCCCCAAATTCTGGAGTGAAAGGCAACAGAAGAACCAAGTTATGAAAATCTGTTTGGTGTGCTTTGGATTTAATTCCTCTTGAAGGACTTGCTTGCTGGTACTTTGTGTGTGTGTGTGTGTGTGTGTGTGTGTGTGTGTGTGTGTGTGTGTGTTGGGGGGAATCAGTCCTGTAGGTCTACTTTCTCCTCCCTCAGTGGTGCCCCAGGGACAGCAAAACAAGCTGCCTACAGTGTGAGGAAGCAGGGCCAACAATTATCTGGAGTGATTTTATGTAATCAAGTGAATTAGGGGCCAAATCGGACTGTGGCTCCCATCATCTTGAGGCAATTGACTTTAGGGCAGGAAAAGGGGGTCTAGTTGTGCTTGGGGGAAGGGAAGGAAGGTCTGAGGGGTGGACCTGGGTGTCTTTCCCATCCTGTAAGGAAGCTAAGATGGAAAGAGAGGGGAAAATGGAAATTAAGATCCATAGTCCTTTCCTAACTTTGCTCATTTGGTTTCAGGGGAATTTATTCCCTGTCCTCCCTAAAGTGGAAGAGGTGAAAGCAAGGAGGGGAAAATTCGCTCTCTTTTATGTCTTATGCTTTTTCCTGAACTTGCTGAAGGGGCATGCTCTAGCTCCGGAAAAGCAGCATAAAAGGATTGGGACAGTTCTTTTATTTTTCCTTCTTTAGGGGCTTCTGTTTTTAATTCCTCTTCTCACACATACACACATGGTCACTCTGTCCTTCCTCTCTCTGTCCTTCTCTGTCTGAAAAGGGGAAACATCAGACATCCCTAGTTTGTAACAAATAAAACAAAACTAAACCCTCTTACATTTGATTTTTGGAAAATTTTGGCCTCTGGCCTTCCCTCCAGTGAGCTCCATTCTCTCCTCTTTCCCTAAAACTCTCCTTTGCCTTGGACCTGGCCACCTAGAATGGGATCAGGCTGGCTGGGAGGAGTAGGATGTCGGGTGTGGGGACCGACCTGGGCCGGGGCTCCTAGCTCCAGCTGTCTTGGTCCACTGGCTGCTGCTACAGCCTCACTGGGAAGCTGAGGGCCAGAGCTTTTATTGAAGTTGGGTTGAGCAGTGGGAAAAGGCTGGGGGGGCGGGGGCGGGAGGGGGGTCAGGGGTGGGGGGAGCGGGGAGGACGCAGCCCAGGTTCACGGGGAGGACACAGCATTTTCTCTCCCATTGCCTTTATATTCGGCAGCGCCTCTGACCTCTCCCCCACCCCCATCTCCGACCCTCCCAAGCCAGCCCTTGCTCAGCCCCTGGTCTCCAGATAGGATGCCACTGCTTTTGTAGGGCTGGGGATTTCTTGCCCCGAGTAATGGGAGAGGCAAGACGCATGAATGCCTGCTAGCGTATTGTGTGTCTCTCCAATGGCTAAGTAAAAAGAAGACGGGGTGAAAACGGCGACACCAGTCTTCCAAGGTCCTTCTCTCCAAGCACCAGGAGATTCCCCACAGGTCAAAAATCCCCTTGACATGTAAGTAGTTAGCACTGATCTGCTCTGGGGGTGAGGAGCACAGCAGTTTCAACTCTATCTCTGTTTGCGATTCAATTTTTATCTCAACTCCCGGTCTTGGGGAGGGAAGGCGGGAAATCCAATCAGGAGCGGAGGGCTTCTGCTTGGGAAGAATGGAGTTTCTGTGCAGAGTCGTGTACCTGAGGAGTGAAGAAACTTGGCTCAAAAAGGAGAGAGAGAGTCGAAAAAGTGAGCCTGATGGGAAGGACTGGGGAACTTTCTCTAAGGGCCTCTCGCTGCCACTTGTGTGAAGTTTCCTACAAAGTTTTCTCTGCAATCTGTGTATCAGCTTTTTTTGAGCATGGACTGGGCGGATTGCAATCCAGAGACATCTTCCTGCTGTTAGATGTATGTATATGTGTGTGTTTGGGGGAGTGCTAGGGAAGATAAACAATTAAGGGGTTCTCTGGAGCTTGGGGCCAGGGTATGCTCTGCTAGGCACAGTTTGTCTGCTTTTCTAAGATTAAAGAGACTGACTCCGAAGGGTGTCCTTGAGATGGAGGGTGCTACAATGGGGAGGAGCAGCGTGCTGGGGCAATTTCACCATCTTTTTCTCAGCTTTTTGCCCAGTCCTGGGGGAGCGTGGTTCACAAAGCCACTTCTCATGGTTTTCCACAGCTTCTATCTGGCACCCCACTTTTGGAGAGCTCGTTCTTATGAAAGTGTTCCCCTTTCAAGAAATCCTTGTCTGACTTGGAAAAAGAGATGGAGGAACCCCCAACTCCAGCAGCCATCAGTTGCCGAGGGAATATTTATTACCTCTCTGGATATCATTACCTAAATACAATTTTATGAACTTCCTAATCTGTTAGCCTGATTTATCTGGATCGGTAGGGGCCCAAAATAAACATTTGGGAGATTTAGTAGAAAAAAAACGTCTTTGCCTGTAACCAGTCTTTCTGATGGAACTGACCACCCCGCTCAGCCTGCTTTTTCTGCATCCCATCTCGCTAGCCCCATTTCAACTGTTCTCCTGCGGTGTGTGGCTGCTCTGAGCGTCCGAGTTTTAGCTGCTTCTTGAGAATTAAAAATGGTAGGGTGAGCCGTTTGAACCGGAGACCTAAAGGGCTCCCTCAGCCATCTTAAAATCTGTGCAGCTCCAGGAGCTCAGATCCCCTTTGGACTTGGGGAGCAGAGAGAAACCAAGGTCTGCTCACTGCCCCCCACGTCCAGGAGCCTCTTCTCAGGCTTGGCTCTCCCTCTATGCGTCAGGATTTTCCTGCTCTTCTCTCTGGTGTCAGCTCTGTAGCTTCTTTGAACACAGGATCCACCCAGAGGCCAAGCCCACAACCGTGCCAGCAGGGGTAAGGTCCTCTGCAGCACTCACTGTCTTCCAGCCTGCCGCTTCCTGCAGGCCCAGCTAGCTGATGAACTAGGAGGCAGGGGAGACAAGAATGGGTAGGGATGGCCTCAGAGTATGTTGGAGTGTAAATAGGGTTACACAGTCTAATAAATGGAAAGGGACTATTTTAAATTTCCAGTCCCCATCAGCAATTGCTAGATTCCCTAAGATGTAGGGTCCTGTAGGATCCGCTCTGCCAGCTGCCAGTGGTGATGGGCTATGGATCCAGCCCAGAGAAGTGTCACCTCTACTCACTCTTTTCTGACCTTCTCTTCCAGCATCAGAGATTGGGAGTGGGAAGTATATTTGAACTTCTGGGCGCAGAAACCCTAGATCACAGCGTATCTGAGGCACGGCCAAACAGCCCAACCCTAGGTTCCCGCTCCCGGCCTCTGGCTTCCCAGGAAGCCGGGAGTAAGACAGCAGGGCACAGAGCAACTGCCTGCATTCGGGCCGGGGCCGGGGGCGGGGTGGGGGGGGAGTGGGGGTGGTCACAGCTCCCCTCTTCGCAGCGGCCAGGGTCTGGAAGATGGCGAAATGTGACCAGCCCGGGCAAAAGCGTGGTGCGAGGGCGAGATGCGAGAGGCCGCCGGCGGCCCGGCTCCTCCTCCGGTTTCCACGCCGCGTCCGCTCCGGGTGGGTGCGGTGTCTCCTTCAGCTGGGTCACGACCCCGGGCTCGCACGGAGGACAATAGGGCGCGGGGCGGGGGCCTAGGGCTGCGTGGCCGGCCGAGCGGGTTCACTGGGCGGTGAACTCCGCTCCACCTCCGGGGACTCGCCCTTTAGAGCCCAAGCTCCCTTTGCTTCCCCCTATTCCACCTTCCAGAATAGTTTCCTCTGAGTTACAAGAGCAGGAAATGGGACCCTCTCAAGATTTCTGTGTGGAAGGACGGAGAGGAGAGATCTAGTTAGTAGTAAACATTCCCAAGCCGGGACTTGGTGACTCTGAAGAATCCCAGGTCATCGAACCAACAGTCTCCTCCATCAGAGGAATTCCAGGCAGACAGTGGGTCCTCCCCCCACCTCCACCCCAAATCCTAGGGAGAATTGCCTCCCTCTTCCCCTGGCCTTTGTCTCTGGATGTCAGGTTAGGATTAGGGCTCTTACGAAAGGGGGCGGCACCTTCTCCAATCTGATGGACGGGGACAGGGCTGGGTTATCCATGGGAGTGTGGGAATGAGTCACTTGGGAGATGTCCCCCAACCAGTTTGTTCTTGTTCTGAGGTGTTGCCCCCCTCCACTGATTGCCTGGCTCCTGTCTGTGACTCTGTCCCTTTGGGCGGTAACCCAGTGTTTGTAACTTTGTACATGTGGAGTCTTTCCACTCAGCTGGAACAGACCTTGGTAATTAAGGTTACAGAACAGGGGTTGAGTTCTAGCTGGAGGAAAGGAAAGCTGGGGAGAGGAGAAAATGGGCGAGGTACGGAATATTCTCCGTGTGCATTTGCTCTTCCCTTTAGCTGCCCTTCTCCAGCCCCCCACCTCACCCTTATCCTGCCTGATCGGACTCAGAGGTGAGATGGGGAGATGTGGGCCTCCCAGCTGGAAACCTCTCTTCTTGGACTCAGTCTCTCTGATGATTTTGAACCATTTTGGAATGTGACTGCCTCCAGCTCTGTCTGTCTGTCTGTCTTTGCTCGGCATTTTCAAGGAAGCCTCGCATTACTGCTGCTTTCTGTGCTCCGTATTTCCTCGAATTCTTGCTCCTCTGCCTTGTCATTTCCCAATAATCTGCGGGGACAATCCCCAGCCCCAGTGCCCCTCCTCAAACTCCCCTCCAACTGAGAAACAGGAGAGGAACCAAAAGGTAGGGGCAACAACCTGGGAGGCACAGCTGAGGTTCAAAGGTTTCTGGCTGAGCCTCCAGTCCAGGTCACTTTGGGGGCCCATCTGACGGCTCCAGAGTGGCCCCTCGGCCAGCAGCAAATAGAACAAGGTTTTATAGCCCGGGGCAGATGTTGGTTTAGTCTTCTCACCCGAATTGCCCTTTATCTCTCCTCCACCAAAGAGGCTCCAATCTCCACCATACCTTTGTTCTCTTTCCTTTTCCCCCTCCTCCCCCTCGGCTTCCTCCGTTTGATCCTGCCTTTCCCCCTCAAATTATTTCTTTAGATCTGGAAGCATCTGTTCCTGACTGCCCCTCCCCCGCACCTCGCTCCTTCTTCCCCCCTCCCTCCCTCTCTAGCAGTCAAAGAAGCCCCCAAATGGAGGGCCTCTGGCCTCTCGTCTGTTCTGCTACCCCAGAGCCCAGAGACCTTTGAGGCCAAACCTTGAGACCCCTCCCCAACCCCCAGTCCCTTTCATTTCATTCTCCCAGCTAGACAGGGTCCTGGAATTGCACAATTTGAGTCTTGGCCCCCAGGGAACAGTCTCTCCTCTCACTGGGACAGTTACCCATTAAATTCAAGTAAAAGTGGGGAATCTGAGGTCGAAGGGTTTGGTGCTGAATTATTTAGATAATTGCCCCAGTTCTCTGCTGGGCTTTTTTGGGCTCCAGATTTTGAACATACCTTCATATTCTGACCATAGAAGGGAGATGGCCTTTTCTAACCTCTGTACCTGGTCATTCTTTATCACCCTCTCCTGCCCCTTCCCTTGGTTGCAAAGTTATTTTCTGAGAAATTAGAATTTCCCTCAATCCCCCCCAGAATTCTGTAACCTAACTGAGGAGGCCAAGGCAGTGTCCACTGTACACATTGGAGGGTCTCTTTTCTGTGTCTTCCAAAAAATAAAAAAGACACCAAAAAAAGACTCCCTCACATCCTCCTTCTGTCCACTCATATCCAGGAACATGTGGTCTGCAAAGCTTGATGGAGAGGGTGGTAAACTTAATCAGGGTGAACAAGAGCCTGCCTTATTCTCTTAGTCCAGTTGGGTCTCAGTCCAGATCATTCAGGCCCAAGACTCTTGGACTCTGTCTGGTAGACCTGTCTCTAGCAAGAACCCACCTTATATTCCAGAGCACCAGACTGGAATAATCCCGAGGTCCTTGCCCTCGTGCCCACAGTTGAAAACTGGTAGAAAAGAGTAAATCCTCCTCCCTCCCTTCCCTCCAGCTTTGTCCTGAGATTCAGCCCTGCCTGGGATCCTAACCCCTCTTCTCTCCTTGAAGATCAGTGGCTGGCCAGGAGCTCCAGAGTCATGCTCCCCCGTTGCTCTGCCACTTAGTTTCTATAACAATGAGCTGCAACTGAACTACCAACCCACCCCTGACTGGTTGGGTAGACCTAGACCAGCTAGGGTGTTCTCTGGGGGAACCTGATCTAAGAAAGTTACAGGAGACGGGAGCCCGTATTTTGTTATAGCAGCTTTGCTAATTAGTCAGGATGGAAGAGGGAAAACTGGGGAGAGAGTTCCTCCCTGCAATCTATAACTTCACACAGCCCTTTCTCTCTGCATACGTGTTTACCTAGAGGTACACCCTCAAAACACGCATGAGGCAAGGACCTTAACACATTCATTTCTCCTGTTCATATATGCATGGGAGGTGAAGTTGCTGAAAGCATGCCTGCGTGTGTGTGTGTGTGTGTGTGTGTGTGTTGGAGGCTATGAGTGACAGAGAATGACATCCCAAGTAGAGCACCTATGAAGTAGGTGTTTTGACTTACCACTCATATCACTGGTGATAGAGGCTTTTGCTGTCCCCTATTCCCCATACACTGCTTTAAAAGGCCTGCCCGTTTGCTGAAGGCCATGTGGCATGAGGGGTCACTCTTGATCCTACAACTTGGCTCCATAGGCCTGGGGTGGCTATATAAAGAAGGAGGCAGGAGTCAGAGGCGTCTGGAAGATCAGATTCCTCGCTTAATACTCTCACTTACATGTCAAAGTTAAATCCAATCCACAAACATTTATCTAACCCTCCAATCTTCACTATTCTGCCCATAGGCAGGACCTGGGAAACCACCACCGCTACCACATAGCAGCAGGAAATGCAGAGTAACTACCTCCTACCAGTGTTCTTAATTGCCTTGGGATTAAGTGGATTAATGTACAAAAAGCACTTAGATGAGTGCTTGGCATACAGTAAGCTTTCAGTAAAAGTGCTATCTATTATTATTATTAACGATAATAGGCATTTTCTTAAGTGTTTACTATGTACCAGGCACTGTGCTAAATTGATTTCCTTCGAGCCTTACAATAACACTGCAAGGAAGTTGTTATATCCCCATTTTACACAAGGGGAAGCTGAGTGAGGCCCAGGTAGCTACTGATATGCCCCACTGGCAGAACCAGGACTCCAATGAGACTTGCCTGACCCCAGAGTGGGCGCTCCGAGCCAGTTCTTTGCTCGTAATGGACTTGGCACTGGCTGTTAGTATGGGACTGAGTTTGGCAGGGAGCGCTGCTGAGGGTGTAGGGACGGCACCAGCCTGAGGGCGAGCAGAACCTAACCTGGGTTTTGCTAACTTGGCTTGGTCTTGCCTCGACAGGTTCTTGTCTTCATCAACAACAGACTCTGACCCAGTGGTTCACAACCTTTTTGGTCTTAGGACCCCTTTACACTCTTAAAAACTATTAGAATCTCCAAGAGCTCTTTTTCTATGGGTTATACCTATCAATATTTACCTTACTAGAAATGAAAACTGGAACTTTAAAAGTATTTTAAAACAATGATAAATCTATTATGCTATCATAACTAACTTTTTATGAAAAAATAGCATTTAGTGAGAAGAATGTCACTGTTTTACATTTAAGCATATCTTTTAAATGTCTAGCTTAGTAGAAGATGACTGGATTCTTATATCTGTTTCTGCATTCAATTTGTTGTGATATATTGTTTGTTTGAAGTATATGAAGTACATAGCCTCATGCAGATACGTATTGGGAGAGAAAGGACTTCACAGAGCTCCTGAAAGGGTCTTTGGAACCCCCAGGGATCCTTGGACAACACTTTAAGAACCACTGATCTAACCAACTGAGAAAACCAGCAGAACTCACTTCATGATAACTATATCCGACACCTTTTTAGCTCTTTGATGGTGCTTCTAACTCCAAGACTCGTCATCATTTCACTAGTCCATGCTGTATTTGAATTGTGTTTATCTTAGGCAAGTTACTCAATTTTTCTATCCCATAGATTAAATTAGAAAGATAGATGATAGATAGATATGCATACATACAAATATTTATATGCTATGTTGTCAGTGCATATTCATTATTTTATTGTGAATATGTAGAGTAAAATATAGATTTATAGATAAAATAGTTTTTATGTTTAGCATAGTCTGACATGGGCAGCTTAGCTACTCATGTCAATCTTGTTTTTCCAAAGGGGAAACTGAGCCAAAGAGGAGTGATGTGACTTGCTGAAGATGAAATGCTCAGCAAGTGGTGGACAGGAGACCAGAACTCCTGTCCTCTGACTCCAACACTTGTGCTCACCTACTCAGGATCCCTCCCTCTGAAGACGTGGCTGTGTAACATGCACATGAAGGTGGCTGGGTGCCATGCGCTGTTTATGGAAGTACATGTGGTGGTTTTATTTATCTGAACATATCTATGTATGAGAGGAAAAAAAAATATCTTGTATCCCCTGAGTGTGAAGTTGCAGCTTTATTGAGAGGTACAAGGCACCAGCTTACCAATGTTTTCCCTTCCTCACCAAGCTCTCTGTGTCTGTGGTCTTGGTCTTGATCTATCTAATTTCAGGGACATTTCTTCCTTCCAAGTCCCCTGTTTGTACATTCTCACCAGGGGTATGTAGATAGCCCAATTCTTCACATGAGCACACAGAACAGGCACACCTGGAAGTGACAATCTGATCCCCTTCTTCTTTTTTTTCCTGGGCATCACGTGCAACACACCTTTTCAAAATAAGTGATCTACACGTGTACAACTAAGAGAAGGATAGCTGCACGAACTGAGATGTGTATGCGTCTCTGCAGATGCAAACGTGGAACCCTTGGGCGTCCATATACTTGTCTAGGTAAGCACCATGCAAATGTATGAGCAACTGGAACCTCAGTAATTTCATTAATCTGTTAGGAATTTATTCACAAATTCTATATTTTACTACTGCGTGAGGCTCATGTTTTATGCACGGTCCAATGTGAAGAACCCTGGGTGGGAAGCAGGCTGCTGGAATTCTAGTCAGAGGTTTCTGCTCCCAGTTACCTTAAACAAATCACTTACCCAGTGAAGGCTCTCCACTTCCTCATCCATTTAATGGGGGGAAATAATTAGAGTTTCAGCTACATCTCCAGATGGAGAGTGTAGTGGGGAAAGAATAAGAGATGTCTGCATGAATGTGATTCTTTTCTACTATGGAAAAATCTAAACAGAATGATGGAGAGAATAATATAGTCAAACACTCATGTACCCATCACCTCACTTTAACAATGATCGACCCACAGCCAATCTAGTTTCACCTAGATTGAACCTAACACCACCTCATATACTTTGAAGCAAATCCCAGACATCACATCATTTCTTCTGTGAACAATTCAATAAATATCTCTAAAAGGTAAAGAGATTTTCTACAACCTAACTACAATATGATTATCATACCAACCTAAAAAATTTCAGCAAAAATTTTTTTAGCTTTTAAAGCATGAAAAAGTTCTTAAAAAATGCACAACGGCTGACTTCCTTGTGCCTAATGCTCAGCGTTGATGAATGTCAGAAAGGGAAAATGAGGAGAATGGGGAGGAAAGGGTGAAGTTTCCTTTTGTATTTCCCTCTTAAAATCCCAGTGCACCTCCAGAAACTCCCCTCTACTCATTAGGTCCATTAAAAATGGACTGAGAGGGGACCCTGGAGGTCTAGATGTGCTAGAGGCAGCCAGAAGGGCCCTTGGAAGGTGCTGCAGACTTCATCGTGGAAGAAAATAGTTGTTGAGCCAGAGGAATCTGAGCAGAGGGCCTGCCCAACCATTCTCCAGCATCAGATTTCACCTTTGGCTTGCCAGGCATTTGAGAGATGTCTGAAGTCTCATTGGAGTCATTGATCTCCAAAGACATGCAGATACATGTAATAGCATCCTCATACAGAAACCCAAAAAGATATGCACAGAGGCACAGGCAAATCCACCCATTCATATACAGGTCATGTACAAACACATGCAAACATTCAGAGACAGATGCAAATGTACAAGTAGATGCAAACTCAGGCATGTGGGAAAACACAGAGACACAAACCCAAACGCTCTGACATATGTGAATATATAGGGATACAAAAACATGCAAGTCCTGGAAGAAAAAAACACAAACACCAAAACCCAGAGGCATGCAAATGAATGTTGGGCCATTTTTATTCATGAGCAGCTAACATGGTCAAGCCCCATTCTAGCTGGCTCCTTCCCTCTCATCCTATCAACTGGGCCAAATATTGGCCAAAGCTACAATCTGAGTCACATTCATGCACATATGTGCCTAAGAGAAGTCATCCCAAGGTCTTCCCACTGCTCCTGCCAGCACAAGTTTTCTATCTCTCAGCTCTCTCTCCCAGAAAGACAAGACTAAGAGTAGAGTGGCATGGTATGTATGTGTGCATGTGTCCATACGAACACATGTTTCTTTGTCCTAAAAAGTCAGCTTGGTGAGAAGGGGAAGGATGCTGGTCATGTACAGACTGCAAGTCACCTCAGGCTGACAAGGGAACATTGCTTTGCCTATAGGCAAAGCTGTAGGTTAGGCTGATTTTTCACTGAATTGATTGACCCAAGTGGGTGTTTTGGCATCTTATAGACATGACCTGGGAGTGCTTTCTCTGGGCCTGAGTGAGGCTGTCAGTTGTCTGGGTTTGATTTTTTTGAGTGAACTTACCAATCAATTCAAAGAATAACAGCGATGGAACTGAGTAGATCAGGTGGTTGACTAGGCCTCACATGGCCACAGAGTGATTCTAAGTCAAAAACGATCGGTGGGATCTGACAGTTTAAAAACAAGATCCATCAGTTAAGCAGAGATAAACCAGTGGGGCTGTGTGGCACTGTGTTCACCAAAACTAGTCAACTGACTAAAATGTTCTCGTTTCAACCAAGTTTTGCAAGATGCACCAGCAGCACCTGAGAGTCAGGGAACCCAAATGTTGTGTGCATTGAAAGTTGGATCTACACTGGCATTTAGGCGAAGAAAGGGCTGTGTTCGTGGCTGTACATTTGGAAGAATAAAGTTGTGATGCAAGGCTGCGTGTTTGATTTCATGAGTGCATCTATCTGGAGCTGTGTCTGCCTACAATTAACATCACTGGTAACATAGTAAAAGTTGTGTAGTGTAACCGGGGATTTCCTTTAGTATGGAATCACAGAATGTTAGGTATTGAAGAGACCTTGGAGACAGACCACCAAACACTGGGAAAAGGAAGTTTCTAACCAGAATCTTTGGCCTGGAAGGAACCCTGTGAGGTTAACTTGACCGTCTCAGGGGGATGAGAACTTACCTGGTGTGTTCAGAAAACACAGGTGTCTGACAGCTTTCATGACTGGCAAGTTCTTTCTTATGTATACTCTGCATTCCTCATGCTAAGCTCAAGCCTCTTCCCTTGCCTCCAGTCCTCAGAACTGGACAATAAGAGAGGTTTCTTTTGTTTGTTTGTTTGTTTTCCTTTGGAGCTTGAGGAAGGCTTGACAACATATTAAGGAAAACTTTTTGTTCAAGACAACCTCTTTCCTTACCTGAGGCTGGAGGTAGGATGTGAGAGGCAAAAAAAGGTGTGCTTACCCCTTTGCTCTTTGCCCTGAGACCTTCAACCCTTCTCCAGGTCTTGACAAGCTCTAGGGAGTGGATTGAGGTGAGCTGACATGTAATGTGGCACAGAAACAGGGTCTTCTCCTGCTTATTAGAGAGGTCCTCTAATTTCACAGAAATCACAGATGGGCTTCAGTGGGATTGTGGAGCATAGTGTGGGTATAAGGCATGTGTCCAAAAAGTGGCCATAACCAGGCAAGAGAGTCCACATTAACATGATGGTTGGTGCCTGTGTTCTCTGCCATGGAAAGCAAGCTCAGATCCTGGGTTTTGGAGGTAGCAGTTCCAAAAGTATTTAGCTGAAATGCAAAGCGAGCCAGTTGCAGTATGACATTGGGAAGAATACTCGTTTGGGGAGCAGAATACCTAGGTTCTGTTCTCTGTCTGAGCCTCAGTTCCCCTTCCTCTACAATGAAGTGGTTCGATTAGGTTATCACAAAGATCCTTCCAGCTCTGAGACTCTAAGCAAAAACTAGAGGATGCTGTGGGGCGGGGAAGGAATACTCTTTGTAGCAAATCAAATGATGGACTATGTGTCTCTGTGAACCAAACCAGGCACAGAAAACTCTCCATCTTCATTCCAGAGGTGGTGGGGGTTGGAGGAGTGGGGTGTTAGCTATGGTGTCTCCTCATTTGACGACTCAACCTTTCCTACAGGGCCCCTGCAGACACACCATGGGGAGCTGTCTCCCTTAAGGACTCTGCCCCTGAGGGGAGGGAGGCAAAGACAAGATGGGGCAGGACCATGGGGAGGGTGTCTGCAGGATGCCAGCAGCCAGGTAAGAAGGGAGAAATCCGCCCACTCTCTGCTTAGTTTCAAATATCAGAATAAAGGGATCCAATTTTATAGCTTTCAACTGAAGTTAATGGATAATGAGATGCAGGATCAGTCTTATGCAGTGATGCAGTTTAAAGCCCCTGGGAAGGCTCTGTTTTCCCCCTCCCCAATTATCCTGCTGCTGAAATGCCTTAAGTTCCACCATTAGGGCACATGGTATTAAGTGCAGTCCTCTGCACATCACATCCTTTAAAATACAAAAGCACCGCTGGGATACTTTATCAAACAAGGATAGAATCAGAAAAGTAGTGCTTGGGGGGGATGCTCAGGGAGACGAGGGGCTCTGAAGGAAGTGGGAACTCAAGGACTCCCCTAGAAACCTGGACTCTGGGTATATTTCCAGTCTTGGGAAAGGGCTGACTCTAAGTGGGGAGACTAGTCATCATGCTGAAAAAATCACAGAGGCTGCCAGGGAAGCTGAATTCAGGGAGATGAAAATTCTGAGTGTATATGCACTTGGATCGGCCAGCGTAGAAGTGCCTCGTGGAGCTGCCTCTGTGTGTCCAGAGGATGCAAAACTATTTCAGAAAAAAATTTTTTTTTTCCTTTCCATGGTTATCTTCTGTTTATTTAACCCAGGAGGCATGATTTGGAACTGTTAAGACCTAGCAGATGGGGAAATACACAGCCAGGGTTCAAACCTGGCTCAGCGACCTTGGGCAGGTGACTTAACCTTTCTGAGATCACATTTCTTCATCAAATTCAGTATAAAGCACCTGGCATATAGTAATCCTCTATAAATGGCAGCTATTATAGTTATGAGTATTGAGAGGGCTTCGTGACCCTACCCATGAATTGGAACTGAGTCACGGAATGAATGATCACCGCATTCTGAACAAATCAGAGGCCCAGACACTGATAATTCATGCATAATCTTCTCACCCGAATGGAATCCAGTCTTTTTCCAACTTAATTTGACCTCTCAAAAACTGGTGATAAAAGAGGAAGAAAGAGTTCGGGACCCCTCAAAGCAGCCTGGAAACCTTAGGTTTGGGGCAAAAATGGTCTTCCCCACAGACAGGATGGGTGGCTGCCTTCATGACATGGTTTAAGAAAAAATCATATACCACCCTCACACACATCTGTACCATGCCGCTTGCCATGGATCTGAAGTTCCGTCATGATAGCTATTTCTTTCCACCTGGGCAATGGTCCCTGCAGATCCCTACCAAAAAGCACACAATTTCCTGGGAGAATGTACATGTGAACACATTAGTTAAGGTTTCCTAATCTGGCTTTTACCCAGTGGATACCGGGCTGGGACTCAGGACAAGTAAGTTTTGATAGAACTGGGGATATGGAAAGGCCAGAGGGATACAGTGGAAAGTGTGGGCAGCAGAAAGACGTGAGGACTAGAAAGAGAAGAAAAGACACCAAATGGGCTATGGGACCTGCTGAGAATGTCAACTCTGCCACCTATGGTTTAGACAGGCTAAGAAGTAGATGCAATTCTAACTTTTCCAGTTCACCTTGATATTGGCTCTACGTGGCTCTTGCACCCTCCAGCCCAGACTGGCTTCTTTCCAGGAGCAATTTTGTACTTGGGCAGAGAGGCGGAGGGCTGGCCTCAGCATCCTGGTGGTCTGAGCAGTAACACCCAGGATCTCAATGACTGGCCAAGCAGCTCTGGCTCTGACCAAGCCTACTATGACAGCAGCTTCAGTTCCCCACCCTGGACTGGGGCTGAGGAATGGGTAACTAGGAGTGCACTCTGCAGATCACTGGGACTCCAGGGGGCCTTTTAGATGGTCCAAGCTTCTGGGTCTACCCAGAATCTGTCATCCAAAAACATGTCTGGTTTTCATTTTAATTATAATCTCTGAGAAGATAGGAATTTACATTTAAAAGTACAAAGAAATATTTTAAAAAGTATAACCACTGTCATGGTTATTTACTCAGGAAAAAATATGTGTATGAATATGTACGTACGGATAAATTTATATACATATGTGTATACAAACACACATATGTCTTCCTTCTTTCCCTCCTCCCTTCTCTCCTCCTTTTCTTTCCATTGCCAAAAGAGGCCAACAGACGTGTGGGGCCTGGAATCTCCGAGGTCTGGCCTGAACAGTCTGAAGGCCACTGACGTTGTTACATTTGTAGGACGGGTGACCCGTCTACACTTGATTCAGATGTTTTGGCATCGTGGCGTCAAGTACCCTCTCTAACCCGGTCTGCCGGGGGACCCTGTGCAGTCAGTTTCTGCCCCAAAAGAGCCATCAGAGAAGTTAAGAATTTGGTTCCTCCCACATTATCCTAGATACTTCTGTGATGTCAGGGAAACAATATTAATACCTACAACTCTCTGGGCCTCAGCTACTCCCCTCCCCGGCCTTTCCTCCTCCTAATTATGGGGAAACTTCCCTAACAGGGATGGAAAAATCTGGGAATGGGAGAGGAGAATTGGGACTGGGGAGACTGTCAAGCAGGTGTAAAACACCGGGAGGGGTTCTGTAAATGCCCCATCTCTGAGAGGGTGACTTTGTGGATGGGAGGAGAAGGAGCTGAAGGGTGGTAATTAGCTTATTATTGTCTCCCCTGGGTGTTGTGAGACTTCCTTAGGAGACACGTGAAAAAGCCGAGGGAAGACAATAAATACACACCTAATGATATGCTAAATAAATTATTATTGTTATTATTATGACTATTATTATAGCAATTGCGACTTGCTCCTTGCATCCAAGTTTCCACTAGAGGTGGGAATTGGTCCCCTTATAGCCAGGGCTCCACTGCTGCCAAGATGCCCCCAGACTCCCCCACCCTCAGGAATTAGTGGAGTAATTGGGCAGGGGAGACCAGGCTTCAGTTAACGGCCACTTGCCCGGTTTCTGCAGGGGAGCAGATAAGGAGCTCAGCAGAAACGTGTAAGGCCTCTGCCTGGTACCTCTGCTCATGAAGGAAAGCAGGAAAAGCGCTTTGCCAAGAAAGGCAGGGCTTATACCTGGGGAGGACTCAGTGAGGGCAAAAACCAGACCACAGGGGATGGGTCACAAAACTAAAGGGTAAATAAATATATAAATTAGGGACACCCAACCCAGAGATCCCAGGCTTCCCAGCCCCATATAATCCCGGCAACTGTCCACACTGTGTACGTGCTTGGCTGGGGACAGAGCAGATTGTTTTTAACAGCCTCTCAAAGGGGTCTGGTACCCAGAAACAGCTAAGAGCTATTCCAGCCCAGGTAAAGGGACCCAACCTCTCCAGGCTCAACAGCATATGGCCAGCATCTCTTCATTTCCTGCCTTTTGGCCAAAGACAATTGTTATTTGAACCCTGCAGGTTCTGCGGGTTACAGCAAACCACCTCCACCTCCTGGCCCGAGCCCAGATACCTGCCCAGAGTCCAGCTACCTGCCCAGAGTCCAGCTTAAGCAAACATACGCAAATGCAGGCCCGTCAGTTCTCTGTCTGCATTTCCATGGGGAAAGCATCCACCAACCGGGTGGGCATTAGGTGTTGCAGGGTGGCGGGGGTGGGGGGTGGGGGTGGGCGGGGGTGGTGGGGACCGGTTATCTGCAGAGGAAACTGTCAAAGGCTGGGGGACTAGAAATGAGATTCCAGGTTTAACTTGGCCCCCTCTCCGGACCTCAGTCCCTCACCCAGACACCGGGCAGATGGCCTCTAAGGGTCCTTAGGAGAAAAAGGAACCAAATTTGGGAGGGTTCTCCCTGCTTCAAGCCTTGATGCGATCCCGCAGACCTGGATCCTCGCAAGATGGGGAAACTCTGAACTTGCCTATCTCACCCCATGCCAGTGACTGCCTGTCCCCAAACCCCCAGAAGGAACTATTCTGCAGGGACCAAAGCAAGGGGGAATTAGGACAATTAAGAAATAACTATATGAAACAACCTGAGCAGGGGGTATGACTGGATCAGAAAATCTGTGAGCCCTTTTACAGTTAAAAAAATTTTTTAAACATTAATTCTGATCAGTTTGGTAGCATCCCTGGGGCAGGGCTGAGGCATAGAGGTGTTTCCTCAGCCTGGCTAACTGCCTCCACTGATTTATGTTTGTTTCATTTGTATATTTCTTAATGGATCAAGTCGGGGGTTCCTCTTTGGGCCCCTCAGGCCCACTGGCAGCTCCATCCTAGCCCAGGTCTCAACTCTGGTTTAGTTTTAATATATTTGGGGGTCTGGGAAACCAGGAGACTGAGGGTGGGGGGCAGAGCCTGCCTTGCCCCCTCCCCTATTTCCTGGCTCCAGATGCCTCACTCCACCCCCTAATCCCCATCTCAGGGCTCAAGCTACCATCTTGCCCTGGCACTAACCACTGGCCCCACCAGAGCCCACTGCAGCCAGTGACCACGTGATCCCCCAGCCTGGCTCCAGCCTTGACACCGGGATGCCCTAGCCTGTGGTGGCCAGTGGTCAGGGAGGGTGAGACTCCCTCCGCCAAAAGCTTTTGAATTGATTGCCATTCAGTTTACTGCAACAAGTAGTCATATGTATTGGACGACCCCTCTGTGGCAGGCAGCAGAGAGAGTCCCTGCTCTGGAGCTCCATTCTAGTGGGCAGGGGTGGGAGGCTGGCTCTTGGCTTTTAACCCCAGCAAGGGGTCTCCACTCCCTTCCCAGCATACTAGAGATCTTGGAAGCCCTGCTGGCCACTAAAACTAAGCGGGGAAACGCCTTCACGCAAACCATTCAGCAAAGATGCCTGTGACTCCCCAGTTAAAAAAAATGAAGTGGGCTTGAGGGTGTCTTTTTCCCAGGGGATGGTTGGTGCAGGAGAATTGTGGAGCCTGGGCTCAGCGGCACCTGGAAGGGGGCTGGCAGGAGAGCCATGTGGATGTGAGTAGCAGAAGTGAGGGACAGAGGTTCAGGTCCCTGCTCATTAAGGTCAAATTCTCCCTATAAAGGCCCAAGGCAGGGTTATTAGGGAGCTGGAGGGGCCCCTTGAAACCCCAATTTGGGAAGCAACAGAGAAGAAGTGGTCCAATGGAGCAGAATTAGGCCCCTGAAGCCCAGGCCTCAGAGAAGGGGGGATGAGGAAGACCTTCCCAAACTCCTATCAGAATAGGCCCAATACTGGAAAATTCATCCCTCAATCCACCAGGGTCCCCAGGGGCACAGGAGACCCAGGCTAAAGCAAGCTTTATTGGGTCACATTACCTCGATTTTCTGGCCATATTACCAGAGAACAGAAGTGGCAAAAGTGCAGCCCACTTCCTGCCCTGTCCCTCCTATATTTCTTCATTGCTAAAGCCTACTCTTTGAGACCCCAAAATTAGGGTTCAGGAGAAATGCACCAGGATTGCGAGAGGGGCTGGGCGGTAGCCGATCTTTGGTGCATTAAAAGCCAAACCGAAGGCCCTTTAAGGCCTTCTCCCTCCCTCCCTCAGTGGAGAGTATCTCTGGGTGGTAGGACAGTTCAACGCCTCCCCTTCCTTAAGACCCATGCCCACCTGCGCCAGCCCCTCACAAAGCTGGCTCCGCTTTCAGTGGGTGCCTGCTGTTTATCTCTTTCCTCCCTAACTATCTGTGCCGAGCCCCAATCTCCTTCCTTCTGCCTCCTCTCCTGGAGGCTTCCTACGCTCTGTCTACCCTCTTGTAACTCCATCCTCCATAAGTAAAGAATTCTGGTAGCTGGTTTCCTTGTTGGCCAGATACAGCCTCTCCGTTGGCCCTCTGGAAACATTTCCGTGAACAAGTCTCTCTCAGCCCCTGCATATAAATATGCCTGTACAGAGATAGACTGGCCTAAGCCCAAATACACACACATCATGAGATAATTACACCCTTATATACATACAGATATCTCTATAGAGTTATATTCGCAAGTGTCTATAACTCTAGCGAGATAGCAGCATGTACATATAGGACTATAATTACTTATGTCCATTTTTATAACTATGCAGTTATAAATAGATATGCCTATATATAGTGATAATAATATAGAAATATCTCCATAGCCATATATGGCTCTAAGTGAATGCTCTAACTACACTATATCACAATCAATAAGTATATATCTCCTGATACATAATTCCAGTGATATACCTTTATCTATATAGCTGCTCAGAGATATTAATCTGTCAGGATATCAAATGTCCATAAAGCTGGATGGCTAGAAAAGAGTCGTATATTTTCCCATATATAAATCTGCTCTTACAACTACTGTATATGCACAAATACAATGGAAATAATTATATTTTCCTCAAACATAAATCTGTAAATACAACCACAGCACCATTTAGGTATGGTTAGAGATAGAGCAATATTTTCTAGACGTCAGTCTGTCAATAGAGCCACCAGTGCCTCCAAACAGAGAGAGTTATAGTGGGAGTTATAAATAAACTCTCCAGACAGGAAGGGATCTGTAGAACTAGATGTAAACAGGAATCTAAGCCGCCTTTCTTCTTCTTCTTCTTCTTCTTTGTAAAATATTCCTGATGAGCGCACGGTGCAGAGGTGCCTGGGCACTACTATTTTCCCCCCAAAGAGAGCTGGAGGTTGCTGGACTTGGGGAAACCAGGCAGGAGTTGGTCGGGGGCAGCCCAGAAGCCCCTTCCGCGTCAGTCTCCCGGCGGCCGAGAGCTCGGGCAAGTGGAGAGGGCCTAGGGGGAGAAAAATGAAGCAGCGTCTGGCCTGAATCACTGTGCCCCAGCTAAGGCCCCAAATCCTCGCACCAGGGAAGCCCCCGACCGGGAGACGGGGCATCCGAGCCGAGAGAGCCAGGAGGGTCGCGGAGGCTGGGAGAAGGGGACTGCAGGCCGGACCCGGGAGGCCGAGACCCAGCGGGGTCGCCCACCACCGCCGGTGCCCAGCCCTCCCAGCGCCCCATCGTCCGGGGCAGCTGCCTCGCTGGGCGGCTGCCTGGAACCCCAACCTGGGCCCTCTCGATGCGCCCCGCACTCAGCGCTTCGACCGCTGTTCTTTCCTTTTATTGTTATTTTGCCCGATTGGTTATCACAGTGTCCTCCACCGCGTGTGGTTTTCAAATGCGAGGACGCCCAGGGGTCTCTTTCGAATTTTTGTGTGTCTACATTGGCCTTAAAGAAGTGTCTCACACTGGCCTTAAAGAAGTGTCTCAGTGGAAAGTTTGCTTCTCGGTCTTTTTTCTGATCAGATGGGTCACCAGCTGCTAAAAAAGAATCCAAACCTCTGACAAGGTTTGTTACTTAAAAAATTTAAAAGTTCTCACGTTCATTTGTTATGATCATTTTATTTTATTTCTCTTTTAAAAAGTTGGCTAATTTACATTTTTATATTTCCTGTTTGATTATTTTTTTTGGATACAATTATTTTTAAAGGGAGGGAATTTCGTTAGACCCGAAACTGTGGGGCAGCTTCCTTCCCCGCGAGAGTGTCCGTCGCATCTCTACACGTATGACTCAGTCCTCCCCCCAACACATAAATTAATAAGATTATCAGCAAATTGTACCTGGATAGAATAAGGTGGACGTGGAAGGATCCGGGACCGTGATCTTCTCATCCTTTATGGAAATCCGCTCCTCTCCAAGCCCGAGAAGGAAAATTCAACGCGCCTCAACCCCTCCCTTCTTTCTCTCACTCACTCTCTCTCTCTTTTTTTTTTTGAAAAGACCCCAGGAAGGCAACTTTCCCTGGGCTACTGGAGCCCCGACCTCGCTCTCCCCTCTCTCCGGGCGAGGCCATAAATGTTTTTAGATCTCTGCCCGGCGGCTGGTCCTCCCGGGCACCTCGGCTGCTCTCCGGGCCTGGACCCCGGCTGTGGTCGTCGCCTCATCCCTCTCTGCCCCTGCAGGGCCTGACCCTGCACGCTTGCCCTCCTCTTTAAAACAGGGTCTCCAAAGAGCCCCCAAAGCCACTAACCATCCCGGTATGGAGGTTCCTCCCCTGATCGCACAAAGCAAATGCCGAGAAAGAGAAGCAGGACAGAGCGGCCTCCGGGCTCTCCTTCTCCTCCTCTGGCCGGAGGACCTCATCTGGGGAGGGGGTTCCCCAACCCAGCCCCCCAAGGGCATAGGAAGAAGCTAACTTCCTTCCTTCCTTTCTTGTCTGCCCTCGGTGGCTGTGATCATGATTCCTTCCCCTGTCCCCTCCTCGAAACATCTCCTCTTGCATTTTACTGTTATCCTGCTAGGGAGGGACTGTTAACTACGGTGTTCATTATTTATTATTATGATTGTTGTTAGAGGTCTGTTCACCGGGTTGGGGGGTAGGGGACAGCAGCCTGGCCCAGAGGGAGGCCTGCTTGTCACGCGTGCTCGTACACACACACACACACACACCCCTAGCGTGGTGCACACACTCACAGGTATATGCCCACAAATGCCCGCTATATTCACAGGAGGCTGGCATCTTCCTACCTCAGCGCACAAACACCACACTGCCCACGCACACCAGCATTCAGGCGCAAACACCACCCCCAAACCGATTTCAAAAGCCACACAACGCGCTGGTAAGGAAAGGAAAATACGGAAGAACCCACTTGCAGAAATCCCTTCTCTCCCACAACCTGGAGGGGCGAGTCAGGCCTCAGTCTCTTCCCCCCAGTCTCTCTCTTTCCCTCTCTCTTTTTTTTCTTCTTGTTTACAGCTTCAGAGAGCTCAAGGCCCATAAATCTTGAGGGGCCTACAGAGGCAGACCACATTTGTATGCATCGTTAGGACTCGCTAATACCTAAGCCCATTAACGAGCGTGTTTGCGCGTGGTTTCCGGTGTGTATTAACTTATAGTTAAATTCTGGGGAAAGGGCATTGTGAATTAACATATAACAAATCCATCAAGGGCTTTTGTCATATCAGATTAGTCAGCTATGGGTTTGGGGGTGCGGGTTGCCTGCGTCGGGGGGCACCCACCCTCTAAACTTGCTGGTGCAACCTGAGGGTCTAGGGGAAGACGGGGTGCTCCGATCCCAGCCCCAGTCATTCAGATCCCCCAGGCCAGCCGCTGCCCACCTGCGGGACGGTGGATGGCCAAGGGACCCGGGTCCGGGAGGTCGGCGCCGGCGGCGGAGTGAGGCGGACGAGGGGAGGCCCCGCCGGCGCGGCCTGTGGTTATGCTGGGACCGCTCAGCCCGCGGCTGCTGGGCTGTCTGGTTTCCGCTTTGTGAGAGAAACGAGAGGAGAGGCAAGTGGAGTCGCTGAACTTTAATTAAACCGAAGAGAAGACAGTGGGGGGAGGAAAAAAAAAAAAAAAACGATCAGAGAAGGAGGAGAAGGAGGCGGAGGAAAGGAAGCGAGTCCGGTTCGGGAGATCTCTGCGAGGGCCTGAAAGCTGGGCCTTCTGTGAAGTTCTTCCTTTTCCCCACCCCAGCTTCTCCGCCCTAGTCAAGGAAGGTCATTCCAGCCCTCTTTTAAAAAGAAAGGAAAGGCAAAAGGAAAAGAAAGAAGAGGTAAAAAAGAGAAAATCCTTTGTAATTACAGGGCATGTTTCAGCCAGGTGTTCCCGGTTCCAATGACTCAGATCCTATTGGAACCCCAAGTATCTCTATAATTGGCCTGTATAGACAGAGAGGAAGGATGCCCGTTCTAGAGGGAGGATGGAGAGTGGAGGGTCCATCTCTTGGGGTCCTGTAGAAAATGCCAAAGACAAAACCAACTAAATTATTCTGTCCGTGTGGATCTAGTTGCCTATTTAAATAAAGCAAGCGGGGCGGGGGGTTGGGGGGCGGAGATACACGGCGGCCGGGATGGAGCGGGCTGGCGGGAGAGAAAACGCCCCCCTCTTCCTTTGCCACAGCAGCTCAGGGGCCTCCCCGGCTGGGCTCGGGAGGCCGCGCACAGGCCGGGCCGGGGCGGGCCCGGGCCGGAGCGGGGGAGGGTAGGCGGGGGCGGGCCCTCCTCGGGCGCTGTGAACTTTAGCTAGGCCGCCGCTTGTCAGCCCCAGAAAGCGTTAAAGGTGCAGCAGCCCGCGCCAGCCTCCGCAGCCGCCTTTGTACGTGTGATTTATGACTTCAATCTTGGTTCACCGAGAGTTCACACGGCTTTCGCTGCTGTTGAAGGTTAAAAGATGGTCTTCGCTTGACAAGTGGGACTATTGAAAATTCTTTCTTCTTCGCTTTTTTTTTTTAGAAGCGAAGAGCGGAGGTTCAGGAGAGAGAAAAAAAATTTGGGGGGCGGGGGGACAGGGGTTGCAGGTGGGGAAAACGGTAAATCAGGAAAGTTTGCCCCTCTACGTTTAGGATTTTTTTGGAGCTAGGACTTGGGAATACGCTGGGGAGGCGCGTGGAGACTAGGAGGAGCTAGGGAAAGGATTTTTGGGGCATCTTCGGAGGCCAAAGGAGTGACATTTTAAAAAACACAACTCGTGCTTCCACAGTTAATTATCTGGATAACCTGGATCACACCTAACTGATCCTCCTCTTGACACCAAAAGTAGGGCCAGGGAAGGAGAGAACTTGGGGCGAAGAACCGGTATGCTTGGCTGACCATCCGCCTTGCCTGTAGCAGCTTTTCAAGGGCACCCTTGTACCCACAGATTTGGAAAAGGGTGCTTTTAGGTCCCAATTTTCCAACTCCCTTCATCCTGTAGATGTAGCCTCACGTGCATATTTGACGTCTATGATGAAGCGGATGGGAAAAGTCTAGAACTGAAGTTGGAAGACCTTTCTAATACCAGATCCCTGTGGCCCCCAATCCACTCGCTCCTTCTTCCTTCCAACACTTTGAAGAAGGTGGGTCCACTGCAGAGATGGTGGTCAAGGGTCTCCTAAGGGCCAGAGATAAGGCCCCTTTGTGGTCTAAGACATTGAGTGTTTGGAAGAACAAATCTCTCCTCCTTTTCAGATTCCCTGAGAGAGAGATGGAGATTCTCTGGAGCTGAGAGTTTCTGAGCAGCCTTTTGAGGTTCCTTTAAGATTTTTTAAATCCCCTGAAGTGGGAATTGGGGGCTGTGGGTGTTGGGGAGGGGAGCAGCAGAGAGCTGGGTCTGGTGCTGGGTAGGCCTCCCTACCCCTGTTTAGGGCCCACCACCATGATTGATGCCATGTAGATGTCTTCTCAGGAGGTCAGAATCAGCCTCTCTAACCCAGATCCTGGAACCAAGGGCATCCACACTAGAAGAGGTGCTCCCTGCTTCCCTTCTGTCACCATTTGAGGGCTCCTAGGCAATCCCCAGGAGAAGGGAAGGAAGAGGGAGGAGAGTGGGAAGATGACCACACCCCCTGGGACACCCGGCGCCAGCCCCTCCCACACCCCATATATAAACAGTACAACCGGCAGCAGGGAACAGAGAGACCCCAGAAATCCAGAATCCAGGTTCTAAGGTCACTTTGGCACGGATGGCCCTCTGGCATCAAGGCTGTGTCGCACTGTGTTCAGAGGCTTGGGGTGGGGAATAGCTATTGGGAGGAATCAGCCCAAGAAGCTAATGAATCTCTTCCGGATTTGGGTTGGGAAGCAGAAGAATGAACTTAAGGGCCTCTAGAGGTAATGGCTGCACTGAAGTCCCCTTCCCACCCCCTCCAACTATGTTCCTCCCTGGGAAATATTAATTCATAATTGACTGTTGCTTGTGACCATTGTCCTCCAGTGGGCTCACCGATTTCCTTCTCCTCTGTGAAACACAGGGCAGCCTCTGTTAGCCCCTGCCCTCAGAACAAGCAAACTGAGGCCAGCCCCTTGAACTCGGCCCCTATGTGGAATGCTCGCCTCATTCCCAGTCAAGTCACGTTGCACCTCATAGAGTATTTGCACTCAATAAACCACCTCCCATGAACTTCAGATTTCAAAGTGCTTTGTAGGCTTGGCTCCTAGAAAGACAGAGTGGGGACTGGACGTGAGACCCCAACAAGGGAAGCAGCTTGGCCAAGCTTCGTGTGGAGACAGGGATTAAGGCCTAGTGGCAGGACTCCCAGGCTCAATGCTCAAGCGATCTGGGATCAGGGATGGGCATTCTGCCTCCCCTGCCCTGAGGGGTTGCTGGCCTCCCTCAGCCCTCTGGGGACCCCTGAAGACACACCAGGCTCGTTTTCCTGACCTCCTTTTCCCCCCACCCCACTCCCCTGTAGGAGGCACACACCCTGGGGTGGTTAGGGGTTGAGAATTGGAATCCGCCAGTTGTTTCACATCTGTAATGGCCTAGAGAGGGAGAGAACTGTATCCCATGAGATAATCTCCCTTTAAATCCCTGCCTGCAGCTCACCTCCCTCGGCACTGAGACAGTTCTCTTCACCCCCTCTTCCCTTCTTACCTGCCCTCTGAAAATGCCAGTGGGGAGGTCGAGGCAGCTCCCACAGCTGCACCTCCTGAGGGACAGAAGTAGTAAATGAGGAGGAGGGTTCAGACCTCCTACGTCCCATGACTTTTCCCTCTATTCCTCAAACCCAGCTCAACCCCTTCATATCAGGGCCCTCCCTCCTTCCTCCCCCAACTCGACTCTCTCTCATGGAAAAGGAGCCTTCCTCCCTCCCTGAGGTGAGGGCTGCTCTAAGAACACCACCACCTTCCATAGGACATCTGGGGACCCAACCCCCAGGAGAAGCCAGTGGCCCAGCCAGCACATCACTGCTTCCTGCCCCCGTGGAGTGGTCCACGGGGTCATCTCAACCACGATCCCAGAGCTCCCTCGCTCTTCCTCCAGGCCACCTCAGTGTCCCTGGGTCTCTCCCAAGCCAGTGTCCCTAGGAAGCCCATCCACAGTGTCCTCTGGAGCTGGCGAATATATTTTAATTTACTGTTTGACGGCAAATAAAGAGACCTTGGGAAAAAAGAGAAGGAGCAACTGTGCCCAGCGTCCTCCCCACCCTCCCCTCCTCTGGACATTGGCTTTCTCCACGAAACAGTGCACTGTTGTTCTTGGACAACCATTCCCCACCATCTCCTTTCGAAGGGTTTGAGTTTCACCCTCCGTTCACCCCCATTAATCACCCCAGCAGCTAAACATCACCCAGCCCCCTCTGGCCCTTTCTCTTCTTCTTGCCCTTAGTATTCATGGCGGGCATTCCTTACTGCTGTGTGCCTCACAAAGACCCCCTCCTCCGACACAAGGTCCCTCCCCCTCTCCAGCCACTCAGGCCGGGTGGGCACTACTCACCGGTCCTGCGGTTCTCACTGCCAGCTCCCGCTCCTGGACCCCATTCCCTCACCACACCTTCCTTCAGGTACCTCATCCCATCCCCACGTACCCTGTCCAGTCTCTCCCACCCATCACCACTCTTTCCTTCCCCATCCACGTGTAGGCCCTTTCTACACTTTTCCCTTCCCCTCCCCCAAGATATTCCCCTAGGCTCTTCAGATACTAGCTTTGAAGCACTTCCCTTCCAGCCTTGGGAAACTGAGAGGCAGCGAGCGTAGCACAGTGGCTAAAAGCATGGGTTTTGGATTCAAATCCCAGATCTGTCACTTGCTGGTTGTATGACCTTAGGCAAACTACTTAACCTCTCTTAGACATCCATAAAATGGACACGCCCACTGACCTTATGGAGCTGTTGTGTAGATCAGATTAAATTTTATTTGCATAGACCCAAGCATTCAGCAGGAGCTTGATAAATGGTACTTATTAATATCAGAAGCTTCTTGTAAAGGGAGAAAAGGATGCTTTTCAGCTTCCAATACAATTGCCTCCTCCAGCATCTAAGAGGGAGGGGTAACAATGACAGAGTCTTGCAGATAAGCAGGGCCCTGGACCAGCTCTCTAGGTTCTCATCATTTGCCGCACATTGGAACCCCCTGGGGAGCTTTAAGAAATACTGATGCCTGGGTCCCACCTCCTGAGATTCTAATTTAGTTGGTTTGGAGTAGTACCCAGGCATCTGGACTTTTAAGCACTCCTCAAGTGATGCTAATTTGCAGCCAGGTGTTGAGGTATGGGCCCTAGGATACAAGAGGTGCTAGGAGGGCTGCCACGTTGCCCTTCTCCTCTTTGTTAACCGGGAGCAGAGCGGGAAGGATACTCAGCCAAGCGCTTCTTCTCAGCGTGGGGCCGCATCGGCAGCCACACTGCTTCAGGGGGTGGGGGGCTGTCACTTAGGATTGGCTTCTCTTAAGATCGCAGAATTTCAGACTCCCATCCTTTTCGTTTCCTCCAACGATTGGGATTTATAAAGGGGCCACCCCAAGAGGAAACAGGGGAATGGACAAATTGACCTCTTCAAGGTCCCTCCCTCATCAGAAAAGTATATGATCCCCAGACCACCAGTGACAGAGGCAGAGGCAGCTAGTGGGGAAAATCTGTAGTTACATAGTAAATGGAGTTTCTACCGGGTTGCTACAATAATAGGCTAAGCGATTAGGATACAAGTTTCCAGGATCTTTTCCCATATTTCCAAAAAGATAAATCAGCCCCGGGAACAGAATCTGCATATTGTAATTAACTTATAAGTATTTCATGCTTGGTGCAAACTTTCTCCTCTTCTATTTCATGGCCACAAACTTGAGCACAGAGGAAACCGGGGAAGAGGACTGTGAAGGGCGGAGGGAGGCCCCACGTTGGCTTTGGGGGAGGGAGAAACTGTCTCGGCCGCTTCTTTATTTACTTTCCTCCTGTTCCTTTAAGGAAACATTGCTCACCTGAGAAAATCGGGTCCCAGGTGGTAGAAGGTGTGACTTGGGCTTCTTGGCTTCAGCCCTGACCTCCCCCGGGAGAGGCCAGTCTCTTGTGACCCTGGGGCACTGGGAGCCGCACGCTTTGGAGTCCAAGGACCCAGTGTTTGAATATAAGCTTGGTTCTGCCATTTATTAACTGGTTGGCTTTAAGCAATTTACTTAATTTATCTGAAACTCAGTTTCTTCTTCTGTAAAACAGGCATAACAACCTCTTCCTCATAGGGTTGCCTGTGCCCAGTAGTATTCTACGCGATAACTATTCTTATCAACAGTAACACTTCATAATGGTTAATCACCCCATTGCATTGCCTTGCATTGTACCCTGTCCCTTGCCCAACCCCACCCCAATGTTTAGGGCACCTAAACAATGAATGCCTACTGTGAATGGGGTGAATATCTCACCTCATTTAATCAACACAACAACCCCGTGAAGGGAGTATAGAATTATCCCTATTTATTATCTGTGTTATGCAAATAAGGGAACTGGGGCCTGTAGCAGTTAAGCATCTAGCCCAGGGTCATCCAGGGAAGTGCTTAAGAGCATAGGCTCTATGGTCTGACTGCAGTTTCAAAGTTGGGCTCTACCACTTAATAATAGCCATAGGATGTAGCGTAAACTACTTAACCTGAGTCTCAGTTTCTTCATCTGTAAATTGGTACTATTAATGGTACCTACCTGGAATGTAATTGTGAGACTTTTTTTTTTTTTAACTTATTTACTTATTTATATTTTTGGCTGTGTTGGGTCTTCGTTTCTGTGCGAGGGCTTTCTCTAGTTGCGGCGAGCGGGGGCCACTCTTCATTGCGTCGTGCGGGCCTCTGACTGTCGTGGCCTCTCTTGTTGCGGAGCACAGGCTCCAGACACGCAGGCTCAGTAGTTGTGGCTCACGAGCCCAGTTGCTCCGTGGCATGTGGGATCTTCCCAGACCAGGGCTCGAACCCGTGTCCCCTGCATTGGCAGGCAGAGTCTCAACCACTGCGCCACCAGGGAAGCCCCTAATTGTGAGACTTAATTGTTAACTGCACGGGCGGTGCCTAGCTCAGTACTGGCACATGGAGGTGCCCAGCAAGTATCAGTCATTGTCATCATGATCTCCTCGGCAACTCGGCCCTCGTGTCTCCTGCTCTCTGGTGCTGCTTGGAGGTTAAGTGTGTGAGGTTCTCCACAAGCCACAGAGCTGCTCTCTCATTAACTCCCCCTCTCTCCCCACACACACTTCAGTACCCAGGACTTGGGAAAAAGGACACTAAACAGATTATGACTCCATTTCAGGAATTAAATCAAAACTCAAGACTAACTCAATTTGGCTTCCGACGAGAGGGAAAGGTTAAAAGGGAGTGAGGAGGCGTCTGGGTGTGCTCTCAGAATTGTAATGGGTTCTGGGTCCTTGTTGCCAGCCCTCTGATGGGCCCTTGCCCAAGGGGGATCCCCTGGGGTAGAGAAGCGGAGGAGCCTTAGAACTCTAGGTCACCTGGAAGTGGTGAGGGGGTGGGAAATCATCCAGGAACATTTCCCCAAGGGAGACCCTCTCCTCACACCCCTCAGTCAGGATCCCAAGACTGGATGGGACTGGGGCTTAGATGGGTAGGTGGGCCTTGAGGCTGTCACCTCCTGAAGTGATATCTGTGCTGACCTGCTTCTCCCTAAAGACATCTAAGCATACTGATATTGTTAGACAGCCCCAAACACTATGACGTGTGTACTTGTACAGACATATAGTAGGCGTGTGAATATCTGCCCAGCTCTCATTCAGCTTCGTGAATTAGCCCAGATTGCTCTGAACACCGTGAAGGAAAAAGTAAAAATCGATTTCTACTTCAGAGAGAGTGGTAACTTTCCTCAGTATTTTCTCCTTTGCTGTTGACACTCTCCATCCAGGCTTAGAAAGACCACATTTCCCCTTATACAGAAGGGGAAAGTGAGGCTCAGGGAGATGGGTAGCTTGAATCAAACAGAAGCGGTGTAGGATCCAAGGATGAATCCCAAACAGAAACCAGTGCTTTGGGGGAGACAGGGCAGGGAAAGCTCCTACCTCAGCTTTCCCCTGGAGGCCGCAGGCCGCAGGCCTCCCCAAAGCCCAGTGGGATGGGGACAGCGCCTGGGAGGCAGTCGCTCCGGAGGGGGGCACTCCGGGGCTCGCCGAACAGCGGGGCCTCGGGCGAGAGCGTCGCCAGCGCGTCCTCATTCTGCGATTACTGTCAGGGGACCATCCATCAGCGCCGCCCAGGACGCTCGGCCAGACTGCCCGCCGCCCGCCCGGGTCTCTCCAGATCGCATTAGCGCGGGGAGAGGGCGCGCTGCGGCACCGGCTGCTGGGAGAGGGGCGGACCGGCCACGCTGTGGGGTGGGGGAACCTGGGCACCGCGGGGGGGGCCGCTGCGGGGGCAGGGCAGAGGCCGCTTTAGGGCCCCTCTCCTTCCAACCTCCCGGCTCTGGCGTCTAAGGTCGAGAAGGGGGCGCTAGAACCGGGGAGCAGTGGGGGAGGGGAACACAAAGGGCTCCAGGGAGGGGGCCAGGTAGTGGGGGAGGAATCACCAGAAACAGAAAGCGAGAGAAACACCTGTAAAGGGGAAAACAGGAGGAAGTTGGTTGGGAAGAGGAGGAGATTGAGAAGGGGAGGGCAGAGAATGTGGGTTAAGTGGGAGACAGGGACTTAAAGGGGAAGAGAAGTGAGGATGTAGAGTGAATCGGAAAGGAACAGGTGAGAGAACAGGGAAGCAGGGGTGAAAAACCTTAACCTAGCGCACCCCCCTCCTTCTACACGTGGAGAAAGTGAGGCCCAGAGAGGAGAACCCTTATCCAAAGACCCACTCCAGCTGCTGGTCCTTCAACTCCTGTGTTTTGGGTATTTGCTGCGTGCGGGGCACGGGCTGCTGAAATGATGCAGGATCGGTCCTTTCTCTCCAGAAGCTGCAGTCTTTTCTGGGTGGGGTGGTAGAGGGGCTGAATACCCAGCAGAGCTCTTCCACCCCCAGCCAGGTGGGGTTCCCTGCACTCAACTCCCCTTGCCCTCTGCTGTTGCGCTTATCTCCTTGCGGAGTGTGGCAGGTGCAGAGAAGAACCCCCTTCTGTCTCCACGGGACTCCCCAGAAGCTGAGACAGGTGCTTGAGAGTTTGGCCAACTCTCCCACAGCCTTGCCTGCTCAGTTTGTCCTCTGGGGATGGGCAACCCCCACAGTGAGATCAAAGCAAGCAGAATTGAGGTTGAACACAAAGAAGTACTTCCGGGTCCCACTGTCGGGAATCTTTTTTTTTTTTTTTTTGAGGTACGCGGGCCTCTCACTGTTGTGGCCTCTCCCATTGTGGAGCACAGGCTCCGGATGCGCAGGCTCAGCGGCCATGGCTCACGGGCCCAGCCGCTCTGCGGCATGTGGGATCTTCCCGGACCGGGGCACGAACCCGCGTCCCCTGCATCGGCAGGCGGACTCTCTACCACTGCACCACCAGGGAAGCCCCGGGAATCATTTTGTTGCTGAGGCTGTAAAGCAGCTGTCCTCCCCCAGGGGTGGAGTTGGCACCATCTGCCAGGGGAAGACTTGTCCCCTGAAGTCAGATTCCATGGTCTGCCTTGTATGAGGCTTGGTGCTGGGCATGTTGGGGGTTCCAGAGAGCCTGGTCCCTGTCTATGGGGTTTGCGCTCTAGACATGAATGAACTGACATCTAACTGGCCTCCTCCCCATTCCCTGCCAGCTCTGCAATATCATGGAATTCCTGTATCCTTGGCAACCCCCAAATCATCTCACCCTTCTTCCTGCCTCTGGGAGAACTGAGTCTGGGTGGTTCCATCTAACCCTCCCCAACTTCTCTCCTTAAACCTGTTTCCTGACAATCAGGAAGTGCCTCCTTATGTCTAAACTTGACCCCTCCATCACCATGGTCCATCGTCATCATCATCACTTTGATGGGATTTTGTCATGACCAGGGCTGAAGCAGCGCATTCTTTCTACAAACACCCCTCCTTCCCAGTGATACCCAATCCTCAGTGGCCAGGCAGGGAGTGGGGACGGCCTCCTTTCGAGAGCTCTGGAAACTTCTCTTTCCTCTATCTGAAACCAGCTCCTATATGCTCTGAGGTAGCTGTTGTTGTTTTTAAGAAGGGGTCATCTTCCTCCAAAGCCCAGGTTACATTTAGAGGAAGGCAAAGGTGAGGGAGTTTCTAATCCCAGCCTTTGCCTGTGCCCATCCCCAAAGAGGCGAGGGGCTCAGGAGAGGAGAGAAATGAACAGAGCTGGGACTTGAACAGATTCCCTGTCCCCCCTCCCAGCCTCAACTCCCAGGGTTGGGGTCCCTACAGGACAGGAGAAGTAGATACTCTTGAAGCTCCAGACTAAAAGTCCATAGATGAATTTCAGCATTATTCCGTCTTGTGGGCAAAGTGGTGCCCTCAGGACTCAGCCAAGTGGGAAAAGCTGGGAAAGAGGCTGTTTCTGCAGCTACTGACACTTTATCCAGAGGAGGATGTCAGCCTCACCCCAGGAGCAGTGCTGGAAGCTGAGAGCTTGGGAGTAGACAGTGAAACAATTCTTCCAAGGGCATGCTAGTTGAGGGGGTTGGAACGCCCAGGCCAGAAAATCATCCAGGGAAGGAGGCCTTGGCAATAACTCTCTGTGTCTCTGCACTAACTCCACATACATTGTCTCATGTGATCCTCAGTGCGGGCTTCAGCGCCTGGCACAGAATACATGCTTGTTGTACAAATGGATGAATGAAGAGCCGTGGGAGGGAGGTCACGATCCTCAATTATAGATTAAGAAACAGAGGCACACAAAGGTTAAACGACTTGCTCAAGGTCACGTGTCTCACTGGGGCAGGGCCAAATTTCAGGGGAGAGCTACTTTGGTGGTCGAGGGTGCTGGAGAGGAGGGAGGCAGGAAGGGAGGGAATAAACGATCAGACCCCAGACCAGGGGACAGAGGAGAGCTCCGTAAACAGATGACTCCCTGGGGAAGATGACATTTCAGACCATGCAGCTTTAGAAATATCTCACTGGGCTTCCCCGGTGGCGCAGTGGTTGAGAGTCCGCCTGCCGATGCAGGGTTCGTGCCCCGGTCTGGGAAGATCCCACATGCCGCGGAGCGGCTGGGCCCGTGAGCCATGGCCGCTGCGCCTGCGCGTCCGGAGCCTGTGCTCCGCGATGGGAGAGGCCACGACAGTGAGAGGCCCGCCTACCGCAAAAAAAAAAAATCTCACTGAAGGTTGACTGGTAGCATATACACAGCCCTGCAAATAACATGGAGAGGGCAAGGGGGAGACTGGGCCGTTGAAGACCAGGAGAGGAGGTTGACACTGAGAGTCTGGACACATGACCCTGGGATCTTTGATTGCCCCTGAACACTGTGTGACATCAGACCAGCCACATCCCTCTCTGAGCCTCTAGAGAATGGAGATACCAGATGAAGAGGAGGGTGCACGTGGGCAAGAAGGGTCATCATCCTCAGGTAGCAATTGCAGGCATCAAGTTCTCACTTCCCTGGATCTTTTTTTTTCTAGCTGTGTTGGCTCTTTCTTGCTGCATTAGAGCTTTCTCTAGTTGCCTTGAGCGGGGGCCACTCTTTGCTGCAGTGTGTGGGCTTTTTATTGTGGTGGCTTCTCCTGTCGCGGAGCACAGGCTCTAGGCACACGGGCTTCAATAGTTGTGGCTTGCGGGCTCCAAAGCACAGGCTCAGTAGTTGTGGTGCATGGGCTTGGTTGCGCCGTGGCATGTGGGATCTTCCTGGACGAGGGATCGAACCCGTGTCCCCTGCATTGGCAGGCGGATTCTTAACCACTGCGCCACCAGGGAAGCCCAGAGGTACATTTTGTCCCCTCTCCAAATCCCTAACTTGGAATGTTGGCTTTTTGTGTGTGTGTGTGTCTCTGCCAGGACTTAGTTGCAGCATGTGAGATCTAGTTCCCTGACCAGGGCTCGAACCCGTGTCCCCTGCATTGGCAGGCGGATTCTTAACCACTGCGCCACCAGGGAAGTCCCTGGATCTGTTCTTTGTTGTTATTATTGTTGTCGTCGCTTCTGTCTGATTTTAATTATCTTATTTTTTTTCGAATACGAAATACGTGTACATAGTTGAAAACTCAAGAGACATCAAAAGTTATACAGTGACAGGTAAGTTTCCGTCCCACGCTCAGGACTACCAGGCCACCCAAGTCCTCTCTCCATTCTAACCGCAGTAGCCACTGTCTTGTAGAACCCTCCAAAGATACTTTCTACATCTCCTGGCTTGTACCCTGGCGTCACCACAAAGCTGAGCTGAGAACTGAGGTTTGGGGAAGAGGAGTAGAGGGACACACCTGGGTGGGTGGGGCCTTGGAGGACCAAGTACTTTCAGTTTCCGCTCCCACCCTGGTGAGATGGCTGCATACCTGAGCAGCTCAGAAGCCTTGCAGGTCACAGGGTGTGGTCAGGGGTCCAGGCAGAGGCAGGAGTCCTCTCCAGGGCTCTAAGCCCCCACTCTGCCGTCCCAGGACCCTCAGTGTTCGCCTGGCTGAGGTGTCACCCAGTTGGGTCCTGCTTAGGTTCTCCAGAGAACAAGGCTCCACATCTTCCTTCTACTACCTGTTGCACTGTTGGGAAGTCTTCCTTGATGTCTAACTCCAATTCCTTCTACTTTCGGTGTAACTCATGGTTTTAGCTTCCGCCCTCAGTGGAGATGGAACGTCCTCTTTGAGATGATGGTTTTGCTCCCTCCCCCACGCTGACATACACAATAACGTACACCCTCCCCCGACATTGAAGGCCTCTGAATTCCCATCCACCTGTCATTTCCAACCACTTCATTCTTGCCTGGCACATCCCTTTGGTACTATTATCCGAGAGTGCACTTTGGTCACTGAAATGATGAAATCCCAACATAAAGCCGAGTCTTCCACCAGATTCAGGGGGTAAATGCAGGCTAGACCCCTTGCCAACGGAATTTCCGCATTTTTGGTGATGGTCTAGCCCAACTCTTGCACTTGTGCCCATCACCTTGACCACCCCCCCCACCACAGCCCTCATTCATGGCCTACAGTGGGATAAGGCATAGGCGGACCCCAAGGCTGGGATGGCCTCCCCTGCCCTTGGCTCCATACCCTGCCCTGGTTAAACCTCATCCTTTTCATTTACTCATTAAGCAGTCATTATTGAGCACTAGTCTCGGTTCTTGGGATACATCGGTGACCAAAACAGAGAAAGACCCCTGCCCGTGTGGCGTTTATGTTTTAGCAGGGTGAGACAGCTAATAAACAATACATTTATTAAATAAGTAAATTCTATTGTGTATTAGGTGGAAGGTATTACAGAAAAAAATAAATCAGAGAAAGAAGGATCAGGATGAAGGGGAAGTCTGCAATTTTAAATATGGTGGTCAAAGAGGTCTCAATGAGAGTGTAGTATTTGAACGAAGACCTAGAGGTGAGGGTGTAAATAAGCCCCACAGCTGTCTTGGGGAAGAGAATTTCGAGCAGAGGGAAAGCTGGTGCAAAGGCCCTGGGGCAGGTATGTGCCAGGCAAGTCTGTGGAACCTGGAGGCTCGTGTGGCTGGAGTGGCGAGAGCAAGGAAGTGGGAAGGGATGATGTCTGAGAGCTAATGAGGGGCCAGGTGACATAGGACCTCCTAAGCTGTCTTAAGGAGTTTGATTTTTATTCTGAATGAAGCGGAGAGGAAAGATATGATTGGACTGAAGTTTTAAATAGGTCTTCTGTCTTTTGTGTTGAGAATGGATTGCGGGGGGGGGGAAGATGCGGGGAGATCTGTTGAAAGGTTCTGGCACTAATCCAAGTGAGAGGTGAGTGGCTCGGACCAAGGTGGCAGCAGCTGACATGGTGAGAAAGGCCCAGATTCTGGATTTGGTGACAGTTTTCCGTTCTTTGGCTTCCATCCTCCACTCTCTTCACACCCTCTCTTCTTTCCTAGGTTGTATGTTTTCTCTTTCCTTGAAGACGGAGAGCTCTCTGGGGGCGGGGTCAATTCCGGCCCCGAGATCTGCCCCAGCATCCAGGGCAGTGCTGGATCTGCCCCAGCATCCAGGGCACTGGGGCCTGTTGACCTTGCAAAGGTCAACAGGCCCCAGTGCTGTTCAGGAAGAGGCTGACAAGCAGGGCAGCCTGGCAGCCCTTCCCGGTCCCAGGCTCCCTGAGCCGAGGGGAGGAGGCTGCTGTCTCTAAAGAGGATGTGATGGACAGTTATTGAAGGCACTCAGCTGGGGTCTCCACTCCAGTCTTAATCTGAGCTGCCCTCAAGGAAATCATAACCAGCTCTTAAAAACATGTTAAGACCAAAGCTGGTGTGTGTGTTTGAGCAGTGCTTCAGACAGCTGCTTAATACTGGGGGCCTCCAGGCCTTTGATTCCTCCACCCTTCACCTGGCCCTCTCCCCCCCATCTGGCTGGTGTTTATCTGCCAAGACGTTGTTTAAATCACACTCATTTCCTATAAACATTTCACTTGAAATGCTATCCGCTGCTCCAGAAATTCATCTATCACCAGCTCAGGGCTGTACTTGAGGAGCCTCGGGGTGATGGCTCCCCATCTCTCTTCTGTCCCCCATCATCCCTCCTCCCTGACCCATATTCTCAGGTTTCACGCCATAAGAACAACTTCCCCTCAGTGTAACAGCGCACTTAGTGCCAGGATTATTTATAACAGTTGAGATGGCAACAGGCTACAGGGAACAGCCCAGCCCATGGACACTGTCTCTTGCAAAGCTCAGTAAATGGACCTGGATTGCTGTTTACCACCTGGCGTCTCGGCCTTCTCTGTGTTTCCTGCTGGCTTCAGGGGGACATGGGTGGTTGGGGGAACAGGGGCCTGGATAAGGTCAAGGCTGTCCTCAGAGTTTATTATAAGCCAGGCCCCAAATAAAGTGACCCCCTCACTCTCCTTCTGTCCCCCGCCTCTCTGTTCTGGCCTCGGGCCAGCTCTCCTCTTGAAAATTAGCTGCTCCTAAGAGCTTGTTCTCTAGCAGGGATCCCACAACCTCCCCAGGAGTCAAGCTGGGGAAGGCATCTAATCTGGATTGGAATGGGGGTGTGGGAGGCTCTGGGGTCTTCTTCCAAGGAAAGGTTTGAATTGGCTCTACTCGGGCTAGAGTGGAGGCAGGGGGTTGGATGAATTCACTTCCTGAAGACAGGAAGCTTTCCGACCATCTTCCTCCTCCCCAGCTGTAACAATTCACTAGTTGTCCTAATTTGAAGGCTCTGCTCGCGTTTGGGGCTGGAGGATCCGAACCCGTTGAATGGCTCCTCTCCCAATTTCATTTATTTGGCTAGAGTCACTTGAAGGAAAAGCATCATTAGATCTCCTAGTCCTTCCCGCAGGCCTGATCCAACCCCTCCCCAGACACTGGGGCACCTCCACCTCCTTCCCTCCACACCTGTGACGACTCACTGCACTGGGGAGGCTCCCAGCTGAGTTCCAGGGAGAGCCCAGGTGAGAAGCTTCTAGAAGGTAGGGAGGGATCAGGGTTAAACCCAAGGTGGGGCAGGCAAGGGAGCGGCCCCAGTCTTTGGGGGTCAAGTAGTATCCCTTTACAAGCCAAATGAAGAAAAAAAGTTCTAAGGGGAACACATGACTCCATAAAATAAAGGGACATAATTCGGAGTGATATCTAATTTATCTATTGAATGCCTCCTACGTACTCTTTTATCACTTAGATGGACAGAATATAATTGGTGCGCTGAACGCCATCAATCTCAGGGCCTGGGCTTCCTGTGCTGGCTACACCTATTACTGTCAGATTATGACACTGGAATACCAAGATCAATGACATTTTAAATGTGCTCCAGTTATGGGCAATTGCTGACAATAAAAACAGTGACAAATTGATGAAACTTGGGCAGCGATGATCTGGTGTCAAAAATAAACCATAAATAATCTGCTTTCCAAACTGGAAGAGGTGCCTGGGACTCCAGCTTAGGGGGAAAAGGCCCAGGGACAGCAGAACCTTCCCACTCACAGCATCTTGGCCACTCAGGAAGCCCCACCTGCTTTCGCAAACTCCCTGCAGGCTGCGAGGCCCCGACCGGAGATTCAGAGGCAGTCTCGGGTCAAAGCCTGGAGTACCTCTAGAGAGAGTCCCCATCACCGAGACTTTGGGAAGTGCCTGTGTGTGGCTGCCAAGACAGGGGCCACACAAGTTCTCCAAGACATCAGCGAGTGGCCTTGCGGGATCCTGCCCACACTGAGAGATTGGTGGCCGAGTCACAGAGTCGGACTTAGTTAACATAAAAGCTGGGAGACACTTTGGTCTTTCCTGGTGGCGCAGTGGTTAAGAATCCACCTGCCAATGCAGGGGACACGGGTTCGAGCCCTGGTCCAGGAAGATCCCACATGCGGAGCAACTAAACCCGTGCGCCACAACTACTGAGCCTGCGCTCCAGAGCCCGCGAGCCACAACTACTGATCCCGCATGCTGCAACTACTGAAGCCCACGCGCCTAGAGCCTGTGCTCCGCAACAAGAGAAGCCACGACAATGAGAAGCCCGCACACCGCAACGAAGAGTAGCCCCTGCCTGCCGCAACTAGAGAAAGCCTGCACTCAGCAACAAAGACCCAACCCAGCCAAAAAATTAAAAAATAAAAAAGCTGGGAGAGACTTTGAGTCTCTTCCCGTGGAGGGTCTGACTTTGTCCTCCAAACTGGCTGGCAGAGGGGCCTGCATCCTCCCTACTCCTCCTCGACCTGCCCCAGGCATTCTTCCCCCAGGTCGCCACCCACCCTGCTCATCTCTTTCCAGAGAAGTTTGGTGTCTTTCCTCAGGGAAGGCCTTTACGCAGATGTGTTCTGGGTGCCCAGCAGCAGTGCAGCAGAAATGAGTTAGAGGCATGTTCCTTTCGGGATCATGAAGAAGAGATGGAAAAATAACATGGAAAAAAACAAAACCAAAAACACCCCCAAGCCATGATGTGTGTCTCCTTCTCTGGTTTTGACTTACGTTAAAGGTTTCTTAATGAAAGGGAGCTCCAGGCCTGCAACCAGCAGAACTTTTGGGGGGGTTCATTAAGACAGACCCTTCTCCAGTTCCTTATTTTTGAGGGATTGCCTTACTTTGTAGTTTCGCTCTCACACATTTCCCTCATTTTAATAACCACAACTTCTTAGTATGGATACTACTGCCAATACTATTACAAGGTTTACTATTGGAAAGCATTTATTGAGCAACTACTGCATGCCGAACTCTGTCCCAGGTGTTTTACACCTAGGGTTTTTAAATCCCATAGCAGTCCTATGAGGTGGATGTCATTTTCCACATTTAGAGGCTTAGAGATTTGGTGACTTCCCTGAGATGACATAGTGGGTAAGCAGCAGAACAAGAAAGGAATCTAAGATGTAGACTCTAAGGCTCATTTTTTCCAATGTCCTCCTCACAAACCATTTTCATCCCATTTTACAGATGAGGCCCCAGAGGCTAAGGGGCTCCCTTAAGAACCTAGCTAGTCACGGACAGAGCTGGACCTAAACCTGTCTTTTCTGACTCCCTCTATACCATATCCACGCTCTTTCTAGATGTCCCACAGCTGTCTCCTTCTTCAGGAAGCTACTACTCACTTGGCCAGGTGCTCCAGCCTTGGCCCCTGGAGGCGGCAGGTGGCCACAGTCTGCTTGACTCCAAGCAAGCAGAGTCTGAATCCTCACTCTGCCACTCGACAGCCATGCGACCTTAGAGAAGCCGCTTCACCTCTCTGAGTTTCAGGTGGTTGTGAGAATTTAAGTGACATAATCCGTATAAAGCATTTGCCACCAAAGCCTAGCACGTAATAAGTGCTCACTAAATGTAGTCATTAGCGATATAACCTGGGACAATGGCAGGGAAGTTTGATAAATGAAAAAGGCAAACAGAGAAGGGACTTACTGGGAGAGAGGGGCACACACGGAAGCATTCCTCACCTGGGGTACAGAGGCCGCATAGTGGGAGTATCACAGGACGCATAAGAAGCCTCTCTGAGGACCACAGAGGTTCTTTGATGGCAAACATCAATTTTTATATGAAGCCATAAAAAATATACTATGTAATAGAATGCAAAATTTGCATAATTTTAAAGCTAAAACTTAAGGCCTCAAAAGAATTTGGTCCTCAGTGAGGGCCCTTCAAGCTGAGCCCCCAGACCGCTGGGGTCCAATTCACTCCTCTCTCTCTAATATCAAAGGGACTTTGGGAGAAAAGTTTGAGAATCTTTATGTCAGGGACAGAGCCTGGACAAGAGCCAGGATTTCCGACTTGGTCATGCTTTAAAAGAGCAAAACAAACAACAACACCACTATTTCCACTGTTTAACCTTCAAGTGTATCATTAAGGACATGAAGTATCCAATGTAAATTTATGATAACTTATTTCTGATTCCTTCCTGTTTACTAATTACTGGCTGAACCACTAACCATCAACCCAGTGAATAGTCACACTTTATAGAAGGTAGCAAAGCAGAATACTTAAAATTGGTTGTATTCTTAAGGAAAAACCCAGAGACTGCCTGTCACTTTGATGGACAAAAGCCTTTAAGTTTTGTGACCGTGGGAGGGATTTGCCCATCCAGGTCTCGTGGACCCTTTCCTCTCTTGATCCCCACTCTAGTCCTCTGTAGGTGCCCTCTGTTGGCCCAGCCTTGGGGCTGCCCAGGGTTCAAGGCTTTCATGTTCCCAAAGGGCCTTGGAGTGGCCCTTGACTCATTAGAACATCCACAGGACACACCTACCTAGGGCTCTGTAACCAACCCAGCAGTAGCCACCACCATGGTTAACTTCTGGTCTTTATAAAATTTTGTTTTCTTCTTAATTGTGTAAGTAATACATGCTGATTATAGAGAAATGTAAGAGTCCAGATAGGTGAAAAAGAAGAAGAAAGAAAGTCCCCAGAGCTTCCCCACTAAGGAAGATCCTCAATTTGCCCGGCAATTACGGGACTTTGGGAACCGTGCTGAGTCTCCCCCTGTTTAAGGTGGAAGTCTACATAATGTGACCCTCTGTTCAGGGTGGGGATTCAGGGAGGTGGTATTCTGCAGGTTGTGTCGCTCTGATAAAAATCAGAAGCCTGCCCAAGTTCATGGTGGAAGGGGACTGGTCACAGCCCAGTTTGAGGATCGTTAGATTGGTCCTCGGGTGACTCTAGGGGTTGGATACAGGGGACGGGGGGCCTTCCCAATGGATCCCACCACCCCTTCAAATGGCAGACTCATGGAGAATTGGACAGACCAGACCCTGGCCAGCCCTTCCAAGATTTTTCCCTACACTTACTCCACTACTTCATGGCATTAAAAATTGCAAGTACTCTCAGGAAAGAAAGTCAAGTGACTTAGATCCATGACAGCTCCATTTCTGAGAGAAGGAAGTGCTTTACTCCACCAGATCAGACAAAACTAAAATGACTCTTTGGTCCCAACCCCCAAGAGAGGGGCAGTGGGGTTGGTAAAATCATTCCTGCCCCCAAACCCAGGAATGATGGGGGGGAAATGCCACATAGCCATACCCAGGTCCCAAAGAACTCTGAGGCCAGGTGAGGGGCTGAAAAGAGGAACAGAGACAGATAAGGATGGAGCCATGAGCGGCCAGACTTAGTTCAGGAGATTGGTGCTAGGGGCAGGGAAAGGGCGGGGCAGGGAAGGCTTCCAGGGGAGGGGAGTGTGTCAGAGGAGGAGAAAAATAAGACTGAGCAGGGGACTGGGTAAAGGTGAATTGGCAGAGAGGGTGGGTGATGGCTGGGACTGGGGCAGGAGTGCGGGCTGAGGAAGGCAAGGGGTGGCAGCAGCTTTGGGAGGGTAGCCTTTCGAGGTGATGGTCAGAACTCTGGATCTTAAGAGCAGGAAAGCAGGTCATATTTCACATCTTTCTCCAAATATCAAGATTAGATCTGGTCAAGAATAAGTCCCTAGGAAGCAACTGTGAGTGCCCCGCCCACCCATCTTGTTGACGAGTAAGGAGTGAGAGCAAAGTTAGGAGTGTGGGCATCTGACAGGTCTTTACGATTCTAGAAGCACTTATTACACCTTCTTCCTCCTCCTCTGCCTTGGCTAATGGGCTGTGGGTACCCACTGTGCACAGGGCAGTGAGACTCTTGTGGGTAATGCAGAAGCTGGGTCCTGCCCTCCTGGCCTTCTGAGGAAACTGCTCTTTTAAAATTTGGTTTGTTTTTTCAGCCCCAGCAGGACTGAACCCTTCCCCCCTCCAATCTCTGGGTCCCTCCAATCCCTCATAGCCTTCAATCCTGAGAACCGGAAGTCTGGCCTGCTTCCTAACATCAGCCCTTCTGTGCACCACGACCTCATCGCCTCTGGCCCAGAAAGACGACTTCTCGATACATCTTTCCCTGCAATCCAGCTTCTCCTCCTGGGACCCTTGTCTTGGAGGCTGGCACCATCATTGGGTCAGTCACGTTGGGCCAGGAATCTGGGAGTCATCTTGGGTTCTTCTGCTCCTAAAACCTCTCTGATTCAATATTTATTGAGCATCTTCATTGAGGCAGGCCCTGTTCATGGTGCTGAAGACCAATGTGTACAAAACAAATCCCTGCCCTCGCCGGCTTGCAGATCAGTGACCTAATGTGTGGGTTCTACGTTCGGAACATCTGTTACCCTCTTTCCCACTGTTATCATCCTCGGTCCTCCGCGTCACTTGGAATCCTCTGCTTGGTCGCCAGAGTGATCTTACAAACCCAGATCTACCCTTGTAATGCTTTGCCAAAAACCTCAAATGAAGACTTAATTTTTAAAAATTCAGAGTGAAAAAATCAAGTTGTAAATTATATCATAAGAGTTGGACAGTTTTTCAAAAAGCACTGAAGCAATATAATATGCTATTCTTGGATCTATGTGTGTGGTAAAAAATACAAAAACAAATTCATGATGGTGGGGCCTTTGATAGGAAGGAGAATGGTACTGGGAGTGGGGTAAGGGAGCTTCAATTTTATGTCATGACCTGTTTATTTTCTTTTTAAAAACTCCAGAGCAGGGCTTCCCTGGTGGCGCAGTGGTTGGGAGTCCGCCTGCCGATGCAGGGGACACGGGTTCGTGCCCCGGTCCGGGAAGATCCCACATGCCGCGGAGCGGCTGGGCCCGTGAGCCATGGCCGCTGAGCCTGCGCATCCGGAGCCTGTGCTCCGTAACGGGAGAGGCCACAACAGTGAGAGGCCCGCGTACCGCAAAAAACCCCACAAAAAAACAAAAACAAAAAAACAACTCCAGAGTAAAGTTGAAGAAATGTTGATAGTAGCTTAATAAAACCTTAAGTCTGGATGGTGGGTACAAGAGTGTGACATTATTCTATTTTTTGTGTTATAAAAAAACTTGTCAAAATTTAAACCATAAAATCCTCAGGGGTCACTCACTGTCCCCACCTGTTTAGCCTAACATCTTGGGCCTTCATGAGCTTGTGCCAACCTCCTCTCTACAGTGAAGGCAGTTCCCCAGAGATGCCACAGGTGCCCTGGCCCCTGGGCCTTCACCCAGGCCTCTCTCTTCTCCCAAATGGCCTTTCCTGATTTGCTACTTCACTTCTGCCCCATAGCAAGCTGGTTAGGACTGGGGAGGTAGAAACATTATGAGGAGGATAATTCTTTCTTGTCCTGGTTTGTATTTAGCTGCAGCTGGAGAGACAGTTCACCTGTTTCTTTTTATTTAAAATCTGGTTTATTTCAAAACTGTTATCAGTGAGGGGGAGGTGGTAAGAGTAAGACCCTCCACAGAGCCTTCCGGCCCTCCAGGCTTCCCAAATAACCCAGCCTGGAGGCAGAAGCTTCCCAGTAGAATAGAGAAAAACTGATAACCTCATTCCCTGGTCTGACTCTGTTAGGATTATCGTCTGGCGTTCCCTGCTGTTGGAAGAGCTTCTTTAGAGCAAGCCAGAGCCATCCCCTGCCTAGAGGGAAGAAACTCAGCCTGAGCCTGATTTGACCACAGCTCCTGGTGGGATGCTGAACAGGCACACAGACTGGCCCAGAACACCCTCCCGCTCCATCCTGCCCCAGATTGCCATGCATTCTTTGGGATACATTTGGCATTGCCTCTCCCACATCCTCCTTGCTTCTGCCTCTCACAGACCAGGGTAAGTGTCCCTCATATGCCTGCCCTGGATCCCTCCCATGGCAACTGTCCTTTCCCCTTCATAGCACACATCGTCCTGAATTCTAACTGCCTGTTATGTACCTGCCTCCTGCATCAAGTCTTGCTCTCCGAGAAGGCAAGGATCAAGTCTGTCTTGTTTCCAGTTGCAACTCTGGCACCTGCAACTCTGCCTGGCTCATAGTAGGTGCTCAATAATTTTTCTGAGTGAGTGAATGGTCTCCCTCACTAGACTGTGAGCATCTTGTTGGCAAGGACTATGCCCTGATCACCTCTGGATCCTCAGCACCTTACGTAGTTCGTGGCACATAGTAGGTGCTCAATAAAGACTTCCCTGTTTGAGTGACTGGACCTTGGTCTCTCCCCTTACAAGCTAGGTAGAGGGAGAGAATCTTTTCTTCTCTCTCTCTCCTCCCCCAACTGTGTCAGGGCTGGTGGTTAAAGCTGTGGGGCCCTCCCTGCCTTCAATGACCATATATTCAAACATTCTAATGGTACAACAGAAAGTGGTGACCGAGTCCCTGGATCCAGGCATCTCTCCCACGGCCCATCCCAAATAGGGGTGGACTCCTTCAGAGAAGGGGTGCTTCAGGGCCCCTCCCCCCTCACTTCAATCTCCTGTATCATCGAAGAGCCCACTGTCTACCCAGAATTCTTCCTGCTACCACACACGTCTTGTTTCATCTATTCTTGGGGAAGCTGTGCTGTAGCCAGGCGTATCTATCTGCTCCTCAAGGAGAAATAAAATATATTGGGTTGGCCAGAAAGTTCCTTCAGTTTTTAAGTAAAAATAAAAGACACAGTTTTTCATTTTCACCAAGAACTTTATTGAACAACGTAGTCACCGTTTTGTGCCACTACCTTCTGCCATTTTTCAGGCCGCTTCATAATTCCATCTTCCCAAAACTTTTTATCTTTTTTGTGCAAAGAACTGTTCCAGGTGCCTTTTACAGTCTTCCAGGGAATTGAAATTTTTCCACTAAGAGAATTTTGTAAAGACCGAAATAAATGGAAATCCGAAGGTGCAATGTCTGGTGAATACAGCGGATGAATCAGAACTTCCCAGCCAAGCTGTAACAGTTTTTGCCTGGTCATCAGAGAAACATGTGGTCTTGGCGTTATCCTGATGGAAGATTACGCGTTTTCTGTTGACTGATTCTGGATGCTTTTCGTCGAGTGCTGCTTTCAGTTGGTCTAATTGGGAGCAGTACTTGTTGGAATTAATCATTTGGTTTTCCGGAAGGAGCTCATAATAGAGGACTCCCTTCCCATCCCACCACATACACAACATCACCTTCTTCGGATGAAGACCGGCCTTTGGTGTGGTTAGTGGTGGTTCATTTCGCTTGCCCTACAATCTCTTCCATTCCACATTATCGTACAGTGTCCACTTTTCATCGCCCATCATGATTTGTTTTAAAAATGGAACATTTTCATTACGTTTCAGTAGAAAATCGCATGTAGAAATACGGTCGAGAAGGTTTTTTTCGCTTAACTTATGTGGAACCCAAACATCAAAGCGATGAACATAACCAAGCTGGTGCAAATGATTTTCAACACTTGATTTGGATATTTTGAGTACGTCAGCTATCTCCCGCGTGGTATAACATTGATTGTTCTCTAGTAACGTCTTGATTTAACGCTGTCAACTTCAACTGGTCTACCTGACTGTGGAGCATCGTCCAGCGAGAAATCTCCAGCACGAAACTTCGCAAACCACTTTTGACGTGTTCAATCAGTCACAGCACCTTCTCCATACTCTGCACAATCTTTTTTTGCTTTTTAGTTGCGTTTTTACCTTTCTTGAAATAATAAAGCATAATATGCTGAAAATGTTGCTTTTTTTCTTCCGTCTTCAATATTAAAATGGCTACACAAAAAATTCACCAATTTTGATTTTTTTTTAAATGCACACTGATATGACAGCTGTCACAATACAATCTAACAAAATTGTTTTGAAAGAAGCTAAAGACAACTAAGTGCTATTAGAGCCATCTTACGGAAACAAACAAACAAACATTTTGGCTAACCCAATACAATCTGTCCTACCTTAGGACCAGTGTTCCCCCATCTGGAACTTTCTTTTCACATTTGCATCTCCATTCTACTTCCAAATCCAGTCTCTTTCAGGAAGTCTTCCCTGATTAAGCTAAACATGTTTTAATTTTCACCCCCTTCTTTCTATATCCCAATAGCACTTGCAGTTTGTACTTGTTCCCTATACTGTTTGTGTGAGTTTTGTCTCCCTAACCATACTGCATAATCACGCACGATTTTAAGCAAGTCTAGTAGACGATCATCGCAAATAGACAAGAAGAAAACAATACACATGAAAAAGAAAGCAGAGGGCTTCCCTGGTGGCGCAGTGGTTGAGAGTTTGCCTGCCGATGCAGGGGACACGGGTTCGTGCCCGGGTCTGGGAAGATCCCACATGCCGTGGAGCGGCTGGGCCCGTGAGCCATGGACACTGAGCCTGCGCGTCCAGAGCCTGTGCTCCGCGACGGGAGAGACCACAACAGTGAGAGGCCTGTGTACCGCAAAAAAAAAAAAAGAAAGAAAGAAAGTAGAAGAGGATTTTCTTTTTCTTTTTTTGCTTTAACCTAGAATTTGTCATCTGGTGTTTGCGAGCTCCTTAGTACAATGAGAACAGCACTTGATTTCTGTAAAACATTTGAGGATGCATAAAGTACCTGTAAACACACTGGAATAAAGACCATGTCTTTTATTTGTATTATTTTTCTAATTCCTCCACTCTGAAGAGTTTGCCGAAGTCCTCGGTTTAAGCCCTGAGTGTTAATTGGTTGATTTAGCTTTGGATTGTAGTCCACTGAGATCCCTGGATCCTTTTAAGCCAAAGAGTTATTATGCCCTGCGATGGAGATATAGGTAGCAGAAGGGCCTTTAAATGTGACCCGTGTGAGGAGGTGGGCCTCAGGCTCCAGGCTCTGTGTGTAAGGTGGGGGGGGGGCGGGGAGGAGAGACAAAACATATATACTGAGCTGGCAGCTATGGGCAGGGTTGGGAGGAGTGGGGAAAGGGGAAGAGGGGAGTCTGGGCCAAGGCCAGAGGTGGCTCCCAGGGGAGTCCTCAGAGCAGGCAGCTGCACGTCGCTCCGACCTAACCTCCTGACGGATGGGTCTGCTGCCGAGGCACAAGCTGTCAGGCCAGGCCGCTGCCAAGGCAGAACAGTGGCGCTTCTGTGCGCGCTACTCAGCGCCTGGAGAATGCGGCCCTCCCGGGAAACCGGGGAGTAATGGAGAAAGCAGACGTCCCGGGACAGGAGCCGTGAGGGGCGGGGGCCCGGAGCTGCTGGGTCACAGGAAGCGTATCTGCCTCCCTGAAACAAGGGCCACGGGATGCCAGCAGAGGTGGGGTGGTAGACAACCCTGGAGGGGAGGCGGGCGGGGTTGGGGTGGGATGGGGATACTGGAATCAGCGCTTGGGATTGCTGTAGCTGGGAGTTGCTGCTGGCCGGAAGAAGAGAGGCAGAAGGGAGGACGCTGAAGGAGGGCTGGGGTGAAGAACTCAGTCGTCTGGCCAAAATCGCCCTCCCCTTTAATAACAAGAGCCGTTCGCCTTCAGTTGCACTATGTTAGTTTCCTGGTCAGACGCTCAGAAACCTTCCCACCTCTTCCCCCACCCCTCCGCCTCCGCCGTCTCTGCTGGCATCTTCGGCAGCCTCGCCGGGCCCTCCACGCGCGCGGCATCCCTGCGGCTCACGCTCGGGACCTGGGGATCCACGAGGCTCCGCGATCCGCCCCTGGCCCGGCCCCGGCCCCGCCCGGCAGCCGCCTCCCCCTCAGCGTTAATTAAAACTTGCGAGATGGAGAGGCTGGCGCGGGCGGCTCCGCTTTATTTGCAGCATCTTTCATGCTGCTGACGATCGTAAAGGGCTTTAATATTGAAATATGGGCCATTTTCCCAGCTCCAGCCCTCGCCGCGCGCTCCCCACACCCCCACGCCCAGCCACCCTGCGCTTGATGAAAGAGCCCCTACAAATCCATTAAGAAGAGATAATTGAAAATTCCGGGGTAATATTTAAGGCCGCGCGCCGATGCGGGGCGGAGGGCCCGGCTGCGCCCGCGGTGCCCGTCATTGCCGGTGCACGCCTGTTTCGCTCTCCAGGCCGCCAAGGCCCCCGCGGCCTTCGCCTCGGTGAGGCCTCCTCACTGTGCTCGCCTCCCTCCCAGCTCTCAAAGGGTCCTTGGAAGTCTGAGGAAGACTTGCCTCGAGAGACTCCTAGTTCCACCAAGAGTGACAAGTCACACTTGAGAAAGACGGCTCAGGGGCACGTGTGCTGCGACACAGCATTTGCCCCACTGGTCCAGCCCCGATTTGATGCATCGGCCTGAGGCACTGCTTGGTGGCTCTGGGCATTGCATTCCCTTCTGTCTGTAACGTCGCTCCTGCATTTGCTGTTCCTCCATCAAAACCAGCCCAGCTCCATCCAAAGTAACGGTGCTCCACGGAGTGGAGTGGGCCAGAGAATAGTCACACCAAGACTGAACTGGAACTGACTGGTCATCGCTGCAGCTGGTGATGAGGTTACACGGGTTTATTATACTGTTCCATTTTCGTCTATGTTCTCAATGTTCCACAACAAAAATCTTTAGAAAGCAGCTCAAGTATATATATATTTTTTTTTTGTGGTACGCGGGCCTCTCACTGTTGTGGCCTCTCCCGTTGCAGAGCACAGGCTCTGGACGCGCAGGCTCAGCGGCCATGGCTCACAGGCCCAGACGCTTCACGGCATGTGAGATCTTCCCGGACCGGGGCACGAACCCGTGTCCCCTGCATGGGCAGGCGGACTCTCAACCACTGTGCCACCAGGGAAGCCCAAGCTCAAGTGTTTTCCTTTTACCCTTCCCTTTCCGTCAAAGATGGGCTGGCTACCTGTTGTCCTGTACTTTACTGTCCCTTAGCACATTGTGTTCTCATTACTGTTGAAAGTCTGTCCCCCTACTATGCTATGGCATCTTGAGCACTGGGATCAGGTCTAATTTCCTTCCTTAGTCCTTGCTCCTGGCTCAGGGCCAAATACCTAACATGTGCTCAGTAAACGGCATTGAACTGGCTGCTGTCTGGGTCCCGAGAAGTCTCCAGGGTTTCCAGATCAGGATGGGAGGGGGAGTACAGAGCATGGAAGAGGGGCAGGATCTGTGACGCTGGGTTGGGGTTAACGTCTGTTTCCACAGTGACTGGCTCCAGGATGTACCCAGAGTGGGATGAAGGGATGGGAGAAGGGCTGAGGACCCTGCTGTGCACTGCGGCATAGGAATCCTTATGTTTCTACCCACGTCCTTTGGGTGGCGGGTGTTCTCTACACCATTTGGTCAGACGCTGTGCAAGTCTGGTTCTGCTATGAAGTGGGTTCTGCTGTGATTCTGAGTGCCTTGTGTGTGCACATACGCCTGCACACTCGTGTGTGTCTTGGGTGGGAGGAGAAGAGAAGAGGGGAGGAGGTTATTTTGTGCAACAGGCATGAGTGGTTCAGGCATTTCCATCAGTCCCCACTTGGCTGCCTGCCCTCTGCAGGGCCCTTTAGGGCCTTTCACACCTCTTGCCCCAGGGATCCCGACCACAACCACGGGGTGGTCGGCCAGGGATTGTGCTCACAGGAAGGCACCACTGAGGGAGGGGCTGTTCCTGCCCCGCTCCCACCCCCACCTTGGTCCCTAGGTCTGCAGTGGCAGGGATACCCTCCATATGGCTGGGATGAGGCGCCTCCTTTCCAACGCTCCATTTCCAGCTCAAGGACTCCTTGTTAGAACCACGAAACAGCAACGCTGGAAGGTGCGAAAAGACATTGGGTCTAGTCCTCTCTTAATACCTCTGGGACAGCTGAGGCCCAGAAAGGTTATGCGTGGGAGGCCACTGGGGACAGAGCCAATGCTAGATGGAACCCCAGCAAGTTAGTGGCAGAGTTGGAATCCCAATCTCTTGACCTACTTAAACGCACACAATTAGTATCTGAAGTGCCTTTTGCAAATATTATCTCACTGAATATTCACAAACCTATGGGACTGTATTATAATTCTCACCTACAAACGGGGAAAATGAGTCTCAGGGAGATTAGCGATTTGTCTTAAGTCACACACTGGTAAACAGCAGGGCCAGGATTTGAACCCCAGCTTGAATGGCTCCAATTCTGGGGCTCACTTCTCCAATGACCACTCCACCACCACCACCCCCACCCCCCACCCCCACACACACAGGGCCACACCGCGCTGGTTTCCCAGACACTCACTCTTCGTCCCTGGGACACCTAGAGTCAGAGGTCATTTCTCTCTGCAGCCCACCTCTTCTGCCCAGGGCAGTGCTCTTTGCCACAAATGAAGCAGATGGTGGTGTCCCCACTATGGTCCTGGGCACAGGACTCCACCAACTGAATCCATGCAGAGCCTCGTCTCCTGCACGCAGCCCTGCTCCTGTCGGTGGCCACTGAGGCCTCCGCCATAAATCCCCAGGTCTCAGCTCATAACCATTAGCAAGCAATTGGGCTCATCAGAATGCGTTTATGAGACTCAGGTCAGATAAATGGATTGCCGGAGGTCAGGAACAAGGGATCTCCTCACCCTGCCTTGCTCCAGAGGTGTCCCCACCATCCAAAGGCTGGCAGATGTCACTTGCAGCTGCAGGAAGAAGAGGGGGGCATTGCCACAGTGGAGTAAAGACGTATCCCCCGGTAATCCACGTTCACGGGAAGAAAATGGCCTGGAGATGTAAAGCCTCAGATGGCTCACAGCCATTAAGGCTGGAGTTACACACACACACACACACACACGCACAGAGGCACATCCACAAACATGTACACTCTCACACTCCATCTCTGATTCAAATCCAGACTCTTCAGCAACTGCCCCCAACCCTGCCCACTCCAGTGCTGGCCTCATACTGTCCCACCTTTGACGTGTCCTCTGGATCGGCGCTTCTCAAACACCCCCGTGCCTACAAATGACTCGGGGTCTTGTTCAAGTACAGATTCTGATTCCGTAGATCTAGACTGGAACCTGAGATTGTTTTTCTAACCAGCTGCCAAGTGAGGCCGCTTCTCCAAGGATTTTAAACAATGGTCCTCCCATATTGAAGGGGTAGGAGTGGAGGAGATGGCGGTGTATAGTTTGGAAAAGCTACCCACCCCCACCCCCTGGAGATTCTACTATGCATACCCGGGCGCTGAGCCACTTCTGGAATCCTGTTCTCCTGCTCTTCACATGTCTCCTTCTTCCCCTTCAAATCTCAGCCCAAATTCTCTGCTTCCCCTGAGAAACCTTCTCTGACCCCACCCCGATGTAATGGGGCCCCACTTACCTTAGCTCTCTTCATAGCAGTTATCTCAACTTGCATTTATGTATTTACTTACTTATTTTGGGGGGGTCAGTCCACCCCCTGAAATGTAGGGTCCCGGAGTTCAGGGATCATGCCTGCCCTGTTCATCCATGAATTTTCAGCACCCAGTGCCTAGCATGTAGTAGATACTCAGTATATCTTTTTTTTTTTTTAATTTTATTTTTGGCTGCTTTGGGTCTTTGTTGCTGCGCGCGGGCTTTCTCTAGTTGCGGCGAGCGGGGGCTACTCTTCGTTGCGGTGCGCGGGCTTCTCATTGCAGTGGCTTTTCTTGTCGCGGAGCATGGGCTCTAGGTGCACGGGCTTCAGTAGTTTTGGCACGTGGGCTCAGCAGTTGTGGCTTGCGGGCTCTAGAGCACAGGCTCAGTAGTTGTGGCTCACGGGCTTAGTTGCTCCGCAGTATGTGGGATCTTCCAGACCAGGGCTCGAACTCGTGTCCCCTGCGTTGGCAGGCGGATTCTTAACCACTGTGCCACCTGGGAAGTCCCCTCAGTATATATCTTAACAAATGAATGAATGAACGGATGGATGGATGGTTGAAGCACTTCCATGATGACAATGGTGTGGGAAAGAATATCTGAGGGGCTGAGGTCATAGGCAATTAGAGAAAGCTTCTGGAAGGAAGGAAAATGGGAGGAAAAGAGCATGGTGTGAAAGACTTGGTAGATATGACCCATGGAAATGGGGGAGGCAAGTGCATCCGGGTAACAGGTTGGCCCCATTGGTCCCAGCTGACATGACAGAAGTGGGGGAGGGTCTGGAGGGAGAAGTCCTGGGGGTGGAGGCCGGTGGTGCAGGGTCCTGAAAACCATGCCAGGCAACAGGAAGGCTGTGGTCCTCTCCAGACCTCATGGGCAGGGACCTTCATTTATTTATTCTTTTCTGTGCTTGACAAATTCTTCCTGAGCCTCTGTCACGTGCCAGGCACTGTGCTGGGTGCCGCACATCCAGGGATGAACACAACGGCTCTTGATTCCAGCCCTCACGGGGTTGACAGTCTATGAGGAGAGACTGAGGTTAAACAAACTACACTGTTAGAGTTGGGCTAAGTCCACAGAGAAGTGCATGATGAGGGACGTGATTGTCGGTGGAGAAGCTTCCCTAGGGAATGACAGTCACCCAGAGTCCTGAGGGGTGGGACCGGTCCTCACCAGCCCCCTGTCTGCCTCAGCACTTGTCCTGGACTTCCCTGCATTCCACTGCACTGCTCCTTTAAGAGGCGCGCCTCTTTCCTGAGCAAAGGAGGTTCCGGGCACACAGCCGAGCCTGCCAAGGTTATGGGTTATAAATCAACACTGGCATTCCCTTGGCAGTGGGCTCTCCTCTGAGCTGCCCAGATGGCGGACAGGCCTGGGGCTCCAGGGGCAGCCAGACACACGGGAGGGGGAAGGAGGGCAAGGTGGGGACGCAGCTGGGCCCCGGGCCCCAGTGGCAGCTGCTCACCTCTGTCTAAGGGCCTTGGGCCAGAGAAAATGCCAAGGTCCTTCTATGCCGATCACAGGGGCCTTCTGACTCCTGAGTCACAGGCTGGCACGGGCTTCGGGGTCATTGCCCTCACCCCTGCCAGTGACCCAGGCCTCACTGACACCCTCTGAGACCAAGGGCCATGGGTTTTCCCTTTTGGATGACCTCTTGGGGTCACAGTCTGCTCCAGTACCCAACCTGAAAGTTCTACTTGTGGTTTGACTCTCTTCCCTCTTGCTGTAGCCAAGATGTGCTCTTTTACATTCTCAAAAGACAGCGGCTTCCCATTTGGCGGGGGTGGGGTGGCATTGGGGCTGTGATGGTGTCCCTCCTCAGCCTTCACTTTAAATCTCCCCGAAAAGCAGGATAAGAAGATTTCTCAAGGTCAGCTGGAGAGGGTGCAACTCCGCCCTCTTGGGGGTTGCCATCCCTCAGCCACCCTCACAGGTGCTGTGACAGAGGGGACATATGTCACTTCCACCCCAGGGGACGGTGACAACATCTCAGCGCCACAGCCCCACAGAGCTGGGCTCAGCAGGCCTTGACAGAACTGGAAAGGCAGCCTCTCTCCTGGGCCCGGGCCTGGGCCTGGGTCTGGGCTGCATGCGGAGGGGTGGAAGCAGAGCCCGGAGACCCCGCCCACAGAGGGATAGACAGGCTGACTGCTCTCCCCATCCCTACCCCACCCCCAATATCCAACAGCGTTTCTAGAACAGTGGGAAATTCCTGGGTTATAGAACAATAGAGATTTCCTGGGGTGTTCTTGTCCTCCAATTCTCCTGTGAAAAATTGGAGCTCACAGGGGCTTAGAGACCCTCTTACACACTCTTTGTACAGATGAGAAAACTAGACCCAGAGAAATAAACACAGGCCTTTTAGCATTCAGGTTATTTCCGCTACCCCACATTTGCCTCCTGAATAGAAGCCCCCTGAACCACCACTAAACAGGATACATTAGACTCCAACTGTAATAGAGCAGATAGAGGTTAGATAACAAGCAGAACTTTCTCAGAATAGTGGATTACAGAGAAGGATGAGAAACAAAATATAGGAATGGAGTTCTCCAAAACAGTAGAGTGGGAGCGGGGAGTGATGGAATCAGGAGTTGGGCTGGAATTTTGCAAAAAGGAAATATAGAGAATGGAGGAGACGGCAGCTGGCATGGAGCCCAGAGGAGGGCAGCTGGGGTGTGGGGCTTCCAGGGTTCCTCACTGAGGACCTCCAGCCTCCACCTGTGCCAGGGCTCTGGGTATCTACAGAGTTTAGATTCAGGCCTTACCTCGGCTGATTCTCTGGGCTTATTCCTTGCTCTCCAGGGATGGCTTATCTGGCTGCCAGAGTCGTTTGCCTTCTCTAATTTGTGTTTAAATTAAAGTTCCCACAAAACAGGGGCTTAATGTGCTGTTACCAAGCGCTCCCGGGCCCCCTGCCGCTCCGGAAGCTGAGGGGAGCTGGAGGGAAGAGGCCGTTGTACATGCATAGAAGCTGATCCCACTGGATGCAGGGACCTGGCGTGGATGACCCAACCGAGTCTGGTCCTTGTTGCTGTCTCCAAAATGGTGACATCTGGGGGCAGGGCAGAGCAAATCATGCTCACAGAGGGCTTGGGAATCAACAGACCCGTCAATGGGCTCCTGGTAGGTGTTCACCCTTTTTCAGGACCTTGGGGAGAAGGCAGGGAAGGCATGCAATGAGAAGAGGGCGGGGGGTAGAACATAAAAAGAAAGCTTAGGGCTCCTTGTTTTTTTTAGCTTATACATCTGGTTTATCTCATTTCGCACGTTTCTGAGACTCACTCATGTCATAGCAGTTATAGTACTTCAATCCTTTAAGGCTCAATTTTTTAATTACTTACACATAGTGCTACACTGTGTGCCTGCACTTTCTAAGGGCCTCATAACCGTAAGATCACGTCACAGTCTCCACAACCCTCTCCGGGAGTGTTGTTTTCATCAGCCCCATTTTTATAGCTGGGGAAACTGAGGCACAGGGAGGTCAAGTAACATGCCCAAGATCACACAGCTAGTAAGAGGTGGATCCGAGATTCAGATTCTTACAGTCTGGCGCCAGATTCCAGTGCAATGCTGACACTTAAGCGGAGATTTGCCTGTCACCCTGCCAAGCCCTTGATCACAAAGTGAGGCTTCTCTTTGAGTGACAAGAGCAACCGAGGTGGAGTGAAGCTCCTTTCTGCTCCCTCTTTCCCTCTCTGAGCCACAAGCTTCTCACCTGTAAAGCGAGGACAGGCACTTGGAGGGATTAAGGAGCTGGGAAGTGTCGTCAGAGGCCACCACAGGGTCGGTCCTCAGTTGTAATATCCTTCCCTTTGGCCCAACCAAAAGCCCTCCTGCACCACCTCTTTTTTTGGTTCTTTTTCACATCTTTATTGGAGTCTAATTGCTTTACAATGGTGTGTTAGTTTCTGCTTTATAACAAAGTGAATCAGCTATACATATACATACACCCCCATATCTCCTCCCTCTTACGTCTCCCTCCCTCCCACCGTCCCTATCCCACCCCTCTAGGGGGTCACAAGCCACCGAGCTGATCTCCCTGACCGGCACCACCTGATTCTGCTTTCCAGGGAGCTACAGGCGGTGGTTCCTCATCCTTCAGTGAAAACCGTCCGTAAAGAGTTGTCCCCCATTCCTTGGTCCAGAGCCTCTCTCTTCCAACGGGGAGCCCCTGGAGAAGAGGAGGAATAACGCTCACCTGGGGCCCCAACCTGCCTGCTCCCCCTCCCCCACCTACACCCAGGTGAGCCAGTCAGGGTCCCAACAGCAAACACGTGACACATTCAAAAGGGCTCCACTGAAGAGAGTTTAATGACATGACAATTTTCAAGGCATAGTTGGAATTAAGGGAACCATTCAGGGTTGATGAGGTACCAAAAGGGTTGAAATGGTGCCAACAAAACTGGGGTCGGGGAGAGCAGCCACCCAGCAAAGCCGGGGCCATTGGGGAACCACAGCCCCTGCCAGGACTTCAGGCAGGCCGGTGGCAGGGAGGAGGGCAGGGGACAGGGAGACAAATACCATGGCTCCTCTCTCCCCTCCCTGCCAGGACCCAGGCTGGCCAGGCCCGACCACAGATGGGAAGTCGGGAGCCCAGGTGATGCCGTCTACACAGGGCAGCCTCCAGGGCCAGGGTGGCCCAGAGAACAGAGGCGGAGAACCACATCACCCAGCCCGCTCCAGCTGGGATTCCCTTAGGACACTGAGGCCTTAACTCTGCTGCTTTAATGCCACCTTTGTCACAGCCTGCAGCCCAACAGCGACCCAGCTCAGAAGGAAGATGGGACCCAGGCAGAAAGAAGCTGGAGGGAAGGGGGCTACACTGAGCATAGGGAGAGGCCAGGACGAGGGCAGCTTTGGGGGGTAGTGATGTCAAGTGGCGACACGAGACTACTCAGCACTTGGTACAGATCATTGTAATCTTGCTCTGGCCTCCCCTCTCTAGACTGTAGCCCCTGTGGGGTGGGGATTTTGTCTCATCCATCCTATACACCTAGCATGGTGCCTCTTAAGTACATAATCAGAACTTACTGAATAAATAACGGGCTAACCGGTAAATGAACAAGCCTATTCACAGCTCAGGTGTACACCCTGGGCCCCCGTCGGGGAGCACTGCTGAGTGAAGCACACATAACCCTCCTACAGGAGCTTTATTTCAACCATCCAGCACCTCAGATTTTCCATGCCGCCGCCGTTCAGTCACCGGCCGTCCAAGCCCACGTCTGCCTCTGAACTGGTCAGAGGCTGCGCTTTGATGGCCCCCGTTCAAACGTGCAGTGACTTCATTTAGCTCCTCTCGATGAAGGAATCGGGGAAACAGCAAGGGACTTCATTTCTCACAGCAGCCTTCCTGTGAGCTTCCTCCAGAGCAGTCTTCATCCATAGCAAACCGTCTGTGGTATTCCCGGCTGGAGCCCCTGGCAAGAGACGGGAGGCGAGAATGACAGTGCCAAGGAGGCAGCTGAAGGATAGTCACCCTGGGAGCCACAGCTCTGCCTTGCTTTTTCCAATGGGCCATAAAGACTGAGGAGAAGGGGAGGGAGGCAGACAGGAAAACACACTCGACTTCCCAAGTATAGTCACTGCGCCAAGCCCACCTGGCGGAGCGATGGCGCACAGACTCCGGGGCTGGGTGGATGGCTTCGTAATCCCTGCCCCGCCATTTGCTGACTGTGTGACCTTGGGTAAGATGCTTCACGACTATGCCTCAGTTTCCTCATCTTAAAAAACGTACGTGGAGAATACTAATACCTAGTTCGTATGGTGGTGGAAAAGAGATGAGTTAATAGTCATGAAACAGTGAACAGAGGACATGGTCCGTAGCCAGCCCTACATAAATTTCATTACATGAAATTGAGCAGGTCACTTGGGTTCTAGTCTCAGAAACTTTTTTTCTGTAATAAGCCCAGCCTTGGATGCATCTTATGTTTGCTCTGAGAAGTGAACAAATGCATGTGAAAATTAAAACATGTTAAAGTTTGTTATTTGTCGTCAAGCTCGTGTACGTGCCTGATGGAGCAGGGGTTGGTGGGGGTGGCGGGTGGACGCTAAAGGGCTGTCAGTCGTCAGCTTCTAATTATCTGCCTTGCTGAGGTCCCCTTCTTGTCAACATCATCGTCTCTCTGGCTGAACATCCAGGCCTCTTGTGGTCCCTCCCACACAGCATGGGCTGGAAGGATAAGGCTTTTGAAAGCAAAACTGGTCCTTCCCCTCCTACCCACGAGGCAGGTATAGCCAGTGGACACAAGCTTCCAGAGAGGAGCTGGCAACTCCACCTCAGCCCACTTTGCCTCTGGGCAAAGGGAGGAGAGGGGCCGAGCCAGGGCAGGACAGGGGAGGGCGGCCAGCTCCTCTGTGCTGGGGCCTCAGAAAGAAATGTATCTGTCTTTGTCTTGGAGACCTGGGAATAAAAAACAAATCCATCCCAGAGTCCAGTACGAATGTGCCACTTACTGCTACCAACATGATTTCAAACAGTTACTTTGTCTCTTTGAGTCAGTTTTTCTCATCCTTAAAATGGGGATAATCATACCTAATTCAAAGAGGGAAAGGGAATTACCCGGCAGTCCAGTGCTTAGGACTCGGTGCTTTCACTGCCGTGGCCCGGGTTCAATCCCTGGTTGGGGAACTAAGAATCTGTGAGCCGAGCGACAAGGCAAAACCAACCAAACAAACAAAAAAAAAAACGAGTGAAAATCAGTGAGATATATTACTCCCTTGGTACATGGCTAGTCCAATACTTGGTAGATATTATTAGCTGATGCTTTTCGTTGTCTGCACACCATCCCCTCTGAGGGATGGAGAGGTAGTGCTGCCTTCCAGACTGGAAAAGCTGGTGGCAGCAAAAGTGATTGGCAACTCTGCTTTGTTTATATTTTCTTTATGGAGCACATAATAGGTACATCATTTGTTCATTCATTCATTCAGCAAATGTTTGCAGAACTTGCCGTTATTTTGCTCACTTGTGTTTATCATACTCTCACCACTAAAACTGCAAGGTTCATGAGGGAAGGGGCAGTGTCTCGGGTTCCCTGGATGCTTTGTGCATACTTGCTAGGTGAGTGGAGGGTGGAGCTCAAAGCCTGTCTGCGACACTGAGATGCACCAGGCAAGGAGGTGGGGGGGGCAGGAGGCTTGCATTCTAGGCTCCATCACACCTCCCACAGACCTTGGAGCCTCCACAGACCTTCTTTCAACTGTGAGATACTGGAGGATCACTGGAGACCAGACTCAGGGAACCGCTTCCCCAGTGGGAAGACATCCATTCATCTACTCTGTGTCTCTGAAACCCCTGGAGAAGGCTCTGAGTCCCCAACTCTGAGGAGCACAGCAACAAGAAAAGAATGAAGAGAGAATGGAAGGAGCAGCGCCCCCCCAGTAACTTACAGAGGGAGGAAAATTCCAGCTTATTATGTGTAATTAACACAAAAGAAGCCATATTCCCAAGACCCTGTTTTCATGGATATTGGGTATTCCCACGTATAAGACACACCCATTCTTCTTTTTTTTTTTGCACAACCAAAGGTTTTATTTTGTAATTTATTATTTTATTTAGTAATAATTTCAATTTTTATTGTTATCAATAATTAAAAATAAAATCTTTTTTTATGCCTCCATAAAAGGCATAAAAGTATAGTTGATTTACAATGTTGTGTTAGTTGTGTTAATTTCAGGTATACAGCAAAATGATTAGGTTATATATATATACACATACAAATCTATGTATATATACATATACATACTTTTTCAGATTCTTTTACATCAGAGGTTATTACAAGATATTGAATATAGTTCCCTGTGCTATACAGTAGGACTTTGTTGTTTATTTTATACATAGTAGTGTATATCTGCTAATCCCAAACCCCTAATTATCCCCTCCCCTTTTCCCTTCGGTAACCATAAATTTGTTTTCTGTCTGTGAATCCGTTTGTTTTGTAAATAAGTTCATTTGGGGGCTTCCCTGGTGGCGCAGTGGTTGAGAGTTCGCCTGCCGATGCAGGGGACACAGGTTCGTGCCCCAGTCCGGGAAGATCCCACGTGCCGCGGAGCGGCTGGGCTCGTGAGCCATGGCCGCTGAGCCTGCGCGTCCGGAGCCTGTGCTCTGCAACGGGAGAGGCCACAACAGTGAGAGGCCCGCGTACCGCAAAAAAAAAAAAAAAAGTTCATTTGTATTAGATTTCACATATAAGCGATATCATATGATATTTGTCTTTCTTTGACTTACTTAGTATAATAATCTCTAGGTCCATCCATGTTACTGTAAATGGCATTATTTCATTCTTTTCTATGCCTGAGTAATATTCATACACACACACACACACACACACACACACACCCCACATCTTCTTTATCCATTCATCTAAGGCACATCCATTCTTGCCCACAGACCTCATTCTATGTGATCCAGGCTGTCTAGAGACATAAGAGTTAGGGGAGAATCATAATATCCCAAAGGTAGAAAGAACCCGAACATCCATCAATGGAAGAGTGGGTAAACAAAAGTACAATGGAATATTATTCAACCACAAAAAAGAATGAAGCGGGCTTCTCTGGTGGCGTAGTGGTTGAGAGTCCGCCTGCCGATGCAGGGGACACGGGTTCATGCCCTGGATCGGGAAGATCCCACATGCCGCGGAGCGGCTGGGCCCGTGAGCCATGGCCGCTGAGCTTGCGCGTCCAGAGCCTGTGCTCCGCAACGGGAGAGGCCACAACAGTGAGAGGCCCGCGTACCGCAAAAAAAAAAAAAAAAAAAAATGAAGCACTGATACATACTACAACACGGATGAACCTTGAAAATATTATGCTAAGTGAAAGCCAGCCACAAAAGACCACATGGTATATGATTCCCTTGATGTGAAAGTCCAGAAGAGAGAAATCTATAGGAATAGAGCGCAGATCAGTGTTTGCTTAGGGCCAGCAAGGGTATGGAGGAGTAAAAGGGGGTGGTAACTAAAGGCTATAAGATTTCTTTCAGGGGTGATGAAAATGTTCCAAAATGGACTGTGGTGATAGTTGCACATATCTGTGACTATACTGAAACCACTGAATGGTACACTTCAATGGTGAATTGTACAGTATGTGAATTATATCTCAAGAAACTTGTTTTTAAAAAGAGAGAGAGAGAGAGAAACGGAGACGGAGCAGGAAGACCAAACAAAGCCCAGGCACAGTCTGTCCTGGCTGCCCCCCAAGCCAAAGCCTGCAAGTCACACAGGCAGTGTTAGGGTAGCCCCCAAGCCATGACTCAGGAAGATAAATTGGCCCCAGAGGTATGGGGCTGGGTCCCTTCTCCCCTGACAGCTCCCTCTCTGTGTTTTTTCTGGCATGAGAAACATTCTGTCTTCTTGTATAAATAGGGGAAATTTATGACAGTTTTCCCCCTTCTCCTCCCTGGTGGGCTACTAGGAAGGGGCTGGTTGGGGGGAGGAGGGAGATACAAATGTGGAAAGACTAGAGGGAGGCAGGGAGCTAGGCTCTGGCCCCAGCTCTGCTTTGCATATTTGACCATCTGGGTGAGGAGGCGGCTGGAGCAAAGGTGCAGCCCGGTAGTTTCCAGGCCCAGGGAGGCGGGTCTCCAAGGCAGACATCCAACTGGAGGGACCCAGGGGAAATCAGGGAAACATGGCCTGGCTATTCCAGAGCTTTTTTGGAGGAGACACAGGCCCCCTGCCTGGTTTGGGTTCTTTCTGTCCCTGCGATTTGTTGAGGCAGCTGATACGGTGGTTAGAGAACCCCATATGGGATTCAGAAAGTGACAGAAAAACTAAGTGTGTGACCTTAAGCAAGTCACTGCCTCTCTCTGGGCCTTGGCTGTAATTAAAAAAACAGGGGAGGGGATTGAACTTTCAGGGGTTTTCAAACTGGTTTTAACCACAGGGTCCTTTCTTCAAATAAAACCTTATGTAGCAACCCAACATCTAACATGAGTGTCCTGCTGAGCTCCTTAGGTTGAAGTGAGGGCGGGGATGGGAGATACCCAGGCCCCTGTGGTGACATGAAGGGACTTGGCCAAGCATAGGATGATCTCCAAGGTCCCCTCCACCTCTGTCCTCAGGTGGGAAGGTATATTAGGAAGGATGATAGCAAAGCTGCTATTAAAAAAAGGGCCCCGGGCTTCCCTGGTGGCACAGTGGTTGAGAGTCTGCCTGCCGATGCAGGGGACACGGGTTCGTGCCCCGGTCTGGGAAGATCCCACATGCTGCGGAGCGGCTGGGCCCGTGAGCCGTGGCCGCTGAGCCTGCGCATCCGGAGCCTGTGCTCCGCAACGGGAGAGGCCACAACAGTGAGAGGTCCATGTATCGAAAAAAAAAAAAGGAGCCCCAAACACAGCCACATATAGAAAACGAGTTTATTTGTCACAACGGTCTGGAGGGGAGCAGTCCCAGACAGCAGGTGGCTCTGTTCCACCTGGTCCATCAGGAACTTGGGTTCCTGTTCTACTCTTGCTCTGCCCTCCCTTAGGGATTTCTCCTCAACTGCATGGTCAAAGCTCAGTCTCCGGCACATCCGGTCCAGCTCATGAAAAGGAGAACTTACCCAATGTCTCAAGGCTCTGATGACATTACTCGGCTCACATTCCCCTCTGGCCACACCTGGCAGCAAGGAGATGGATTGTCCAGCTCGGAGGTTCTCTACCCTCACAGAACAAGGAGAGAAGGATTAAGTGGACAACTATAGCAGTTTTAATCCAGGGCTCAAACCCCGCAGCCGAGCCACCCTCTTCTTCTTCCCCTCCCAGAGGAGAACTAGAGTCCACAGTTCAGAAAACAGTGATTCCCAATGAGGTCCCACCATCCACCCCGAGATCAGAGCCCCAGGAAAGCGATAGCAGGCTTCCTCCAGAAAGACTACCCTTCTATCCACTTTCTTCACAAGGATGTCAGAAAAGTTTCTGTTGCCACTGCCCCCCTGCCACTCTCTCTCTCAGTCGCACCTCATTCTCTAACCCCTGTTCCCAGTCGCTAGGCGTGACCACAAATAAGGGGGAGCAGGACGGCCAGAACTATAGGAAGGGAAGGTGAGACCGGGCTGGAGAGCTGTGCCCTGCAGGCAGCCCAGGTATGGTTTTGGTGCCACGCAGACCCAACTACCAGATGTGTGACCTGAAGTGGGGATTAAGCTCTCAGAGCCTCGACTGACTCTTCTGGATATAAGAATGAGACGCTCACTTGCAAGAGTTGCAGCTCCCCTCTGCCCCTCCCCCGACAGCTCCAGCGGGATCAGATGAATTTCACCTAAAAAGACCATCAGCCAGTCCCCCGTCAGGCCCCCGCTGCACCTGGATCTCACGGCCCCGCCCACCCCAGGAGGCACGGCAGTGGCTGTGCTGGAATCAGAAATAAAACCCTCCTCTTCCTCCTCCCCCACCCCCACTTCCCATCACTCATCTGGGAATCCAGGGCGAAGAAGGGAGCTGAAGCGCAGAGCGTTCATTTAATATTAACAAATTGAAATGAATTCTTTGAATGCCAATTAACTTGGAGCAGCCCCTTATTAATAGTAATTTAGATTCATACTTGGGGGAAGCGGGTACGGGGGCTGGGCCGAATGTGCCCAGAATGTCAATGTGACGACGGAGCTGGGGACCGAGCGGGGAGGAGCCGAGGCAGTGTTACTTCTGCCGAGTTCGGCTGTTTCCCTCAGAGGAACGGACAAAGTCAGCAGAGGCGGATATTTGGGAAACAGATTTCTCTCATCCTTTGAGTTTTGTACCTGCGATGAATCCGAATAGGCTGAAACCGTTTTGATGATTTACTTCACAGTGTCGCTAGAATGTCCTCAGAGCTGGGGTTTACCGCAAACTCTCCTAAACCGGATCCCACTGACCGAAAGTGATCTAGTCCCTAGGCCAGCTCTCTCTCCTTCTTTGTGTCCATTCAAAGCCAGAGCTGGAGGTCAAAATGGGGTCCCCTAACCCCTGCCACCTCCACCTTAATTAGAAATAAAAGAGGGGACTAAACATTGTGTCTCCCTTCTGGGAATCCTCTCCCAGGAGGCAAGAGTCCCAACAGGCTGACCCCGAGCCAGCAGCTTACATTTAAGGGAGCAAAAAATATCTGCTGGTACTTTTCTTAGACTTCAGGGACAAGATGAGAACTAAAAATTCAACTCTGTGTACCAAAGACTTCCCCAGAATAGAGCCAAGGAGAAAGAGCTTGGTCCCAAACTAAAAAGTCAAACAGAAATTCTGCTTTCCCTGAATTTGCTGGCTCGGGGAGTCGAACTAGAGGTGCCCAGAACCAGAACCTCGAGTGTAAGCTCTGACCCAAGTAGGACATTTTCTTCTTCCCAGGCGTCCCACCTTGCCTGGATGAGTGAATCGAATTTGAAGCTGGGAACTGTGGAAACTAGGGGTGGGAGGTCTGAGATGGAGGATGAAGGAGGGCAAAGGGGGCTGAACAAGGGTAAGGAAATGTACAAAATGGTGACGTTTATAAAATTAAAACTTTAAAGATGGTTTAACATACACAAAAGATTAAATTTAAAGAATAGGTCAGGTTTTAAAAGGAGGTAAAATACATCAAAATTGAAAGATTAACATCAACAAAAATTGAAGACAATGCATACAACACTTCAATTGTTCTTTAAAATAGGAGGGATCGAATGAGTCAAAAGAAACCTCATTCACTCTCCCATAGTTTCCCAAACAACAAATTCATTTACAAAACAAAAAGAGAAATCAACACAGAACTAACGCTTGGTCCACACCAGGAGAAAAAACAAAATCGTGTCGATTCAGTAACAGCTGAAAAACTAGTGACGGAGGAAAAAAACAAACGAATAAACTTGAAATATGTTAACTGATTATTTGTAAATATTGAGATTGGAAGATGGGATGGAGAAAGGCACGAACTTAACATCATCAGAAAAGTGAAACTTGCAAAAACATAGGGTGTAACTCATCTGCAAACTCTCCTTAAGTAGAATGCTCCTCTCCAAAAGAACAGAAAATTGATCCCCAAAGTACCACTAACCCTCCAAGTAAAGTATATTAATCTGAACTTAATCTTTCCACAAATCTGAAATTATACGAAAAAATACAAAAGGATTATATTTTTTCAACTAAGAGAAAAACAAAACCGGATTCAAATTGTCTAATGGGGCAAGAAGAGGGACGTTTTTTGCAGGTGCCAGAAAGGATGGGGCTGGGGGTGTTTGAGGGATGGAGGACCCGCTTACCTTGCTCTGGAGCAGCGGCTGCCGGACAGAAGTGGGTGCGGGACTCTGCGAGTGCATGCGTGTTGGGGGAAAGGAGGATTCGGGGATTCCGCTGCCCTGAACGAATGAGGAGGGTGGAAGGACTGGGGGTCACCCATTTCCCCACCTCCGCCCGCCTCCCTCCCTCCGGTACCCAGGCCTAGAGAGCTACTGAAAGTTACAAATTGCTTCCATTATTAGCTCATCCCGGGCGGCCTGGTCATTGGCCAGCCCCGGACCACGTGGTCCCTCGTACCAATCGATCGAATTTCTAGTTGCAATTCTCTGTATGTCCCTTGGCTCTGGGCTGGGAAGCGGGGGCGGGGAGCAGTGGCGCGGGCGCTGGGGAGGGGCTAAGTAGAGGGGTCACTTCGTCCCCTCACCCTCCCTCTCTGCCTAGTCCGGGCCCTGAGTGTCGCCCCAGAACGGGTTGAGGGAATGTTGTGGGTTGGGACACACCCGGGAGGGCGCAAACTGGAGGAAGCGAGAGACGTCGCCAGGCACCCAGGGTCCTCTCCTTCCAGTTCCCCGAGCCTGCCCGGTCCCGCTGGCTTCTCCCTCTATAGCGCCCAATCGGCCCCGGGCAGTCCCGGGCTGGCAGCCTGACCCAGTATCCCGGGCGCCTGAGTGTCATGCCTCCGGATCACTACTTGGGCCCCCACCTTGGGGAAGATGCACGCGAGTACCGCTTCCCCGGGGCTCGCTCTGAATCAGGCGCCTGCGCTCTCAGGGGCGCCCACCCTACCCCGACGGCCGAGTTTGCGCACCTCCCGAGACAGTGTGAGAGAAAGACAAACTTTTGAGTGGATAAAAATCAAGAGGAACCCGTCTGGAGCAGGTGAGCTGGGTCCGGGAGGGGTGCGCTGTAGCCTGAAAGCAATCTGCCTTTCCCCATCTCTGTCTCTCCTTACTCCATCCCGGCTCCCCTGCTGGCAGATACTAATCCCCACTGATCAGAGGAGTGGGACCAGAGCAGCTTTCCTCCCCCGAGTTTGGGGACTAAGGTGGCAGCTGGCAGAGGGACGAGGAGTGTTGCTTCTGAAACTAGAGAGGATGGGAGAAACTGGGGGCCTAGAGACCCATAGCGTCTGAGGGTGATCACTTCTTTCCCCAAACGCAACTTGCGGGAACTTCAGAAAAGTTTATTGAAGAGAGACGGAAAAGGGAGCAGAGTTGGGGTTCTGAGGTTTAAAGTGGGGGGGGGGCTGCTTCTTATAGTAAAGGAAGGATGAGTTTGTTTCCCAATCAGGGCTGATTACGGATGTAGAAAAACCCGGGCAGGTCCCAAACCTGCTCATCCAGCAAGCTCTTAGAGACGCTTGGAGATCCCCAAAGGGCTTTCCCAGGAAAGCGAGAGACGTACTAGCCGAAAATAGTAGTTTTCGACTCTGCCGCGGTGGGGGCGGGGTATCGCCCCAGAGCCTCAGCCCGGGACCTCCTGGGGCCCCTGCTGCCCCGGGACCTTTTGCTGATTTTAAGTTAGGAGTGACATGAATTTCTTCTTCTTTTTCTTCTCCTTTTAATTCCAATTTGACTCAGAGACCCATTGCCCTAAATGGAATTCAGGGAGGGCTCCTCCCCGGCCCCAGCGCCACCACCTTCCAACTTCCTGCAGCTCCCGCAGTAGGGCCAGGAAAAGAGCCCCCTACCCCCTTCCCGGGCCTGGCATTGCCCCCCGTCCCAAGAGAAGTTCCGGGAGGAAGGGATGGAGGAGGCTCTTCAAAAGGGAGTCAAAGAGGGTTGGTTCAGAGGGCGCGACTGAACTTGGGGACCCCGGGTGGAGAGTTGCGGGAGTGGGCAGTCCAAGGCGGGGACGGGGGCTGGCCTGCGGGTCCTGGGAAAGCGGGCGAGGGTCGAGGCCGCGGCAGGTGCACTGGCAGGGCCAAGGGAACTCTGGAGCCCCGGAAAGGGAGGCCCAGCCTGGGCGGAGGGTCTCCGTGGAGCCTGAGGTTTGCAGGTCTGGCCTGAGGAGCCAGGCAGGAGGCGGCTGCAGCATTTGGATGGCTTCTTGGAAAGGGCCGAGAGGGACTGTGGATCCGGGAGAGAAAATCCCCATGTCGAGCAAGTGGTGTCTCTGGCCTCTACTTGGCCCACATCTTTTGGTCAAGAGCGGCCAATCCTCCCAGGCCTTTGTTTTCACTGCGCCTGAGGTTTTGCTGTGAGTAATCCAGGGGCTGCCCGGGCACTGCTCCCGAGGGAGCCCTGGAGCTAGGCCCGCCTAGCTGAGAGGTCCAGGAGGGCCGCAGGGGGCACCGCCTAGGGATTCGGAGGTCTCCAGGGCGGGGGCCCCGGGAGGGATGTGTCGAGGGGCAGATGTAAAGGCAACTGATACTCAAATATAAGCCCTTTTCTTCCCTCCCATCCCGAGGCCCTGCGCACCTCTCCAGCCCAGAGGAGTTGGATGGAAGGTCTTATCCTGCCCAATCCCAAAATTAACATGGGAGCCGACTGGGGTTTCTTTTGCAGGCTGCCCCCAGCTCTGGGTGCACTTAGAGAAGGTGCCTGGTTCTGGACTTTGCCCCCTCCCTCTTTGATGAATCCAGTCCGTTTTGCCCCTTCCTCCCCAACACCACGCACACACAGTCTGTGGAGCTGTCTCTCTTTTACTCTTTTCCTCTCTTCCCCTTTCTCTTTTACTAGGATTGATGGAGTGACAACAGTTTGGCAGGTGTCTCCTAAGCCTGTAGTGGGGAGCTGTGGACCTAGCCCTGACTTCTCAGCTAGCAGGGAACAGCCCCATTCCTGGGCCCTTGAAATTGAACCCCACATTGAGGGAAGTTGAGAAGGAATGGCATGAAGCGTGGCTAGGCTGGCACAGGACGGAAGCCCCACCCTGGGGAGGGGGCACTTTTATGCCTTATGCTTGTTGCAGAGAGAGGATTTAGAAACAATGGAAGATGGAAAGGAGGTCGAGGAAACAGCACAAAGGACTGGAAAAGTTAAGAACAACAAAGAGAAACGACTGGTGAGGGAAGAGAAAATTCGAGAAAGCCCCAATACTGGGGGCAGCGGAAGGAACTCGGGAGAGAGCAGGGGAGGGAGATGAAATGAAGGAATGTTGATAAAGGACGGAATGAAGAAGCAAGATTAGTTTGTTGTATGAGAGAAGAGAAGGAAAGAGAAAGAAAAGAAAGGAAAAATGAAAGAAGGAAAGAAAGGAGAAATGGAAGGAAGGAAGGAAGGAAAAGAAAAGCAAATTAATGAAAGGAGCTAGAAAGTAAAAGAAAAGGGAAGGAAAAGAAAGAGAAGTTTTAAAAAAAATAAAAGAGAAATGAATGGGAGAAAGAGAGACGGGTAGGAAAGGAGGAAAGCTAGGAAAAAAGGAAAGAAGGAAGAGAGGAGAAAAAAGTGGAGGGAGGGCAGGAAGAAGGCAAACGAAGGAAGGAAAAATGAGAAATATACAGAGAGAAAGGAAAGAAGGGGGAACTGGGTTAACAGAAAGGGGGTCTAGACGGGAGGAACAGTGGCAGGAAAGGCGCAGAGAGGAGGGTGAGCGGGGAGAGGCCCAGTGGGGCTGAGGCGGGGGCTCCCAGGTATCCTGGCTGCCGTGACCCTGACCTCCCAGGTTCCAGTGCCCACCCCAGGCAGGCCGCAGGCCGGCGCCACAGGAGGGGTGGAGGCGGAGGCCAGCCTCTTGAGACTCACTTCTCTCCGAAGTAGCTGACAGAGCTGGAGGAGTTCGTCGTGCAGCCGCACCTGCCTGGGGCTGGCCTTGAGGCTCTGCAGGTCGATATCTGGCTCCCAAAGCAGTGCTGGAAGCAGAAGAAGCAGTTTCGAGAGGGGTGAGTCGCGGACCCACCCTGGCTCTGTCTCCTGACCTGCCGCCTCTGTCTGCAGACTGGGCCGCTTTGTTCTCCATGCTCTGGCTCTGTGACCTTGGGCCTCAGTTTGTTCTCTGTGTCAAATGAACCCTTTATACTGGAGGGTTCTTCTGGCACTTTGGTTAGCCTGCCTGTATGTGTGCAGGTGAGAGAGGGGTGATGATAAGGCCCAGTCCGTTCTGGGAAGGACATCTTCATTTTCTTCCTTGGTGAGAAGAAAAATCTTCCTCCTTTGCCATACTTATCGCCATCCCTGCCCCAGAAAGCTACCTTCCAGGGCAAGGGATTTCTCCATGCCAGAAGGGGTTGGATTAATCTATAAAGAGCTTGGTGTGAGATTTATAGATGCTGGAGGAACCAAAGAAAGCATCGCATGCTGAAAGAGAACGAGGACATGCCTTCCTGGGGCAAGCGGACTTTCGGTCTGCAGTGTATTTCACGGAACTCACACACACACACAGAGATTAATTGGCAAAATGGCTTCAGATTCAGCCTGTAGAGGAGGTTGACTTGGGATGGTTGTGTGTCTGCAGCCTCTTGGGCCTGTGCTCCCCCACCCTGTCCATGTGCTCCAGCGGCAACCACCCAGTTAAAGCCAATTAGATAGCTCCTTTGTTTCCCCAAAGTTGGATGGGGCAGGTCGCTAAGGTCAGCACATCTTCCAAGGGCAGCATAAGCCTTGAAAATGCAACCCTCAAACTACCGGCCAATTTTAGCATCACTCTGTTAGCTTTCCTCCCCATTCTCAAGCTCCTTTCCTTCTTTTATCTCTCTCCACACCCCCCCACCCACTTGCTCCCTTCCTTCCTTCTTCCTGTTTTTCCTTTTTTTTCTCACTCCCTCTTCATCTAGTCCAGGCTGGGGCTCTTGTACTGTCTTCGTATTCAGAGGCTTTGCTCTGAGACCTTCAGACAAGGTAACATGTGTCCTGACCTCAGGAGTTCATTACCTGGATGCAAATATTAGGAACAGAAGATGAGAGGCAAAATGGGGAGGAAGCTTTGCTAATCAAGTGCGGGATGAAGCGACACATTTTCTGTATCAATCATGATTACTGCCCTCACGTTCCCGTGGCTTACCCCAGAAAATCCTTCCCCACCTCACCCATCTGCAGGCCACAGTCGGCCTGCCCCTGCCCATAGGGGTGGAACTGCTGGTGCCCCCAAGGCTGTTGCTCTCCCGGGGTGAGTGAGGGCCTGCAGGAGCTCACCTTGGTGCAGGTGGGATGACGTCAGTGAAACCAGGTCAGAGCCTCAAACTATTAAATAAGCAAAGCCTGTTTCCCTATTCCCGATGCATTTAGGGGTCCTCTTTCCCTTGAATGGAGAAGCTGGTCGATTCTGGCTCTTGGCCGTCTCTCCAAGGAATGCCTCTGATTAGCCGGGCCTGCCGCCGTCATCCACCTCTGCTCGGCAAAGAAGGGAGGCCTCTTATTCCAGGCCTTGGTGGAGGGGTTCCAGACTGTCTGCCCAGAGCAGCCTCCTTGCCCCCAGCCTGGCCCCGCTGGGAAGGAGGGAACCCAATTCACTTCGCAGGATCCGGAATCTTGAATCTCCACGGGCAGAGCCAACAGCTGCGACTGCATCCTCGAGCCTGAGCCTGACGCTGGAAGCAGCTTCTGTCTTTGGGGGTTCTCCTTGCTGCCTCGGTCTCTGCTCTGTTCGGCTCGCTATTGTGTTTTTCTCTCTCATTTAGGGGCTTTGGGGGGACAGGGAAAGGCAACGTTTCTCCTCGGGCCCCTGATCCTTCCGCACGCCCCCGCCAAACCAAACCTTAAAGCTGCCGATGGTAATGAGCTGCGGCTTCTGGCCCTGCTCACAAGCTACTCACTCAAAGCAAATTCAAATTCTCTTCTGGGCAGGAGGGAGGACAGATGCTCCTTCCTCAGTCCTCCCTTGCTCATTGATCCATTTTAAGGGCATTTGAGGGTCAAAATTGAGACCGGATGGCTTCTGTTGGTATAAAATTAGCATTTTTTATCACGCCAAAGGACCAGATTTCTCAAGTCAAGGAATAGGAGGGCTTCACCCAGACCCACACCTCTTCTCTGGCCTTCTCTGATGATAAAGGTTTGTTGAGGCAGAGGAGGAGAAGGGAAATGAGTCGTTTGCTCTGTCGAGAAATCAACCAGTAGCTGCAGCCGTTCATGCCACTGATATTTATTTAGTACCTACTACGTGCGAAGCATTGTCCCTACCTCTGTTTTTCATGACGGTCAGTAATGAGATTCTTGCCACTGTGAGGCTTTAGTGCATGTGGACAAATATATAAATAAATGAACTGATGGAAAAGAAAGTTTGGATTTTGATTGCTGCCTTCCATATGCCCCGTCTCCGAGCCCGTGCCTTCCCAACTCCGGCTACCCAGACCCAGCCGGTTGGAAAATAGGACGGCCCCAGGGCTCATTTGTCTCCCCCACTGGAAGACTGTTAGAAAGGGAGCAAGAGTTGTGCAGTGGGAACGGCAGACACGAGAGCCCTGAAATAAAGGGGTTGGGGTGGTGGTCAGAGGGGTCCCCCAGAGGTATCTTCCCATCTTTGAGGTGTGCATTGTCGGTGAGGGGAGATATGTTTCTCTGGGTGTCTGAGCAGGTCTGCAGGTTTGCCCTGGTGTGATCACGTGCCTGAAGGTGACAGCAGGGTGTACACGTGCAAGTGAGCTGAGGGGGGCTGGACAAGTGTTTTGGCGCCAGGCTTGTGTGCGCTGGGCCCAGACGCCTGCACTGGAGCAGGTGCATGGGCGGGGGAGGTGCACAGATCCGAACATATCTCCGCGTACATGACTCTCTGTGTATTCGAGAGCGTGTGTACCCGCTGAATTATTATAAAATTACACTGACCCTTACAGCAAATCCATACCGGCCCGGCCTTTCTCCCCCCGACCTCTCGACCTCTGGGGTGCCTGAGGAAAGAGCTGACCGGGTCACCGCCTCCCCCAGTCAATGAGTCTCTCTCCATTAGCATGAAACATGAATCTACTGGCAGCTTGACAAATTATAACTAGCAGCCAGAGTTTTGCCAACTGGCTGGCTTGGGCGCTGTCTATTTATCACTGAAAATGGTAAATCATAAGAATCCAGATGACTTAATTATTCAAATCCACCCAGACCCAGAGAAGCTGCAGTCCCGTCAATCTCAGCCCTGGGCTCAGGGCGAGGGCAGGGGGAGAAGGCTGATTGCTTGGGAGCTGGGAGACTCGGGTTCCAGCTCCTCTGCCCTGCCCGGCAAGGGGGGGCTTTCTCTGCCACCCATTCCCCTCCCTGCCTTCCTGCCCACCTTCCCGGGCAGAAGCCTGGCCGACTGTTTTCGCTGCTGACCCTCCCGAGGCTCTCCCCTCCCCGCCCGCCTCCTGCTGCCTGGTCCCCAGGCTCCTGCAGTATTTCTCTGCCTCTCTTTGTGTGGGTCTGTTAGCTTGCTCTCTCTGTTTCAGTGCCTTCATTTTTATTTCTTCTCTTTCTCCTATTCTCTTCACCATTTCTTTCCCTCCCCACTCCCTACGGATGGATGCTGACCCACAGGCTCACACACACACGACCTCTCTGATGGAGGTCTGCCTGTACCCCCGGCTCCTTTGTTCTCCGTGGCCCGGAAGTACCCAGCTCAGGATCTCCACGCACCCTCCTTAACCCAGCGCCCTGAGTCGTGGAAGGTCTGAACCCTCTCGACCTGGGAGGCACGTGGAAGCACAAATGTCAATGGATGATCTGGGCTCATTCTGGCCTTTCACCCACCACGGCGTGTACACAACTTTCCTGTCCCTTTCTTCTGTGGAGTTTTGCACGGCTTGGGCAGTCAGAGATGTGCCCCAGCAGGAGGCAGGCCTGTGTCCCAACGAGGCCCACCTCGGGCTGTCCCCTTGCTCCCAGCGTGGAACCACCACAAGCCCTAAGGGGTCCCTCCATGTGAGTTTTCCCCAAAGGAGAAGGAAATCTGTTTACAGAACAAATCCTAGACCCAGAGGTCTGCACACCGAGCTTCTGGGGGCTCTTTGATCTCTGGGTCCTTTTATCTTTGTGTCCCTCACAACCCAGTATAAATATGCACTCCTATTTCTTCCAGTCCTGGGCCCCAAGGGAAGTCTATGTTCTCCCGGCCAGTGAGGGGTGGTGCTGGGTGGATCCAACGTGCCCTAACGCTGGGGTTCGCTCATGAGAGAGGAGGCGGTGGACGGCGGGGAGGGTCACCGGAGCTCCCCTCTTTGAATGGTGTCCTGGCTTGTTCTTCTGGGGGGCTTGTTCCACCCACGAGGACCCCAGAGCCCTGTCCCCAGAGGCTCCTCGGAGCACAGTCCTGTGTCTGCAGACGCTTGTCAGTTAGGCTCTGAGTGGCTAGGTCAGCGCATGTGACTGCACACTTTCGGGAGTCCTTGTGCCAGGACAACAAGTGACAATGTCCCCACCAACAGGGCACCTGAGGAAACAGTCCCCTCACTCCCCGCAATTCCATTTCAAGGCCTCTGAGCAACGTTGCTGTCAATAGAAATTGGCCTTGCCCTATCACAGAGCTCTGAAGAAGGAGCTGCTTGTTTCTGCCACTGAAAATGAGTAAGTTCTTCCTTGAGTCTAGCCTTCTCTTCCTTCTGGGTTGGAGGATGGAGATGATCAGGAATCTTGGGCGGGGACTCCCCACCCTCCAAGAGAACATTTATGACCTGCAGGGGACCCTTCTACACCCGGGCTCATCCCCACTGCTAAACCATCACATCCTCCTCCTTCCTTCCTCCCCACCTTCCGAATCCAGCTTGTTACTTGACGACGAGGGCAGCGTCCACGGGTGAGGCAGGAGGGGAGAGGATCGAGATTCAAAAGCAGGCCAGCAGCTGGGCGGCAGGGAAATCAATAAGGGAGATAGATTAGAGACAGGTTTCTCTCCCTTTTTTTCCGGCTGGCTTGGGGTCCCTGCCCCAGCTCCTAAAAGCAGGTGGAGGACAGAGGCCCTGGCCTCTCTCTGCCCTTCTAACTCAAACAGGTTCCTAATCCCTGGGTAGAGGGTAAACAGCCTCCGAGCACGGCCAGGATTAACCGCAGAAATGCTGCTAAGGTATTTTGGGCACAGTTCCCTACCCCCGCTCCCACCCCATGTTACTAATTAGCCCAACAGCTTGGGGGAGTAGCTAGGAATGCCTTTGTGCAGCCTCGCAAGCCCAGGGCTGAGCTCTGGACACTATCTCTGGTGCTGGACCAGCTGAGGGGGGCAGAGGGATTCCCACCCCCTCCCCACTCACTGACTCCCAGATCAGCTCAGGGCAGACAGCAGATTTTTCCTCTGCACCCTCCCCGAATCCCCCGGCTTCCCCTTGGCTGTTCACAGCTGGGAGGCAGGTGGGGGACAAGAGGGAGAGTGGAATCGGCTCCGGAAATCAAACGACCCAATAAAAAATTAATTGTCTAATTAAAACCATGAGGAAGCCCCTTGCCAGAGTCTGGCTCTGAGTCGTCAGGGCTGTAAAGGGTGGGAAATGAGTCTCAGCTCCTAATAAATTCCTGATTTGCAGCTTGGTCTGTCAGCGAAGGAGTAGGAGAGCTGAGCGTTCTGCCGCACTAGGGCCTCCTAGAGGTCATGCCATCCCTCCCTGTGCCCCCAGCCCCGGTGATCACACCCACACCACCACACACACCCGGCTCGAGACCAGAGACAGGAGCCTCTCCCAAAGGACAGAGAGGCCACCGCCCAAGGCGGGCAAGTATTCCCGAGACTGACCCTCAGGCTCCCCAGTCCAGGGCTCACCCCCTTCTTCCAGGTCTTTCCTCAGGAAAGCAAACATCCAGGAAACTTCTGGAACTGGAGAGTTCTTCATGTAGGTTAACCGATCGTTGTTAGAAACAGGTTGCTGTGTGGGTGCGTTTTGACCTCATCCCCTCCACTTCCGTGAAAAATAACATTTTTACATAAGTCACGAACCAACAGCTTCCCTCTCTTAAATTTGCGCTGATTTTTGCACGAATGACAGGGAACCATGCTAAGAAATGAATCCCTCTCCCCTAAAAAAGGGCTCTGCCCAGTTGGCCAAGTCCCCTGGAAGAATGAACACAGAGCTAGTCCAGAAAGGAGTGCAGAGTTAGGCAACTCTCGAGGGTAGATGGCAATCCGAACCTTTGCCCTGGATCATTGTACCAATTCTTCACTTGGGTCAGCCCCGCCTCTATTCCCCTTGTCCCTCAGCAAAAGCAAGGGCACTGTCCTCAGAGGCATTAAGTCATAATAGCAGGAGGAGGGGAAGCAGTCAGCACACAGCCGTCAACATCCTAATACATTCTTTGATTATACAGAATACAGTACGGGATGTATACCTGTGATTAGCTTCTCTAAACAAACACGGAAGAACAAACAAGGGCTGTCCTTCGGAACGGTCACCTTAGGAGGAAATACGCTTATCCCATCTGTACCTCTCTTGATTAAACCATTTCTGCAAAGACTGCTTTAAAATGGACTTTCTAGCCATTTTACAAAATACTCAAGACAACCAGGATTAGCTACAAATTGTTTTTTGACTGATTCCAGAGAAGCAAATGATAAAGATCTGTCACCAATAAGGACATTTAAAGACTGAGCCACAGCGCTTCCCTGGTGGCGCAGTGGTTGAGAGTCCGCCTGCCGAGGCAGGGGATGCGGGTTCGTGCCCTGGTCCGGGAAGATCCCACATCCCACATGCCGTGGAGCGGCTGGGCCCGTGAGCCATGGCCGCTGAGCCTGCGCATCCTGAGCCTGTGCTCTGCAGTGGGAGAGGCCACAACAGTGAGAGGCCCGCGTACCGCAAAAAAAAAAAAAAAAAAAAAGACTAAGCCACATAGCCTGAAGACAATTCCCAAAGAAGAGTTACAGAACTTTTGTCATTGTGGCCTTGTTGGGAGAAGGGGGTCGCCCCAGCGTGACTACTTGGAGGCGGTGGTGCTTTCGGTTGCATTTCTCTCCGGCCACATCTGGAGTGTATTATTTATCATTCCTGATAATCATTCTTTTGCTCATCTGGTTGTCATTTTTCATCCTAAACAGTGAACTAAGAAGGAGAAAAAGGGAAGGAAACAAATTCCTGACCCCCATCTGGGTCAGGATCTCATTTCAGATTTCAGCAAATTCCCATGCACAAGTGTCACCAGGGTGGCTAGGCCTTTCTGCTTCCAAGAACCCCGAACCTAGAGACTAGAATGTCGGCACTGATTCTGGTTCACCTCATGGTAACTGCAGACCTACTAAGTGTCACTGGGTCTTTACACGTGGGTTATTCTTTTCAATCTGGGGGTGAAAGACAGTTTTCCTTCCCCGATGGATGGAGTTTGTCATTTCTTTTCCCTGCTACTTGGCCTCAGACTGCACCCTGCTTTGTGGACCTGTTGTCTGGGAGACACTCTGGTTTCCTGGTGCCCACGTCTCATGAGGACATGACTTTGGAGACTATTTTGTCCGTCTCTCTGTCCCCGGGGAAAGCCTCATGAATATTCCTGGTCCTCAGGTTAACCAGCTTAAACTGGTAAACAGAACCCTGACTCAAAAAGGGCATGATGGTGGCCTACCATCACCACGCGACCTTGGGCGGGGGGTGGGGGGGGGGGGCGACCATGCACGTCAAATTCTATGTGAATGGCACCACCTAGAGTTGTGCTTCAGGAGTGCGGTGAGTGGTTGGTCCCTGGAGCTGAGCAGTGCGGCCACCCTGCAGCCCAGAGATGCTGGCAATTCGGTCAGCTTCGCGCTGCATTCACAGATGAGAAACGTAAGTTCTGACAACTAAAGTGTCAACACCTCAGCCCCCCGAGAAAGGGCTCAAAGTGGAGATCCCCTCCCCTCACTGATGTCTGGGAGATCTAGGCTCAGGCGACAGCTCACCAATCTTCTCTCCATCAACTTCAAAGGCAGCTCCAGCCCCAGGGAGGACTGCGAGGGTACAGAGCAAAGCTGATCCAACCGGAGCTCGGTGTCAGGTGATGTTGCCGGAGCACAGGTCAGCCTGGGCCTAGAAATGGCGGTGAGATGTAGGATCCCTCCTGGCCTAGAGTTTGAGGAGGGATGGGAGCGGGTTGTGGAGCCATGGTCACAGTCCCCACGGTGTAGAGGGAATGTTTACAATTGCCCAAGCCCCTCCCTCCTGGGCCCTCACCTGCAGGCAGAGCCGCTTTAGCCTCCTCACCCACGGCCAAGTCTATCCCACCTGGATATCCTCCTGCAACCTCTGCCAGCCCTGCCCTTCTCTCCCTCCAACCTCTTTCATACATTCCTTGCCCAAAGAGTTTTTCTGAATAGAGCCCACCGACCTTGGTCATTTTCGCAACATCCCCGCTCAAGCATTCTCTCGACCTGCAGGGTCATTCAGGCCTCACCTCACTGGGACCGGGCTCCTTCGCGTGTGTGTCCAATTCACCCGATTATGCCAAGACATCCCGACTCAGCAGTTCCCGACGCTCAGCCATCAGAGCCCCAGAGGAGCCACCACATCAAAAGCTTAGACACTAGGACTTGGAGGCGTCAGCTAGTCAACAGCCAGCCTGTCCTGAGGAGACTCCATGCCGGGCACTGCGGTCCCAAAGAGCCTCGGGTCTCACGCAACCAAGAAAGACACATCCATCCCAGATTAGTAAATAACAATAATAACCCTCACCATGAAGGTGTAGTGAGACCTTTTTTTGTTTGCTTTCGTTTGTTTCTTTGTTTGTTTTGGCCGCCTGCATGCACCGCATGGGGGATGTTAGTTCCCCCGACCAGGGATCGAACCCGTTCCCCCTGAAGAGGAGGCACTGAAATTGCGAAGCCTTAACCACTGGACCAGCAGGGAAATCCCGGGTGAATCTTGTGGACAATACATTTCAGAGATGGGAGAGAGTGCTGTCAACTAGGGTCCCCCCAGAAGACTCCCAGAGGAGGTCAGATAGGAGATGCCCTTGTAGCCCCTCAGAGGCCTCGAGGCTGTGGAGGAATCATCGTGTGTGTTGTTTTGTTTCCCAGAATGCTGGTGGTGGGAGAGCGCGCTCCAGCTGGGAGCTGGAGCAGGGCTTCATCACCGAGCAGCTACTCTCTGCTAGGCACTGTGCGGGGCACTAGGAACCCGGTTACAGTGAGGGAGTCCATGCCTTCAAAGCTGACAGTCTAGACGGGAAAAGAAACCGTAAGCAGATCTTTATAAGGCAGTGAAGGATGGACCTCCACCAGTGATACACCTCCCAGGCATCGTGGGGTACCATGCCCACACATAAACCTCTCACGGGAAAGGGGAGAGGAAGGGGGCAGGGAAGCCATCCTGAAAGGGAGGTTAATGCAAACTATAAGCGAGTGGTACCCTTCTTCTCCCCACACCCTTCCCAACTGAAGGTCACCTTTCACCTCAAGAAGAAACCATTGGCTTCTTCAACCAAGGTCACAGAGGGCTGTCAACATCCCAGCACTCTCTCACCCACCTGCCCTCTGGGCAGAGTATTCAAACATGAACTGGGATTCCAGCCATATCTGGGGCACCTCCCTATCCCATCTTCCCCACTGTCCATCCCAGCCTGCCAGCATCACGGCCAGGTGCTCTCTGATTCCCAGGACCCGGGAAGGAAGAGCCTATCGTCTCCTAGAATTACATGCTCTGCAGCCTTCCTCCTTCGTGCCTTTGGGGAAGATGCCCCTGCTTCCCCTTCATTCTCCATCCGGATCCAGCTCCCACCTCCCACGGCTGCAGCTGCTCCCTCCTCTCCCCCCTGGAAGAATGCCCCCCTCCCCCACATCCCTCCACAGGGGGAGAGTGGGAGGGAGGCAGCATATGGCCCCATTCTCCTTGGCCTGGGCAGGCTATTTTGGAAATGAGAAAACCCCCTTGCCCTGTCCTCCCCTCTGGGGAACACCCTCCCTCCCCTCTCCACATTCCCCAGAAGTTCTCAGACTGAGATCCGTCCTACTCCTACGTGCAGTTATGTGGTGAAATCACTGCTTTCCTGCCCGGAGGCGCCAAAGCTGGGAAGGGAGCCTACTCAGACCTTTGATGTAGGCACGTTTTAAAAGGCCCACCTGTCCCCTCTCTCTCCCCAGCCCCCAGCCTGAACTGCTGGAGCCCCTCATCACAGCTTTAAATCCCAGGCTACCCCCCAACGTGGCCCGGATCAGGTCACACACATCCTCTCCCGATGGGGATAATCAAACCCAACCGTACTCACTTGGGGACATCTGTCTCTGGTGAATAAGGAGAGATCCCAAACTTGAGTGGTTCTGTGACACTTAAAAGCTTCAAGCAGGAAGACCTGCAATTTCTCTTGGAGCAGGGCCTGCGGGGAGGGTCCCTCTGAAACCCTCGTTTGATGTTGTGCTTTCATGGTTGCGGTTTGATCCAGATGTTCCCCACTTGTGGGATTTTCTCTTTGGGAGGGAGGGGCCCTTGGCTGTGAAGATATTTCCATTGTGTGCACATTTAGATCGAGGTGGCTGGGTGCGGGTGATCTTCTAGCTGATAACACACCCTGCTCTGGACAACCCTGCCCTTTCCCTCGGGGATCACATCCTTTCCCTTCGCACCCAAAGACAAGAAGAGGGCATTCACGTAAGGAGGCATTCCCAGCTCCTGTAGGCTTGCTGTGTCGCTGCCTAGACATGGCTCTACCTCTCTGTTCTTCTGGCTCCATAAAACGGAGATGGGGTTGGTTCGCAAAGATGGTTCCCAGATCATGGAAAGAACAGGAGAGGGAATTCAAGAACCAGATTTCTGGCCAAGGAACAAACAATTGTCAAAGAAATTGTGAATGGGATTTGCACTGAGAATGATGAGTCAGGGCTCCTAAAGAGGAAGTGGCGGGCTTCCCTGGTGGCGCAGTGGTTAAGAATCCGCCTGCAAATGCAGGGGACACGGGTTCGATCCCTGGTCCGGGAAGATCCCACATGCCGCAGAGCAACTAAGCCTGGGTGTCACAGCTACTGAGCCTGCGCTCTAGAGCCCACGAGCCACAACTACTGAAGCCCGCGTGCCTAGAGCCCGTGCTCCACAACGAGAGAAGCCACCGCAGTGAGAAGCCCGCGCACTGCAATGAAGAGCAGACCCCGCTCACCGCAACTAGAGAAAGCCCACATGCACCAATGAAGACCCAGTGCAGCCAAAAATAAATAAATTAAATTAAATAAATTAAAAAAAAAAAAAAGAGGAAGTGGCCATCCTTCTTTTGGATCAATCCTACAAGGGTGGAAGTAAACCTCTCCAGATTCACAGACCCCTCTGCTCCCTCCGAGCTTGAAAAGGTTAAGGCCATCCCTCCCCAACGTCTTCACAGAAACCCTGGAAATCTTTCCTTCCACCTTAAGAGTCTTCAGAAGTTCTTGCTGCCCAGCCTCAGTCACTGCTTGCTGTAGCAGGAGGTGGCTTCCCTGGAGGAAGTGCCTTAGTCACACTCAGTGGTCCTCTAAGACCTCTCAGCGTCCTTCTAGCTGCTTCTGTCTCATCGAATCAAAAGAAAAGCTGTCAACTCTATCAAAAATCAGGTTGCTCCCGGAGCTGTGCTGGTGACCACAGAAACACTTGGATCCTTGCCAGCCCTGTGGAGGTCACAGTCTAAACCAGACACGTGGATATTGAGTGATAGAGGCCAGACGGACCAGAGAAACTCCAGCCCTGGAGCTGGACAAAGGCACCAGCCCACAGTGGACCCTAAAGGACTTGCATCAGCCACAAGGTTGGGTAAGTGAACTTGACTTAGGGGGAGGGGCCTACGTGGGGACAGACAAAGCCTAGGAGGCTTGGTGCAGGAAGGGGACATTCAGAGGAGACAAGAGAGGGTGGGAGCCACTGAGTGGATGAGGAAGGCTCAGTGCCGGGGAGAACCATGAGAGACAGGCCAGCGGGAGAAGAGAGAACTGGTTCCGCATTGGACTAGAGAGAGGGGAGGGATGGAGAGAGAGGCGGGCACAAGAAGGACAGAGGAAGATGGAGAAAGCTCCACCCACTGTCCCACCTGGAGAATTTGGGCGGCTGTTCCCAGCTCCCCGTGCTCTGTGTAACATCGGGGAAATGCATGTTCGGAGGATCAGCTTTTCCCCCCGCCGGAGGCCCTGAGGGTCAGTTCTCAGACCTCTCCCTCCCCTTGGACTTTGATCCAGTCACGCACAGATGGGTCAGGTCATGATGGCGAGGGGGCAAGTGGTACTGGGTCTCCCTGGCTTGAATTTTTTCTTATTCCCCCATGTCCTCTCTCTCTTAAGCAATAATTTCTCATTTTGCTTGGTCTTGTATAGCCCATATGTCTCTAGCTCAGAGAACTAAGAAACACTCCATCATTCTTAAGCTGGGCCTTGCCACCTGCAGGCCCCTCCCCTCCCACACATATGTTCACACAACTGGGGCCAGTGGTTAGCTTCCACGCACCCCTCTGGACGCTCTCCCCGTACCATCCTTCTCATCTTTCCGGCTAGAATAAGAACCTTCTCTCCTGCAGGGGGGTTGAGGGGGGTATGGTCAGGGTTCTTCACAGCTGGGTAGCAGCTGGGAGAGCCCCACCTGTTCTGTGCACTCACAGTGGCTCCCTGGAGGGGACCAATGACAAGGGGGAAAGGCGCTGTGAAATAGAGTGCAGGAGGGGGCACCCACACGGTGGGACTCTCTACCTGGTCTGGTCTGGCCTGAGGGGGGGGTCAGATGCTCAGCGAGGTGTCCTGGGTCTCAGCGAGGTGCTGGAGTACCAGCCCCCTCAAGCCATCCGAAGACTCGGCCTCCCCACCTCCTTCTCCTCTGCCTCTCCCACTCACTGTTACTGTGGGATCCACAAATGCTGCCCTCATCCCTCCCTGTGGCTCCACTTCCACCACCCTAAACCCTTTCACCCATGCCCAAATCATCCCCCTGCAGGGCTGCTAGAGTCTGACCCCAACTCTACTCCAGAGACAGCCCTGTTCCCCCACTCCCACTGCTGCTGTGGACAGAGGAACTGAGATGGGACCAGAAGAAATGCTCCCGTCTCCTCTCATGAGAGGCTAGCAGAGCCCCAGCCCGTTCCCAGAATTACCCTTCCCAGGCTGACATGAAGAACCTGATGGGGGAAGGGCCACCATGCCTGAGACTGGGGCCAGGGGCAGCAATTCCCCCCGCTCTCTCCTTATCAGTCCGTGTAAACCTAAGGGCTTTCCCCAAATGTGAGGGTTCTGCTTAGGTGCCATGGAAGATACCCAGCACCTGCTTGCTTACTCTCCTCCTCTTCAGCCCATCATTGCCAAGACAGAGTTGTCTGGGCAAGCGCCACCCCCAGGACAGGGCTAAGGAGTTTGGGTGGGAGGGCAGAAGTGAGAGACGCTTCCTTCGTGTTTCCTGCCAACCTGCCAGGCTAGAGTGCCACGATCTGGGCCCTGTATCAAACCCACTGGATCAGTTCACTGAAAACCTCCCCGGGGTATATGTGAGGCCTCTGGACTCACTGGAGCTGACAGGTAAGATCATGGCCAGTAAGCAAATGACACGGAGCATCCACTATATGCTTGGCACAGGCCTGACTCTTGCGGCTAGAGACCCAGAGAAGTACATATTACAGATCCTGGAGACCCTCATGTTTGTACAGAACCCCATAATCTTACCTTCACCCCCGCTCAGACACGTGATCATATGTGGACCTCAGATACGCGAGCTAGACAGAAGAAAGAACTTCCTTGAGCATGGGTTATCAACGTTGTACAGCAAAATCATCAGAAGACCTTTCCTCTTGGAAGGCGGTGAACCAGAAGAGCCCCTGCCTTGCTGAGCCAGGGGTGAGGTATCCTGTCTGCAGGCAGGGGCGTGGCCGACATGACCCCTTAAGATCCTACCCAGGATGAGGCAGAGAGGTGGAGGTTCTAGTTGAGGGGCATGAGGAGGAGGGGACACACAGAGGGACAGACAGACAGACAGAAGGAGGGACTGGAGGAGTGAAGCAGGGGTGGGGAGCAGGGTTGGAGAGATGAATGGTCTTGGCTGGACTGACGGACGACACCAGGATGGATGGATGGCTGCTGAGTTTTGTTTACTGGCAGCCCCCAGCCCGCCATCGCCGGGGGAGAGGGATGGCGGCTGGCACATCAGAGGGCTCTTAGGGAAGCTCATGGAGATGATTTAGATGGGAATGAATCAGCTCCATATGGATTAAGTGTCCCTGCATATCCCAGGATCTTACAGATGAGGGGACAGGGCAAGGGCACTGGGGGGAGGGGGAGGAGGGAGCAGCGTGGAGCTGGCGCTGGGAAACAGGCCCGGAGCCAGCTGGAGGTGCCCTCCCAGGGCACGGGCGGGCCCACCTGGCACAGACGCCGTCCTCCCCAGGTCTGTTCACACCACTGTCTCTCTGGCTTTGTACCCGGCTTTAGGAAAAGTCCCTGCCCGTTGGAGCATCCTCTCTGGGTGAGTTTCTGTCTGTCTCCCCTTGCCTCTGTCTCTCTCACTTTCTCTCTGAGTCTTCATGTGTCTTTCCATCTTCAGTTTTCTGTCCCTATCCTTCCCTGGCCTTCTTCCTCGCACTGTTCGTGGCTCTCCTGCTCCTCCCCACCCGCCTCTTTCACTAGAGTTGTGAATGGCGTGTAGCTGACACACAGTTCCTGTTCCCTCCAGCCCTTAGCTCTACTTAGCTCTACCCTCCCTCTGCTGCAGGCATGCTGCCTGCTCTCTCCTGGGACCCTCAGGTTTGGAGTAGGATGGGGGAACCAGGAAGGTGGTCTGAAAAGTGACTTTTTGGCTACAGAAAGTTCTTTCTCTTCCTCTCTTCCCACCCGGCCCTCAGCCCTTCCTTCTCCCAGCGCCAGAGGCAGCTCGGATGGGGGCCCACGCTCGGCACACTAGGGCAGGTTGAGCAGACGATGAGTCCGCGGGGCATCCGCTGGCTGTGGGGTAATCGGAGCCACCAGCTCCCGCAGCCCCGCCCGTGCCCCGGTTGGAGGGCCCTGGAGCTGACTTTGGTTATGGAGCTGGCTGCCATGTGCATGTCCTGGATCAGAGCACAGGGTAGTCATATATGACAATTGCTTGAAATATCACAGCCGCTCTCCCCCCACCCCCACTGGTGATCTATGGGCTGCGTGCCCTGTAAAAATTATTTATCGGGGCCTCAGAGTGTCCTGATTTAGTGCTGCTGCCTCTGGGGCCGAGGGGCCTGCCTGTCCGCCGGAGCCTAAGCGTTAAACAACGCTAAAAAGTTAAACGGCCAACGTTGGGGGCTCACTCGAGGAGGCGCCATAAAGCTGTCGGAGCTGCTTAAATCAGCAGCGAGGATTCCCGGGGACATCTTCTCACCATATGCCACAAGCCAAGAAGGCTCTCCTCACCCTTCTGCGCTCACCCAAACCCAGCGGCCCACAGAGGCCCGGGCCCAGAGCAGAGGAGGTCAAGGCCGGCCTCCTGCAGGCCTTCCTCCAGCATCACCTGCGCAGGGTCCAAGAGGGTAAGAGGCCATGTGTCCAGCCCTCTGCCTCTGGCCAGCGGTTTCCTCGTTCAGATCCAGATTTTAAGGACTTCCCGCAAAAGGCAACACGGCAGCCTCTTCCAGTGGCCCGTGCTGGGCAGTGCTTCCCTGGTGTCTCACTTCAATCTGTGTTTCTGTGGAGCGAATCCACAGGAGCTCAGCGGCTTCTCGCTCGGGTTTGGAGAGGGTGTTCTGTCCAAGCCAGCCTGTGACCTCTGGCCTGCTTTGTGACCCCACCTCCTCCCACTCACACAGCTCTCTGAGGATCAGAGCCCCACTCTTTGATCACTCCCCTCAGGCTGGCACCCCCGGGTGCTCACAGACAGTTTTCCTGGCTGAACCCCAGTCCATGCTGCCACCGCCCGGCCGCCGCCAAGTAAGCGAGAGGGAGGTGGGTCTCCATAGGCTGCCTATCACGCCTTCTTTCAGCGGCAGTAAAACTCACCTCTTAAAACCTCTCCTTGGGTCTCTAATATTTGCCTGGCTATATATCTCCAGTGATATATGGACAGAAATTGCTCGTAAACGGCTATAAAACCTCTCAGTTGAGCCGGGGTGAAGGCGAGCGAGGGTGGGCACGGCCCAGACTGCAGGAGGATTGGAAGCCAAGACACTCCACTGAGCATCCCAAACGACCCCAGATCCCAGGGCCGAGGGGCCAAGTGTGAGGCCCTCAGGGGAAGGAGGGAGGGAGGAGACCCAGAGGAAGATCTTCAAGGCCCTCAGGAGGTATTATGGGGCCGTCTCACCTGGCTGCTCCAGTGATGTGCTGTGTGGCCTTGGGCACGTCACTCAGCGGCTCTGTGCCATGGTTCCCATCTCTAGGAGGATAATGATACCCACCCAGGCTCGTTGAGGAAACTCACAGAGAATTAATCTGTCCTTTGTAAACGAAGGAGGTTGCATATATTGGGCATTACCCCCCAGTTGGCTATGGTGTCTTTAGAAGGCCTGCTACGTGCTGGATCCTTTACCTAATCATCCCGAAGCCCGACCACGGCCTGCCGCGTAGACATTGCACGCTGTGGGTGCGAACCCTGAGATTCACAGAAGTGCACACAGGGAGTCAGTTCCCAGGCACCGATCCCAGGGCTGGTGCCCTTTCCACACATGAGAATGAAATCCCGGCAACAGGAGGGATAACAGCTAAGACACTAGGGGGACTTCCAAACAAGGACGTTGCAGGTGTTAGGAGGCCTTTTCTCCTGGGTCCCTTCCCTTCCCCTGGGTGCAGGCCTTTCGCCTTCCAACACTTCTAGTCCAGTCTCCCCAGGGCCCAAGGATTCCTGCAGCATATTCCCAAGCACTATACCCCATCTCCTGGGGAAACTGATGCCAAAGTGGAAGGGGAAACCAGGGGCTTTGTGGGAGGCCAGCGCCCTCCACCCAGGAGACCAGGAGACACGGGTCCTGGGTGGGCCAGGGGAGGAACGGCCTTCTTGGGGGCAGGTCAGCAGGTACAGACGGAGATGGCCACAGTCCCGGAGTCCCTGGCCCAGGCCCCCCATCAGCCCCAGCCCCTGTGCATCTCAGGCCCTAGATGCCTCTTTTCTCCGTGACTCCCTCCTCTGCCCTCCACCCTGTGTCCCCTCTGGTTACTCTACACTCTCCCTCTCCCACAGCATCCCCCTTAGAGCCACTGCTCCCCCTTCCGGTTATTCCACCCCCTGCACCCCCCACCCCAGTGTCCCTCCAGCACCCAGCCACCCCTTCCCTCCACCATGAGCCCTAGTTCTCTTCGTCCTCTTTCCCAAGTCCCTTTAATTCCTGGTGTCTCCCTGTGGTCACCCATCCTTTCCCTCCCTCCTGGTGTCTCCCTTGCTCCCCCAATGCCCCTTCCTCCCATGATCCCCAGCCCCTACCCTTCCCCTAGTGAGCCTCTTGTGTCTTCTCACCTGCCCTCCAGGACCCTCAACCCCCGGGCTGCCCTTTGTCCCCTTCTTGTGATGAAGCAGGACAAACAGTAGGAAGGCCACCCTCTGCCCCACACCTCCCCTTCCCTGGTGGCTCCCACCTCCAACCCCACTTTTCCTTAAGTTTCCAGATCAACCTTCCTCCAATAACGATGATAAAGCAGGAAGCCGGGCCGGAGCACGGTGCAGATTTTTCTTCTTGACACGGAGTTTCCGATTAAAGGCAAAAGGACATAAATCCTCCTGCGTAATTGCTGTGCTCCAGCTCGGAGCCACTCAAAGGGGAGGCTCCCACCCCTCTGCCCCTGCCCCTGGGAGCCCCACCCCCATCCTGAGCCGGGCTCAGTCCCCAGAGCCTGGGGCTGGGCTGGGAAGGGGCAAGGCAGTGGCAAGGGAGAGGCATAAACCCAGCAGGGGCCTGCCTTTCCCTTCCAGGGGTCCCAGCCCATGGCCCGCCTCTAAGCGCCTTTCCCCCCGGCCCCAGGCAGCCCCTGAACCCCTCACAATGAGAGCATGCTTTATATTTTGTCAAAGCTTCTCAGCATGCGTGATCTCATTTGATTCTTGTAAGGGACTTGAAAATTATTAAACAAATATCAGACAGAGGAAGGGGCCCTGAGTGATCACCCAGTGCAACTCCCCTCGGTTTAGGGAAACTCAGGCTGTTTAAGGGACTGGCCTGTGGCAGAGCTGTCCTAGCCCCTCAGAACTTGCCTTCTCACACACCCGGAGGGGCTGACACTGCTGAAATCTATTACATTGGGGCCCAAATATCCCCCTCCCAAATGGTGTTCTCACCCATCATAGAAGCTTTTTAAAAATCAAGAATGCTTGCTTCGGGCTTCCCTGGTGGCGCAGTGGTTGAGAGTCCGCCTGCCGATGCAGGGGATGCGGGTTTGTGCCCCGGTCTGGGAAGATCCCACATGCTGTGGAGCGGCTGGGCCCGTGAGCCATGGCCCACTGAGCCTGCGCGTCCAGAGCCTGTGCTCCGCAATGGGAGAGGCCACGACAGTGAGAGGCCCGTGTACCGCAAAAAAAAAAAAAAAAAAGAATGCTTGCTTCATCCCCTATGATTAGGGAAAGAAGACACTATTAGTGTGTGTGAACTGCTCAAGGCTGAGGGCTAAGGGCAGAGCCTGGAGTCTCCAAACCCGCCTCCACCTCCACGCTCATCCTCAGAATTTTACCCCCAGAGATTCTAACTTCTGGTGACTCTGCAGCTTGGACTCTCAGCCTGGCCAGGAAATCTGTCTCCCCCACAGTCAGAGCCGCAGAGCCCGCCCAGAGCCCTCCTCAGCTCTGCCCCTCCCTTCTTTTCCAACCCACTGCCCACTCTCCTCCTCCACGAAGCCCTCCGGATTTGAAACCCTGCTTCTCCTCTGTTTCTCCCTGCACTGAACAACCCCTCCCAGCTATTCCTAAATCAGGTCCTAGACGTGAGTCTCTTCTCTCATCAGACTAACGGACTGGGCCTGTGTGTTCTCCCTCTGAACTGCCATTTTCCAACCCTCCCATCATCTTCCCCTCCCATACCTCCCCCCGCCCCGATCCACGCCCAAAACATCTGTACGGTAGACATGCGTACAGATGTGTGTCCGGGGAAGCCAGCAATCCTGTCTCCTTTTATATCAGTGGACATTTCCACAGAAGCCCCAGGATGCCCACGTCAGGTGTAAACTATCATGGCTTCTGGGCTTCCCTGATCCTATGGGGCCATCCAGTCTGCTGTCCTCCCAGACTCCCCTCTTCCCCCGAATCTCAAGGGAGGCGGGTCCTTGAGCTGAGACCAAGGAAAAGAGTAGCCACATCTGTCACACCCTCATTCTGCTTACCCATCTCTGAGTAAACCTGGGCCCAACCGATTCAGGCAGGGCCTCCCAAGGTCTAACCTCTAGGCCTCCTGCTTGAGCTCCTTGGACATCCTGACAAGTTGGCAGATGACCAGGTCCCTCTCCCGGGCCCTGACGTCCTGCAGGCACCACCCAACCCACATCCGTGCCCTGTGCAGCCACACTTCCCTCTGCCACAGCGAAACTCAGTGGGATCAAGGTCAGTGAGGGCTTTGGAGTCTTCAGGAAGAATGTCCCGTCTAGGTCAGGAAAGAAAACACGTGCAAGGGTGCAAGAGTGCCAGCTTGGGAGGCTTAGGCGCCCCTGCAGAGAGCCTGGGTTGGGGTTCCCGTGCCATGCTTGGCGTGGCACTGTAGCACTGCCTGGGCCGGGTAGTCCTGGGTGTTACTATAGGTTTTGGGATGTTAGTTTAGATTCTGGACGCTGGTGTAAGGTTTAGGGTATTCATGGAGATTATGGTGGGTTTACTGGGTTTTCTGGGATTTCTGTAGGGTTAATCTAAAAGGCCAAGAGCCCATGCTTCTTCCTGGGCCTGGACAGGGGAGAGAGTCAAGGCCGTAAAAGAAGCAGGGGGTGAGGTAGCCCAGGTTTCCAGAAGAGGGGGATAATCTGAGGTTGCAGGCATCGAGGCTCTGCTCCACCCCATCTTGGCGTTCAGCTCCCAAACCCTGGCCAACAGCCTCATTTACTGACAGAGAGGGCCTGGGAGTGATCGCTGGCTAGAGACTAGGCATGCTCCTGGCTTCCTGTAGGGAGGAAGGACCAGGGAGAGGGGCCTCGGCAGCAGGATGGTCTTCCTGGTTGTGTGTCCTTAACGTCACCCAGGATCTTGGATCCCACCTCAATCTGAGAGCCACGCCTGGGTGTTGCTGAGGCAGGGGGAAATCTGGAGGAAAAAGATACAGACCCTTCTCCCTGGAGACCCCAGTTTTCCAGGGCTGATGGGCCTTCAGCTTGGACCCAGGCAAATAAATGGAGAATTGTCCTTGCAGCTTAACAATGGGAAACTTCCTGAGAGATGGGGGTGTGGGGCAAGGATTGGGCAGAGAGGTGGGAAGGGAAGGGGTTCCCAGCAGGAACAGGCGGAGGGCCATTTCAGAGGAGAGCAAGGATGAGGGGGAGCTCTAGCCCCAGAGACTTAGGGAGGGGAGAGAAGAGCCATCACTCTGTATCCATCATTCACACAGCAAACATTCAGGCACGGCACCAGGACGCACAGAGATTGAATTAGGGAGACAGGGGCAGCCACTGGAGAGGTTCCCAGAAGCTTGGTTCCTCCCCTCAACCTCGCTGAGTTCTCCAGGTCTGTGCTAGCTAAGCTTCTACCTCCATGCCTCTCTAACCCTAAAGATGTCCATTATCCATAATTCTAGCTTCCTTCTTCCTCAGGGTCCCACCCCTGCCCCAGCCCTTGCCATAGTCCCTGCCACTCAAATATGCCAGTCTGGGCAGACTTCGGAGTGTCTTCTGGGCCACAGTGACAGCAGGAGGGATTGGGGTTAGACATTCTAAGCACCTTCCCAAGAAGCAGGGAGGAGGAGATCTGAGGAGCCCAGCGGGAAGCCAAGGAACCGGGCCTGAGATCCTCAGGCCAACTCTGCATTGCGCTGGGAGAGGCATCATTCATCCGCCCAGGGGCGGAGATGGGACAGGGGGAGGGGAATGAAAAACACCCACAGCCCATTAACCTACTTTTGCAACTTCATTAAAACAGAGTCTCCGACACGTAACCATAAATTGTCTTCCGAGGAGGAAGGCAGATCCAACATCCAGTTCCAGTGGTGAAGCCTCTGAGAAGAGGCTGGAATATCCAGGGTGGAAGGGACACTAGCTATGGGCAGGGGGCATGGGTCACTGAGTGGCTTTGCAGGCTGGGCCGGTTGGGCTCCCTATTGCAGGATCTCCTAGGCGGGCAGGCCACTGGGTGAGGGGCAAGGAGGGGATTTTCTATAATATTATACAGCTGCTGGGCTTCCCTGGTGGCACAGTGGTTGAGAGTCCGCCTGCCGATGCAGGGGACATGGGTTCGTGCCCCGTTCCGGGAAGATCCCACATGCCGCGGAGCGGCTGGGCCCGTGAGCCATGGCCACTGAGCCTGCGCGTCCGGAGCCTGCGCTCTGCAACGGGAGAGGCCACAGCAGTGAGAGGCCCGCGTACCGCAAAAAAAAAAAAAAAATTATACAGCTGTTGCCCTGATCAAGAACCCTCATAGCAACAAAAATGATTTACTGTATGGCACAGGGAACTATATTCAGTATCTTATAATAAACTATAATGGAAAAGAATTTTTTAAAAGAATATAGATATGTACACATATATATGTATAACTGAATCACATTGCTGTACACCTGAAACTAACACAATATTGTAAATCAACTATACTTCAATTAAAATAAAAAGAACGCTCATAGCTTCCTGGAGTCCCTCGTAACAAATCTAAAAGCTCCTCTCAGCTTTTCAAAGCCTCATTCGAGAAGCCCCGTTCTGCCCCGAAGCCCCCTTCTCTGAGGCGTGCACTGAGCATTACACCGACAGCCTGAGTACAGCAGACACCAGCAGCCTCCAGACAGTGTGAGGCTCTCACCACCCTGGCTAAACAGGTGGCCTGGTCCAGCAGAACGAACACCAGCCCAGGGGTCAGTGAGGCTGGGCTCCCACTCCCCAGCTGACTGATCTGGATCCAGTCCTCATGGGAGCAGTGACTGAGTGCCCAGGCCCTGGAGGGGGACTGCCAGCGGTCCAGTCTGACTTTGCCATTGCAGGACCTCGGCCAAGTTATTTAACCTCACTGTCCCTTAGTGATCTGACGGGAATGATGACATGTCATAAAATTATTGAATCTTAAATGGGATGACCCATGGAAAACACACAGCACTTAGGACCTGGCGCATCCTAGTACATTATTATGTATTTATTTATCTAGGGCTTCACAGGCCTGAAAAGGACCTTGGAGTTCATGGAATCCGATCATTGAGTTTTACAGATGAGGAAACCAAGGCCCAGAGAGGGGAAGTGACTTGGGTCAGAATCAGAACCCAGATTTCCTTTTCCCCAGTCCAAGATCTTCCACAAAATGTCCTCTCTGGGCCTCAGTGTCTCTGTTTATGTAATGAAGGTATTAGAGTAGACCAGCGGTTTCCTTCTTTTACAATTATTTATTATTATTATATTATCACTATTATCATTATTGCCTTAGAACCACTTTTCAAACACTATGCCTCATATGCAAAGGTGGACTAGGTCTGGAGAAAATAGTGCAAGAGCAGGAGGTAGTCTGGAACCCGAGCAGTGGTCCCTCCTTCTGCCCTAGCAGCAGCCCCAGAGGCCCGCCAGAGAAACAGGGGGTCACAGACCCCAAGTCAAGCCCCTGGCGGGATGACCTTAGGGCTTCTGCCACTGGCACTCTGGGAGGCTGGTGCCCCAGAAAGAGCAAGAACCCTTTAAAGCCCCACTGGGAGAAGAAGATGGGCCTGGAAAGAGACTGTGGTGATAAGGTTGTTTCTACATCATCTCTGCACAGAAAAAGCGTGGAGGGAGGGATGCAGGGAGTGGACCAGAGGCCCAGGTATACACCACACCGAGTACCTCCACCCTCGCCACGCCTCCCAGCTCTGAGCCGCCTGCACTCCCACAATAGCTGCAGCCCAAGAAAACATGGTCATAAAACAGACATTTGCTTTAATTTTCACTTGAAGGGGCAATTTAGCACAGGCTGTTTGCAAGCTGTCGGAATTCTTTATGAGGCTCTATCATGTTTTCCCAAAATGGTCCCCCCAAGCGGCTTCCTGGGGTCAAAGTTCATACATAACTATTTAGGGGGAGAAGGGGTTGGAGAGAGCATGGGAAATTGCAAAGAGTGGAGAATATATATTTTTAAAATCAGATCAAGTGTGGCTGGGAGGGACTTCCCTGGTGGCGCAGTGGTTAAGGATCTGCCTGCCAATGCACGGGTTCGAGCCCACATGCTGCGGAGCAACCAAGCCCACGTGCCACAACTACTGAGCCGGCGTGCCACAACTACTGAAGCCCGCATGCTCTAGGGCCCACATGCCACAACTACTGAGCCGGCGTGCCACAACTACTGAAGCCCGCATGCTCTAGGGCCCACGTGCCACAACTACTGAGCCTGCGTGCTGCAACTACTGGAGCCCGTGCTCGGCAACAAGAGTAGCCCCCGCTCACTGCAACCAGAGAAAGCCCATGCACAGCAACAAAGACCCAAAGCAGCCAAAAATAAATAAAATTTAAAAAAAAAAAAAAAAGAGTGGCTGGGAAAATAAGAGCAAGAGAAAGCCAGGCCAGGCCAGCCGCTGATCAGAGGCGAGTGCTGTGTGACTTTGCCCAGCCCTCTGCCCTCTCTGGGCCTCCCACAAGCAGAGGCCAGTCCTGTTCATAAAAATGAAACACTGTGACTCAGCCCCTACCTCGAGGGCCCTCACACACTTATTCATAATGACCTGGATACTCGATTCACAGCCAAACCAATCTCGCTGAGACCTGATTGGCATTTCTGCTTCGGGCTCTCGCCAGCTCTCACTCCCAGAAACTTCAGCCCCACACACTGCTGACCCTACTCTGTCCTCAGGGTCCCCCTCTTGGTCCCCATCCCCCACTGGTTTTCTAGGTCCTTTTTCCCAAGGAGAAAGTGCTAGATTTTACTAGATCCTCCCAGCTGCTCCAAGGAGGGGAAAAGTCACTAACCCAACTCCTCCCAAAGCTGGACTTGGTTCCTCTTCCTCAATTTTCCCACAGTCCATCCCCTCTTCCCTCAAGAGCCCTGAGCTGAGAGGCGTCAGTAGGAATAAACCTCCCACATCATAAACAGAGCAGCTGCTCCCGGGTCTGGATGCACGGAGGTCCTTGGAGATCACAGAGTGGGGAGGGGCTGGGAAGCTGGACCCTGGGATCCCCTGAACATACTCCAGGTCCCCTTCAGCTCCCTGTGAAGAAAGTTTCCTGCCTCTAAGGTCTTGTAGAGGCTGGGGCACAGGGGTTTGGGGGGCAAACTCTGGGGCCTTCATCCAACCCTCTCCCAGGGGTGACATGGGAAGCGAAGGGGAGACAGAGGCCATAATGTAGGACAGGGGTCTCTCCTCACTCAAGACCCCTCCCCCTTCCTCACACTTCTGAGGAATTTTCCTGGCCACTGTAGACAACTCCAGCCTCAGTACTCCCAGGGAAGGGTGATGAGGCAACAGGGACGTATCTCAGGCTGGGAGAGATCCCAGAGGTCAGGTCAGATGGGGGGCAGGATGGCTTGGAGACTATGGGAGCCTGGGGTGTGGGAAATCCTGCCATCCCTGCATAGCGGCATTTGCATAGGAGACTACCCCCGGGGAGCTAACTAGAAGCTCACCCGGCATTCTGCAGCCCAGACCACCCAGCAGGGACCCAACTAAAGCCTGTTGCCAAGCACCCCCAGCTGATTGCAGGAGAGGTGAGCATGGGTTCTCCCAGGCAATAATCAAGGAGAGAAGAAACAGAGCAGAACCCTCACGAGAGGCCCTGAGAAGGGAAGAGGACCCAGACACACCACTCCCCAGATAACTGAGTCCCTAGATGTACTGTGTGTATGAATTAAGATTCCACATACTTAATCTTCTCTGATGCCAAAAAGAAGCCTGAAATATCAATCCTATTTTTCAGATAAATAAATTGAGGGCGCAAGAGGTAGAGGAAGTAGTCCAAACTCACATGGATCTGTCTAGACCTGACACCAACCTGGTTTCTCCCTGGGTCAGGAACTCTCTGGACCCTCGCGTTTAATTGCCATTGAGTTAGTTACCACCCTCAGCCTCCTTACCGTCTATACTGAAAAGGGCTTTATGTGCATCTACCTGAGGATGTTTGTCTCCATCCTCACCACAACAGAAATACAGAATCTTAGAGTAGGGAGGTCTAACCTCCTCATGGTACAATTGGGAAACCGATGCCCAGAGAGGACAAGCTGCTTGCTCGGGGTCACAAAGTCAGGAAGAGCCAAAGCAGGAACTTGATCCAATTTGGATGGATGCTCTTCCCCGGAGCCAGGTTCTCAGCTGTCTACACATAGATCCCAGGTACCATGTTGGCACCAGGGAAATAAAGGTGAATAAATACAGGCCCTGCATGGAGAGGCTCAGAAGTGGGGAGAAAGGTCCCTCCCCCCAGCCTATAGAAAGACTTATCCTCCAAATGTCAAGGACATGCTAAGGAAGAAGTTGCTGTAAGCTGAGGCCTTGAGTCAAGAAGGCCTCCTGGAGGAGGTGGATCTACCCCAGCAGAGATGTGAGTGGGAAGAGGGCACGTCCCTCGGTGATCCTGGAGGAAATGTAAGTGCGTACGACCTTTCTTTCGGAAGATACTCCTGTTGGAGGATTATGGGAGACTGGGCTGGGAAGTCAGGTTGGGACCAGATCAGAGAAGACCTTGAATGCTAGGACAGAGAGTCTGAACCTCACCCATGGGCACCGGGGAGTCATGGAAGGTTTTCACCTGGGTTAGGAGGGGGGGACCCACGCGAAGGAGTTTCTTAGTGAATCTACCCTGGAAGCAGCTCACAGGGCAGACTGCCGGAGGAAATGTGTCAGTGTATCTGTGTGTTGTCTCTTGGGGTGAGTGTGTGTGTGCATGTGTGCCCATGTCAGTATGATGCTAAGATCAGGAATACCTAGTTTCAAAAACCGCCCTGGTCTGCTTTTGGGGAGATGATGGAACACCGGCTCCCCGCCCCTTCTGCCTCCCTCGTAAGCCGCCCTGAATGGGCAGAAGCCTCGCCACCTCTTCCAGACACTCCTCGAGCCTGCACCCAGCAGGCCCAGGAAGAAACCCTCTGAGAAGCAGACACACACCCAGGAACAGAGTAAGCATCTCCTCGCCTGAGACTTCCCCCAAATCTCACAACAGTGGTGAAGGACACCCGGGACACTAGGAAAGGGCAGGGGAGGGCGAGGGCTGACCGTCCAGCAGCCCATGAGCTCAGAAGGGCAGGGAGAGTCAAGTGGTGGGGGACAGTTCAGCCAACAGGGACCCATGTAAACACAGAGAGGAGCGGACATGCTCTGGAGAGAGAGGAGTAGAGACCCCTCGGAAGAGGGGTCACTGGAGGCATTGGGAGCCCACCTGCCCCTCGCCTTCCTGCACACCATCCTCACTGCAGGCACTGGCTGAAGCAAGAGGAAGAGATGTCTCACCAGGACAGCTGTTCTATTTTGTCCTCCTCTGGGACCCAGTGTGCCAGCGGCTCAGGCTACCTCTTCCCCCTGTTCCCTTAGCTGAGAGACCCCCAGTGGTGTGGGGACCGTGACTAATGAATCCCAGTGGGGCTGTCATTATTGAGACCCGCAGTATCCATTAATAGTGGTCAGCAATTATCACAGCCACTGCCCCCGAGGGGAGGGGGCTGGTAGCCAGGATTCCTGGTGCTATTCACCAGCTCTGCTCACCCTTCCCAGGTTTCCCTTCTTGAATCCCATGGAGAATCCTAATTTGGGGATTCATAGGATCTCGGAGTCAGGACAAATCTTGGAGAGGTCCCATTCCCTCTGTAACCACCTGTTTGCCCACCTCTGGCCCAGGCGCTCGAGCCCACCAGGCATCCCCCCGCACTGGCGATCTGTTGAAATGTGCACCTGCCCCCTAAGACCTTGGTGCCGCTGTGGAGAAGCCTGACGGAGCTCTGCCATCTTTACAATCCTGAGGTCTTCCCCATGCCTCCCCAAGCAGGCCCAGACATAGAGCCTCCCACACTGATCTATGATAAGCTCCTCAACTGCCAAGGCCAGCGTCACCCAATCTCCCCCCTCCGAGAAGCCCTTCCAAATTCTACCTCCAGCCCAGCTACTCGAACTCCAGCCTCCTCCTTCTGCAGCTGTTTGCTGTAAGTCTCCCACCGGGCAGAAAGAGGATGATCTCATTCGCCTTCTAAGAAGTCTTCCAAACCTCTGCCTCCACATTTCCGACTTTTGTGCAAGTGTTTCTTGTCCCTGACTGCCAGAAAGTTCTCCTCGATATTTAACTTGAACCTTACTCTCAGTGGGACAGACTTGGAGAAAGGTCATTTATTCAAAGTATCCCAGCTTCCCAGGTCACTGATGTTATAGTTGTGATGTGCTTTCGTTCCCTCTATCAGCCTTCCAGAAGCTCCCCGCCACTCCACACCCCCACCCAGTGCTCCCCGCACGCCCATCACCCCAGAGCAGCTCAGGGACTGCCTGCCTCCAGGCCTGGCTCTAGCGCAGGAGGTCAGCCCCAGCCCCAGTGGAGCGAGCGAGCGGGGAGCCCTCGTACAGCCCAGCCCTGCCCCCAGCCCAAGCTCAAGAAGGAGGTAATTAGGAGCTGTGCAGTCCCTGTCCCCCAACAGGTACAGCTGAGCAGCTGCATCCATCATCCGGGGGGCAGCTGCCAGAGAAGGGGAGGGTGACGTGGCTCAGCAGGACCAACAGGAGGGCGGGGGAGACTGTGGGGGCCAGGGATTGGCTGGTCTGCAGCGGGGGGAGTCAGGGCTGTCGGGGATAACCTGAGAATGACCTTGTGGGGACTTTAGCTCCCAGTCTCTGCTCCTCCCTAGACGCCCCCCACCTTCCCCCAGTTCGTAACCTGCAGCCCTCCCAGCTGCCCTTGCCCTGGCATTTTCTCTCCTCCTTCAGTACCACCTATCTAGGGTGCAAAGGCCCCTCTTACTTTTTTTTTTAAGGAAAATGGTCTCTTGTGTGCTTAATAGATCTGAGAAAGCATGTGGGAGTGGGAGGCGGTAGTCTTCTGGCCTGAACAGGGCCTGGTGACTCTATGAGAAACACTGTGGATAGGGTTTGAAGGGAGCAAGGAAAGGAGGGGGAAAGGAGAGAGGGGCCCCTGCTTGGATGGAGGACGTGCTGGTACAGGTGCATTTTTCTCCAATTGCCTGTGTTGGTGCCAGGGCGTGAGCGTGCAGGCGCGTCGCGTGGGTGCAGCCTGGGACGTGTCTTGCACGCTTGTGCTGAGCCGGCTACCTTACCGTGTGCTGCAGTGCACTCGGGCAGAGACGGGCGGGTTGACCTTGACCTTCTCTCTGTGCATGTGCCCAGGCTCCTGTTCACAAGTAGCTGGGTCCCGCCGAGCACACTGCCACAATGGGCTCTCACCTTGCCTGTGTCTGACCCAGAGAGGGGAGCCCCCTGCAATTTGCCTGTGCAGACCCCTCAGCACATCCCCCAGCCAAGTGGGCAGGGACCCTCACGCCCACCCCCAGAGCTACAGGTCAGGGTGGCAGCTGGTGGGAGAGAAGAAGGGGAAAGAGAGGAGGGGCGGCTTCCCCAGCACGTGTGAAGGTTCTTCGTTATATATGCAAATGTCCTCATTAGAGATGCAGAGCGCTTCCCTGAGCTAATGGCTGCTGCAGCCATTTCTGTGTGGAAGTGCTGAGCCGGGGACTGCGGCTGGGGGAGAGGAGAAGGGGCAGGACCACTGCCCTCTGGCTGAGCAGGGCCAAGGCTCTCACTCCGCAAGCCTGGTCCTGGGCAGTCCTGGGGGCGCGGGGGGAGCCCGTGGGAGGGGCAGCCGGCGCAGTACCAGAAAGCACTGCCTGGCCCCCTACCCCACCCTGAGCCAGGACTTGCCAGCAGGGTCCTCTGAGGAGGGCCGTAGCCAAAAGCCCCAAAGCCAGGGTCCCTGTAGGTCTGGGAGCAGATGACCCCGGCTGCTGCTCTAGGACACCAGGCGCCTCCTCCCTCCTACCGGCGCAGCCCGACACACAGACAGACTTATGCTCAGCCTGCTTCCTAGGCCTCACTTCCTGCCCCCTGTGCCATTGAACCCCGGAGAAAACGGTCTCCTTGTCGTCTTTTTCTGTCACCCAACCATAGAGAAAGGAGCCCGATTCTAGTCCAGAGCTGCTGCCTCTCAGCCCCGTCGCACATCCATTTACACACGAGCCGCTCTTCGGGGCTGTCTTCTGCTATTCACCTCACTGCCACCAGCGTGGCACCAGAGGCCAACACCAGCACACAGTCAGCTCACACGTGCCCCCGGAAACGCGCACTCACCCTCATCCCAGGGGCACACGCTGTGTGACTTAGGTGAACTTGCCCTCAGACACACACCCACACCCAGCCTCCGCCGTCCTTGAGCACACGCGTCACCCCACCTTGGGGACAGAGTCCACAGAGACGTCCCACGCCCTACCCCCCACCTCTCCTTTCCTTGTTTCTCCCTCCCCCTCCTGCCCTCCTCGCTGGGCACCCGTTTGCCAGGGTTATTTATAGAAGCAAGCGATAAATTCAGTGTGTTTCTCGGCGCTCAAAGCTATAAATAATGGCACAGATCATTAAACCCCGAGAGCAGGCCCAGCCGCCCCGCAAACAAGATGAAGTGCCAACCACCACGTGAGAGGGAGAGAGGGAGGCTCAAGGCAGGGGGCCCCGGGCCGCACCCCTCAGCCTGGTCCCCATGAACTTGGGCCTCCAAGGGGCCTGCCTGGGTGGGCACTCGGGGAGGGGAGAGCGGAGCTGGGGCCTGGGCTTGCAGGCTGGCGAACAGGCTCACCTCCACCAAATTTCCACGCTCTCCCCCTTTCCCATCCCCCTGCCCTCTGCTTCTCTCTCCACTTCCCTCACTGTTCTTTCATCTTTCCAGTGTTTTCTTCTTCTAGTCTCTCCTCTTTCCCACCTCTCCTCTATCCATCCTCCTTCCTCTCTCTTTACCTTCTGCCCTTCACCTCTCCCTCTCCATCTGCTTGTTCTCCGCCCCGGCCCTTTCTTCCCCCCATCCCGAATCCCCAGGCCCCGGGAGGGGCCCTGATCCCACCACAGAGCCCTCAGAGGCAGAAAGTCCCCTGTCAGCAGAACGCTGGAGCTGCCTGCTGATTCAGTGTCTGTAATCTCCCAGGCGGAGGCGGCCATGGCAGGGGGGCAAGGAGGGGGGACGGGGAAGATGGATGAGGGGTAGAAGAACAAAATGGCATGGACACCAGGGACGGGCTCCAGGCTGAGGGAGGTTCTGGGGAGCGGAACCAGAGCCCCGAGCTTCAGACCAACCCCACCACCGCCGGCTGGTCCAGTGGGGCGAAAGAAGTGTTTTCTGGTACGAGAGACGGCACCACGGGAAAGATAAGGCAAACGGACAGGAGCAGAGGGGAGCAGGCAGGGGTGGCCGGGAGGTGTTGCAGAAACCAGAGAAAGAGGGGTCAGAGGAAGCCAGAAAAACAAGGGGCATTGAGAGAGGGCTGACCCCGTCCAGGCCCAGCCAGCCCCAGTTCCAGCGCGGATCCCAGGCAGCCACCGTGTGGAAGCTTTCAGGGTCCTGACCATGGCTACCACAGGCCTCCCTCCTTCACTTTTAGGAAGTGCCTCTATCCTTTGGGGCTCACCCAACTTGACTCGGACTTACTTTGGGGAGGTCTCCCTCAGCCCCCGCTCCAGGCCACCTACCTCCTAGAGTCTTTCACCTCTTCCCACTGAAAGTTCTTACCACTTCCTGCTTCGGTTTGAGCCTCCTTCTGGAGGGCAGAACGTAAGTCCAATATGTGCCATATGGTGCCCCAGAAAACCAAGCAATGCCTGACTCTTTGAAGCCTAATCAAACCCAGGAGTGGTAGTCAGCTCTCTCCTTCCCGAGCGAACAGGCAAATAGACTTCAGATGCGGCAAGAGGACCAAGATTAGACATCAACCAGAACCTGTGGGTGCTGGGGGTTGGGAGATGCCTCTGAAAGTTAAGGGGGACCCACGGGCCTGAGGATGGCACGGCCTGGCCTTGTGGCCAGGGGTGGACGAGAAAGCCTCAGAGCATTCCCCGCCTGCCCCTGTCCTCCGCACCCCATGGCCAAAGCGGCCATCTGCTCCCGCTTGCTCCCCTGTTGGTCGCTTTGATGCAGAGCTCCGTGATTTGCCCGGGAATTTATAGTAGGAGCCAGGACAGCAGCTAAATCCCCCAGCCACAGAGGTAAATCAGCTGCTGCGATGGGCCGGAACACAGGAGCTGTCGGGCTGGGAGGAGGCACAGCAGGGCTGGAGAGGGAAACACTTGTCCCTGCTCCCTGGGGGCGGCAGCCAATAAATCCCCTCAGGCACCGATTAGGGCTGGCGGCCTGACCAGATCTTGAGGGCTGTCAGTGCTGGTGGCAGAGATTACACCGCTGCGGGCAGTGCCCACAGAAATAGGCTGCAGCCCAGGGCTGGGCCACAAGGACTTCTCAGAGCAGCTGGGTGAGTAACAGTGGTTGGGAAACCAAAACCGGGTTTCCCAGAAGCTGAGTGGAGCAGTGTCACCACCTAGGAGGGCAGGTTCTCTAAAGCCCAATTGCCTGGGCTCAAATCCTGGCTCTGCCACTGATTACCTGTGTGAAATGGGCAAGTTACTCACTTCCTTGTGCCTCAGTTTTTCCATCTGTAAAATGGGGCTGATTAAATGAGGTGACAGGCATACAGTGCTTGGAGCAGTGCCTGACAGTGTAGCGTTAGTTGTACCATCACACAGAACAAGCTGTCCAGGGTGGGTTAGATCTGGTCTTGTGCAGAGAAAGGAGAAGGGACCAAATGACCTTTGGAAGAATCTGGGGGTGCCAAGATGATGTTTAAAGAAAGAGGGCTCTCTTAACCCCAGGGAGAAAGTGAGAACAGCTTCTCCCAGTGGATTCCTGTGGGTAGGGGCACAGGCTCCTGGGTCACACAGGCTGGCCTTCGAGTTTCGACACCTATTAACTATGAGAACTTCAGCAAGATATTTCACTTCGCTGTACCTGACTGTCCCCATCTGTAAAATGGGGCTGATAATACCACTCATCTCACAGGGTTATTGAGAGGATTACATGAGATCAGACATAACTGAAGTGTTTAGTGGTGCGCTGTCCATAGTAAGTGCTCAGTAAATTTTTGTTTTGTTATTACTGTTATTTCATCAAGGGAATTATGGCTACACAGTGGATCCTAAACCCAAGCAGTGAAGCCGACAGGGAGAGAAAGGAGAGGGGGTGAAGGCTGGGGGAGGGGGCAGAGGGGTCAGTAAGGAGAAAAGGGGCCAGACAATGGAAAGGGAAGATAAAAGCAGGCAGGTAAAGGTGTGAGACTTGGAGGCGGAAAGAGAAAAAGGAATGACAGAGAGATGAAGGACAAGGAGAGATGCGGGGGGAGTTGGAGGGAGACAGAGGAGAACCCTGGGGGTGGGAGGCTTGTCCAGATCAAGGGGACAAATGGACGGGGCCCGCAGAGCAGGAGTCGGGGAAGTGGGAGGGGGAGAAGAGGCCTGTGGGGAGTACTGAGGGGCAAGGGAAGTGAGGAGAGAAGAAAGAAGAAAAGCAATGGGAGTACAGGCCGAGAGACAAAGGGGGAGGAGCGCTGCTCAGCTGCCCCCTCCTCGGCTTTCATTTTCAGCTTGGCTTCCCCCTGGCCTCCCTCCTGCACCCTCCTGCCAGCCTCTACCTTCTCAGCACCTCGCCCGGGGACAGATGAGGCAGCAGAGGGGTGAGGGGCTTGGGCTCTGCTCCCCAGGCGGTGAGGAGGAGAGGAAGGAAACAGTCCCCAAAGCAGAACAGAGCCTGCGGGTCCTCCCCGGCTTCTGGCGGCTTCCCCCTTCATCAGCATAAATACAAGACAGTGGCCGAAAGCAATGCACGATGGAGTAATAATAATAACAGCAGCTAAAGCATTAGCAGTCTGCAGTTTACAAAGTGTTCTACAAGCCCGAGTCTCCCAGCACCCCTTGTGATGTAGGCAGTATCACCCCCTGTATTACTCTCATTATCATCAAGGATTCTGTAATGCGCCCAGCCTGCTAGGCACTGTATCCTCTTACCCCTCGCGGCAATTCTGTTCGCCCCACCTTACAGACGACAAGCTGGGGCCTAGATGCTCTGCCCGACCCCCGTGCCTCATCTCTCAGCTCTGCCGGCCTTGCTCAACCCTCTTCTCTATTCTCTCATCTCCTCTTGCCCTCCCTTGATTCCCCTCTTCCAATCATGCTGCCTCATTAAACTTCAACCTGGCATTTTGTTCACTCTCCAGGCACTTCCCCCCTCACAGTGACCTGCAGGAACTGGTGTGATTACAGATGACTGACAGCCCCTTCACTGGGAGGGGCCACCCGACAAGGAGGGACAAAAAGGAAATCACATGGCAGTGGAAGTGAACTATGACAATGTCTTCAGAGATGCTGTTTTTTCCCCACGTTCTTCTCCAAAAGACCTGAGAGGATCTAACATGTAAGACACATAAAACAGAAAAACACACATGAAAGGGCCTCCCTGGTGGCACAGTGGTTAAGAATCCGCCTGCCAGTGCAGGGGACATGGGTTCAAGCCCTGGTCCGGGAAGATCCCACATGGCACGGAGCAACTAAGCCCATGTGCCACAACTACTGAGCCTGCACTCTAGAGGCCGTGAGCCACAACTACTGAAGCCCGCGAGGCACAACAACTGAGCCCACGTGCCACGACTGAAGCCTGCGTGCCTAGAGCCCATGCTCCGCAACAAGAGAAGCCACGGCAAGGAAAAAGCCCACACACCGCAATGAAGAGTAGCCGCCACTCGCCACAACTAGAGAAAGCCCGCGCAGCAACAAAGACCCAACGCTGTTTTAAAAAAACACACATGAAAGAGTAAGACAAGATCAACAAGTTGGGGTGAGAGAATGTCCCCCAAAAAGGAAACCTAAGGTTGGAGAATTACCACCGAGGAAACAAAAACTTAGCCCTCAGCTCTCGAACACTGAAAATAAATGAAACCAGGGAGTAGCTAAAATCCTCCTCGCCTCCACCAGATCCCTTCACGCGTTCATTGGTCATGAACTCAGCACCCACTGTGTGCCACAGATCAAAGACGTGATCAACGCCAAGGACATGGACTTTTCACTCTACAGGTTCAAGGAGGTTTTACCTGAGATGCACTGGGTGCAGCTGCTGTAGAAGGACTGACAGGACTCTGGGCTGAACGAGGTGGAGAGCAGTGAGGACTGCAGAGGTCAGAGGCAATGGGACGCAGGGAGAGGAAGGGCCCACACAACGTTGTCCCAGAACTGAGAAACCGAGGCTGGGGTGTGTCAGTGGCAGCCCTTAGTTTCCTGCCCCTGAGCCCTTTCCTGAGCGGCCTGTTTGGGATGAGGTCCCTGCCAGCCCGTTAACCCATCCACCTCGCACACCACGCTGGTGACGGCTGCTCTTGACTACCTCTGCTTGTTAGCGCATCAGCACGGGAATCATCAGGAATGAAAACAAATCAGATGAAAATAATATTCCATGCTCTCCCACAGAAACAAAATCTGCCCTCCGTGTTGGCACAATTTCCAGCCTGCGGGAAGGGTGAGCACAGTGAGAGTGACAGAGGACAGGGGCATGCAGGGAGGAAAGACATGGACCCCTGTCAGGGAAAACCCCAGATCTGTGCGGGGGGGCACCCTTCCACAATCACAAAGATGCTACCCCTTCCCCAGCAGCCAGCAAAACAGGGCCTACCCCCACACGTGTCTGTGGATGAAATACACATGTGGTAAACTTAAAAGCTGGTTCTTAGGAAGGCTGACACCTGGCCTGGCCAGCGCTGGAGGTACCTAAGTATATGGCGCTGCTGATACGCCCGGGGCACCCACTCCAATGTCTTAAAATGCTTCGAGGGGCTGTGAGTGGCTGGTGTGGCTTAAGACTGAAGCACAGTCCTGGGCAGGTAGGTGCGTCCGAGCGTTCACCAGCTCGGAGCACGCATGCTTCACCTGCTCAGCCACCGTGGAAAACTGGCCTCCTTTTCCCGCTCCCGCTCCCTTTCCTGAAGCATAGTTTGTCCTCACCAGGGACTCCTGGGTAAAAGAACCTGGAGTTAGGACAGAAGATCATTAAACTTCCCACAGAACAAAATTAGCTCTTTCCCACAGTGGGGGAAAAAAACACCACCACCCTCAGCTCCTCCCAGACCAGGCACCACTGTCACCTTCAGAGCCTGACCGAGCCTCCAGTGAGTAACAGAGACGAACAAGGCAACTCACAGAGCAGAGTCCCTCCCTGGTAGGCCAGGTAAACCAAGAGACGGCAAAGCCTTTCCTCCAAGCACCTCTTCCAACACACGGACCTCCCTTCCACGGCTCCCTAACGCGTGCAGAATAAACCTGCCTTCACGCCACAGCGCTGATTCCTCAGACCAACATTTAGAGCCCTCCTTAATACAGACCCATGCTGAGCTCCTACAATTTCTGCTTCCTCCATCACCTCCCCTCTCCCCAGCTGCTGATCCCGATGTGCTTCAAGGAACATGTCCTGAACCATCCTGCTTCCGGCCCATGTTGCCTGGAATGCCCTCTCCGCCACTTCCTGGAGCTCCCGTATGCTCATCAAAGCTCTCCCCACCCTCCTCCAGGGCAAGTGAAAATCCCACCTTCTTTCACTCATGCAAGTTGTCTCCCTGCCCACTAGACGGGCCTCCTGGCTCTTGTTCACCCGTGTGCCTGGTACTGAGAGGCAGTCTGGGGAACGTTCGTGGAATTGAGTGAAAACTCCAAACCTGCTCCCAGCCGAGCTTTCTTTTCTGGGACTCACAGTGGTCTCAGAAATAAGGAGGCCAATCAGGGACGCAGAGGTGGCTGATGTCTCTAGAGCCCCATTACCCCGAGTCAGGGTGGGACCCTGGGGAGACGGAGGCTGCTGCGGGAGACGTTACAGGTGCTTCTAGGCTTCCTGAAACCATTGGGACGGGCACTGCTGAGGGGCTCTAGGGGCCGTTAGACCAGCGGTGGAGGGTTTCCTTTCTTCCTCTGGCTCCTCTCTCTGTCACTCTCTCTCAGCCCCTCGCAATAGTCATCATTCTCTCTTTCAATTAGACAGGGGCTTCCTTCTGCCCGAGAGACACCTCCCCTTACAGCTTTGCTACTCAGAATGTGATCTGAGAACGGCAGCAACAGCATCGCTGAAAATGTGCTAGAAATGCCAACTCTCAGGCCCCAGCCCAGACCGGTCAGTCCCATCCTTCAGTTTAGCAAGATCCCCAGGTGGTTCGTGTATACATTAAAGTTTGAAAGACCTCATTTAAAGAACCAGAAAAGCTGTGCCCAGGGCCCAACAGGGAAGCTGAATGCTTCAGCTGTTCATTCATTTATCCTTTCAATAAATATTTAATAAGCACCTACTGGGTGCAAAGTGCGGTGCTAGGCACTGGGGAGGAAATGGTTCAGCCCCGGGTGCACAGGCTGGAGGGGGTGAGATCAGTGCTCCCCAGAGTTGGGGGGCTTAGATCAGGAACAGGGGTGCATTCCACTGGAGACTCTCTCAAGACCCTGAGGCTGGTGAGGGATCCCTCCCACTCCCTAATACAAAGACAGAGAATCAGTCAGAGAGATGGAAGGGAAAGAGTGATGAGAACGAGGGAGAATGCTGAGCAGGAAGAAACGGAGCCTGGAAATGAGGAAACGTGAGTCTACAACAGCCTCTCTGAACCACCCCTGCCGGCCACTGCAGAGATACATTCGGTCTTACTTCCCAAGCTCCCTGTGGAGTGCCCCCTCCAGGACGTGCCCCATCCCAACTCCAGGCAGATGGCCTCCCACAACAGGGGTCCTCAGTGGTCCATGAACGAAGGACAACCCCAGCCCTCCAGCACCCTCCACCCCAGGGGCTGAGAGGGGAGAAGATAGGTCACACCCAGAGGAGAATTGTCCACGGCAGGGGGACTGGTTGGAATGGCGTAGGGATGGTAAGAAGCACACAGACTCAGGAGACAGGGTGGGCCTGCAGGTGAAAGGGACTGCGGTGTCGAGAATGAACTCTAGGGAGGCCCATCGGGGGCCCCTGTGCTCAACAGCACAGGCAAGCCAGTGTCTTGGCTAGAAGTGTACAAGTGGAGACTGTGAGATGCGGTCAGATCTGGGCTCTCCTTGGATGATAAGGCTGACAGAACTTGCATGTGGATTCAGTATGAGAAGCGAGGGAAAGAGAGTTAACGAAGATGGGCCTGAGCTACCTGTCAGATTAGGGTAATCCAAGGTGATCTGGGAAGGGTTCCAGAAGAAAGGGTTAGGGCAAGGTTTGGAGGGAAGGAAAGACCTAGGGCATAAAGTGGGGAAGAAGAGAGTCCCTGTTGGGAAGTCATAAGGAATGAGAGTGAAGAGATGGGAAAAGAAGGGAACAACTATTCAGGGGTCCTTAGTTCAAGCTTCTCGAGGGCAAGAATTGCATCATCTGTTTCCACTGGATCCCTTAGGGTCTTCCATTGATATTCTGCACATGGCAGGTTTAATCAGGTGCTCAGTAAACATTTGTTGCTTGTTGAGAAGTGACCCAGAAGGCAGGGTAGGGTGGTATAAAGAGCACTCAACTATGTCTTGGGAGCCCTGACCACCTTCTGGCAGAGGGACCTTGGGCAAGTCACTGTCTCTCAGGGTCTCAGATCTTCAGTCCTTTCTCACCCCAATCCTCTTTCCTTGGCTCTAAGACCAGAATGCTGAGCTTCGGGAGCCACTGTAGGTCCTTGAGCAAGAGGTGGCATGAGGTGGGCAGTCTGGAGGGGAATGAAGCCGAGACCCAGAGGGTGGGTCGGAACCATCTAGATATGGGTCAACGAGAGTTCACCCACCAGGGTAGCTGGGAATGAAGAAAAATGATCAAGCCAAGAGCCCCACACATGCCATGCCCAAATTTTCCTTGCTGTGATGTCTCAGCATTTTGGGGGAGTTTTTGCAACTCCACAACTTCTAAATATTGAAATGCTTGGACTCAGTCATTGGGTGCCCTTTATTTTCTATCTGTTCTCACTCCTTAGGGGATCTCATTCAATGACACTGATGACCCCAAATTTATATCTACAGCCTGGACTCCACCACGAAACCCAGACCTGTACATCCCTCTGCCTACCAGATGCCTCCACTTGGTTGCCTAACAGGCATCTCAAACCTAACATGTCCAAACTGACTCCCCCCCAAACCAGCTCCTCCTGCAGTATTCTGCAATCTCCATGGTTCTGGTCACTCAGGCTAAATCCCTTGGTCTCATGCTGATTCCCCTCTTTCTCTCACACCCTCCACCCAGCCCATCAGCAAATCCCTGGGCTCTCTGAAAAGTACATCCAGAATCTGACCACTCGTCACCGCCTTCACTGCCACCTCCCTGGTCCAGGCCACCATCATCTCTTACCTGGTACTGCAATAGGCTCCTGCCTGGTCCCCCTCCCCCCCCCTTGTCTTCTCAATCGAGTCTCAACAGAACAGTAAGAATTTTCTATACAAATACAAGGCAGATCATGTCAAACCTTCTGCCCTGCTCCAAACCTTCCAGTGACTCTCCATCTTGCTCAGAGCTAAAGCTAAAGCCTCACGGTGGTTATTAGTCCCCACGTGATCTGGTTTCCATTACCTCTCAGTCCCACCATTCACTCTCTCCCTTATTCTCTCTGCTCCAGCTGTATCAGCCTCACCACTGTTCTCCAACAGTAGACACGCTCGCATCAGGGCCTTTGCCCTTGCTTTGTCAGGAATGCTCTTCCCCCAGAAATCTGCATGGGCCATAGCATCTGGTAAATGGCAGGCTCCATATGTTGGGGGGCTGAGCAGGGATAAGAAAGGGCATGAGGAGGAAGAGGAGATGATAATGGAGTCTGGTCCCACACAAGAAACAAAATGGTTCATCTTGCTTTCTCTGTCTTCCTCCTTATAGGGAACTTGCTCCACCCTGGTTCCTCAGGAAGCACCCCACTCTCCATCCCACCCTCAGGAGAGCCTCAAGCTCCAATGGCATCACATCCCTCCAGGACTCGCGGACCTCCTGAAAAGGAAACACCTCACTCCCCTGACGCTGAATGGGACAACCCTCTGCTCTGCTCCCAGAGGATGTGGGGAAGAACGGTCTCATCCAATCATTCACGCAGACACACTTATCTCCACCACCGTCCTGCTGGGCCTGAGCCCATCAAGTCCATCACCGCTCCCCCCCTTTTTTTTTTTTTTTGCGGTACGAGGGCCTCTCACTGCTGTGGCCTCTCCCGTTGCAAAGCACAGGCTCCGGACGCGCAAGCCCAGCGGCCATGGCTCACGGGCCCAGCCGCTCCGCGGCATGTGGGATCTTCCCGGACCAGGGCACGAACCCGGGTCCCCTGCATCGGCAGGCGGACTCTCAACCAGTGCGCCACCAGGGAAGCCCCCCGCTCCTCGTCTTCTTAACCTCTGCTTACTTTCCCTCTTCGGCCCTGCCTTGCTACTCCCAATCATCAGGGCCCCATTAGCACACATTGGAGGCAGGCTGAGGCGTGAAGGCTGGTGTGATGAGGCCAGAACAGCCCGGCCACGGGCCTCCAAGTCGTGGGGGAAGGCAAGCAGACTTGAGGGGAAGGCTTTGGGGGTGGGAAGGCTACAGAGGCCAGAGAGACAAGGAAACAAGCAAAGAGAATCAGAAGCTGTGATGAGATGGTGATCCAGAGGGATGCCGAGAGGGCATCGGCCAGAAAATGGGGGTCACACTCAGAAGCAGAAATGGGGAGAGAAGCAAGAGCCGACAGACGTCAGGAGCTGGAGACAGGGGGTGCGACAGAGAGCCTGACCCCCGAGACAGACAGACGGACAGAGACACACCAGAGGAAAGAGACAGAGAGACGCAGGAGCTAGACCGCTATAGGCGGGGAGGGACGGCGGCAGAGGCTACCCAAAGAGATGGAGAGATGCACGGACAGACCAGAAGGCTGCAAAAAGGCGAGAGAGAAGAAAGAGCGGAGGCGGGAGTGGCGGGAAGCGGCGGGCGCGGGGAGGGCGCAGCGGAGCAGGCGCGGGCGCCGGGAGCCGGCTCGTAAAAGCCGCGCCGAGCGGGTAAATTGCCGCCAGAATCGCTGAGCTCCACAAAACACTGCCCGCCCGGCCCGCCGCACCCGCTCCAATCTCGAGACTCATCGCCGCGCGGGCTGGTTATGCATTTAAATGTTATTTAATTGGATTGCGGAGGAGCTGGGGGCCAGAGCGGACCCCGCCCCCGCCCCGCACACGCCGCGCGCAGGGGCTGCTGCCTCCACCACAAATCCGTATTCCGAGTCACAGATTGCAGCGCACCCCCTCCCTACCTCCTCCCCAAGCCCGACGGCTCCCCTCCGCGTTTGGGGTCCTTCTTCTGTTCCCCCCTCCCAAACGGAGCCAGAGGACACTCAGAAAGACACAAGTCCCCGGAAGATGCGTGAAAACGCAGGGGCTACATAAAAAGACTCCAGACGCACAGAGACCCAACGGCAGCAAAAATGGGTCACACTGAATAATTACACGAGTGTCCATCTGGGAGATTTTTCAAAATGCAGAGACAAGGAAGATCCCCAGGGATCACAAAAGTACACAAATGCATGTAATACACTGGAGACCCACGCTCTGTAGGGAACACATCACCGTACCCCCTGGAATGGTTCTTACGAAGTGACACGACCACACAGGGGGGCAAGATCTTGCTAACTCAGTGACTTTCATAGCCCTTCCTAAAGCTAGGTAAGGAGTAAAACACACATTGACTCTCACACCCAGAGCCACCATCACACCCCAATCGCTCCACTGAGGTGCCTTTCCACGGTTGGAAGGCAAACCCTTTCTTCAAAGACTTGTTCCTCTCCCAGTGCACAGCAGAAAGCATCATCGGATGAGTTTCTGAGAGGCCACTGCATCAGTCCTCAAGTTTCCTAAAACCGAACAAAGAAACAAAACTGAGCCAAAATCACAGCAGGTGGGCTTGAGGACAGACACGGGGAAGGCCTTCCTCAGAAGACAAAGTTTGAGATCCCAAGGGGTGAGACTGGGCTTCTCCCCTATCAGCTGCAATAAGAGACCCATTTCTGCAGCCTGGACCAGGCGTCAGCACCATCAAGGTAGATGGAAGGACAAAATGACCTGCTGAGGCATGTCCCCCACACACTCCCAACCAGCCGACAGGATACTGCTGGCCTGAAATGATCAGGGTCAAGATGCTTCAATTAATGAAAATGGAAATGGCAACCCGGCTTGGCGCAGGCCACTGTGGAGGACTGTTCTGGGCTCTCGGCCACCCCCTCTGCGAGCTGGGCGTACAGACTGACATCAGGCTGAGATCCTTGAGGAGGAGTTAGGGTCAGAAGAACAGGCAAGATGTGCAGGAAAATTCTATTGCAGTTGTTTTGTTTGTTTTGTTTTTGACAGAATGAGGGCCAAAACAAGGAGAGAGAAAAGAAAAAGGGAGAGAAAGTTTCCCCAAATACATAATTCAACCTTGACTGGTAAGCTTGGGCTGTGGCCAGGCTGGCATAAAGACCTCTGAAGAAGAAAGCAATTCAGCCTCCCCCAAAGCAATTTATTTCTGTATCACCTGATGGTCATAGCTGGGACGTTTATCCATGTGTCTAACCTCAGTGTCTTATGCGCCAACTGAAATTATTTCCTTCTTTGGGGCATCAGGAAAAAATAGAAAACAGCTGGCCTACATCCTCCCAAAGAGGAATATTTGGAGAATTGAGACCTAGTCTGGGCCGGGCCACAATCTCTATTCCCTCCCTCCATTCCACTCATCTTCTCTGCCCGGCAATGCCCAGGCTGAGTTTCTGGCCTTTTTTGCTTCAGCACCTGGACACCCCCTGACACACCTATTGCTGTTTTCCATCCCAGAGGTTCACAGAACAAGAGATCAAAAAGGAAGCCCCATTTCCCATCTCCCATAGAGCCACGCCCAACACCTGGTTCCGGCCAATCCTGGCCCCTGAGCCCCTCCCCTCAACCTTGCAGTTGGGGCTGAGAAATTCTTGGGGCAATCTGACACCATTGGGTGTTCTCCCTTTCCGAACACCCATGCCATGGAGGTGGCAAGATTGAGCAAGTGATGAGAGAAGAACTTTCCAATCATTGCCCTCTCTCAGTGGCACACAGCCTCCTATACACAGAGGGCTAATCCCTTCCTCAGTCAGTGTGCCCAGAGCCCTGTGTTTAGAACTTGCTCACAGCACGTTTTCTGTTTGATTTAAACTATAATTATATGCTTGTATCTCCCAGCACCAGACAGTGAGCAACATGAGGGCAAAGAATCATCTAATTCACCTCTGTCACTCCCTACAGTGTCTAGTGTGGGGAATGGCACATAGCAGACATCAATAAGTGTTTGTCAAACTGGGAAAGGAAAGTCAAGGACCACACAGTGGTCAAACTCAAGACTCAATCTTGGGTCTTCCCTGGTGGCTCAGTGGTTGAGAATCCGCCTGCCAGTGCAGGGGACACGGGTTCGATCCCTGGTCTGGGAAGATCCCACATGCCGCCGAGCAACTAAACCCGTGCGCCACAAGTACTGAGCCTGCGTGCCACAACTACTGAGCCTGCGCTCTAGAGCCCGCGAGCCACAACTACTGAAGCCCACACGCCTAGAGCCCGGCTCCGCGACAAGAGAAGCCACCGCAATGAGAAGCCCGTGCACCACAAGGAAGAGTAGCCCCCGCTCGCCGCAACTAGAGAAAGCCCGCGTGCAGCAATGAAGACCCAACACAGCCAAAAATAAATAAATAAATTTATTTATTTTTAAAAAAAGACTCAACCTTGCTTTAGGCCATCCTGTTTCAGTAAGAAAAAAACACAGGAAGAGCCCCTTTCCTCCCCAACACACTCCATCCTGCAGAGTCTCAGAAGCACTCCCACCCCAAGCACAGCTTGGTTTCTGTCAAGTTGAGTGTGTGTAATTGTGTGCGTGTGTGTGCGCATACATACGTGTTGGAGTGGGACCTTGAAGACCCCATCACTTCTCTGAACCGGAATTCGCGTCACCATCCCTGGGCAAACACAACAAACTCTGGAGATACTCATGTTACTGGATGGGCACCCTGGGGTAGATCTCCAAACCCAGATGCGAGCACCCAGATGTGCATTCGTCCTGGACACCTACTTTGTGCCAGGTGTGGGGTTACATACGGGGAGAGGAATATGAGGCCCTCTCCTTGCCTTCAGGGCATCCAGTGCAATCCTGTCTTCACCTTGGCTGCATATCCACAGCACAAAGAGAAAAATAGATGCGAGGCTATACTTCAGACCTCCCTAATTAACATCTCTTCGAGTGGAGCTGGGATGCTTGCCTTTTTTAAAGCCTCTACAGGTGAACTGGTTCACAGTTCTATCCACAGAACCTTCCAAGAGGATGGAATGCTCTGCATCTGCGTCATCCAGTCCGTAGCCACTAGCCACGTGTGGTTACTGAGCACTTGGAATATGGCAAGTGACTGAAGAGTTGAATTTTTTATTTTGCTTAATTTTAATTAAACAGCCACACATGGCTAGTGGCCAACATATCAGACTGCAAAACTCTTGATGATCCCAAATCACTTCAATTTGGCTTTAAAATACTTTTCACAACATTGTGTGTGTGTGTGTGTGGCAGGGGTGGGGGGGTGTTGCCACGCCGTGCGGCTTGCGGGATCTTAGTTCCCTGACAAGGGATTGAACCCCGGCCCGGGCAGTGAAAGCACCTGAGTCCTAACCGCTGGTCTGCCGGGGAATTCCCTTACAATATTGTTTGGGAGCAGCTGACATCACCATGCCCTTTGGCCCAGGAGAAAACAATGAGCTTCCCCTCGCTAAGGACACTCTCACTTGTACTGAAGAAACTGTTCTAAAATGGATTGGGGGGTAGGGGCCAGGCTGGTATTTTAAGGCCTATTAGCCAGCTAAGCCACCACACCAGCCTCCATGCCCAGACTGGAGGAAAGGCATGGAGTACCCATTTGTTAGAGGTTGACATTGGTCAGGGAAGAAAAAGCGGTGACATGATTTTAGGTGCCTGTTATGGACTGAATTGTGACTCCCCCAAACTCCTATTGAAGCCAAGTTAAACGAGGTCATAAGGGTGGGTGGCACCTTAATGCAATACGACTGGTGTCCTTCTAAGAAGAGGGATACCAGGCAGGTGCACACAGAGAAAAGGCCATGAAGGACACAGCGAGAAGGCAGCCACCCGCACACCCAGGAGAGAGGCCTCAGGGGAAATCAAACCTGCTGACATCTACATCTTGGACTTCTAGCCTCCAGCACTGTGAGAAAATAAATTGTTCAAGCCCCCCAGTCTGTGGCATTTTGTTATGGAAGCCCTAGCAGACTAACATGGTGCCCTTGGGGAAAAGCAGGCCCAGGACCCTATTCAGCCTCTCCCTGAAAAGATGCACCCCAAGAATTGAGGGCAACAACCCTCTAGAAGCCAGATCCAGCAGTGACTCTGACACATCTAAGCCTTCAAGTCATCATCTTGGCCACTACTATTCAAGAGCCTCTACGCACTGCCCAACCCTACCTCCAGGACCGCGTGATTCTCACCCCAATGCTAGGCTTTCACCCCAACCAACTCTATCCCCCTGAGACATCTTCCCTACACACTAATCCCCTCCCTTCCCATTCCTGACCCCACTGCACCTACACTGCCTCCTATATGGCTTGCCCCTCCATCCCCCATCTGTTGGGTGTTTTAAGTGCATGTTCTGTGCATCTCACTTCCTTCACTGGACTGCAAATTCTCAAAGATTAGTCTAGCATTCAAGACCTTTCACAAGCTGGCCCCAACTTAGCTCTCCACCTTGTTCTCCCAACTGGGCCAAGTCAACATTAATCTACTTGCCAGCCCTTGAACAATGCTCTTCACTAAGCTCTCCAAAACTTTCCCAGTCTCTAAAGCCATCTGAAATGCCACCTCCTCCAGAAAGCTCTCCCTGACTACCTTAGCTAAATACATAAGAGAACAATGGCTCTTATCTCTGCAATTATTCCAGTGCCCAGTTCTAGTGCTCTAACCGGGGCAATAACTACTTAGAAAGAGAGGAAAGGAGTCTAAGGAACATGGCGGTGCAAAACTGTAATGTAATTCTGATGCCAACCACCCGGAGTTAGCACAGACCCCTCAGGTTTAAGGGCAGAGCCCCCAATAAGACTGCCCTCACTGTAGATGCCAACTTCAAGTTTGGAGGTCCCCAGGCCACCTGCACTGCTGACTAACTGGCTACAAATTCAAGGGTTCCCACACCCTCCTCAGGCTCGATAACTTGCTAGAATGACACAGAACTTAGGAAAGCACTCCACTTACAATTACAGTTTTATTATAAAGGATACAAATCAGGACCAGCCAAATGAAGAGACACATAATGCAAGATCTGGCAGGCTCCCAGTTTCCACGTCCTTTCTCACAGAGTCAGGACACATCACCCTCCTGACACATCCATGTGTTCACCAACCAGGAAGCTCACCGAAGCTTCCATGTCCAGAGTCTTTATTAGGGTTTCATTATGCAGGCATAAGTGATTGAAATCATTGACCACGTGGCTGAGCTCAGCCTCCAGCCCTGCCTCCCCTCTCTGGAGGGCAGGCTGGTATCACCTGGTTTGAAGCCCCAGCCCTCTAATCACACTGTTGGTCTTTCGGGCATGGTCAGCCCCCCGACCCAAATTTCAGCATAACCTCAAGTGTGGTCTGAGGGTCCCACCATGGACGACAAACTCCCAGCACTTGGGAAATTCTGAGGATCTAGAGGCTCCCTCCCAAGAACCAAGAATGGAGGCCATTCCAATTATTTATTATCCAATGGGGGGGACACATATTAAAAATCTTATTTATTGGGCTTCCCTGGTGGCGCAGTGGTTGAGAGTCCACCTGCCGATGCAGGGGACACGGGTTCGTGCCCTGGTCCGGGAAGATCCCACATGCCGCGGAGCGGCTGGGCCCGTGAGCCATGGCCACTGAGCCCGCGCGTCCGGAGCCTGTGCTCCGCAACGGGAGAGGCCACAACAGTGAGAGGCCCGCGTACCGCAAAAATAAATAAATAAATAAATAATCTTATTTGAGAGCTGGAGATGACCTGTCCTAGGAGCTAGAGTCCAACCACGTGTTCCTTATTAAGCTGGTCTCTGCCCCCAACTGAATTCACTCTCCCAGTCCTTACTAAAGGGGCAGCCATTCAGCAGACGTAAGAAATGAGTCAGCTGGAGATACCAGGCTCCCATCCACCCATCACAGTGCCCCAAGTAGCAGACAAACCACTGGACAGGGCCCTAACAGAGACCCTGCAGCTTTGGTAAGGCAATTAGAGACTGTTCATACCACCCCGAGCTACCCAAGAGAACCCTTTGCAAACAGGAAGAGGTAAGAGATGGGAAAACATAAACCACCACCTTCTACACCTGACACGCAGGAGGGAAAAAGAGCCAACACAAAAGGGTTTAGGAGCTTTTAATGCTTAGACGGAAAAATCACAGGCTGGATTTGTCATAAACTCATGAGTCCATCTCTGGTGGGGCAAGAATCTGCCCGTCACTCGGGCTACAGGTGGAGGCCCAGACCCCGACCCCCACCCGGGTCTTTGGGTCAGAGGGGCTTCCTGTGTAGTGCAGTGCAGTGCCGTGCCTCCCCAGCGTGAGGGCAAGAAAGCTAGAAAAGGTGTAATGCGCACCCACGTGCCAGGCATTACGCAAGGCACTTTTAAGGGTTATCTCAGTCAATCCCCACACCAGCCCCACGAGGCAGGGACCCATTTTATAGATGAGGATCCTGAGGCTTGGAGAGGTCAAGCAACTTGTCCAAAGTCATAAAGTTCACAAGTCTCAAAGCTGGGATGGAAATCCAGGTCTTCTGGCCGTTCCCACGCTGCCACACTGAACTGTCTCTCTCTGACGCAGCCTCAGTCTCCCATCAGAAGTTGAATCTCAGCAGCCATGACCCACGCTTTGTCCTGGTCCCTGTGAGGCAAGGGGTGAGCTGAAGGAAGCCGTTCTAGGACGGGTGGGGATCCTGGCAGAATCTTTTCTCTAAAACGGCAAATATGACCTCGGAAGTCACTGTTCAGGTCACTCTCCGCCGAAGAGAGGCTCCAGGGAAACACTGAGGTGGAGCGGTTTGCAGGTGCTGGCTCTCTGTGGAGCTGGGTACCACAGACCAAAGAAGCAACGCTCAAAGGAAGGTGAGGCGGGCAGGAATCGGGAGGGCAAGCAGGAGTAGTGTCCGAACTGCCGCGGCAGGTCCCAGCAACCAGGGAGCCGAGGGGGACCTTGTCGCTCCAGTCCAGGAGGCACGCGGCCATCTGCTTGCCCCGAAGGACCCAGGGGACCTTGAACACATCCTGTGCAGGCCGCAGGGGCGCTCACTTCGTTAACAGCGGCAGCAGCCCCAGCTCGTTCAGTCTCTCCTTGGCCACCACCTCCCAGCCCTTGTTGGCCTGCGGGTTGCGAGGAGAGGGGTGCAGGAGCCCCTCCACCTGGACCTCGGGCATCAGGCCGGCCAGAGCTCGCCGCGCCCGCTGCTCGGCCAGGCGGCCCACGCCCACCACCAGCCTCACCCCCAGCAGCTGCACCTGCCGGCACAGGGCCGCATCACAGACCCCAAGGAGCTGTTCTCGCTGCTTGGCCGGCAGCTCGGCGGGGGTGAGGTTGCGGCCGCTGGGAGCCAGGAGGAGCAGAGGACACAGGTTGTGGACGAAACAGTGACGAAAGAAGACCTCGGGCTGTCCACAGAGGTTCCGGAAAAAGCCCCAGAACCGGGCACCACTCACCTCGGACTGAGGGCACTCCAGTCCCAGCACTGGTCGCTTGGGGTGCTCTTGGGGAGGGGTCTGCACAGGCCCCCCAACGCCCAACCAGTCCCGGACTACACTCACTTCCCCAAAGGGCACCTGTGGGGAAGGAGAGACACACCAGGGCTTCAGACTGGAGACCTGACGCCTGGGCTCTGAACCAACCAGCCCCTCTCCACCCTCCAAGAGGATCTAGCTGCACCCCACTCACCCCCCACTCCAACCACCTTCACCCAAGGGCCTGAGACAAGGATTCCTGGCCCTTGGTTTGAGCCTGTCCCTCTTTCTCCAATTGTTCGTGTGGCTTGCGGTCCAGGGGGATCTATTTGTTTGCCTCTACCCCACGAGCCTTTGGAACCAGGTACAGGAAGCGCATGGGGGATATGTGGTCCCACACAGGGCGTGGTGGGTAGCAAGGGGGACAGACAGATGGCCCGAGACAGAAAGGCGGCCAGAGCTAGAGGAGGCACAAGGACAGGGCTGACCACTGCTCTCTGGGTGCCCTCTCAGCCCCAAGCCTCAAGCTGTCGTTTCCATCGATCATCATGGATCACCTTTCAGCCCCCAGTTGGGATCAATAAAAGCGATTGAGCCTCCTGCCCTGAAGCCTCTTCCCCTCCCCCACCTGCCGAGCACCCGCACGGAGGGGCAGTCACTCATCTGGAGGTCTGAAAGGGAAGCAGGCAGGCCCTGGAGTCTGCTCTGTTCCGAAGCTCTCCTCAAGCTAAGAAGCAGAACCCGGGTTGCCGGGAAGTCCTGCATCTCTTCCCTACCCACCCCGGTCAACCAGTCTCCCCACGGACCCCGTAAGTCCCGGTCCCTCTCCTGAACTCAAGCACGCTCTAGGGAGAGGGGAGATCCGGCAGGGTAAGGAAAGGATGGGGCTGGCGGAAGGAAGGGCTCTCAGAGGCAATTAGTGGACAGCTCACAGGGGAAGCGGAACTACCATTAATGCGCTTGGTTAACTAGGGGCAGCGAGACCGGGAGAGTGTCTGAGACCACAGGAGCCAGTGTGCGGGGCGGGGGGCCCACACACGTCCACAGCCGCGCACAGGCTCCCCACAGCACGGGCAGCCAAGCACCCACCCTGAAGCCTCCCCCTCCACCCAGCAGAGGAAGCCGACCTCTTTACCCCAGTCTGGGCCATGCCAAAGGGTCCTGGGTTCATGCCCAAGAAGAGCACTTGCTTGGGCCCCCGGCAGTAGCGGGTCACGTAGCTGCGATGCGGCTCCCATGCATACTCCACAGGATTGTAGACGATGCCCACAGGCTCAGAAAACTGCAGCTGCTTCAGCTCAGCGTTAAGCCGGAGCTCCTCCTGCAAGAAGCCCTCGGCCGAGCTTCGAGGGGAGGGCTGGGGCTCCACCAGAGCAGCCCCCTCATGGAGGGGCCCCGGTGGGAAAGCCTGGGGCACAGCCATGACACTGTCACCTGGAAAAGAGATGGACAGAGGCCCCAACAGCCCCAGTCATAGCGTGGGAGGGATCCAGGCTGGCCAGGGCCCCTACTACCACTTCCTGGGCTCAGAAGAGACTGTCGGGCTTCCCTGGTGGCGCAGTGGTTGGGAGTCCGCCTGCCGATGCAGGGGACACGGGTTCGTGCCGCGGTCCGGGAAGATCCCACGTGCCGCGGAGCGGCTGGGCCCGTGAGCCATGGCCACTGAGCCTGCGCGTCCGGAGCCTGTGCTCCGCAACGGGAGAGGCCACAACAGTGAGAGGCCCGCGTACCGCAAAAAAAACAAAAAAAAAGTAAAAAAAGAAGAGACTGTCAGTCACCCCCAACCTCCAGGCAAGCCCTCGCCCATCTCAGCTCCTGGCAATGAAGGGCCCTTCCTCTTCTGGATTCAAGTATCCTCCCTCTTTATATATTACCTGGTGAGCACAACCCATAACCGCCAACCACCCCCCACTGCAAACCTCCTTTCCATCAGGCACAGGTTTTGAGTCACTGGTTTCTAGGCCACACCTAGGTTTTCAATAAATATTTACATGGCAAACTTTCAGCACCTAAAACAAGCCCAGCCAGGAGGGGCTGTGTCCTGGAAACCAACGTGCTAAGGGTGGGATACAGGTGCACAGCCACAGCCCAGAGACTAATTACGGAGCTGATTACAACAGCTTCCAGGTGGTGAGCAACTGCTCCGTGCCAGGTACCCCTCACTGATGTGCACAACAGCCCCACGAGGTGGGTATTACTGTTCCCACGTTACAGGCGAGAGAACTGAGGCTTAGCAAGGTCAAGCAACTTGCCCAGGGTCACGCACTCAGCAAATAATGAAGCCGGGATTTGAACCCAAACCATCTGACTCAAGGCTGTGCGCGTCACCTTCCACACCCATCTCGCTTTAGACGGTTCGATCGGCCACCCTGCTAATTCTACAACCCCCCAACCCCAGCCCAGCTTCTTGCCCCCGTTCAAGAATCCTCAGTGGTGAGTGAGACGATTACCAGATTCACACTAGACTCCTACAAGCTAGGTAACCCTGGCCAGAGCCTCAAGTCTCCTCACCCAAATACTAAGAAAAACAATATCCACTTAACAACATTGATATAAGAAATGGAATGAGATATTGTGTGTAAAGGGTGGCCCGGGGGAGGTAAATGGGGAAGGGAAGAGGACGAGAAAGAGGGAAGGGGGGAAGCAGGAAGAGGGAGCACCCCAGCGAGCTCTGTAACCCACAGAGGCCATTCCTTCCAATCTTCCTTCTAATCACTCCCATGCAAACCCAGTGGTCCAAACTGACCTTTCCATTCACACTTTCAAAACGCCCTTCCTACCTCAACTCCGCAAACCTTGCACATGCTATTTCTACAAACCCAATTTTTCACAGACTCCTTGAGTGAAGCACGACTGTGAGTCCCTTACCCCCCACACACATCCAAATCGTACCTCCCCTTCCAGATGCAGCTCGAACTATCCCTTTGGTAAAGCCGTCCCTCTTCAGGACGCTGCACCATTTGCTGTACCTTCCCAGCCTCGCCCAACCCAAGTGCGGCTGGTGTGAGGCCTGGGAATCTGTATTTTAAACAGGCTTCTTCAAGTGATGCTGATTGTTGGTGACGGCTGAGAACCACTGCACGTCACCATGGTTAGCTGCTTCTTCGTGAATTCACACCTGGCCTCTCAGACTAGATTTAAGGCAGATCAGAGAGGAGACCCTGTTTAATTTTCCTCCATAGCTCCAAGGTCCTAGCTTTTATTAGGCAGTCAACAAACACCTGCTCAGCTGTATCCATACCATCTTTTTTCAATCCTGTTTAAAACTACCTTCTGGGAGTTCCTGGTGGCCTAGTGGTTAGGATTCCGGGCTTTCATTGCCATGGACCAGGTTCAATCCCTGATTGGGGAACTGAGATCCTGCAAGCTGTGCAACACGGCCAAAATAAATTTAAAAATAAATAAAACTACCTTCTACCCAGGAGCCTTTCCTGATGGACTCCTCTCCACTTCTACATCCTGAGTCCACTCAAGGCTCAGCTGCCTGCTTTGCCCTCTGCTTGCTTCTGAGGGCTTGCCAGGCTCTGGCATGTTTCCATCACATCTGGGCCTCCCACAGGGCAGGGACCATGGTTCTTCTCCCTCTCAACCCCTTGCCCAGGTCAAGAGCAAACTCTTCCCCGAGATGGGACCTCAAGGTTGACACAACAGCTTGATCCATCAACCTGTTCTCTGACCCTAGCCTAGAGAAAGTGGGAGAGAGAAAAAAAAAAATCTTAACTATACCCCAATATAAAATAAAAATTAAAAAAAAAATCAGGGCCAAACTTAGGAAATCCTTCCCTAGACTGATCTCAGAAGTCTTTAACTGATCTGTCTGGGTGGCTACCCACGGCCAATTGAACTCAAACAAAAGCTGAGAAGGGAGCTGCGGAGAACTCAATTGTCTCAGGGGCCCTTGATTTGCATCTCCCTACACAGTGCCAACAGTAGTAGGTTGGCTGCTCCAAGTCTGGGACCTCTCTCAGGCCTTAAGTTGAGCCTACCTCTGATCTTTAGGGACCCATGCTGAAGACAGCAAGGCTGGGGGTACACAAAAGAGTGACAAGGTCTTATTTTCAGTGTTCCAGAATTTCAAAGCCTGACCGGACGGCAAGAGCTGCAGGCTATGTGTCAACTGACTCAAATTCTAGTCCTGGTTTTATCTCCTAAGGTTCTCTTAAGTCATTTACCTCTCTCCTCTATGAAATAAAAATCACAAATTCCATCCAACCTACCACCAGCTGTTAACTCATTTATACTTTTCAATATTTATGAGTCTCTTACATGAGAGGCACTGTGGTAGTCTCCTGGTGGGGAAGAAGTCCAAAATGAATAAAATGTAAGCCAGGTTCATAAATGACTGTGACAAGAGAGATAAACAATTGTTATACACTGTGATTCCAGCTTTAATGTCCTGAACAAAACACCATGAAAGCCCACCAAAGGAGAAATTTGGATGTCCTATCGAAAGTCACCCAGGGCCACAGACTTAAGAAAGGCAGATACTTTCTAAATGACAGTGTCATATTACATTAAGTGCGAAGGAAATGGAGGGTGACCCACCGATAAGTCTGGCCACCCAGGCTCTCTGACACTAAACCCAGCAAGTGCAGAAGGAATCCAAGACACTATCCACTCCCCTGTCCCTTGGGGGCACTCCAGGAATCCACAGGGACAATCAGCAAATCCTTAAACCAATAATGATAACAATAATAATAATGGAGCATGGACCCCGAAACAGTTCATCTCTTCTAGTTCCGAGGGGGCTGACGGCTAAACTCCACAAGAAATCTCGACCTCCGCCCGTGGGCTCCGCCCGACGGGAAAGCCCCGTCTCCGCAGGCCTTCCGGGCGGCTCCATGGGCTCGGCTCTCCCTGCGCCGGGCAAGCCCCTGACGGAGCGAGGGGCCCCGAAACACAGACACCGCGACTCCCCGCCTGCCACCCACGTGGAGCCCGTTGGGCTCCCAGCCCGCCCCCAAAGCCCCAAGTTGCCAGACTCCCACTTCCCTACCTGGTCCAGCGCCCCATCCGGTTTCCGGTTCCTTTCCCCCGCCCCTGAGCGCGGAGGACTGTGGGAATTGTAGTCTAATTTGTTTAGGGAAGACGATTGGCGTAGCTGCGGCCACTTCCGCCGGAAATACTAAAATTCCCGGAAGGTGTGCTAATTAGCCCTAAGTGACTCTGGGGATTGTAGTTTATTTATTTATTTATTTATTTATTTATTTTATTTATTATTATTTTTTTTTTTGCGGTACGCGGGCCTCTCAGTGTTGTGGCCTCTCCCGTTGCGGAGCACAGGCTCCGGACACGCAGGTTCAGTGGCTATGGCTCACGGGCCCAGCCGCACCGTGGCATGTGGGATCTTCCCGGACTAGGGCACGAACCCATGTCCCCTGCATCGGCAGGCGGACTCTCAACCACTGCGCCACCAGGGAAGGCCTGTAGTTTATTCTTTACAGCGGGGCTAAATCCTGCAGACTTGAGAAGTGAGAAGCCAAGCTCTGTAAGGATCTTGGAGATCCTGGATTCTAGCCGTAAAGGGCATCACCTTTCCAAAAGTTCATCCACAACACTTTTCCCAAAGGGATTGTCAATCAAGGAGCTTCAACTCTCCGCAGTCTTTCAACTCACCTGAGGGTATTAACAGTGGCTACAGACCATTTCTAGCCCTCCTTCTGCCCCAGGTATAAGAGACCTCTCCTTTGCAGCTCTCCAAGGACTGTATATAGAACATCCACGGAGGCACTTCTGGTATCTCTAACAACTCCTTAGTAATGACTTTGAGACTCTTGCATCCCCCATTACTGTCCAAACCCCTGTCTCCATGGCTTTACCATTTCAGTTCTCTCCCTACTCTGCTCTGCTGTCTACCCAGCTCTATGACCTCCCATCCTTCCCAATCCTCCCCCTCGAATACTCTGTCCAGCACACCTTCCTAGACCAATATCATGGCCTCATCTAACAGTTCATTCCATCCCACCTCCCCAACCCAATACTAATATTCAAAGCTGTCCCACTCCTAGCTTTGTTCTTGTCCTGTCTCTGGATCTGTTTCTGTGTCTTGACTATAATATTTTCATTAGACTGTAAACACCATAAGGCCTGTTATCTTGTAGATTCCTCCCATCCCCCTGCCCTGAATACTCCAGTACAGCCATGACTGAGACCAGGGAAAGTAGTCTTCCTGCAGGTGGAGACCAATGAATCCCAGAACAGGAAGAGGTGAGAGAACAAGGATGCTACCCCTTTCCCTAGCCTCCCCTGCTCTCCTACCAGCAGACAAAAACTTAAAGGATGCAGGAGGAGCTTCAGGGAACTGTGAGCAGTGAGCCTCTGAACCACAGGTGAGAAACCACCCCTACCCTGGCAAGACTTCAGAAACTGAATTAATCATCCACCTCAACAAATTCCATTATTTCCTGAGCTTTCATTTGTGCCAGATTCTCCCTCTCTGTGTCTTTGACTCTCTCTGCCTATGTAAATGTATCTCTATCCCTAGTCTCTTGTATAGCTGTGTATCTGTGTGTCTCTCTCTCCCTCTGTGTACATCTACCTCCCTATCTCTGCTTTTTTCTCTGGAATGAGTGAAATAAGAATATCCTGGGGACTTCCCTCGTGGCGCAGCGGTAAAGAATCTGCCTGCCAATGCAGGGGACACAGGTTCGATCCCTGGTCTGGGAAGATCCCACATGCCGCGGAGGAGCCAAGCCCATGCGCCACAACAACTGAAGCCTGCGCTCTGGAGCCCGCACGCCGCAACTCCTGAGCCCGCGTACTGCAACTACTGAAGCCCGCGCGCCTAGAGCCCGTGCTTTGCAACAAGAGAAGCCACCGCAATGAGAAGCCTGTGCACCGCAACGAAGAGTAGCCCCCCGCTCGCTCGCCGCAACTAGAGAAAGCACGCGCACAGCAATGAAGACCCAACGCAGAAAAAAAATAAAAGAATATCCTGAACTAGCCAGGTCCCTGCTCAGGCTCCTCTATCTCCATAGATCTATGCGTTTGTGTGTTTCTAAACAAAAATTAGGAGGGAAGGGGAACCACACCGGTGGTGTTATCTCATTGCTTAGGAATTCTAGGAGGGAATTCCCTGGTGGTCCAGTGGTTAGGACTTGGCGCTTTCACTGCTGTGGTCCCAGGTTCAATCCCTGGTCAGGGAACTAAGATCCCTCAAGCTGTGTGATGCAGCCAAAAAAAAAAAAAAAAATTCTAGGAGCCTCACCAACCCTTTGACAACCCTCCTGCCACCCCAGCCTTTGTCCCTTGCTGCCAAGCATTATCAGGTTATCATCATGGCAGTCCCCCCCCCACACTCCAAGTCTGTTTACAGGACAGTAATGAGTGAAGTGAGTGACAGGCAAGCAGAGATCCCCAGGACCCCCACCCCCAATTCCAACTTCCTGGAAGTGTTGGATAAATGTTTCTGTCCCTGTAAGACAGGGACCCCAGAGATAGGGAGTCCCAACATGGGAGAAACTGAATCTTGGGCAACCCCCAGTGAGTGCCTGTAGCTGATCCCGCAGGGGCCTGGGGGCCTTCTCTGTCTCTAGTCCATGCTACTCCTCCCCACTTGGTGAGTCCCTCTCAGGGAAGATGGAGGTGAGGAGTTCTCCCGAAGTGGAGGTGATTAGAGAGAGATCCATAGACTTTCAAGAGATGGAGCCTGAGAGATGAAACTTTGGCTGGGATGGAGCCTCCCAGCCTGCCTTGTCCATGTCTTAGTCTCCTAGCCCTCTGGGAAGTCTCCAGGGGGCTGGCTGACTGGGATTTACAGATAAAGCTTGTGGGGAAGCGGCAGAAGCAGACCCAGGCTGTGGCCTGGACAGAGCCTAGAGAGTTGGGTCACTCCCTAGGGGCCAGCCAGGTCTGCGGCAGCGCCCTCAGCTGCCCACCAGCCTGCTTCTGGGGCTGGAGCCCAGGCGGGAAGGGGTTAACCTGCTGGCTTGTTTTCCTTTGGTTTCCTTGGGCTGCCTGGGCTGTATTGGGCCACGAGCGCCATCTATCGGCCTCTGGCGGTCCTAGCCCAGACTCCCAGATCACTTGGGCTTCTAGGCTGATCTGTAGCCCTTCCCCTGCCTCCAGGCTCCTAGGGGAGGGAAGGGGAGCTGTCTAGCACAGGGCTCCAGTGCAGAAAATAGATATGTGGATTGGAGAAGGTGAGGGCCATGTTTCCCACTCCCCAAGTAACAGGTATCACCCTGTTGGCTCCTGCCACCTTTGGACACCCCAAAGGGCTTCAGGTGTTTGTCTGTCAGTGTAGCCGTGTCCCTCTGCCCCACCACAGTGGGCGCTGTCTCACTTGTCCTCTCTCGGTCAGCCCAATAAACATTCAAAGAGCATTGGAGAGGAGAGGCGATGTAGCAGAGGCCTTTAGAGTGTGATCTCTGGACTCTGACCACCTGCATTTGAATCCCAGCTCTGCCATTTACTAGTGGTGACCTGAGGCAAGTTATTTAACTTCTCTGTGCCTCAGTTAACTCAACTGTAAAATGGGATAATCATCGTAATCCAAGTCTTCTTTTGTGATAATTAAGTGACTTAATTACGTAAGGTGCTTAGTACAGGATTGGTGCTCCGTAAAGGTTAATTGTATCGCTGTTATGGCCATGTGCCAGGGTCTCAGGCAGACGCTAGTCTGAGGACCCCAGATCCAGGCCATAGAGCCACATCAGACACACAAGCATGAGGACAAGACTGGGCAACTCGTCCCTGGAGATTTCCACAAAAACAGTGACCCATATGAGCTAGGTTTGGGGGCTGGAAGCTCAGGATTGCGAGGAAAGTGGTTTCAGGCCTCCAAGGTCAGCAGGAGATGGGATGAGGGGAAGCTGTAGGAAGGAAGGGCATTAAGGAAGAGACATTAACAAGCCCTTAAAAGGACCTTGAATTAGGGAAGTGGCGAGGAGTCCCTGATGCATGGGGCAAGCAAGAACCACTGCATCCCAAAGACATGTCCTCCTTGGTAAAGTCTCAGATTTGATCAGGCTCCCCACGCCTCCAAAGATACATCATATCACAGCCGCAGCCCAGAGCTCCGTGGGGACTTAACCCTCAATGTCTCTCCCCCAGGCTGGTGGGGAGGGGATTCATAAATGGAGAAAGCTATCTGTAAGTCCTGCAGGTCCCGCTCCCACCTCCTTCCTATACCTGGAGAACCAGGGGAGGTAGGCTGTGAATTCATGCATTTGTTTCTTTCTCTTTTTTTTAAAATAAATGTATTTATTTATTTATCTATTTTTGGCTGCATTGGGTCTTCGTTACTGCGCGCGGGCTTTTCTCTAGTTGTGGCAAACGGGGGCTACTCTTTGTTGCGGTGCGCGGGATTCCCACTGCGGTGGCTTCTCTTGTTGCGGAGCACGGGCTCTAGGCGTGTGGGCTTCAGTAGTTGTGGCACGTGGGCTCCAGAGCACAGGCTCAGTAGTTGTGGTGCATGGGCTTAGTTGCTCCGCAGCATGTGGGATCTCCTCTGACCAGGGCTTGAACCTGTGTCCCCTGCATTGGCAGGCGGATTCTCAACCACCATGCCACCAGGGAAGCCCCATTCCATTTATTTCTTAACAGGTTCAGGCATCTCCCTGTCTCTGTCTTCTGTATCTCTGCCTTCATCTACCTTACCGGGAAATGGGTACGGAGGATTCTTCTCCAAGGGGCGAGAGTGAGGTGCAGAATGACGCCTTCTCAGTTAAGGCAGAAATGCAGAGCCAGCAGGGCCCCCGTCCCAGCCTTACCACCCCACTGCCGCCTCCTCAGCCCAGAGGCAGCACAGACCAGCTTTATGGATTGGTGGCCTTTACTTAGCTGGAGGCAGGCGACAGCTTCCAAAGTCTCTCCAACTCAGGTGTTCTCCCTCTCCTGGGGCCTGGACGCCTGGGTCCCCAGGAGAGGAGCGGGGACTGGCTGGATGGGCTGATTTGCATCGCTTGCTTGGGAAGCAATTATCGGAGGAGCTGTCAGCTCAGCGAAGCGCTCTCCTCGCTAATCGGATTTCACCAGAGCCTGGGGCTTGGGGGGGCTGAGTAATTTGGCTTGATGCAGTGGTGGGAGATGTCGGGGCCAGGAGGCCGGACAATCTGTCTGAGTGGTGTTAGAGTTGTCCAGAGCAATTATCCTGAAGGGACCACACAGATATCAGACAGACAGACAGCCAAGTGGACTCGTCTGATAGCTAGGTCCTGCAGCAGGAGGATGAAAGTTACACTTCGGGCCGAGTGGGAGGTGCATCTCCCACAGATGGAGCCAAGTTAAGCAGTGGAGAAGTCAGGATGAGTCTGGAAGAGGGTCCAAGGAGCCAAGTGGGAAGAGGACCCAAGAACCCCAGCCTCCAGCCTACCCACCACCAGGCCCTCCCCTGCCCTGCCCCGCTCTGCCAGCAAACCCGCCCCAGAGCAGGGACCTGACCAAGGCTGAGTCTTCCCAGCCCAGCTCCTCCCCCTACAGTGTTTCCAGACCACACTTTCCCTGCCCCTGCCTCTGCCTCTGGCTCTGTCACTTGTCTTCTCTGGTCCCTGCAGCCTTCTACCTGCCCCCTCCTTCCCACCCACGCTGCCACACTCCATCTCTCCCCACGTTTTGCAGTGGACTGCTGACCCCTCTCCCTGCCTCCGTCCTCCATCCCATACCTTTCAGAGTAGCGACGAGGCTGATGACAAGAACGAACCTTTACTGAGCGTTCCTTCTAGATGAGACGGCACCCTAAGAACTTCATGTGGAGTCTCCCGTCTAATCTTCACACTAACACCGCGAGGGACATGCTCTCGTGTCTGCGTGTAGTGACGAGGACACTGCCGCTGACCCAACTTCCTAAAGGAGGGACCTCACCTGAGCTTGGCATCCCAAGCTACCAGGGCAGCCCTGGCATGTGGTTCATGTACAATAAATCTCTATTTACTGAATTCATGATTGAATGAATGATTTACCCTCTCCTCTACTTCCGGCTGACCTCCAGCCGGGTAACATCCACATCCCGGGAGTGGCCTCCCAGCTCTCTTGTGTCCTGACCCCCCCCTTCCCTCACCATCACAGCTTAACCTCCCTCACACCTCTCCACACATTCTGTGCTCCCACACGTCAGAGAGCTTGACTCCCTCATCCTCTCCTGCCTTTGCGCCATGGCCCATCTTGCCCCCCTCACCTGGAACATTCTTCCCTCCCCACCTCTGTCACTGAATACATTCTACCCATTCCCCAAGGCTCACATCAGATGCCACCTCCCCCTGCAAGCATTCCCTGATCCTCCCTTTGCTTGTACCTCCCTGGTGACCCTTGTCACCAGCTGTTCAGTTTCACTTATTGCTAAAATACTTATGAACCTTGCTAGACTGTATATTTTGAGAGATCAATCTTTAGTCTTCTCTCTTCTGAGCACAGGCCCACTGCCTTGTACCAAGTAAGTACTCAATAAATACCTACTGAAAAGATGCATATCTGTTCTCTATTTTTATCTCATTCAGAGATGCTCTTACGGTGGGCTGAAAGCATCACCAAGCTTTCAAAGAACCTCGGAGTTGAGGGTCTGGCACTTACCAGCAGTGTGACCTTAGGAAGTTCATCACCTCTCTGAACCTTGGGCCGGCCATTTCGTTCTTCACCTAGAAGAGAGGATGCCAATGCCTTACCTCGCAGGACGTGTGAGGCATCCTCATCTTATCCACGTACCTGTCTCTGAGCTGTGGGGATCTGTCTCTTTCCATCTTTCTGCCTCACTGCTGAGCTTCTGCCTCTCAGACTCCCATCAATTCGGGTGCATAGCCCAGGAGTCCTACCACTCAGCTCCCTCACTGTCACTCAGGCATGTCGATTTTCCTGATGCTACCATTCCCAACGGGGAGAGGGAGTGGTCTCGCCTTTTCCCAGGGAGCCCAGAGGGACCAGCCTCACCTTGGCTTCCTCTCCCGCTTAGCAAGTGAGACCTTGTGTTCTCCCTCTGAAAATATTAATAATAAAGAAACAAGGCACTGGGCATGGAACTGGATGCAAATTGGCCCCAATTCTCAGTCCAAGGAAGAGAATGCCAGAGCTATGGACTCAGAGAAATCCTGTGCTCATTTGCATGTCATTTGCATTGTATTTACATGTGATCAATTTCATGTTCAAATGCGCAATCCTCCCTCCCCAGTTTTCCCCACCCAGGGTCCCCTCAGCCGCTGCCCCCATCATTCCCCCCAGCCCCTGGCCCCTACCACAAACCTCTCCATCCTTTTCCTCCTTCCTACCGGGGTCCCCCGCTCCCCCACCTTTACCCCCTCAAGGACCCACTTGCCCAACACCCAAAATAGATTCCTCGGGTCTTATCCCCCAGTTCAGGAGGGCCATCCCTGCCTGTCCCCTCCCGCCCTGAGCCGGGCGGGCACAGCAGACAGCAAGCGCGCCTCTCAGCAAATCCCAGCCCCATTCAGCCTCGTGATTAATGGTGCTGCCCTCCCCATGAACCTGCCTTTAATACTGAGGAAGTTATGAAACCGCTATACATCAGCAGCTCCGGCCCCGCTGCCCCCGCCCGCCTCCTCCTCTCCTCCACCCCCCACCCTCCAGCTCCCTCTTCAAAATCTCATTTGGGCTCCTGCTGCCTGGGCCCACCCCTCCTCCGGCCTTTGCTGGGAGGAGGGGGTGTCTGCCCCTGCCGCCATCCTGGTGAAGACCCACATCTCATTTTCCCTTCCTCTCTCCCCCCTGCTCCGCCCTCTCTCCCTCCCCGCCCCCCAACCGCCCCCCACCCCCACCCCATGGCTGCATCTCCGGACCCATTTAGAATTGCTGACATTTTATCTGCATTACATACATCACTCCGTCCCCAGCAGCCATCTCTCATGGATTGTCGGGGGTGCTGGGGGTGGCGGGGGGCGGGGTGGTCCTGAGCTTGGGAAGATGGTGGGGAAACAGGGTAGAGGTGGGGAGATAGATAGATAGCACTTCCTCTATGCCACTTTCCCCTCGGGCCCTCTCCCCCGGCCACCTGGGAAATTGCGCAGGTGGGACCCTAGGGTAAGTTGGTACCCTAGCCTCCTCGTGTGAGTGCCTGCTACGTCACAACAGCAGAAGACCTTTTCTTAGACTGTACAGACTAGGGAAGGCCATGTTGCCCAACACCCCCTCCCATGGGGCTCCTCCACAGGAGATTATGAAGGTGGTTGTTTAACCTCTTTTAGCTGACCTGTCATAATATTTCCCATACCTGTCTATTGGGAAGTCCCTCTGAATGTCTAACCACTGTGCCTCATGCTGCAATCGTTATTTTCTTCTTGCTTTGTCCTTAGAAGTTTGAAAAGCAGTATTACGTCTCGAGTGAATTAAACCTTTTGTTCCAGTGGCTGAGCAATCATAAATACAGTCACTGGCCCGCACCTCTGAGTCTTATAAGCAAAATAAGAGGCAGAGGGTGGGGCCGCCCTAGAAAGGAGGAAATTGAAACCCAAATTCAAGAAGAGGAAAGGCGAGAACCTGTCTGAGACCAGGAGGCAAGGACCCAGGGACAGTCCCAGTGAGCAGTTTTCTCTCCATAGAGAGATGGACGAGGCAGAGGACAGCAACAGATAGAGAGACAGACAGACCGACAGACAGACAGCAGAGGGGAAAAAAGGGGGAGCTGGGAGAGAGACAGGTAAAAAAAGAGACAAACAAAGAAAGAGCTAGACAGACAAAGGGGCCATCCGCCTGGAACAGGCAGACAGGTGAGAGGAAGCCAACAGAGGCACTGGTGCAGCGTGTCCCAGGCTGGATACATGAGAAGGGCTCTCTCCGTCTGCCTCTGTCAGTCAGGGTCTCTGGGGCTTTTCGCCCACTGGGTCCGCATCTATCCATTTTCCTGGGAATGTGTGTTCTCCTCAGGCCTCTCCACGCCCTGTCCCTTACCCTTCAGTCTCCCCAGCCGTGCTCCATCCCTGTCACTCCTTCTGTCCCAGGTCATCTCTCTGACCTGCCCTTCACTCACCCTCTCAGAGAGATTCAGACACTTCCTGTGGGCTTTGGGAGGCTCCCACAGGAACCAGGCCAATCCTCCAGGGATGGACAGGATGGGCAAGGGCTCCAGCTTGGCGGGGGACAGCTCCCAGGCCTGCAGAAGGGAAAGAACAGCATAGCATGTGTCCCCATGTCTGGCCAGGCTTAGCCAGTGAGGCAGGAGGAGCCCTGGCAGGGAAGGTGAAAAGACCCTCTGCCCCCACCACCTCCCGTGACTCAACCTCAGACCAAACAGACCTAAGGCAGTGGGTCTAGGGGAGAGTGGCTGATTTACATGCTGTTTGCATCGCGTTTGCGTGTCCCTGATTCCCAGTCATCCCGCAGACCCTGTCTCTCCAATTCAAGGCTGCCTCCAGCTCAGTCTGGTCCCTAGGAGGGCCGGGGGCAGAGAGAGTGTGGGCAGGAGTGAGGGTGGGGCTCACACGCTGGTGCCCGTGAGTCTTTCTCCAACACCCCCTGCCAGCACAAGTCACATTCCTGCCCTGCCAACAGGCAACTTCCCTCCTGCCTTAGAGCTAGCCTCTCAACCCCACTCGCCAGCCACACATTGTCTTCCAGACATGACTTTCACTGTCCTGCCTCTGACCTTTGCCCCCACATTTCCCCCAGCCTTCCCACTCCTGTCTGTTTAGCTCAATATTAGTATCCTTTAAGAGCAGGCACTAAGCCCTCCTCTTCTATGAAGACCTCCCTGGTCACACAGCCCAGAGTGATCATAATACTACAGTTCTCCGTACTGGAAGGCACCTCAAGCAACCCCACTGATTGTCTTACCCGTCTTCAGGTAGATGATGTGTCACTATCCCCATTTTATAGATGAGGCAACTGAGGCCCAGAATCAGTTAAGTAGTTTCCCCAGGGTAGTATAGGCAGCAAGTAGGGAGGAAGTTCAAGCCCAGGACACTCTTCTCAATGTCCCTTGTGCTACCCTCTCCTTGTCATTCATTTATCGGGGAGCCACGCCCTGTTCTGGAAGAACCCTCCTGTCTGGCCGGTGAGCAAACCGTTAGATCTTGTTGCTTAACTTCTCCTGGATTGGGATTTTAGTCTCCCAAAAGCTCCCTGAGAACTACTACAACAGTCTCCTGAATTCTCCTTTCCCCTTCCTAGCAACATGTCTTTGCCCATGGTGGATCCCTCTGAAAGGTCTGTCTTTCTTCCCACCCCCTTCTGAATGAGGAAGACTCCAGCTCATCCCTCAAAACCCGGCTCAACTATCACCTCCTCGGTGAAGCCTTCCCTGATTTTCCTCCATGGCTCCCCAGCACCACATTTAAGCCTTTGAGGAAACACTTGTCACCTGCTGCTGACGCCCCAGCCTCACTCCTTAACTGAGAGTCCTTCAGGGCAGGGATCACCACACCTGTTCAGCTCTTTCCTTGTCACCTGCTGCTGACGCCCCAGCCTCACTCCTTAACTGAGAGTCCTTCAGGGCAGGGATCACCACACCTGTTCAGCTCTTTCCTCAGAGCACACATTGTTTAACTGGACCGGATTTCATTACCACCTTCCTTCCCCAGCCCAGCCCATGAACAGAAGCATCAACCTCTTGGGGAGGTCAAGAAAAAAACCCAAGAATTCGGAACCATATGCAAGAGAAGTCCCAGGAGATGGTCCAGGGGCACAGGATGTGCACTTCTTGGTTTTCTAAATAATCCCTTTCACCTAATTCAATGCTGCATGGAGAGATGAAGTTGGAAGAACAGAGGAATAGAGCTGAGGGGAAAAGGGGGAACAGGAAGAAAAGAGGTGGGGCAAGGGACAGAGGGAAGAAGGGTCAGAGAAGGGCAGTGAGGAAAGTGGGGAAGAGAAGCGGGGAGACCAAGCCTTTGAGCCTCAGGCACATCCAGCAGAGACCCCGAGCTTTGGGCCCTAGTATCATTTTGGGTCCCTTTCTCCCATCCGGGCACTCCTCTCCTTCTCCAAGAACAAGTGAGCCTGGAGTGGGGGTGCGGGTGGGGGATAGAAGCACTTGCTGTGCTGTGAGCCCTGAGGCCCTTCACACACAGTCTCACAAATCTCGCCTGAGATGCAGGAGTGCTTTTTCTCACCCTACAGATGGAGGCACTGAGGCAGAGAGGTATGCCACTTGCCTCCATGCTCTGGGGTCAGACTCCAAAACTCTGCTTTCCCCACAACCCCAGGGCCCTCTTGGCATTGAAGACACACAAGAAAGAGGGGCAGGGCTTCTCTGGTGGCACAATGGTTGAGTGTCCGCCTGCCAATACAGGGGACACAGTTTCGATCCCTGGTCCGGGAAGATCCCACATGCTGCAGAGCAACTAAGCCCGTGCTCTAAAGCCCGTGAGCCACAACTCCTGAGCCCGCGTGCCACAACTGTTGAAGCCTGTGCGCCTAGAGCCCATGCTCCACAGCAAGAGAAGCCACCACAATGAGAAGCCCGCCACACTGCAACAAAGAGTATCCCCCGCTCGCCACAACTAGAGAAAGCCCACGCGCAGCAACAAAGACCCAACACAGCCAAAAATAAATAAATAAAATAAATAAATGTTTTAAAAAATAAGAAAGAGGGGCAGATGACATTTCACACCCCATTTGGAAAGTCGAGGTGCTGAGGACAGAAGGGTACCAGTCACCTCCACACCCCACGGAGGAGTGTGAAGTGCGGGCCGTCTCCCACTCCAGGAAGGGCCCCCCCACCCCGCATCAATGGAGTCTTTGCCTAGTAGGTTGATGACGTTCAATCTGCTCTGTCATTTTATCCTTCCCTCTGCCAGTGATCACCAGCCAGTGGAAGGAGGGAGTCAGGTGTTTTCCTTTGAATGACCCCTCACAGGTCTCTTCCCATCCCCAAAGCCCAAGGATCCGGCAACATCCATGGTTCTCTGAGGCTCGGAGATGCCCAGGGGCAAGCAATTGTACCCAGCGCTCCTCTCTAACCCACACAAGGGAAGTAGAGCTGGGAATGTTGGATCACAGAGGACTCTCCCCAACCCCACAGAACCAGAGCCTCACCCCAGATGAACAGGCAACTTCCCTGTGTTTAGCCTCCCTCAGATACCAAGCCCAGTGGCTCTTGCCCCGCTTGGTTGGGAAGTCCCTCCTGATGTCTAGCTTACGTATTTCCTGCTGCTGCCTATCCTGTCCTTGGCTGTGACAGAGCAGAATCTGCACTCTGATGGTCAGGCGGTGTGGAAGAAAATAACTTCTTTACTTTAAGCCTGGCAAAGGGAAGAGTAGTAATGCAAAAAAAAGGAGAAGGAGGGGGGAAGGGTAGCTCACTCAGCCCCGTCTCGTCTCCCTAGTAGCAATAGAAATGGAGGGTAGACAGCTGAAGACTTCCTGACAGAATAGGATTATGAAGGCAAAGGCAGTGTCCCCCTCCGGTGGCCTCTCAGCCTGGCAGAGACCCTTTAGTGGCAGCTGCAGGAAGATGGCCCGCGCTCCCAGAAAAGCTCGGGGTGCCTGCCCTGCTGGGAATCGCTGCAGCTCCGGAGGAAAGGAGGAAAACTTGGTCCCAGAGCCCCCTTGTGGCCACATGCAGGCAGGACCGGCAGCTCTGCCTCCCGCTGCCCCAAAGGAGGGCGGGGTTGGAGACCCCGGAGCCCTGATCCAGGGAAGCAGCCCCCAGTGCCCCACCTTTGGAGAGAGGCCCAATCTGCAGCCCTGAGCTCATCACACCCACCAGCTAACCCCAGGGACAAGGTGGGGACAGAGACCAAAGGGTCTCCACAGCTCTGGGGCAAGGGCTGATGCAAAACCACAGGGGGACAGCCAGGCATACACACATATCCACGCACGGCCATGCACACCCCTGGCTCCACAGATGTAACAGCACACACACACACAGATCTCCTGAGAGGCAGCTCCTGCAGACTCTCCGTTGCTCCCATCCTGAGAAGGTGAGGGAGGTTGCAGTGGGTGGTGAGAGCACAGGTCCCAGAGCAGGGACGATGGCCAGGGCCAGGGTGGAAGTGTGCCCCAGCCCATCCTTCAGCATCAGTGGAGCCCTGAGGAGCGCATGACCACTTACCCCCCGACACACCAGTGTCCATTAAGAGGTCAGAGGATGGGTACACAGTCACCCCAACAGGGGCTTGGGGGTGTGCAGAAGAGGGAGTGGGGAGAGGGAGAGGGTCATAAGCCCGGATAGAGACCAGGCTTCCCCCATGGATCCACGGCCTCCTTTCAGGACTGTTCCCTTTAGCTAGCTGGAAGTCCTTCCAAGCATCTGACCTCGATCCTTCCTTCTGGGATCAGAGAGGATTCCTTCCTGAGGATTACTCTGGCTTTTTGCCCCTGTTACGAACGAAACAAACACTTCTGAAACCTGAAGAGGAAGCGGGGCGGGGGGGCGGGGGCACTGGCAATGGACGAGAGGGAGGGCGCAGGAGGCCAGGGGGAGTCAGGTGGGGCAGGTGACGGTCAGGACGGTGATGTTTAGGACTCTCTCTCCTCCCCATCCGTGAGGAAGGAATGGGAATTATGAGCTTCCCTTGGAGGAGGGACTCGGGGCAGATGACAGGGAGGACTTCCGAGAAAAGGATTGATGAAGTTATTTTAGATTATTACAAACTGGAGATGACAGGGAGAGAGAGGAAAGATAGAGGAAGGGAAGAGGTGAGGAGATGGAAAAGGGAAGCATCTCTTCCATAAAAAAGAAGAGAAACCAACACGGAGTGGAGACGAGTGCCACAGCCCTGCAGTGATGGGGACGTATGATAGGACTGTTGCCCTTAACCACTCTGGGCTTCCGTCTACTCCCCTCTCACCAAGATGGGAGCAACAGTACCTGCCTGTGCTCTAAATGAACGCAGCCCAGTGCCTGGCGCGGTGGCTTCCTCCCAAGTGCAGGCTGGCGACTGGATCAGAGCAGGAGACAGGAGGGGGCCCTGGGAGGCCCCGCCGCCTTCCAGCTCCACTCCCATCACCTGGCCATCAAACCATGGCGAGCTCAGGGGAGCAACGTAGGTCCTGACCCAGAGCTCCTGGGTCAGAGGGACTCAGGAATGTGAATTCTAACCAGCCCACAGGTGATTCTGAGTTGGCACCTGAGAACCATTGACTTAGCCTCAGGCTGTCATTTTTCAGGGGAGGGAAATGAGGCCCGGAGAGACCGAGCAAACTGTCCAGGTCGCCATCTGCACACCGGTCCCCCACACGTTCAGGCAGGGAGAGCTTCTCTCTTCTGTTCAGGCTGCAGACTCCAGGAAAGGTCTTCCTGGCCTTGCCTCTCAGTCCTGATGCATGGGGTCCTCCGTCCCTCTCTCTGGTCCGTGGCCAGGGCCTCTTGCTTCACCAGGACCTGAGCTGGGCCCGAGTCTCTGATGTCCACCCCAGCACCTAACACATGGGAAGTGTTCAGTAGACATCTGTAGAATGAATGACTCCATCCGTTAGCCCCTCCCGGCCTCCACCCGGGGGTCAGGAACTTCCTTGGAGTCCCTGGGAAAAGGCCAGGAGGAAAGCTGCTGGCATCTCTTGCCTCCAGTCTAAGTCCTGGAGGGAGGTGGGACCAGCTCCCTCGACCCCCAGTCCTTTCTCAGCCAGCCCCACCTGGGGCAGGGAGCAGCTGGTCTACTCATCCTCTAGCTAAACACGTGAGGTCAGGAGATCGCTCGGGAGACCAGGCCGGGCTGGTGGCATGAAAAGACCAAGGGTTATTCGTGCTCCACCACCCCCCAAGCCAAAGGCCAAGAGAGAGACCAACCTGAATGCCACCGCTCGGGGCAGGGGTGAGGTGCCGGCGGCCCTGTCCAGCCAGCTTCTGCAGGAGGTCCACCCACAGCCAGGAGGGGACCACCTTCTTGTTCTAGCCCCCCCCTCAGATAGGCAGGTCCCGCACTGTCAACCTCAGGGGGTCTGTCCACCCCAAAAGTCTCCTGCTGCAGAAGGCCAGGCGGGCACAGACCGTGGGAAGATCCAACTGAGCAGGAGAAACAGAGTGGGGCGGTCCAGGCCAATGGTCAGAGCCATCCACAGTCACCCCTGTAACCGCGTGCTGGCAGGCTGGGAACAGGCGGGAGAGAGTCAACTAGAGATAGGGTGAGCTTAGGGACACCCAGGGCTTAGCAACAGCAAAAACAACAAGGGACAGAGACGGGGAGAGAGGGGAGAAAAAGCAAAACAGACGTGACGGCACCAATGCAAGGAGGGCAATCTGCTTCCAGCTGCCTCAGTTTCCCCTTTGACGCCATTACCCGTAACAAGGACTCATCACGCAGCCTTGCAAGGGACCCCCCAGCCCTGCCAGTGTCCAGTGGCTGGGCCTCCCTGTGGATTCCTAGAGCACCCAACACCCTTTCCAGGAAGAGTACAGGCCACCTGACAGAGGCAGGAATATGGGTTCTAGTTCAGGATCTGCCATGAATGTGCTTTGTGACTTTGAGAAAGAACCCACCCCCACAAGGGCCTTAGTTTTCCCAGCTGTTAAAAAGCAGGGAGGGACTTCCCTGGTGGCGCAGTGGTTAAGAATCCGCTTGCAAATGCAGTGGACATGGGTTTGAGCCCTGGTGCAGGAAGATCCCACATGCCGCAGAGCAACTAAGCCCGTGCGCCACAACTACCGAGCCTGTGCTCTAGAGCCTGCGAGCCACAGCTACTGAGCCCAGGTGCCACAACTACGGAAGCCCGCGTGCCTAGAGCCCGTGCTCCACAACGAGAGAAGCCACTGCAGTGAGAAGCCCACGCACCACAACGAAGAGTAGGCCCCGCTCAACGCAACGAGAGAAAGCCTGTGTGCAGCAACGAAGACCCTATGCACCCAAAAATAAATAATAAATAAATATTTTTTAAAAAAGACTGGGCTTCCCTGGTAGTGCAGTGGCTAAGAATCCACCTGCCAATGCAGGGGACACGGGTTTGAGCCCTGGTCCGGGAAGATCCCACTTGCCGCGGAGCAGCTGAGCCCGTGTGCCACAACTACTGAGCCCACGTGCCACAACTACTGAAGCCTGCGTGCCTAGAGCCCGTGCTCCGCAACAAGAGAAGCCACTGCAATGAGAAGCCCGCGCACAGCAACAAACAGTGGCCCCCACTCGCCGCAACTAGAGAAAACCCGTGTGCATCAACAAAGACCCAACGCAGCCCAAAATAACTAAATTAATTAATTAATTAATTTTTTTTAAAAAAGACTGATTTAAAAAAAATAGCGGGCACACCAGGAGGTCTTTAAGATCACCTCCACCGCCACTCCAAGAGACAGTGATGCCAAGTGCTTAGAGATGGTATAATGCAGTGGTGAGGGAGAGAAAGAGCCTAAACTGAGAATCCAGATTCATACAAGCCTCTTCTTCTCAGATGGCGACACTGAGGTCCAGAGAAAGTCCATCATGCCAGGACCAGGCCTAGCCATAGACCCTCAGTGATCGACGTACGATCTGTGCACCACTGTAAAGAGCTTATAGACTTGCAGCATCTCAGGCCTGGCCCCAGACCGACTGGACCAGAATCTGCATTTTTTTTTTTTGGCCGTGCCAAGTGGCTTGTGGGATCTTTTGTTCCCCAACCAGGGATTGAACCTGGGCCCTCGGCAGTGAAAACGTGGGGTCCTAACCACTGGACAGCCAGGGAATTCCCTAGAATCTGCATTTTAACAAGATCCCCAGGTGATATAAAGTTTGAGAGCACTGCACCAGCGGATGGCCAAGTGCATGGGTTTCATGGAGCCACACAGGCCTGGCTCCTCTGCTTACTGACTGAGCTTCCATTCCCTCCTCTGCAAAGTGATGATAAAACCTGCTTCGCAGGGTCATCGTGAGGACTGGAGCCCACCTGGAATGAGAAGTGTTTGGCACGGTGCTTGGCCCATGGTGAGCCCTCAGTAAGCAGTCGGGTTACTGGAACTTGGGCTCGCACCATCATATGACACATTATCCTTAGCGCTTGGAGCTTCCTTGGGACAGCTTGGTTACCTGCTGGCTGTGTCATCTCAGGCAAGGCACTCAACCTTTCTGTGCCTCCGTTGCCGCACGTGTAGATTGAAAGCAGTCAGAGTGCTTCCCTTGTAAAGTTATTGAAGGATTAAGTAATTGAATGATCTGACGCATGTGGCAATAACTACTCAACGATTTTTTTTCATTTTTTTATTCGATAATTCTTTTTTTGGCCACCGTACGGCATGCAGGATCTTAGTTCCCCAACCAGGATTCGAACCCGTGGGCCCTGCACTGAGAGCGCAATGTCTTAACCACTGGACCGCTAGGAAAGTCCCTTGACATATTTTTACTGTTATTATTGCGAGAGCTCTGATGTCCAGAAACCTAGCTTTCTTCACCCAGCTGGGTCATGAGGAAGAGGCTGGGGCAGAACCTCTTGGAAGGGGAGCCAGGAAGAGGAGGACAGGACCACTTCCAGCAGGCAGCCACCGTGCCTGGGGACCGAGCAGGCACTTGTTCTGAAGCCCCGTTTCTGAATGAGACTGTATGTGCACCTAGATCACGCTGGTACACCCACTAGTAATAGCAATGGGGTAAGAGTCCGAAAGCTCTGCAGCAAACTTGCTGCGCGAACCTTAACAAGCAGCTTGCTCTCTCTGTGGCTTAAGCCTCCTCATCTGAAGAAGAGGATTGGCCCATTACACAATCTCTGAGTCCCTTTTGATTGTAACATTCTGATTCGGTGGTTCTGGTACATTGAAAAACGTACACCTGCCCCTGTGCGATGTCACAACATGGGTAACCACAGAGCAGGACACTGCCCTCCCCACCTCACTCTCACACACACACAGAGGACCAGGGGCGCGAAGGAGACACTCTGGAATCAGCCTGGCGGTGCCACAGACACACAACCTCTGGGCTCTCCTCGTGGCCCTCCTTGGCCCCTGCCCTCAGCAGGGCCAGGTGAGCTGGGCACACCCCTTCCCAGGCAGCACAGTCAAGCGTCTGCTGCCCCCTGCTGGCTAGAGAAGGTATGGCTGCCTGGCCCGCAGAGCCGCCCTGGGGGCCTGCAGGAAGGGGAGATAGAACGTCCAGCAGGCACCCTTCCTTTAGAGTCAACTCCCCCTCAGTTGCTTCCATTCCAGGATCCAGGTGAAGGCTGTGAGAAAAGATGAGGACAAGAAAACCCACTGGCTAATTCGGATTCCTCGGCAGGGAACAGAAATAGGAAACAGAAATAAATACCAGACACACTAATATTTATTATATTAACAGACAATTAGATAACACTTCATATAAGCCAGGCACTGTCCTAAGAGATTTACAGATATTACCTCATCTAGTTTCTGAGATAGGCACTAGCGTGATTCCCCATTTTACAGATGGGGGATCAAGGCAAAGGAGTCACATGGTTACACAGCCAACAGGCTCACACAGAGGTTGAACCACCCCTCAGAGGAAGGAGCTGAGAAGGAGAAAGTAGAGGTAAAGACACATGGACACAGCTACAGAAACGTAGGCGAGGAGGCGGGGAGGGGAAAGGAAAGAGCAGCAGGATGGCCGGGAGAGGGAGGGGAGGGAGGCGGGCTCCCTTTGACCCCAGGGCCCCAAAGATGCTATCAGGTCAGACCAGGCCGGAAAATCCTTCCTGGATCCCTCCACATTCCAGCCTCTGCGGGCTGGTTTTACAGCCTTGCGGTGCTGCCGGACACTGTTTATGGCAGCCCCATTCTCCAGCCCTTGTCTCCAGGCCCCAAAGGCATCTGGCCAGGCTGAGGGAGGCTCGTGGGGGCAGGGGTCCCCCCCCCCCGCCCCCGCCCAGCCTCCCAACCCCTCCTTTGAACCCTGCTGGGCGCCGGAAGGAGGGGACTGGGTGGGCGCCACAAGGGCCCCTTCCAGGCCCCTTCCAAGCTCCTTACTGAGTGTCTGGGGGGAGGATGCAGACTCCCAGGCATGGGCCACCCCACAGGGACCGAATCCCAGGACCAAATCCCAGCTCTGCCAGTTCCTCCCTGTGTGACCTTGGGCACATGATTTAACATGATTTAACCTTCCCCAGCCTCAGTTTACCATTATGTAAAATGAAAATAATAGTACCTCACGGTTATTTTGAGAATTTGACATATTATATATAAAGTGTCTGCCCCAAATTGTAGCTATTATTAGCTATTACAGAATTTGTAAATAAGGCAAAGAACTAGAGATTCCCACCCCATTTAGTGGTCCTAGAAATTTTCCACTAATTCTACCCTCAAGCCAGTCCCTATGCTACAAGCTGCCTCTGTCCCACCTCTCACCGAGGTGGGCCCCACCCCAGACCCTTCAGCCTCCACACCCTCTGCCTGGGCTTGGGTGTGTTGCCCTTGCCCTCTGCTGGCAGTGGGCAGAACTGCAGCCTCCTCTCCCCTCTGGGGCCTAGAAACCTGAGGCTTAGGAACGAAAGAAGAGCCAGGGAGGTGCAGAGGTTCTCCCCAGTGCTCCAAGTATCAGGGAAAACATCTGTGGAACCCAGAAAAGGACCAAGAGCAATAGGGCTCAGAGAGGTTTCGCAGTACGAGTCAAGGACTAGAACGTCTGTGTTCTAGGGAAAAGTTTGGGTAGATGAAACTGAATGGAAGAGGAGGGAGGAAGGAAAGTCTTCTAGAAGGGCTTCCCAGTGATGCAGGGAGAGAGGGTTTAGGGGAAGGGAATGAGAGAAAATGTAAGACAGCTCCTTTCCAGCGACGTGCCCACCTGACAAAGACAGGGCCGGTGGGGGGGGACATGGATTGGGAGGGATGTATGATGCCCCCAGACACGCTAGGAAAGGCGGGCACTAGGGTTGGGAGGAGGACGCCCTCGCGCACTCTCCAAGGATGGGAAGAGGTTAATTGAGTCTGTCTGCAGACAAGATAAAGACACCGGCAGAGCTGGAGCTGGTTCCCTGGAGTGTCTTCCAGATAACGCTCAGAACCTGGCCGAAGATGAACAACTCCCGGGGAGGGTTGGGAGAGAAGAGCCAGGAACTTGGCCTCCTCCACTCTCCCTCCCCCCTCACCACGCCCCCAGTCCCCTACCGAGGGAAACGAGGAAGTCGGACAACAGGAAAAACTTGTAACCTCGGCTGATCGCGCTGCATTTCCCTTCCTGGCCCCCAGGCACTGCGAATCCACGGATCTCCCCATCCTCTGCTCACCCACCCGTGCCCACCACTGGGCAATTTCATAAGAAGGGAGGTCAACCTTTGGGGACTCTAGGTGCTAGACCTTTCCTCAAAGTCATCAGCAACGAATCCTTGAGCAATGTCAAGGGCTGCAGGGCCGCAGTCCCTTTGGTCTGCATCCCCAGACCCTCCAGGAGGTCTGCTCTCCCCCCTCCAATTCCTTTCCCGCCAACTAGCCCCTCCCCACCCCACCACCATCCCAGCTGTCAAGAATTCCAAACAAGAGGCTGGGTGCCAGGCCCTGTGTTTGTGTTTATCTCAGGACAGGCTCTGTCTTGTCAGAAGCTGTCCCCTGTGCCTGACCTCCTGCCCTGCCCCCACAGCTCTGCTAAGAGGATACACTGAACAGGGATGCCCCGCAGGCAGGCCCTCCCCGGGCCGGGCCGGGGCCTCAAGAGTGTGGGGCTCATATCCTCACAGCAGCCTGAGCCCCAAACAGGTAGAGCTGGGCCTGTGAGAGGCCCCGCCTCACCCCTTTCAGAGGAGGGTCTTGAGGAAGGGCCTACAAAGAGGGCAGGGTCAAGAACAGGAATAAACACAGTGCATGGGAGAGAAACTGGAGATACAGAACCGAAACTGACCCTAAGCAGGTCATAAACAAAGCAGGACTATGGCAAATAAAGAGTGAAATTCACCATAAACAGAAGGTGAAATGGACAATGACAGAGGGGCCTGGGGTAGCTAAAAACATGATCACTGACCCCTTCCCAAGTGAGCCATGATGGGAAGGGGACCCGAGAGCACCTGGCCCAGGGAGAAGGAGGCCCAGAGAAGGGACAGCACGAGGGACAAAAGCTTACTGCTACCTGACGGGGCACCACACAAGGATGTGAGATGATGGAGCAAGAAGGATGGAGGTGAGACTTACAGAATGATTTCCTGGTGTCAAGGGCAAGAGTCATCTGCCACCACTTCACCTTTTCTGTTTGTCCTCACATCTCCCTTCCCTCCAACCCCACAGGGCAGTGGGCAGAGTCCCAGGAAGTAGCCAAGGGGAAAGATTCAGAAGCTGAGGCCTACTCCAAACCTCAGGAGACACAAGGTCCTGAGTAGGGTGGGTGGTATGGAAAGGAAGGTACAAAAGGAATCATCAGACACCCCAGCAAGAACAAAACACGGACTGCTGGAGCCAGCAGAGTTCCAAAGCCAAAGGTAAAGAACCAGCCATTGACCTTCCCTTCCTCCCTCCTCCCTTCTCCTGACTGTCTCACCTTCCCTTCCTCCCTCCTCTGGTCTCTACCTCCTCTACTTCTCCTCCTCTCCGGTGGCATCCACCCCGTTCCAAAGCATCAGGTTCAAAGGCAAAACTCTGAGTCCATCCCAGCATCGTTCTTCTATATCAACTGACCAGTCAGACTGAGATTGTGGGGACATCTGGCACATTTAGGACTTGCCTCTGTCTCTCTGTGTCTCCACACCAGGTCCCTCTCTTTTCACCCTGTCCCCCCTCCACACACACACACACACACACACACACACACACACACACGCACACACACTCATAAGTGCAAGTTGTCTTCATTTTCCTTTCACCTCTGTGTGCATATCCCCAGCAGCCAAGTCCTGCATCCATCTGAACTCTGGAAATCAGGAAGAGAAGGATGAAGTTGGTACCTGCCCTTGGAAAGGCATCCAGGTAGACCCCATTTGGTTCCTAATCTCTAAGCATGAGTCTGAGGGTGGGGGGAATGATGGGGCCTTATAAACCTTCCCAAATCTTCCTAGGACCAGGAGAAGGTCCAGACACTGCCAGACCTTAGAGCCATAACCTGCTCCACTGCTGTTCCCACCACCAGGGCACAATTACTATTCATAGTGCACAGCTGGGTGATTAATGACCTGATTAATAATTACTCAGGCTAATAAAATAATTAATTAATTTGGCAAGCCATTATTTATCTGTTCATCCTCAACCTGAAACTCTGCAACTAGGAGTTTGGGAATCTCCCCTCCAGGCTCTTTCAGAAATGTGATCATTAATGTGAGTAAGGAAGGATGGGGGATGGGACATCTCCATCCTGAGACCCTCCCAAGGTAGAAGAGAAGAGAGCCTGAGGGCTTTCTGAGAATGCAGATGGGAAGGGCTGAAACAAACCGACCTGGCAACTTCAAGCCCTGGAAGGAGCTGATGGGGTGGGGGGGAGCACATTTTTTGCGGGGAGGAGAGGAAACCATAACCGGGAATTGGGGGTGGGTAGCTGAACACCCAGCTTTGGGGAAATCTTGGATGTGTTCTCTCCAGCACATGACTGATGACACCATTTTCAACAAATGATCTTTATCTCGCCTCTTGTCTCCCAAATTTATGATTTCGCCCCCAAGCCCCAGGCTAAACAAGCAAGGACCAGGTGAGTCCTGGGGTGGGGAGGGGGCTGACTTGGGGTGGGGTCCAAGAATCAGTGGGGTGTCTCCAGGACTCTGCAGAGGGGAGAAGCCTCCCCCTATCATCTGTTTCTGGGCTCTTGAGAAATAAATCTCTGCACAGGACTTAGAATTGAGTTTCTAGAACCTACAGGGTCTGGACCACACCCCTCCCAATAGGGAGGGGAGCAAATAACAGAGAGAAAAGGGGGACAGCTGATCTCCTAGGGGCTGGGAAGGGAGGCAGAATCCAGCCCCAGGGCTGAGGGAGGGAGACGATTGGCATATCCAGCCAGTCTGTAAACGGGCAGGGTACCTCTGCTACATTTAGGCAGCGGGGCAGGCACGAGACAGGGATTCTCCATGTCTGGGGCTGAGCTACGGGTCGGCCGTTCACTGTAAGTTCGGACCTATATTAGACTGCCAGTGTGTGCGAGGACAAATAACCAAACCTTGCCCTAGAGGAGCTCAAGTTCCTGTTGGGGGAAAACAGACTTGTAAATAGATAATTCCCCCCCATAAGTGCCATAAAAAAGAGGTGTCTATGAAATCCACAGGAGCACAGAAACTTCCCACCTGGGGGTATCGGAGAAAAACAATCCAAAGAGGGGACATTTGAACTGGGCCTTGAGGAATGAGTAGGAATTTGCCAAGTGTAGATGGAAAGTATGTGCAAAGACATGGAAGACCAATATGTGCTTGGAGAGTTATGAGTAGGGAGGCAAGGAGGCAACCTATGATGAGACTGGAGGCCAGATCATCAAGGATGGAGGTGGCTTGAGCAGGAGTCTGGACCTTTTCTTGCAGGCAGTGGGGAGCTAGGAGAGTGACCTGCCCTGATTTGTGTTTTGGAAAGAGAAAATGGAAGGTGCAGAGGAGAGACGGTAGGCAGGGGGGTCCAGTCAGAAGCCTGAAGCATGTCCCGGCTGAGAGATCTCGAAGGTCTGGCCGGTTAGGACCAGGCAATGGCCCGGGAGCTGGGAGCAGGCAGGTTAGGTTTCAAGCCTCCATGAGTCTGGATATAGTTACTCTTAAGCCTCGAGCTGCGGCGATTTTCCTCACCACCCACAGCCATCGGACCAGCGTGGGAGCGGAGATGGGCAGGAAACCTGGGCTGAGGGATGGGGATGAACCGGACCCTCCTCCACAGAGCTGGGGAACAGGGGGATTTAGAGCCAGCCCTGGCTGGAGGGTCGGACTTCTGAGTTCAGTCCGGCTTCAGCAGGGGGCGTGGCCATGAGAACAGAGACAAGCAGAAACCCGCCCAATGGGTGGGCACAGGGGAGGGGCCGCGCGGCGGTGCCCCCAGTCGCCAGCAGAGGGCGCACGGGAGGCAGGCCGTATCTGGAGAGGACAGTATTGAGGTGGCCGCGCGGGCCGGGGCGCCCTCTGCTGGGGGTCTGTCCCGGAGGCCCGGACTCGCGGCTCCCACAATGGGGTCTCCCATCTCTGGTTTCCGGGGCCGCGCCCGCTGGGTTACACCCAGAATCCCTCAGGGAACTGGGGTCCTGCCCTAGAATATTGGATCCTAGATCTGAGACAGCCAGTTCTGGCTTGAACTCCCATATTTACGTAAAATAATACTTTCTCATCCATTCTTCTTTCCAACCGCCTGGAAGGTGAACAAGACAGGGGGTACATCGCCATTTCACAGATGGGGAAATGGAGGCTTCAAACCGAGGTCACACAGTTAGTAAGAACAAAATTTTAAAACCAGGCCTCCACTCCAAGGCTATATTTGATGTCCCTACTATGTGCTTATCAAGGTGTGGTCACTGTTCGCAGATGAAGGGTCACAAGGCAACCTAGAGTGCGAAGCGGAATACCGGCCCGGCTGGCGCTAGCAAGGCAAGCTTCCCGAAGGAGCCCTTTCCCAAGGGTACAGAGAGGACATTTAAGGAAGTGCTCTGAACGCGCCAAAGGAGGGGGTGCGGGGGGCCGAGGTGCAGCGGGAGCCAGTGTGCAGACCTTCGTGGAGATCTGTGCGGCCAGCGTGCGGTCCGAGACTCGAAACCTGAGCTCATCCAGACACAGCTCGCCGCATCCGGCTGGGGATGGGCCCCCAGCAAGCCCTAGGTGGGCACGGGTCGCAGGACCACCCTGAGTCTGTCCCAGTGGGTAGTCAGAGTGAGAGCACCTGGTCGGACGCCGCCTACCCTTCGGATCCTGCTGCCTCTTCCGTCGGGGAAGGTTGGCCACCTCCACCTAGGCTTCTGCCAACTGTGTCTCTTAAACTATATTACCTCTCGCATGCCAACAACCCCTGACGGGCTTCCATGATTTCGGGTAACTTGCCTCCAGCCCCTGGGTACGGGGTATCATCATCCCCTTACACCATACAGCACAGGTCTGACTCCAACAGGGAAGTCCTTCCTGGTGTCTGACCACCATTCCTCCTGCTGCAGCTAAACCTAACAAGTTAAAGTGGGTGCTTTAACTTTCCTTCTTTTAGCTAAACAATCCAAGCCTCCAGCCCCTTTTCCACATCCTATATCCCCATCCTGACGAGGCCTCCCTTTAGCGATCGTCGCGATCTTCGTTTCTCCTGCCTTTCGTGGTCAAAGTAATCCAAGGTGTTTTCTGATTGGTTGCCCCTCCCTTCTAATATCCCGTCTCAGTACAGGACCTCCCCAGCTGTACTGATATCCAAGTCCCCACTCGCCAGGGTCCATAGATGGCCTCAGTTTCCCCGGTAGGGAGTTGCGCTGCCTCTGTGGCGCCCTCGTGTTTTGTGAGGGTCCCTCCGCCAGCTTCTGAACAGGACACCGCCGCGTTCTTTCGTTCATCTCGAAAGCATTTATTGAGCGCCTACTCTGTGTCCGGCCCGAGTTCCTCGCCTCGACTCACTTGCAGCCCTCCGCTGCTCCTTAGGCTTAGAGGAAGGAGCGGGAGATCCAAGAGTGCCCATCTCCAGTCTGGAGCTCGAGGTGAGAGAGCTGGAGGTTATCTTCAGCCGAGTGAAGCCACCGGGGTAGGGCGGGGCTGGTCGGACGCCTGCGGGTCTGAGTGCTCCGGGGCCGCAGAGAAGACACTGCGCCAGGCGCCCCAGCCTCCCAGCGCTCTGGCCTTGCGCTGGATTTCCCATTCTTAGCGCAAGGAAGACCCCATGTGGCTGCTGTGGGAAGAGCGGCTGTTCCCAGCAATCCTTCATCCCATTTCCACACCGTAAAGACTCAACAACTGGCACTTCGGGAATAGTTTTCTTACCAAATCACAGGAAAGATAAGACAGAAAGAGTAGCACGTGTGACCGTGGTTAGACTTCTGGAAGGACTTCTCTAGAAGCGGTTGGGAGGACATCGCAATGAAAGGATGAAAGGAAACATGCCTTCCGACCTTCCCCTTCCCAGGCGTTGAGGACAGAAACATTTAGGAGGCTGGGGCGGGTGTGGGATTATCAGCCCCTGCCCCGCGGCTGCTTCCGCACTAAGGAAGCTCTCTCCAGCAAGGAAGCTCTGGTAGCGTCGCCTCCGGGGACGGTCCCTCTGCCCACGCCCTAGGGGTGGGGGGGCACAAGGTCGTCGGGGACAGGGAGGGGACTCCACGTTCGTCACAATAGATTGTCACGGCCCTGAGGGGGGACCGTCAGGGCAGGGAAGATGCACCCCGCACACACCCTCTCTGAATTCCTTTAGAGAGCGGAAGAGCACTCACAAGGCTGCGCCCCTCCCCCCCCCATGGACGCTGCTGGCGACCAAACCCGGGTCCGGGCAGTGTTAATTTGCATACATTTGCATACCCAGCTGCGCACAGCTGCATCCGGTTTTGGGCCATAAATTCGTGGCGGGTGGCTCCGGGCGAGCGGGCCCCACGCTGGGCGGGCCCTCTCTCCTTGCATCTCGGCCGTGCCGGTTCACGCCTCGGGCGCTAGCGGGTTCTCACGCCTCCCTGAGCCACCTCCCCCAGTTCGCGCCACCTTCCGGGCATCTGTCTGCCCCCGCCAGGCGCAGGCCAGGCCTAAAACCCCAAATCCCCGTTCTTCGTCTCTCTGGGACGCGACCCGGTCAAGCAACGAATTCACGTTGCTCTGATGCCTCGGGCCAGGGGCTTCTGGGCGGATTTTCCTGCCAGGACTAGTGCGTAGCCTCCTAGGTGGTAGTCCGGCCTCCTGAGGCACCTTGCCAAAAAACAGGTCTAATCATGGTCAGCAGCTTAAAACTCTGTGGACTCCCTAGGCTTGCAAAATAAAGCGTATATTGTTTCCTCTCACCAAGGAAAGCCCCTCACATCCTACCGGCATCTCTCTTCTTTACCTTTAGCCTTGTCTCCTGCATCGTAACCAGACCCAGGCACACAACAGCGTGTGCTTCGGTTACACAAAACCACAGGAGAGTCATTCAACTCCTCAGGAGCTCTCCTCCTCTGCCTGGCCTTTACCTGCTCCTCGTTTCCACCTAGACTGCCCCTCCCTCTTGTCTGCTTGACTAACACATCCTTAAATCGGTGCTAAAACGTCCCCTCCTCTGGGAGAAATCAGTTCCCTCCCTAATTTCTCTCACCTTTGGCAATTTGTAATGACATCTGTTAACATTTACAGTATAAACTTTTGGCCAGTTGCACCCACCAGATTGCTAAGACACGGACTATGTTCGTTGCTGTGTCCCAGTTCCCACGTTCCTGGCCCTCCTGCCCAGGAGATGTTCAGAAATACTGAATGAATGAATGAAGCTGCAATTGCCCCAGGCACTCGGAGTAGGACACAGCTGAGACACTGTGCTGGTCCCAAGCATCCTTTACATGACATCTGTGAGCCCACAGGAGAGCTCCTGCTCCCACCCCATTCCCTTTTGGTCCAAGCACCTCTCCAAGCAACAGAAAGATTGTGGGGAGTGAGAAACCAGGATTATGAGAGGAGAGCCAGTGCAGTGAAAGAGCAGTGGACTCAGAGTCATGGGGCCTAGGGTCAAACTCTAGGGCTGCAAGGCCTCAGCAAAGTAACTTCCTCCCACTGAGGCTGTTTCCTTAACTGGGAATAATAGGAATAATATTGACCACTTAATAGAGACTTCATAATGATTGAATGAAATAGTTCATGAAATGCTTACTCTGTGTTAAAAAGTGTTGGATTCCTTGATATTCCAGGCAGATGACGCGAGGATCCATCTTGTCCCTTCCCTGGGGAAGAGAGCACATCCGCTAACAATCCAAGCCAAGAAGCTTAAGGGATTGAGGTTTCCAGAGCCTCTGATTTCACCAGTGCGCATTCTGCAGGAACGTTTGGGACAGCAAGACATTCGGCGAAGTAGGGTGGAGGTCATACCAGCGTGTCTGATGAGGGCCGTCCTCACTGCTGTTCCCCTAATGGCTACCAGGGGGCAGCACAAACCCCCAAATCACATCAGGCTGCCTGACCGCTAGAGGCAAGTACCCTCCCTGGCTATCCTCAGAACTGAGTCCTGGTCCCTGACTCTCTTGTCTGTTCTTACCATCCCCTCTCCTGTCTCCCCCACCCCTCTCCCGGTGCCTCCTGTCTTTTTTGGTGGTTTCATGCTCTCTTGGTCACTTACAGCAGGCTCCCAGGCCCCCTAATTGCCCGGCCTCCCCTTGATCATGGCCAATCTTGCCCTAAGTAGGCATCCCAGGACTGGGGAGGACACAACTAAAAGCTCTGGGAACAAAACACAGCATGAAGTTCTGGGGAAGACAGACCTGGGTTCCAGGCCTGACTCTATCACTAATCAACTGCGACACCTCAGGCAATTCACAAAGGGCTTGGTCTCCTCTCAGAGTTGTGAGGTGTCAATGCATTCGTTGTGTGGAAAGCTCTACTTTGCTCTGTGGGTATCTTGTTCAACATTGATCCTTCTGACTCTGCCCAGGGTTCACCCTACCCCTGCTCAGGCCAGAGCCTCCCTCATACCAGCCCTATTTCCTGTCTGGTCTCAACTTCCTTGAACTGGTGACAAGACCCATCATCTTTCTGACATCGTCTTGGATACACATACCCCTCCCCCGCCCCATTCCACAGACAGGACATTTGGTGAAGTTGTCCCCATCAAGACTCATCAACTTTCTTTTATGGCGATGGTGTCCAGGAGGTGCTGGACACAACTCATGTGCCCCTCCCTCATGTGGTGCCTTTCCTTCGCTCCCCACCGTACCTCATCCTTCTCACCTTTCTTTTTACTCTTTTCTTTTCCTCTCCTTTTATACACCCACTTTTCTATTTCCTCTCTCCTCTTTCTTCTGGGACTCAGTTTCGACTTAGTTTCTTCCCATCCTCTCATCCTCTAGAAAGCCTATCCTCTCTCCATCCCAGTGTTTCCCCTGCTCTCCTAGGGGAGCTATCCATTGTCTCCCTCCAATACCCACCTCTGTCCTCTGTGCTTCCCTCCCAGGCCTGAGACACCACCAGGGCACTAAGGATTTAGGAGCCATTTTTGGAGACCCAAACTCAGAAACCAACATTTTCTGGTGCTTCAAGGGACATAATGTGCAATCTCACTGCTGGGACAGCATCACTGATAAGGGTATTGAGACCGAGACAGTCCCATGCAGAAAGCAGCAGGGCAGGAAGGAGGACTGGAGCTGGGGCCAGACAGTCCAGGCAGTGAGGGTCTTGCAAACCACGCTTGTGTTCTTGGTGAGTTTCACACTTGCTAGTGATGATGGAGACAAATCCAACCCACCTCAATGTCATATCATGTCATTTGTTAAATTATGTTCACATCCTGTTCACTGTCCATCTTTCAGAAAGTCAGTGTGTGATGACCATCCTCCAGCACCAGCTGTGTCCTGGACTGTGAAGTCAGAAGGCAGGGACGACATGTACTCCACCCGTAGAGCTCTTTGCTTTGAGAAGCCTCCAGGATACTCAGGAGGAGGCAGCAGGAGGCACGTGGACACAGAGGGGACAGAGAAACAGTTGAGGCCCAGACTTATAGGTCTGGGGCTCACGAGCCTTGTCATAAGTAATGGTTGAAATTATGAGAGTGCTTGAGCTCTCTCAGGAGGAGGAAACAGATGAGAACAAGTATTGAGGGTGGAACACGGGAACCACCACTAGTTCGAAGGTACGAAGCTGAGTTGAAGCAGCCAGAGAGGTAGAAAGGGGCCTTCCAGACCCCAGGTCCTGATAGAATTCATATGTAATACATTCATAATCATTTTATTTTTATTTATTTTTAATTAATTAATTTATTTTTGGCTGAGTTGGGTCTTCGTTGCTGCATGCGGGCTTTCCCTAGTTGCGGCGAGTGGGGGCTACTCTTTGTGGCAGCGCGTGGGCTTCTCATTGTGCTGGTTTCTCTTGTTGCAGAGCACGGGCTTTAGGTGCACGGGATTCAGTAGTTGTGGCATGTGGGCTTCAGTAGTTGTGGCTCGCAGGCTCAGTAGTTGTGGCGCACGGGCTTAGTTTCTCTCATAATAATTTTAAACAATAATTGTTAAGAATACATAGTGCTATTTGCATCCCACCTGGGCTACCGAAAACAAAAAAGAAAAAGAAAGAATACATAGTGCTATGGAACTATTTTATGATAAATGAAAGCATACAAAATGGTACACAATGTAAAAATAGGAATTTGTCTCCTATGGACAAAAATCTGATCAAGCGCACAAACATAGAAATATGTATTGTATTAACGTGATAGGATTATGCTTTTTCCACTTTTTTCTTTTATCAACTTTCTGTTATGATTATAAGAAAAGATAAACTATTTAGTGAAAAATGAAATAATTATTCAACATTTCAGCTGACTCTTCTCAGGAAACTGACACCTAGAAGGGAAAATTAACTTAACCAATATCACACAGCCTGTGTAAGACAAAGCCTGATAGAACTCTCACCTAATGATTTTTTTCCAGTGCCCGGGCTGTTCCTAGGCTGGTGCTTTGGCCCCAGAGCAAGGTCAGTTGTGAGCTTCTATTTGCTTCCTAACCTCTCTCAATCCACACTTTATCCTGCCACTCTCTGTGCCCTTACTGGCCTCCTTGCCTTTCCACCTGAACAGACTCAGTGCCTGCCATTTTCTGCCTCTGATCTGTATGGCTGTCCTGGTGCAGAGCTAAAAGCAGCTTTCCTTTGCCGCGATTAATGACTTCCTCCTCTTGGCCCACGAGGCACCTTCCAAAGCCCATCCCTAGCACAGTCCAAAGCACATTTCAATCATATTCATAAATGGTTTGGGGGTTATCTGTTGCCTGGAATTACCTAGGCCATTGCTTCCCCGCCGTTAGAGTGACTGAAGTTGGACGCCATGGAATTTAACACCTTCAGATGAGCAAAAACATATATTCAGAGAGTTATACTCAAATTAACACATCCCTCCAACTCTCATACACACACAAACCTGCCATTTCCTTGGGGGCAAAATTGGAGCTGTTTGCCCCATCCCTTCTGTGGAGGTGATAGCAATAGCTATTCAGTTCTGAATCTCTAATGAACATTAGTGCACCCCTATCTGCGGCCAATGGGGCCCCTGTGTGGCCAACCCCCGCCCCCCCACCAGCGCACTCTCCTCTCAGACCCTTCCTGGGACCGTCTGAAGCAGGATCGGGGATTGAAGGGAGGAATACCAGGATTGCAGGCCCTCCACCTCCCATGCCAGTGTGGAAACAGAAGTCATTCGGGGTGCAGAAGGGCCTTCCGAAGTAACTGAAAACATTTCTTAGATTTTCTGGGTGGTCATCCAGTCTAGAGCAAAGACTGTTCTAACTCAGAACACATGAGGGTAAACACTACATTGATTCACTGCCCAGAGCTCTTCAGAAGTGAAGTTCCAGCCAGCTGCGTCAGAGCGAAGAAGACAATATGCCTGGACACAGGAGATGCAGCTTCGGAGGGCCTTGCAGGCCCCTCTGTGAGCGTCCACATTCCTCGCATCTGTTCTGGCACATGGCACATGCGCCCCCTGCACATCATGTTTTTCCAAGCCTCTCATCTCCCATCCTTCCTCATTTCATTCCAGTCTCCCAGTTTTTCACGAGGACAGCCTTGTACCTGCTTCTCTCCCTCCCTCCCTCTCTCTCTCCCACCTCCTCCATCCAAGCTTGCAATTTCACCCCCAACCATCCCTCCTAGCCCAGCTCCTTAATCCAAACCAGAAACCCTCTTCTCTGATCCAAACCCTCAAATTCTCAATGACTGAAAAAAGCGTGGGTTGAAGTAAAGGGAGGGGATGAGAGGTCAGATCACTGTTCCTCACCTCCCTCTACAGGCAGACTGGGCTGCCTTTTAGGGTGAGGAAGGGAAACTGGGAACCGATCTGGGTTTGACCTACCCCATGATCCCCTAGGCTGAGGAATGGGGCAACGGGAGTCCCCCAGGAAGAAAGTTTTCACTCCCATGCTGAAAGGCTGCAACAAATTCACACAGAAATAAGGATCCAATTGGCTTAGCTGGACACTAAAAATCAGTGACTTCCTGCCTCGTTACAACACCCCAGACTCCAATCATCTCAACAGGGTTATGAAATTCTCAAAAGTGATCATCTTAAACATTCTAATGGAAACATATCACACAGGGAACTGACTTTGTAAGGATGGCAAGGTTTTCGCTCATCTACAAAATCATAAAGAAACAAATAAAAATAGAGACTGTTTTTCAAGGTTAGGAATCCCTGTTTTAGACATCATTGCTGAGAAAATCTGAAGGGCTGAGGGTGGAGAGATGCTTCAATCCCCAGAAAGAGAAAAATGGGCGATATTCCTCATCCCCACACCTCCAAAGGGGAAGTGGAAAAAAAAACCCTGTGTCCTTTTCTTTCCCTCTCAACCCCTTTCCTGAAGCCCCCTTACTTACTTCTACTCTTAGTAACATGGAAGTAAAAAACAGAGAAAAAAGGGAAAAGGAACTGATGATAAAAAAAGGGAAAAACAGGAACAGAGAAAGGATGAACAGGAGAAAAAGTCAGAGAGAGGCAGGTAGTTGGGGAGGGGAGAGAAGGGTAGAGAACACATGGAAAAAGAGAGTGTCCTGGTCTAGGAGCCGATGTGCCTGCACCCTCCCCATCCCCTTTGAGGAACAGGTAGCCCCAGCCCTGCTCTCTCCCAGGGCTCAAAGCAGCAGCTCCCTCCCCTCTGCCACCCAGCTTCTCCTGCAGACGGGACTGGAGTGGTAAGGCAGGAACTAGAGAAAGGGTGTGTGTGACAGAGGACAAAGGAGCACAGTCAGGCTCAGGTCTCTGAGAGCTGGCTCTCCAGGCTTTTGCCCGGAAGAGTTGAAACAGAAAGGAGCAGAGGGTTACAGCAGGGGTGAGAAGTTATGGCGGAAACAGGCTGCATAGAGAGGTGCTGCATGGTATTGGAAGTAGCAGGAAGGAGGGTCCATGCCGTTCCCACACAGCACAGGCAAGGGGCTTGGGGCCCCTGCCCTCCTCCCCTTCCCTGCAGAGCTCACCTGCCCCCACTCCCACCCTTGCCGCAGGTGTAGAAGCAGAATTTCATAAGCTGCAGCAGCTGTGGCCAATACCTCGGCTCCCCACCAGCTTCCTTCCGCAGAAGACAGCAGCGGCAGGAAGGGGGAGGGAGAGGAAAGGGTGCAATAATAACCCCAAAAACCTTTTCATCTCAGCAGCCCCCATATTTACCAGCAAGCTCAATTCTCGGCAGCTCTCTCTCTCCTTGGCTCATAACCAAATGATCGCACAAGGCTCTGCTGAGAAGGGGCGTGAGGCCGCTGAGCCGGCCTCACCTCCCCCAGTCTGGGAGGGGGCATCACATTATACGGAGAAAGAGATGCACCTGTTTCCAGAGGTGGTGTGGGGTAGAAAGAGCTCGTAGAGTCCCAGGTTGTTGCAAGAAAGATAATAATTTGATGGGGTTGAAATTAAATGTCCAAATTGAGGCTGCTTATGGACTTTGAAGGGGGTGGAGAGAACATGGGGTGCGGAGACCAGAAATGAGAAGAAAAAAAAGACAAAGAGAAAAACACACACGATGGAGTAGACAAAGGGGAGGAACCGTAAAAAGAATACAGACGCACAAATAAAGACAGAAGCTGAGAGAGGAGGGAGCTGGCACCTGGAAAACAAGATGTTACAGCTGCAGAGGCGGTGGGGGAAGCAGGAGAGCAAGGGGGAGGATAAAACAAAGGCTGAGGAGCCACGGAGCTGAGAGCCAGACCCTTCCATTCACGTGTCTTCACCGTGTCCACGACTTTAAGCGGGGGAGTCCGTGAGGGTTCTCTCTCATCCTTTAACCCCCAGCTCTGCTGGAGTAGCAGAGGGCACCGTACCGTGTGGCACGCTCGAACACCAGTTGGCCCAGCTTTGCTTTGTTTATCCCCCATCCACCCCGCAGGTCACACCCCAGGCTCGGGGATCAGCTCCGCGTATCCACAGGCTGTAATGGGCTCCCCTCTGTGTAGCCGCTCTCAACAGTGGGGCTCTCAGCCCCCAGCTCACACTTCCTTCCAAAGGGCGGAGGCTGCCTGGGGGGCTGCTTCCTCCTAGCAAGGCGATTTCAAGCCGTGCGCTAAGTGCAGACTCCCACACTGCAGCCCTCCATTTAGGCTGTCGGGGCCTGCCTGGACTTCCATGAGCTCTGCGGCCCTTTAGCGGAGACAAAAGGGAAGGCACAACTGGACGGCGAGGGCCTGGCCCAGCACACAGAGGCAGGGTTCCCGGGAGAAGACGAACGGTGCAGAGCTCGTCTGAGTGACGGCCAGGCAGGCATACCCCCTGACACGTCAGAGGGAAACAAAAGCCAAAACACAGTTGCTTAGGAGTGGGAGTGGGTGTCAAAACCCCAGAGTCGTGCTTCCTGATGAGCCCAACGCAAAATGGCACAATGGTAAGAGGACTAGAAAAAGATGGAAAGGGAAGGGGGTGAGCAGTCCCAGGCTGCAGAGTTAGGAAATAAATAACATTCTGAAAGGTCTGGCTCTGAAGTGGACCAAATGGCTCTCCTGTCCCATGTTTATGGGGTCATGGACCATTAAACTAGCCAACCTACAGATGTCTTCATAAGACTTTACGAGATTAGACTGGGGAGACCCTATAACTCAGCAGCAAGAAGGGAAAACAAGAGGGAGAATTGCAGATAAGAGATGGTGGAAAACGAGCGGAGGTGCCTCCCGGGAGGATGTCTGGGTTCTCGGATCCCTCCGTCTTCACTTCTCACTCCTCTGTGAGTTTTTGCCCACGTATCCATTAGATTCAGAATGGCATCAGGCTTGTATCACCCAATAAATGCTTGACTATCCACACACTCTTTTTCCTTCCTAATCCAACCTCCAACTGCCCCCACCATGACCCACAGTCATTAGACCCTCAGTTTCTTTGGTATTTGTGAAATCAAAATCAAATCAAAAGCGTAACAGCTCATAAATATAATTCACATGTATTGGGATTTTCAAACCTGATTCAGATTGTTTGTCCATGTGGTTTTCCACAAATTCTAATAACCAGGGGCTGACTTTTCTAGGGGTCCCCTGGGTTCCTAAGGGTTAATGTTTACTCTCTGAGCCATTTCAAGGAGACACCAGCTCCAAGACCAGGAAGGCATACAGTCTGAAGGGGTTACCGGAAGGAGCAGGGAACAGGATACACGTTCTCTTATTCCCTCAGGCTTGCGCCACCCTGTGGCTATCTGCACAAAGTCAGAGACCGACAATCCTTAGAAAAAAGCCCTTGCTCTCTAAGCCTCCCAGCTCTATCACAAACGCATGCGCAGCCACTGGATGACATTTGGGGCCCAAATTAACGAAGGAGTGTAAGACCCAGATTTTGGAAACCACCACTCAGGATCCGTATTTGAAAAGCAACCATTTATTAGAACCAATACAAGAGTATGAAAAGAGGGAAAAGAGGAGAGTGGAAGAGGGGGAGAGAATGAGGTCTGCATCAGATGTCAGTTGTGGAAACACATAAATTGCCTACTTTTAAACATTTACATTTAAAAGGCGAACATATATATATATATATCACTTATCCTAAAAAAAAAAAAATCAAAAGCAGACATGTTTGGCTGAAATAAAACCCAGAAACACAACCAAAACTCCCCCACAAACCAAAAAGGTCCATAGAGAATTCAATTTCCCATTTTTCCATTCAGAAATCTGGCTACAAAGTGTGATTTGTTTTGCTACTCAGGATGGTACCGACTGCTGAAAGAAACCCAGCCTCTGGAATCTCTCAGATCCCATCCTGTGGGAAGGGGTGAGAAGGCCTGTGGCCGTGGGCAAATCAACTCCTGGCTACTTGGCAGGATGGCAGACCGTGCTCTCTCCATCCTCCAGGACTCCACAGAACCGCCTGGTGCCGCCAGTGCGGTCAACAGAGGAGCAGAGTCCACTAAACACTGAGAACCAGAATGTGACTGCGGCAAGGGGCCAGGACCTTGTGCTTTTTCAGGCGTTACACATCTAGGGCCAAGGAGAGGGAAAGGAGAAAGAGCCCTGTTGGGGAGAGGAGCCAGCCGAGCCCCTGAACTGAGACGGAGAGCAAGGCTCTTGCGCCCACACCTGGGCAAATACAAAGTGTCCAAAGCTTTCCCAAACCAGAGGGAAGAAAGGTCAAAGTCAGGTTCAGACAGTGGACACCGAGAAAGAGATGACAGGTGCTGAACACAGTGAACTGGATGAAGCTTTCAGGAGCATCACTGCCCAATTCTGAGTGTTAAGCTTATCTCTAGAAAAAAAAATTTTCCAAGATGTGGCCCTTTTTTGGTAGGGGATGGAAGAAGTGGTTATGCTTATTGAACCAGCTGGTTCCTATGGGGAGGCAAAGGCTCGGGTACAGATACCACGAAGGGGTGAAGTGACCCAGCCGTCCTGGGATCGGTTCAGGGAGCAGCAAGCCAAGATATAAATCAAACCCACTGTGTGTGCTCTGCTCCCGAGACAACCCAAGTCTGTTCCAAGCCCATGGGGTATGGGACCTTAATTCCCAACCAGCAGAGAAAGCAGCAGCAGCATCCCTGATTCCCTAATCCAATGCTCTTGGGTCTCAAACAGCCTCTCTTTGTGGATGCAAGACATAAAATATACTAAGTGCTTTCCCCCGTAACATCCTAAGTTAAGTCTGGACTATTAGGACTTCAACATTCATGGAAACACTGTCAACATCTGAACTAGCAGCTTTGATGAGGGGTGGGGGGCAGAGAATTTGCCAAGGTCACTAAGTAGTTCCAACCTTGGGACAGCTCAGTGAGGACAAAAGCCTATGGCAGGCCTAGACCTCGGCTCAGGGCATCCTCCATCGAGGACCCTAAAGTATTCTAGCAACTTTGATTTACAATGCCTCACAACACCCCTGTGAGGTAGGTCAGTATTATTATCCCCATTTGACAGATGGGGAACTGAGGCATTGAAAGGAGTGACTTGCCCAAGGTCAGCCATTATGAATCAGTTGAGGAGGTTGGCACCATAGTCAGCATCCACTCAATTCTTGTCCATCCCCGGAGCATTTTACATCTTAAGAGTGCACTTGGGAGCAAAAGGAAGCCGGTAGCACACCTCACCCTGCAAACCAGATGAACTCAATCAACCCACAAGTATTAACTGATGGCCCATTATTTATCTAGCACAATGCAAGGAACCTTGAAGGAAGAAGTTGCTTCTGAAAGTCATGTGTTAATGGGTGTCTGGAAAATAAAATTACAGTTTAAACATTAAGGACATGAATTTTTTTTTTTTTTTTTTGCGGTACGCGGGCCTCTCACTGCTGCGGCCCCTCCCGTCGCAGAGCACAGGCTCCAGACGCGCAGGCTCAGCGGCCATGGCCCACGGGCCTAGCCGCTCCGTGGTATGTGGGATCCTCCCAGACCGGGGCACGAACCTGCGTCCCCTGCATCGGCAGGCGGACTCCCAACCACTGCGCCACCAGGGAAGCCCAGGGCATGAAGTCTTTTGTAAAGAAATGCTCACTTTACCTTAAGAGGTGAAGGACTAAGTCACACCAATTTCTTGAAGTTCTATACTGAGTAACCCAAATTCCTAAAATTCAGAGCGAAGAAAGACCACACTCAAGCAGAAAGCTAAGAACAACTTCCTCAGTGGTGGTCTGGGTAGTGCTCTGAGCTCCAAGGTTGGTGGGGAAAGGCCAGCCACTGCGGTGGCAGCAGCAACATTCTCTACAGGCTAAGCTAGGAACCCTAGAACCACCAAACACCCCCTGCTGCTACTCATCCCTCCCCACAATACCCAGGGCCAGCATCTTTCCAATCTTTCTGCCTCAGCTCAACCTCAGGAATTGCAGTATCTTCAAAAACAGTTAAGGATATAGGTGGTGACACTTACTTTTCCATTCAGGGAGAGGGTATAAAGTGATCTCTATAACTAGTCAGAAGACACTTGTCATATTCTTACCTCCTGCCAGAGGCATAAATCGTTAACAAAAGAAAAAACATGTTCCCCCCTCCTTTGGATTTACACTGGATTCTGGGAGAAATCACTATGACCCTTACCCTAAAACGAAGGGGAAAAAAACTTAAAACCACAGCCAGTCCTGGTTTAGAATCAAATCCTAAAGCTCCTGGAAACTGCAAAACAGTGACTCGAGCCTTAAAAGGGCCGTGACATGATGAAACTCTATCTTCTAAGGTCTTCTGGAAGGATCTCTAGGCAGGAAGCCCCTCCTTTCCTCCATACCTACTTGCAGTAGCCAGAGCAACAGGACCCTACATACCTCAGGAGCTCGAAGAATGATTTATCAACACACACAGTATAATGTTCACCAGGGATGCTCTAGTTCCAGGAAGGACCAACCGTTCCAAGACCTAAATATAAACCTTTTTTCATTGATGGCTGATCGCATTGGGTGAGACCAGGTGATGAGAAAGTTCAAGACTGATTAAAGCAGCAGTGACAGTTCAGGTTCAGTCTGTGTTGGAATTTCTCAGAAATCATGACAAACTGGCCACTGGGGCCTGGTCAACTGTGAGGGTCACACCTGCCAATGCCAGGGGACATCGCCAAATTAAAAAAAAAAGAAAAAAGAAAAAAAGGAGAGGAGAGAGAATGGCAAGAAGTTCATTGCATTCAAGTTGGCCTAATTTCTTGATAATAGTTTCCTATTAGATTTTCTGATTAATACTGATGGCTCTTACCTAGGCAGTGATAATTAGGTTTTGATCTATTGTGACATTAATGATCACAATCAGTTGACTCTGAAATTGTTTTAATTAATGGTTCTTCCCCTGTCAGCTGCCTCCAGTGCAGGTTCTGTCCCTTCCCCCACCACCTTGCTTTAACTCCTTCTCTCACTGACCTCAGAGACAAATATAGCATTGGAGGGTCTCTTTCTTCCCATGAACCAAGATTTTAAACTATCTTAAACTATTTCTCTGACAGAGGAGCAACATGTGATGATGTTAGGTGAAATGAGGACCAGGATAAAAGGCAAGAAAACACGCTCTCAACAAATAGGAAACATTCCATCTTAGAAAAACACCACAGTCAAGCATGATGTTAAAGTGGCAACGACAAGCTGAAGTAACTCTAAGAAGACGAGATGAGGTAGTTTAAAATCCAAGAAATCCAGCGCAAGCAAAAAGAAACTAGAATTTTTATGAAGCTATCCAAGGAACCTTCACTCTTGAGTCAACTTTCAATTATCCAACTCTCAATTATGCAGGCAGAGAAAAGTAGCATTTTTCCTGTGGTCACATGGTCAGAACTAGGACATTTCTTAAGGTCAGACTGTTTCTTCACAGGGCTAGGCCTCACCCTGGACCCCCCTAGGCTGATTAAATCCGAAACTCTGGGTCATGTGTATTTCTGGGAGAGGTTTCCACATAAGTGCCACAAGTCTCTGCTTAGAAATCCCCATCTTGAGGGGTTAAATAAAACTACACTGCCCAGAATAGATGCCCAGGTGTTACCAGATGTGCCCCAAGCCTTTTTTTTCTTCTTGGCAAATCTTCTGTCATTGGAAAGTATGTCCCTGTTTTAGGCTTCAGGCCAGCCTCATGTTAATTCCTTCAAAAGGGATGAGAAACTGAAAAAGGTATGAGCAACACTGATGAAGTATCCATAAGGAATACATTTTACAGAACCCACAATAAAGCAACAACACGTAACTGGATCTGCAACATAGCTAATACCTTCCACAAGCAAGGATTAACTACCTTTAATTACTTGGGCAAAGAGCCTCGAATAGGGACTGAAGCCAGGGGTTCTCAACCTCCACTCACCTTTCTCTTGTAGTAGCATTTCTAACCAAACCTGTTATCTTTATTTTCTGGAATAAAACAACCCCTTGTTGTGGTCCATCTATGGCCAGTTAGTTCAATTCACCCAAGATCACGTCTTTTCTACACACGAACCAGTTGTCACCCTCCTACTTTAGGGCCACAAACTATACCAACCAGTCAGTTGTCTCTGCCCTCAAGTATAAAATGTGTGCCCATTTGTAGCATTTATTACAATGAACTGGTAGTAGTTCATCCCACACCTGTATGAAAATTCTTTGAGGTCAGGGACTGCATCTTTTTGAACTTGGTATTCCCAGGGCCAAAAAATGTCCGTTGAATGAAATGCATGTTGATGTTCACTAAGGCGGCTGGAATGTGGATGGCGCGATAGAAATCCACCATGATTAATCTGGGGGGCGGGCAATTCCGAGCATGTGTTCTTGGGGGCAAGGCTGGTAACATCTCTATTTTTGAAAACATAACTTTTATGATTAGTGGTAAAGCCAAAATGAAACAAATACACTGTGTCCAGACCTTTCCTCTCTCTGACCTGACACAGGTATGCTTGCTTGGTGGTCTAATTACAAAGGTACAGATCTCAACACTCTAAAAACCTAAACCAAAAGGATGGAGTCATGGGTGCAAAATGAGCTTTTCCTTTGACCTAATTTGTGAGAAACTATTTCCACATTTCAAATCTAATGATATAACCCTTCCTGAAGTTCTCAGGTCACTGCAAACTTATTTTAGGCCCTCAAATTTGAACCCTAAAGGCAAAAACAATCACTCCCCAGCCCAAACACGGATCCGTCACTGTACCTTAGGTAAGCTGGGCTACACACAGATCAGACAAAACCACAAGATGAAAATCACAGGCACCTTCCCTGAGGCCAAAGGATGTGGCCTGAAGATAAGGAAATTGGATTGCAGGGAGGCTACAGCACAAGTACGAAGAGTTAAGAAGAATCTAAAACTGCAGGAACTACAGGAAAAAGACCAACTTTTCTTCAACAAAAAAAAGTAGTACGGATATACGGCTGGGGGCCAGCCAAAGACCATAGACTTTCCAGCATTAAGGAACACCACAGGTCCAAATGCTCCCTTGAGCAGATGAAAACTGGACTGCAGGAGGAAAAATGATACGGCTCTCTCCAGGTTAAAAATGGGTGCTTCCATCAGGGCTGACGTTCTCTAACAGCTGATCTTAATGTGAGGGGATCCGCCCAGCCCAGGGCTCAGAAAAGCAGCTATGCTGACCTTGGTAGACTCTGCTGGTCAAAGCTCTGCTACATTCTCTGGAAAGAGAAATCCTTGAATGCTGATTTCAAGAAAAAATTCAGCATTAGAAAGATGTTTTGAAAGAGGACTTAACGTAAGAAAAATATACTTTGAGCACCTGAGACCGAGATGTTTAAGAGTGCTTAACCCAGGGCCACTGACTCTTCTGAGAGGAGAAAGCCCCAGGAAAGCAGGTTTCTCTTTGAGGCTGCAATCCTCCAAGGGCCTGGACGGCTACTCAGCACTAACAAATGCCAGAAGAACAGGCAAGCACCCGTCTCCTTTCTGCTGAGGGCTGAGGTCAGTATTGGCCTCTGGCTCCCTCCGTTCCTACAGAAGTAGCGGTGGGTAGGCAGGGAGAGAGCAAGTTGTTTGGGCAGCACTCAGTACAAGACCAGGATTCAGTAAACTGTGGACAGAAGAAGATGAATGGAGCGAAGACTGAAGTATTAAAGGGGTGATGAGTAGTAGACGATACTGGGGGTTTTTTGTTAAAAGAAATCAGATTTTGATGAATGCCTTACGTATTACCTACAACCCTGGCAACCATGTGTCCCACGTTTCTCAAGACCAGTCTTAGTACCAAATAATTCGGTTGTGTTCTTTGTCCACAGGCTAGATTTGGGCTCTAAAAATATGGTCACTGTACTTTGCTCACAGACCCACTGCTCCTGGGAGACACACTCTGGCTACATGGATAAGCTGTCATTTTCTCCACCTGCCAACTTAAGAGACCCGGATCACCTCCTCAGTGGCTCTGGCCTACTTCTGTCCTATTCTGGTACACACTAATTGATATCCTTAGTTACTTGCATGAAAAATCTCTTTTCTGACTATCCTTTCTTTCAGATGCCCATCAGATTAAGTACTAACAACTGTCAACTATCCAGCACTTGACCTAGGCCTTTAATTCCTTCAGAGTTAAGGAAGATGGAGATAAAACCCCTACCCACCTGAGGTACGGGTTATGCGTTCTCACCCAATCACATTACCATTCAGAAGGGTTTTCCTGGATGGCTGAAACCAAAAGCTTCATTGTTCCAGTCTGTCATGTCACTGCAGCAACAGCTGTCTTCTCAACCATGCAGTATAATTTTTGACATAATTTATACAACCACACAGAATTCAATCAGCAGCTGAGCAGGGAAGCAAGGTTAACAAATGCTATGAATGGGTATATGATTTGCATATTATCCGGCTCATCTGTGGACTGGAGCAATCTCTCCATTCCCCTCGTTACTCTGAATAATCTAGAAATGGTTGAATGCTCCTTGCCAGACAGCTATATATGTTTTAAAAATCAAAAGCAACCACAAAAACCTCAATGGCTGGTGAACTCTAGAGTTAAGGCTATTTCAAGCATTTATTCTTATCTCCTCAGCTTCGGGCTGGGACAAGGATGCTCAAAACCCTGCTATTTCTTTACTTTTAGTCTTGATTCTCTAGCCCCCTTCAACTACAAGAAAAAAAGGGTAACGGGAAGTAGGGTGTTTCTTGGGGAACAAAGGCAGAGGATATAATCAGAAAAATAATCTCTCAATATAATGGTAAAGCAGGAAGAAGCCAAAAGGGAAGTATTTTGCTGAGTAGGGAGAGGTTGTGTCAACATGCGACTGCCGGGGCCTGTCACTCTCTGAGGTTGATAGTCTTCCATGGAAATGCATTTAAAAAAAAAAAAAAGATACAACTAAGAGTTTGAGGGTGGAGAAAGGGAAGAGCATTAATACTTTGGGGACTCTTGGTGGCAAATCCAGGAGTCATCAAAGCAGGACATTTATGATTACAAACACTATGAATGCTTAAAATTGATACTGTGGCCAATGGCTCCCCTCTAAGAATTCCCCACTGAAAATAATGGCATGGAGGGAAACTTGGGTCCACTGAGAAGTGAGGGTGAGGTTTGAAGCCTCTTTGGTAACAGGAATGCTTTGGGAGGCCACAAAAGTTGGCAGGGCTGGAGGGTGCCTAGCACCTTGGCACAAGCAAGCACCAGGCAGTCACTCACACCTACATAAATAGATAATCCAAATGGGAGGGATGGAAGGAAATAATACATATATACCGTATGTGATCGTAAAGACAATTGTATCCTACCCCGTCATCCTCATGTACTAACAGCTACAAATCTCCACAGTCAATAACCTTGTCATTTTATGACAGACTACACGAACTTGCAGAAGCAGAATCAGGGATTGCTAAGAGATGAGGCCAAAAGTCCTGGGGCTAAAAGGAGTGCCTTGACAAATCGGAATGTAAAATTTCAAGCCCTCCAAAGGATGGAGCTATTCTGGGAGGATGGGTGAGGATGAACAACAGAGGGTGGTCCAGAAGACCACACGAGGAACCCTGTATTCTCCTGGGTACAGCTGAATGAGGCTGGGGAAGCCCCAACACGTAGGCAGTTGCTATTGGCTTTTTAAAAAGATGGGCAACATCTTTTCCAACCCAACATCTCAAAACAAAGCCTAGCTGATCATCAACATGTTCCAACAGCCAAAGAAAGAAACCAAAATTCATCATCATTATAGCAAAATCCCCCACTAAAAAGCGACCAACCCTGAAAAGATCAAGACTCTAAGGTGATTAAAAAGTTATAACTCATCTTGAGGTCACAGGGGAGCAGAAGGAAGAGAGCAGGGCAAAGGAAAAACTGGTGAGAATTACACACAGTATGTAAATGCCTGGTCTTCACAGAGAGACACCTATCATGAATCAGACCGTCAGTTATGTTACAAGAGAACCAATACCGACATTTCTCCTGTGGAGCACAGTGATAAGCACATTTTTTATGGATGTGTTCAGGATAGAAGGGGGTGGGTAGAGGGAGAGGAGGCAGGGAGGTGAATGTATTATGTACAAAGAGAAATGGCAGAGACCACCCCCTCCTTTAGCTCTTTGCTGTTTCTTTCTCTTTGTTTTCCGCATCCTCAGGATATGCATGCCACGTCAGTCTCTCTTCATAAAATGCTATCACAATTTGTGGACATTTAACATTAGCTTCTTTTGCAAGAACCAGGTCTGCTTCATCTGTGTCTTTCCTGGAGAGAAAGAATATGAGACTTCAGAACGAGAGGAAGAGCGAGAGTCTGTCCAAACATAGATTTATGTTATTAAATTATGATTTAGCTGACTTGATTTCCTCTCCATCTTGATTTCAAAGGGAAAAGGATCCTAACAGTTCCACACTTTCAAGGAGAAATTTAAGTAAATGAATCAAATTGTCAGTAAATATCATTTAACCACTACATCAGAAAGAAACAGAAGTCTGCAGCTAGAATAGCCTGAAAACAGCAGGTTCAACAAAAGGCTGAAAACTAAACTACTATATAAATTCTGCTCCCGTAACTTTTATTTGTGTGTATGAGCATGTGAGCGCACACACAATCAAGCCTACATTCAGCCCTATTGATTATGCATAAATTGCTCAATCCAGTTTCTGGATCATCTGGATCGTGAAACGGTCCTAACCCCCATCTTGTGGCCTTTTTAAACACTCATCCTTTTGGTCAGAACTGTGGATTGGAACAATAAGAAAACAGAAATTTAAGTCATCAAAGAATGTAAAATCTAGTCACTAAAATGAAATGTAGGAATTAGCTGCAAATTTCAAGTACCCAAGTTACACATGCTCTACTCTCCGGTATAACAAAAAAATCTAGCAAATTCCTTAACTAACCAGGATTCCAAAACAAGAAAAAAAAATATTTTAAATTAAAATTCCACTGAGATGTGAGCAAAGACAACTAACTCCTTCTCTAGAAAACGGAGATGTTGAATTCATAGAGGTGAGCATTATGGATGAGAAGAGATGGGGGAAAACACACAGCTCAGAGCAGCTACCCAAATTTGGGCAGTGGTCGAAAAAGCTAGTTAATATGTGAATGTAAGTCATAAGTCCCATATATGGCTGAGTGGGAAAAGCAGTCAATACAGCTCCTTACTTCAGAGACAGTATAGTGATTCTTCAACTATAGACTTCTGGGTAATTTACCAGCAAAATTTCGATCAGATAAAATATTGAACCTCTTGACTATACAACTTTTAATGTAATTAGCTTCCTTTGTGGCACTGTAGCACGAACCCTCTATTTAGAGACCAAACTTAAATCACAAGCCCAGAACACTTGGAAACAGAGAGGTAGTGAGGGCCACACCATAAATCACTTCGTCTTTAAGAAACCAAACTGAAGGGAAGTAACCACACCTTCCTTTAAGAGCCATTCCCCCTACCGGATGAAATAACTTGTGCTTTGGCTAGTGTTATTCTTAATGCTTTTTTTTAAGATTATTTTTCTCTTTTAGACGTTATTCAGTGGTCTTGGTCTTCAACGATGGCAGAAAGCCTCACTCAACTCCTATCCCAGGGCCACAGGCTCATGGTGTGACGGTAAATGATTCAGAACTGTGTAAATAAACGGTTAGGTCACGTTTATATTGCTTCCTACCTCAATTCTACCATTCTCTGGTATGTGGGCTAATATAATTTGGCTTCATACCAAAGCTTTACAATGTCTTAAATCCATTCTGAACCATAATTCCCATTTAATACTGACAGTTGGTATCAGTTAACAATTTAGATCACTGACGATCAAAATTCTTAGTTGGGGAATACTCAGTCTTCCCTCCCTATCTTCCATACGAATTCAAGCCACTGGTAAAGAAACACAATCGCAGAGTGAGGCCCAATCTCTCTCACCATTTCATTAGGAACATTAAATCGCCACAGGAATCTGTCGCCCCAATGATCTTTTCTGGTTCCAATCCTCTCTCAAAGCCCCGAGCGATATCATTGCTCTGCTATAAACAGAAGATGAAGAAAGGTTACAGCTTGGAGATAAAGAGTAAAAAACCTCCCCATTCCTCAGCTCAACAAAGCACAACCTAAGTTAGTATCACCGGACACCATTTTTGTCACCCAATTCATAAAGTTCTTAGAACTTAAATACAATACTGGGTCAGCCAGTGACAATGATGCTAAGAGATATTTTTGCAGGAAGATGCAGTTGTCCTTCAAGTATTCCTTCAAAGGGTTAGGAGTGGTCCCTAAAACTGCGTAATATCCCTTAAAATATTCTGGAGTCATCATCTAGTAACTTCTCTAATCCCCTAATCTAATCTTGATATGATAAACAGACTAGCCCTAAACTGTTGCTTCTGAGATGATAAACAAGCCCACCTGAACTAAATCCTTTTTCATTTTATAAACTTCAAATATACCACCTCTCAATCTTTATTTTCTAGACTTTTAGTTCACCTAACACTGACAAACATTTTTAATACTTGTTTTCACATAGTCATCTATATTTATGAAAGAACAGAAATAAGAATGATTCAAGGCACTACCATAAAATAGAAAATTTCTTTCAGAGCTCACATACTGTAATACCCACACACTTGGGGAAGAGGCCCTGATCTGTGCCTATCCCCTCCTGATGGAGATAGGTCATCAGCTTTAGAGAGCAGAACCAGATAGTGATTTAAAACAAACTGATAATTCCGTAGGGGATTATCCAAACTTGGTCAAACTGCAATCTAGATAAGGAGCAGAGGGTCTGATTCAGGTGTGATGGCACCGGTGAGAGCAAAATGGTGAAATTTTATACAAACCAGGTAATTTAAAAAACCTCATTATGGAGGATAATGCCACTTATCTAGTGGCAACACAAAAAAAGATTTAGAAAGACTGCCCAAGTGAACGAAATCTCTGTCTGATTTTCATGATAAAATCTCTTTGATCTGACATTCACCTCGCTTTCTTCTGAGAGACACATTCAGCATCCAGGTGGTCCCCAAAGATACCAGAACCCACACTGGGAAGGAAATTCCATGCATGAATCAGGGGACATACAGACTCAAAAGCATAGCCTCTTTTGGAGGGTGCTGAAAGGGAGGAGGTTCCCAGATGTGCACACAGCTGCTCACAGCTGGAATGCTGGTGCGCAAACCAAGTCGTAAATCGTAGCTGGCGGCTGAAAACAGTTTGCCACGTAGGGAGGGAAGGGAAGAAAACTGTTCAAGCTGCTGAAAGGGAGCCGAGGTGAGGGAAGTGCTAAAATCATTACACAGGGGGTAATCTTACATCAGGCATAATGCCGGCTAACGAAGTTCTTCTGCAGGGGTCTGAAGAAAGAAACGAAACCCCCTCCTGCACCTTTAAGATACACAATCACCTATCTTCCCAGCTGCCTACCTAACAGCCTCCGGCACTGCTGAGAATGCTATGGGCCCCCAGATGAACATTACAATGTAAGGGACACGTGGGGTGGGTCTCAAGGTCAGCAGCAACAGAACCTGGCCTAGGAAAAAAACTCTCTGCACTGGCCAGCGTCTAAAAGCCAGGTCGCTTCTTTTGAAAAGGACAGAAGCCTTAGGTTGAGCCAATACACACTATACAATATGTCTGTATGTCATAGTTACAGAAGTCTTATGCTACGTTATTTTTTGGTCTTTTTACTTAGCTAGAAAATGAATCAAATGACAAGAGCCAGAATACAAAGGGCTAAAAAAAAAAGAAAGAAACAAGTCTTAGCTCCTTAGAGAAGGGAAGGCATTCTCAAATTATTTACTAGTACACTGTATCACAATGATATACACACCTCTCCAGAATAGGGCAGTTTTGAAAATAAGACTGTAAAACATAAAATTAACTAGGGAAACAAATAAGGAGACAAACAAAAACCTAGAGTCCACTTCCACTGGCAGCCTCCAATCTTTCACTCTTATTTCAATTCTTTTTGGAAAGCTGGTCTCCCATTTTCTTTCCTCGGGAGACCAGGAATCACTTGTGTTAAGTCTCTAGAAAATACTGATGCCTAGGTCTGACCCACAGAAATCTGAATTTAATTGGTCTGGGGTGCATCTTGGGCACTGGAGGTTTTTGAAGCAACCCCCCAGTCCCCTGCCATGATCCTAATGTGCAGCCAGGGCTGAGAACTGATGCTCTAGAAAGATGGGTATCCAAGGAGAATGAAGATAAATAAGGATGCTTACGGCAGTGATGCTAGAAGATTCAGAAGCAGACTTACGCTTTTATTTTATTAAACTTTAAGGGTACAGTACATCCTTCACCACAAAAGGCTTCACAACCTTGAAATAAATGAAAGGAGTGGAAGCTGAGGGGTGGGGTATGTGTATATGTGTGCCCAGAGGGAAAAGATATAGACGAAAAAAGGAGAGAGGCAATAACTGCTTATGGCTAGTTACTTGAGAGCTAAAATTCAGAAGAATTAAGGCAACTGAATCAAACCAAAATTTCATAAACACACTTTTCCAAACTGAACAATAAAAAGATTCAAAAGGAAGATGAAAATTAGTTTATTTGGAGTATGTAAAAATATAATAGGATAAAAAGAGAATATACATGCCACTGAACTGTTCACTTTAAAATGGTTGATTGTATTTTATGTGGATTTCACCTTAATTAAAAAAAGAAAATATAAAAGAAGTAAGTGCTACCTTTGGAACAAAAGAAAAGTGAAGCTTTTTAAAAGCTCCTTTATATCCTTAAAAATATTCACCAAAGACTCTCCCTCTCTAAGATAATTAGCCACTTATTCATGGATAAGGCACAGAGTAGCTGAACGTTTTATGGGATTTATTTTTGCCACCCTAACGCAATTCAGCAAACACATATTACGTTTCTCACTCATCCAGGAGGGGGCGCTGTGTTCGATCAACATGTCTCCCTGGAAGCTCTTTTGTTCAACAATTTACCTTGCAGGCCATCCTTAGAACAGAAATAACCAAAAGAATGCCCTTGTTTTGGAAGGAGGGGGATTGGGGGAGGCAGAATAATAGTTTGCCGGGGGGGGGGGGGGGGGGGGGGGGGGGGGGGGAAGGAGAAATAAAGCTTACCTCTCTCTTTTTTTTGGATTTGATATCATCAGCATTGTTTGAGAAATTGGATTTCCTCTTGTTACCTTCTGACTTCTCCCTGGGTTTGTTATTTTCACCCTCCTTCATCTTCTTATACTTTTTCATAAACTCAGAAATTAGCTCAGGGCAATCCAAGTTTTTCTCGGGTTCCCAAGTATTGTGCTCCCTGGGCAAAAAGAATGGAGAAAAAAGGAAAGAAATGAGGGGGGCGGGGAGGAGAGGGAATCCAATGCCTTTATTTTAAAGACAACAAGTAGGCAAAAAGGAAAGAACCTTGGCTTAAAGGAGATAACAAATTTGATCCTAGGAACCTAACCAGCAGAAAAAATATATCCACAAAAAAAACTTGCACACAATTACTTATAGCAGCATTTTAACAGCCAAAGACAGAAAACAATTCAAACGTCTATCAATTGGTGAATAGATAAACAAAATGTGGTATATCCAGACAATGGAATACTATTTAGCAACAAAAAGAAACACAGTATTAATATATGCTAAAACATGGAAGAACCTCAAGAACATGCTAAGTGGGCTTCCCTGGTGGCGCAGTGGTTAGGAATATGCCTGCCAATGCAGGGGACACAGGCTAGAGCCCTGGTCTGGGAAGATCCCACATGCTGTGGAGCAACTAAGCCCGTGCGCCACAACTACTGAGCCCGCACTCTACAGCCCGTGAGTCACAACTACTGAGCCTGCGTGCCACAACTACTGAAGCCTGCACGCCTAGAGCCTGTGCTCCGCAACGAGAAGCCACAGCAATGAGAGGCCTGCGCACCACAAGGAAGAGTAGCCCCCCCTCACCGCAACTAGAGAAAGCCTGCGCATAGCAACGAAGATCCAACGCAGCCAAAAATAAATAAATTTATATATATATATGTATATATATAAAGAACATGCTAAGTGAAAGAAAACAGATGCAAAAGACTATACATTGTCTGATTCCATTTAAATGAAACCTCTAGGAAAAAGACAAATTTAAAAACAGAAAGCAGAACAGTGGTTCCCTGTAGCTAGGGCTTGAGATTACATACAAATATTTAGGTTCAAGGGAATTCTGGGAGGTTACAGAAATGTTCTAAAACTGGAGCATGCTGATGGTTGCATACTCTGTAAATTTACTAAAAATCACTGAATTTTATACTTTCAATAAATAAATCCTATGGTATATAACTTATAGCTCAATAAAGCTGTTAAACACTCAAATATAAGTTCTGCTTTGTAAGTGGCAAAATAATGTGATTTCATACATATAATCATCTATGCAAATGCTGAAGAGAAGACAACGTAATTCTAAATGCACTCCAGTTTATACTGTCTTAAATATGTTACTTGTATTTTGAAGAAATGCCAACAAGTTATTAGAAGATTAAAATAATCAGAAAAGAGGTAGTAAGGGCTTAAATCATTAGAATACAGACGAACTATAAAAAGGAAAAGACTCAAAACTGGAATTTGGAGTGCATTAATTCAACGCTCTGGATTCAACCTATCGTTACTAGGTATACATTTTTCAAAATACATTTTTATATTAATAAGCAAAAACAATCCAAATTAAAAAAAATTGTGTCTAATTAAACTTGGATCAAGGGAGTCCTACTATGAGGAAAACAAATAGTTGGTATTCACAAAGCTGTTCTCTGGATCCCCAGCATAGGTTTTAGAAAAGCAAACCACCAACTACCATCTACAGTTTATGGAATCAAAGCAAGAGATGTCTCTACACGGGAGAAACTAGACCAGGCATCGTCTTCACTCCTAGCCAGCGGCAGAGGTTCTTTTGGTTATATAGTAAGAATTAGCTACATTGAGATATATCTGTAAATATATCATAACAGTTTCTATAATCCCTTCATTGACTGAGGAAAATTTTTTTACATTTATGCACCATTCATTTTAGATCCTTCATTGTTTTTGTTTTTTGAATAAGGTATCTTTAAATTGGAATGGTTTGAACACATGCCATAATAACTAGGTAGCAGAATGATGAGAAAATCTGAGATATTTACTCTAGACTTCAACTTTCCACAAAAACAGCTTAAGAATGAAACAAAATTTATTTCTAAAACATTTGAGCCAAAACCGGAAAAGCCTCTTCCTCATAGCTCTTCTTTCAGCAAAAAAAAAAAAAAAAAAAAAAAAAAACCAAAACAATTTCCTCATACAATAACTTTCTCCTAAATCCACAATATATGTAAGTTTACTATCCCAGGAGAAATTAAGGCACGGATATCAAGAGACATGCCAACACTGTAGCATAATAAGCAAGCAGATGCAGAGGTAGGAGAGAATCTCTGTTGCTAGCAAGGAAAGCCAGTCTTCTAATGAGATTATCCCTTTTCCTACCATATTGGTATTGTTGTTTCTACATCAATTTTCACCCAAAAGATAGCACGGTATTAATTTATAAAGAATCTGGGTTTTAGCGCCAAAGAAATCTGATGCTGGGTCCTTGTTTCAGCACGTACCAGTTCTGTTATCTTTGGCAAACAACTAATTTCCTCATATGTAAACTGAAAATACCTCTAAAGGCTGTTATGAGAATTAAAGAGAACACATGAAGTAGAATATGACCACTGCCTAGTAAACAGTAGGTACTTAGTTGTAAACAATGCTGAAGGGGCACAATCTGTTCGGTCTTTAATGATAAACTCTGGATATTTCTGACAAAGTAAGGACAAATGTTTAATCTGGGACTTCCTTGGTGGTCCAGTGGTAAAGAATCTGCCTTCCAATGCAGGGACGCGTGTTCGACCCGTGGTGGTCGGGGAACTAAGATCCCACATGCTGTGGGGCAACTAAGCCCGTGCGCCACAACTACTGAGCTCGCACGCCTCAACAAGAGAGCCCACATGCTCTGGAGCCCACGCGCCACAGCTACAGAGAAGCCCACGCACCCCAATGAAAGACCCGCATGCCCCAACTAAGACCCGACACAGCCAAAAAAAATAAATACTAAAAAAAAAGGTTTAATCCATCTACCCTAAACCTTTTCTTTTCCTCTTTTATGTATGTAAGGTACCAGTAGCTCAATTATATAGTCTTGAAATTCTTCAAAATGCCCAACAATTTCCAGTGGTGATTCACTGGGCCAAATAAACACCCTCAAAGTCTTTAGGTGTATTTTAATTCCTTTCTCATGGTGCTCTAGGTCTCTCCAATTTATAGTTCACATCTCTAGAAGATGTTGTGATGCCACGCCTCTTTAGAAATATGGAGGGAACATTCTGATTGCTGTGCTACCCACATTTAGCGCTGTGTGTGTGCTACAGATGCTAAGCATCGTGCAGTGCATACACTGCCCCACCTAAAACACCAACAGTGCTCCAGATGAGAAACTTGATTCATGTAGTAAAATAACCTTAAATATATTCTTAAGGCTCCTGTTCATAACTTTCTCCAAAGGTACTGGCAAAACATTCCATCTTTTATCGTATTTAAGTCTCACGCTTCAAAGTTGTGATGTTCAGTATGGTAACTACTAGCCACATGTGGGTAATGAGCATATGAAATGTGGCTACTATGAACTGAAACGTGCTACAAAATGTAAAATATACATCAGATCTTGAATTCTTAAGCATGAAAAATGTAAAATTTTATCAATAACTTTTGTATTAATTAATTTTGAAATAGCATTTTGATGTAGTGTGCTTAATAAAATATATTATTAAAATTAATTCCACTTTTCCTTAATGTAGCCACCATAAAATTTGAAATTACGTATGTGGCTTGCATGACATTTTTATTGGACAGCGCCACTCTGAGGAGCCTAAACCAGTTCCTAAAAGCTCACTGGGGTCACAGAAACCCATTCTCTGTTATCAGGCATCCTGAGAAGAGAATTAGTGAGAAATTGAGGCAAAATGCCTAATGATCACACAGCTTCATGGATTTCACTTTTCAAGCTACCTCGCCTATGCCTGTGTGTCTAGTTCTACTTATTCCAAAGGAAAGAATAACCTACTTTAGCACTTCAACATAAAGTCAGTTACTGCCTAATTCTGAATAGTCAACACTTCAGTACCATTCTTAAAGCTCATTGACCTAAAAAGAGGGGTTTTATAATAATAAAAGATAAATTGAGAGATAAAGGGATAGATTATATTAAAATGTTAACTGTAGAAACTAGGTGGTATCTGAGTGTTCACTCAATTTCTTTTGCCTCCGCTGTATGTATATTTGAAATTTTTAAAAATAAATATTGGGGGGAAAATGAGGTCTCAGATTTAAGTCTCTCATTAAGATGAGTGTTTCATCCTAGGACAATCTTGAAGTCCAAGGATCATTATCGAAAGCTATGGGCTATGGGATCAACTACGACTTCTTCTGCTTAAATGTATGTGTTTTAGCTTAGTTACATCCAAAGGAATAGTAACAGCAGCAGTTTATACTTACATTGAGCTTATGTGTCAGGCTCTACACATCTCCCCAGTATCTCTATGATATATACTATTCCTAATCCCTATTTTATTGAGGAAGAAAAAAGATTAAGGAACTTCACCAAGGTCACCCAGCTCATATCATAAGTGGTAGGGCAAGAATCTGGACCCAGGCAATCTGGTCCCCAGTCTATGCTCCTAACCGGTTCATTATACTGCCTCTCAAAAGCATTCTCATTACAACATCAGCTCCAAGAAGGGGGAGATTTTGCTTAGTTTACTGCTGTGTCTTCTGACTCTTAGAAAGGAGTGCAGGTGGTGAAAGAAAAAGATGGTGATGGTTCGCAGGGAAATGTCTGTGTCTGCGTCCACCTGCGCAGAGTCCCAAAGCCTGAGAGACGGCACTTACTCGGAAAAGCCTTTCCACTTCAGTAGATACTCCACTTGCCCCTTAACCACACGCCTGTCTAGCACCTTCTCCACGACATACTCCTCCTCATCCTCTGAAGAAGAACTGTCAGCTGTCCGCTTGGTTTTCTTTCCCATGTCTCACGCTGTTCCACCTGAAGGACTAAGGCCACCGGGTTCCTGCAAATGGGAAGGACAAAAATGGTCAGAATCCATGTAAGCAGTTAAAACTCTGTCTCTTCTGGATGGGATGCAGGGGGTATAACACAAAGTTGCCATGTACCTTTTTCTTGCATCTTAAAGCATCCTACGGATGAGGCCTAAGAGTTTAATCAAAAATGGGCAGATCCCCACTTTCCCAATTACCACTTTCTCTTCAGCTAACAAGATCAAAATTATTAGATGGCACAATTATCTAACTCCTCTAATTTCAGATTCCATAAGACAAGTAATGTGTGGGATTTTACTCCTAGCTAATTCTATAACTGTTTACAAGTCATAAACTCAAAGACAAGTATGGAAAACCTTCAGTTAAAAGAACCGTGATAGAATTAACACATTTCCCTCAAAAGTTAATAAGGTTTTTTATAAAAATGGAAAAAAAAAAAGTAATAAGAAAAGCCACCAAAATCTAACTTTCCTCTGCTCTGAGCATCCTGAACAGTCTCTTAGCAGCACAAAAAAAGTCCTGCTCAGGCATCTTTCGCCACATTTTCAGTGACTCAGTACATTTCCCTTAAACAAACTGAGCTTGTCCCTTCTGAGCATCCATCAGCTCACAAAAGCAAGGCTGACATCTCAAACACATTAAGCCTCCCCTTTCATTTGGGGATGGGAGGGAGGCAGGAAGGAGAAAAAGATTTTTTAGTCCTAAAAATCAAAATTAGTCATTGAGTTGTTCAATAATTCTTAAGGCTCAACTAATCCAACTATTAAGGAGGTACACCTCTCCTCTTAACTGGAGTTGACTTTGGGCCAAAGGAAGAGGAGGAGGAAAAAGAAGTCTGGTCCCAGACTCACATCAACATGAAGCCTCAAAACACAGAGGAACCATTCATAGGCCCAAGGAAAGCTGAAGCAAGGCAACACAAATGGAAATTGAGTTAAGCTCAGAAATATGCACAACCAGGGGTACTCAACAGAGAATCTAGTTTTTTAAATTCCCACAATCATTTTTAAGAATTCTTCCTTAACCATGTTAAATGGTGCCTAGAGTCTGGATTACAGAGTAGCAGGAATTGTTTTCTTAGCTGAACTCTATTTTTATTTTGCTGTAACCTTTAAAGCTTTTTTTCAGCGCTAAAAATATTTCCATCCTGATCAGAAGACCACCCCAGGAATAGGGAAGGTCGCTACTGATCTCGGAATTTTGTTTGAGTAGCATAAAAAGTTGCATTTATCAATTTACTTCAAATTAGCAAATTTTAGGGAATTATTCCCAGAATACATAGTTGGAAACCATACCTCCAGAACTTACTAGCAATAGGTCTGCCCACCCAAAAAACTGTTTGTACCCATTACTGCCTCGTAATAAAACTATGTCTTCATTAACATACTTTATTTGGAAGAGGGGGTGGGAGGATGGGGTAATGTAGGTGAGGGGTTTCAAAATAATTTTTCCATGAATTCAGGGGAAAGTCCTAAGCTTCAAGAAAAAAAATCTGATTTATTTAAAATAAAAGCAGCCTCCAACCTCACCAGAGACAGGAAATGTCATATTCCAAGGAGAGTAACCCACCCCCGCCCCCACTCACCTTGGAATTTCCGGGAGCTGAGCAGCTTAGGTCAGAGCGCCAGGGTTAAAACCAGCCCCGGGTTAGATGCATGCAGTGAAGCATTGTGGCTATGGCCTCCCCTGCCTCACAAGGAAAAACAAGGATTTACATATGTGCTCTTCAGTTTGAGGGAGAAAAGAGGAAAATCTACCTTTACACCTTCATGCAGAAGAGGAGCCCCAGAGGCAGCAGATGAATGGGGGTTCCCTCCTTTACCTACCGGATCGCCCCAGTTCTTTCTTTCCCTCTGGGCTAACAGAAGGGGCCTCCCCTCCCAGGTCTGGGGCTTGGCGGGCTGGCAGCTCCCCCGCCCCCACCCAGCTGCCTAGGCGCCACTGCGCAGCTGTCCCAGTCCGTTGCCATGGCAACTGGCAGCCTTACTAGACTAAGGGAGGGGCGGGGGGAGAGGCAAACGGAAAAGTTAAAAGGCTTAACTTTTCTTTTCAGTGAAGACTGGGTGGAGAAGTTGGAAGGTACCTCCCTTGGCCTCAAGGCTAAGGCATTCAGAGCTCTAGGGAATTGGCGCTTGGATTTTAAACCCAAAACTTGTGCTTATTCCTCTAAGAGCACTGGGAATTAATCAGTAGCATTTTAAGATCTAACAGGATTATAGCTCAACTGGGGGGGGGGGCGGGAGGCGGGGAAAGGCTAGCTCCTTCTTCAAGATCAGTACAAACTACCCACCCCCTAATCCAGCCCACCAGAAGCACTTTAGACAAGGCCTTTTCTACCATCTGTCACTGAACAGTTAATTAAGATTGCTGGGGTGGGGGTGGGGTGCAGGGACTAACCGGGGAGGGGGAAGGGAAGGATTTCAAAGATGCTATACAACTTTCCCTTTGGGGGGAATCACTGAATACAGAAACAGAATGTAGCGACTTGAAGCACTACCAAAGAACCTTTCAGCTGAAATTATAGATAGAAAAAAATTTAATTCTTAAGTAGTTTTAAAAAAGAGAAGGGAGGGAGCAGTCCAGTCACAACCATTACTATTAAAACCACTTCTCATTAGTTGTTCCTGTAATGTTATAAAACAAATTTTCAAATAATTACCCACCTGGAACATTAATTATACAGTATAGTAATTTAAAACTTTGTATATTAAGAATCCCTAATACTTGAAAAAAGGAAGACTGAAATAAAGAAAAGAGAATTAAGACTCACAGTCCCATGAATTCCTTTCTCCTGGCCCTAAGAACATTTTAGAGAGCTCCAAAACTCTGCTCTCTGCTTTACAGATATGGGTCTTTTAGAGATAGAGGCTGCTGCCATAGGAGATTAAGAAAAAGGGACAATCAAAAGCAAAGAACCCGACTGAGGAAAAAAAAAGAATGGTGATTCTTTTACAGTTTAAGGGCTAGAGCCTGGGCCAGATAAAGCATCAAGACTGGTTATTATTTTGGTTATCAAACAGAAAAAACTGTAGGGTATGAGGGCAAAGTGGACAGTTTTCAACTACGAGGATTTCTTCAACCTTGAATAGACCCATCAGGAAATCTGAGTAAAAACTGCCTTTCTCGATTCTTCCTAACTTTTTAAAACTTTTTGTAGTTAAGGGATATGAAAACAATGCCAAAGGAATTAGATCAGGGTTGTGATTCTGTGATTAACTTGCCATGTGTGATCTTGAGTAAATAAATTTTAGCTCTAACCCCAGAATCACTAAAGTGGGCCAAATAAATCCCCACTGCCTACCACCTAGGGAAAGAGTGAGTTTATGTTGAAACCAAAGGGCTGTTAAGTCTCCCAACGAGAAGCTTTTGTAAAAATATTACAGGGCCTAATACAACAGCAGCAGGAAATATGTGACCTTCCAAATTCCTAAGCCATTAAACCATATCCCATGCAGTAACTCCTGCAGTTCAACATGTTAGAGAGCAAGAAAGGAGGAACTGTGTCTTTGTTAACCAGGTGCTGGTAAACTAATAAACCTTCAGAGAAAAGGCAGGTAACCCTTTCTCTCAAGGGCAAAATTCTTACTCCTTAAAATTCAGGAAAGCATTGGAGATGGCAGAATGAAAAGACTTAACAGCAATTCTGTAAAGGGATAAAGGACAGGAAAGAAGGACAGCAATGCTAACATTTTAGCGAAACCTTTCAGGCGAAACAAGGGAATTCAAGGAGAAAAGGGACAAAAACATTCAGGTGTCCATCCTTCTCCTTAAAACATCAGGAAATAAAGAGCCAGATCAATTCCCTCCTTCCCACTCTTTTAAGAACTGCCTAAAAGGCACAGGGCTAAGATCCCTTTCTCTTTGGGAAATGGGTTTTGTAACAGCTGACAAATCAAATTGGGCCTTATGCCAGGAGTCAGAGTCCAACCATAATATTCTGTAAAGAATGGCATGCAATTGTCTTGTAAATCTCCTGGACAGTCACAGACCAGAAGCTGGCAAGGATGACGACATAGTTCTGATGGAATGTGTCTTATCTTAACCTTGAAGTTACAGATCTGCTCAGGAGCAGCAGTAAATGAGAAATGCACTCAGACACTGGAGGGGACGTAATTCTCTTTTAGACAGTGCGACCCAGAGTATTAGGGTCAAATGAAACACAGAGTCAGACGGACAATTTAAGGGCTAGAGCCTGGACCAGATAAAGCATCAAGACTGGTGGTTCACACTGAGCTTGGACGGAGGGAGCATTCCAGTGTGAGAAATGAGACGTGGCTGGCAGGATGATGGCTTGATTAAGGTAGAATCCCGATACCATGACAGAGAAAGAGAGGCTAAGCCTCTGAGCACAACCTTATTATCCTTATGGAAATCTCCATGGGAAGGGGTGAGCTTCTCAAGTTTCTAGAGTCTTTCAGACATAACAGCTCTCAGCCTTTTCTTGAACATACACAGGAACTCTCTGGTAAAGACATCACCAACCACAGAATCCAGCAATTTAATGGCCCATCGGATCACGAGAAAGAGCAGGCCCACCAACTCTTCATATCAACGATACAAGGCAAATTCACCTTACAGGCCTCTGAGTGCTGGGGGAAAAACACCTAAACCAGGGATCTGGTGAAAATTCAGCCTTGGACAAACATCAAAGAGCTTTGCGGTCAGGTGCAGTCAGAACCCACATTCCAAGTCGATGACAGGAAACTTCTTTAACACATGAATCTTCCAGAAAAAAGAAGTGGGGGGGGGGGAGAGGTGAGGAGGTGAAGCAGAAAGAGAGGGACAAACGGGTAAAAGAAAAAAAAAAAAAAGGTAAAAACTGCCAGTGCCCAGAAATTACAGAGAAGGCATTACTGAGAGCCGGAGCAATTCAGAAGAACAAGGGATGTAATGATTAGCTGTTTGCATCAACCAATCAATCCTGGAAACAGAGAACCACCCACGTGAGATCCCTGGTATCTGTCTACTCTGTCTAGTTCAGGCTCTGCTCTAGTCCCTCCAGTCACTACTTTTCAATGTCAACTGTCCTGGTGGCTTTTCTTAGATCTCGGTGTAGCACACTGTATTTTCATCACGACTTACGAGCAAAAGCATATATATGTATTATATATATTCTAAGTTTTTCTCTAAGTTTTCTTTGTATTGTTTAAAAAGTAATGAAACCGACGGCTCAGCTGCCTCACTGAACTACCTACTAAACTGACATTAGTGAAACCAAATGTCAAAATGCATAATCAATGAGCTCTTTATTTTAGAGTTTCAATATAAATTTTATAAGCCCACTAAAAAGGCAAAATCTTCTATAAAGAAAGTCATTCTAAAGAGTAGGAAAGGGCGAGGGCATATGCAAAGGTCCCTATCACATGTATTAATATGCCACTGATGGGTGACTTCAGTTGGTCTAGGCTTGAGAAACTCCCATTTCTCCCCTAAGGCCCTTGGGGAAAGCTGGTGGCTTATGCGAAGATTAAACTGTCAGCTACAACATTGTCTTCAAGGCATCCTCTTTATAGCTTTATTGCAGCAAATAAAACAGATGAAAAGCAACCAAATTTACAGAACCATTTTAATCTGGTTTGTGTTCTTTGCTCTTTATAGATCTAGAAGTACCAATGGTTTTAGGTTTGTAACACATACAGCATAAAACTAAAATACCCTCTATAAAGATGTTTTCTTCCACTAGATTTATGATTTCCAAAGTATAAGCCATGTGACATTTTAACAAAAACACAGCATAGGGATGGCACATTACAGCTGTCCCGGCTGTCTCAGGTTTTGTTAAATGGGCTGCTAACTATCACTCAACCTCCACCAAAAGCCTATGAGCACCCAACTCAAGAGGAGTTAAAAGCTTTCTAAATGTCTATTTAAGAGACTGGATTAGGAAAGAGTTGAGGAGGAAGATTAACTGTGGTCGTTAACACCCCTGTCATTAACAAGCCACATACAGAGAACACAAACTTTATTAATAGAGAGGAGTGTGGAAAGAGGAAATGGTTTTCCCTTGGCTAGCACAAGCTCCAGTTCATGATCCTTCAAAAATCAGGCCAAGGCACTGCTTCAACCAGTCACAGAATTATTCTGGGGGCAAAGTATCCTATTTGTTGATTATCTAAGCCTCCCGCTCCAGCGAGCAAGGGAGTAAAGAGACTTTTGTTCTTTTAGATTAAAACATCTACATTATAAATGGAGATAAAGGGTGCCTTATAAATTTCATTTGACTGTACTGTCCTCCAAGCTCTGAATGCCATTAAAAAATATAAATGAATGTGTACTATAACAATTCTCAGAACTGCTCAAAGCGTTAAGTCTGCTTCATTGGTATATTTACCACTAACACACAAATTCTTGATAACTCATTACCAGATCACAATTCCACAAAATAATAATTTTACATGAGATTTTTTTTCCTTTATTCAAATCTACCGAATTTCTTCTCCCAAGTGTCCATCTTCTCTAAATTTAGCTAGGGCACACCTAAACCCATCGCTGGGCAAGAGGTTAGATAGTCAATTGTTCCAAGATTCATGAGAAAGTAGAATTTGTATCACTATGGGCAAATGTCTTCCAGATGGTGCTTCCAACAACTCTATCCTTGGAATGTACTGAATTCATCTCAAAGCACCACAGTCTCTAGTGAGTGTTAATCTCACACCCACTCCTCTCTATTAATTAAATGTGATGAAGCATGAACTAGTAGATCTTGTCACCTTTCATGAAGAACCTAGCAATTTCATCATAAATCTTAAGAAAAATGAGTAAGAGCAACGTTTGAGTAGATTACCACGAATCTTAGATTTTTACATACCACTTTGGCAATTCATGTTCACAAAATATGGAAGGGTTAAAAGAGAACTGAAGTATCCACCACCAAATAAAATTATGGTCATAGAGCAGTTTCTAAACAGCCATAAAATTAAGACTCACACTTATCTAGCTTGTACAGATTTTGGCCATCAGCAGTTTAAGGGTTACAAGGGCCCCTTCAGGTCATTTCAACAAAACCTCTGTGTGAAGGAAGAGCTTCTACTATGGCAAACAATTTACATTCTAACGTAGTCTTAGTTTTGCAAAGACATTCAAGAGTCATAAAAATTAATTTGCATAACCAAACTAAAATCTCTAACTGTTGAGATGGTATTAGACTTTAAATCAATATGCTAAAACCTGATTAATACATCCTGACAAAAAAAGTAGTTTTTATATAATTAGAATAAGAAAGATATCTCAGACTGTACAACTTCAGGAGTAAAGAGAGCATTCCTTCAACATATGGCATAGTTTTGTGCTCTGCCATTACCTTGGTGTATTAGCAACATGAATTATATTGAAGTCACAGCCTACAATTTAGATAAATAAAATCAAGCCAGTATTGAACTTTCTCCCATCCCATACAACGGTATCCTTGGCAGCTCCTTGGCCATCTATTATGATCCTGACCAGTTTCTCTCTGTGGCAATTTAAAAGCTGTAAAAAAAATACATAATGGGTGGTGACAGGAGAAACAAACCTACACCAGAAATTATTGAACCTTGTACGTCTCTGCAAGCGTCTCTATTGACATTTAAGTGTGAGTTACTATGCCACAATATCATAAAAGTGTGCTCTACACTTCAGATATCTTGATAGTTAAATGCAAAGAAAGGCCATCAGATAAACAGCTAAAGGGATGGCCAATCTCAGACCACCCAGCTCTTCCACTGAGCACTGTGACACATTGCTTATGCCAAATAAGATGTTTCTCTCTTTTTGTCTAGCTTCCAACCATCATCCCAATTCAGATCCTATGCCAAAAGGATGATGCAGTAATACTGATCCTTGCTCTAAAATTGGTTATGGGACATTTATTGAGGGCCAAGTAGGTGTCAAGCATTGTATAAGCAGTGAGTCTAGCCCAGTCTTCAACTTAAGGACTAAGGATTTTAAGATTCTCCTTAGTTAAGTCAGCACTGGTTAGCACCATCCCCAAAGGTTATTACAAAAAAGCTACTAAAGGGGTAACTAGTTAACAGTGGCAATATCAGGACTAGGAATAAGGAGATGTGGGTCCTATCCCAACTAGATCACTGAAAAGTTGAACTGGACAGTTCACTTAACTTTAAGGGTGTTAGCTATTTGCCCTACTTATCTCATAGGTCTGCTGTGGGGGTAAAAAAAACTAAACACTTTAAAAAATATAAAGCAGGGGCTTCCCTGGTGGTGCAGTGGTTAAGAATCTGCCTGCCAATGCAGGGGACACAGGTTCGAGCCCTGCTCCGGGAAGATCCAACATGCCGCAGAGCAACTAAGCCCATGCACCATAACTACTAAGCCGGCGCTCTAGAGCCTGTGAGCCACAACTACTGAATCCCGTGCACCCTAGAACTCATGCTCTGCAGCAAGAGAAGCCACTGCAATGAGAAGCCCGTGCACCGCAACGAAGAGTAGTCCCCGCTCGTCACAACTAGAGAGAAAAGCCCGCGCGCAGCAACAAAGACCCAACACAGCCATAAATAAATAATTTATTTATTTAAAAAAAAGAAAACTATATATATATATAAAGCAGGGAAGTTAATAGTAGATGAAGTTAAAAATAATGAACATGTAGTTAAAAATAATGAACACGTTGGTGTTTCCTCCTCTTCTATTTTCTGGAACAGTTTGTGTAGAATTTGATATTATTTCTTCCGTAGAAGTTGGGAAAATTCAACTGTGAAGTCATCTAGACCTGGAGTTTTCTTTGTGGGGAGGGTGTTAACTACAAATTCCATTATCCTTGATACACATACGGCTAGTAAGGTTCTGAATTTTTTCTGAAGTGAGCTTTGGTCGTTTGTCTTTCAAGGAAGCCATTTATTTTACCTTAGACATTGAATGTATTGGCATAGTTGTTCATAATACTCCCTTATTACCCTTCCACTGTCTGTAGGATCAGTAGTGATAGCCCTTCTCTTATTCCTGATATTAGTAATTTGTGACGTTTTCCCAGATCAGACTTGCTCGTTAATTTTATTTATCATCTCAAAAAACCAACTTTCAGTTTCATTGATTTTTCTCTACTGGTTTTTCTTATACTTCATCAACTACTTACTGCTTTTACCTTCACTACTTCCTTTCTTCTGCTTACTTTGGGTTTAATTTGCTTCTTCTTTTTTTAATTCAATAAATTTGACACGTAACACTGTAAGTTTAAGGTGTACAGTGTGTTACTTTGATACATTTGTGTATTGTAATATGGTGGACAATGTAGTGATATTTATGTTACATAATTGCCGTACAACATTATTGTCCATATTCACTATACCATGCATTAGGTCTTTAGGGTTATTTACTAGTTACAAGTTTGTACCCTTAAACACCATCACTCTTATCCCTTCTTTTTCTAGGTTCTTAAGATAGAAACAGACTCTAGATCTTTCTGCCTTTTTAATTAAAGCATTTAATACTATAAATTTTCATCTAAGCACCGCCTTGGCTATATCCACAAATTTTGACGTTATCATTTTTTTTTGATGTTATCATTTTTATTCAGTTCAAAATATTTTCTGTGTGTGATCTCTTCTTTGATCCATGGGTTACTTAGAAGTGTGTTTAGTTCAAATACCTGGGGATCTTCCAGATGTCTTTCAGTTACTGATTTCTAATTTAATTCCATTATGGCCAGAAAACATACTTGTATGATCAAATCCTTTTAATTTTGAGATTTGTTTTATGACAGAAGATGGTCTGTCTTGGTAAATATTCCCGTGCACTTGAAAAAAAATGTGTACTCTGCTACTGTTGGATGGAATATCCTATGAATGTCAATTACATCAGACTGGTTGATAGTGTTGTTCAAGTCTATTCTGTACTGACTTTCTGTCTACTTGTTCTGTTAATTACTGAAAAGGGGTATTGAAATCTTCAATATAATTGCAGATATCTACTATTTCAGTTCTATTGTTTTTTTAATTAAAAGAGGGTGTTGCGGGCTTCCCTGGTGGCGCAGTGGTTGAGAGTCCGCCTGCCGATGCAGGGGACGCGGGTTCGTGCCCCGGTCTGGGAAGATCCCACATGCCGCGGAGCGGCTGGGCCCGTGAGCCATGGCCGCTGAGCCTGCGCGTCCGGAGCCTGTCCTCCGCAACGGGAGAGGCCACAACGGTGAGAGGCCCGCGTAACGCATAAAAAAAAAAAAAAAAAAAAAAAAAAAGAGGGTGTTGAAGTCTCCAGCATAATTGCAGATGTCTATTATTTAGTTCTATTGTTTTTTTCTTTCTTGTACTTTGACACTTATTATTAGTTGTGTAGAATTATTGTGTCTTTTTTTTTTTTTTTATTGTGTCCTCTTGATGAGTTGATCCTTTTATCATCTAACCTAGTGTTAGCTATTTGCCCTACCTACCTCATGTCTATTATGGAAAAAGAACAAGAAAACGAGAATATACAGGAAACAGAAGGTAAAATGTTGGATGTTAAAAATAACTTTAATGAATTTGCTGAACTATCTGTAAGTTTCACCTATGCTTGTCTCTAACTACACATATGAGGTTTGCCTATGTTTCATCAGATTCCTAGATATAATTTATTGTTGTGAAATACTGAACAAATTAGCAGTATATTACCCTCCACAACTCCCTGTGAGGTAGTAAGTGAGTCTTACTGATTTAGGGGTGAGAAACAAGGCACAAGGATTTGCCTCAGAAACCAAACTTAAGATAGATTTCCCAGCCTATTGGCTGACCTCTTTAGCAGAGGGCATTTTATTCCAACATAATTATGCCTGCTGGCTCAGATATGAACTTGCTTTATTCTAAGAATTGTAGATTACAATCAGAGAAATACTTGAATTCAATTTGATTCCTCCTCTCCATGGAAGAAATAAATAATGAGTGTGTTATGAAACTTGATCTTAAAGTAGTCCTTTCAGTGACACCATCTCAATCCTATGCTTTCTGGTGTCCTTCCTAGCAATGAAACACAATGCAACAGGCACTTAATAAGTCTGAAGAATAAGACTGCATGTTGGGACTTCCCTGGTGGTCCAGTGGTTAAGAATCCGCACTTCTACTGCAGGGGGCACGGGTTCGATCCCTGGTCAGGAAACTAAGATCCGGCATGACAATTGGTTTAAAAAAAAAAAAGGACTGCATGTGAAAAAATTTTAAACTAGGTCCATGACCTATTTTCAGTTAGAAAAATCTGTCAGTGCTATTTTCTTTTCTTAAAATTCTGCTTACTCCCCTCTCTTTAAAAATAATTTTAAATTGAGGTATAATTGATTGTAAGTGTTTAAATTTGATGAACTATTCTTACTGGATAGGAAATCCAGACTACACAGTCCACAGCCTCATTAGAAAGAGTGAAAAGTGGCCCAGCTAGTCCATTACATTCTTTTTAGAAAATCACACACAATTAACAAGTACAGTTTGTTATCCTGTGTTAACATCCTGAGAAGTTGACAAGCAGCCAAGGAAGTCTTCTGTCCCTCAAGTCCTAGGCAAAACCACCAGTGGACTACATTGGCCCAAAATATAAGAATGAGTTCTTGATTTGCATTTAAAATTAACTTCAAAAATAAACTCCAAGACAATTTAGGAGTCACTTCATAAAAGTCCTAGGTCCAGAAGGCTATTAGTTCTCACCTATCCAATTTCTTCCATATAAGAAACTAAGGACTGGGACTTCCCTGGTGGCACAGTGGTTAAGAATCCACCTGCCAATGCAGGGGACACGGGTTTGAGCCCTGGTCCGGGAAGATCCCACATGCCACAGAGCGTCTAAGCCCATGCGCCACAACTACTGAGCCTGTGCTCTAGAGCCTGAGAACCACAAGTACTGAAGCCCGCGCACCGGAACGAGAAGCCACCACAATGAGAAGCCCACGCACCGCAACAGAGTAGCCCCCGCTCACAACTAGAGAAAGCCCATGTGCAGCAACAAAGACCCAACACAGCCAAAAAAAAAAGAAAGAAAAAAAAAAGAAACTAAGGACTGAAGAGGGCAATTGGCTCACCTGGGTTTCCTGAGCCTTCCCCGCCCCCCAGCTGCCCCTCATTTTTAAAAATAACCTTTCCTTTTTGAATTAGGTAAAATTTATTTGGATAGGGGTTAGAGAACCAGGGTATAACAGTCTGAATGATGGCCCTCCAAAAGTTATCCATGACCTAATCCCTCAAACCTGTGAATATTACTTTACATGGCAAAATATGTGATTTAAAGATGTGAAAGGAGAAATTTATCCTGGATTATCAGTGGGTCTTAAGTGCAATCACATGTATCTTTTTAAGAGAGGCAGGAGTTCTGAGACAGACACGCAGAGAAGGCAACATTAAGACAGAGCAGGGAGAGATGAGGCCATAACCCAAGGAAAACTGACAACCACCAGAGGCTGGAAAGGCAAGAAAGGGACTCTCCCCTAGGGCCTCCAGAATGGGCTCAACACCTTGATTGCAGACTTCTGGCCTCCAGAATTGTGAGAGAATAAATTCCTGTTGTTTGAAGCCACCAGGTTTGTGGTAATTGCAGCCACAGGAAACCAAGACACAGGGGAAATAAAATTTTAAAAATCATAAACCGGACATATATAAAACCAATTACTGATGCAAAAAGAATTGTGCTTTAAATGACCCAAAGAATGCCTAAACCCTTCAATCTTTCATTTCAAAGGGTAAGTTGAGGCAATCACAGGATGCAATTTATCTAAAATTATGGCAGATCTGAGAAGATAAATTCAGAAAGATCTAATATTTACACAGCTTCCAACAAGAACAGTATAGGTCTTCTCCCAAACATGCTAACTGGTAGAGCTCCCGAACAGACTAAACATGGGCAACAGTTGTCACTGTGGGTGTTCTGCCAACACAAGTGTAAAGTTGTCATCAGAAATGAACACGTGGTTTCGAGTGGCTTACAGAAATCCAACAAATCTGCGTCCTGGACTCTGCACAAGCCAACTCTTCTCAGGATGACCTGGACTCCTTCCCATTAGTACGATGATCAGCTAAAGCCATCCTCTACAAGGAGGGAAGGAAAATCAAAGTTTATGTCAGGGAAAAAAAGACAACTGCCCAGAGTCCAAGTTCATAGATAACAATGTGTAAATATCAGCCATACTAAGTCAGTTGTGATATCTCACACTGTAATTTATTGCTTTTTAAATCAACATCCAGAGCATTTAGGCCCAGTTTCACATAAGGTAAACAGAAATAAAAATAGACCAAGTAAAAGGACAAGAAAAAATGCTTTACCAGGGGATGTTAAATGGGCTATTTCAATAAGATATATAAATCATGCTATATGGTTAAATAAAATACCTTGATAAAAGCAAAAAATAGTAGTCTTCCTTGGAAACCTTTGTACCCTGGATACCTTTCTCTCTTTTCCAGAGGTACTGTCAAGGGCAGTGAAAATCACCAGAACTTCCCTAGATAATATAAAAATCCAGTCACTTCAGAGGTATGGTCTTTCTTTCTCTTTCTCTAGTTATCATCTTGCTCACCTCCCGCCCAGACAGAAGCTTTCTACTTACTGTATTTCAGACCGACCAGTGAAGATGTGTTATTTTCCCTTTTAGTGAATAATATTTCATGTTTGGATACAATAATATGCTTCTAAATTCTAAGTGCAAGTGCCTGAAATTTAATTTTTGTAACAAAGGCTCAGCATTTTATATTGTTAACAGAGAGGAACAAATTAACAACCAAACCAGGTTCTCCAAAGGCAAGAAATAAGTCTAAACTTAGGATTTTCAATGTGATAGTCTCAGAATTTCAATGAAAAATTACCCACCAGAAAGAAATGCTTATCAGACCTATTAACTGTGACACTGTAAGGGAAGCTACAATAAAACAAACAACTTTTATTTGCACACCACAGTAAACCAAAAAGTCTAGCTTCAAGTCCTGAAATTTTTCAGATTAAAATATACCATTAAAAACATCAAATAAGGGGTCACTGATTACAGCCAAGTAGGTAGGGCTGGAAATGAGATGAATCTACTCGGAGTAATCTAGGGTGGCATGATTTGGTTACCTATTTTTCAGTCAGTATTTCTTTTCCCCCAGTGTACAGGTCTCTACACAGCTGAAAAATCAGATCAGCAGAAATCGACCTGTGTTTTTAAGAAAATGAAATAGAGTACTATAGATGAGAAAATGTCAGAGAGGGGCTTCCCTGGTGGTGCAGTGGTTGAGAATCCGCCTGCCTATGCAGGGGACATGGGTTCGATCCCTCGTCCGGGAAGATCCCACATGCCCAGAGCAACTAAGCCCGTGTGCCACAACTACTGAGCCTGTGCTCTAGAGCCCATGAGCCACCACTACTGAAGCCCGCGTGCCTAGAGCTCATGCTCCGCAACAAGAGAAGCCACCACAATGAGAAGCCCACGCACCGCAACGAAGAGTAGCCTCCGCTCGCCGCAACTACAGAAAGCCCGCGTGCAGCAACAAAGACCCAACACAGCCAAAAATAAATAAATAAATAAATTTTATTAAAAAAAAAGAAAATGTCAGAGTGCTTTGCACATTTATTTGCATAATGAAACTTTAAAGGAAACAGGATTAAGTCAAATGAGAATGTATAAGCACCTGAAGCAAAGTCTACCTTCTTCAAGAACATATTTGCCATTATTTTAGGAAGCCAAACGAACACAAGATGTAATCAACGTTCAAACTGCAAGAAATGGTAAAAACCTTAATGAAATTTTCCTTTTATCCAATCAAACAATGATCATGCTATATCTGAAGACATAATCATGAGGATTTAGTGATCCATTTACCAAAGGACACTTCCTAAACACTTCACCCATCTTCTCCCTCTAAATTCCAATTGGCAAAATAAGATTTTGTCAAGATAATCAACTCTACCATCTGTCATTTCAGTCAATGGTTTTCAAGTGGAGATTTTGCACCCCTCCCTCCCAGGACATTTGGTGACATTTTGATTGTCACAAGTGGGGGTGTGGGGGGAGGTGAGATGCATTTATCAGGCTCAAAATATCAATAGTGCTGAGCTTGAGAAACCCTGTAGTAGATCAAGATTGTATTCCTTTCAGACCTAAATAAATTAGGGACAGATACCCTTAATCTATTTCACTTTAGTTCTTATAAACTAAGTAGCTGCATTATTAGCATACCTACGAATAGTTTAGAAGCAAATACAAAATAGGTTTTCCTTTTGCAAGTGCCAGAGAACATGAAAATCTCTCCTCTGGTTCACGATAAGCTCATCTAAAATCATCTTCCTTTTGTACAATGTCAGAAAGGTCTCTACTCATAAGAGAACTTCATATGTATTTGAACTTATTACAGTATTTTAAAATTTTCCCTTGACACTAAATAAATCAGTAAATATTAGAGCAGTATAGACTCTGATATAGCCAATCTGCAATGAAAATTTCTGTTTTACTAAAATACACTCGACTGATACGAATGGGCATTACTAACAAGATATGAACTGCATATAAAATACTTTGAAGGAAATATAATCAAAAGGCAAAAATATAACCCAGGTGATGGATGAGTCCTCCTGTCTCCAACACCCTAAGTATCATCCTCCTTAAGCAACTTCCTTTTTATCCAAATCCAGATATCCTCAATGGAACAGCAGAAAGGGCTTAGGAGATCTGTAATGGTGTAAAGAAAGAGATATATATGGAGAGAAAAGTTCCACAGAGAAGAGCCTAAGATAAAGGCACTGGGGACATGGACAATACTTGCAAAGCATTTAGCATAATGCCTAGCAGGTATCAATACTAAGTACTCAAAAAAAGCTACCTTTTTAAAATTTGTATTTTTAAACAGAGGATCACCTTAGTTCTTAACTGAAAAATAGAACTTTTTTGAGGTGTAAGGGGGTGTTGAGAAGTACTTGCTTATAACTGAAAACACAAAAACAATTGGCTTTTAAATTTAACTTGAATCACAAATTATTATCCCTGAAAAGATTTAAACATTGGAAATCGGACCTGTCTCCATCCCACTGTATCCCTAGAGGTAACACGCTCTGGTATGTAGCTTTCCAAAACTTTTTCTGTGGATTTACAAATCTCTTTGTCCGTGAAAATATGCATTATTACAATTATGTTGATTTTTCTTGGGTACCTTTCCACAACAATACAAAGAGATTTATCCTATTCGCTCTAACATTTCAAGTCCGTCTTCCTAAAGAAGCGAGTTCTCAAAGTCAAAAGACCTCCCTTGCTGCCCCCCCCCGCAAAACCTAAACATTGCTGGATGGTGCGATGTACCTACATGGGGAAATAAAGCCAAACTCGAGAACTATAGGAGCAAACGTACAGGTTCCCTACCAGAGAAGTGTGTGGCCTAGAGACCCAAAGGCTTCGTTCAAGTCATTGTAAATAAAATACCCACCCCCTCGCGCCATCGCAGGCAGTGACTCCCCATCCTTGCATCCACAAATCTAAGACCTCCCTCTTTTGGAGCGCTGATTGGACGGCCAGCCCGAGCGCTTTCCGTAAGCTGTCCGCCTACTGGCTCCAGATTTGGTCCATCCATTTAACCGCCCGACTGCCGCATCCCCCATTGGAGTCAAACCGCTGCCTCTTGGAGGAGCCCAACCTACCGCGCGCTTCGTGCTCATTGGCTCAGTGAGCCGCTGCTCAGGAAGAGAAAGCCCGCCTCCCACATGCCGATGGCCCAAGGACCGGTCAGTCGGCAGCTAAAGGAGGACCCAATTGGCCTAGTCACTCGCCAGTCAAACTCTTCGGCTGCAAAGCTCCACAGAAACTACGGGAATAAAACATCCCGCCCCTGTTCTTCCATTGGTTGCGTGGACCCACCGCTCCCCCTTCACTAGCCCCCACCCCGCGGTCCATTCATTTCACACAATAACGGGGCCAACTGGAGTCGGTTCAAGACCTCGTATGCGTAGGCAAGACTGTCCGCCACTTACCCGGGATCGAGACCGATCACTCACGCTAACGTCTCCCCTGTTCCTCGGTGGTGAGGCCGGACCACAGGCCGCCGCTGCCGCCGCGTTCTGCGTAACGCCAACCGCCCGCCAAAACGGATCCTTCCCTGCGCCTGCGCGACCAATCCTGGGACTGGACCCTTTCCCCGCCCATTACGCCTGCGCAAAAAGGGGCCCAACTCCCGCCACTACGCAGGCGCCTTAGGTTCGCCGCTGTCTCCTGCCCGCCATTTCACGTGTTCCAAGCGCCAGGCGGAACTTCTTAACGCGCCTGCGTAAACTCGCCATTTTACTACACATGCGCTCAGCAGGCAGTCGCTGCCAAAAAAAAAAATTGCTACATGCTAACTACTTTTCTGATACATAGTATCAATCATGGTTTGGCAGATGAGCTGAACGTAAAATTCGTAACGTAGAGAATTAAAAAGTTACCTAAATAGCCTAAGTGCATTCAAACATGAATGATTGGTTGACTAGCCTATCAGACTAGTTAATAATATTACTCGGGAACCCATAGACCCCCGTCGAGGGGTGGAGACTGCGTAGAACGCCCAAACGGATGACGTTACACAGCACTGCAGTACCAGAGGCCAATAGTAGGGGGCGAGCAATTTCAAATATCCAATCAGAGCTACTCAGGGGCGGAGTCTACCAATGCTGAAAGCGAGGAGGCGGGATAAAAGAGCGAGGCCGAAGGTAGGCTGGCAGATGCGTTCGGTAGATTACTCCTTTCTGCTCGTGGACGCCGCCGAGTAAGCATCGTTGACGTCTGCCCCCCACCCTCCACTGCCGTTATGTCTAAGTCAGAGGTGAGTAAGACGCTCTCTCCACCTAAATTTTCTTTTTCGCGCCTTCCTGAGTTCAGTAGGGTTCGGCCTGGTTTGGCTGCTTGCCCCAGCCGGTTCAGCAGTTCTTCGGTCTCTGCCAGGGCCTACCCCTCCCTAAGTTGAGGTCGCCATTTTGTCCTCTTCGCCATGAGGTTGCCGTCCTGCAACCCTTAGCTATCACGCAGGCTCGGTCCACCTTGCAAAACTCTTAAGTACATTCAATATGTTTTTTTACCTTGTCTCAGTGGGCGATTTTCTTAAAGAGCATTTACAGTCGATATTGGCGATGTACTCCTCCCTCCTAGTCCTTTTGTTGCGCGTGCGTCGAAGGGAGTGCGGGACGCATGCGCTCGGCGCCTCCCGGCCCACCCAGCACCCAACAAACCGCCTCCCCCAGTGCGGAGAAGCACGTGGCTTGCTGCGACCAGAAGGAACAATAAGTGTTTCGTACGTTGCTATCTAGTTTTAGTTTTGGTTCTTGTAGCTGGAAGGTGTTTTGCGTTATAGCCCCACTTACCGCTTTTTTTTCCCCTACTCATAGTCACCCAAAGAGCCCGAACAGCTGCGGAAGCTCTTCATCGGAGGTTTGAGCTTTGAAACAACCGATGAGAGTCTGAGGAGCCATTTTGAGCAGTGGGGAACGCTCACAGATTGTGTGGTAAGACTTGAAAGAGACAAAGGACCGTAGAACTCGTTGATTTCTTTGGCTTCGCTTGCTGTAGTTACCGTCTGAATGTTAATGGGATTATAGTTTCAAGTAAGGTGTGGCTTTAACTGATTAAAAAGCTCCCAATTGATTAGCTTTAGATGGTTAGTGGGAAATTGAAGGGCTTCAGACAAAGGGTTGGTATAAAGTCTCCTATTGTCTTACTTAAGGTGGAAAAGGCAATAGTTTCTGGGGGCTTACCACGTATTAAACATTAAAGGTAATGAGGGATCCAAACACCAAACGCTCCAGAGGCTTCGGGTTTGTCACATACGCCACTGTGGAGGAGGTGGATGCGGCCATGAATGCAAGGCCACACAAGGTGGATGGAAGAGTTGTGGAACCAAAGAGGGCGGTCTCAAGAGAAGTAAGTGATTTCCCCCCCCCTTCCTTTAGTCATTTGGAAGTGTGCCACTAGGGGGACTTAACATTTAGGGGTGTAACAAACTTGAAATTCTTAACTTGGGGATAGGTTTTGTTAATATAAGTTAACTTAATTTTTTTCGTGTTAGGATTCTCAAAGACCTGGTGCCCACTTAACTGTGAAAAAGATTTTTGTTGGTGGCATTAAAGAAGACACTGAAGAACATCATCTAAGAGATTATTTTGAACAGTATGGGAAAATTGAAGTGATTGAAATCATGACTGACCGAGGCAGTGGCAAAAAGAGAGGCTTTGCTTTTGTAACCTTTGATGACCATGACTCTGTAGACAAGATTGTCAGTAAGTATCAGGTGGCTGGCATTTGCTAAGGGTTTTGAAATCCATGCTGTATTCTAAATGCTGTGTTGGTGTTTTCTTTATCTCCAAATTTTTTCAGTTCAGAAATACCACACTGTGAATGGCCACAACTGTGAAGTAAGGAAAGCCCTATCTAAGCAAGAGATGGCTAGTGCTTCATCCAGCCAAAGAGGTCAGTTTGTTACTTACTTAAACCTTAAACATAATTTTGAGCAATTCCAGTTTGTACAGCCTAACACTTAAAACTCGTCTCTTCAGGTCGAAGTGGTTCTGGAAACTTTGGTGGTGGTCGTGGAGGTGGTTTTGGTGGGAATGACAACTTTGGTCGTGGAGGAAACTTCAGCGGTCGAGGTTTGTGTGGTTATAGTTTACTAATGAGAGTTTATGGTAAAATTATAATTACCCCCAGATGTCTTATTCGAAGTTACATTTTAATCCAGATGTAGTTCTGGCTTCTCACTAACCGGTAGTTAGTCTTGCATACGGAAGTAATTTACTGATTTAACGCTTCCTAAAATTTAGACTTAGAAGGGGGTGACTTGTAGGCGATCCACATACTTCAAACCTGGTTTTTGTTTGTTTGTTTTAATTCTGCTTTTCTCCAGGTGGCTTTGGTGGCAGCCGCGGTGGTGGTGGATATGGTGGCAGTGGGGATGGCTATAATGGATTTGGTAATGATGGTAAGTTTTGTTTTATTTAAGGAACCACAGATTAAAAGTTTTGGCAACCTTTAGAATAGGCTAATAGAGATTAAAACTCTAGTGCATGATAAGCTCAATTCTGACCTAATAGCATGTTGTGAGCAGGCCTTTAGCTGTCATGCTATCACAGAATTTGACTGTTGAATACTTTTGTCTTATTGAGAAGAATTGTATTCTTGTAGGTGGTTATGGAGGAGGCGGCCCTGGTTACTCTGGAGGAAGCAGAGGCTATGGAAGTGGTGGACAGGGTTATGGAAACCAGGGCAGTGGCTATGGCGGGAGTGACAGCTATAACAACGGAGGAGGCGGAGGCGGCTTTGGCGGTGGTAGTGGTAGGTATCCAGTGATCCAAGTACTGGTGCAATAGCTAGATTAGCCTTTTAGTATGGGGACTTGATGCTTTTGTGTGTTAACGCTGCATGGTACTTTTTTAATTAACGGGCTTGCAATGCTACCTCCTCCTAGCTTTAAGCTGGGGCCGCCTCACTCCCAAATAGATAGATGGATAAGTGGATAGTGGTGTCTTCAGATGGAATTAGATTAGATTCGAGCAGGATTTAGTGTCTTAACTCTTGGGGTCTTAGGCACTTAGTTGACGTATCCAGCATGTGTTTGCTGTGCCCCTAAATGAGTAAAGGTCTTCAAGGCAAGGGAATATATTATTTGTTATACCGTCGTGAGTTGGGTAAATATTCTTAAATTATTGGATTATTCAACTGAATGCCTTGCCCAGGAGGGATAAAATACAAAGATAAACATTGGAGCCACCAGTTTTGGGAGCAAGGCAGATCAAGCAACTTTTTTACTTTGAACACCAGAATTTATCATTTTCCCCGAGTAACAGATAAAGGTCCTCTTTTCCATTCTTAGGAAGCAATTTTGGAGGTGGTGGAAGCTACAATGATTTTGGCAGTTACAACAATCAGTCTTCAAATTTTGGACCCATGAAAGGAGGAAACTTTGGAGGCAGAAGTTCTGGCCCCTATGGTGGTGGAGGCCAATACTTTGCCAAACCCCGAAACCAAGGTATGGTGTATATGTGGTATGGGAGGGCTAAACTAGTACAGTTGAGGAAAATATTAGACATTTAGTCAGGGTAGGTGCAGGAAAACGGACAATTTAAAATCTTGAGGAAATTTTAAGTGAATGGTAACTTGTTCAGTTAGGAAAATCATGTGAGCCCAAACTTGTGAATTTGAACTTATATGATACAAATATGAAAGCCCCAAATATAAAAAGTATTACTGTTATTACTCATACTCCTAAAGCTTAAGGGAACAAATTTGTTCTTAGGTGGCTATGGTGGTTCCAGCAGCAGCAGTAGCTATGGCAGTGGCAGAAGGTTTTGATTACTGCCAGGTAAGTGAACAGCTTTTTTTGTTTTCACTTAATTTTCTTGTAATTGATAATGAACACAGTAACCCTAATGTAGCTGAGCAGTGAAACATAGTTAACATTATAATTACAGTAAAATTGTGGATATTAAGTTAATATTCAGATCAGCAAAATTTGTGGGAAACGACTTGCTATTGGATTGTAGCTTTGAGTCTTAATATGTTTAGATTAACAACTTTATTCCATATTGTTCAACAGGAAACAAAGCTTAGCAGGAGAGGAGAGCCAGAGAAGTGACAGGGAAGCTACAGGTTACAACAGATTTGTGAACTCAGCCAAGCACAGTGGTGGCAGGGCCTAGCTGCTACAAAGAAGACATGTTTTAGACAATACTCATGTGTATGGGCAAAAAAACTCGAGGACTGTATTTGTGACTAATTGTATAACAGGTTATTTTAGTTTCTGTTCTGTGGAAAGTGTAAAGCATTCCAACAAAGGGTTTTAATGTAGATTTTTTTTTTTTTTTTTGCACCCATGCTGTTGATTGCTAAATGTAATAGTCTGATCGTGACGCTGAATAAATGTGTCTTTTTTTTAAATGTGCTGTGTAAAGTTAGTCTACTCTGAAGCCATTTTGGTAAACCACCCCAACAGTGTGAAGTTAGTATTCCTTCAGGGTGATGCCAGGTTCCATTCAAAATTTATTTACAACCTGCTTTGGTGGAGAAGCTACTGTCTTCTGAAACCTTGGTGTAGTTGAACTGACAGTTACTGCGTTGTGACCTTGGAGTTCACCGTGAAAAAGGGTCACCCAAGCCAAGTCATGGAGTTTTTTGATTATTAATATATGATTGTTGGCACATCCTATGCAATATATCTAAATTGGATTATGGTACCAGATATAGATGGGAATGAAGCTTGTGTATCATCCATTATCATGTGTAATAAATAAACAATTTAATACCCTCTTGAATGGAATGACAACTGTATGGATTTGGGACTGGCAGAGCTTTGGACCTTCCCTACCCACTACCCCTGATAATGTTGAATGCTTCTATCACAATTCAAGTTCAAAACTCTGCCAGGGAATAGAGACCAGATGCTGGCTAATGCCACCCCATAAATCCACAAATTAGAAGTTTTGGGGAGACCTTTTTAAACTGACCAGTACCAGTAAGGAATTTACTCTTGACACAAAAACAGGTTTACATTAGAGGAAAACTGCAGTTTTTGTTCGGTTGGGTGGGTATATATAGGTTTATGGATTGACACACTAGTAATTATCTGTATGGAGATAAAAATTTGTTATGGTGAGGAGGCATTTTACTTTAATTCATGCTAACTGCAGTTTTCCTTTAAATACGGCACAAGATGACACAAACATTCTAAAATGTTGATTGTATAGAAAATGACTTCTAAACCTTTATAACAGTTTACTTAATATCCAATCATTGTTATTTGTACATAGCTTCCTTTGAGCCCTCCCTTTGGTACCCTCAATTTCAGTGCCATTGTACTTAGTAGAATAGAGATTTGTTTATCACTAGGACTGTGTATTCCATCCCATGGGTGTGTTACTTGGAAGTTTGGGGAGGGGGTTGGGTGGGGTTGGGTGGGAGGTGGAGGTGGGTGGGAAAGCGTGGGTAATAGTTCCATGGGCTTGATACTGGCTGAGTTTGCATATGGCAGGTGGAACCTTAACTATTGAGGGAGTTTGCAGATACCTCAGGATTCGTGACAATGCCTTTAAAGATCCAGGAGAGATGTTCAGCTACTAGGAACTGCTAGCAAGTATAGCGCGAATGGCTCCGAGGCCAGACACTCTACAGCTGAGAGTAGACACTTGTGGTATGTGGAGTACAGATAAGCCAGGGGCAGGCCACGGCACGCTCCATGAAAGCTAGGAGGGAGTGAAGTTTCAGTGACCATCGCAAGGAAGGAGGCAGACAAGAGTAAGGCACACCTGACTCTTAGGACTAGCAGTCAGAACCAGGAGAAAAGGTTTTATTGCTATGCTGGTAGGTAAGAACAGATTTTACTTACATCCATATAGCTCTCTAAAATCCAGCTTTCTCTTATATTTTCTTTAATATATTGAGCCAAAACTAGTCCAGTTAAGCTGAACTTGGTTTTTCTGGAAATGAATTGCTTAAGTTGACACCCTACTCTTGGCGGCTCCCAACTGAAGGAAGTCAGCACTTTAATTACTTCTACAGTGATACATTTTTACCCTTTAATTTCTATACTTCCTGTCTTTTGACCTATTAACTTAAAACAATGGCTCAAAGTAATATATTAGAATCTTCCCCAGAATGCCGGTGGGAGGGTGGGCGGACCATTAGTGGGGGGTGGGAGGGTTTAGCCTGAGATGGAACTTGTCTCTGAGAAAAGCTAGTTCTTAAAGGCTGTTTACTTTTCTAGGGAGGAGTGTGCTACCACAGGCTTAGCAACTCTTAAACAAAATTCCAGTTCAAGCTCATGGCTAAAAGGTAGGTTTTTATAAAGTAACTGCTTAGTATTCCTAAAGTAAAATGCCAGGCTGTGCCTCAGAACTAGAAAAAGTAAGATCTATTGTTCTGTTACCTGACAGACTGTAGCCAGCAAGAAGCTATTAAAGCAATTGGATTCTCAGTAAAGAGAATGGATGTAGTTGGAGAATCTTTCACCTGCTTATGTATATGCTTCTTTCTTTTTTGCAGGACCATCCTTACGAGGACCTTTATCTGAGCCACTGCACTCATTTTCACTGCCATGCAGTAGTCATTAGCTGCTGCGCAGCTTGAATTAATCATTCAGTTTTGTGAATGGACTTTTTAAAAATAAAATGCATTTGACTTGGTTTTGGTTCTTGTTTTCTATGTCTTCTTCATGACGTTTATGGTAAATAACTTGAGATCGTGCATGTTCTTTACTAGGTCGTTTGAGAACGGGAAATGGAGGAGTTAATGGTAAACCAGAAGAATTTTACCCTCGTTCCTTACCAGTGTTTCCATGTAGTCACTGTAAGCTGTTTAAAGAAAACTGCATTATAAATGTTTCAAGCATAGCCACGTGTTAATTCAGATGGAGGAAGTACTGGGTTTGTTGGAAGTGATTCTAATACTATGTATTACTATTTTTTAAAGTTTGTCCCATCAGCATCCATGGTTTAGTGAAATCAGAGAAACTGGTTTAATTTCACTGCAGGAGTAAATCTTGACCCAGAAGTGAGCTGTTCGCTACTGCTCCTCTTGAACGGGTCTTTTTTGTAGCTCTGGCAAGGGAAAATGGAGTTGTAGTGAGAAGGCTGGCAGATGCTGTTGAGTTTGAGTCTCTTCTGGAACTGTGCTTATCTGTTCAGTTCCTGAGGGGCATAGTGGATCTCATCTTGGGTGAATAAACATTTAATTGGTCTGCTATTTCAGGCTTCAAAAATACTGAGCCAAGGGTAAGAAGGTAAAGGAAGTCCATACAACAACGGTTTGGAGGGATAGAACAACTCAGACTACCAGTTTGCTAAAAAGTAAATTCCCTATTTAAATGAGGAAATAGCCTGTAGGAAGATTAATACCTTGTTCAAATTCTTGTGACCACCCTTCCATCTTTTGGCCTTAGGTACTGTTAAATATGTGTATCTGAGAGTCTTGCCTGCTGTGGTGTACTCCATGAGAAGTGTCTCCTGTTGACTATCCAGTGCCTAGAATGATACCTAAGCTTATTGGGTGCCCAGTAAATATTGGTTGAATGAATGTTTAAATTTGCCTCTGAATTAACCATCTTTGTGAGTTTGGTTAGAATGAAAAACTTCATTCTGATATCCCTTAAGCAAACTAGTTAAATTGAACAACTAATCTCATTACCACTTGATCCCACATGTTAAGGTTTTTGGAAAGTTGACAGGTTGGACTGTCTTCAGACCTATTAGGAAACTTTCATTTCCTAGAGACCACTTTTTTTCTGAATCTGTAGGCATGAAGATTCCAGTTTGATCACATCTGTCTGCTTTTTTGTCTCAACTAATGAATATCAGAACTTGGAAGTAAGGTTTCTCTATTGAAATGGAGCCAGTAAAATTGAATAGAAGTGTAAAGAAGCAAAATGTAATTTATATAATTCAGTGATTGGGAAGAGTGGGAACCACCGCAATTCCAAGCAAGGAGATGAAGGTGTGTGGAGGTTTGACTGGACTTTGATCCATGTGGCTAAGAATTCTGAAACTTAGTCGTGTTCGAAGGAAAAATATACTAATAAAAGGCCCTAGATCTTCAAGGATCTAGAGAGGGGGGCGGAGGCACCAAAACAAGAATTGGGTAACTTCTATCTAATGTAACCAGGGAGATGGAAGATCTCACTGAAACGCATACTGTGCTCCACTGTGGAGCAGACTTGGTACCCAGACCTGGGTGTGAAATCCCCTGAAACTTGGGTGTCCAATCAAATTCTCTCATTCCAATCAAGAGCAGCTCACTCAGTCTTCTGAGAGAGCTCTGGCATCACGGCCCAGGCTGAGGGAGTCCTGTAGAAGTAGGCATGAGGAGGGGAAAATGGCCTGTGGGCGTTCTAGGATTTCCAGTGCCCCAAAGTTTGTAAAAGGAGTGGCCTAACCCTCAGGGACCTCTCACAGAGGATCTAGCCGGCTCTGGCAACAATCCCAGCTCTATAAATAGGGGGCCACCCGAGAAGGTGTGGTTCCTCAAATCATCCATGGCCCCTGGCTGTGAGAAGGGGAGTGAAGGTGGTAGATATCACACTGCTCAGGCCCAAGCGTCATGTGTCCACATGTCCTCATACAGAGCCGTAGGGGAAAGAAGCAAGCTCAGCAGAGCTACCTCCCTGCCAGCAGCAGGCAGTGAGCTCTGAGGGCACCCCGCTTCATCACCCTCCCTCGAGAAGGAAGACACAGCGGAAAGCTGTTTCTGTAGAGTGCTTTATATACCAAAGCTCAGACAAGAGATTGGAGACCTGGGAAACTGATTCACGAAACTGATTCACGGAAGAGAGATTCAAGCCCTCCCCTCACGTCCTCGCCTCCGGGCAAGCCTCACTGAGCACACCTTGGACTTTCCAAATGCCAGGTTTCCCACTGTGGTCCCTCCTGGTCTACAGAACTCAGCTCCTTCTTGGCCTCACGGTTGGGGAGCACCTTTATCAGAAGAGAATGAAGGAAACCTCCATCACCAGCCCCAACCCTCCGGCCAGCTCAGTCTGTGGCCTCCATCTTGGTCCCCCGGGGCACCAGGAAGATGGCGCCATCAGCAGCCTGGTGCAATGCATACTCTTCAGGGGAGTAGCTGTTGCCTGCCTCATCCCGCAGGTGCTGGAAAATGTCACGATACAGCTCCGTCAGCTGTTGGCGCATGACCTCCAGGGTCCGGTCGGCCTCGCCTCGGGCCCGGAGGAGGCGCTCCCGCTCACTGCCCAGCCGCTCCAGTTCCCGCTCCAGCTGCACGATGGTCTCCAGCTTTCTCTTGCGACAGTTCTGGGCGGCCACCTTGTTCTTGCCCCGCCTTCGGATGTCCCGGACTAGTGCCAGCTGGCTCTCCGTCAGCGGGTACCGTGCCAACAGCTCGTTGAAGTCATCTACTGGCAAGTTGACGATCTTGTCCGTAGGGAAGGGGATCTTCATGGCCAGGGCTCGACGCTCATCCCGACTCCCCGCCTCCCCCCGTGCAGTGGGCTTGGCCCGCACGGGGCCCGAGGAGGGCTCTAAGGCTAAGGGGGTCTCGGCAGGTGGCAAGGCATAGTTGGGGTGGGCCAAGGAGTTGGGCATTAGTGAGTAGGGGTACTCCACTGGGTACATCTCTACGTACTCGCTGCGACGCCGACCAGCCTCCGTCCCCTCCAGCTCAAGAGATTCAGCGTCACTGTAGTTGAGGGATAATCCTGAGTCGGACTCTGGGTCTTCTTGGGGCTTGGATGGCCCCGCTGACAGCCCAATGTCCAGGAGGGCCAAGGGGTCTGGGAGGGGCTCACTGAGCAGGCCCGAGAGGGTCAGCGGCTTGGAGGCTGGTACGGTCATGTTGCCATAGGCGTATGGGGGGTCTGGGACGTGAGATGTGGGTGCTGGGAGCTCATAAGGTGGTGAAGAAAGGGGAAAGCCAGCCTCCAGGTGGATTGAACAGGGGCAGTAACTTGGAGGCGGCGGGGGCCCAGGGTATGGGGCTGGGGGCTCGAAGGATGTCTCACTTGGAGCGTTTAGGCCCTGCAAGAAAAGACACCAAAAGGTTTGGAGACAGGCTGAGAAAGAGAAGAAACCAGCTGTCTCTCAGAACCAAGCTGGGTCCAGCTGAAAGACCCAGTGAGATAATCACGAGGGAAGAGAACGGTGCTGAGTATCAATGAAAGCTGGCAAAGTTGTGATACTGTTCGTTCACGAGGAAAGCGGCTTAAACAAGAAGGGAAGTCACGCAACAATTATGGAATCCCCTCCTCTTCAGAAGTTCTTACTGTATTGAAATGGCTCATGTCCCTTTATTTCCTTCAGGAAGACAAGGAGTGTCTCCAGCTGCCACTATCTAGGGTCAAAGGGTCAAGTTCAGACCCTGGCCATGCCCTGGGTGCCCAGCAGAGGGAGCTGCTGTGTGGGAAGAGGGCTTAGGGCAGATCCTGAGGGCCCAGGCAAGGTGGCAGGGAAGAGAAGGGGGTGGGCACAGAGCCAGGTCTGGGGCTGAGAGTTACCTTGGGGAGCCGGCACAAGCTCTGCCCTCTCCCCTTCAGTCCCTCTGTCCCTGCCCAGGTGCAGAGAGGAGGAGAGAACGTGCTGGAAAAGGGCCCCCAACCCACATCGGGGAGCCACCCTGCTCCAGCCCAGCTGGGGACAAAGGCATTATTGTTAGGCCAACAGACACCCCTTTGTCCAACTAGCAGGAGGAGAGGACCCCGGCATAGTCTGACCCCCCTTCCCAAGGTCAGAACTACAGCTCTGCTACCTGAGGGAAAGGGGACCCACCCCCCCCACCCCCCCCACCCCCCCACCCCCCCCCACCCCCGCCCCGCCGGCTGCTGAGGGCAGTGGGAGGAAATGAGGGAAGAAGATGGGCAGGATTGGAGGAGGTCAGAACAGAAGAAGGTGAGGAAGGGAAGGCGGGGCAGAGAGACGTAAGCAGAGTGACTGCCAAGAGAGCTTACACCCCCAATCAGATCCTTCCTTCCCCACCACTCCTATCTCCTGCTCATCCACACTCCCTCCCCTTCAATGCTCTGGTCTTCCATCCAGATCGCCCTCTGACTCCAGCCCTTCCTTTCACAGTGCCTGGAACATTTCCATCTTGAGACCCTGGGCTCTGCTTGCTCCAGCCCCCGGCCTCAGTCCCAGCCAGACTCCCTGTTTCTCTGCTTTTCCCTCCCCCCACCCCTGCCCCCTAACCCCACTCACCTGCAGCTCAGTGATGGACATGATCTCTTGCCAAGTCAATTCCATCTCACCCAGCTCCAGAGTGGGCAACTGTGTCACCCTGTTCCTGCTCTGCTGGGGAGGACACGGGGGCATCCTACTGGGCCAGGGCCTGGTCCAAGGTCCCGAAAGCCCAAATGGTCCCAGCAATCTGTGTCAAAGGAGAAACAGGAGTTAGGGCCCCTCTTGCCACAGGTCAGCAATTTTGTCCTCCTCCATGGAGAGGCTCCCTCCAGCTTCACCTGAGGGAAGGAGACGCCTCATTCCCCGCCCTACCCACCCCCATTCATCGGGCAAACTCATCATCGGACAAACTCCTTAAGCTAGAAAGCCTTTTTCTGCTGTGTTGTCTCTATCTCACCTGCTATGGCTGTAGGCAGTTCGTTTGGGAGCACAGTAGGTTTTTATCTTCTTTTCAGACAAGATGCCTTCACTTTCCCCTACTTCTTACTCCTCAAAACTGTATCACTGGCCAGGACAAAAGTCACATCATCCAGTGTTTTTTATTTTTCCTGTTTCCTGCAGCAACATCAGGGATCACTCCTGCTCTCCTCCTCTGCCCTCACTTTTAGGATCTCAGTCTTTTCTTTCCAAGATGAGAGCGAGTGCTTGGGGATCCCCAAGGAGTGTGTTGTGGGAAGAGCCAAGCAGACAGCCCCTCCCCTTCTCTAAGATATGGCCCAGGCCTGGTGACTGATAGCAGCCCTGCCCTCTCCTCCTATCCTGGCCCTGGGCTCCCCTGCCTGGGCCAGATAAGAGGTTTATCAGCCAGCAGGCAGCAGAGGAGGAATGGTCTCTGGAGACACTGGACCTCTGCCCTGTGTCCCACAGGGTCATCTTGGCTATACCCCACTCCACACAACCAGCGGTCTTTTCTCTCCTGAGGTCATATAATAACCACGGCAAAGACTTATTTGGCATTTGTTGAGAACCGAGCTGGTGGTTTATAAGCACTCGTTTATGAGATTGCTTTCCACAAAGATCCTGTAAGTTCCATTCAGAAGTTGAGACTCAGGCTGATAAGTAGCAGAGTCAGGTCTGGTACCTAGAGTCGCCGACTCCACTAGCCTATCCCACCTTCCAGGCGCCTTCCCAATCCTGCTCCCATGTCTCCTCCATACGCCGAGACTCTATTGGCGGTCGATATCAATCAACTCTTTCTGTGGAATCTCAGACTCTTTTTTTTTTTTTTTTAAATTTATTTTTGGCTGCACTGGGTCTTCGTTGCTGCGCCCGGGCTTTCTTTAGTTGCGGCGAGCGGGGCCTACTCTTCGTTGGCGCTGCACGGGCTTCTCACTGCAGTGGCTTCTCTTGTTGCGGAGCACGGGCTCTAGGCGCACGGGCTTAGGTGCTCCGCAGCATGTGGGATCTTCCCTGATCAGGGCTACGAACCCACGTCCCCCGCATTGGCAGGTGGATTCTTAGCCACTGCGCCACCAGGGAAGTCCTGAATCTCAGTCTCTTTTCTCTTCTAAGGAATATTTCTTTAGAGGCTTGAACACACACTTCCCTCCAGCCCCCTTTCTTTGGATCTGGGCTCTAGCTGCAGCTCTGCCACAGGGCAACAGCATGATGTTGGGCAAGCCATCGCATTTCTCTGAGCCTCTGTTTCCTCATTTGTAAAACCAGGGAGTGAGACAAGTTGAACTTGGAGGTCCCTCTCTGCTTGGATAGCTCAACATTCTCGGTAACCCCTCACCCCACCTTCATCTTCTCCTCTCTGTCAACCTCTCTCCTCATCCCACCTCCCTATTCCCTGACACCCATCTCACCCTCATCTGTTCTCCCTGCCTTCGGCAAGAGACTTCAAGTAGATGTGACAGGGACCTCCTGATCTCTTAGGGCCAGACACCACACCCTACCTTTGCCATGTAAGTGAGGGCAGGCAGGCTGGGTGGGTGAGGGAGACTTATAGAAGGACAGAGCATAGGACTGGATGACCTTAGATCACCACAAGGTTGGCCTATCACAGCTATTTAATATGGGCTCCACTCTTTGACTCACCACAAAATTGGTGAGAACTTTAAATTGTCCTTTCGAAGGAGGATCTCCCCTAGCCCCTGCCCCCTAACCCTAACCCTAACCCTAACCCTTGTTATATTGCCATCCCCAGAGCTGGGAGTTGGTATAGGCACAGGCCCTTGGCAAGTGGGCAGAGGGTGGGGTGTTTATGTCTGTCCAGGATGCCATTTCAACACCGGAACCCCACCTTCCCCCACCCAGGTTCTGGCGGAAATTGCCCAAAGGCAAAGTGAATGAAGAAGGGGTTTAGGGGGCAGGGACGATGACTCTTGCCTCACAGTCCTTCACACACACACACACACACACACACACACACACACACACACATCCCATTTTGTCCCTCCTAGTTTCCCAGATCTGACTCTTAGGTGCAGTACAAAGATCCTGTCCTAGGAGGCAGGAGACCAGGTTCTCTAGCCTTCCAGATGCATGATCTGGGGCAAATCGCTTCTTATTCATACTCTCCTATTAAATGGGGACAGACTTGGAGAACCTCCTCGCAGTAGATTGCATCTGGCTCAGGCAGTCACAAACTTTACTGTGGCCTGCCTTCACCTGGGGTGCTTGTGAAAATACAGAATTCTGAAAGCCACCCTGGACCTATCGAATTGAATTCATAGGCACAGGTACCCAGCAATCAGCATTTTAACGAGTGGCCTCGTGTTTTTGATGCCAGAGGCCCACCCTACTTTGAAAACTACTAAACTGGTCCAACAATATGGACTTAAAAGAATGCAAGGGCAGAAGAGCACCTGGCAAGTAATCTCCAGACTTCTCCTAGCTTCACACCCTTGACCCAGGCGAGGCTGGGTTCTAGGCTGCCCTAGTCTCTGAGACTAGATATCAGCCCCTCCTCATAAAGACCAGGAATTGAATCTTCCCCTCACCCTGGGACAGGGAAATGAGAATCCAGAAGGGCTGCTGGGGGAGGTGGGAGGTTAGGAAAGAGGCAGTTAAGGAGAGCCTCAGGATCAAATCCAACCAGCTCTCTGGTGCAGTGGCAAGTTTGCACCAGGCCAAAAAGGCGTAGTCTGTTTTTCCCTAGACACTCAGAGATGGGTGGTGGTCTATACAACAGGCAAGGTCAGGAAGTCTACCTTCAACAGGTCTTAGGAGTCTCCCTTCCTGAAGACGGGCCAGGGGGCTGGCAGCCAGAGGTATGAGGGTATAGTCAGAATTGGATCAAATAGAACATCACAGAGGGTACAGAAGCTGGAGAGATACTGGGAAAGTGGAACATGCCTCCCTGTGTCCCTTTTCTTTTACAACAGACGGTTCCCACTTTCCAGTTTAGCCCACACTTTGAGGTCACACAGACATCTTGCTCCCCAACATTGCACATCAGGTAGGACGGACACCATCTCCAGAGACTATAACCCACGCTCTTTACTCTCATCCTGATGGGATTACCCGGAAAGATCTTATCACAATCCCTGAGTACACACAGAATGACGTGGAGCTTTATGTTTCAGGATACAGAATGAGGGCCATTTGGGGAGGGATGCTGGGGAAAGGAAGATATTTGGCCCCATCTGCAGCCCAGGGCTCTGTAACACCTTGACAAGGGGGAGAGACAGAGAAAGGGCTCGCCTCTGGGACGCTGTTGTTGTTGTTTGTCTGGGACCGTGTACTGGGGCTTACTAGACAACGCCTCCTCTCCAGGTGTCAATAGAGGCAGGGAAAGGATGGGGAGGGATCAGTAAAACTTGGGGTGTGTTATGGCAGATAAGCAGCCTATTTAGAAAGATTAGGAAGAATCCCCAAGGAGGGAGAGGCACACAGAAGTGAGAGAAAGAAATAGCCTGGAGGGAAAAGGGGCTGGGGAGAGAGGTGGGGAGGGAGAGTGAACGGGGTAGGGGGGGGCAGTTTTGATCACAGTAAGGTTCAGTCTCCTGGGGGCATACATGACTCAAACAGGCGCATGGAACAAGGGAGAGAGGGACAAGTTTCTGCCATCCTGTCACTTGGTCACTAGACCCCCCAACTCCAGTCCTTCGGGGGCCAGTGACTAGAGAATCTCAGCCCCAGCAGATGTGATACCTGACCTCTTCTCTTCCACTGTTTCCCAGCCCTCTACCTCCCAAGCCGCCAAGATTTCCAGTCAGGAGAAACTATGCTGGGGTGGGACGCCTTCCTCTCCCTTCCAGTTCCAGCTACTGCCCTAGGCCCAGAGAAGAGAACGGGCAAAGGGAGGCGAGAACTCAGCACCCTCTACCCCTAGCAGCCCATCCTGCTGCAACGACACCTCCCAGCAATCCAGGCATCCACTGCCTCGGATTCCTTAGCATTCCCCAAACCTCCCAGATGGCTGGACAGGGCAGTGGGATAGGACGGAGTAGGGGAAAGGATGGTACCATATACCTGAGAGTCTATTGGCTGCCCCAGGGCAGCCAGCCTGCTGAAGGGTTACTCAGTGTCACTCCCCAGCCCCTCAGGCGTGCCTCAGGGGACCACTGTCTCGTCCCCATCCATAGCCTTTCACCCCCAGAATCCCAGAGGGCTCAAAAAGCCATCTAGGTCTTCTCCCAGAGAAATTCCCAAAGATGTCAAATTCCTAAACCAGGGGCAGCCTGGAAAGGTCTGAGATCTCCGAGGAATGCACGGCAAGTTGCTTATTTTCTCCCGCTGCCTCCTTCACCTCCCCAGCTTGCCCCTGGGTCCCCCTGGAATCCTCCTCCCACCCTGCCCCTCAGGCACCTGTGGCAGGGTCCAAGCAGGGTGAGGAGAGAGATGTGGCTCCGGGTGCTGTCTCTGGGGAGGCTGGGCCTGGGCTGACACCTTCTGGGTGAGGATCCCTGCTACCTCTGAGAACCGGGGAGGGCCGAGCCCTGCCCCCAGGCCATCGCTGAGCGCCCAGTGTGTAGGCTCGGGCCCGAGTGAGGGGACCTCAGGGGCCGGCACACCAGCCTCCTCTCTGAAGCCCTCAGCCTGAGTTCTCCGTCCTTCCTCCAACCCTCCCCTTTCCCCGTGGCCCTCCTCTCCTCCTGCCCCTTCTGGCCAAGAGAGGAAACTTGAGCCCGGTGTGGTTTCTGCCCACACCCCACCCCCACCTTGCTCCCAGCCAGCGGGGGCACACATGGCTCCAAGCCTCTCCCAGCCCTCCTTTTGAGCCCAGGAGTCCAGCCAGCTCTGCGTTTCTCCCATGCATCTGATGGATTCCAACCTGATGATCCGTGGCAGAGTGACCTCTAGACTTTATACAAGTTGTAACCTCCTTCTCTTTGCCCCCTTGACTCTCTGAGGGGCAGGGAAACTGAGTCCTGGCAAGGTGGAGGGCAGCTGAAGAAAAGGACCAGATGTCTAGCATCCCAGCTGTTAGGCAGGTGGGCATTCAGGGCACTGCTTTAATTTCAGGAAAGCCTGGGCTCTGGGCAAGGGGTAGGGGAGCTTTTGGGGGGAGGAGGGGCCGGCTGCTTTGATGTGTCCTTTCACCTGTAGCCTTCTCCCCTCCCCCTGCAGCCTCAGATGTCCTAGGACAAAGGCCTCTTTCTTGGACAGGTTTGTTGTCAGTGTGTGAGGGGAGTTGGGGGTGGGGGAGGCTACCGGCAGGGACATTATTCACCTCCCTTAAAGGGGACCCTAGATGCCCTCTGTCCTTTCTTCCAGGCAAGGCACCCCAGCCACATGGCAGCCACATACACTGGACAGACCAGGACACGTGTGTAGGATATCAGGTCCATCCCCCAGCACCCAGGGCAGCTCTGGGGCAGGCCAGTAAGTACACCCCAGAAGTCACTCATTCATCCATTTGCCTCAAACTCACAACCCAAGTCCCAGGCCAAACGGATCTCTCTGCAGAGACTAGGAGAAAAGCCTTGCTTCCTCTTAGCTTTTAGTGGTTTTCAGCTCTAAGGAAAGTCCTTCCTATGTCTAGCTTCACTCCTTATAGCTGCAGCTTACACTTTTTTCCTATTTTTTCTTCTTATGATGTTCAAGTTAAATTGGAAACAGTTAAAGACAGGGGAGGCAGGCAGGTGCCACCCTAAGGCAGAGCTGGCATTCAGCCAGCATTCTCTTATAGGGTTGCGTTCACTATTAAAATAATGAAAATATTCTGTCCCTGTTGGTGAAGAATAGCTTCTGGGAGTCTTCCAAGTGTCCCCACCATTCCACCACTATGTCAGCCACCCCGATTCTCTCTCAGGACCACCCCCACAACCCAATGACCCAACCAAGCAACTCAAGAGGCAATGTGATACCCTCCTCTTTGCAGCCTCCTTGCAGCCTGTGTGTGGGGGTTTGATCAACACCCATGCCAAACCCATGGTTCAGTGTTTTGAATTCCATCCCCAGGAGATCATAATTCTACAGGCATGATCTGTGTAGGGCAGGAGGTGACCCCTGGCTTCATTGCATGTTACAAGTGGGTTCAGAATCTCTTGATGACCCAGGTATGAATCTGGGTCACATACATGAGCATTCAGATAGCTTTCTCATTTATATACTTATTTGGGCCCCTCAGAGGGGATGAGGGGTGGAGATAGTCACACTTGTGACTGATTCAGTAATGATATCGGGTTACAGCTAGTGGACAAACATTTACTGAATGAAAGCTACCAGTTCAGGACGTTATTTGTGGCATTGCAGATACAACTATGGATAACACAAGTTGTTCAATGAATGAATGGATATTTACTGAGTGTCTACTCGTTCATTCATTCATTCAACAAATATTCATTGTGTATCTACCATGTTTCCTACTCCAGGAACACAAAGATGAATAAGACATAGTCTGCGTCCTCATTAACAGTCTTGGCAGGGAATTCCAGTAATAAAGGTCTATATAAAGTGCTATGGAGCTGAACTGCTGCTGGTGAAATTCACAGCCGGCTTCACAGAGAAGATGACAATTGAGTTGGGCTGTGGAGAATGACTCAGGGTTCACCAGGAAAAGAAGGGGAGAAGGGTATTCCAAACAAAGGTGTGAAGACATAGAAGCATCAAACACAGAGGAGTATTTTGGGTTTCCTAGGATGGGGTGTGGGGTAGCAAGTAGTAAAAGGTAAGCCTGGGAACTTTGACTGGGGCTAGATAGTAAAGTCCTGAAAGTTAAACTAGGGAGGTTGTATTTCATCCCGTGCACGGGTCATAGATGTGTTTGAAGCAGTTTTCTTGTTTGCGGGGACAGGCATGGTCGTGCAGGCTGAGCTAAGTGAACAGACAGCCCTCATTTAGGCGATGGGCCAGAGTGTCTCTCCCACCTCACTCCACTCCCCTCCCATAGGAAGAGGCTGTTACTGCGGTTCCCGGGCTCTGTCCTGCCTCCAGAACGCTCTTTATAGCCCTCGGGGGTGCGGATGATTCCTTTAGCTCCCTCCTCTCAGATCCCTGAGGTCCAGAGTCAACCTCCTTCTATCTTAAATCTCTTTCGCTTGATGTAAGATGAGCAGGGGATTAGGAGCCTGAATGGGTTGGATAGTGTCTGCGGCTGGGCGAGCCAGGATACCTAAGATTTTCCTATCCCTAAGATGGGATACCTAAGATTCTCCTGCTTCAGCAAAGGTGGCAGAGACAGAACATGGAGAAAAACATGACCACGTATCTTCACTGTTATACCATTCTCCATCTGTGCTGCTCAGGCACCCCCAAAAGGCTGACTTGTCATCACCCCCCGTCAATCCACCCCACCCTCACCCCAGCGCGTGTGCACACATCACCACCACCACCATCAGGGCAAGCCACAAGCAGTGTTGCCAAACACCCCGCTGGGTTATGCAACCAGCTTCCCGAGTAGGGCGGGGTGGCTAGAGGTGGAACCTGGGGAGGGCCACAGGTCCCGGAGGGAGCTGGCTGCCTAGCCTGCTTGCCTGCTGGGCTGACCGCAGTGGCCCCAGGGGGCGGGGGCAGGGCTGCCCTTTTATCAGTGCCCTGCAGGGTTGCACCCGCCACCCCCTGGCTTCCTCTCTCAACAGACGGAAAGGGAGGCAGCCACAGGGTGCAAGGGAGGGCTGGGCGTTATCCTAGGCTGCAGAGCCCGGCGGTTACCCCGGATGGCTGGGGGAGGTGTTGGAGGGGGTCTGGGACCAGGGAATAGTGAGGCCCCTCTTACTAAAGTAAGAAAAGGGAGATAAAAACTGAGGCCCAGGTGGTGGAGACAGATCTCCTAAGCCATCCACTGGTTTTTCCTTGTGTTCTGGTTTGGGTGAGGATAGAATAAAAAAGTCTTTGAAGAGGTTCCTTTCCACAGATAAGAATTCTTAGAGGATTGACTCAGGAGTTGAGGACACTGAGCCCCACTCTCAGGCCAAGAGGGTCCAGAGAGTTGGGTAAGACTGAGGTTCCCAGACCTGGGCGACTATGAGTTATGCCCTGCTAGCAGAGCCCCGCACTGAATCCGAAACAGATGAAGGCTGATAAATGAGTCCAGAATAGTCCAGAAGAAAAAACCCCTGGAGCTTAATTCTAAATCTAGAGAGAGGAGCAGGTTGCATGGTGCAGAGGAGAATGAGGGAGGGTCAGATCTTGAACCTTAAAACCTGGACTTGAGTCCCTGCATTCACGGTCACGGGTTACGTGGCTTTGGGCAGCTCAACCTTTCTGAGCCTTGCTTCCTCACCGGGGAAATGGAGATAATGGAGTTTTGGGGAAGATAAAGGGAGTTTTGGGGAAGCTAAAAAGAGATGAATAAGAAAGTGAGTCTGTTATTATTAGGAGATAGAAGCTTAGAAACCTGGAGCCCAGAGTGCCTCAGGGGCTTGGGAATTGAGAACAGTCTATCTGGAAGCCAGACTCTGGTGGAGAGATACCTGGGCCAGAGCTGAAGCCGGTAGGCAGCCTGGTTCTGGGAGAGAACCAGGACCAAGATGCGGCAGTGTTTGGGGGGGAGGGGTGGTACACTTCCAGGAACTAGCTCTGGGACCATGGCTCTCCCACCCCAGCGCTACTGGGCGGGGCCAGTTGTAGCCACACCATGGGCATGGTGCCAGCCTTACAGGCTTCAGTCACCTTCCAGGAACCCCAAAACCCCCACCCCCACCCCACCCTGTTGCAATCCTCTACAGTGGGCGGAGCTGCCTAGGAAGTCCCACCCTCTGCTCCTTAGAGGATGGAAGGCTTGATGCCTGACTATTTCCTGCTTTAAACAGGCAGCCTGCTCATTCCAGCCTCCTGTCTTTGCTCTTCCGGCCCCCTTGCACCAGAACGCTCTCCTTGGCTCTTTTTACCAACCAGGGGGCAGTACAGAGTGGAAACGAGATCTGGGTTTGAGTCTCAGCTCACACTTAGCAGTGTGGACTTGGGCAAATTATATAGCTTCCTTGAGCCTCGGATTCCCTTTGGTAACTGGGGAGAACAGAGCTTCTTGTTAGGGATCAGATGAGACAATGTACACATCGTGCCTATACACAAAGGACATTAATGTTGGATCCCTTCCTCTGATCTACTCTCCAAGACCCAGCTCAGTTCAAGTTCTGTCTCCACAACATTTTCTCTGGCTACCTCAACACTTACACATATTTCTCTTGTCTAACTCCTTTTGCAATTATTATATGTACCAGAGAATTAATAACCTCATTTAAATATTTTCTTTTCTGGGACTTCCCTGGTGGCACAGTGGTTAAGAATCCGCCTGCCAACGCAGGGGACACGGGTTTGAGCCCTGGTCCGGGAAGATCCCACATGCCCCAGAGCAACTAAGCCCGTGCATCACAACTACTGAGCCTGTGCTCTAGAGCCCATGAGCCACAACTACTGAGCCCACGTGCCACAACTACTGAAGCCCGCGTGCCTAGAGCCCATGCTCCACAACAAGAGAAGACACCTCAATGAGAAGCCTGCACACCACAACGAAGAGTGGCCCCCACTCACCGCAACTAGAGAAAACCTGCACGCAGCAATGAAGACCCAATGCAGCCAAATAAATAAAATAAAAAATATGAATAAATTTATTAAAAAATTTGTTTCTGGGCTTCCCTGGTGGCGCAGTGGTTGAGAGTCCGCCTGCCAATGCAGGGGACACAGGTTCGTGCCCCGGTCTGGGAAGATCCCACATGCCGCGGAGCGGCTGGGCCCGTGAGCCATGGCCGCTGAGCCTGCGCGTCCGGAGCCTATGCTCCGCAACGGGAGAGGCCACAACAGTGAGAGGCCCGCGTATCGCAAAAAAAAAAAAAAAAATTTGTTTCTTTTCCAATTGAACCATATGATTTTGTGTTTTGTTGCATCGTCTTGTAATAGTGATGACATAAACAGTATTATACACAACTTATCATGAGCATCATAGTTTAATGGTGAAGAGCACAAGTTTTAGAATCAGAAATGCCTGCATTCAAATCTTGGCTCTGACAGTCACTTTGAGATCTCAAGCAAATTCTTTAATCTCTCTGAGCCTAATTTTACCCATCTGTAATTTAGGGATAGTAGCAATACTTACCTTACATGTTATTGTGAGAAGTTAACAACTGGGTATGTATGTTTAATTTAGTGATTCAGTGTCTGGGATATAGTAAGCACTATTAAATGGCACATATATGGTACATCTATTATTATCAAATAAATATATTAAATTAACTTATTGTTAACTAATGGGTAAATTTCTTGTGAGGGGTTGCATTTTATGTTTTGTCTTTTTTATATATACCTCAAGGTGTCTAGTTCTGAGTACAATATACGTCACTCACCCAACAAATATTTATAGAGTATTTAACAGATTGCTAAATTTGGAGGATACCAAGATGACTAAAGAGGGAGCTTTGGGGGCTTCCCTGGTGGCACAGTGGTTGAGAGTCCGCCTGCCGATGCAGGGGACACGGGTTCGTGCCCCGGTCCGGGAAGATCCCACATGCCGCGGAGCAGCTGGGCCTGTGAGCCGTGGCCGCTGAGCCTGCGCGTCGGGAGCCTGTGCTCCGCAAGGGTAAGAGGCCACAGCAGTGAGAGGCCCGCCTACCGCAAAAAAAAAAAAAAAAGAGTGAGTTTTGGGACTCCCTGCTGGTCCACTGGTTAAGAATCCGCCTTCCAATGCAAGGGACACGGGTTCGATCCCTGGTTGGGGAACTAAGATCCCACATGCCGGGGCGCGAGCAGCTAAGCCCGCGTGCCACAACTACAGAGCTTGCGCGCCTCAACGAGAGGGCCCACGCGGTTCAAAATACAGAGCCCGTGCACTCTGGAACCCGCTCCACACCTAGGGAGAAACCCGAGTGGACCGCTTGCTGTAAGGAAAAGACCCCGCATGCCTCAACAAAGATCCCGTATGCTGCAACTAAGACCCTACGCAGCCAAATAATAATAATAATAATAGGGAAAATAAATAAGTAAAATAAATGCCACACCAACCAAAATGAATAAAGTGCTAAATTGGTTCAAATAAATAATATTAAAAAAAAAGAGTGAGCCTTGCCTTTGGGCAGACTCATATATAAACATGTGATGTGATATGAGAATGAGTAAGTTACATTCCGGGAAACAGAGAAAAAGGAGCGACTAATTTTCTCAATGAAGGCCTCAGGGAGGAGGTAACCTTTCAACTAGTCTTGAAAAAAGAAGAATCTGAATTTTCTAGGGAGAAAAATGGGGGACAGAATTCTGGGAAGAAGAAACAATATGTGTAAATACATAGCTGTGAGGGGAAAGTCTATAAAGGTTTGATCAGTTACAGAGTCTGGAAGTCCAGGGGTATAAAAGGAGGTTTGGGTGGAGGGGAAGTTTCCCACACTTTCCTGGGACAGTAGGGTAGCTCATGGTGACCAGGCTCAGGGCCCACTCCCTGCCAGGAGCCTAGTTGCCTATCAAAGTTCTCAGATAGTCCTTTCCTTCCAAGGACCCTGGGGCAGGTTGGTCTGGCCCTCCCTGGGAAGACTCAGGGCTTTCCTGAGGTGCTTCCAGTCTCTTGGAGTGACCATCTGGGCCAAACCAACAAGAAGGGAGCATCCTGGGATTGTCTTCACTGTGTGAGCCCGGGTCCCTTTGATTCCCCAAGTCTCATGTATGGTGATGGAGAGCCAGGATGAGGGTTGTCTAATTTGCTCAGTGTCTCTGGGCCACTGCTCAAATTCTCTGGTGTTGAAAGTTCTTCCCCTGAAGGCTATCTCCACACCAGGGCCTCCCAATCTCCCTGGTTCTTGTCTGTGCTCTTTCTGGTTGCAGCTGAAACCACGTTCCTAGCCTGGTTGCTGCTATCTCTGGCCTTGTTTTCCCCAAAGAGATCATTTGCCAGAGAATGAGATACCCACGGGGAGGAAGGTCAAGGGCTCCTGGGCCACATCATCCCCCAAATATCAGCTTCCCTTTTCCAGAATGGAGAGAGAGAAAAAGAGAGATCCATCTGAGGATTGGTGGAGAGCCAGCCTCTCAGTCGTCCAGACAGGAAATGAAAAGCAGACTTCATTGCCTCTCTCTCTCTGGTGGGAGGAGAGATGGAAAGAAGGAAGAAGGGAAAACAAAGGGTTGGAAAAGAAGAGTGAGCTGGAGCAATTCAATCCAGATAAAATCCTCTGAAACTGAAAGTATGTATTCCCTTGTTGTCCAGTGTTTAGGATGCGGCACTTTCACTGCCAGGGTCTGGGTTTGAACTAAGATCCTGCAAGCTGTGAGGCATGGCCAAAAAAACCCATTCTCTGTTTACCATCTGCCTTTCCTTCTCATACCCTAACACCCCTCCTCCATCCTAATACCTTCCTGCCTCAAGGACCTCTAAACCATTTGTACTATTTTTAATTTTATTTTTAAAATAATCCATCCACTCCCCTTCATAGCCAGAACTACAAACTTGTAGACACTGTAAATTTCCTTGCCCCTCTCCGTCTCCACTGAACTTTCCTGGAAAGCAAAACAAAACCAAACAAAACATTTCTGGTTAAGTCCAACAATTCAGCTTCTCCACATCTATACCTGGGCAGCTAAATATTGATGGAGGAAATCTCAGAATCTTGCTGACTAGTATACTTCAAATTTATGCCCCCCAAACTCAACATTGCCAAATCATTCTATAGTTCCCTAGTAAATTCTTTTTTCTACTCTGCTCAATAACTATTTCACACTTTCTCTCTTCTAAAATCTCCAACACCCCCTCCACTTCCCTCTCAGCCGATGACCTTGCCCATATTTCATTGATAAAATGGATGCGATTAGATGAGACTGTCCTATCTTTCCAATACCAAATCTACCAGCTTACTTGCATCTACAGGCTTGACCTTCTACCTTATTAAGATGAAAGTAGTATCCCTGTTCCTAGTCATACCCTCTCAGGTCTGTGAAGAGCTGAGAAAATTAGATTCCTCTGAGTGCACAGCTAACATTCAATTCTGCACCACAGCAAAGTGATGTCGACTGCATGGATTCGGTCATGAGGAAGAATGATAAAATAATTCAGAGGTACGGCTGAATCACAAGGTGGCAGTCTTAAGAGTTCATCCAGGTAGAACTCCCCACCCATTCCCTCGGATGAAAACAGCAGCTATATAATCCCAGGAAGCTTCCTCTTTACGTCTTAAGTTCCATCATAGCTGTATGTTGGGGAGACACTTCCTACACCTCTGAGACAAAGCCAGACTGTTATTAGGTCAGAAAGATGCTACCTTCTTCTGTTTCCTTAAGACCTGTTTCACTGTCAGGGAGTGCCCCACTGAGCACCCAAGACTTGAGGGAGGTGTCCTCACCAGTCATCCTGTAGAGGGCATGTGCCCACATCTCCAGGCCATAAGCCGTAGCTGCCAACACTGCTGTCTGTGATTGCCGCTGTTCGTGCTGTTTCCCATTCTGCAGTGGCTGGAGTAGAAGCAATCTATGATTGCTTTAGCAAGAGGCAGAGCAAGCCCTGGGCTAGGAGTTAGAGTGCTCAGCTAATAGAAATGCATTCAACTCCTTTGGCTTTTTGTTGTTTTTTGTTTTTGGCTGCAGAAGGCTTGAGAGATCTTAGTTCCCCAACCAGGGATTGACCCCGGGCCATGGCAGTGAAAGCGCCGAGTCCTAACCACTGGACCACCAGGGAATTCGCTTATTTTTATTGAGTAGAGTTCCCTGTGCTATACAGCAGGTCCTTGTTGGTTATCTATCTTATATAGAGTAGTGTGTATATGCTAATCCCAAACTCCTAATTTATCCCTTCCCCCACTCCTTTCCGCTTTGGTAACCATAAGTTTGTTTTCTGTGTCTCTGGGTCCATTTCTGTTTTGTACATAAGTTCATTTGTATCTTTTTTTTTTTTTTAGATTCCACATATAAGCGATATCATATATTTGTCTTTCTTGGTCTGATTTACTTCACTTAGTATGATAATCTCTAGGTCCATCCATGTCGCTACAATGGCATTATTTCATCCTTTTTTATGGCTGAGTAATATTGCATTGTATTTATATACCACATCTTTTATTATTATTATTATTATTAGCTGTGTTGGTTCTTTGTTGCTGCACGCGGGCTTTCTCTAGTTGCAGTGAGCAGGGGCTACTCTGTTGCAGTGCGTGGGCTTCTCATTGCAGTGGCTTCTCTTGTTGCGGAGCACGGGCTCTAGGCGCGCGGGCTTCAGTAGTTGTGGCGCACGGGCTTAATTGCTCCGCGGCATGTGGGATCTTCCCGGATCAGGGAACAAAGCCGTGTCCCCTGCATTGGCAGGCGTAGTCTTATACACTGCGCCACCAGGGAAGCCCTATACCACATTTTTTTAACCATTTATCTGTCGATGGACATTTAGGTTGCTTCCATATCTTGGCTTTTACAAATAGTGCTTCAATGAACATTGGGGTGCATGTATCTTTTTTATTATTATTATATATTTATTAATTTTTGGCTGCGTTGGGTCTTAGTTGCAGCACTCGAGCTCTTCGTTGTGGTGCGTGGACTCCTCTCTAGTTGTGGCGCGTGGGCTCCAGAGCGTGTGGGTTCTGTAGTTGCTGTGCGCGGGCTTAGTTACCCTGTGGCATGTGGGATCTTAGTTCCTTGACCAGGGATTGAACCAGCGTCCTCTGCATTGCAAGACGGATTCTTAACCACTGGACCACCAGGGAAGCCCCTATCTTTTTAATTTATTTATTTACTTTTTGCGGTATGCAGGCCTCTCACTGTTGTGGCCTCTCCCGTTGCGGAGCACAGGCTCCGGACGCCCATGCTCAGCGGCCATGGCTCATGGGCCCAGCCGTTCCACGGCACGTGGGATCTTCCTGGACCGGGGCATGAACCCGCGTCCCCTGCATCGGCAGGCAGACTCTCAACCACTGCGCCACCAGGGAAGCCGCCCTATATTTTCGAATTATAGTTTTCTTTGGATATTTGCCCAGGAATAGGATTGCAGGATTATATGGTAACTCAGTTTTTAGTTTTTTAAGGAACCTCCATACTGTTCTCCGTAGTGGATGTACCAATTTACATTCCCACCAACAGTGTAGGAGGGTTCCCTTTTCTCCACACCCTCTCCAGCATTTATTATTTGTAGACTTTTTGATGATAGCCACTCTGACTGGTGTGAGGTGATACCTCATTATAGTTTTGATTTGCATTTCTCTAATAATTAGTGATTATTATGAGTTGAACATCTTTTCATGTGCCAAACAGAGAATCTTCTTTCCTAAACATCACTGGAGAAATATTGACAACTTTTTGTTGTTGTTGTTGTTGAGGAGGGGAATTCTTTTTTTTAATTTTTAATTTATTTAATTTATTTATTTTTGGCTGAATTGGGTCTTCATTGCTGCGCGCGGGCTTTCTCTAGTTGCAGCGAGTGGGAGCTACTCTTCGCTGCGGTGCGCGGGCTTCTCACTGCGGTGGCTTCTTTTGTTGTGGAGCACAGGCTCTAGGCGCACAGGCTTCAGTAGTTGTGACTCGCGGACTCAGTAGTTGTGGCGCACGGGCTTAGTTGCTCCGCGGCATGTGGGATCTTCCCAGACCAGGGATCGAACCCGTGTCCCCTGCACTGGCAGGCGGATTCTTAACCACTGCGCCACCAAGAAAGCCGAGGAGGGGAATTCTATGCAGACTATCTCCTTCTATGAAGACAAAGTATAATTCAAATGATTAGGTTTCAGCTTCAGTTAATCTTGTGAACTGCGTATGGCCCTAGGCAATTTGAGTCACTTTTCTGAGTCTCTGGTTCCATTCTAGAATGGAAAAACAGAACAACAAAAACTCCTCTCACTATCTCTCTCTGAGGACATGAAATATGGCTCCTTCCACACTTAGGTTTATGTTAGAGTGGCAAGAGATAGAAACATAGTTGTTTTTTGTTTTTGTTTTTTTCTTTAAGTGAATCCAAACCTCAGCGTGAACTCCCAGAAGCTGATTTTGGTCAATTAATTCATCTTGGGAGAGCCCACTTATGATGACTAAACTTAAAAGAGCATGATATATAAGCCATACAGTTCATTTACATAGTTCGACATAAAACTTACAGTAGCCTAGGCAATTCTATTGACTGATTGAAATAGTTGGCAATTTTGGAAGTCAAATATTATAATTAGAAGGTTGTTTAGTGAATAAGTGATTCAAATTAGCTGGATAATTTTAATGTCTAATAGAACTGCATCCCTCACCTTTGTAAATATATAAGATATTCACTTGGCCAAACGGAATGCTCTTCCCTAAACATCGCAGGAGACATAGTGACAAAAAAAAAATTTTTTTTTTTTGGTTGGAGAGGGAGAATTCTATGCAGATTATCTCTCCCATCTATGAAGACAAGGTACAATTCAATTGATTGGGTTTCAGCTCCAGCCAAGTTAATATAACTGATTCTGTTTGTGTTCACTTCAGCCATTTTATTATAATTGATCGGGTTAGAGTCTGATTGTGTTAGGGCTTCAGCCATTTTACTTTAAGTGATTAGGCTGCTAGAGCTTTAGATATGTTGATAGTATTATGCTTTCCTGGCCTTCCGTGGTGGTGCAGTGGTTAAGAATCCGCCTGCCAATGCAGGGAACACGGGTTCGAGCCCTGGTCCAGGAAGATCCCACATGCCGCGAGCAGCTGGGCCCATGTGCCACAATTACTGAGGCCCAGGCACCTAGAGCCCATGCTCCGCAACAAGAGAAGCCACCACAGTGAGAAGCTTGCGCACCACAACGAAGAGTAGCCCCTGCTCACTGCAGCTAGAGGAAGCCTGATGCAGGAACGAAGACCCAAAGCAGCCAAAAATAAATAAATTAAATAAATTAAAAAAAAAAAAAAAGGGCTTCCCTGGTGGCGCAGTGGTTGAGAGTCCGCCTGCCGATGCAGGGGACACGGCTTCGTGCCCCGGTCCGGGAGGATCCCACATGCCGCGGAGCGGCTGGGCCCGTGAGCCATGGCCGCTGAGCCTGCGCGTCTGGAGCCTGTGCTCCGCAAAGGGAGAGGCCGCAGCAGTGAGAGGACCGCGTACCCCCCCCAAAAAAACAAAAAAGTGAGGGCACTTCTCCACAATGTGAGTGGTAGCACTCCAAATTGTGCAACATAGTGGAATTGCCCCCAGCCTCCTTTTCAGTTTTCATTTTCTCCATGACACCCATCACTACCTAACCTTCTATAGAGTTTACTTATTTCTTTGGTTATTGTCTGCTTCTGCTACTCAACTAGAATGCAAATTTCACGATACTTGTTTGTTTTGTATCCCAGAATGAAAGGCTGGCCCACTGACCGCATTCAATAAATATTTGTTGAATGAATAGAAAGAAACATTTACTCATGATTAGAGTCTTACTTTTTTAATGAATAAAATGGAATCATACCACATAAATTCCTCTGCAACTTTTCTTTTTCTTTTTCTTTTTTTTTTTGACTCACTGCTAGGCATGTGGGATCCCCCAACCAGGGATTGAATCTGTGCCCCCTGTAGTGGAAGGGCAGGGTCTTAATCACTGGACCACCAGGGAAGTTCCCCTCTGCAACTTATTTTTGTCATTTAGAATGCCATTGCCATTTCTCCAGGTAAATGCAACAGCTCTAACATACATTTTTTATAAACTGCATATTATTCTACAGTCCGGGTGTACAATAATTTATTCAGCTATTCCCCTATTGATAGACAATAATTTTTTTTTTACCATTATAAACAATGTTGCAATATGTGTTCTTATGTATGTATCATTATGTGCTGGCTGTGTTTTTAATTCTCTAGGAGAGGATGTGTCCACGTTTAATTTTACAGGATATTGCCATAATACTTCCCAAGAGAGCATAACAGTTCCAACTCCCACAATCATCTGGTCCCACTACCGCAGCTACCTAAGTTTGCATTCAAGGTGTTTCACAATCTGGCTACCTTTCCAGTTTCCTCTCCAGCTTCTTTCCCATTTCTTTATTTGAATCCTCTGTCCCATGAAATCAATCCCTCAAAGATTTACACAACCATGAAGACATTATATTAAGTGAAATAAGCCGGACACACAAGGACAAATATTATATGATTTCACTTACGTAAGGTACTAGAATAGTCAAATTCGTAGAGACAGAAGTAGAATAGTGGTCACCAAAGTCTGGGGAAGGGGAGGGAGAATGAAGGGTCATTGCTTATGGGTTCAGAGCTTCAGTTTGTGATAATAAAAAGTTCTGGAGGGCTTCCCTGGTGGCGCAGTGGTTGAGAGTCCGCCTGCCGATGCAGGGGACACGGGTTCGTGCCCCGGTCCGGGAAGATCCCACATGCCGCGGAGCGGCTGGGTCCGTGAGCCATGGGCGCTGAGCCTGTGCGTCCGGAGCCTGTGCTCCGCAACGGGAGAGGCCACAAGAGTGAGAGGCCCGCGTACCACAAAAAAAAAAAAAAAAAAAAAAAAGTTCTGGAGATGGAGAGTGGTGATGGTTGTGTAACAATATGAATATACTTAATGCCACTGAACTTTACACTTAAAAATGGTTAAAATGGCAAATTTTATGTTATTAATAAAAAATAAATGAAAATATTTTAATTAATTTTACAATTTAAAAAGTGAAAAAAAATGTCTTACACATCCCAGCCTCTATCCCTTTGTTCATACCAAACCCTACCTATCATTCCATCAATGCGTGGATGAATCAAGTCCTAACTCAACACCTCCTTTTCTCCTGAACTTTGACATCTCCACCCCCAGATCCCCAGGGATCACTTCCTTCTCAATATCTGTGCCCCTTATCTGGCATTTAATCCTAAACTCCCCTTTGATTTGCTCATTCTTCTTTATATTTTGCATTTTCACAAATATTCATTCCATTCAGTAAACACTGTTTGAGTATTTACGAATTGAGGGCTAGGTGCTAAGGAAATAAAATGAATGGGACAAAGCACTGCCCCAGATGGCAAGTCTGATGACTTAGATTGATGTATTACAACATGACTATGACCAGAGCCATGGATGGCAGCAAGGAGGAAGTGTCCAACTCCACCTGGGGATATCATGGAAGGCTTCATGGGAGAGGATATTGATTGATTTTATCCTTTAAAAAAATAGCTTATTTTTCTCCTTTTGAAATAGCACCCACACATTTTTTTTTTTGCGGTACGCGGGCCTCTCACTGTTGTGGCCTCTCCCGTTGCGGGGCACAGGCTCCGGACGCACAGGCTCAGCAGCCATGGCTCACGGGCCCAGCCACTCCGCGGCATGTGCGATCTTCCCGGACCGGGGCACGAACCCGTGTCCCCTACATTGGCAGGCGGACGCTCAATCACTGCGCCACCAGGGAAGCCCTACCCACACATTTAAAAAATTTTATCTATTTATGTATTTATTTTTTGCTGCATTGGATCTTCATTGCTGCGCGCAGGCTTTCTCTAGTTGCGTCGAGCGGGGGCTGATCTTCATTGTGGTGCGAGGGCTTCCAGGGAATCCCCCAGCATCCACACATTTTAGGACACCTGTAAAACATGGAAACAGGCTCTCCTGGTGGCGCAGTGGTTAAGAATCTGCCTGCCAATGCAAGGGACATGGGTTCGAGTCCTGGTCCGGGAAGATCCCACATGCCACAGAGCAGCTAAGCCCGTGCACCACAACTACTGAGGCTGCGCTCTAGAGCCTGTGAGCCACAACTACTGAGCCCACACGCCACAACTACTGAAGCCCGTGAGCCTAGACCCAGTGCTCCGCAACAAGAGAAGCCACCAAAATGAGAAGCCCTTGCACCGCAACGAAGAGCAGCCCCCGCTTGCCGCAACTAGAGAAAGCCACTCACGGCAATGAAGAAATAAATAAATTAATTAATTAAAAAAAAAGAAAATATGGAAACATTGAAAAAAGTCCTAGCACTTCAAAACAGCCACTGGTTACATTTTGGTGTATTTACTTCCAGTCTTCTCCTCCACATATTTTTAATAAACTGCTTGTAACCATATATACATGATTTTATCCTATGTGGGTATATAGAGACAGTAGGGGGAGGGCAACATGCATTTTCCATTTGATTGGTTCTTAAAGGTTTTCCAGGTGAAGAGGAGAGGGAAGCAGGAACAGCAATGACCGTAGAGCTTTAACGCTAGGTAGGACCCGAAAAAACTGTCGTTTGGGGTTTCCCTGGTGGTGCAGTGGTTGAGAGTCCGTCTGCCGGTGCAGGGGACACGGGTTTGTGCCCCGGACTGGGAAGATCCCACATGCCGCGGAGCGGCTGGGCCCGTGAGCCATGGCTGCTGAGCACACGCGTCCGGAGCCTGTGCTCCGCAAGGGGAGAGGCCACAACAGTGAGAGGCCTGTGTACTGCAAAAAAATAACAAAAAAAAAAAAAAAAAAAAAAAAAACTCTGGTCTGAGCCTCTCCATTTTCCAAAAGTGGCAGCTGTAGTCCAGAGAGGGTACAAGGACTTTATTAAGGCAAAGTCACAACAAGAACTAATGTCTCTTATCCAGCCAGTTGTCTTCCCTCCACAGCACATTTACTCAAGAGGCTGGAGAGCTAAGAATCAGCCATCTTCTGGAACAATGTCTGACTGTTAAAATTTGTCAGTTACTCCACAAAGAAAGAGGAGCCAACCCCCTCCCCCAAACAAACCACATTACATATTTTTCCTCCTCGTGGTCCCTATAGAACATCTGGCACTGGTATAGGGTATTTAAGGTAGGACTGGGATACAGGGAGGCTGCATTACAGGTCAGAGGAGTGGATTGTGGGTTAGAGCATGGTTTTAGAACCAGACCTCCTATGCCCAAATGTATAGCTGTCAATTAATAGTTGTATGGCCTAAGTAAATTATTTAACTGCTCTGAGCTCCACTTTTCTCATTTGTAAAATGGGAGTAATAACCATCTACTTCATACGTTTTTAAAAAAATATATTAAATAATGTATTCAAAGATTTAGCATGTGCCTGGTACATAGTAAGTGGTCAATAAATGTTGGTATTATCATTAAACTGCCAAGCCAAGGACTATCTTGTGATTCCAGGCACAATGCTAAATGTTTGAATGACTCCACATGGGAATAGATAAAGGATATACCCTTGCTTGTTCCAGATTTGGGGCTTGTCACCTGGAACTTTACCAGAAAATCATATATCTTCCTTCATAGCGTATGTTAGCTCTGTAGTTTGTTTTGTATTGTTCTATACTTTTCTCTTAGGCACTCTGACTCTGCTCTGAAATTATTAGAAAGACTCCTGGGTTTGGATGCTCTTCTTGGAGAGTTCCTAAAGACATAATTTTTAGAGATGGAAGAAAAAAAAACCCACAAAAACCTTTGGGGGACAATATAACGCAATAGAAGGTGTCGCTGACCTAAGCGGGGGTCAGAGGCCAAAGAACTGAGGGGTGGGGGAAAGCTAAACTTCATCAAAATTCTTCCCTATTGTGAAATCTCTGCATTCAGTAAACTTCTCTTTTCTCATTTTGCAACGGTTTGTCCCTACTGGAAAACCGCAGGCCTTGTTCCCTATACCCTTCCTTATCCTGGACTCTTTATCCCTTTGTCCTTCCTACTCTCCCCTCTCTAGTCTCCAAGGCTCTAACATCCCGTTTCACGTCCGGCCAAAGAAAATCTGCTTTTAGAAACTCCCTGGGTCAAGCAAAGTCTAGGCCTCCACCTCAGGAAGATTGTTACTGTTAGCAATCAACCTCTAGAGGCCTTGGTTTATCTAAATAACACGCTGGGCATCTTGTGCCTTTACTCTATGGCTGTGCAGACTTTCTGCGAGTATGCTGAAGGGACCTGAGCGAGTCTGAAGGAAGAGCTAGCAGTGTTTCCCAAAGCAACCGTGGACATCAGGGACCTAATGGAGGCTCTGGAATGGGGATTAGGGTAGGATTCCGTCGAGAGCTGCCTGTGTTAAGGGCTAAAGAGACACAGCGCTCCCTAAAGGAAGTGCGAATTAAAGTTGCTAAATCCGGCCGACGATATCATGTGCCCTCAGCCCGGCCAATTGAAAATTAATAATCGCTTCCTCTGTTCCCCATGGAAACAACCCCGCCCCACTGACCCTCCCGCCCCATTTATTAGTGAGGTTTTGTTGTTTTATTGAGTGTTTAAACTGACAATCAAATATCTGCACCTTCTGGCTGGACACCTTGCTTCCGCTAAGTAAGCTAGTACACTGATTGGTTAATACAGTAATAGCTGACACCTGGGAGCCCAATAACCCTCATTGTGGGCGGGATCTAATGAGGATTTAGGGCCAATCAGCGGCGGCGTTGTCTCTGCGGCTCCACGTCGGCACCAGCTGCGGGGCAAGATGGAGGCGCTGATTTTGGTAGGAGCTGGAGGGGTGGCCGAGATGCTGCGAGTCCAGAGGGGCCGGGAGTCGGGGTTCAGCCTGAGTGGAAGGGGGGTAGAAGGGGAGTTCCGGGTAATCCTCGGGGTCCGAACGTTCTGCCGGTCCCTGGAATAAGCCTGTGGCCTAGTGCAGGAGCTAAAGCCTCGGTTTAGAGTAGGAAGCTCTGCCGGGGAGAGGGCCGAGTCAGTGGAAAGTTGAAGGGAGCACATGGAGTCCTTAGGACACATAGGATCATGAGCGTACTGGATTGGGGTCCTTCAGATTCCCTCTGATTATGATCATTGTGGATGATATCCTGATTTGAGTTCCCCCCAAACTCCAAACTCGCCTCAAATTGTCAGAGTAGGGTGCAGGTGTTTGTCATCACAGGCTCCTCCTGGCAGTTGTCACAGTGTGACTCTCCGTTGATAATTCCCTGTCATATTCCTTCAAAAAACACGATTTTCTTCTTCGGCTTCCTACTATGTAGATTTGGCATCATGAGGAATCAGTATTCCATCAGAGTTCTGGAATACCTGGTAGAGTCAGCATGGATTGTGGAATATTTTTCCTTATTCTCGACTCCTTATTCTGTTCTCCTTTCTCTCTTCATTTAAACTTTGGGAATTCTTATTGTAGGATCTGGGATGCCCACTATTCCTCTGGTTATATAAGAATTTTGGGGGCTAAAGGGCGCCTTTTCGCTCCCCTGTCCATGTGACCCTTTTCTCTTGTTCAAAAAAATAAAATACTATTACCCTTTCTTTAGAACTGAACCAGAGCGTTTCTCTCAAAACTGCGCCCCCCCCCCCCGCTTTTTCAATTTGGGGATTTTAACATATATATATGTGGGTGTAGGAGTTTTGCTCCCAGCTCCTTCCTTAATTGAGTTGAACTCTAGGCCTTTTTTTTTTTCCTTCAGCTCTTCACATGTACACACCCAGATCCTCATCAGGTAAAAGAGAATAACAGGTTTCAATTCCCCTCTTTCAAAATGGCAAAGATAGGGATAATTCCTTCCCATCATATGGGTTGGTTAAGTCTAGGTAGAAAGCTTTAAAATCTTATTAAAGACATTTTCTGTACCAAGCGGTTAACCAGTATTCTTTTTTTTTTTGCACATGAATATTTATAGTAGCTTTATCACAATAGCTAAGCAGTGGAAACAACTCAAATGTCCATCTCCTTCTGAATGGATAAACAAAGTGTGGCATATCCATACAATGGAATACAATTTGGCAATAAAAAGAAATAAAGCTCTGATACACGCTGCAACATGGATAACCTTGAAAACATGCTAAGTGAAAGAAGCCAGTTACAAAAGACCACACAGTATATGATTTCATTTATATCAAATGTCTAGAATAGGCAAATGTGTAGAGACAGAAAACAGATTAGTAATTGCCTAGCGCTAATGGGAGGAGAAGAGTGATGGGGAGTGATTGCTAGTGGGTATGGGGTTTCCTTGGGGTGATAAAAATGTTCTAAACTTAGATTATGGTGAGAGTTGCATAACTTTATGAATATACTAAATACAGTTGAATTGTACATTTTAATGAGTAAATGGTATGTGAATTATATCTTTTTTTAATTTTTGAATTTGATTTATTTTTTTATACAGCAGGTTCTTATTAGTTATCTATTTCATACATATTAGTGTATATATGTCAATCCCAGTCTCCCAATTCATCCCACCACCCCCCACACCCCCCTCCCCCGCCATTAACCAGTATTCTTTTTTTTTTTTTTTTTTTTTTTTTTTTTTTTGCTGTACGTGGGCCTCTCACTGTTGTGGCCTCTCCCATTGCGGAGCACAGGCTCCGGACAGGCAGGCTCAGCGGCCATGGCTCACAGGCCCAGCTGCTCCGTGGCATGTGGGATCTTCCTGGACCGGGGCATGAACCCATGTCCCCTGCATCAGCAGGCGGACTCTCAACCACTGCACCACCGGGGAAGCCCAACCAGTATTCTTAACCAGTTAACAGACTGGGATAAATTCTAGGGAATTAGTTTCTTTGGAAGTTTAAGAAATTTTTAGACTGCCCCCTAGATCTGTTTAGAAGGGAGCCTGCCTAGAGGTAAAGGAGTGAGGGCGATATTACTTGAGGAGCCCTTTTAAAAAGGGATTTGTGTGTAGTGCTGAACCGAGGGAGTTACATGTGAAAGTCTCTCTCACATTTTCTCTTACCTCAATTCTTGTCTCTGCTTCCTCAGCGAAGTCTGTTTCAACCTGCTTCTTCCTTATATCCATTTTAATCTATACCTAAGATGCTGCATTTACAGATCCTTGCTGACCTGGTCAGGTACCTCTGAAGTTTGCTCTAGAAACCTTACTGATTCTTTGTCATGAGGAACCTGTTCGATGGGGTAAGGGGAAACGAAGGTTTAGGGCAAAGGGCTTCCTCAAGGAAGCACAATCAAGACTAGGATTAGTTTTCGACTCCTAAGCCTCCCAGACCAAGTGTCTCTCTGATGTTATCTCATCATGGGCTTTCCACGTCTTCAATATGCCAAATTGTACTTTCAGCTATCAGTTATATAAAGCTTTTGTTGGGGACAAAGTACCAATAGGTATCATTTCTTGTGCTGGTCACCAGAGTTCTTAGGATATTAAATTAGTATTTTCCTTCCTCTGTGTCAGCCCTTCCCAACGTGTGTGTGTGTGTGTGTGTGTGTGTGCTGTTTACTATTTTCAGTATATTTTAGGCCCCCAATTAAGAATTTATGTACCTTTCTCACCATTCCAGCCCTTCTCAACTGGAGTTCCTGGGGAGAATTAAGCCCTAATGCCCTAAGGCATCATTGTATGTAATGGATCAGCTTCTCTGTTTACACAGTGACACTAGTTTTGTACTATCCTTGGGAGAAGTGACAAAATAGTATTTAAATAATTTTCAGTATTCAGTGGTTCAGATGAGGAACCGTGGTTGAGAATCAGGTGGTATTTCCTAAATTTTTATTTCTCTTCTCACTACTCTCACCTACTGGCCCACGAAATTTAGCTCCATCTGGTTCACAATCACCCTTCCTTACTGTTCCTTTTTTTTTTTTTTTTTTTTTTGCGGTACGTGGGCCTTTCACTGTTGTGGCCTCTCCCGTTGCGGAGCACAGGCTCCAGACGTGCAGGCTCAGCGGTCATGGCTCGCGGGCCCAGCCGTTCCGCGGCATGTGGGATCTTCCCGGACCGGGGCACGAACCCCTGTCCCCTGCATCGGCAGGCGGACTCTCAACCACTGCGCCACCAGGGAAGCCCCTTACTGTTCCTTTTTATCTCATCCGCTCTGTGTGCTCAGCGGCATCCCCTAATTCTTAGGTCTCCATCTTTGTTATGAAAAGTATAACGAATTCCCTGGATTTTACCTTAGCTCTCCGCTGAGCTAAAGAGTTTACTGTGCCTGGATAGTATTTAACAAAACACTCCTTAGAGAGGGCAGATACCTTCTAAAGTTCCTTTAGGCTTCCTCCTCTCACATTTCTGTTTCCTGGTTTGGCTGGCCCTCTGGGGAAACCTGATCAAAGCATGTTCTTGTCTCCTCACCTCTACAAGACACGTAGCCACAGGATGTTTAGAAGAAGGGAAGAGTAAGCTAGAGGGGGGCAAGAAGAGCCATCATTTGAAATTTGATCTGATTATGGGAATTTCTAAATGCCAATAGGTTCCCTTCATTTAGGTACTTTACAGTGGGTGGTGTTTCTTGCTTGAATTAGGTAATCCAGCCCTACCTTTCAAGCAGATTTGTCTGATCTTTCTCAGGTCTCTTTTCATCTCCTTCCATTCCCAGTGCTTGATAATAATGCCCCCAGCCCGCATCTTTGGACTCAGCTTTCCTGCTGTCTTCGTACTCTCTTAGTTGTGAATAGAGAGGGATCTCTGCAGGTCACATTCTCCATTAATAACCTATGGAATCTTAAAGATAATGACTTATCCCCTTCCTCCTTCCCCTCTTTACGCTTTTTTTCCTCAAAACTGAATTACTCTAGCAGTCTAGATCCTTACATCTTTCCTCATAGGTTTCACTTTTCCTAATCCTCTCTGGATTCACTTTCTGAGTGCTTTTCCAGTGCTTTCCGGACTAGACTTCTTAATTTTATTCTTACTCTCCCCTTAATAAATTTCTATCCTAAAACAATGACCAGATCCTGAATTCTAAGCCTCATTCAAAAATCAGGGCATCCAGAGTGCACAAGAGTATGTGTATGTATGGAGGAAGAAACTGCAGAATACATCAATGACTCTTAAAGGTTCGTATTGCTCTGTGGCCTTTGCTTCCTGAATCATCTTAATGGGGCTTTTGTTAAATTCTTTTGGCACTAACAGTAGAGGTACTTGGCCTAACTGCCCCCTCCCCCTGCTCTGGGCAAAGGTATCAATTACATTAAGCCCCCAAAGCACTCCCATCTCGTTCCTGGCAGTCCCCTGTGCCCCTCTCCCAGCTGCGTCCTTGCCGGTGCCTGGCCCGTCCATTTCGTTAGGAGAAGCAATCTCCTCGTTCCTGCACTGTGGAGATATATTTCTCAGCTAGGGCGCGAGCAGTGCCAGCACTGCCCCCGGTGAGGTCCCTGGCAACCATAAAAATTTTTATTGTGATTATGTTGGTGTCGGGGTGTCCATCTGGGTTATTGCACACCTAGTTTAATTGATTGAAGTTTAATTTATTGACACTTCAAATTAAATGATCAGAATAAACTGTGCTGTTACTCTGGCCGGCTTGTTTTAATGGTTGATTGCTGGAAGCAGACCTCGGCTTGAACTAAAACCCCTAAAGAGCAATTGACGCTGCTTCTAACTCTCCCCATGTTCTGCCCTCCAAGAAGACCTCGTTATAGATTTCCGACGTATTTATATATATTTTTTCCCTCTCCTTCACAGTGGTGGGAAAGAGTTGGTCCCCGGCAAGGTATAAATTATATCAGAGGTCTGGGGGAGCTGTCACACAGTCAAAAGAGGAGGAGGGGGCCTCCATGTGAAGAAAGCCAGACCCTTGAGAAGCCAGGTCTTCGCTGGGAGGCAGAGGATGAATGCAATTATCCAGATATTTGAGGGAGCCTAGCGGCAGATTTAGGGTCTTTTTCAGCTAGATACTTGCTACTGTTTTGTTTTTTTTTTTTTTGCGTTACGCGGGCCTCTCACTGCTGTGACCTCTCCCGTTGCGGAGCACGGGCTCCGGACGCGCAGGCTCAGCGGCCATGGCTCACGGGCCCAGCCGCTCCGCAGCATATGGGATCCTCCCGGACCGGGGCACGAACCCGTGTCCCCTGCATCGGCAGGCGGACTCTCAACCACTGCACCACCAGGGAAGCCCTACTGTTTTTTACTTTAGTCCATCACTGTGCCTTGGTTAGAGTCAGGATACTGACAAGAAAACTGGTTATGGAAAGGGGAGCTAGAGAAGCAAGTAAAGGTTGGAATGGGTAAAGAATTAGTGCCTACCTACCCACTTCTGCTAGAGTAATTAGGAAGATGGAAGGCAGAGCGCCCATGGGCATCTGATGAAGCTGGATGAGGAGGTTGGGTCCATGCACATTGTAAGAGATCCGTACTGGCAAGGGCCCTCTCACATTCTGCCTCAGCTGATTCTGCACAGAATAGGCTTTTCCTCAGATCAGATTATTAGAGGAGTTCTCCTGTCCTTAGATTCCCTGGCCTGTGTCACCTCTTCCGGTGTTTGACTACCCTCACCTCTTCAGGAAGTCTTTCCTGTTGTGTAACCTAAGTCTTACATGCTGCAGATGAAGCCTGCATCTCCTGTTTTGGCTTTTTAGTATTCCCACTATTAAGGCAGATATCCCCATCCACAGCCAGTTGGCCTGGACAGCTCTGTCTACCAATTTTCTCCAACTCCTTTTCTACTATTTGTGTAGTTTTTAGAGGGAGGCTGAAACTAGGGGAGAGGAGAGCAGTTCTGTCTCGGGGGTTGATTTGGGGGAGCAAGTAGACTGAAAGATGAACACAGAGGCTGTCAATTCAGTCTTTCAGAGACTACCTTTTTGTTTTCAGAAGCAGATGGAGGTTGGGGTGGGGAGTAAATTATGATACAGATCACGAGCAAGGACTCATCAGAAATAGATCTAGCCCCATTTGATTTTTCCCTTTGCTGCATGATATTTAAATGAGAGCTCTTGGATTATCGAACTGGGCGGGCAGGAAGTTCTAATGTTGCTCTCAGGCCTCAGGTGTGGAGTACTGTGATTTCCGCTTGTTCAGTTCATCTCTTCCCAGCAGTGCTCCTCGCTTTGTCCCCTCATTTTTGTAATTCTCTCATTTCCAGAATAGTTGAAGAATTAGGGACTGTGTGACCCCCTGGGCAAAAAATTCTCTAGCAGACAAGCTTTTGGAATTTTAAGAAAGGACCTGAGACTTTGCATTCCTGAAGAGCTTGGGGCCTGGTTATCTTTGTCCTGCCTATCCCACGGCCGCGAAATTTAATAGTGAAAGCTGGAGGGGTGTGGTGCTGACCTTAGCTCCCCCTGCTGGCTGTGTTAGTTTTCTCAATCATTTATTAATTTATGAAGGCCACACACATACTTCTTGAAGTCATTATTTGGTGCCTGGCAGAGGAGAGGGGGTGATTTACAAAAGTATCACTCATTTCCCCCTTTTCTCCTCCCCTCCCTGCACTGTGTTTTTGTCTTCAGAGAGAATCTCATTTAATTCTAAACCTAGGTCTATGAACTCCTTGAAATCATAAAAATTTGTGAATGTGTATTTTTTCTGGTAACAAGGTCCATAGATTTCGTCAGCTTATCAAAGGGGGTCTGCTGTAACTCAGAAAAGCTATTAACTTATCTAGCTCAGGCCTCTCATTTCACTGATGAGAAAGCTGAGTCCCAGAGAAAGGTGGAACTTGAGTTAATGGCTGATGCAGACTATAATACAGGATTTTAGGAATTTAGAGACATTTTTTCCTGTAGTGGCAGACTTCTGGTGACCGTGCTTTCATGGTTTGTATCTGTGTCAGATAGGAAGATTCTTTCTAGGTGGCTCTTCCTGCCAACAGTTCTTCCTTCCTAAGACTTGTGTTCAGTTTCCTCTTGACCAATATTTGGTCTCAGGTCAGATGGGTAATGTTCTGTGGTACCTGTGGCTCCTGTTCTTTCCTGAGCTGTGCTGCCTCAATCTAAGCAAACCCCTGGGTAGTATGTGAAAACTGTCCTCCTCTGGCGAAACCTTTGCCTAATTCTTCTTTTCTTTTCATCTGAAGTCCCCAGGCTTGTGGCTGGCAAATTGGAGCCCTCAATCGCAGAGGAGCTTTTCATTTTAAAGAAATTGGCACAGAATCAGGGAGCAAAATACCTGCTTAGCCATGTGGGGCTGGGAGTGGTATCTAGAAATTTCTCTTGGTTTTGGTTTTGTCTTGGTTTTACTTTATAAATCGGGTTGAGGGAAGAGCATCTTGTTTCTAGTTGATGGAGACCCATTGCCAAGCCAGGGTACTACTTTTTGGCATGGCCATAAAGATTTCTTTACAAGTGGGGAATGAACTTTCTAGGAATCTCAACCAGATTCTTACTTGTGTCCTTTCAGCTTTGTGGATAGCATCCTCTAACTCCACAAAGACTTTTTGGCTCCCTCCCTCCTCCTCCTCCATCCCCCACAAAGGATCAAATAAAATAATTAATCATAGGCCTCAAATATCCTGTCTACCTGCTCCAAACACTACCCTAGTCCTCTTCTGGTGGCGTATCATGATCTTACCCCAGAGTGTCCTCTTACTATATACATTGTGGATAGACTTAATTCAGTGCTTCTTCAGGGCCCATCTCTCCTAGATTGACTTACAAGACACACAAATAGAGAGCTTTTCTCCAGAGCTGCCTTTTTAATGTTTTTGCTAATGACTATAATCCTGAGGAAGCTGCAGGTCATCCGAAGGCCCACAGGGGGCAGCACGAGGAATGACTCTTCCCTTCTAGTCCTCTGTGTGCTGGGGTAGGGGATGCTGGGAGATGTTGATGTTTTTCACCAGGCTTCAGAAGCCCGTGATTGAGATAAAAGACTTGTTTGCAGCAGGCTCGTTGCTCATTCGGTGTTGTTTCAGCTCTCCTGAGGAGTCCAGTCTAGTTTTCTTGATAATAAAAATGGACATGAAAATCTATCCGAGCCACCCACCGTCCCAAACACCAGTCTGCCTGCACATCATTTCCAGGCACCATTAGCATTTGAGGTGAAGTTCTGTTATACACTCAGGCTGTGGCTCTCTGAAAGTCAGTGCATCACAGAACTTTGTCTCGAAAGCTTTCTAGCAGCTACCCATTTGGGAATGGGAGGGAAGAACAGACCTTTTAAATCCTTTGAACATGGTCCTGAGCTTGTGGTGTCTTTCTCAATAATCAGCATTTAATGTGTTACAAGGTTAAGCCTAGTCCATTGTCCAGGAAGCCCATTTCTCAAGAGCTGGGAGTTATTTATAAACTTGCCCTTTGTGAAAAACTTAAAATGAAATTACATTATCAGTAATGGCTTCTCGGCCCTTTAAACTGGCTGGTTATGATATGAGAGGAACTCCAGGCCCTCCCCACTCCTGAGAGGTAAAGGCCCCAGGCTGAAGTGGAACCAGCTGCAGTCAGGAGGTGGCAGGAGAAGTAAAGGAGAAGCTGCCAGTTCTGGCTGTAGCAGAGTGGAGAATTAAAGCAGCATTTAAGCTCTTGCCTAAGTTCTCAGCTTTATTTAGTGTGGTCATTTCTTTGGAAGTTTGAAATGACCAGCCTTTTCTCTAGTGCCATCTTACCCTTTTCATACTTACGGTCCCTTCTGGTCTTCTCCTTGCCTGCCTTTGCCTGTATTTTGTCCTTCCCAGGAAGATCCAGGTTTCTATTTTGGGGGTTTCCTTGATTGCGTCTTCTAGGAAGCCAGTGAAAAGAGCCAGGAGCAGGACCTAGGAATCTGTCTCTCTCTTTGCTGGCTGTTTTAGGCACTCTCTCACCCTGTTGGCCACAGAGGACTGTCTGACTGTCCTAGTTGGCTGGCGGCCATGAGGTTTTTTTTTTTTTTTTTAATTTTTTGGCTGTGTTGGGTCTTCATTGCTGCGCGCGGGCTTTCTCTAGTTGCAGTGAGCAGGGGCTACTCTTTGTTGCAGTACGCGTGCTTCTCATTGCGGTGGCTTCTTTTGTTGCAGAGCATGGGCTCTGGGCGCACGGGCTTCAGCAGTTGTGGCACACGGGCTCAGTAGTTGTGGCTCGCGGGCTCTGGAGCACAGGCTCAGTAGTTGTGGCGCACAGGCTTAGTTGCTCCGTGGCATGTGGGATCTTCCTGGACCAGGGCTCGAACCCATGTCCCCTGCATTGGCAGGTGGATTCTTAACCACTGCACCACCAGGGAAGTCCTGCCATAAGGGTTTTTCTTTGCTCTGGGATCCCATCCTTTCTAGAGATGCCAGACTTTGTGGCTGCAGGCACGAGTTACCTGCGCCAGATCAATGCCCGGCTTCAACCATTGGGAAGCTCTCTAAGGTTGCTGTGAATGCGGATAGCGAAACAGAGCCAAAGATTTCTAGGGAAAATGTTGTGGGAAAAATGATTTCTTCTAAATTTCCTTCCTTATGGACTGCTTTTCCTCTATTAAGAAAATTCATTCCCATGACTGTCTCCCTGTTGGTGAATCGAGGATCCAAGTTGCTATAGAACTGAGCCTGCTTTATGGGAAGATCTTTCTGTGGCGAATTAGGAGTTAGGAAAGCTGCTTTATTTGTGACTTTTCAGATGAGACTCTAGAGGACGTGCTTCTGCTAGACAGAGTCCCTTAGTTTGAGAGAGTGTTCCATAGAGGAATGCGTGTAGCATGGGCATCTTTAAGGAATGCCTGTCAGAGGATGACGACTTGGTAGTAATATCACCCAAAATGGCCACACCAAAAAACCTGCCTGTACGTGGATGTCTAATTATAAGAGAATCCCCTGCATGCTTACTGCATCAATAAATTTCTACTTTACTCTCAAACTTCATTTATTCTCATAATCATTCAATAAATATTGAGAGTTTAGTATATGTCAGGCATTGTTCTGGACGCTTGTAATAAATCAGTGAAAGAAACAAAAATTTCTGTCCTCAAGAATCCAAGTGGGGAAAGCTTACCTGCTTTATCACCCTGTTCTCAAAAGACTGGGTTCCCTTTACTCTCATTCTTAACTCCTTGAGCTAAGGTTGGTTCTTTGCATGGAACCATAAAGCTCCTGGAGCCTTATGGGTTAGTTTACCTTTGTAGAGGCTGCAGATCCTTGGCAGTGAATCTTTCCTGATCACCTTTGGGTCTTCGTTAAACATACGCTCGGAGAATATGTTTGGCCCTGTGAAGGCTGTGGGTTTCCTAAGTAGGGCCAGGAAACGGAGGTAGCAAAGCAACACTCTTGTCTCAAAGCACGGGAGAAGGATATCCACGGTAAGTAACGCTGATGAGAAAGTCAAGGGATGTGAGCCTGCAGACACCTTCCGTACACATCCCACGGGCTCCCTTCCCTCCCTCTTCTTCCTTTCCTGTTAGCTGGTTCCCTGGAAGTTGCCGGAGTGAAGGAGCTTTTGCAAAGTGATATGCTTTGAGTCTTAGTGTAACTGTTAAGGCTGAGACTCTGATTTCTTTTTCTTTTCTTTTTCTTTTTTTTTGTGGCTATGCCACACAGCATGCAGAGTCTTATTTCCCCGACCAAGGATCAAACCCGTGCCCCCTGCAGTGGAGGCACGGAGTCTTAACCACTGGACCGCCAGGGAAGCCCCTGATTTCTTTATGGAGCCAGTTTCCTCAAAGGTTGCTTTTTGGTTGTGAAAGAACACTCCACCCCTGCTTCCTTATCTCCAGGCTCCAGAGTGTTTCTTAGACGGAGCCTCTTCTTACTGCTTCTTAACTACCACAAATTCAGATTGCTTTTTGTCTTGGCAAGTTACGTGGTGGTCGTCAGGGTATAGTAGAGGAGTTGAGCTCCTAGGGGAAGTCTTGGAAGATGGATGTCTCGCTGGGCTGCATTCAGAACTGGTGTGTCTGTGTGTGAGTGTGTGCGTGCACGCGTGCTTGTTTCCTTCTGCTCAGTGTGTGGGTGGTTTAGGGAAGGCTTTCTTTATACCTCTGCATTGCTACTGCATCGGGACTGCAGGAACTTCCAAGTACACTAGGGCAGTCAACGCTATTTTCAAAAAGTCTCGTGCAGTGCCTATTAATTAATCTGGTTACATTCCACATTCCATACCCACCTGTGCCTGGGAGACCAGGGAGGGAGAGTAATTTGGAAAATAACTGTAGCATAATATTTGGAAATAACAAATATTAAGCCCTCTGTGAGTCTGGCTCATAGAAATTGTTTCTCTGGTGCTGCTTTGGGTCCTTTGTTGAAATGTCCCCTCCCTCAATTCAGTTCATTTACCACTTGGTCATTCTCAGCGGGAAATGTCTAACTCTAACCAGGTTGGGATAGGGGACCTACAGAGGCACCTCTGTATCCCCTTGCAGCCCCAGTGGGGCCAGGGGAAGGTATCTGGTTTGCTAATGGTGGCAAGAGCCTTCAGGACTGAAGGTATGTTCATATCTCTTCAGGAACCCTCCCTGTATACTGTCAAAGCCATCCTGATTCTGGACAATGACGGAGATCGACTTTTTGCCAAGGTGAGATTCCCTTTCAGATTAGTTTAGGAGCAAAGACAGACTTTTTCTGAGCTTTGGATCTTGGGACTGGCCCAATTAACTCATATTCACCCACACATAATTTTGAGAATTCTTCCATCTACCTCTGACTACTCCAGATAAAACCTAAACTGCTCCTGTCTCTTAGTTGCCCTGCTTCCCTACTTGCCATCCTTAGACTTTGTCATCAACATCAGAACAGGAAAAAACTTTGGAACCTTGGTTTCTGAACAAAGCAGTGTCTAGATGTGAGAAGCAGCCTGCCCATGCCCATCACTCCTGTCCCTTTCTCTTCTACCTCATCATCCTGCCTGGGTTTTTCCAGGGAATTCTCTTGCAGCTCCAGGGTTCCAGTCCTAGGTCTCCAGTCACCACCAAGCTTGTTACCTGCTGAGTTCCCCAGTGGGATGTTCCTAACTTTGGATCTATTGAAAGAGAGGAGAAAGGACACCCGTCTCCTCTCCCTCCATATTCTCCCCCTCCTGGAGAAATATTTTCTGTCCCTGGTGGATTAACTCCGGGCGAGCATAGCATAAATCAATCAGCAGGTAGAGATTAGTTCAGAATTCACCAGCTGTTCCTCCCTGTAATTGGATGTAACTATGCAGGACACCTTTTGAAACAGTTATCCAGTTACTAAATGCCAGGCCTGTTATAGGTCTTCAGCTGACTGCAGCGGATTAGCCCCTAAAGAGCAGAGCAAGTTAGCAGCCTGCATCTCCACCCCCTTGCCAGGGAGAGCTTGCGAGTGGGCTCCACAGTGTGTTAGCTTGCCTCCCACTTCTTTCAGTTTACTGGAAAGGAAGCTAAGATACAGGAGATCAGAGAGCACAGGCAGGGCTTGCCCTTCTTTAGAGGAGGCTTTTGCAGGCCTTCCCCATTCCTCAGCTCTGCACAGTGAGGGCCTGGTGCCTTTTGTGTTCTCTAGCAGTGTTCCCTGACCTGGGGTGGCACCTGGGAATGGCCTCGGGGTTGCTGCCCTAGAATGTAGATGGGGCAGAGCCTCATCACAGGGCTTCTAGGCCTCTTGCCCTTACAGTCTGAGAACCGTGAGGCGGGGTGGCTTGTAGCAGGGTCCTTAAAAACCTTGTTTTGTATCCGATTACTCACGGCCCATTCCCTGCCTCTGTAGTTCTCCCTTCTTCGTGTCAGTATTTCTCCCTCACCCCACGCCTTGAAGGAGAGAAATCCAAGATCCAGGGCAAAACAGTCGCTAGTCATTCTGGGCTCCCAGCTCTAATGACCCAACCCATCTCCTTTCCCTCTGACCAGTACTATGACGACACCTACCCCAGTGTCAAGGAGCAAAAGGCCTTTGAGAAGAACATTTTCAACAAGACCCACCGGACTGACAGTAGGTCGTCTTCCTTTCACTACTCCCTGCAGTGGGAGAGCCACAGCGGGAAGGGGGCGGCGGCGGGCGGCGGAGAAAGGGCGAAATGACTCTGCCTCTTCCTTCTCTTTCTTCCTCCTCCCCTCATGTAATAAACTCTTCAGAAATGTAATGGGGAGGTGAGCGTACCCCACGCGGGAATACCGTGCTAGAAGGTTGGCTGTTAGCTACCTGTCTAGTCCCCGGATTTATGAGCCTCACTTGACAAATTTAACTGCAGCTCTGCTTGTTGTACCGCGTCCATTAGGGCAGGGAAATGGAAGTCTGTAAAGGTGACCGCTCTGCATCTCCTCCTCCGAAGGATTGACTAGTATCCTGTCTCGTACACGAGGAGGGAAATAAGGCTACTGGTGGCTGGGGGGCAGGAGCAGTTAGAGGAGAAGATACTTAGACTCCCCCAAGTGTACCCTTGCCGCACTCTGCTACCACCCAAAAAGAAAAAGCAGGTCCGCTTCAGTCTTTGGGGGTCATTAAGACCTGCCTCACCTCAGCCCCACACAGCTGGGTACCAGGAGTTCATGGTAACGCCCTCTTTCCTACTTCTTTGTCTCAGGCCACCCACCGTTTCCACCTTTGTCCCCCCAACAGGTGAGATTGCCCTCTTGGAAGGCCTGACAGTGGTATACAAAAGCAGCATCGATCTCTATTTCTATGTGATCGGCAGCTCCTATGAAAATGAGGTGAGAATCCCCACCCCTCTTTGCTGTCTCTGCTCTCCCTTCCTGAACCTCCGGCAGGACCTCCTGACTGGTTCTGGGCCCTAGGACTGCCGCGTCCCTGTGTCCCTCTGGCGTCGACTGGCTAACGCAGTTGTCGGAGATCCCTGTCAGCCTCACAGACACGGCTGAGCACCGGAATCAACCTAGAGTGGAAGCTTTCCCAGATTCCTGTGTCCATGTAGGACACACCGTCTGTGTTTTGATCCATACTAACGTATAACGTCAGTGGCCTTCCCCGGATAGGGTTTTTGAGATGGATTTCTGAGGTGTGGTCAGGGCTCAGGGGATGCTTGCTCCTGCTGTGAAGGGTCCACACCTGACTGAGTTTGGGTCAGTTAGGCAACATTGTGGGTCACGTCAAAGCCATACGTTCTGAGTGGCTCTCTGAAGACTGTGGGTGTAGTCCTAACCTGCTTCCTAAACTCAGGAAAAGCTATTTACCTCAGGTCACAACTTCTAGGAGAGTAGATAGGTAAAAATAAGCCCCTGCATGATTGGAGGCAAAAGTCAAAGTTGGCGAGAACCAACTTCTCCTGAGTTCTTACTGCTGTCAGTGCTTCGTAGAATACATTACAGCACTTCTGTGAGTTTGGGGCATTAGTGCCCTTGTTTTATAGGTGAGGAAACTAAACCTTGAGGAACCATATGAAATTACTTACATCTGACCACTGTTGGACTACAAAAGTGGCAGTTTCATGTGGTTCAAACTGACAGCTTTCCCAGGGTCACACATCTAGAAATGGCTCGGCTGGGATTTAAGCCCAGATCTGCCTGACTCCAAAGTCCATTCTCTTTTGACAGCAGTCTGACCTCAGCTATTGCTTGGTTAATGATTTTTCTACCAAAGACATAGGGTAACACATATACAGTTGGTTAAGACATGAAGAAGACTGCGACAGGAAAGTTCTGTTTGAACAGTCTGGTCAGAGAGAGACCTAAAATTATGGGGTCATGAAGCAGAATTTACTTCTGTGGGAAGCCACGGGTCGTGTTCCTGTGTTGCTGTCACTTCCACCTTATGCTGTTGGTCCTTCGTGAAGGCCTGTGTCTTTTGATGCTTAATGAGTTCGAGGGCTTTGTTTTCAGGTAGCAGCTTTCAGGGCCTTAAACCTTATCCTCCTGCTTCTTCTGTCTCCAAACAGCTGATGCTCATGGCTGTTCTGAATTGCCTCTTCGACTCACTGAGCCAGATGCTGAGGTGAGCAGGCCGTTCTTGACATCTGTTTGCGACAGACAGTCACTGTTCTTCAGGTCCAGGGATTTGTGGGGGATGAGCAGAGGCTCTGGGGAGTTGATTTACCTTGAGAAGTCGGGCTTATTATTTCAGAGTAATTTGCACTGATGGGGAGGACTGGATGGGAGAGTGTATTACTCCTGTAGAATAGTTCTCCTGAGAAAAGGGACTGGGAGGGAGCAGAATCTTTGCCTCTGTGTCTACTCTCGCATCCCCCAGTGGCTCTGTCGGAGTTCCAAGCACGCTCAAGGTGCCTTCCCGGGCTTCATTCTTTACATTCGAGGTAGAGAAAGGGCAAGCATTGGGAAATGTCCCAGATGCAACACCAGCACCCTGGGAACGGAGGCAGCACTCACAGTTTTTCACGTCCGGCCCTTAGTTTTTCCTTCTAGAGAGCAGGAAGAATGTGCCTTTTACCGTCTCCTCCCCGTCCACCTCCCCTCCAGCCCTCTGTTCCCCATGCAGGTGGGCAATAGAAGAGAGACGAGATACTTTTCCTGAAAACATCCAGGGCTCCCAAGTGAACCCAGTACGGACAGCCATCCGGACAGAGCAGAACAGCAGGCACTCCCAGCCCCACAGAATCAGCAGGGTGAATGGCTCAGATTTCCTCAGGAAGGGGATGATTTATTTCTTAGCCAGGTGATAGAATAGACTTCATTTTGGTGATCTAGTGAAAGAGTCAAACTGACGGATGTGACTGGCCATATGCACCAACCACCAGATCTGAGGCTGGTGGATGCCGGGCCCTGGCAGTTCCCAGCCCCCTAGCTGGGCTTCTTTTCAAGGCCTGAGCAGAGCTGGGGGAGCTGGTGGTAGGAGCAGAGAGAAGCTTGGAAGGCTTATCAGAGCTTGAGTGCAAACAGTTTGCACTCAGCCCCTCCTCACCTCCCGCCACCTCCAGATTGAGTTTTAGCTCTGTGTGTTCCCTCTTTTCCACCCACTGATGTCAGTGTTCATGAGCAATGTCGTGAGCAGCGTCCTGGCAGGTAGGAAAGAAACAATAGCTCTGGAAATCAGCCCTTGAATAGTCAGAAGTTGACTGTATGTATATTTTGAATCTCTTTCCTGGCATCCCTGATCGTTACTCAGCAAATAAGAGTAGGAAGGGGGGATCTTCCCTGGTGGCGCAGTGGTTGAGAGTCCGCCTGCCGATGCAGGGGACACGGGTTCGTGCCCCGGTCCGGGAAGGTCCCACATGCCGCGGAGCGGCTGGGCCCGTGAGCCGTGGCCGCTGAGCCTGCGTGTCCGGAGCCTGTGCTCCGCAACGGGAGAGGCCACAACAGTGAGAGGCCCGCGTACTGCAAAAAAAAAAAGAGTAGAAAGGGAGTTAGAATGGGTTAGTCAGAAAGTGCTTATTTACTTCTTTGTGTGGTTCGTGGAGACACATGTTGGTCTAATTTAGGCTCCCCAGCTCAGACAATGTCCTAGGATCCCTTTCACACTCAGGCTGGGTTTTCTCTTCTCTCGGGGACTCAGGAAAAATGTAGAAAAGCGAGCTCTGCTGGAGAACATGGAGGGGCTCTTCTTGGCTGTGGATGAAATCGTAGACGGAGGGTGAGTGCTCTGACCTCCCTGGACCTCCCTGGATCTGGGATGAGGGGTGGGGCCCCTGCCCCTGTCCGAAGGCAAGGGGGCCGAGTGACCAGTTTCCCCACACTAAGTTGGTTCTTCAGGACAGAGTGAACAATGGTCTCTTCTTTGTCTTTTCAGGGTGATTCTGGAGAGCGATCCCCAGCAAGTGGTACACCGGGTGGCGTTAAGGGTAAGCAGGACTGTCTCCCCCCTACATCCCCCATCTACTCACCCTCCAGGGCCAGACCTGCTAAATGATCTAAGGGTTGGGGCTTGTAGAATACATACTTGTGGAATACTGTCTCCTTCCCTTTCAAATTCTCATTGTCTCAAAGAAGGGAAGCAGGAGGAATATATTTCTGCCCCTCGCCTGGTACCTAGCATCTCATACAGTCTGCACAGAGTGGACATTTAATACATACTTATTAAATCAAAGATGAAATAAAGGGAACTTTAATATTGATGGTTCTGAAACGATAAAGGAATTTGAGGTTGGCTTCTTCTTCCTGTGGGGATGAACCCCAATTATCTGAGGCAGAGGAATGTCTTCCTTGTCTTTTAAAGTCTTTTAGGACTGAGAACAGTACCTCTCCATCAGGAAGTACTTATTTGCCAGAACCTCTGTCCTCTTTGGTGCTAGTGATAGCAGAAAGAGGCCTCTGAGTTAACCAGAGAAAGTGGTTAACCAAGTCAGCTGGGTGCAGAGAGAGCCTGCCAGCAAATTGTAGGGGTGCAGAGATGCCTGAGCAAAGCCAGTCTCTCCATTCACAGAACGTCTCGGCTCTGACCTCCACAGAGTGAAGGCTGACAGTGCCGGGTAATGGGAAATCTTCTCCCTTAACTGCCGTGGGCTCCATTTGCATAGTTTAATCTTCTCCTCTAACATACGTCTCTATGTGGCAAGAGAGAAGGTTCCCCCCCCCCACCCCACCCCCGCCTTCACCAACTCCCTCCTTCCTCTTCTCAGGCTGCTGTTGCAGCAGTTTATTTCTTCAAATTAACATGCTGTCGTTACCCATCAGGCCTTGCGGGATCCATTAAACTACCCTGGGCTCCCCCTTATCCTCTCCCTAGCGATATTGATACTCGGGGAAGGTCTTCTCTGACTAGGGAATCTGGTCTCCCATCCCCAAGTTGAGGATCAGACAACCTGCTGATTACCTGGAATGGAAGAAATCTTTTAAGAAGTCCTCCTGCCTTAAAACAGAAGATGGATGAAATGACCCTTTTTTGCTCAACAGTCCCTCTGGCCAAGTAAAACTGTGGCTGTACTAACTAGTCCCTAGGAGGGACTGAGAAGGTTAGGGCATGTGCCCTTTGCTTCAGTTTAAAGGACCACCTCTGGGCTTCCCTGGTGGTGCAGTGGTTGAGAGTCTGCCTGCCGATGCAGGGGACACGTGTTTGTGCCCCGGTCCGGGAAGATCCCACATGCCGCGGAGCGGCTGGGCCCGTGAGCCATGGCCGCTGAGCCTGCGCGTCCGGAGCCTGTGCTCTGCAATGGGAGAGGCCACAACAGTGAGAGGCCTGCGTACCGCAAAAAATACGTAAATAAATAAAATGACATTAAAGGACCACCTCTTCCTTCTCCATTGTCCCACCTCAGTCAGGTCTTACTCCAGCTTTCTTCCACGCTGAATGCTTGTCTCTCTGTGCCGTAGGGAGAAGATGTCCCCCTTACGGAGCAGACCGTGTCTCAGGTATGACTTTCTTCCTTTGTCCTCTCCAGATGGACTGGGTCACTAAAGAGGCTAGCGTAGTATTCCACCCCAACCCACCAAGCCTGAATTCAGGAGACTAGAGACTGAAGACATATCTTCTCGGGCTCCCTCCTAGTCCAGAAAACTGGGGCTCATATAGCCCGCCGCTCCCTACCCCACTCCAACTCCTATCCATTTCCTGTGAGCAGTAGGCTGTCAGCCTTGCTCTGTGCCCTTCAAACCCTCCCTGCCTGATGCCTCATTCAGTGATTTATTCCCCAGCAGAGGCTTGCCTTAAGCAGACGATCTGTGTGCGTGCACACACACTCTCTGTCTTTCTCTTATTATTCAAATGAGGGCTAAGCTGGAAGTGCACATTCTAGAACATGCAGCTTTTGCAGATCGATCTTGCTACTTTGCAGAGAGATTGTCTACCTGATGCGGAGGGGGGCCAGGGAGGGATTCTGTTTTCTACCCACTTGGAATTCTTACCAAGAGGTCCATCTGGATGTGGTAAAACTCTCCCCCTACTACCCCGCTTCAGCATATGTCCGGTAACCCCCAGTTTTTTTTCTCTCCTCCCAGGTATACCTCTTCTCTCTTCATCCCCCCAGTGGACTTGAATTTTTTTGGAATTTCCCAAACTGATAGTCCTCTAGGGCCTTAGAGAGCTTCTTCCCATCCCTCTACCCTTGGGGATTTTCTATTTGCCAGTCTTCTAAGGACAGGGAAGGCAAGTGAGGGGAAGGAGAGCCCCGTCCCCCCACCCCCACCCCCCAGCAAGCCCCTCAATGCCACCCTTGTCCCTGCAGGTGCTGCAGTCAGCCAAAGAACAGATCAAGTGGTCACTCCTTCGGTGAAGACCCCACTGTTCCTGGCTCCTCACCCCCTCAAAAACTCCACATGTCTGCTGTGACTTCTCATCCAGCCCCCCAACTGATGCTCTCAGGGTCATCTCGGGGATAACAGGGATCCTTAAATCTCCATCCTGTCTGTGGTTGCCCCCTCGCAAACCCGTATACGCTTCCTGTTCCTTCTCACTCCTTTTTGCAGTCCTGGGAGTAAAGCTCTCAGCAGATTTGGACACAGGGCAGGGGGAGCACCCTCTTCCTTGCTCGACTGGATTATGCTCCCATGCTCTCCTATCCCCCATATTTTCTCCTCTGCTTCTGTGCCCTTTGCTGCAGCTACACTTCAGATCAAAGCAGGAGAAAGAATGTGCTGAGTGTTTTCCTCCCTTTGCCTTTACCCGGCCTTCATCCCAACAGTCCATATGTCCAGCAAGGGGAGGGAGAGAGAATTCTTTTCTATAGAAGGAGTGCGGGTGGGGAGAGGCAGATTAAGTCTCAGCCACAGCCCCGCTTGCTGGATTCGGTATTTTCTCCCATTCCTTCTTACTGCCCAGGCCCCCAGCCTTGGAAAAAAGATTGGGAACAGCTCGTAGTCAGGGGACAGAGTGGAAGGAGCAGTGATTAAATTTTATTGGACAGGGCTTATAAAATTCTGTATTTCAGACACAGCTGCATTTTTTACCCTGATCCTGGCTTATAGCTTCAAAACTGCTGTGGTCTGTGAGTGTTCGGTGTGGGAGTGTCTGTCTCTCAGTTTGATACCTTAACTTTCCACCTTCACTACCCCTGCGAGCTCTGCCTGGCTTGCCCTGTGTGTGCCCTGGAGCAAAGCCAGTCCGTGATCTAAAACGCCATTCCAGTCTTGGGAAGAAGAGTTTCTGCTCAGAACTGGGGACAGGGTGGAATTTATGACTTGGGCCTCTGGGCTCTCGCAGCCCCCTTCTCTCTCCCACGTGCACCTCACTCCTCTGCCTCAGCCTTACATCCGGGCAGCAGGTCTGGGCGCCTCCCTTCCCTAGGTCGCCGAGAGAGGTGCCTTTCTTCAGAAGACCTTTGGGATTTGGCTTTCCCCAGGAAGACGGAGGATGGGACACCCACTGTTGGGTCATCTCTCCCCTTGACCCAAAACTTCCCACAAAAATGTCTCAAGAAACCTTCCTGAGACTTAGCGTCCTGCCCGCACCCACTAAGTGCCCGTTCTCCAAGTGGGCGGGTAACTGGGCATCCTGGACCTGGAGGGGGCATTTTTGTGTAAGAGATGTGCGGAGTCAGCATAATAGCCACCTTCATATGCCGCTCTGTGCAGAGAGGAATAAAACATTTCTTTTTCCAAACTGCCTTTGTGTGATGTTTCCATTCCTCTTCCTCTCTTCTTGGCAGCTGCTCCGATTCCTCTAAACAGCTCCCCCCACGCCGGCTCCCCCTCTTGTAATATTCCTTCCCTCCCACCTCAGAGAATCCCCAGCATTCTGCCCCCCGCCCCCATCCCTAATTTACGGGGCTCTTTGCCTCCTTGGCATCTCCCCGGCCACTCGCCTGGAAATCGGCGCCAGGGGTGGGGTAGGGATGGTATTTTCTCAGTGGGAGTCCCAGGGAACTGAGTGCTACCCCACCACCCCCAAAGCCAGCTGCCTGCGCCGGCCTCAGCCATTAGTAACCTGGAGACGCGCACCTGCGTGGGGGCCGCCTGCAGCCCCGGCGCCCTCCCTGCACCTCCCTCTCCCGCTCCGAAATGGCGCTGAGCGGGTTATATATCGGAGCCAGTGGTGCTCCAGAAGGTCAGGACAGTGGTGTAAATAACCTCTCCTCGCCATTTCCCCGTCCTTCCAGAGCCTGCTCCCCTCCCCCTCCTCCACCTTTCTTCGCACAAATGAATGTGGCTGGGCTGGCGCGGAGCCTGGCCCTGCATCTTAATGGGGCGGTGAGCTCACAAGATGGATTTAGCTGGGGGTTTTATGGTTGCCGCGGCGACAGGAGAATGCTTTGGTTTTCTTTACCCCTTCCCCTGCAGGATTTGAAGCAGAGGGGGAGCGTGGGGAGCCCTTCTCTGCACTGCAATCTGAAGGGTCTCTGTCACCTCTACTGCTCGTGAGGTAGGCCTGTTAATTCTGGGGTTAGGCAAGAGGGACTGCATTAGGACCTTAGATAGGAAAGGATGAGGGAAGAAAGGCAACCAGAGGGGGAAGCCTCTCCAGCATCAAGGCATGAAACCTACAGTTGTCCAGTCTTGCCTGCCCTTTGAGAACCTAGCAATTCAGTTCAGCAACTGTGGGGCAACTGGGCCCAGGGTCACCCTCAGTAGGTAGAAGAAGAAAAATGCTTGGGTATAGCACCCTGCAGTGCTGCATTGAGAGTTAGGGTACAGAGGGCTGGATGAGGGCTAGGGATTTTTGTCTTTGCCCCCCTGAGGTGGGGGGAAAGCAGTGTTCAGTAATTAAGATCGCTGTCCTAACCTTCCTACTCATCACCCAGCATTGGCCCTGCTGGGGGTTGGGCCGTGTCAGTTTGAGAGGTGAGGGCTGCTGATCAGTGACGGGTGTGGAGAATGGTGTTCTATCCAGTTCTCACACTTGGAATTCTCTGAGCTTGTTTCCCCAGCCTGGCCTGGTTTGAACTTTTCCTGCCTTCTCCGTTTCCCACTAGGAATGGAACTCTAGTTCCCCGGCTTACCCAGTCCTCTGGCCAACAATTTCCTTTCAGGACTGTGAGCAAAGCCATTCCCAGCCCTGACTGAAGCAGAGACTGGGGAGTAGGGTCGGACTGTCTCCCTCCTTTGGTCTCTTTCTGTCTGGTTCTGGGCCTCTGTCTCTGTTTGTGAGCCTTTCCCTCTTCCCCAGGGGATCCTGGGAACCCCTCCTCCCCCATCCCCCTCCCTCCCCTTTGGCTGGGAAAGTGACTACAGCCTGAATAGTGCCAGACACCTGCCTGCCAGATGTGGCGATTTCCCATTCTTCTCTCCCTCCTCCCCAAACGTCTATCCTCTCCCCACCCCACTGAGCAGAGGGAGCCCCCTCAACAGAATGATTTAGTGCTGCAGCCCCTCTTCCTCAGTACCCCTCTCCAGTTCCTCTCCCTGGTGCCCATGCCCCCCCTTTTTTCCCGGTACAGCCTCCTCCCACCCCGGGGTGCTGGCTTGTGTAAGCCCCAGCTCCTGGACTGGAGAATGAATGGGTGGGGCAGAGGTGATTGGCCTCTGTTTCGCCCATGGGAGAGTACGTCAGCAGGGCTGAGGACAGTGGCAGCCAGAGCTCATGTCATTCCCACTGGTGGGGCAGGGAGCGGGTAGGCGAGGAGGAGGTGAGTGGAGAGGGAACTGGCTCTCCAGGACTGTCTGCAGAGGAGAAAGGTCTGTGAGACCTTCCCAGGTAGGTGAGAGAGCTCGAATTGTTTGGCTGCCTGGTGGACATCGCATCTGTGTTCCTCTGGCTGGGCCTCCAGATCTTGTCTCTGGATCTGTGTCTCAGTATGACTCAGTAGATGCCCCTCAGCTCCTACCCTTCAGACTGACCCAAAACACACACTTAAATGGAACCCTTAGTCCTTACCCATCTCTCTTTAGTGTTTGCCCTTCTGTGTCTTCTCTCTATCAACCTCTCTTCCCTCCCATTTTACCCTCCTCAATTTGTTGAACTTGTCTCGCAGTCACCTGGCCTCCCCCACCTCCATCCATCCCATGTCATAACACAGTATGATCCCAGACCTCCCATCAAAGCAGAGACTCTGATTCAGAGTCACTCATTTCTCCTTGCCATACCTCTTTGCAATCTGACTGTCCCCCCGGGCCAGACAGAGGGCTCTGGGGTGGCAGTGGGCTAGAGGATGGCTGGGCTGAAGAGCAGCAGAGGCTGGACAGGCCGATGGAGAGTCCAAGGAAGTAGGAGAGGTGGGAGGAGTGGGACAGGAAGATGGAAAGAGAAAAACTGACTGAGAGACGAGGAGGGCAGGGGCTGAGGGTTAGCAGAAAGCCAGCATAGCAAACTGGAAGAGTGAGCGAAACCCACACAAAGAGAGCAAGGCTGGAAGCAGAGAGAAAGAATGGAGGTGGAGACAGGAAAGTCAAAGCAAGAGAAGGCAGTTGGAGAGGGGCCGGGCAAGGGGCAGGCTAGCCCTCCTGGGCCCCCTCGTGCTGCTGGGCCAGAAATCTTGCGTGTATGCACATGTGTGTGTCAGTCTGTCCGTCTATACACGTGCATGCAGGGCACAGGCGTGGAGGGGTGTCTGGTGGGGATAGAGATGATCCCCACAATATTCTCATTCTCCCATTTCTTTCAGCAGCCTCCTTCCTTGAGGCACCCCATACCAACCCTCCCCCACCCCAGTATTCCTGATGCTCCAGGGGCCATCCCCAAGGTATTTCCAAGATTCCAAGGAATCCTGGCTTTTTCACTTGGAATGCAGGCCTGCTGGAATGTGCAGTCAGGATCTGCAGCATCAAGAGGCCCCATCCCCTCACTGCCCACCCCCATGCCTGCTCACCAGCTGCTCTTGTCCGTCTTCTCCTCCCACTCTCCTTGTATCTCTCCCCTCTCCACACTGACCCCTCCCCCAGCCTCTGACCCCCAGCCGCCTGGGGCCTGGGTTGGAGGGAAGACAAAGACAGGATTTATCACCAGGATTGAGAAGCATCCACGAGACTAGGGCTTGAGGGCAATGGCTGACCTCCCTGGTTGGGAGGGAGTGCTTGGCCAGATGCTGGGAGGCAGGAAGCCTGGGTTCCAATGGCTCCTGCTCACAAACCTCACCCCCCGCCCCTTCCCACTATACCCTTGCTCTCTCCTTTGTCCCTGAAGACTGAGGAAACAGAGACGATGGCCTCGACGTGGCTTTAGGCCTCTGAAGGAAAACCTGGGCGGAGGGAAGAGATGAGATTAGTGTTTTAGGGTCGTTCTCTTATGGATACTGGGGAGGATTTGGAAACCAGGTAGAATCAGGTGCCAGTTATTTCCAGGACTAGAAAGGAGTTCAGGTTTAGCCCTGCAACAGGCGAAACGAGATGAACTTCCCCTAATCTAGAAGGACTTCTCCAGAACAGGCCCTGATTGCCAATAAAGAGGGAGATAAAGGTGATTATGGGTCCTGAAAGATGGAAGATACCGTCTCACCTGGAAGCGGAGAAAGAAATGGAATTCCCCAAGGGTTACTAGCTCCAGGCCCCGTGAGAAGGCCTTCCTCGGGCTTCCCTGGTGGCGAAGTGGTTAAGAATCCGCCTGCCAACCCGGGAGACCCGGGTTCGAGCCCGGGTCCAGGAAGATCCCACATGCTGCGAAGCAACTAAGCCCGTGCACCACAACTAGTGAGCCTGCGCTCTAGAGCCCACAAGCCACAGCTACGGAGCCCAAGTGCCACAAATACTGAAGCCTGCGTGCCTAGAGCCCGTGCTCTGCAACAAGAGAAGCCACGACAATGAGAAGCCTGCGCACAGCGACGAAAAGTAGCCCCCGCTCATCACAACTAGAGAAAGCCTGCGCACAGCAACAAAGACCTAACAGAGCCATAAATAAATAAATACATTTATTTATTTATTTATTTATTTATAAAGGGCGGTGGCGCAGTGGTTGAGAGTCTGCCTGCCGATGCAGGGGACACGGGTTCGTGCCCCGGTCCGGGAAGATCCCACACGCCGCAGAGCGGCTGGGCCCGTGATCCATGGCCGCTGAGCATGCGTGTCCGGAGCCTGTGCTCCGCAACGGGAGAGGCCACAACAGTGAGAGGCCCGCGTACCGCAAAAAACAAAACAAAAAAACCTTCAGATTGGATTTTTAAAAAAAAAAGTAGGTCTTCCTCCCTGAGACCTCCAACTGCCTCCTGAGAAGATGAGAAGCAGCTGGACCCTGCCTTTACAGTAAATAGATTATTGGCCCGAAATTGTCTCTACTCAGCAGGCAGGGTGTGTGCTCAAGGAGAGGGAACGGTATGATCCAGGAATTTCCGAGAAACCAGACCATATATCTTTCAGTGGACAGCTCCTGCAGTTTCCCGAGCCACCCCTGGAGGCCCACTAGCCCCTCCAGAATCTCAGTGTGTCAGGGGCCTCTGCAAACCCAACTCTGAAGCTGCACCCCTTCCTGCTCCTGGCACCCAACATCCTGCTTGCCGCCTTCCCCCTACTGTCCCAGGAGAAGGCTGCTCAAGTTATCTCCAAGTGAAAAGAGGATGGAGGGAAGAGAAACTGAGGCAAGTGGGAGCTTCCTGTCTATCAGCTTCTCACCACAATCCCACCAACCCATTCCCATCCAGGGGCTGATGAGGGAGACCTTCTCATGGTTCCTTTTTAGGCTCTTCTGCAAGCTGAAACCATTCCCTCAATTCTTGATGGAAAGCCAAAAATTGGAAATTTCAGTGGGAAGCATTCACGGGTTGGGAGGAGAGACTGGGAGAGGACAAAAGAACTGGGGGTGGGGTGGGGGTTTGCACAGGGTAAGGAAAAAAACAGGAAAAGGGAGAAGTGAGCATCTCGTTTTTCCTCGCTCCCTCTTCCCCCAATTGAGAAGGCAGATTTACAGCACTGGTTTGGGGAGGGGGTGAGCATGAGGAAGACAGATCTGCAGTTCTGCCCTCTGCGTGTCTGGGTACTTAGCTTTAACTCCCCCATTAGCATCAATCCCCATCTTGCTGCCCATCCGTCTTCTGACATCAGCTCCTTCCCCTCTCTGTAGCCCAGGCTCTCTGACCCTAAGTGGCTCTTAAAGCGCCAGTCTAGACCTTTCTCTCCCTCCCTTCTCCCACTCCAGGAAGCACAGTCCGGCGTGTGTGCTGTGGCCATCGTTGCTGAGGCCACAGTGGATGGGAGGCACAGTGTGCGTGTGGACGGAGGGGGCAGCTCTTCCCCACCTCCCTCTGTTCTCTTTAGGTCCCCCTATATCATGGACCCCCTCTTTGTTCACTACCTCCCCAAGCCAGAGCAAGCCCTCTGGTTGGGCTGGGAGTCACAGACACGGCTCCTGGAGCTGAAGGCTGGAGAAGTCATGTGGACTCACAGGACAGATCCTCTCTCCCTCCCTCATTTCCTGGAGGCCCAGGGGTATCCTGAACTACTGGCTGTTTTTAATTCCCAGCCAGCAGTGGGGGTGGACAGGTTGGGGGCTTAGACTCCTAGGAGATGCCCTGAGCCCTGCATTCCCAGCCTCCTTTCCCAGGGACCCAGGCTGTGGTCTGTGGGGCGGTGGAGGATTTCAAATCTTCCTCTCCCCGTGAGCAAGGTGACAAGCCAGAGAAACCTGCCTCTGAATTTCCTGGCTCCTCTCCCTTATTCCTCAGCAACTGAGTTTAGGGGGGCAGAGGGGAAACTGGCTTCTCCCCATTTCTCTCCATGTTCTGCAGAAATGCTGTAACTGCACTCAAGGAGGGGTGATAAGAATGCCAGGATGATTGGAAAGTTCCTCCCCCATCTGCCTTCAATCCTTTCTGCTGCAAAGCTCTGCAGTCCTCTGAGGGGCTCTCCAGGATAGTCAAAGGCCCTTTCTGATATCTGAAAGCCATTTGCCACCTCACTCAGTGCTCCTTTCTCTGGCTCAGAATGAGAGGGAACTGGTGGGTGGGGGCCTTGGGAAAGCGTCCGTGCTAAAAATAGGAGCCCAGCGCTGCAGCCCCTCCATGGCCCCTTATTTATATCACCTTCCAAACCTCACTCTCAAAGAAGCATAAATATTCCTAATTCCTGAAGGCCAGCCCTGAACTCATAAATTTAAGCGGGAGGAGTGAGGTGTAGGAAGGGGAGCCTACTGCAGCCTTGAGGAAGTAGAACATCTCCTGGGGGTGGTGTCTGACTTGTCCCCGGGCAGACGCCTATGGGTCCTCACTGAGAGGAGGAGTTGTGGCTCTCAATCGTTCCTCTAGGGATTAGCCTTTTCTCACGCCCCCAAATAAAAACCAAACTTAGTTCTGTCTTCTCCATTAGTTTCCATCCTTCTCCCTCTCTCTTTTCTTGCTATTACCTTCTAGTTCTTTCCTGCGCCCCTCTCCCCTCTCTGCTGCGCTTTTCTCTACGTGTTTGCTCCTCCAAGTCTCCCCCTTTTCAGAACCGTTGTCTGAAGAGGAAATTTCCATCTCGTTCGGTCTGGATAGTGAGGTTTGAAAAGAAAGGTCTCTCTCGGTGCCCGGAGCTCCCCGCTTCTGCCCATTTGCGCCCCTCATACACGCCCTTTCTTTTCAGTCTCTCCCGTCTTCTCCTCAGAGCCCCCCACCCTTTCTCTCCCTCAGTCTTCCTTTTCTCCTCAGCCTTCCTATTCCTCGGTCACCCCCTTCGCCCCCTCAGTTTCCCCTTCGCTCTTCAGCTCAGGATTCTCTCTCCCTCTCCAATCTCCTCTTCTCTCCCTACTCTACCCCATCCTACCCCTCAGATTCCTCAGCTCCTGTTTACCCCTTCAGACCTCCTCGTTTGCTTCAGTTCCTACCACCACCACGCCCCATTTTCCCGTCCCAATGGATGAAAGAGGAGGAGAGGTCTTGAGGAACAGGTAGAGGGAGTGCGGTTCCTTGAGGGGAGGGAGAGCAAGGGGAGAAAAAGCAGGGGATAGGAAGACGGAAGCGGTGCAGAGGGGAGGGGCAACCTCATTCCCCAGCGGCGCCCCACCCTCCTCCGCCACCGAGCCATAAATCAGGGCCAAGGCGTTTTGGCCAATGACAGAGTGACTCGTAAATCGGCCTGTCAAGCTCAGCCAATGAGAGGCAGCGTTAAATCAAGTCCTGTCAGCGCTTGGCCAATGAAAGGCCCTGGGCTGACCATAAATCTGCCTGTAAGAGACAGCGAAAGAGAGAGAGTGTGCGGACGAGCGACAGCGGGGTGAGGGACCGGGGAGGGGGCGCGGGGAGAGCGGGCGGGGGGCAGGCGGGAGAGAACAAGCTCGGGAGAAAAAAGGCGATAACGGAGGTACAAACGATGAAGACAACCTACAGGAGAGACGGACAGATGGAGAGAGACAAAGAGAAGCCTCGAGAGATAGCGTCAGAAAGTCCGCGATAGAGCCCGAGACTGACACAGATAAAGAGAAAAGAGAGACAGACACTGACACCCTCAGGAGGGCCCCCGTGACCCACTTCCCCAAGACAAATGCATACACTTCCCCGAGACACGCGTGAGCTCCGCACCACGAGGGACACGCGCGCAGTGCAGCCTGAGAGATCATCTTCCTCTTCTTTAACCTCACTCAGCGCCTATCGAGATTAGGGGTGGGGTATGGGTGTGTGGGCTGTGGAGGGTGAGAGAGGAGGGCGCATCTTTCTCGCTATGATCTGTCCTCTCTGGTCTCAGACTCCAGGGTTTCCTTCCGTGTTCCCTGAGTCAATTTTTCCCAGCGACTGATGATCGGGAAGTCCCTCCTGAGGTCTAACCTCAATCCCTATTGCTGCTCCTTTCTACTTGCCAAAGCTTTTGAATCGCCTTCAAGGAATATGAAAAGTGAAGCTTTTTACAACCCTTCAGAGAACTCTCAACTTTCAGAATCTTAGGTCTGAGCAGGAAGGATTTTTAGGGATCATCTGGTCACTTGATTCTAGTTATAAAAAGGCTGCTGTGGGCTTCCCTGGTGGCGGAGTGGTTGAGAGTCCGCCTGCCGATGCAGGGGACACGGGTTCGTGCCCCGGTCCGGGAAGATCCCACATGCAGCGGAGCGGCTGGGCCCGTGAGCCCTGGCCGCTGAGCCTGCGCATACGGAGCCTGTGCTCCGCAACGGGAGAGGCCACAACAGTAAGAGGCCCGCGTACCGCAAAAAAAAAAAAAAAAAAGGCTGCTGTCCTATAGTGGTTAGACATGTGGGCTGGTACTAAGGTCAGACTTTCGGCCCTCAAGTCATGATCATATCACTAGCTCTTGGACTTCAGACAAATTGCTTACCCTATTTGTGCTTCATTTTTTTCATTTGTAAGCAAGAGATTATAATAGATACTTTTTGGTAAATTTTGTAAGGATTACACAGAATAATATATTTATAGGATTTAGGACAGCACAAGGCACATGATAAGGGTGCACCCCACCCCCATCTTTGTACAGATTATAAAACCTGAGGTCCAGAATGATCCAGGGTCCTGCTCAGGTTCACAGAACTAATTATCAGAGAGCCTTGTTTGGAGCCCTGGTCCCTACACTCCCAGGCTGATGTTCTTTATCGGTTCTGCTGTTCACCCCACCTGTCTGGACCCCTGCCTTAGTCACCTGAATTTGACTCAGTATAGGCTGCTGTGATTTTTGCGGGAGGAGGACACTCCGAAGCACACGTTCCTCATTAGGAGGCAGGATTCCTGGGCCCTGGAAGTGTGCTGAATGTGAGGGTATCAATCTGTCCATCCTGACTATGGTTCTTTCTGCCCTTGTCTTAATCTCTCTGGACTTTGTTCGCTCAAACCATGGACCTGGGGGCAGGGAAGGGACGGCACGCAGCAGTGTCAACCGGCAACATGACCCTCACATTCTATCCCCAGTGCCCACCCTGCTCCCCCCAGCCCAACCAGGTAGACAATAAATATCTCATGAAAAATAAGTGTCTAATTCTTCACTTTTCTTCCTAAGCTTTGGGGAAAAGGGAGGGGTGCGGATTCCTGGGTCTCCACCCCTGCTGGCCATGAGGGTGGTGATATCTCTGGACTCCCAGTCTTGCTGACACCTTCTGTCCTCAACAGGGAAGCCAGAAAGGAAACACAGAGAACCAGCGTCACCTGGTGGCCACAGGTGCTTTAAATTCGTGCGTGTGCATTCGTGAGCACATGGGTGACAGGATGTCAGTTACACTGGAGGAAGGGAATGATAGGCTCTCCCCTCAGCTTGGCTCCTGAGCTTTCTTTTTTTTTTTTTAATTATTTATTATTTATTTTTGGCTGCATTGGGTCTTCGTTGCTGCACGCAGCTTTCTCTAGTTGCAGTGAGCGGGGGCTATTCTTTGTTGCGGTGAACGGGCTTCTTATTGAGGTGGCTTCTCTTGCTGTGGAGCATGAGCTCTAGACGTACGAGCTTCAGTAGTTGTGGCACACGGGCTCAGTATTTGTGGCTCGCGGGCTCTAGAGCGCAGGCTCAGTAGTTGTGGCACACGGGCTTAGTTGCTCCGCAGCATGTGGGATCTTCCCGGACCAGGGCTCAAACCCATGTCCCCTGCACTGGAAGGTGGATTCTTAACCACTGCACCACCAGGGAAGCCCCCTGAGCCCTCTTAACTAGAGTCTCTGTTCGGCTTTCGTAATCCAGGATGACAAGAGCAAGTCTGGGGGAAGGGAGGGGCCAGGACCCAGGTGAATTAGCTCCAACAAGCGTGACCTTGCTAGGGCAGCTAGAACACCCTTCTGCCATTGCCTCAGCTAAGCTCAGCTCCATTTCCACAGAGCGAGTAGTTCTTCCCCGTGATCATTCTCTTTGGATAGGGCAAGGGCCAGGAGGCTGGACTCACTGGAGGGGCTATCAAAGCTGGATTTCAAAACATTTTTGAGCTGAAAAAACCTGTTTGCAGTGATGGGGGATCCTGGCAGCAGCAGTTAGAGGCGGGGGCCATTTCTGGGAAGTTAAGCGAAAGGCAGGTTAATCCTCTTAAACCAACTCACATGTTTTATACCTGCAAACCCCTCAGCTGAAGGCTGTGTCCCAGGTCTTCTGCTTCCTGCCCCTCCCTGCTCTGACCTAGGTCCCCCCAAACCCTTAACTATTAAGTTCCAGCTGCAAACCAACCCTGGCCTATTTCCTTCTTCCCCAAAGATCACACCTGAATGTGAAAAGGACAGATTTTGTTTATTAATAATGCACCTTGAGCAGCCTAGGGCTGAAATGTTGAGCGAGGGATGGAGAGGCCTGGTTTGGGGCTTGGGGAGAGGTTGTCTGTGGAAATTCCCAAAGGCCTTTCATCTCCTCTCATACCAGCTGACCACCTTAGTTCTGGAGGAGACATCTCCAGATTCTGGTGACCGGGGACATAGTTCTAATGGAACCTACGAAAATTCTGGGGCCCTCGTTTTAGGAGGGAGCCATAGGCTTGGCGGAATTGGCGGTTCATGGCTGCATAGAGCACAGGGTTGATACAACCATTGAGCCAGGTGAGGTTGGCAGCAAGCATGTGGACAACCCGGGGAGCCCGGACCTTGGCATCCAGGATGTTGAGCAGCAGGAAAGGGATGTAGCTCAGGGAGAAGCAGAGGAACACAGCAAAACACATCCGAGTCACCTTCCCAAACTCTGATGGAGAGTCCTGAGCTCTCTGGGCTCTTTTAGTTGTCCTGGCTTTGGCAGGCTCTCCTGGAGGACTTTTCTCTGCCATTTGCTTAGCCGCCTTGCTGTTGCTCTTGTCCCCCACTGTTGATGAGTCCCCTTCCAGGGTCTGGGTGGTGGCAGCACTGACTGGCTCAGGTGAAATCCCCTCGCTGTGCCCTCCTGATGCCAGCCCACTGTCCAGCTCCTGGAAACGACCAGGCATGGCCTCATCTGTCCCAGCCACGTTGTTGGAGTGGGTGCTCGCCTGGCGCAGCTTGTACTGATCCAGCGCCTGTGCTGCTCGCTTCACCTGGCGGTGGATGAGGCAATAGAAGACGCCGACACTGCTGAGCCCAACCACAAAGTAGATGCCCATGAGGATGGTGGTATAGGGCCGGCCTCGAATGCGATCAAAGCTGCAGGTGCAGACTACGGGCACCAAGACATAGATTGGCCAGAGGGGAGCAAAGCTGGCCACACCCACCACCCAGGTGCTCACCAGGGCTAGCACGATGCCCTTGGCACTGAAAATATGGGGAAAGAGCTTCGGGTGGGCAATGAGGAGGTAGCGTCCCAGGGCGATGAGGCAGAGGGTGAGGATGGAGACAGAGTTGGACGCAAAAAGGAGGAGCCCAAAGACCCTGCAGAAGGTGGCACCAGTGCGCCAGTGCAGGTGGAGGTAGGTGTCCACAGAGAAGGGCTGGAGAAGGGTGCAGTAGAGCAGATCGGCTGCTGTGAGGTTGGCGATGAGCAGGTTGAAGCGGGTACGGAGCCTGGGCTGGATGGCCAAGGCCAGCAGGGTGAGCACGTTGCCCACAGTGCCTGTCACGGCCACCACCACGCCCCAGCTAACTGCCACATAACGATAGCCCAGCACCGACTCATGGTAGCAGGAGAAGTTGGCATCAGAGGTGTTCCACATGATGGAGGCTGAAAGGGGTGGGGTGGGGGGAAGAGGACGAGGGAGTCAGAACCTGACCTTGAACTTAGATCTTTCTCTTTTTTGAAAGAAATTTTATTTATTTATTTATTTGGCTGCTCTGGGTCTTAGTTGCAGCACGCAGGAAACCTTGTTGTGGCGTGTGGGATCTTTAGTTGCGGCATGCGAAATCTTAAGTCTCAGCATGTGGGATCTAGTTCCCTGACCAGGGATCGAACCCGGGCCCGCTGCATTGGGAGCGTTGAGTCTTAGCCACTGGACCACCAGGGAAGTCCCTAGATCTCTTGAATAACTCTGGGCTCCTGAACATCTGAACCACTCCAGGATCTCACCAGCCTCCTGAGCCATTCACAGGCCTCTTCATCCCAAGATCCCCAACCCCTTCCTTTCCCATTTTCAAAGATTTTCCCAAAGTTTTATCTAACTTTAATTCCTGTCCACTCCGAACTCCCAGCCTTTTCAATATCCATCCAGATACTCCCAGTAACCCCAGCACCCTCCGACCGTTCTAACTCTTTCCCTGTCCCTTAAGACCACCCAGGAGTCCCCTCTCCTCTGTATCCAGGAGAATAGTCCCCTCTGTCTGTAGTCCCAGGCCTCAGGTTTTTTTTTTTTTTGCAGTACGCGGGGCTCTCACCGTTGCGGCCTCTCCCACCGCAGAGCACAGGATCCGGACGCGCAGGCCCAGCGGCCACCGCTCACGGGCCCAGCCGCTCCGCGGCATGCGGGATTCCTCTGGACCGGGGCACGAACCCGCGTCCCCCGCATCAGCAGGCGGACTCCCAACCACTGCGCCACCGGGGAAGCCCCCAGGCCTCAGTTTTTTTCTGTTTTTACCACCTGGGAGATGAGGAGACAGAGAACGTAAAAGTACACCCACCACCAAAGTACTCACCTGAGTCTCCCAGCCTTCAAACCTCTCTCTGGTGGAAGATGTCCAACTCATTCAAAGAGCAGTCCTTTCTGGTGGGCAGTCAGGCTTCAGACAGGAGGTGCTCTGCTCTCCTGTCTCCTATTATACTAGACGGAAAGAACAAGTAACTCCCCAGTTACACAACCTCAGCCACTTCCTCCCTTGCTTCCTTCCTTGCCTCTCTGGTCCTACTCACTTTGTTAGCTAGTGAAATCTGGGCTTCTCTGTTGAAATTTCCCTGTTACTCACCCCAAAGCCTTATCACTCCTTCAGTTCTCCTTCCTGAAACCCAAGCTCTGTTTCCTTCCTCTCTTTGCACGGCAGGACACCTATAAGATCATTGCTGAGAATTGCTGGGACAGGGAGACAGAGCATCAGAGTATCTGGGCCACTTCTCAAGGGGCCAAAGGACAAGACCAAGTTCTAGGAGCAACTCTAGGCACCCCAGAAGCCTTGAGTTTGTTTTGGGAGAACACTGCCTTCCCTCTCTCCAGAACTTGGAGATGGTTCACATCTGAAAAAGGATTCAGACGAAGAAAGGTGGGAAATGAAGCATCTAGGATTCTGGCTTCCCGCCCCACAGGGCCTCAGGCTCCCAAACATTAGTTCATTCATCCATTCACTCACCAAAAACGTATTGAGCGTCTACTATGCATTGGACTCTGAGCTGGACCCTGGGGATGGTGCATGGCCTTGTGAGTAGTCTAGGGGAGGAGACAGATATGTAAATATATAAAGGCCTAATTGGTCCTCTGAAGCAGCTGTCAGCAAAGTTTGGCCTTTGGGCTAAATCTGGCCCACTATGTATTTTCATATGGGCCATGGGCCAAGAATGTTTTCTTTCATTTTAAAATGGTTACCCGGGGCTTCCCTGGTGGCGCAGTGGTTGGGAGTCCGCCTGCCGATGCAGGGGACAAGGGTTCGTGCCCTGGACCGGGAAGATCCCACATGCCACCGAGCAGCTGGGCCCGTGAGCCATGGCCACTGAGCCTGCGCGTCTGGAGCCTGTGCTCCGCAACAGGAGAGGCCACAACAGTGAGAGGCCTGCGTACTGCAAAAAAAAAAAAAGGTTACCTATGTAGGTACCTACATAATACCCTCAATTTTACCTCTTGGCCAATACAACCTGAAATATTTGCTATCTGGCCCTTTAAGAAAAAGTTTGCCGACCCTCTGTGAAGTACATCAGAGACTTGGAGAAAAGGAGCAAATTGCCAAGGAGGAGATCAGGAAAGGGTTCACAGAGAGACACCTGAACTGGATTGTGAGTGATGAACAGGAGTTTTTTGGGCGGATAAGTAGAAGGACATTCTAGATAAAGGGAACAGGATGCACAGAGTCACGGAGGTTTAGGTAGAGGCGAACAAAGGATGTGAAGGAGGGGCCAAGAGGGAAGATCCTGGAGAGGTGAGTGGGGTCAGAATCAAGGAAGGCCTTGTGCGCCATGCTGAGGAGCTGGGGTTATATCCTGGAGGAGATTTACACTTGGAGAGCCGTGAGTAAGGAGTGAAAGCCTGCAGGCCAAAGGGAGAGAGACCAGTAAAGAGGCGCCTGTTCAGACAAGGGGTGGGCAGGCCTGAGTTAGGGCCAGGGCTGGTTTGGTGGGCATGCTACCTGCGCGTGTAATCGCACAGGGCCTTGTGCTGAGAAGGGTCCAGTGCTTGAGTTAATGCTCTGCAGTCAGCCTTGAGATCCTTTTTGAACATTTTGCTTTTTCATTTTACACTGGCCCCCACAAACGATGTAGCCGGTCCTGGTTAGAGCGGCGGTTGTGGGAATAGAGAACAATGATCGGGATCCATAGGTCCTTAAGAGGTCAAATAGGATTTATTATTTTTATTTATTTTTTTTGCGGTACGTGGGCCTCTCACTGTCGTGGCCTCTCCCGTTACGGAGCACAGGCTCCAGACGCGCAGGCTCAGCGGCCATGGCTCACGGGCCCAGCCGCTCCGCGGCATGTGGGATCCTCCCGGACCGGGGCACGAACCCGTGTCCCCTGCATCGGCAGGCGGACTCTCAACCACTGCGCCACCAGGGAAGCCCAAATAGGATTTATTTAATGACTCATTAGATAAAGGGTTAGGAAGAGGGAAGGCTAGGAAGACTCCCAGTTTTCCAGGTGGATGGTGGTTCTCTTAATCAATGAGATATGGAATGTGGGAAGCATAGCAGGCTTGGGGAAGGAGGTAAATTATGAATTCAGTTTTATACCAGATTTGAAGTACCTGTGAGACATGCTAATATCTCAGCCCCTCTAACCCCGATTTCTTCCAGCCCCCCCCACCTTGCCACATGTGATCGAGCCCCGGCTTTTCTCATTCCACTCTCCTATTCAGCCACTCCTGCCCCTCAGACTTCTAGATCTCCAGTCTCTTTTTTTGAGCTAGATCAACCTGAAACAAAACAAAACAAAACACACACGCACAAAAACCCCCCAAACTCCTTGTTGGGTTCCATTTCTGAGCCTACAGCAAACTCCCCCCAACAACTTCATAATTGACTAGCTCAGGAGGTCCCTCTTCCCCCTCTCCTTCCTCTTTGACAGTCGTCATGTCATCCCATCTTCCCTCCCCCTTTCTTCAGCAAGACTGGGAAGTGGGTAGAGAGGTGGAAGTGAGCAAAGAGAATGCAACTCAGGATGGGCCCATGTAGAGACTGGGTTCTGGTCTGGCCTTTCTTGTTGACCTTCTGCTGCCCAGCTGGACTAGAGCAAGGGGGGGGGGGTCACAGAATCACTGGCTGCTCTTGTGAGTGTGTGGTCGAGTCAAATTCTGAAGACAGAGAAGAGACCCCTTCCCCCAGCATCACGTGGGAGGCAGTGAGCGATGTGTGCTCTCTTGTCCCATAGACCATTTAGGGAACCAGCTGAGAAGGCACTCCAGCATATCTGTAAATGGCACGGTCCCAACACTTTAGTCATGGATCCATGAAGTCTCAATGAACTTTTAAGAGACCCAAACCTGCTTATTTTGCAGATGGGGAAGTTGAGGTCTCGAGAGGGTAAGGACTAACCCTAAGGTCACTGTTTACATTGGGGCCGAGTAGAGCCTACAGCTCAGATTCCCAAGTCCCTGCCCCTACTTATTCCCATGCCTTGAGTGTTGCTGGCGTGCGTTTCCCACCAGAGGTACAAAAACCTGGATTCTTCCTTTGTCTGAGACCGGGTCTAGACCTGTCTGCCTAGAATCTAGAGACACGCACTGGAGCCTAGCGGTCTCCTTTTCCATGTCGTTGGCGCCGCCTGGTGGAGTTGCGGCGAATTCTCAACAGCCGTGGCTGCAATCCGAGACCTGGACTCGAAATGATTCCCCAGGGCCAAGTTGACACTTGAGCTGGGCCGGAGTAGGCGTGAGTGGGATGGGGAGCTCTGCTCACTTTGCGCAAGCCTCGGATCTTGCCTCCTCCCAGCCCCGTTTTCCCGTCCCCCTCCTTCTTCTGGCCCTCTTTCCTGTGTGCCGGCCCCCCCCCCCCCCCCACGTCACCATACACATACACTTCTTGATGGAATTGCTCCCAAGTCAGCGGGCAAAGATAGAGAGTCTGAGTCTGGGGACGGAGGGCAACGAATCCAGATTTTATTGTCAGGGAGGGGGAAAAGGGAAAGACGTGGGCTGGGGGCCGGGGTTGCTACATCGTCAAGCAGAAAGAGTTGATGGGGAGGGGAAGGCCAGTGGGGGCCTGTCCCCCTCCCGGGTCTGTGCTGGAAGGACTGACGATACGGAAACCACAAGGTGGGGTGGGGAGGTCACGACCCCGCCCGAGTTGTGCAGTGGAGGTGTCTGGTGAGAGGGGACAGCCATGAGGTCTAGGAGCTGGGATGGGGTAGGCTACAGACTGCAAATCCTGCGGAAAGGGGCGGGGCGGGGCGGGGGCGAGGCTTCTATTGCTTTTTGCTCACAGTTTTGCGGAAGGCGAGGCGGGGGTGGGCTTGGACTGGACACCCCTTGCCCCCCTTGGTACCCCTTGGGCGATGGGTGCTGGTGAAAAGAATGGAATCCGGACTGGGAAGGAAGAAGGTGAGGGAAGGGTCTATAGGGGCATCTACTTGGTCCCACCCAAGTGCCAGAGATGCCACCAAGTGCTGCCCATGGGCCCGGCTAGACCTGGGCTGGGGCGTGATGCGGGGCGGGCACAGTGAGGTTGCAGGCGGTAAAACCAAAGTGCTTATGAGGGACCCAGGATCCCGCCTGCTCCCCTCCCCCTGCGGAGGACGGGGGTGTTCACGGAAGCGCTTCAGTTTGGGGGTAGGGGGCCGGAGTCCCAGAGTCCGCTTATTGCCAAGAAAATCCATTTCTGCCCCCTGGACCCCGATCATGGCTTGTGAACCCCGTTTTGTGCTAGGTTTGGGGGGGAAGGGCTGGATGCACATGGCTTTTGGGAGGGGGTGTCTCCAAGGGGGCCCGGGGGTAAGACAGCCCCCCCTTTTCTAGGGGAGAGGGAAGGGCAGGGGGCGGGGTTCCCTGAGATCTGGGGTGTTCCCCCCCTTCTGAAGCCCCCCTCCCCCGCTACCCCTCCCCTTTCCTGGAACCCCGTACCTCGGGGTGGGGGGGAAGGAGAGAGATCATTCAGGGAGTGCCGGGAGGAGGGACGGACTGGGAGCCCGGAGGCCTGGGTCCCGGCTGGAGGTGGGGGGTTTGAATGGGAGGGGGTTCAGGGTTCAGGTCAGTAGGGGGAGAAGAGGATGGGTCCGTGCGCAGTTCGGATGGGCCCGGGGGCCGGGTGGAGCAGGGGGTGGGTGATCGGCGGTCCCTGGAGAAGAGGTGCGGCGGGAGCCGGGCGCAGAGACAGCGGGGAGCCTGCTGCCGCTGCCATCACCGCAGCCACCGCGAGGGGGCTGGGGAGCAGGCCTCCGGCCAAGGACTTGGGCAGCTCCTTGGAGAAAGTCAGAGTGCCCTGCAGGGGGGAGAGGGGCGGGGAGAGGGAAGTCATTCTGTGGCACCGCAAACTCCACCTCTCCCAGGGCCGGCCGGCATCCCCTCTCCTCCCCGCTCCGGTCCCCGCCCCTAGGACGAATTCTCCATCGCCCGGGCCTCACCGCCAGCTCCCCGGCGCCCCTGGGCTTCTTGTGACGGCTCAGTAGGGGGTTGGGCTTCCCGGCCACGCCATCTCGGTGCCGCCGGCTGGAAATGTGCTGCAGGGACCAGTGGGTGGGGGGCTGTGAACCACGGGGAAAGGAGCAACCGCCAGGGAGCGGAGTGATCGCACCTCAGCACCTGGCCCCGCCCCTTCTGTGGCACCAAAGGACGAGCCTGAAGAGTCGTCTCACCCAAGCTCCCTGTCCCCCCTCCTCCCTCAGCAGGTGCGCTCTCCAGAGTCCTCGGAAAGGGCCTTGGACCCACCTGTTTCAGTTGGACCTCCGAGTTGACCTTGACATTGCAGATCTCACAGTGGAAGGTTCGGTCCTGGGCAGGGGCCTCTGGTTCCCCGGGAGTGGGAGGCCCCAGCCGAGGGTAAGCTTTGATGGGGCCCAGTCCACTTCGGGCCTCCAGAATCGTCTTGTGCTTAGTACCTGGAGCCCCCAGAGGGCGGGAGGTAAGAGGTGGAAAAAAATTCTCCAGGCTTACTACGCCTCAAATACCCACATTTCCAATTACTATATTGGGGGGGGCATCAAGTGTGGGGGCTTTCCAAGGCCCTTGGGACCCTTCCAGACACAAGGTGGGTCAGAGGAGAGTCACAGTTACCAGAAATAGGGCGGGGGCGGGGAGGGAACTGAGAAGGTCAGGGGCTAAGGAATGAGGGAGATGATTAGGGAGGGAGATAGGCTGGTGAGTCTTCGAGGGTCCAGGGATGCTGGAAGCCAGGAGGGTTAGGACATAGCGAGGAGGAGGGGATGGGGACAGGGGAGTGGGCGTGGTGGAGGGGAGCCCATACCTTTGTTATGTGCCTCAAGCTGGGACAGGGAGTTCACTGCCACCTTGCACAGAGCACAGTAGAGCAGCCGCTTGGCCTTCTCCTCCTCTTCCTTGCTTCCCCCAGGCAGGGAAGCTGGGGCTGGAGTCCCCCCTTCACCCTTGGTCACACCCTGACCAGTCTCCGGAACACTGGGAGGGGATGGGGAGCCAGGCTGTTTCTCTGGGGATCCTGGGGCTGGACCCAGTCCATTTTCCATGGAAACTGTCACTGGGGGAGAAACATAGGGATCATCCCAGATGGCTTTCGGAGAAGATTCTTTATGTGGAGGAGACCTAGCCCTGTTTCCCGGAGGGCAAGGGCCCAGGAGTCCCCACCCTGTGACAACATGCATGCTCTCATGCCCTGGACCAGAGCCAGATGTGGTCCAGCTGCCACAGGCTGGGTGTGAGACTCCAGTGCCTGGCTCATTCTCCATAAGCTGGGAATGGCTGAGGGGTCCAGCCCCACCAGCCTCCCCTTCAGCCAGGGTGAAGCTGGCAGCCAGCCTGGTGAGGGGGAGAGGGGCATGGAACAAGGAACCTCCCCTCCGAGGCCTGCCAGCCAGCCTGGGCTTCCCGCCCGGCCAGCCCCTTCTCAAGAGGCCTGCCCTGTCCCCAGGGAGGCATGCCAAAGAACTCTAGGAAGGGGCAGAAGCGAGGTGAGGAGAGGTTGGGAGAGACAGGCACAGACATGGCAAAAGGGAAACAGAAACAACAGAACCAGAGAGGGAAGAAACAGGGATGTGGGCTGCTCTATAATTCATGGCTTGATTAAAGATGCACAGGCCCCAGGCCTCAGCGCTGGGTTCTGGCCTCTGCACAGGGGAAACTCTAGCGCTCCCATTCTTGCTCCAGCAGCTGATCCAGTTTCCGGGTCAGGGGGAGGCCGGGGGTGGGGCTGGGGAGCTGGTGGGAGGGGACCTCCTGAGCCCTGCCAGTGTCCATTTTGCTGGTCCATCCTGTGATCTTTCCTTTTCTTTTCTCTTCCTCATTCCTGACATCATTTGTCTCCATCCCAATCCAGACAGCACACTCACATCTCTATCTGGACAGAAGCTCCTGGCTTTCAAAAGCAGGGCAGGTCTCCTTACCTCCTTAGGGAGATACCCTAGGAACTAAGTGAGGTAATATGCAGCGAGCACCTAGAACAGGGCTAGACAGAAAACGCTAGCTACACCGCCACCATCATCATCCCCCTTCGACAGAGACATTACCAAGTTAACCTGAGATGTTCAGGCTAAGAAGCGGCCAGAACACAGTTAGAACGCAGCTCACCCACTCACCCTATCTGTGCATCCCTGAGGGACGGTGTGTGTTTGTGTGTGTATGTGTGGTGAGAGTGGGGCCTGCTTCCCAAGCTGGTGGTGCAGCTCCTTGGTTTTCATTCTCCTTAGGGTAGGGCAGGAAGGACAGGCAAGGACAAGGAGGACATGGGGATGTCAGGTCTCTCTGGAGTTGCCATGACTGACATCTGATGTAATCCCAGGATGGGGGTGGGAGTTAAGGTTGTTTGGCTGGGTTTCTTGGCTGTGAGTTAAGGTTGAGGATGGCCACCAGCCACGAGGGAGAAAGAATCTCAGAGTTGCTTTTTGTAAACCCGGAAAAGACCTCACGGATCTTCAAGTCTCACTCCCTCATTTCCGCGGGACAAAAAACTCTGGCCCAGAGAGGTCAAAAGATCTACCCAAGATCACCCAGGGAGTTGCCTGGGTTTCCTGGGCTCAGTCCTCCCTGGGGGGAGCCCCCATGGGCAGACCCTCAGATATCCTGATTCTCTCCCCTGCCCCTCTCCCCAAGATGAAATGGTCTCTCCCTGGATTTGGTGGTTCCCTTTTTCTTGAGGAAGTTTGCCAGGTAGCCTCACCCTAGCCCCTGTCTGAGTCACTGGGAGGTGGGGAGGACAGACAGCGGGGACTCTGCTGAGAGGAGCTGGGGCAGCAGTGGGGGTGACAGGATGGAAATTTCGCGTCACTGGGTTTGGCTGGGACTCACCTTGGGTGGGGCTGGGGTGGGAGCTGAGGAAGAGAGAGATGAAAGCAGAGGGGAGTTCTGGGAACTGGGGACAGAATGGAGGAGACAAGTTCAGTTGAAGGATGCTGGGGGGGAGTCAGACATACCTGGACGGGGGGCTACACCCTCTCCATTTGGGGGCGTGCCGCCTGGGGGAGCTGGATCTCCTGTTTCCCGGACGCTGGGCTCCCTGCCTCGAGTCTTGGCAGCCTCGATGCCTTTGACTCTTCGGGCATGGCGATTACCCTTGTAGTGTGCCTCAGCCTGGCTCTGTAGGGATGGAGGAAGAAAAGGGAATCTGAGATCGTCTTTCATCTGAACATTCTCCCCATGGAGCTCCTTCAGGTGCTGGGGCGGCCTCAGCAGCCTGCACTTAACCTCTCCCTACACCAGGGAGAGGCAAAGCCCCATGTCGAGGACCCTGGTTACTCAGTCGCTGGGAACCTGGGTCCCCACCTAGCCCAGGCTCTACCCCACCACCACACCCAGGGCCTGCCTGCTGACTCAGGCTTCCCACCTTGTCCAGGGGTGAGGGAAGGGGACCCCACAACTACAGGAGAACCCTAAATGGGAGGGGCCGAGCAATCTAGCCAGTCCGCATCCTCTTCGACCCCCGGCCTTCTCTGCCTGTGTCCCCTGGCCCCAGGATCCAGCCTTTGCTGCTCCTGGGATTCCCACCCTCACGCTGGGAGTCCCAGGAGCTCTGCAGCCTGGGCTGTACCCTGACTACTCCCCTCTGGGTCTCATTTTCCCTGAAGCCTCTGCGGACACCCTGGAGGACCCTGGCCCCAAGCCCAGCTCTGGAGACGGAGAGAGCAGCAGAGACAGCTGTCAAAACAGAGGCCCTTGGTGGGGGAGGGGAGGGGAGGGCAAAAAGAGGAGAGGGCTGTTTACTATTGGCCCCTGGCCCCTCCAGTCTCCCACCCTCCAGCAGTGAGCAGAGCCAGGGTTGGGAAAGGGGATGCCTGGGGTCGAGGTCAAGGGGAGGTCTAAATCTGGGTTGGTCCTGGAGCCACCCCACACAGTGTGCACCCCCTGCTAAGAACACACAATCCTGGAACCACAAGGTCACCCAGACAGGCGTAAAGTAGAAATAAAAGGTGTGGAGTGGGCCAGGGGTGTGCAGAGCCTGGAGGCATGGTGTGGCGTGCGCGCGCGCGTGCGTGCGTGTGTGTGTGTGTGTGTGTGTGTGTGTGTGTGTGTACTGGGTAGAGAAACAGAACATGCTTTCTTTTTCCTACTCAGCAGAATGAGGCTCTGCTGTTTTTCTCCAAAACTTCTCAGAACCTGCACGCCACAAAGGCCCCTCTAGACCCACACAAAAGTCCCAAGGGAGCCTCCGAGGGAGAAAATCTGGGAGGCCAGACACCAAGGTTCTGAGTTTGGGGTGGCTTCTCCCATGCGAGAGGCTTTCCCTTGGGAGAGCAGTGGAGGGCCAGGCCTTGTGTGTAATTTGGAGGGAGGATGGTGGAGAGAGGAGGAAGCCAGGAGGTTAGAGGGAAATGGGTGAGCCGGGGAGGAGTTTAGCAGAGGCCAAGGAGGGCACGGGCTCTGCGGGGAGCCAATGACGTAACTCAGCCCTGCACCCAAGACCAGAGGGCCAGAGGCCACACTCCCACCCAGACACAGATGGCCACCTGTGTTCCAAGAAGTTCTGAGCCAGGGATGCCTCAGTCCCCAAGGGAGGGAGGGGTCAGCCTTAGAGGACTGGGCTATATACTTCAGGTCAAAATATACAGCCATCTCTTGTCCCTCCCGAGTGCTTTCCATCAGCCCTGCCTCTCCTGCAGTATCCCCTCATATCCCCTTAATCCCTGCCCCTCACCCAGAGCTCCCAGACTCTGCCCTCCCCTAAGATCCCCTGGTCATCCCTGCCCCAGCCAGTGGATGGGTGAGCAGCTGGGTTTCTTACCTGAGAATTGAAGCGGATCTGACAGACATTACAGGAAATGATGGGCCGCTTGGTCTTGAGTAAGGGTCCCCCAAAAGTGTGGGACAGTACAGCCTTCTGCACAGGGTCCATCTGTGGAGGCAGGCTGGGGTGAGCCAGGAACCCCAGCACAAGCTCATGTCCATCACAACCCCACTGGCAGCAGCTGGGTTGAACCAAAGTCCCCAGAGCCTCCTCCCAATCCCCCAGCATGCCAGAGGGCTCTGAGCCTCAGCTCCCTGACTCCCTCCCAGCCCAATCTTCATAGCACTGGAAGGGACCTGAGAGATCCCCCCGCCCAGTGCTGCCATTTGACAGAAAGTAGAAGTGGTTTGCCCAAGGTCAGAGCATGACTTAATAGCAGAGCTGGGACTTGAACCTGGACTCGTCTCCATCCGTTATACCATGAAGATCAAGCTCTGTCACCTTGACCTTCCTCCTGGGCTGATCCACCAGAGGCCCACTCAGGAAGTCTCAAAGCATCCCAGACCCTAGGGCTCTCAGCTGCAGCCTTTTTCGGCCTCCTCTCTGGGGCAAGACCATCAACCAAGCCAAGCTTCTGGTCCCAGGAGACAGATGTTCCTAGCTTCCCATCTCTGCGCCCCAGGTTGCCCTAACACACTCATTCCCTGGACCTCGTAAAGCAGTAGCTTCTAGAGGGAGCAAAAGAACTCAGGAGAGAGTAGGTGGCTCCAGCGGGAATAAGCCGGAGAACGTAAGAAGCTGGGCTGGCCTGAGGCAGCCCGGGGATCTTCTGAACTCCCTCCCCTTGGTCACAGGGCTATGGGGCTGGGCTATGGGGTTGGGAGGGATCAGGAACGGCCTCTGCCCCCACCCTGGGTCAGCAGATGTCTTTGCAGTCTCCTGCCAAGAGTTCACATGAGGCGGGAAGAGGATGGGAGTTTCTGTCTGAGGCTTTCTGCTATGAGGATAAAGCCAGGGGCCTAGAGGCATGAAAACTGCCTCCCTGCCCTGTCCTCCTCCCTTCTGGCCCCCAGGCGGCCAGGGAGAGGCAAGCCTGGAATGCAGCTGAGGCTGAGTAGAACTGGGTGGTGGCTGGGATCTCTCATAAGCATGGAACCAGATTAGAGCTGAAACCTTATCTTCTAGGTGGAAGGATCAAGTGAAAAAAAAGTTGCTGGGGGTACCCAGCTCCTCAGCTGAGGCCCTCCCTGCACCCAGGTCTTCATGATTCCCCATGAGACACTGGTGAGAGACAGGAACACGGAGCAGGGGGAAGAAGGTGGTCTGGAAAGGGGCTTTAGCATCCCTGTGAAATGCGCCATCCCATTTGGCAGTGGCAGAGGCAGGAGCCAGGTTCAGATAACCAGTCTGACAGACCAGTGTCAATTTCCTGGCCTGCCGTTGGCTGGAAGCAGCCCCTCTCAGTGGCTTACTCTTCACCTCCTGGAAGCCCAGGTCCTTTTCAGGGAAAAGCCAAACAGGGGAAGACTGGGTATGTCTGTGTGTGTCTAGGCAGTCTATGATCAATCTGTGCAGGGGTGGAGTGCGAAGGCGTGTCACGTGCTGTGTGTACATCATTTCTGTATCAACAGTTCTGTGTCAGGGGCTCTGCCGAAGCCATGAATGGTCAGGTTGTGCAATCTTCAGCTGTGTGTTTATCGGTGTGAATGTATGATGTGTCTGGCAGAAGACAGACCGAGTTGGAGACAGGCTTTAATCAGAAAGGGGAGACAGATGTTGCACTCAGCTCCCAGCCTCCGGGCGACAGTCCTCCCTAACCAGGGACCCCCCCAACTCTGCCCCAGGGTTCTCCATAGCCCCTGGATGTCCTCACATGCTGGGTGGGGAATGGAATTCAGCCCAAACAGAAACCCAATCTGGGCCAGGAAACCTAAGTCGATGAAAATGGTAGGGAGAGAGGAGTGGGATGGAGAGGGGAAGGCAGAGGTCCCTGGCTCTGTCTGTGTCCCACCCCAGGACCCCAGCCTGCTCCCCAGAGTGGCTGAGGACCCAGTGCCCTGAGGATGACCTGTGAGCTGACTGTCCCAACATCCATTCCCTGCAAATTGGTCCCTGTCCCGCTTGGGTCCTTCCTCCAGGTGAGAGCCTTTTCCTTTGCACAGCCCTCTCCTCAGGCTTAAGTCCATAAACACCAACTAGGAGTGGGAGGTGGGCAGAGAGGAGGGCCGCAACCCAGTCAGGTAGGTCCTTCCCACCCTCTCCTCCGGGAACCGAGGAGACACCAGGCTGAAGGTGAGGGTTCCTGGGCCCAATCCCTGCGCAGGTGGAATATGAGCCACTGAAGTGCAGCTCCAGGCCAAGGTCAAGAGGCCCTGGTGACCTAGATGAGGGCTCTCTGGGGAGGGGTGAAGGCCAGCATCTCCCAGAGCCCTCTCACTCCAGAGCCCCTTCCCTAGGATTTTGGCCTAGACACTGTCTGGAAAGGTCCACAAAACAGTCTCCTCCCACCTGCCCTCCAATAGCAGACATGAAAGGGAATCGCTCTCCTAAGCTGGGGCAAAATGAATCAGGAAGGGCAAGGGGGAGGGAAGGGGGAAACCAGATCAGGAACACCAGGAGGGGCTATGATTATATTTCCTTCCATTGCCCTTTATCTGATGGCACCGCTGCCCCTGTCTGACCACCACACCACCTCCCCGCCCCAAATAAAGGCAAAAAGGGAAGGGGGATGGAATCTCAGGGATGGGAAGACCTGAGGGACAGGAAGGATTGAAACAGGAAAGAGAGGGAGCTAGAGGGTGTCTAAAGAGCAGGTGGAAGCTGGTGGGGGAGGGATGCTAGGAAGGGGACTAAGGCTGAGATGGGGTCAGGGCTGCATAAGGGATCTGACCGGCGGCGTGGCAATTTGAGGGTAGGTGTAGGACCTGATGGGAAGTCTGAAAATTTGGGGGACTTCAAGGATCTGAGAAACAGAGGCCGGGGTATCCAGTATGGTGGCAGCAGTCTGGGGGGCGCCAGATGGGATCCGGAGATTGGTTGGGGCCGCGCCGGTCGTGGGGGATGGGCCGGATAACCCGAGGACCAGGCGAAGGGAGAGGTAGGGAGCCGGGCAGGGGCGGGCGGGGATGGGGTGGGGGGGGCGCTGCGGCAGCGGCGGGAGCCAGGGAGAGAGGAGGGGCCGGGTGGCTTACCCTGCGGGACCCCGGGGGACGCGGCTCCATGGCCCGGGGTGGCGGACCCGGGAGGGGAGGCCGAGCCTGGCCGGGCCGGGCAGGCCGGGGACGCGGCGTTCGTTGCCCGGGTGGCTCGGGGCTGTGCGGCCGGGCCGGCCCGGAGAAGGGGAGGCGGCGCCGGCCCGGCCCGGAGCCCGCCCCAGAGGCGGGGCCGAGGACGGGGGCGGGGATAGGGAGCTCGGGAGGCTTGAAGGGGCGCTAGGGCGAAAAGAAGAGAGGACGGGGCGTCCATGTACAGACACTCGTTCCAGAAAGACCTGGTCCTGGCGAAGGGCCCCTCGGCCTGGCGACGGGGCATTGACCAGATGCTCCACTGGGCTTCCTCCAATGGGGACCCTTGCTGGGTCCAGTATCCCTACCAATGGCCGACCCTGTTTCTCTAGCTTGGACCTTTCTCCTTTCTTTCACCCCTTCCACCCTCGCTCTTCTGCTGACAGCTTCTCTTTCGAGTCCGCAGACGACCCTTTCCCTGCTCCCTCTGCACACGACCCCTGTGCCCCTTACACATGTCACTTCCCCTACTAGGAATGCAAGACCGAGCCCAGGTACCCAGGTGTCAGGCACTGCTCTCTTAGTGACTCCTCTGAACGGTGGAGCTGGGGTCGCCCAGGGCAGAAGCGACCTCAAACTGGGGGACATCATCCCTAACCTCTTCCCACCTCCTCCTCTCGCCCGCCACCTGCTGGAGAACCAGGTTCCCGAAGGGCTTATGCTTCGTGCACTTGCTGCCCTCTGGCGGTAGACTGGGGGCAGCACTGGGGGACGAGGGACAGGAGGGCAGAACAGCCCACTGCCCCAGACACTTCCTTATCCTCTCTGGATAGGTCCTGGGATTCCGGCTCTCTCATCTCCGGATCTCATCCCCTCCGTTCCACCTAGGGCCGAGAGATGAGCGAAGCAGGGGCCTGGATGTTGAGAGAGGCTGTCTTTGGGAGACAGTGAGGGATGTCCAAGGGCAGAGGGACGCATAGTTCAAGGAGGGGTCTAAGGGGTAGGAATTACCCGAGTAGGAGACATCTGGAAGTATTAGTGCAGGGAAGGAGAGACTCTTCCGTGAATAATAATACCATCATCACCACCTAATGTTGACTGAGCCCTTGGGATGTGCCAGCGTCTGGACTGAGCTCTTTGCGTGGATTATCTAATTTAATCTTTACAACCACTATTATAATAGTAAATACTATTATTATCTTCATTTTATAGATGAGGGAACTGAGGTTTAGAGAAGCTAAATAATTTGTCCAAGGTCATAAGCTAGTAAGTGGCTGAACTGGGATTTGAATTTAAACCCGGGCGTTCTGACTCCAAAGCCCTGTACTTAACTGCTGCATAGTACTGCCAAGGCATGTCTGCAGCTTTTCTGCAGTCCTCATTCCCCTGCAGAATTTGGCACTATTGATGCAGCCTGCCACACTCTCTCCCTTGGCTTCTCCAACTCTATAGGCACCTGGTTCTGTCCCCACCCCCTCCTGTGGCTCCTTCATTTCCTTTGCAGGGGCCTGCCTCCTCCTGTTCCTACTGCCTAATCCTGCTTATTCCCCAAGGCTTGGGCCTTGGAAACTACCTTTCTCTCTCTGATCCTCTATTAAATAAAAACAATGAAATAACGTAATAATCACAGCAGCTTACACTGATTGAAAACTTACTTTGTGCTAGGAGCTAGGCATTATGATTATGTAATACGATTCTCACAACAACCTTGCGAGTTGGTACTATTACTGTCTTCTTTTACAGCTGATAAAATTGAGGTTCAGAGTGGTTAAGTAATTTGCCTAAAGTCACACAGTCAGTACTTTTGGAAAATCAATTCAAATCCTGCCAGTCTGATGCCAAAGCTGGTATCACTCAACACCTGGCCACACTCTCTCCAAGCTTATCCACTCTCATGGCTTTAAATAGCTCCTCCCCACTAGAGGCCGTGGAGCCACGAACCTGGGGAGTCAGAAACTTGGGATTATCCACGTGAATCAACTAAGTAGCTTTGTGATCTTGGGAAAGTCACTTAACCTCTCTGGGTCAGTGTTTCCTCATCTATAAAATGGGGACAAAGATAGGAGACCCAAGGTTAAGTGTAAATCAGGTATGTAGACTGGGGGGAAACTATTCCCAGCACCTTCTGCTCCAGTCACACCCAGTCAACTGCAGTTTCTCAAGTGCTCTTTTTTAGCCCTTGTTTCAGTCTGGAGTGTTCTCTGAAATCCCTTTTAAAATCCTACTAATAGTTCTTCAAAGCCCAAATCATAATGTCATCTGCTCCAGCTTCAATCCCTTTTTCCTCTGCTGTTTCTTTTTTTTTTTTTCCTGCTCAGCTCTGGTTGGTCCCTCACCACATCCAACAAGTCTTTCCTGACACCCCCTTGGGCTCCCCTACAAGCTACCTGCCTCCAGCACAGCTCTTCTCACACTATAGGGTAAATGCTAACTTGCTGTCTTTCCTACTACACCGAGAGCTCTCCAAGCACAGACTGAGTCCTGTGTCCCTGATACCAGTGCCTTGCACATAGTAGGTGCTCAAATTTTTTTTTGTTCAATTGAATTTTTGTTAGTGTCTCTGTCACAAAATTTATAACCCTTCCTCTGTTTTGCATTGTAGATCACTGCATACACATCTATACTTCTTTCCTGAATATAGCGCCTTTAGCATGGGAGCATGTCATATTTACCCTCATGTCTCCATTTTATCTAGGACAGCGCCTTCCTGATCGTCATTACTCAATTTTCTCGTCTGTAAAATGAGGATAAAACGACAGCTACCCCATAGAGTTGCTATAAAAACTGACATATGAAAAATGCTTTGTAAACCTCAAAGCGCATTGCAAATGTTGGTTTGGATTCTCTGGGAGGAGTTTGGAGGAAGCAGCAGGTATAAAGAACTGTATTTGGAGTCAGATGCTCTGGGTTCAAATCACACCTTAGGCACGTACTGCGTCAACTTAGATAAATTCCTAAACCCTTCTGGGCTTTAGTTTCTGTCTTCCAGTACGTCAAACTGGAATAATAATGTCTACTTTGTTGGGTTGTGGTGAGGATTAAATGAGATCAAGTATAGAAACATCTACTGCAGGGAATTCCCTGGCAGTCCAGTGATTGGGACTCCACATTTTCACTGCTGAGGGCCTAGGTTCAATTTCCTGGTTGGGGAACTAAGATCCCACAAGTCGCACAGTGTAGGCAAACAAACAAAAACCACACGCACACACAAAAACACATCTACTGCAGTGCCTGGTGCATAGTTGATGCTCAGTACGTGTTTGTAACTGAGTATGGTTTGATGGTGGGTTACTTGAATTGAATAAAGCTGACTTCCCCCAAGCCTTTAGCTCCAGCCCACTCTCCGGGACCCAGATTCCGACTGTCTGCTGGACATTTTTGGCTCAACGTCCCGCTGGTCCACCAACTCGCCATGTCCTAAAGTGCGTTTAGCAGCCTCACCCCAGGCCAGCCTCCTCCTCTAACTCCCTGCCCCTGGCAAGGTGATTTCTTTCTCCCGGTCACAGAGGCCTGAACCCTGGAGTCATCCTTGACTCATCTTCTCTCCCCCACCCCCAAACCCTGGTTGGTCACCGTGGCCTGTCAAGATTTCCTTGGAAAAACCTCACCCACCCCCCTTCCTTCACGCACTCTGCCGATGCCACGGGCCCAGTCTGGCTCTCCAGGTTCCCCTGCAGGCCCTTATTGCTGGGACAGCCTCCTAACTGGCCACCATCCTCCAGTCTCTGCTCCCTTCCATCCAGCTGCCCCACTCACCTGCCTCAAACACTGCCCCTTCCCACTCACTCTCCTGCTCAAGAATGGATAATGCCTCCCTATTTCATAGTGATTAAATCGAGACGACTTTGCCAGCCCTCCAAGCCCTACCCCACTGACCCTACCCTACCCACCCAACGGTGGGCTCCAGAGAGCTGGAGCTTACAAACAGGCTGCTTGTGCCCTTGAAGAGTCTCTCTTTCCACCTCCCTGTACTCACTACCCCCAGTCTAGGTCTTGTGACTTCCCTCGATGGTGGACACTAGCACAGTGTCTGGCCCATAGCCGGATTTCAGCGAACATTAGTTGTTATTGCTATCACTAGTATACCAGAGAGCCAATGACACTTGTAACTGACTAGAAGTAAAGGAGATGGGGCCCTAAGAAGACATAAGGAATTGGATACAAGAGGAGAAGAGGGCAGGGAGGGAAGCAGCTGGGATGGCAGAAGGGTGGGGAAGGCAGGCAGGCTGCTACTCACAGTGCTGTAGTTGCTAAAGAGGCCCAGGGTGGGTGCCGGCTCCAGTGGGAAGGGCAGGATCTGCTTGAGGTCCAGTGGGGGCTGCATGATGGGGGGCTGCCGTAGCAGAGGGAGGGGCCCTGCCCGGCTCAAGCTGCCTAGAGACCAGAGAAAACATTATGTGGGGCAGGAAGGCTGCAGCTCGGGAGCCCAGCCCAAGCCTGGCAGTCCCCCTTCCCAGCTGGGGGCCCACACTCAGAAGTGTGACCCCCATCACACACACTTCCCCTGCCGGTTGGCTCCGGAGCAATGGAGCACGGTGCCCTGTGGGCCTGGGGGAGGGCGCAGACCTGTTGTTCTTCCCTTCTGGGTGATTTTCACTTCCCCCTTCTCCAGCCTCCCTCCCCCAAGACCTTTAGGCATTTTACAGACCCAGGAAAATCACAGGCCTTCTCTGCAGGCCGCCTGCTGGACCACAAGGAGTCCCATGCCCCTGGCTACTCCCTTCTTCTGGTTTTGCTTTCCCCCAGGGAATCCCAACGGCTAAGTCTTACCCCAGGGAGAACTGTCAGGTGAGTGATTCATCCCACTGCTTAGAGAGGAATATTGAGGCCTGTATTTGGAGGAGGGCTGCTGGATCTTTCAGGGTCCCCAAAGTTATGATTTTGTCCCAGTCGTAATTCTTAATTAACTGTCGATGTCTCGGGGTAGGAAAGTGGCATTCGATCTGGGAGGTGGACTGCCTGTGGTCATTCTCAGAGCCCCTTCTCCCCACCTTCCTGTCCTCCCCAGGTTCCTCTGTCAGCCGCGGGAATGTTCAGCTCAGGCTCTGCGGGAGGAACTGCGACCAGTCCCTGGGAGGGGAATGCCTGGGTCTGACCCCAAGGGGAACTGAAACTCCACTACCGTCCCCGAAAGCTTCTCCTCCTGCCCCAGAGCCATGGGAGGAGCCCTGCCAGGCTCCACACGGCTGGCCCCTCTGGGCTTCTGCTGGCCCAGCTCCCTTCTGCGACTTCTCTGTCAACCAGTCAGGGAACTCTGGCTGCCCTTCATGGCTCTGGCAACCCCCGGCCAGCAACAGGGGTCCCCAGGAACAAAGGCAAACCCAGGAGGCTGCAAGCTTAGCCCCGTCCTCCCATGACCTTACTGGGGCAGAGGGTCCCCCTGGGATCCTTTCCTACTCCCTCCAGAGACGGCCCCTTTTCATACCTTCAGTGTCTGGTGCCTGCTGCCCCCAGGCAGTGGCCTGGCCCTGGCCCCCCAGGGGCCTGGGCCTGACAGCGTCCCCTTCCCTTGGTTCTGCCCCCTGCCCCCTCCCTTGCCAGCCTCCCCCCCAGTCCAGTCAGTAGAATCAGCCAATCAGAGTCCTGGAAAAGTGGGGCAGAGGGGAGGGCGGGGGAGCAGGGATTAGGGGAATCGGATGCGAGAGGGTGGGGGTGGGGAGGGCTCAGGCACAGCTGGGGGCAGGGAGCTGGTCCAGGAAGGTCTGGAGGGGTCTGTCTTTTCCACCCACTGCTCCGACTGGGCAGCTAGGGTGCCTGAGGCAGAGAGGGGTCAAGGCTGCTGGGAGCTTGGGCTGCAGACATCTAAGGGTTGAAGGAGAAGGGCAGGATGCTTGGCTTTGGCCCTTGGACAGCTGGGGGTCTGTATGTCATGTCCGTTCCCTCCTCTGCCACCTCGGGGTTGAGATGGGGTAGGGGGAGAGGAGAGAGAGAGACAGACAGACAAAAGTGAGTGAGATAGAATGGGAAAGACTGACAGAAGCAGCAATAGGCGACTGAGAAAAGGGACATAGACACTGAGAGAGAAGAGGACAGGGGACAGTGGAGAGATGAAGAGAGTGAAATGAGAGAGAAACAGGGACACCGCTGAGAAACTGGGCACAGAGCTAGAGACGAGGGCAGAAAGACCAGAGGACAGAGAACAGAGAGAACGAGAGAGGGAGAGAGGAGACAGAGGGACCGACAGACTGACGGGGCAGGGCGACCATCTCCCCTTCCCCTCTGTCCGCCCATGGCTTCTCCCCTCTGTGCCCGCCTCCTCCTGTCTGGCACACAAGGCCAGGGCAGCCTTAACGAGCCCCAGGCGGCATCAGGAATGGTGAGAGAAACCTGAGCACTCCCAGAGTCCCAGGCACCCAGCACCCACCCCAGGCAGCTGGTCCGGGGCTGGTACTTGCTCCGGCCCCAGAGAGGGAGGCAGCTCAGCTCCTTGACCCTTTCCTGGCTCTGAACTCTCCAGTCCCCCACCCCTCAAACAACCACCTCAGAGGAGAGAGGTGAGTTCCACAAAAGGCAACAGAAGAAAAGAATGTTTTCAGGTAAAGCACTCTGAGTAGTAGCACATTTAATCTCTGAGGTGACTGTTCTATGGCGTAGCTGATACTAGTTTTTAACCATCTGACACTTGAAGAAACTGAGGCTCAGAGAATTGATAAAGGCTCGGCTGACGTTACACAGCCTGTACGTATCAGAGCCGGGATTTCCGTCGAGATCTGCCACCCTCTTTCTCTGCTACGCAACCCCAAAGGGCTCCCATTTAACCCTGAATTCAGCAGAGATCTGAGAAAGGCTTCCATCTTGTCCAAGGAGAGGAAGGGGAGAACAAGTTCCATGTACTTCCTGGGGTTGGAGGAAAACAGGTAGCAGCCAGTCAGTTCCCTCTAGCCAGCAACTCATCTTTTCCACTGACAGGAGCCCTGGGGTCCGGGGAGGGAAGGGGAAGTGGGAGGAAGGAAGGAAGGATGCAGTGAGGCAGGGAAGCAAAGTGGGCAACTGGAGATTCATGTGTCTCTTTCCCAGATTCCTGGGTCCACTCCACTGAGATCAGAGGTGGGAGGGGGCAGATGGCAACTTACGGACCACGTGGGGAGAAACTGGGCCCTTGGTGTCAGGTAGCCCACGCCTCAGTCCCCTCTCGGCCATCCTGAGAATAATATGTATGCCTGGCGCTTTACATATATGCCCCCCTGCGGACGGCTCTACTGCTCACTAGCTGGGTGACTAGCTCGTTTCCGAAGCCTCTCTGTCTCATTTCTCCTTTGTCAAATGAGAGCAACGGTACCTGCGTTGTGGAGTTGTTGAAAGGATTGAACAAATCCATGTAAAGTGCTGGCCTGCCACAAAGAAAGCTCAATAAATGTTTGCTAAATGAACAAATCCTCATCTTATAGATGACTGTCAGCTCAGAGAGGGGGAGTTAATTGAGCAAAGTCACACAGCTAGTGAGGGATTTGAACCTGTCTGGCTGGCTCTAGACAGGGCTTTCAGGCACCGCACTTTCCTAGGGATGGAGGGGGGAAAAGGCAGGAATATAATAAGGGCTGTGAAGGAGGAAATCCAGGGCTTCATATGGCTGGTTAGGTGAGGGCTTCAGGTGGGTTTGGAGGAGGAGGTGGAGAGCAAACCGGAGTGTGTGTGTGTGCGTGTGTGTGTGCGCGCGCACGTGTGTGGGTCTGCACACCATGTCAGGCATGGCAGGGAGGAGCTGAGGCCTGGCTGGGACAGGCCACTCCAGAGGGAAGCTCATTAGCTCCAGCAGATAGAGCCCCACCCAGCTCCGTGGGGAGCTGCCAAATGCTTTATTAAAGACAGTTCCCAACCACTTTGGGGGGTGGGGGTGAAGTCTCAGTCCATTGGATGGATGGCCATCTGTCCATTTCTGCACCCCACCTGGACCTAGGCACTTTGATCCTGCTCCAGTATCCCCCCAGCACCAGGCCACAACCAAGCCAGGTCTGACTCCTTACTCCTTCCATCCCACTCAGAGCTGGTCTTTTCCTTCCTCTCTTCCCCAGAAATTCTGGCCAGGTGGGAGTCCCAGTGCCTTGGCTGTCTCTGGTCGGGCCTAGGGCCTGAAGCCCCTGTGGCAAAGAATGGGAGTGTCTGCCAGTGAGCTGGCTCTGGGAGCAGCAGCGTGCGGGTAGGAACAGGAGCCAGGAAGGATGTGAGGGTAAGGCTGCAGGTTAGCGTTTGTCTGGAGATTGGGCCGCAATGAGATTCAGATCTCAGAGAGGTATTGGGGATAAGGTTGCACGTAGCGTTAGGGCCCAAGGTGGTGAAAAACATGGGGTCAGCACTGGGTTAAAACGGGCATTACGCTCTGGGGCCAAAGGAGAAATGAGATTTGCATCTGGACTGGAATCTCATCTCTAATCCATCCCCTTTTCACTTTAGGCCTTTTGGCCTCTTCTAACCCCAGAAATGCCTAAAACTGGGGGATTAAGGGGAGAGCCTGGAACCCCTAGATCTTGCCTTCTCGACCAAGTCTCAGGTATTTGAGGTATTTGTCCCCTTCTGCTGCAATTTCCCCCTTCTTGGCAGGAGGCCGGCTGAGTGCTGGAAAGGCTTTGAAGTCAAAGATGAAAGCAACAAGGGGATGATTATGAACAACCGCTCAAAACATCATCCCTAATAACCCCGGGGGAGACGTGGGCGGGGGCAGGGCCTAAAGGGGGGAGGTGGCCAGGAAAGGCAGAAGGAAGACCCCTGGGGAATTTTCCTCGGCCTGATGGGAAAAGCCTCCCTCAATGCCCCCGTCCCACACACCATACCAAGGGCCCAGTTGGAGAGGAGGGTAAGCAGAGTTCAGAATGGTGAACCTGAGCCCAGAGCCACCAGCTTAAACCTGGGCCCACAGTCTAGCTCTTGAGCAGACAGGCTGGGCCTCACCTGCCGGGCAGAGCACCTGCACACAGATTCAGTGGACCTCAGCGTTCAGAACCTGAAAACCTTAGAATGGGCCTCAGGCCTGGCCGGCAGCTGCCTCCCTCTCACCTTCCTTCGTCAAAGAGGGTTAAGGTATGTGGCCCGCCAGGCTTCCCACCCCTCTGTGGGCTGGGCACAAGGAGGGAGTTAATCGCAGTGTCCTCAGGGAGGTGTGGTGGGCGTCCAGTTGGTGGCCCCTGGCATTCCTCCTGTGGTGGGATCTTGGGCTGGTTCGAGCGGGTTCCCGAGGTCTTCTCCAAGGCCTACTGACCAGGAGAAGCACGGCTCAGACTGGCCTGTCCTGGACAAGCGTGATGTTGCCTCTGGGGCCCGTGCCCAGGCTGGGGCCAGGGTGCAGGGACTGCACAGGTTGGAGGAATGGGGAGCCTGTGCTCTGGGAACCTGAGTCCAAGTGTGCCGGTGGGGGTCACGCCAGGGTCGGGACAGTCTTCATAGATGGGCCTGGAGTCTCTTTCCAGCTAGAGACACTCTTGGGAAGAAGGCAGGCAACCAGTCATTCGTGCCTCTGTTGGCTCATTCATTTAATGGATTTGATGGGGTGCCAGGTGGAGAGGGGCAGATGTAGAGTGGTGAGAGCAAGGAGCTACAGGAGTGGGGGGGCGAGAAAGAGGTGGAGGAAGGAGGGCAGAAGGGGAGAGAGCCACCTAGTGGGAGGCAATAGGGGTCAAAGGAAAGAAGAAAAGCAAGAGTCAAGGGGGCCCCGGCAGAGGGCTGAGGTGGGAGCCAGGTGAGCCCTGGGGTGCCAGCATGCAGCCAGGTGTCCCCGGTGGGGGGGGCAGGGAGACCACAGGTGTCTGGGCCCGGTGGGGGGGTCTCCCACCACAAACAAGGCCCAGGAACTGGCCTAGCCAGGACAGAGGGCAGAGGTCAGAGGGCAGAGGACAGAGCAGGCCTGTGGACTATCGTGGAGGCAGGGGCCTGGAGCCCGACGGATGACGAGTCCTTTCCTCCCCCTCCCGGGGCTCCCTTCCCATGTAGGTCATGAGGCTGGGGTGGCTGTGGCTGAAGGGATGTCAGAGCCCCACGGGAGTCTCCCTCTGCCATCCTTGTACTCCCCGGGGCCCCTTCCTCTGCTGGTGCCCCCGGCCCAAGGCAGGGGTGGGGGTGGGGTGGGGGAGGAAGGAAGAAGAAGGCAGCCGGGAAGGAAGGGCCCAGGCAGCCAGAGCAGGGAGACAGAGGGGCAGGTCCCGGCGTGTTGGGGCAGGATGGCTGCGGAGACAGGATCCGAGCCGCAGGGGCCCTGGGATGGACAGTTTCCCACCCCTTTTTCTCCCCAGACCCCTTATCTTCAGCCCTCAGGTTCCCACCTCCCACCACACACCTCGAAGCTACACCCACCATCTTCTCCCCCCGCCCGCCCCTCACTTCCTCCTTTTCCTCTTATCCTGGGCCCAGAAGGATGTCGGAGTGTTTGAGCTAAGGGTGGGGGAAGGCCCCGGGGCGGGCGGGGGGGGGGGGAGAGGGGGGGACGGGTCAGAACCTTTCGCTCAACTCCGCCAGGCCAGGACCAGCCCCTCCCCCAGCCTCTCGTAGACTGTCATATAATATTCATGAGCCTCATGAATACGCAATGTTCTCATTACGGGGCGGGGGTCTCACTCGGCTCTGTCTCCCCCTTTACCACTCCCTGGATCACCGGGAGAAGAAGCGGCAGTTTGGGGAAGAGGGAAAGAGGGGGCCCCAGATGTGGAGCCAGAAGAAGGGGGAGGGGGAACCGGTGGCTGACGGGCGGCCGCAGTCACCGCGGTGCGGGAGGTTGGGGGGTGACCTACTGAGAGGGACCCAGGAGCCTGGAGCCGCGGAGCCGCAGAGCCCACTCACCGAGGATCATGCTGGGGACCCAGGCGTCCGCGGTTCCGCGTCGCTCTGTCCCGGGGGCCGTTCTGGCCGGGCTGGGGGTACGGGGGGTGGAGTCGGGGGAGGAGCAGAGGCCGGCCGAGGCGGAGCGGGGGCGGAGCCCGCAGCAGGTGAAGACGGGAGGAGGGGGGACCCGGGCACCCAGGGCTCCAGGAGAGGGCGTCCTGGCGGCTCCTAGTTTCCTCCCGCTTTCTCTTCTACTTGCTGCCCTGGGTCTTCTGGATTTACGGTGTCACTGCAGCCAGGGCTGGGGGAACAAGACATCTAGAGGACGGTGTGTGTTGATACAGGAAGCTGGAAACGAAGATGCCTGGGATCCCGGGAAGGGCTGAGTCTGAGGGCGGGAAGTCTGGTCACAGGCTGATATGGGGTGGGGAATGCCTAAGTACTCTGGCGAGGGATGGGGCCTGGCTGGATGGGACACCTGAGTCCTCTCCAGAGTGATGGGCTGGGCAGGAGCAGAGGGTGGGGCAGAGAACGTTTAGGTACTAGTTTGTTTCCCTGGCTCTGGAGCAGAATGCCTGGGGGCTGGGTCTCAGACGTGAAACGTGGGGTTGAAGATGGACCCCGGCTTGATCTCTGGCTGGGGTCCGAATGCCTAGGTCCTTAGGGAAGGTCTGAGGGAAGAGATTGCAATCAGTGGGCCCAAAGAGGTGGAAATAGAAGCTTGCAACTGAGATCATTAGGGCAACCAGAGATGACAGAAGATCAAGAACTGAGGCTCAGCCTTGTAGAGATGACCTGGATTGGTGGGGATGGGAGCATCTATCCAGGGCATTCCCCATTAAGGTGAACTTGGACTGAAGAGGCCTGATAGGGGGTCTTTGATGAGGCGGAGGGGAGGATGGAGGATAGGACAGAATGTATGGGCTGGGGAGAACGTCAGGGGAGAGGCAGAGTACAGGACACCGGATGTATTCTAAGGACCAACAGGATGTATTCCAAGGCAAGCAACTGGGACCGCAGCGTGAGGCTGGAGTCTGGGAGTCTACGAGGTGTCTGGGGAAGATGCAGCTGCTGCAACCTGGACCTGCCTGTACCTGCCCCAAGAGGGAGGGCAGCAGGAGGATTTCCCAGAATGCCAAGCAGCCAGCTTCAGGCCAACCCCAGCCAGAGGGAAAGGAGGTGTGAGTAGGAACTAGAACACTTGGGATTTAGGGACAGTGGAGGCAGGGAGGAAGAGGTCGGTAGAAGGGCAGGGGGACTGGAGTCTTGGAACAGTCTAGGAAAGAGCAAGGGGACTGAAGACTGGCATTCCTGGGTTCTGCAGGGAATTTAGGACCATACGGCTAATTAAGGTACAGGAAGTTCAAGTTCCTGTTTCTGGGCCTCAGCAGTCTCTTGTCCTCACTCCACTGATCTGGTTTGAAAAAAAGATCTGTTTCTGCACCTGCCAAGATGCTCCAGCTCAAGGGCAAGTGAATTCTGGGGGTGCTAACGCCTTGGCATTGTTCTGATCCAGAGACCCAGAGATCTCAGGGGACTGTGGCCTTGCTGCCCGAATCTGGCCTTGGGGGGAGAAGGTAGGGTCCCCGAGCCCATCAGAGGAGGTCCTCTTGCTCCAGAACCGACCTACCACCATGCTGTTCGAGCCTAGTATCACAAAGCCTGCTTCTCCCAGACCTTGATATCTACCCCCCCTTGCCTCTTCCCGTTCTTTCTCCTGGGTGGACTCAGAGAACAAACCAGAGTCAGCATCAGGAGTGGCTGATCAGTGAGTGATAGAGACCCCTTTGCCCTCATCCTCGTCCATCCTCCCACTCTACCCCCAGGGACCCTGTGTTAGGGAGGTCTTAGAAGAGGGGTTCCTTAGCTCACCAAGGGGAGGCAGCTGGCTGGAGGGCGGGGTGACCTTGCAGGCAGCTGGAGGGGGACAATGTGTGGGATGAATTCATTATTGATGAGCCCTGCACCCTGGGCTACTAATGAGCCCAGGCCGGCTGCTCTAATTGATGTCAAGAAACTTGAGACCCCCAGATCAGCTTCCCGCCTGCCAGCTGCCTCTCCTGAGCCCCCTCCCCCTTCTGTGCCCCCAGCTGCTCTGTTCCCTTCCCAGGGCCTCCTTTCCATCTCCACTGACACAGACGAGGCTAGGACTCAGGACTTCCCCTTCCCCTCTTGTCCTTTTGCATCACTCAAGTCTCAAGATGGGAGGCAGACAGGCTCTGGAGGGGCTGGGAGATTGGGAAGGGGGAAACAGACCAGAGCCTGAGAATTACAGTTCAGGGACAGAGAGGCTGGTGCTGGGTTACATCTGCAGCATTGCTGAGCCCAAGGAATTCTCATCTTGTTTTGTGCATCCTCGGGAGAGACCTTGTCACTCTCTGAGACTCAGAGGTACAGGCACTGTACAGACACACCCATGATACTAGCCCAGTACTCACAGCCCACTTCCCCTCCTCATTTCCTCCTCATAAACGTATAAGAAATCTCAGATTTGGCCCCTGGAGTTCGGCTGATGCCATTCCCACCCATCCCCCGAGAGGGCGAGTATGGGATTTCCTTCCTGGAGAATTCCCAGTGCTTTGTTATGCCACAGCTGTCACCCTTGGAAATACCGCGTGTCTCTTTGCCTCGTCAGGTCTCACCCTGCCTGTCAGTCCCTCTTCATTTATGGGTTCTGGGAAGAAGTTCCCAAGTTACAGAATTATCAAGAAGTCACAGATTGGAGTGTGGAGCGGGCTTGGCCTCCTAGGAGAGATATTTTTGAGATCACGTGGGTACTGATAGACAGGAGCCTAAGTTAATAAGAATAGCCCTGCTGATGGGGGAAGAACGTGAGGAGGACCTCATTTCCTCCCCTCTCCAAATTCCCATGAATTTGTGGCTATGCTGCCCTCTGGTGGCTGAACTCTGGTTTAGCAGGACATGAACATCTTCGCCTCTAAAAATCCCGCTAGCATTTCAGCACCCCTCTCTGTCCTCTTCCTGGATATTAGGACAGTCCTAGAGGAGACAGAGGATCCTGAGGGGTTCCCTCACTCTGGTTTCTCTTCAAAGACCTCAAGGTCATGTTGGTTAAGCATGAGGGCTTTCACAGTCAGGCAAGGCTGAATTTGAGTCTGTGACCTTGGGCAAGTTACATAACTTCTCGGGACCTCAATTTCCCCTTGTGTAAATGGGGTTAATTGTACCTACTTCACACATGTAATTTCTATCAAATTAAATGAGATACTGTATGTAAACTATTTAACACTCCCTCTATGCACCAGAATACAATGGGCAATGAAAACAAAACAAAAACCCAACTGGCTTTCTTCTGATTTAGTTCTGCGGCCTTTTCTCGCAACCCATTTCATTATTCTGATTTAGGAAAGCCCAGGTGAGTCTCTGGACCATGTTCCCCCACCTTCAACTTGGACCTCCCCCTTTGTATTCTTCCCTAACCCTCAAACCCAAAGAGAAGGGATTCCGCTTCCTTCTCTCCTGGAGGTGTGGGGGCCGGATCTGGCGGGGCTGGGTGATGAGCAGAAGAGTCAAGCCTTTCTTTCACCCCTTCCATCATCTCTTTCACTTAAGAAAAGGGAACCCCCAAACTAGTTCCACAGTTGCTGGGGGTCATACTCTTGGCTCCCAGTGGAAAGAAGCTGCAAGAAACACAAACATTTCCTACCCACCAAGTGGTCTGGTTCCAGGAAAGTTCTGGAAAGAGTGGGGATAGGACAGATTCCAGCTCTGGTCAGTGGGGGCACCGGGCCGGGTTTATTGCACTTGCAACAGAGTTTAAATAAGTCCCGGGTGTCCGGAGCCAAGGTGAAGGGAGGGTTGGGCAGGGAGAGGAGGGGCAGCGTCAGTGCAGCTGGCGGGCAGAACCCAGATCCTGCAGGCCGGGGGCAGCGGGCTCCCCCTTTCTCCAGGGGACTAGTAGGGCCTGTGTCCGGCCAGTGTTAAGGTTCCAGATCTGTTGCCATCGTGGCCCCTTCAGGGTCCTGGGCAATTCCTGACTTCTCCTGAGTCAGAGGTGGATTGGGCCTCCAGGCCCAGGTCTGGAGCAGGCTCAAATGTAGTCCTGGATCTGCCTAGTTAGGTCACCAATGTCTGAGTCTGGGTCCCAGATCAACCCCAGACCCCAGGTTCGATCTGGCCCTGTTAGAGTTCTGATTCCCCTTGCAGCTGGTTCTGGGCCAGCGTGGATCCTGGTGTGGGATCTGTCCTGAGCGGGGCCTGGGGCACCATCCACGGTTATTGTTCCTTGTTGGCCCACCGGGGTGGGGGCTGTCCAGAGCTGCCATGTCTCGCTCCCCAGGTTCCAGGTTCTTAGCTGGGGGCTTCTGGCAGGGCTGAGGACAGATCCTTGCAGGCTGGAGCTGGACAGGAAGTCCTGGTGGCACGTCTGAGCCGGAGAACTGGGATTGGATCCCCCAGTTCTGGTTCCAAGTTGTTTTCAGGAAACTCTCCAAAATGCAAAGGCTGCAGGGAGGCTGGGGCCTCTGTCCCTGGATCTGAGTTCCCCCATCCATGAGGAGGGCATGTGTAAACGAGGGTCCTTCACAGTGCATGGGGGGAGGGGATCCCCAGCTCCGCACCTCCCGGCTCTGACCCTTCAAGTATGTCTCTGGGCTGGGGAGAGGAGCTTCTCCCTGGCCCTCAGCACCTTCAGGAAGCACCCAGCCCCCTCCCTGTCAGTAGACTGAGGGTGGGGGGACTGGACCTTCAGGATTGGGAGTCTGGGATCGGGAGAAGTCAGGCATCAGAGGTGGCTGGAGGCTTGAGCTGAGCTTTTTCCATGGCGGTGCCGTATGGGAGGGAGCGTTTGAAGAATCCGAGCTAATGAGGGGAAAAGGAGGGAGAGTTGAGTTACTCTGGTTCCCATTTCTCCGCAGATCTTATCCCAAGGCGGGATGAAGGTGACTCTAGTGCTTCCAATCTCCCCATCTTGCAAAAGTGGCCCAAATTCAGGCTGTTAAGACCACCTCTCCAAGAGGTCCAGTGGGTTAAGAGGGCTAAGGTTGAGGGTGCTTTGGTGCCATAAAAATGCCCCCAGTTGAGCCAGAGATGGCACATAGGTTTGAAGTCAAGTTCTAAGTCTCATTGCCTAGTAGTGGCTGCCTCTTGAGAAGGATTCTGAGGCTACTTCTAGGGTATGAACAATTAGTGATGGCTGCCATGGGTTTCTGGAGGAAGTGACAGCACAAATGCCACACACTGGCCACTTGTGAGTAACACTGATTTTGAAAGTATAAATAAACTTATCAGCTTGAGTCAAGAGAACTTTTTCTAAGCTAGGGGCTGTAGAATGAAGGAAAGGATCCTATAGGCAGTGTCCAGATGGGATGCCCGTGGCCAGGGAGAGGTGGGGACATGTGGCTGGAGAACTGGTCTGGAGGCAGATGCTTGGGACTGTAGGGCAGAACCTGGTGAGAGAGAGGCCAGGTCAGGTAGGATGTGGCTGACCTTGTAGAGGATATAGATGAGCAGACCTAGGAGCAGGAGGCCAATGAGGACGGCTAGGATAATGATCCACAGTGGGACGCTGTGGCTGCCTTCTGCCTTGATCCACTGCACGGCTGTGGCCACCTGGGGAGCAGGTCAGGAGAGGTCACTGAAAAGCCATTAGTTCCTCCCACCCTACGCTTGGCTCCCACTTGCCACTGGACCTAGACCCACCTTTCGCCTTCCGTCTTGGGCTAACAGAATTCTGATCTTCAAAATTCAAATTCCTAAAATGTGCATTATTGTCTCTGACTTTTGGGCTTTCACACCTGCTAGTTCCCTCTCCCCAGAGAATACTCCTTTCCTGACTGGTTAGCCTGGTAGATCCTATTTATCCTTCAGGTTTTGCTTAAACACCACTTCTTCCAGGAAGCCTTTCCCGACTCTGCAAGCCTGTGTTCAAGTGTCCCTATGATGTGTTCCCATAAACATGCTGGCGCTTGTCACACTGTCTTCTCACTGCCCTGTCCATCTTGCTTATCACTGTATTCCCAGGACCTAGCACAGTGCCTGGCACACCGTAGATGCTCAATCAATATTTGTCACCATAATCAGGCCAGCCCCCGTCGCATCCCAGTGCTAGCGCCAGGCCCAGCACTCTATCTTCCTTGGCCCAGACCTCTGGCCCGGGACTCACCTGCAGTTCCTTTCGGGGAAGCTGCCGAGGCAGGATTCGGTAGGGCATCTTCAGGGCTTCATACACAGCTTCACACTGCAGACTAAATGGCTGGTGTTCCCGCTGTGGGTGGTGGAAAGGTGTTCAGGGTGGCCTCTTATGGTATCTAGGAGGTCACTGGGCTCCCCATGGTCTGGCTCTGGTTATGATCTTTCCCTATTTTGGACTCATTCTCTTCTGAATCTCTCTCTGTGTTCCTTATATGAGATAATAAATGTGTAACTGAAGAGTTACAATTAGATGACAGCATGTTCAGTAGAAAAAGCATTGTTCTGGAAACATGAATACGGGTGAAGCACCCAGGATGATGCCTGGCCTATAGGATGCACTCAATAAATGACTGCTCTCTACTGTTCCTACATCTGCTTGCCTCTCTGTGATGGATATGTCTTCCGTCTCTGTTTTCTATCATTCTCTGCCACCGGTCTCCCTCCCGCCCTCCCTCCTCCGAATGGGCCAGGAAAGGGAAGCTGTCGGTCCCAATGTGGCCACTAGGTGGCGCCAAGGACACACAGCCCTGTCCAAACAAGGGTGAGGGAGGGGAGCGCGGCTGCCTGGGTCCCAGTCACCAAAGCGGGTGGCTAGGGCAGTGGGGAAAGGAGCGTCAGTCCAGGCAGGCCCGAAGGTCGGGGATCAGGACTGAGGTGAGGCTCCCTCACCTGGAGGAAGGTCTTGGCCCAGACGCGGAAATGCAGTAGCAGACTTCGGCTCTCTTGCCGGTGCAGTGGCCCCAGCTCGCAGCGCAGCCTGAAACACTCGGCCTCCGGGCATTTCTGGGAAGAAAGCGGAGGCTTGAATGCGGCGTTCCGCCCTGCTGGTGGCTCTGAGGATGCAAACAGATACTCAACGCTTCGACCCAGACCTCATTCCCAGGAGGACTTACCAGGATCTGAGGCCCCGAGGAGGCAGGGCTCCGGCCTGGAGCATCCCGTCTTTGCAGCCGGTGGTGCTGGGAACCCTCGGGATCCAACTGGAAGAGGAAAGGGACCATTAGCTGCCTCTCTCACCTCATTACAGCCTCTAAGTCAGCCTGCCTCTGGGGTCCAGAGCAGCTTCGACCTGGTCTTCCACCCATACAACTGACCACCTCCTGTGGCAAGGCACCGACCTCAGCACTGAAATACCGAAACGGGTGAGACTTGATCCTTGGAGTTTACAAGGAGGAGATGTCAATAGATAATTAGGGCCCCGTGCCTGCTTTGGGGCCTTTGCCCTGGCTGTCCCCTCTGCTTGGAATGCTTTCTCGAGTCTTCACACACAGGTTCACCCTTGCCTTTCATGCCTCAATTCACCTGTTCTCTCCTCAAGAGGTTTTCCCTGATGACCCAAACAGGCTCCCAGCCGGGCCCTGCCCCGCCCCAGCGTTTTAGCACTGCACTCTCAACACTTCTCAATACCTGTTTCTCTCTCTCTCTCTCTTTTTAATTTTTATTGTCTCTTACCCTCCACTAAAACATAAACTCCATGAGAGTGGGGGCCTTGTGAGTTTTGTTTGGTGCGATCTCTCCTGAGCCTGTAACATGGCTCAGTGCATTGTAGTTTATGTGTAAACGAGCTTTAAAACAGGCACTGGGGCCCAGGCGAGCGGCTCTGAGGAAGGCTTTCCGGAGGTGGTGGTGCCGAGCTGGGCCCTAGGAGTACGCCAGGGCAAGACGTCAGGGAAGGATACTTCAGGCAGAGAGACAGAAGGGCAGTGCATAAAACAGTCTTTTCCTCTCCCAGGGTCTCAAGGTGTCTGTGGGCCTTCGGACCCCCTTCCAGTGGCCTAAGTCCTAGCTCCAGGCACACCCCACTTGGCTCTTCTAGTTTCCCGGCGACCTTCCCCAACTACCCTCGGCTTGGTCCCCTCACCCCCAGGCCAGTCCCCAGACCCCTCACCTCTAGGCCCTGTGGGTTGGGGGGGTGACTGGTGGTGCAGTTGCTGAGTCCTGTGACCCTGGTCACGTAGAGGAGCTGCTGACCTTCCAGAGCCTGGGGACAGCTGAGCTCCAGCACGCCCCGGCTAATGGAGCTGGGGCCCAGGTTGATGAGCTGAGGAGAGGAGGGCACAGTGATCATGGGAAGGGAGGGAGTGATTCTGCCCTGTTGAAACCCAGGTCCTGGTGGCCCGCTCATGCCTGCTGCCAGTCTCCCATCTCAGGAGCGAGGGAGGAAATCAACGGGCAGAGGCGAAATCCTCTCCAGCCAACCCTCCTGGAGGAGGTGGCTCCATCCTTCCCCCCCCCACTTTTTTTTTTTTCTTTTTTTGCAGGAACTTAGCTCCCCAACTAGGGATTGAACCTGTGCCCCCTGCAGTGGAAGCGCGGAGTCCTAATCACTGGACCGCCAGGTAAGTCCCCATCCTTCCCTTCTAAGTTGCTCAACTGGCCAGCCTCTCACACTGATCCTGCCCAGGACTTTACCTCTCACTCCCCACTCCCCGTCTCTTGCTCTCAATCCCTCAGGCTGGTCCCAGCCATCTGTCACTCATACAGCTCCTCCTTCCCTGTCATTCATTCTAGTCCGGCCCTCCACTCCCAGTAGCCCACCTGGGGACCAGGGCCTCCCCGCCTCTGTCCCTCCTCACCTCATACACATGGTGGACAGCAGGGCCCACGTCCCCCTCCTCCTGCGGCTGGTCTCGGGGATGCCAGTCGGTCACTGGGAATAGCACTGCCTCGGGCTTGGAGACACTAAAGAGGAGGGTGGTTTAGAGGACAGTGGAAGGTACCCCATCCCATATGCATCCTTTCCTAGAAGTCCATCTTGCCTCCCAGAGAGCCCCATTTTGCCCGGGGAACTGACCCGTTAAGGGAGACCTGGGCCTGAGCTTCCACAGAGAGCTGGAAGGAAACCACTTCGCTTTGAGAATTGTTGAGATTCTTGCTGTGGGATGGAGGAGAGACTCAGGTGGTGCTGGAGCCCAGCCAGGAAGAATTTCACCTGCACCAGACTCCGCCCCTGCCCCACCCTCCTCGGCCCCGCCCCCAACTCAGCCTCAGCCTGGCCCCACCCACTCCCTACCTGAGGATCTGGAAGTCAAACTGGATGGTTTTCTTCGTGTCCCTGAGGTGCGGGACTGTGAACCGAAGGCCACCCCAGAGCTGGAGGACAGGGAGGGAGGACAAGGGGGCTGTTAGATTGGGCGTCTGCCAAATCCCAACTGCAGCGCTCCTTCCCTATCCCACAGCTCTGCTCAGGATGAGCCGGTCACTTTCCCTTGGGTCCTCTCTCCTGCCCCAGACTTACACTGGCTCCCGCCTTCATGGGGTTGCCCAGGTCACACACCAGCAGGCGGCTCTGGTTCACAGCAAAGTAGTCACAGCTCAGGCTGGAGAAGTTCTGGAGGTGGGGTGGGTGCAGGTAAGGCTCTGGTGTCCCTGTGGCAGGATCTCCCAAGCCCTGCCTAAGAGTCCCCTCTCACCCCTGGGTGTCTGACGAGTCCTGAGTACTCAGCCTCCGGAGGGGCCGTGACGCGAAGCTCTGCCTCGTAGGCGCCGCCCTCACCCACATTCTGGGCATGGAAAGTGAGGTTCAGAGAGTTCTTGTCGCCCAGGTACACGTGGTTCTGCTCCCTGGAGGGGACACACGGGGTCAGGGACACTGGGGAATTAATCCGCAAACCAAGACAATGGGCCATAACAATAACAGACACCGTTTACTGAGTTCCAACTCTATGGCAGGCACTAGGCTAGATGCTTTATGTAGATTATTTCATTTAATCCTTCCCCAAAGCCAGAGAAATAGATGCTCTTATTCTCACTGTACAGATGAGGAAGTTGCATAATTTCCCAGGGTCACACAGCCAGCTAATACGTTCCCTATTCTACTTTTTCACATGCCAGGTGCTTCCAAGCTCCATGTGTTCTGCTAGGAGACCTTGGCATCTGGAACCCCCCAGCTTGACGTCAGCCTTCACTTACCCAAACACTTCCAGCTGTAGGTCTGGCACACAGATATTGTCTTCTCCACAGTCCAGCAAGATCTGAGCCTGGGGAGCAGGGCAGCCTTGAGAGGGGGAGTTGCGACCTCCTCCTAAGCTGTCGGCTCCCCCCTCCAGGGCCCCACCCCTAGCGGCCCAAGCCCCTCTCCTCCCGGCCCGTCTCCCCACCCTGCCCTCACCTTGTCCTCTATGCGGCTCTTGCTCTGGTAGTGTAGGACTGGCCGAAGGCCGTGGCTGTCCACAGGGGCTTGGGGGTCCAGGGAGAAGTTGAGGGCGATGTGAATCGGGGAGAGTTTGTCTCGAAACTCTGACTCGTTCTGGGGCCGGGGGAGAGGGTTCACAGATTCAGGGGACACAGGGGACTTGGTCCTCATCCTTCTCACATCTCCCTCTGTCCACTCAGGACCCTCAAGAATTCGGGTGTCCAAACTTGACCATGCTCATTGCTTCAGAGGCAGCCTGGTTCCCAGCTCCTCCAACAGAAGGGCCCCCTTCCCCAGCCTCCCAAAGTCCCAGGTCCTTCACTGGAATCTCCCTGTCTCTTTCCCTTCATGAGGGGCACCCAGTTCTACGCGGCCACTCTTCCCAGGCCAGTCCCTACCCTGCCCTCGGGCCCATACCCTGAGGTAGATCTTCATCTCTCTGCAATCCTCCCGAGCCCCGTTCTGGATGAGCAGGGTCTGGGTCAGGGTGGCCTGTCGGGAGGCCAGGAACAGTGCCCGCCGCGCTCCACCCTTCTGCTTCTGCCAGTCCAACTGGAGCTCCACCGTGAAGCCTGCAGCCGGTCACATATGTTAATGAGCATCTGCCCCTCCCTTCTAATCTATCCAGAGAGATAAGAGGTCCCCGAGTCCCCAGCCCCTCCATCCCCATCCCAGCGCCTGAAAGGTTCAGGCAGTCTCTCCCTCACCGATGGAGTCAGGAACGTGTTTTCCAGAAGCATTGAGGCAGAAGCTGAGATTGATGCTGGAGGAAGGGACCAAAGGGAAAGCTGGTGTATCCCACTGGAACACGCATCCTATTCCCTACCTGCCTCCCAGACAGACCCAGACTGGGACAGTCCCATTTGTCCACTTTCAAAGACCTGGTCTCCCTCCCCACTTCCAGGCACAGATGAGGCACCCCCAGACTCCATCCCCGCAGTCTCCTGGGCACCCCACTCACCAAGCCGCAGGGTTCCCCCCCAAGCTGCAGCTATGCTCCTCTGGGTTGAACATGGCGGGAAAGATGGTGAGGGAGGCACTGGCAGACACGATGGGGCGACCCCTGCCAAGAGTGGGTGTGGGGTCAAAGAACTAAGACTCCTCAGGAACCTGAGCACAGGAAGCTGACGCCCAAGCCCCAGGATCCCAGTTTGTACACTTCCCCAAACTCGGCCCTGTTGAGAAATCCCCCAGTTCCCACGTCTCCCAGGCTGCCCCCTGCCCAAGTTCATACCTGTACACCACAGCCTTGTCTACACCAAAGGACCCCACAATCAGATCTGCAAGAAGTCAAGAAACTACCCCTTACAGCAAGCCCCAAATCAGAATCCTTCCCAACCCCTTCCAGTTGCATTGTTCAAGGAGGCCGAAGTGAGGGGACACCGCCATCTGGTGGCATCATCCGAGAACTGCACCCAGGAGCTTAGGAAAGCGCATTAGAGGGGCCGGGGTTCTGAGACCAGGGAATTCTCAGGTGAAAGGGGCCGCTGGCACAACTCACCAGGGTATCCGTTGCCATCCAGATCTCGGCCTCCTCGAAGGGCAGAGCCAAAGAAGTCCGGCGCGTGGCCAGCTGCCCACAGGGGCAGCAGGACCTGGGAAGGCTTAGAGGCCAGGCCCCCTGCGCCCCCAGGGAATACAAACACCACTCCCTGCTGGTTCTCCCCACCAAAGGCAGCCCCAACGGCTACATCTGCAAGACACACAACACACAGCAGTCAGCAGGCCAGGAATCCAGGAGTTCAAATCTCTACCATCAGACCCCAGGACCCGGGATCCTATTTTCCCCATCTGTCATTCCCAGTATTCTAACCTCTTCAAGCCCCAAGATCCAGACATTGGGATTAAAATCTACACACCTCCTGGAGGAGCCACTGGGGGTCTTGGGTATCTTATCTGACAGCCATCTCTCCCCAGATCCCTTCTGACTCAGGCCCCCACTCCTCCTCAGCAACTTGAGCCCACGGTGCTTACCATTGTAGCCATCCTGGTCCAGGTCCCCCAGGGGGGTCAGGGAACTGCCGAATCGACCAAACTCATCATGGCCAGTGAGGGTAAGGGTGGGCACGGGCTCCATGCCGGCCGGCCGCTGCAGGTAGATGTAGACCCTGCCCACCTCCTGCGGCCGCCCGTCGGCTGTCCGCTCCATGAGCAGGGGCGCCCCTACCAGCAAGTCGTCCAGCCTGAGGGTACGGGAAACCCAGTCATCCTGAGACCCTGCCTTGCCATGTCCCCTCCTCAGTCCCAGAGCCAGGAAATCCCAGGCATCTTGGATCCGGGCTCCTTCCCACCCAAGTGAGAGACCTGAGGTCTTCTGGTCTTTGGTTCTCAGCTCTCTCTTTGCCCCTGAGCCTAGGGAATGCAGGCAGGAGGAGGAGAATGCAGAGAAAAACTCTCCTTGCATTTTTCTGTCCCATCCCTACTCCTCGTCCTGTGCTGTGCCCCTTTCCCACTACTCACCCGTCCCCATTGATGTCTGTGGCAGCCACTGCATAGCCAAAGTAGGAGGCCATCTGGGAGGGACAGAAGGGCAGCAGTGGGTCAGAACTAGGGGGTCAATCAACAAGGGCTATGAGGGGAAATCAGGGAGCCTGAGAAGCTGGGCTGAGCTTATGGGCTCAGGGCGGGGGCTTGGTTGGCAGAGGGCCAAGCTGGGTTGTGTGTGTGTTGGGGGGGAAAGGTGTCCTCACCTGTTCCCCTGAGAAGTTGTAGAGGGACCGGATGTCTGAGCCATTAAGGATGGTGACCTGGGGACAAGGAGATATGCTCATTGGTCCCAGACCCCCAGACCACCCCATGGGTACAGGATACCCAGGGGCAGGCATTCCTTGGAGACATAGACCACTTGTCTCCTAGTTCCCTCCTTTGCTTTGCCTCACATTCCCATCTCTATATTGGGTAGCTCCATCTCAGGGAGACTTCATTATGTTCCTCCATATCACTTACCAACTACTACTGACAGATTTTGTACTTATCTGTCTGTTGTGCCTCTCTACCTACTAGAGTGTCAGATAAGTGAGGGCAGGAGCCTTGTTTTGTGTTTTGCTTTCTCCCCAGAGCCTAAAGGGGGAGCAGCTGGCACTCAATACTTATTAGCTGAAGGACATCCACCAGCCCTCCTGAGTCACAAACACTCATGGCTCCCCCAACGTGCCCCCTTAGTGATGGGCCCTTCCGGTCCCCTGAGGCTCTCGACTCCCTGTTCTCTTCCCCAGTCTTGCAGCTGTTCCTCTGGTGTGAGCCCTCCCCCAGGACCGCTGGAGAGCCCCCTGGCCTCCCCCTGCCTCGGGCTCTCCCTTCCCCTCAGCACCCTTCCTCCATGGCAGCGGGAGCCGGTCTAGGAGGGATACGGCTGGCTTGGAAATCCGTGGTGGTTCCCTGAAGCCATGGCCCAGTCTCAGCTTCTTGGCTGGTCCTCTGACGCCCTGGAGAATCTGGCCCCAACCTATCTGTTTTTGCCCAACCTCTCTTTAGTCTCCTCATGCCCAATCAGCCCATGCTGAACTGGCCTGAGTTTTTTTCCTTTCCTTCCCTGCCTTTTCTCATGCTCCCGCCCAGGATGCTCTCTTTCCTCATCTCCACTGATCTTTCATAGGACATTTTCTGATCCATCCCTGCCCTAGAAAAGAGGTTATTCTTCCCTCTAAACTGCTATATCATCTTGACCACTTTTCTGAAATTTATCCTAGTGCAGAAAGAATGCTGACTTTGGAATAAGACAGGTCTGGTTTTAAATCTCTATCCAGCCACTTACTAACTGGGTGATCTTAAACAACTTACTTGGTCTCTTTGAGCCTCAGCTTTCTCATGTGTAAAATGTGAATGGTAATATCTCCCCTGACAAGCTTGTTGCGAAGAATAGAAATCATGAGCGGACAGTGCCTGACGCACTGAGGGGCTCGTGAATGGGAGCTGCACCTTCGATTGCAATCACTTGTGTGTCTTATCTTACGTGCTTGATTAGAAGCGCCTTACAAGATGGGGTATGATGTCTTATTCATCTTCTTATCTCTTACCTTGCCCTAATAACTGTTGGTAATTGAATGGACTCCTATAGCGTTCTTATCTATATCCTTTTTAAAGCACTCGCCATGGTCTAATAATAACAGCTACAGTTGTACACTGCCTCACAGTTCGCTAAGTACTTTCACGTGCATTATCTCACTTCATCCTTACAAGAGCCTTGTGAGGTCAGAACTATTATTACACCATTATAAAGAGAAGAATGAGGCTCAAGGTTTTTTTTTTTTTTTAGACTCAAGGTTTTTATGGAGTGAAGTGGGGTAGGAATAAATCACAGATTGATTCATCCAGAGTGAGCACCAAAACTCAAACACTGGTCTGACCCAAGAGCCCGTGTTCTGATCCACTTTTTTCACCCTCCCAAACTGCCATGCATGGTTCTTTGTGATTAGCCAGGGGACGGGAGAGCAGAGGAGGGAGGGAGAGTCAGGCTGGGCCTTACGTAACCATAGGTGAGGTTCCCTTTGGGCACGCCAGCAATGAAGTCTGTAGAGGGAAGAGAAAGTTGTAGGCTAAGTGCAGGGAAAGGGGAGTCAGACAAAAATGGTAAGTGTCTCAGTCCCTGTGGCTCCGGGTCCTGGGTCTCCATCTGCCCCCTCCCTTGGCCCCAGCCTGGGGACACACTCACCTTCTGTGTCATCACCACTGAATTCACCTACAGCCACAGAGTATCCTAGGAGACAGGGTGGGCGGATATTAGGATTTCTGCTTTGGGGACCCCTCTGTCCTGGCCCATCCTCAATCCCTTCCCCACCCCTACTGGGCCTTTGTAGTCAGCCTCCACATGACACATAGGGCAGGAGGCTGGGGATGCCTGGGTGGGAGAAGGGAGGCGGGGTGGGGGGGGGTGAGCGAGGACAGGGGCCCCTGAGGTACTCCCCCTGCAGCTCCCACCCCGTTTGCTCCCTCACCCAGGTAGCTGTCATCGTAAATGGAACTGGCCTGGCGAGTCTGCAGCTGCCCCCGAACTGGGTTGATCAGGTACCCGGGGTAATAGGATTCTGCAATCTGCTCCTGGGTGGCGGACAGGATCTGGCCTGGGGAAGGGGATAAGGAGGGGATGGCTGGAGGAGGAGGTGGCAGGGATGGGGGCACTGGGGGCTGACTGGGTAGGATTTCAGAAGTCTGGTACAAGGAGGGGAAGCTTGTGGAGGGTGGTGGGAGAGGATGGGTAAGTCTCAGGAAACGGAGAGGAGAATTGGGACGGGGGGCAGAGGAGGGAAGGATGGTGATCTCGGGCTGGGAGAGGGATAAGAGGCCAGGTGCAGGAGACAGACGCAGGGATAGAGGAAGGGCTTACCTTGCCAGAAATAGCTCCCTGGTCCGCCCAGGACCACACGCCCAGTCTGTGGGGGGAAGGAGGTGAGTCCACATCTGGTCCTGATTCCCCTGCATCCAGCACCCACAGCCACTCCCCTCCCAAATCCCTCCTCACCTTGGTGAACTCGGCACTGAAGCCCCCTTGGCAGTAACCCTGCCCTGCTGCCCGGCTGAAATCTGCAAGGGGAGAAGGTGGTGGGAAGGAGCTCCACACAGATGGGTCAGGCAGGAAAGAGCAGGAAGCTTGGGGAAGGAGAGGGGAGAGGGGGCCAGAGAAAGGACCTCTCTGGACCAGACAGTGAGCATCAAGGCTGATGGGGGGTGGGGGACCGTGGGGATTCACGGAGAAGGCAGACTCAGGGCTCGTGCCCCCTCTTGCCCTACCTGAGCGGCACGGCGCATACTCCAGAATCCGGGTGAAGTTGTTTGTGGAGAGGTAGCAGGTGCCCACGGGATCGCTCAGCGGCTCCTTCTCAGTGCGCCAGCTGTAGAGGGGAGCACAGGCCTGGGAGGGCCCAGGAGGAGGGGGGTCCAGGTTTAGTCCAACAGGACCTCTCTTCCCCGCCTCCCCCACTGTGCTCCGCTAACCGCAACCATTGCCCCTCCTGCCCACCACGCCACTCAGCCTGCTGGCACTCACCAAGATGGAGGAGCCATGGGCTCGCACCGTCGCTCCGAACCACTGCAGGGACTTGTACTCCACAGGCTCCTCTCCCTCGAGGCTAGACGGCGGCGAGGACTCCAGGATCCGAGAGCCTTGGGGGAGTGAGAAAGGGGAGTCATGCCAGCTGCGGGCAGCTGAGCCCTAGAGCAGCCCGTGCCCTCAGCCTGGGGGCACCCAAGCACTTGCAAGCCCTGAGCCCATGACTCGTGGGAGGGGGAGTGGGGAAGGTCCTTACAGTCTGCCTGTTGTAGCCTGACTCAGCTTCCCCTGCACACGTGCACACAAGCCCATGTGCACATGCAAACACACAGAACCTGGGGTTTCTAGAGGTGCATTCAATTCCCCTGGTCCGCCTGCCTCCTCACCCAGCTGGGACAAGGATGCTTGTGGTGAGGTGGGGAAGAACGGCTAGTTCCTGAGAGGGCTACCCTCTGGCTGCACTTCTCTGTCTGTACCTGGGCCTGTGTCTCTAGCAGCACGTGTTCTATGTCCTTGACCTTTCTCACGTCACTGAATCTCTGCCCCTTGTGTCTGCGTGTGTGCGTGCGCGCATCTGTCTGTCTGCCTGTCTCTCTCCTTCCAAACCCTCTCTGCCTCTATGGGGCAGCCTTTTTTATTCCTCCGCTTCTCATCTGTCTTCCAGGTTTTAAAAAGAAATCGGTCGGTTTTGTGCTCTTACACCACCCCTCCCCCACTGTCTCCATCTTTTGACGCTCTCCTCTTTTGTCCCCTCACCCCAGTTTATCTCTGGAGCCGCACTGCTCAAGTTCATGTCCTCGCTCCACCTTCTACTAGCCGTGTGACCTTAGTCAAGTTACTTAACCCGTTTCCTCACCTATAAAAAAGGGATAATAACACCTCGCGCCATCGTTGAAAGGATTAAGTGCGTTAATATATGTAAAGTGCTTACAACAGTGCCCAGCATATAGCAAGTGCTCTTGAAGCGTTGGCTGCCGTTATTATTCTTTCTCAGCCTGTCTCCTTCCATCCCTCTCTGCATCTACTCCGGACCTTAAGCTCCTTGAGGGCGGGGCCTTAATCATGTTTCAATCCCCTGCAGTACCAGCACAGAGCCTGGCACGCATTATCACTTAGTCAGTGCTTAGTTAAATGAATCGAAGAGGCTCTGTGACTCTCCCTCTCTTTGTCTGTGTTACTGCCCTGGCCTCCCTGAGTTGTGGGTGATTCAAGGAAAATGAGAGCCACATGTTTCTGAATCATGCCCGCCCTCCTTGGGCTGGGCTGGATTGGGAACGTGGTGTGAGTGCCACGGGGAGCCGCTGCACCGCTGCACGGAGCTGGAGCCCCAGAGCCTCAGAGCACGTGGCGCTGGAACTGGTCAGGCTCCGCCCCTCGCTCCAGACCCCGCCCCCTAGCCTCAGTCCCACCCCTTAGTCCCTCCCTGAACCTCCCCGACCAACGAAGGGGGTTACCTTTGCTGTCAAATTCAATGGGGGTGCACTGTGCTGGGCTGGTGCCCCAGGGGCAGAGGTAGACGGCACCGCCCTGCAGCACTCCCGGCTGGCTGGTGTTAGCCTTGGGCGCTCCCACCAGCACGCTGACCCTGCGGAGGGGAAAGGGGAGGCAGCTCAGGGGGGCTCCTAGCTCTTCTCCAGTCTCCCCAGGCGGGAAGGACCCAGGCCTCTGGGCCAGGGTCTGGGTGGGCGTGGCAAGATGCCCCCCGGGTTGTATTTATATCTCAGAAGATGCCACAGATACCAGAGGCCCAGGCCGGAGTCAGGCGGTCCCCATGTGCCGCTGTCACTAACACAGCGTCTCCCGCCTCCCCCACTCTCTCCCCTCCTACCTTCCCCTGTCATTAGAAGGAGGAACCAGAGTCAGTTCTGGCAAGAGGCCGGGGCCAGAGCTTCTCTATCTCCTCTATGGACCTGCCAAGACTGGAGGCGCAGCCCCTAGAACCCCAGGGTCCTCTTAGCTAGCCTATACCCTCTCCTCCCAAGCCAAAGCCCTTCTCTGGGCAAAACCCAGGCGTCCAGCTGCCCAGCCCTGGGGCACGTCGGAGGAAAATGTGAGTCTTGGAAACCAGGCAGTAGAAGTGGAGAGAGGAACTGGAGAATGGTGAAGGCAGATTGTTCCCCTGGGCCTGGGCGTGGACCTGCCCTCACCCTGGGCTCTGGTGGGACCTCCCCATCCTGGCTGGGTCTCTGTCTCAGCCTCTGAACCCCTTTCCCATACACCATTGCTCAGAGTCTGAATTCAGATCCGGGTGGTCTACTGGGGTCTTAGTTTTGGACACAGTGCCTCATTCCCTCTGAGACGACGAGGAGAAGGTCGCCTTTGCTGGGGGTCCTATGTAATGGGGTGGTGACAGCTAAGGTCCTGGATAATTTTGCTGCCTCTGGCTCTGCCTCTATCATTCCTGGGTCCATGGCCTCCAAGACCTCTGTGCAGTCGTCAGCCTTCTGGGCTTTCTCCTCCAGCGTCTCCCGTGAGGATGCATCTGGCAGCCGGGGCAGCTGAACCAGTGTCCCTGCCAGCCGCCAGCCTTGGCCTCTGCTCTCCTCCCATAACTGACTCCGGCACTGCTTCTCCATCTGTCCCTCTGCCCCTAGGACTGCTTGCTCTCTTGGTTTTGGTTTTAGGGACCCCCCCCCCCGGTCTCATCTCAGATCTTGGGCTTCTCCATCTCTGTTGGTTTCTGGCCCCTTTCAGCTTTCAGCACTCCCAACACCCACCCTTTTCCCGATATTTGGATCCCTTCATTAGCCTTTCTTACCAGGAGTCCCCAAGTCGGGGATTACCGTAGAGGTCACAAAAGCGGGTGTGTGTGTGATGGGATGGGAGACAAGAGATACATCGAGTAGGGGAGGGGTGGGGTAGGGGTTCCAAGAGGAATAGGAATGGGAACACCAGAGAGAGCATCTCCAAGGGGCTGAAGCAGAGTGAGGGTGGTCTAGCAGGGCCAGAGGGTGAGGATGGGAGAAGAAAGGGTCCAGAGGGATAGGAGGGGAGGCCTGGAGTGAGAGTTCCTGGAGTGGTGGGGGGTGGGGTGCCAGCCTCGGTTACCCTGGGGACAGGAAATGTTTACTGCCTGCGGCTTCCTGTCTGTTTCCAACCTCTCACTTCGCCGTTTGTCTCCCACCCGCTGGCCTGCTGGGCCCCACCCCTCTCACTCAGGCAGTACATTCAGTAGGGGGGTGGGAGCTGGCTACTCGGAGGCACAGTGACCTGGTTGGCTGCCAGGCCTAGTAGGTGAGGTTGGTGGTGGGGAGAGATTGCATTGCCCCAGGGCTGGGGGAGGAGAGAGGGGTGCAAGCCTCTGTAGCAGAGGCAGCCGCAGAAAACAGCAGTGGTGCAGGGGTTCTGGGTCAGGCACTAGCTCAGTATGGACTTGGGAATACACTCTCCCTCTTCCTCTGGGTGAAGAGGTTGAACAGGTTATATCAAAGTCTTCCAGAGCTCCCATACTCTTCCAGGAGAGCATAGGGGCTTGGCCAAGGGACCCTGCTCCCACCCCCAATTTTCCCACCGCTCCGTGGAGGGGAGCTGAGCCTGGGTGCTCCTGGGATGGCCTGAGGAAGAAGCTTGGAGTTTGGCAGGGCGGGCAGGTGAGAGAGAGGCCTTACAAGGCTTAGAAAGCCCACAGACTTGTGGGCCAGGGGCATATGCCAAGGCTGCGTGAAGGTTCAGGAGATCTGGGGTACAGGCAAGGGACACAGATCCCAACCCAGACTTGCCCCATGCCGCCCATGGCTTATACCTGAGGATGCAGTGGCCCTTCTTTCCCAGCTCCTCCAAGTCAGTGCAGTAACTAGTGCCCTCCCCTATGTGCCAAGAGAGGCGCCCAGTGTCAGGGGTGGCACGTCACATACCTTATCCTTATTCTCCCACTCCTGGTTCCTGCCTCCTAAATCCTGCAGCAGTTGGGTCCTACTAGGGGTCCAAGAAGGTAACAATGGAGGGTCCTTGGGCTCTTTTCAGTATTTCAGAGAGCCTAACGGAAATCATGCATTTACCTGATAAGGAAGCCCAGGCTAATTAAAACCTCAAGTGTATTTGCTTTGGGCCGGAATTATATCAACTCCTGTGGGGAACCTAGTTATCTCATATTGGTCAGAAGCTCTGATTGGCAGCTATAGACGTCTTCTTGTTCTAATTTTTGGTGGATAAAAAAAAAAACAGGAAAAAGGAATGAATTATTCCTTCCTAAATGCAGCTTGGCAGATAAACTCTTCCAAAATATAGAGACCAAGGGAAGAAATAAATTGCCGTAATTTATTTTGAAGCCTCGGAACTCTGATGTTCTAGAGCTGCTTCTTGGAGACACAGGCTGCCTCAGCACCATGGTTTGAAGACTTTCTTGTAGACGCCTCAGGGCTGCCACATGGAGTGAGCGGAGGCCAGTTTGGTCCTGACACTCCTCTCCATCTTCTTTCAGAGCAACCTCTTTTCTCTGTTTTTTTTTTTTTTTTTTCTTTTTTGCTGTATGCGGGCCTCTCACTGTTGTGGCCTCTCCCGTTGCGGAGCACAGGCTCCAGACACGCAGGCTCAGCGGCCATGGCTCACGGGCCCAGCCACTCCGCGGCACGTGGGATCTTCCCCGACCGGGGCACGAACCCGTGTCCCCTGCATCGGCAGGCAGACTCTCAACCACTGCGCCACCAGGGAAGCCCGGTGCTCTGTTTTATATAGAATGCCCTGATAAGATATCATTTGAATTGAAAGAAAGAAAGGAAGGAAGGAAGGAAGGAAGAAGGAAAGGAAGAAGGGAAGGAAGAAAATAAAAAACTGTAACAAAAAATACTGCTGACCTAGTCCCATGTCCTCATTGTACAGATGGGGAAACTAAGTCCCAGAGAAATTAAGTCACATGTCCTGGGGTCACTCAGAATCCTTCTCAACCTAAGAACAGAAGCCAGGAATCCTGATACCTAGGCCACTGTTCTGGTCTACCCCGTTGCCAATTTGTTCCCTCCTCTCCTCGCCACTATCTCCCCAGCCAGGCTTCTGATTAACCAAGTTCCTGTTCAATACATGGTTACTGTTTGACTCTATTGGCCTGACAAGGTCGGGGGTGGAGAGTAGCAAGTGGATCGGACCCAGCTCCTGCAGGTCCTACGGCAGCCCTGGCCGGGCCAGAGGAGACACCTGGTTCTGGGTCGCCCAGTGTAGTCTCAAGGGAAATGCCTGGCTGGCTGGGAAGGAAGAGTTGCCTCCACTTGTGGCAGCTCCACATGGGGAAGGAGCTGGGCTAAGGCTGGTGCAGCTTTCAAGCTCATGTCTTGGGTCAAGTCACTTCCCCTCTCCAAGACTTGAATTCTCTACCCATGAAATGATGGGTTGCCCTTGAATGGTCCCTAAACAAACTTCTAGTCCTAAACTTCTATGATTCCTGAGGCTTCAGTTCATATACACGCATAAAATGGGAGCAGTAATGCTTCGTCTGTCTAAGGCAAGGATTTTTGTAATGATCCAACAGAAAAATTGATATGAAAGTGCTAAGGAATGTGAGGCACTATTATTACGATCACTACCATAAGCAAGTATTAAAAGTGAGTAAGAAATAGTGAAAATCTTAGACAAAGAACTAGGTGATGTCCAGGGAAGAGAGAACCAGAAACAGAAAATAGCTACCTCATAAAAGTCATACCTCCACGCACTGATCACCCTCCATGGACCAGGTGCTTTTTATATATATTGTCTCGTTTAGTCCTCAGAACAGCCTCATAAGTGAGGTGTCTAATTTTCATGAGAAGACCAGGCTCCAGTATTTAAGTCTTAAGTAACTCAGCCCAGGTCCCACAAAGAACAAGTAAGTGGTGAGGCCTGCATGCACACCCAGCTTGGCCTGACTTAAAGCCTGCCCCTTTCCTACTGTGTAACCTCTCTAGTGCTTACCCTGCCCTCTGATGCTGTTTCGGTTTCCACAGTGAGAGGTGATAAAGGGGGCCAAGAACACTGAGGCCCTCCCTCTCCAGAAAAGGCCCCAGGTGAGGGGCTACATTTGTCCCCCGCAGGTAGGAGGGGTTGAAGTCCCAGATGTGGTGGGGAGGGAGGTCACTGGGGAGGTGGAATGTTCCGAGTCCTATTCTGAGAGTGCTTTGTAGAGAGAAAATGAGAGGGGGAGGTGCACAAGCTGGACACCTGGGTTCTCTTGGGAGAAGAGATGAGCAGAGGGGAGGGGGAGGGGAAGAGACTGCTGGGTCCTGCTTTAGAAAAGGGCTTTTGGGACTTTAGGATCAGGCCAGGGGCCAGACAGACACCTAGGGAACCAACTGGGAGTGTGTGAAAGTCCAGATGTTTCAGAGGAGTGTTTTAAAAGGGAGATGACACTCTTGTTAGGTGGGAGTGGGGGTGGGATAAGAGGAAGGTTAAGATACAGATAACTGGACACCCTATTGTGGGGGAGGATCCCTTCCCCTCCCTCCCTCCCCCTTCTCTACCCCGTTAGGTTTGTGGTAAGGAGTTGCAAGGGGCCTGGGGGAGGCCGGGCCTGGCAGAAGCTCCAGGCCAGGGTGATGCAATGGGGTTTGGGCAGGAGGCCAGGGGGGTGGGGTGGGGGCTGGGTGGGGACCTTGAATAGCCCAGAACCAACAGCTGGGGCCTAACCATCCTCCAGACAAAGGAGAAATATGCCCCATACCCCAAGTGAATTACCTAGATTAACCCCTTTTCTCCAAAAATTAAAGGAAATGAGTAGAGCTCAGTTAACTGTATCATGTGTAGGAACAGCTCACCTCTGACAGAGGTCCTATCAAAGCTGGATACCAGGGGTTGTTGTGCTGGTGGCGATGGTGGGGAGCAGTGACAATCTCAGAGCCCAGAGATGCGGAAAGAGGATTATTCCAGACATCGTGCAGGATCAGGCATCTGGCACCTGGGAGTCCCCGTCCCACCCCAGGAGCAGCTTCCTTCCCCTCTTACTCCCCCCCCCCACATTTAAACAAACACCCTTGTTCTAATGTTGCCTAGCTCGTTTCCCCAAGCCCGTGGGCTCCCCATTTTCCTGGCACACAGGGTCCGCTCTGCTTGTCACCCTGCTGAGCTGGGAATGGGGAGCCTCCTTTGAGACTTCCCCGGTCTCTGAGATCCTGTGTTCTGACGCTCTTGGGCCCTGCAAGCCCGCGTCTCCCCAGCTTCCGACCCCAACCCCAGAAGTCCCGGTCTCAGCTCAGCTCCAGCCGACAAGCTACAGGAAATCAGTTTTTCTCTTCCTCCCAAGAGCTAGAAGAAGAGGGAAACCGCCCACCCCCCTTCACGGGCGCACACCCCTACCGACACATCCGAGCCCCCGCCCTTGGCTGAGCCAGCCCCCAACCCCGGCGCCCCCCAGGACCAGGGTCCCGGGACTCTCCCCAACTTCCCGGATCCCCTCTTCTGAACAGAGATTGGGGGTGGCGGGCGGAGTAGAAGACCGAGGAGAAAGGGGAGGGAGCCGCGTCCCCCTCCCGAGTCTTTCCCAGCCTGAGTTGAGGGGGGAGGGGAGGGTAAGGCTGGCCCCCATTTAACCTCCGGACCCCTTCAGCCTCCGACTCCCTTCTTACTACACACAGCTCATTCTGCTTCGACCCGTTCTCTCTCCGCACAATGGCCCTCAGGGGTCCCGGGGTTCCCCAGTGCTCCAAAATGCCCACCCTGGCCTCCGCGCCCCCTCTCCGTCCCCATCCGCCTCCGGTCCCGGCAGCTCTCGGATCTCAGCCAGAGACCCTCTGCTCTCCATTCCCGCGCCCTCCTCTCTCTTGGCCCCAAGACCCCGGCCCAGACTCCTCCAGCTTGCAGCTTCGTGTCCTCTCCCCACCCCACACGTCTCCCTGCTGATCGCTCTCAAACTCCTGGCCACCCTCCACGCCGGCCACTGTCCCCTCCCTACTCCAGCGCGGGCCCCCAACTCCGGCGAGGGCCCCCAACTCCAACCCTAGTCCTTCCAAACTCCGCCTCCCAAACTCAAGCCTTGGTCCCCTCCAGACTCCAGCCGCGCCCCCTGTCTCCAGGCGCGCACCCCCGACCCCGCCAGCCCGCCGCCAACCCTCCTCAACTCACCCGTCTGTCCCCGGCCGGTAAAACTCCACCGAGAAGCCGAAGAAAGAGCCCGGGGGCCCAGAGAGCACTGCTGGGGCCTCCGCGTCTAAGTTGAAGCCCCCGACCCTGGGCGGCGGCGGCAGCAGCAGCAGCAGCAGCAGCGGCAGCAGCCGGGATCGGCGCCGGGGGCCCCAGCGCAGCTGCACGGCGAGGAGAGGGGACCCTGGCGTCCGGCTCCCCATAGCACCCGCTCTTCCCTGTCCTGGGGCCACCGACCCGGAGCCGCTTCCTAAACCTCCCAGAGGCGAATGACTCAACGCGGGGAGGAGTTTGCCAAACTCCCGGCTGAGCCCTCCCCCCGCCTGCCGGGGGGGCGGGCGGGGGGGCATTCCTGGGTCCCTGGAACGCTGAGCCCGCGCCCCCCACCCCGAAGGGGCGTGGGGGGGGGACGCACCTCTCCACTTCCCTCGCCCCAGCCCCAGCTGGAGGCCGGTTGTCTGGACTGGGTCAGACTGGGCTGCTTTGGGCTCTTCCCCCTCCTTCTCGCTGCTTCCCCCTACTTCCTCCCGCCTCCTTTCCAGATGTACAACGTAAACGCTCGGAAAAGGAGTCGGAAAAAGGGAGCGGAGAATTTCCTAATGAGGAAAGGAATCACCTCCGGAGGGCGGAGGGAGTCTGAATATGTGTGTGGGGTCTCCCTCACCAATTCAGGGAGGAGGCTTTGGGGTCTAAAGGCAGAGGAGACACCTCTGGCATCTGGCCAACTGGGATTCCCCCTTTGCCTTCCGGGGCCATGGGGTGCCTGGGTTCCAGCCAGCTGGATTTGGGACTCAGGAGTTGAGGTACAGGGTGCTCCCAGTCAGGCCGATCCGATGGAGGACCTACACCGGCTCTCCGCTCCCTGCCCCCCCCCCCCAAATTGCTAGAATTGAAAACCCAGGAGTCCAGAAATTTGGGGTTACTTCACCAGGAGGATTCCGGTCCAGGCCTCCCCCTTTCTTGGTTGTAGGATATGGAAACCTCTGCTGAGTCCCTTCCTAGAACCTGGCAGTTGACCAAGGGCCTGGTAGTGGGAGGGGGAAAGGGTTGCTTTGGCCCTTCAGTGTCTTCTTGATCAAACTGGCCTGATTCCTACAGACCTGGAGAATTGTAGGATGGGGGGGGTGGTGTCTTGCAAAGGGGCCCAACCTTTAGCTTCTGTTGTCTTTAGGCTCTGGGAGCTGGAACCCAGCACCCCATTCTCCCAAGATGCCCTGTGGATGTAGAGGAAGGGACTGTAGCAGGAGAAGGCAGTGACCCCCTGCCCATCCCTTCCCCCAGCCCTGGCTCTGTGTGATGAGATCACCTTTCAGGATTCTAGTCTTTATCTTAGTCTGGGGGAGGGGGACCAAGGGGCCTAGATTCTCTCCTAACCTCTCCTTTCCAGCCCTCCTCCTGTCTTTTTCCTCCAGGACTCCTCCCCTTCCAGAATAATAATCCCCCCGAATCAGAACCCTGCCCCTTCTCTTCTCCAGTCCCCTGCCACTCTGGCTTGGGGGACTCAGAATCAATGCTTTTTCCTTCACCACGAGTCTCCTCCTCATTCTACTACTCTACTTCCTGTCCCAAATCACCCAGCTGTTTTTTTAAAAGCCCCTCTCCAGAGCCAGCTGCAGCCCAAGGGAGAAGGCAGCTGGTCAGACCGTGGAGTGATGCTGGCTCCCATCCCACTCTCACATCTGCAGGTCCTGACCCCCTCTTAGGCGAGGAACCCAAAGAATCTCTGGGTCAGGATCTTAAGCACAGCACTGCCGTGAAGGTAACCTCTAGGTGAAAACTACTCAAGCCAAGGGCTGAGACCCTCTCTGGGAGGAAAGAGGTTGAGGGCTGACTGCTGTATAACCCAGCAGAGCATGTGTGTGTGAACCCAAATCTCTCCTGTTTCAGCCCAGGCACAAGCTCTTTAGATTTTCCCAGGATTTGGGAGCTTGGGGTGGGGGTGGGGAGGGATACAGGGAGGGAGGTGTGTGATTCAGCTCCTCCCAGGAGCCTTGGTGAGGGACAAGGGACATAGTGTCCTGCCCCAGTTCTCCTCCCCACTCCACCCCCCTGCTTGGCCAAGTCAAACAGGCCCCCTCCCTGTCCATTCCCTGCTCCTGTTTACACCGGGAGCCCCTTAGTCATTCTCTGGCTGGCTTTTCTACTCTCCCCAATATCCCTCCTCTCTTGGCTCTCTCTGCCCTTATAAGTCCTCTCCCAGTGGCCCCAACACCTCCTGCCTTCCATCTCACCATGCCTGCCTCTGCCTGGCCCTCCCTTCCTCTGCTCCGGGTCAGGCCTGCACTTGGGGTTCCCTCCCAGTTGGAGCTGCTTCAGGCAGCCCTCCAGGTCTGGAAGCTGGCCTAGAAAGGTCAGCCAGGAAGGGGTTCCTAGGGATCATCAGCCCAACCCTCTCCTTCAGAAGAGGAAACGGGTGTAGAGAAGTGAATTGACTTGTCCAAGGTCACATGGCTGCTAGTTAGTGGTGAGTCTGGAACCTAAGTGTTTTGACTCTAAACCCAATACCCTCTCCTCTCAGCCCACTGCCCACTAAATGCTCTGTCTCCTGTCAGCTTTTTCTCAGTGTATCTCTCAGCTTGTCTCTGGCCAGTCTGTGTGTCTCTGTTTTCTCTCTCGGCTCTGACCTCTCTGCTACCCTCTGTCCCTTCATTGCTCAGTAAGAATTATTTGCTGTGATGACTGATTATTATTAATCACGGTCTGCTTGACAGAGGGGCAGAAGGGGTGAAGGGCAAGGGCAGGACACTCACCAGACTCCTGCTGTCACCAGCCTGCCCGCCCTGAAGGCTGGAGCTTAGAACTAGGAGACGGAATTTCCGCAGAGGAGTTCAGGGTAGAGGTGCAAGTTTTAAAGCCAGGAGCCACGCTGAGTGTCAGTGGCATGGGAGAGGGGTGAGGAATATTAATAATAGTTTATTTAGCACATGCTATATGCCTGGCCTTGGGCTTGACCATTAACCTGCCTTTATCGCATTTCATCTTCCGAATATCTCCAGCACTGCAGGTATTGTGATTCTCATTTTACTGTCAGGAAACTGAGGCCCAGAGAGTGAAGTGACTAAGACAGGATCAGCAGAAAGAAAGGGGCAGAGGTAGAATCCAAATTTCATCCCAACTGATCCCAAAGTCCTTGCTTTTCCCACTGCACTGTTAGTTTAGTCCTCTAAACTGGGCTGGGTTTCTACAGGGGGAAGATTCTGGAGCAGAGATATTTAACATAGGACCATTGTTCCTAGGGTGGGGGTGGGGAAGATTGGGTGCACAATTCATTAATCCTCGGAAACAGGATGGAAGTGTGTGTGTGTGTGTGTGTGTGTGTGTGTGTGTGTGTTTTCTCTGGGGTTGCTTCTTCCAGATTCTCAAATGCCTGGAAACTCTGAGAGCACTGAGGCTGGATATCCTGATTTCGGGGTATAGACTTGAGCCTTGTGGGGCCTGTAAGAAGCCTGGTGGGGTGGCATAGGCTGGGTGAGGTCTTCCTGAAATAACACTTCCCAACTGGTGTGTGTTCACACACACAGATGGGCTGTGGGTGTGCTGAAGCAGGTATCAATCCCCTCAACCTTCGCAGCCTGGTAAGACCTGGGAGCACCAGAGACCCCAGGCTAGTGGCTTCTGGCCAGAGCGACTTCTCTCACTACCTCTGGGGATGGTCCAAATCTAATGTTCTCAATGTGATATGATGCAAAAAAGAGTGGGAAGATTTCGCTGGACAAAGGGATCAGAGGAGCTTATTGGTTTGCGGCTCCTGGGACCCCCTCCTCCTGCCCTGTGGTGGGGTGATGAGTGGGAGTGTGGTCTCCCAGAGGGAAGGACGGAGGGATAGGTATACAGATTATGGAGCTGCAAGGGTTGGGGGGGAGGATTCTGGAAGTAGAGTAGGATCCTGGTTATCCCAGGAGTCTGGGTCTGGAGCCTGCTAAAGTTGGAGCATTGAAATGTATGTGTGTCCAAGAGAGAGAAATCGGAAAGTACAGGAGTGGGCCATATGAACCCTAAAGCTCTTTCGCCACCCTGACTCAGGTCTCTGCTTAGGGGAACTGATGGCTCCATCATCTGTGACTCACCCACCACCATCCCCACTCCCTGTCTGACGGGGCGGGGGGGGGGGGGGCGGACCCCTCCCCCATGTCCTGACCTAAAATAAATGCAGACTCCCCTCCCCTTTCTACCCCCACTTTGCTCACAGCACAGGAGGGGTGGATGAAGGATGTTTGCTAGACATCATGGGGACAAGACCAGTCCTGGGAGATGAGATGCTTTTGTTCTCTTGTTCTAGGGCTCTGAACCTAAGGCTTGAGACTGTGCTCAGGTATCTCTGTAGGGAAGAAACTGGGACTTTTTCCAGGCTGGACTAGGTTTGGGAGGGGCAGAGGGACAGGGATTAGGGGAAGGGCCCTGGTGGGAGAGGGGCAGGGCTAAGGGAACACTGGGGTAAAAGAATACAAGGCCCAGGGGTCCAGAGCAATCAGATTAATGGGAAGGAATTTCCACCATCCAAGCTAGTGTCTTCTTTTCCAAACCCTCTTCAGTTTTCCTATTCTACTTTTTGGCATTTTTTTGAGGCAACAGAATTCTGCAGGAAAATGTAACAACTTCACATAGGAAGTTAAAAGGGAAATAAGATTCTCTGGGGTGTCCTAAGCATTGACCTCATTTTATTTGCTCACCCACCCCACCCCCATTGCTTTCCATCCTTTTTCTCTCCTTTGTTGCCTTGTACCTACCTCTAGAGAAGAAAGGAGTGCCTGAAGCTTCTGGGCTCAAGGGCCTGGAAGCTGAAGGAGAGATCCATCCGGGGTGGGAGCTGTGGGCGGGAGCGTCGTTTCCTGGGATGGCCTTCCCAGATGTAAGCACATCTGGAGCCCATCAGGGAGGGACCTGAAGCACCAGGATTCCCAGTGCACACCCAGCTGGGGCTGTGAGGAGCTGAGGATGAGCCAGGCGTTCCCTCCCACCCCCACGACGCTTGCCATTTCTAGCCTGCTCTTGGGAAAAGATTACCAATGCCAGACAGAAAGTTAGGGCATTGGAAGGGGCCGGGAGGAGGGCAAGAGGGCCAGAGATTGCACCCAAAACACAGACATACTATTTCACTAGCTTCAGCTTTTTCTGGCTCTATAAAGAGGACAGTGGGGATTCCCTGGTGGTCCAGTGGTTAGGACTCCTCGCTTTCACTGCTGAGGGCCCGGGTTGGGGAGCGAAGATCCCACAGGCCATGTGATGCAGCCAAAAAAAATAAAAAATAAAAATAAAGACAGCATCTCTGATCAGTTTGGAATCAGGACGTGCGTGTGCACACATGCGTGCACGCGCGTGTGTGTACAGCATAGGTATGCTATTTGCCCTTAAACACACAATAAATTGGCTTTGGCATCAGGTTGGGGATGGGGGCTAGCATGTTCCCCTTCTTGCTTTTCATGAAAAGGTATAAGTCTTCCCATGAGCTCTCTGGACTTCTGGCACTTCTCACCCCTCCACCCCCAAACAAACACACACTCCTTCCTTGGCTGCCAATTCCTTCCTGTCCATCGTCACCTCGTAATGAGCACACTTGTTTGCCCAGGCATCACGTACAGGGCTAAGAATAGGTCCCTCCCCTTGCCCTTCCCTTCAGGGAGATATAAGATGTTGGGGTAATGAATTAGTGGGTAAATGGGGGTATACAGTGATCCCTGCAAAGGATCCAGGTGTTCCCAGCACCCAACCCCCAAGGGTAAAATGAGAAGTCTCTGGGGCTGAGATTCAGGAACGCAGTGAGAGGGAGAGCTCCTCTGCACAGCCCTCTCTTCCATAGCTATAGCTGGAGGGGGAACCAAGCCCTAAAAGATTTTTAAACAACCTCTGGACTTCGAGTTTGTGGCTTTACTGAGTTGAGATATTAATATAATAGAAGGTAGTGGTGGATACAATTTACAAGTCTGATGTATAGAAATATATTGGGCTCCCTGTCTTACCTGCAGCAAAGGTCGAATGGACTACTCCCTTTCAGCCTCCATCTCTTCTCACCTCTGGCCTCAACCCTAGATTGGACTTCAAAGCCCCAGGGGAGAAGCCAAGGAGAGGAGCTCCCTGACCTTTTGGCTTAGATCCCTTTCAATAGCTGTCCAGTAGTTCAGAGGCTGGGCACTGGGACACCTCTCTGATCTAGGTTTGACTAGAGCGTTCCAGATGACGGAATTGTGGGGTTAGGGGCAGGGCTAGGGCCTTCAGGCCTCAAAGATAGAGGAGGGGTGTGTGGTAGAGATTGATAGGGGAAGAAGGAAAGTTTGGGGTTTGGGTAGAGAGCTGAGTGGCTGGGGGAGGGGAAGGTGGGATGGAGCTCTAAGTTTTCACCTCCTGGAGATCAGCCCTTCCTTTAGGCCACACCCTCCACAGCTGGCTGGGAAGAGCTCTCAACCCTACCCCCCCTCCACAAGCCGATTGCTTACAGATGTTCTAGGAAAGGGGGGGGTTGAGAGAAGGGAGGGTGGAAAGGGGATGCAGAGAAGGAAAACTGAAGGAAGGAGAGGGAGATCCGTGGAAGGGAGAGAGGGAGAAGCTGTGGTCAGGTGGGGAAGCCTGTGAGGATGAGGAAGAGCCAGAGGGAAACAGCTGGAGGGGGAGAGAAAGGACATGAAAAAGGGTCTCGTCTCCCCGCAACTCGCCCTACTCACTGCAGGCAGACAAATCAATCTTCTTCACCAAGGCTCTAAGGATGTTCCTTGTCAGCTCAAAACCTTCCCTGGCTTCAACTTTTTAATCAGTAAAGATCTGTCTACTCTAAAGTGTCTAGAACTGGGACTTCCCTGGTGGCACAGTGGTTGAGAATCCGCCTGCCAATGCAGGGAACACGGGTTCGAGCCCTGGTCCGCGAAGACCCCACATGCCGCGGAGCAACTAAGCCCGTGTGCCACAACTACTGAGCCTGTGCTCTAGAGCCCACAGGCCACAACCACTGAGCCTGTGAGTCACAACTACTGAGCCCGCACGCCTAGAGCCCGTGCTCCACAACAAGAAAAGCCACTGCAATGAGAAGGCTGCGCACCACAACAAAGTAGCCCCCGCTCGCTGCAACTAGAGAAAGCCAGCGTGCAGCAACAAAGACCCAACGCAGCCAAAAATAAATAAATAAATTTATAAAAAAGAAAATAAAGTGTCTAGAACTGTGCAAGTCACATAGTAAGTGTAGTCATCCAACTCAATATACATCTTTGGGTGCTAATTATGTACAAAGCTCAGGGGGCCATGCTGGGAGGCATAAAGAGGGGGAATTGGGCTGAGGTGGAGACACAAATAAGAGCAAAGAGGTAGAGAGAGGCTTCCAAAGAGACAAAAGGCAGAGGGACCAAGGAGGGTGAGCCACGAGTGATGAGTGGGGAGTGAAATGAAGGTGGTGGAGGAAGTAGGAAGGAGGGCCCCCGAAAGATGGTAGGAGGGAGGGAAGGGGAAAGGAAAGGAGAAGGAAAGAAGAGGGAGGGGAATGGAGGGAGAGGACCGGCAGAGAGAGAGAGGCCGGTGCAGAGCCATGGGGAGTGGGAGATGGGTAGAAAAGGGGAACACTCCCCTCTGGCCTCTTGGCGGCAGTTTCGACGGTCAGACAGCCGGCAGGCCACCTGTCTGCTCCCCACCCCCTTCCCATTTAGGACTTTCTATGTCCTTTGTCATTTGGGGGTCCTTGAATTGACTCTTCCTCCTCTGGTTCCATTCCCTCCCCACCCTCATCTCTTGGGCACAGATTTCTGAAGTCAGCGTCCTTCCCGCTCGTCACATTGCGGGGCAGTCTCCCGTGGCCCTCTTTTCTGGGTTTCTGTCTTTGAAGTGGGTGGGCAGGGATGAAACAGACCAGAGGTGCATCCAGGTCTGGTCTAGTCCGCACTCAGTGGTCCCCCTCCTTCTCCAAACCAGTGCAGGGCTGAGAATGTGTATCAGAAGTCCCTCTGGCCCCCTTCCTGCTCCAGAGCCCCTGGGGTGGTATTTGCGGGTGGGGGGAGGGGAAACGTCTGAGGTGGAAAGTCTGACGCTGAGTCCAGGCCCCCAGCCCCACTCAGACTGGCTGAGCTCATCTCTCCAAGCAACCACAGCTGGACATTTTCCATGTGATCACCTCAGGGAGGGGGGCTGGGTTCCAGAAACCCAGACAGTGCTGACCGAGTCTCACAAGCGGGCTTGGGGATGGGGCACCCTCAGGTGGCCCCAACCCACCTCTGCTGTGCTCAGCGGGGAAAGCCCTGGGGGAGGAGGAAGGAGAAACTGGCCTTGAGAAGCGCCAAGTCTAAGATAGATTTTGGGCCACGTTGGCCCAGGTTTTTTTATCCCTACACGTGAATGTTGACCATTTGCACTGGCAGGACTGGGAAGATGTGTGTGATGTGAATGTTTATGTGAGGTGAAAACCTGTGTGTGCGTGCGTGCGTGCGTGCGTGTGTGTGCGCGTGTGCGCGCGCGCGCGTGTGTGTGTGTGTGTGTGTGTGTGTGTGTGTGTGTGTGAGACCACCCTGCTCCCTTCCCAGTGCAGTGCGAGGTGAGGCAGCTGCCTGCCCTCCCCGTCACCCCATCCCTTCCCTAACCCAGGGCCTTCTCTTTCAACCACAGACAATGGGAAGGCTAGAGAAAGTAAGCCAGGGAACAGAGAGAGGAATGGGTCACTCTTGTCCCCAAGTGGAAGAAACTGGGGCAAGGGGTTTCCGAGCTGGCTGGGGGACGGATGATCACCCAGCAGCGGGTGCAGGGGCTGCTGTGAGAGTAGCCCCTGGCACCCTGCCGTGAAGGCTTCGGAGCTGGAAGCATTACTGGGTGTCCGGTGTGGGTCTCTGCACCCCTCTTCTCCCTCTCCCCAGCCCCAAGATGCTGGGATAGGCTGAAGGAGGTTGGTGGGGCGTGTGAGGGGGAGGCAGGGATGAGGGGGGGCAGGAAGCCTTTGGCTGTTTGTTCCCTCTCTTTCCTGACTCCTCGGTGGCGGCAGACTGGCTTCCTTCCTCCCCACGGCACCTTGGCTCCCAGCTCATTTCCGCTCTTATGCCCTTAGCGCAGCCCTCGACCTGGCACCGTAGAGCTTTTCCAAGCTGGATTTCTGGGCATGGGGACCCCTAGATGAGTGGGAATGGGGGCTGAGGAATGCAAATGAGATGCCAGTGAGTCCCTCCCTCAACCCATTCAAGGTCTGTAAGCTGACCTGAGCGATCTCAGGAGGGGCTCATTGGCCAGCAAGTGGGAAGCTCTCTGAGCAAAGCAGGGGCCCAGGTGTTTGGTTACCTGGGGCCTGCCTCTCCTTCAGCCTGGGGTGTGCAGAGATCAGGGCTGGAGAGACACCCCACCCCCACCCCAGCCTGGCTTCCATCTCTGCGTCCCTACTTGGCTGTCCTTGCCTCTGTCTGCCCCTGCCCCACCTCCCACCTCCATCCACTGCCCTACAAGTCAAGGAATGTAAGTTTCCTCCCTCACTCTCCCATTGATTAGTCATGGGCGCCCCGATCCCCACGGGAACAGTTACTCACCCTTGAGCCCCCCCTCACCGGCAGTCATCTCCCCAGAACTGGCTGAATTCCTGTAGGAGGAGCTCTGGTGTTGGACGTGGAGGGGAGGTAGCAGTAGCAGGGGTTGTGTCTGGTGGGCAGTGTCCCAGAGAGAGCCAAAGCAGGAGCCCCCTGCTTCCAACACACACACACACACACACACACACACACACACACACACACACACACACACGGAGGTGGTACTCCTGAGTCCAGCCATCTTAAGGGCCACGGAGGTTTAGGCAGAAGGGGTGGGGTTGGCGTAGGGGACAGTGCTGTGACTGCGGAGAAGGGCCCAAAGCAACCGAGCATCTAGTCCCTTCACCGGTGCTGCCTTCGGGGCCAGGATGAGGGCCTGGGGCCCGCTCTTTGCACTTGGCTGAGTGCCCAGGCCTGGCCTCTGTCTCGAAGAATCAGACAGGGGCCTTTCCCAATAAGGAGCCTCGAACTCCGGGTCCACTCCCCTAACTCCCTCTCCCCTCGAACAGCTCCTCTGCCCTAAAATGGCCACGTTTTCCCTCCTTTCCTCCTTCCCTCCCCAACACCCCGGTTTGGGCCCCAGGGGAGAGAAGGGGGCTGGGTAAGGGTAAGACTGCACAGGGGCCAGATGGGCAGGTTTGGAGAAGGGTAACAGGATCCTGGGAAGAAAGGGGAACTGGGCCGTATGACCCAGGTATGTATGGGGGCGGGGGTGAGGGCACAGCTTCCCGGAGTTATTGTTTTTCCTACAATAATAATAATAGCATAAGCTATTATTATACATACTATATAATATATACTATTATAAATATTATCATAGATAGTATAACACATGCTATGTATTCTGAGAGCTTTACATGTATTAACTCATTTAATTGGCACTGCTGCCCTATGAGGGAGGTACCATTGACCTATGTGGTAAGATGAGGACACCGAGGAACAGAGAGGTTAAGTAACTTGCCCAGAGTAAGTGGAAGAGCTGGGATTCAAACCCAAGCAATCACGTTTCTCTTTAAGAGAAACTAACCCACTCGCTTTGCCTATGGAATACTTGAGACTCACTGGAGGAGGCATAAAGAATGCCCAAGTGGCTTGTGGGTGATGCTTCACAGAAGCTGCCGGTCACATGGGCCCTACTATGGCCCCTTGGGTGTTTGCATGGATTCAGATTATGTACTCCCAGAGAGCCACTGATGCATTAAAAAAACAACAACAACTAAAACCAAAATCTATTGTTAAGTGACAGGCAAACGATATGCAGGTTAGCACGGAAGTTAAATAAGTGTGACTGGGGAGCAGGGAGGAGATGGGGGAGTGGGGGAGTGCAAGAAGGGGTGAGAAATGAGAGTTAGGGCCGAGCTGAGAGAATGAAGGAGAAGCCACAGGGAGTGTGTGGAGGGACTTCCTTGAGCCCTTCCCCAGACTTTGCTTCTGTTCTAGGCAGTTAAAAATAGTGATTTATTCTCCCCACTGAGGGGGAGAAAGGAGGAAAGGGATGAGAATTCTTCCAGCCCTGACAGCAGCCAGCAACCCCCTGGGATGGATCCAGGTATGTGACTTGGAAGTACCAGTTTAAGCGAGACTCTCCCCTTTTCTGGCTCTCCATTTTGTCTTTCCTAAGCCAAAGGAATTGAACTAGATGATCCCTGAGGTTCCATCCCCAACACATTCAGATTCCTCTATGGGAACTCAGTGGGGAAAACCAGCGTGGAGGCTGGAGTCCTTGTGTGGGGCTATGACTAAACAAACATTTGGTAACTAGGATGAGCTCAGGGCTCTGGGGGAAAGGCTCTGCAGTGGGTGATGGGAAGGAAGCCAGGCCACGCAAGGCCAGACCCCAGAACAGTGAATGGAGGATGGACTCATTCATTCACTCAACTGTGTCCCTTCAGAAATTAAAACCTAGAGAGCTGAGCTTCCCATCTGAGGAGGCTGTGTGAGAGTCTGAGCTCTAGATGTCTAGGAAGGGCGAACTCTCAGGTCCCTCCTCAATTTTTGAGGTATTATGGGAAAAATTAGCTAAGAGTTACCAAGTACCAGGTACACATCTAAGCATTTTACATGTATTACCTCATTTAACCCCCCCAAAAAAATCTTTCAAATCATATCTTTCAAATCGATGTCCCTATTTCATCTTCCTAACAACCCTCTAAAGTTACCAAGGCCATTTGGTTGATGAGGGATCTGAAAAAGCCAGAAAAAGGGAAATTAGATTTCTAGTAGGATTTTCTAACTGGTAAAGGTGGGAGACCCTGGAGTTAGGGGACTCTCACTTCTCACTTGCTGGCTCTGGATTTCTAGATTGGTTTAGCTGGAGGGAGGGTGGGGTGTGCTTTCCAGCCCTTGACAAATAGGGAGATGAAGATACGCACCAAGGCCACATGACATGTTACTGAGTAGGAGGGGGAAAATGACACTGATATCTTGGAGAATGCGCTTTAGAAGTCTTTAGCGATAGAAACACTCCCATAGGGTTGGGGGTTACCTTAAATCTGCAAAAGGAGCTTGAGAAGCTAGAGGGAGAATTCTGAGTGAGCTAGCTGCTCTTTGTTTTCACTAACTACGGGCCCAACAGCAGGAGAGAAGGCAATTAGATATATAGAGGGACTTCCCTATTGTTTGGGGCTGATAGGGGAATCTCGCCTGCTACGGTGATTGTAAAGTCAATGCACTCCTCCATTACCAGTCTGTGGGAGGTGGAGGGGTAGTGGTAGTGGTGGTAGAGAAGGGGGATGATAGAGAGGGGGATGGTAGTGGACACGTGGACACGGGGTGGTTCGCCCGCATGACCTCTGACCAGCTAGAAGAGCCTGAGATTTCTAGGAGGAGGAGGGGGAAATTTGCCAGAAGGGTACTCGAGGGGAGGGTCCATGTGTTTGGGCTCCAGCCTGGGGTGAAGTCAGAGACACAAATCACACCTCCCAAACTGCCCGTTTCCGCTTTGAGCTCAGTTCTCAGCCAAGAGCCAGCTCTCCTGCCAGAGGAGTGAGTGTGGCGATGGGGGAGGGACCAAGGAGCTGGAAGCCGGTGGCTGGGAATGGGAATCAGCTGGGACCGGGAATATGGTCTCATCAGGGTCATGAAATGGGCTCAGGGTCAGGGCTGGTAGGACAGGGAGGCTGGAGATCTTAACTGAGTAATGATGAGAAATGCCTGCGAGGGTTGTCACCCTCATCCCATTCAGGACACACCCACTGCCACACCCAGTCTGCCATATTCTCTCCCACAGATAAACCCGCTATGACATGCCTAGAGGCACAGATACCTATGTAGACGTAACCCCCATCCACCTCTTCCCCCATCCAGCTGTTGCTCACTTTTGCCAGAAAACCCCAGATCTTCCTGTGAGCTGCAAGTGAGGTTGAAAGAGATACGAGTATCCTGGATCTCCTTTAAGATCTGGAAACAGCCTCCTCTCGTGATCTCAAAGGCCTGCACCATGTCATGTCTTTTGCCCCTCCCCACTGGGGACAGGTCTGGATGATGTCCCCTCTCACTTTAGGAGAACCTTGGTGGTCTGTTGTCCTCTTGGTCTGTGGTACCTGGCAACCACAGTGACGGAGCGGGAGGCCTGAGATGCAGTATGCACGTTGGGAGGGGGTCAGGAAGTTGAGAAAGCAACTCAGACAATGGTGGTTTCCGCTGGCTTGGGTCCAGGTTGCTGGGTCTTGTCTGACCCTCACAGCACCTCCTACCTCTTCCTTTGGTCAGCTTCCTACTCAGTGCTCATGTGAGGGGGGGAGAGAGAGGAGAGGCAGGGTTCCTTTGGAGGAAAGGTACCCCTTCTGTCAGCCCCTTTCCAGGTGACCGTCCTGGATTAATTGCAGGGATTTGGGGGCATAAGTAACCCCATCCAGCCTGGAACCGACCCAGGCCTAGTGTTCTGTTCCATGTAAAGGAATTTGTCATGGCCCGTCTGTGGGGTAGCTATAAGCACTTTGACATTTAAGGGGAATCATGGTGCTTTTATTCTGGACTAAGTTTACCCCAGTCTTTTCTCTGAATTGTCTGTTTGTAGCCCCATTAGTCTGGAAACTTTAATGGAACAAAGATTGTGTGCCTGTCAGTTGGTACAGGCCCCAGACCAGCATTAGGAAAATAATATACTATACATCTTTTTTTTTTTCTTCTTCTTTTTTGCATTATGCGGGCCTCTCACTGTCGTGGCCTCTCCCGTTGCGGAGCACAGGCTCCGGACGCGCAGGCTCAGCGACCAGGGCTCACGGGCCCAGCCGCTCCGCGGCATGTGGGATCTTCCCGGACTGGGGCACGAACCCGTGTCCCCTGCATCGGCAGGCGGACTCTCAACCACTGCGTCACCAGGGAAGCCCTATACTATACTCCTTGATACGCAAAGTGACAATATGATAATAGAGGAGCAGGGGAGAGCTTGGGAATGCTGGGATATATCTTTTCCTAGAAAAGGGGAGGGGTTAGGGCCACAGCTACCAGGACCACTTAAATGAGGGTAAACTGACATCGAGGCCTCACTCTTCCCCCACCTGTGAGGACCATAAAAAGCCTCTTTCCAATACAACCTCTATTCCAGTCACTTGAGTCTCTGTGTCTCCATATTGTCTCACTATTGTGCCCAGTTTACCTTTAGTTTTGCTCCTGTGATTCCCACGTTTGGAATGCACTGACCTCTGTATCATTCATCAAGGCCCACCCAAGCCCTGCATAAGTTTCTCCAGCTCGTTATAATTCTCAGTAATGTCCCACTCTTCTGAATTTAGAAACGGAATACATTTGGATGCACATACGACAGAAGCAACTATAAATACTTTATGAAAGCGTATTCCATAGAATTTTTAATGCTAACGTTTGCTTTTTTTTTTTTTTTTAAAGAAGATGTTGGGGGTAGGAGTTTATTAACTTATTATTTATTTTTGCTGTGTTGGGTCTTCGTTTCTGTGTGAGGGCTTTCTCTAGTTGTGGCAAGCGGGGGCCACTCTTCATCGCGGTGCGCAGGCCTCTCACTATCGCGGCTTCTCTTGTTGCAGAGCACAGGCTCCAGACACGCAGGCTCAGTAGCCGTGGCTCACGGGCCCAGTCGCTCCTCGGCATGTGGGATCCTCCCAGACCAGGGCTCGAACCCGTGTCCCCTGCATTAGCAGGCAGATTCCCAACCACTGCGCCACCAGGGAAGCCCTAACGTTTGCTTTTAATTGAAGTACTTTTAATTTGCAAAGGAAAGGTGTATACTATACTGGAAAGAAGACCTGGGTTTGAATGCTTCCCCCCCTCACTTGATAGATATGTAACCTTGGGAAGCTACTTAACTTTCCTGGGTCTCAGCGTCTTCCTCTGTAAAATGGAGATAACAACTTCCTCATAGATTTATTGGGAGAATTAACTAATCTGAAAACTATTCAGTCTGGTGCACTCTCTGAATGGAATGGAATGTATTTTATAGGTCAGTTCTCAGCACAGATATTACTTCCCCCAAGAAGCCTTCGTTAATCCCCTACCCAGTACCCCAGATTTCACTAGTCATAGCCCTTTCCCCACTGTATTGTATCTCATTGTTTAATTGCGTCCCCCACTAGACTCAATTCTGTGAGGATCTTGTTTACTTCTGTTTCCCTATCATTGCCTAGATCAGTAAACATTACGTGAATAAACTGAGTCTTTTTAAAAAAAGTAACGGTAAACATAACAGTGATATTATAAAACTAATTTCTGAACTCTATGACAAATAAGTTAAGGTTTTTATTTATTTATTTTAACAAGATAGTCTTCTAGGGACTTCCCTGGTTAAGGCTCTGCGCTTCCACTGCAGTGGGTGTGGGTTCCATCCTTGGTCAGGGAACTAAGACCCCACATGCTGTGTGGTGTGGCCAAAACAACACAAAAACCAAAATACCAAGAAAGTCTTCCATCAAGATAGCACTTCTTCTTTTTTTTTTTATTAATAAATTTATTTTTGGCTGCGTTGGGTCTTCGTTGCTGTGTGCGGGCCTTCTCTAGTTGCGGGGAGCAGGGGCTACTCTTCATTGTGGTGCGCAGGCTTCTCATTGCGGTGGCTTCTCTTGTTGCGGAGCACGGGCTCTAGGCGTGCGGGCTTCAGTAGTTGTGGCTCGCGGGCTCTAGAGCGCAGGCTCAGTAGTTGTGGCACACGGGCTTAGTTGCCCCACGACATGTGGGATCTTAGTTCCCTGACCAGGGATGGAACCCATGTCCCCTGAACTGGCAGGCAGATTCTTAACCACTGTGCCACCAGGGAAGTCCCAAGATAGCACTTCTTGCTGTCGTGTTTTAATGTACATCCAATTCTTTTTTTTTTTTTTTTTTTTTTTTTTTGTGGTACGCGGGCTTCTCACTGTGTGGCCTCTCCTGTTGCGGAGCACAGGCTCCGGACACACAGGCTCAGCGGCCGTGGCTCATGGGCCCAGCTGCTCCGCGGCATGTGGGATCTTCCCGGACCGGGGCACGAACCCGTGTCCCCTGCATCAGCAGGCGGACTCTCAACCACTGCACCACCAGGGAAGCCCTGTACATCCAATTCTTGAAATGTATCTGGAGGGACTTCCCTGCTAGTCCAGTGGCTAAGACTCCCCGCTCCCAATGCAGGGGGCCTGAGGTTTGATCCCTTGTCAGGGAACAAGAGCGCGCATGCCGCAACTAAAGATCCCGCGTGCCAAAACGAAGATCCCGCACATGGCAACGAAGATCCCGTGTGCCACAACTAAGATCCGGTGCAGCCAAATTAATTAATATTAAAAATATTGTTAATTAATATTTTAAAAAATGTAGCTGGAGATGTGATCCAATTACTTGTTAACCTCAGTCACCTGACCTATCCCCAAAGAACGAAATTTTGTAGGTGTAGCAGAGAGCACTGTAGCCCAGGATCTAGTCCCCTCTTCCTTTTAGTAATATGACCCCCTCCACCTGGCCACCCACACGCTGAGTTTAGCAGGGTGTGTGGCTGCCAGCTAGGGTACTCTGCCCAGCCTCTCCAACAGTTAGGGGATGGACACACAACTCAGTGCTGGTCAATGGAATATGAGTAAAGCAACGTGTGTCACTTCTCAGTCATGTTCTTAAAAAGGGAAGCTGATGATCTTCTACTTCCTCTTTCTTCCTTCTGCTTGTTGTGACATGGTGACAAACTAAGCAACCACCTTGGATCAGCAATGCAAGCTTTCTTCACCAGTCAAGGACTCTCTACCTACCTCTGGACTATTACTCTATCTGAACCCCTCTATTTGCCGATCTCTTGGTTATAGCAGCATGGCTTACATTCTTCGAATAAAGATTAAGATCGCAATGCAATCATGCAATCTCTTAGCCTACTCTGAAGAATGTTCTCAAGGAGTTTAAAGGTAACACTGAAGCAAGTTTCAATGAAAACAGAATCTGCTAAAGTCGTTTACTTAATGGCATTTTGTGAAAAACTATGAAATTTGCCCTATCGTGGCATATTCACATTTCTTGCAGGTTTATAAATATTCTACCCCTTTTGTTTAGCGTAATGTATTATTTATGATAACATTGAGATCCCAGATGGTTTATATGGTAGCCAGACTCCAAGATGGCCCAACAAACCTCACCTCCTGGTATTCACGCCCTTTCTGTGTTCCCTTCCTACACTGAGTCATGGCTGGCCTGTGTCATCAGCACAGAACTGCGGTAGTGTCGTGTGTAACTCCCAAGGCTGTCATGAAAGACACGGCAGTCTCTACCTTGGTCTCTCTCTTGGATTACTTGCCCTGAGGAAAGTCAGCTGCCACGTCAGGGGGGGGCACTTAAGCAGGCCTATGGAGAGACCCCTGTGGAGAGGAATTGAGACCTTCCGCCAAAAGCCGGCACCAACTTGCTAGAAGTCAAGTTCACTCACGTGAGTTATCTCACAGTACGTGGTGGCCAACCCCAGTTCAGCTTTCAGATAACTACAGCCCCAGTTGACATGTTGACTGCAGCCTCATGAGAGACACCAAGCCAGAGCCACCCAGCTAAGCGGATTCCGAGTTCCTGACCCACAGAAACTGTGTGAGAGAATAAATGTTTGTTTTAAATTTTAAATTAAAAAAAATTTTTTTTAGAGTAAATGTTTATTGTTGTTTTAAGTCACTACATTTTGGGGGTAATTTTGTTATGTGTTAATAGATAAATAATATAGGCTATAAATTCCTTGAAAGTGGGATTCCCTGCCCCTCCCCGCCTTGAAGATTATAGCATATTCAAATATATGGTGGCGTATGAGTGGTGAAATTAACTTCCCTTTGAAATTCAGCACGATGCAACATCATGGTAATCCGTCAGACTATTCCAACCACTTTTTCCTCCCCGAGGGTGTTATTTAAGATTCCCCAGGGTGGAGGGGAGGACGAGGGAGTAGAACTCAGGTCTCAGGTGAGTATGATTATTTGTCATTTTTGAATCTCCCCAAACTCCCTGTTCTCAGTTCTGAAGTGGAATATTTTCTTAAGTCTGGGTATATAGGGAAGCTTTGGTAAATGAGGAGTTTCCAATATCCTATGGAAACTCACCTGGGCAAAGAAGTGAGACAATGAATGCTTGGAGGGGAAGTAAAGGGATACCTCTCTTTACAGGACAAATTCAGCCACAGGTCCTATCCTAGGGACCAGGTGAACCCTGCACAGGCAGCCAGAACCAGCACTCAGCCCACTGTGAATCTGAATGGGCAGGAAGGGACCTGAGTGAGGAAGGGCAGCTCTGGGGGCAATGGAGCAGAGATCAGAGACAGATCTGCATTCGATCCATCCAAACTCAGTAGATAGGAATTCAATGGATGTTACCCAGATGAGTATCACTTTCTTTTTGACACAGGAGTTTTAGATTCTCTTAGTTACAAGGTTGACAACAAGAGCCTCCAGCCTTCTCAGTAGACAGAAGATTAGGAGGTCTGGACCTCTGAACTTCATGTCTCTGTGGTGGGGGGGAATCCCTGTGGCGTAGTGTGGGAATAGAGATAGTGAGTCTGGAGGCACTTTGGGAACCCAGAACTTTCACTTCCCCCACTCCTCTAGTACTTGCTTCCCTTAGCTCAGACATAGCTTATGCCTAGTCACGCGGGGGTCTGTGGTGCTAGACTAGTCACCCTCAACAAGGGAAAGTCAATCAGTTCTCAAAATTGAATAGCACATGTCGGAGAAGGAAGATATTCTAGATACCATCCAGCCCAATGTCCTCATTTTACAGACAAGGAAACTGAAGCCCAGAGAAAATAAATGACTTGCCCAAGGTCATGCAGCTAACGTGGGATAGAATCCAGGTGTCCTTATCCCAAATTAGCTCCTTCCACGATGTCACACTGCCTTCACTCTACTTCCATCATACATTGTTTTATCCTACTAACTTGTAACTTCAAGTTCTGGGTCCTATTCAGAAAGGTCCATTTCCAGACTCTTCTTTTCCAGTGGAGGAGTGAAGAGCCTCTGCTACTGTCTTTAGGTTAAGTAGAGCATTACCGCCCTTCCCTGCTTCCCTTTCTCCTGCTGTTCTCAAGGAGGAACTGAGTCTGTGGAGGAGGGCTCTCGTAAGTTTCGGGCTCCATTCAGTTTGTGGCAGGGGAAGCTGATGGGCACAACATCCTGGGATGCCCTTCACCTTGGCAGGCTGATTGTACCCAACTGGTGGCCATGGCCTAGTGCCCAACGGCAGGGAGGGCGCCCACCCATATCCTTACCTGATGCCTGGCATCCACAGATGCCAGAAGGTTAGTTAGATACTTATGCTGAATCCTGCCTGGTCTCCTGGTCCTGGTTTGTGTCACTTTGAGATCTGTTATGTGTCACCATTTGTTTATTTGAGTTTTAGGGGGGTGGTCCCTCCATGGATTTAAAGATACCGGCATTTCCAGATTGACAGGAATGCCACCTCACTGCCAACACAGAATCTGTGCTAAACAGCACAGATCCTGGACTTCAGGAAAGTTCTTCAAATGTCTCTGTGATCCCCCTCTTCCCATCTCTCCTCCACCATAGAGTTCTTTGTATCACCCCTTCCTAGTCTGAAACCAAAAGCTGACAGGTCATGGTCTCAGGCTGAAGTTTCTGTGAAAGGGAAGGAAGAGAAATATGCAGGTTAGGATGACTGGGGACTGGTAAGTAGCAAAGGCACCCTGCTTACTCTCTGCCACAGGCTTCAGAAGACTCTGGAATGTACCTATTGCCCAGGAATTTCCACTGCAGTCCCGGGCAGCCTTAGACTGTATCTCCACCTGCTGGACACCAAGGAGATCGACAACTCTGTGTCAACTCTTCAGACATAGAATTAAATAAAACTTCACAATTACTCCACCTTCATTCCAAGGTTAAATTATTCCTTCTCAGAATCTGTTGAAGTTACAGTTTTCTCTCGGAAGACTGCCTTTTTCGGAGACTGGATTCAAGGGAGACCTGGGTACAGTTTCCCCCATATGCTGTCCTTTGTCGAAAACTCAGAGGCCGAATATAGAGCCCTGTCTCCTTGTTCAGCTGCCAGAGGTGTAGGGAGGTTGAAATCTATGCCCCTGCTCACACAGGTTAACTATGTCCACAAACAGAAAGCAGCAGGCAGGTGGGCTTATGCTTGGGCACAGATCACTAGGTACCCGTTAGCCTTAGAGGCCAGGAGAAGGAAATCCTAGATAAAGAATTGCCCTTATTTGTCTATCCCCTGCCTGACCCAGGTATGGGAGAAAGTGGGGGCATCCTCTACTGTTCTCTTTATACTCACTGGCTGTTCTCCTCTTCCTATGCTCCTAGCAGAGACAACACCACTAGAACCCATTAGCGTCATTCAGTCCATGTTGAAACCATGGGCTAGCTAACCCCTAGAGTCCTCAGGCTATATCTTCAGAGGTGAAGGTCATTTATAAGTAGTGATAGCTCTCAAATGAATCTTTTATTGGTGAAATGGGACAATGTCAATAAATACCCTCAGGATTGATCAGGACATACAATGACACCAATCTGTGGCGGTTACAGGGCTAGGCAAGCAAATGACAGCAGATCTAGAAATCCACTCTCCTTTCCCAGGGGATATTGTGATTTGCCCAGGTTAAGTAAAAAGCAGCCATTTCTTTACTTTTTGGTTGCCTGACCTTGACTGAGAGGATGTCCTTTAATGGCTTTCAAATTTTTGTTTTAGAAGGAAGAAATCGAGGCGTTAAGACCGCGTATGGGGATAATCTTGTGCTCCATGTACGTCACGTCATTTGTGTATTAGGTGCCCTCAGTTTATTCATTACGGCTAAAATGTATTGAGGGCTTACTGTGAACACTCTTAAAAACTTTAATGCATTTTCCCCCATTTATACCTTTAAATGATCTTATGATTCGGGTACTGTGCTTTATTATACTCCTGTTCTTAATTGCTACTATGCTATACTCTTTACTTTGTGATTAATGTGATTTTTTAAGGACTTGGAGCCTTAAAACTCAAATAGTATAATTATCTTCCTTGTAAATTCCTAAAAAGCCTTTATTCAAAGTAATATGTGGTTTCAGAAACTTTACTGTACCTAAGAATTATACGAGGTGTATTGTGAAAAATAGATTCCTGTGTGCTGCTTCCAGATATTCTGATTCAGGAAATCTGGATGAAAGCCCAGGAATCTGCATTTTAAATTAAGCACCCGAGTAATTATGATGTAGGTGATATTTGGATTATGCTTTGAGAAACACTGCCTTTGCCTATAAACGGCTTGAGGGTAGGGCTGTAACTATAACAAATCTTCATGTGTACATCCCATTTAATTTGGCTGCATGTAGCAATAGATGTATCATTGGGGTTTGTATCATCTGTGGCTAAGAACTAAACCCTGCTTATTCACCCTTAAGTCTCTTTTTTTGTGTGTGTGCACTGAGGAGAGGCAGCCCTGGAACCTCCCTGTCTGTTAGAGGCCCTTGTGCTCTATGTGAAGTGGCTTTTGCTTTTACTAACCTGAAATATCTCTGGGCAAAGGTTTGGTGAAGGCTGTACAATCTGACATATTGGCCCTGGTAATTCTGCTGTCTTCACTGGAGACGGCTGAAAAGAGGCTGTTATTTTTCTCTACCTTTTGAAATGCACAATGCAGGGGGCAGGGTGAAGGGAGGAGAGTCCAGGGACCAAGCTAGAGTTGGTAAACAAGCTTTGAAGCAAACGAAGGAAGCGTATTAGCAGGGGAGAAATGAACGGCTGCACAAAACTCCTGTCATGCCATAGCATTCTCTGAAGACAGCACCAGTCTCCTATTTTGAAGGAAATAACAACAACAAAAAACAGTATTGGCAAACTGACCCTCCGCTAACACTTGAAGGTTTGTCTGGGAATGGTGTTCTGAAAAGCCGTTTACATTAGAGAAGCAAGAAGATGAAGGACAAGTCTTGCAGGAAAAAAAAAAAAAATTAGGCCAAAAAATACAGCAAGCACCTCAAATAGCCCAAAGGAGGCTGCAGGGACCTGGGGAAAGCTCCATTTAATCTCTGGCCTAGCTAACATAGCCTAGAGGATGCTTCTTAATGCACTTTTTATAACAAGCTTGGCTTCTGAGGTTGCGATGAGCCCTTCTAGCTCCTAGAATCTTTGAAGAATCTCTTTCCCCCTTAACTCGGGGGACAGGTTAACCAAAACTCCAAATTGGGAAATTAGGGAACTTCGAAGCTGCTCTGTGTGTTTTAAAAGACTGTATTTGATTCAGTATGGTGAAGGCAAAATCCCCTCCACTTTCTAGGTTCCTTTCTTTCCCACTGCTCCTCTCACCTCAACTGGATGGCCTCAGAGAATGTTTTAAGGTTGACAGGGAACTTTTACAGAATGATCAAAAGTACAGAGAGCCCTAGAGATGGTTGCATAACCTTCCTCCTCTTTACTTTAAAAATGCTTTTTTCAGTTGAATAACTAACAAACCCAAAATTTAGGGTTGGATTAAATCTTGAAGGTCGGAGAAAAGAAGAATGAAGCACAGTTTAAATGATGTTTCCAAGGTCACAGGGCTGCTCTTCGATTCAAGGTAAGTTTGTACTGACTCCTAGTTTAACATTACCTCTCTTAATTGCTTTCGTAACCACTTTTCTCAAATGGTTTTGCCTGCCCACTTGGTACTCACGTACTGTAGCTACAGAATTTTTGGCTTTTTTTTGGGAGAGGGGAGGTTGGCATATGGTTATCTTTTCCTGTGGACTTTGAAAATAACTATTTCCTTAAAGAAAAAAAAAAAGTCTTACCTCAATCTTACTTTTTGAAAGCAAACATTCAAAAACCCCAACCCACCCTAGAACAAACCCTCAGGGCTCCAGGTTCTGATTACGCAGTTTCATTTTTCCTCCCTGTGCTGACTACGCATTTGGATGTTTACACTGGTCAGTAGCCCTGCAAGAAGTCTGACACTATATATGTCGTGGGATTGTTTGTCAGCAGCTTCCTGATCCCTGGGTTGTACTAGAGTGCTACGTTCTCACACTCGGTATCCCCACGGCCATCAAGGCTGTAGCTCCGTTGGTGGGTTAGTTTGGTAGTGTTCTGCGAGTCATTCCTGGAGGCCTCAGCTACAGCCTGCTTCTCCAGCTATTCCAAGGATTTGGTAAGCACTTCATAATTCTCTGTATTAAATTTCTTTTCTGCTTAAAATATGGAGATATTGAGAGTGGTTTCTGTTTCCTATTCTGAACTGGCGGATACAGGCATTTAGAAGCTAATCACAGCGCAACTCAAAATGAGTACTAACAGAGAACAGCAGGAGCCTAGACCACAGAGCCTGGAGTTAACCAAATAGATAACACTTGAGTTGGAACTTGAAGGTGGAGTATGCTAAGCAGAGAATCACTGGGAACGCGAGGGAAACAAGACGCACCAAGGTGTTGTCATTAAAGAGCACAATGCGTTAGAGGGATGGGGGGTTCACTATGGCTGGACTACGAACAGGGTCGGGAGAGATGAGGCTGGAGCAACTGTAAAATGTGGTGGGAGTAAGAATACTGCCTTTGCGGGGTAGCAGACCTGACTCCAATTCCAGTTCCTCCATGGAGTAACTAATGGTCAAATCTTGTATAGTCTATGATCCTCAGTTTCCTTATCTACCAAGTGGGGACATAATAATATCTACTTCATGGGAATTAAATGTGACAGTTCATATAAAGTGCTTTGTACAGTGCTTGGCACAGACCAAGTGCTCAAAAAGCCTTTGCTATTATCATTAGGTAAACTGGAAACCGATTACTAAATATCTTGCAGGCAGGTGGAGGATAAACTGAAATGGGAAAAACCTAGCGGCTGAAAGACTACTTAGGAGGTTACTGTAATAATCCAGGCAGGGACGACGATTGGAAATAAGGCAGTGGCGGTGGCGATACAAAAAACTGGTTGGCTTCAGAAGTCATCATTGGTATTGAAATTCCAGGATCTGGTGACTAATTGAATGTGAGGGATTCTGAAAAGACCAGGCGAACAGAAACATCATTAACCTAGATTAGTCACGTATGAGGGAGAGCAGGTCTAGATAGCAGCTGAAGCTCAAGGCTTTAAGTGCCTCCAAGTCCAAGGCCTGTTCCAGGAGAGTGGCCTTAAGTAATTCTTTTGTGCATCACATTGATATGGCTCTTACCACAAGCAACACAAGCAGCAACCTGCTGCTTCTTGAATGTCCAAGGGAGTAGGACTAAAATAGACCACTGGTCCTGCAAATTAGTAGGTTGGGTGGAGACAGAACAGAGTGGGCAGACTGCAATGGATTAAGGGATAAGTGGGAACTGCAGACCAACTATATATAGGCAATTCTTTCAAGAAATCAGGCACTGAAGGGAAGAAGCAAGCAAGCGATAGCTCGAGAGGGAGTGTGGAGGTTTCTATATATTGATTTGCTTAACATGATACTCTTCTAGTGTACCGCTCTGGAAAGCTGGACTACATTTCCCATAATCCCTTGTAACTAGGGTTCGGCCGTGATTTCGGTTCTGCCAATCAGATGAACCACTGTATGATTCTAAAGCCCGCAGCGATTAAGAGAGGGTACAGGGCATCCATTTGGGGATGCTGACAGTGGCAGAGGTAGTGTGCTTCCTGAACTGGCAGCTGCAGTGGCAGCTTCCTTACTGTAGTAGAAGCAGCAGCTTTCTGGGTGTTATTTCTGCAAGTCCAGTCTAGAGTTTGTTTCTTCAGTCTTCCCAGTAATTCTGTGATCCATTTAATGCCCCGTAACACGTCCCTTCCTGCTTAGACTAGCTCAAATAGATGTTTTCTGCAACCGAACCCGGATTAATATGGGGGAGAGGGTATGTGTTGTTGTTGCTTTTAATTTAATTAATTTATTTTTTGTCTGTGTTGGGTCTTCGTTTCTGTGCGCGGGCTTTCTCTAGCTGCAGCGAGCGGGGGCCACTCTTCATCGCGGTTGCGCGGGCCTCTCACTGTCGCGGCCTCTCTTGTTGCGGAGCACAAGCTCCTGACGTGCAGGCCCAGTAGTTGTCGCTCACGGGCCCAGTTGCTCCGCGGCATGTGGGATCTTCCCAGACCAGGGCTCGAACCCGTGTGCCTTGCATTAGCAGGCAGATTCTCAACCACTGTGCCACCAGGGAAGCCCGTATGTGTTTTTTTTTAAAAGAATGAAATGTAACATTAGCATTATTGTAGTTTAAAGAGTTAAAGATTAAAGAAGACAACCTATTTATTACTGAAAAATATAACATATAAAGAAAAAGAAATAGAATTAAGGTAAAGAGAAAAGAGGGAATAACTTACGGAAGATATTGGAAGACAGAAAAAGTGTCTGAGAGCCAGCCTCCAGGATGGCTCAATGATTCTTGCCTCCTGGTATTCATGCTCCTTTAACTTCTCCTCCTACAATGAAAAGGGCTCACCAGTGTAACCAAAAGCATGTTATGGAAATGATGGAGTGTGACTTCTAAAGTTGTTAGGTCACAAAAGAATTCACAGCTTCCTCCTTGCTCTTAACTTACTCACTCTGGGGGAAGGCAGCTGACATGTTGTGAGGGCACTCAAACAGGCTGTGCAGAGTCCCACATGGTGAGGAACTGAGGCCTTCTGCCAACAACCAACACTGACTTGCCAAATATGTGAGGGAGCCACCTTAGAAACAAACCCTCTAGCCTATCAAGTCTTCAGAAAACTGTGGCCCTGACTGACATCTTGACTGCAACTACATGAAAGATCCCAAGCCAGGATTACCCAGCTAAGCCACGCCTGAATTCCTCACCCTCAGAAACTGGGAGGGTAACAACATTTAGTTTTTGTTTGTTTGTTTGTTTTTGCGGTACGCGGGCCTCCCACTGCTCTGGCCTCTCCCGTTGCGTTGTGGAGCACAGGCTCCGGACGCACAGGCTCAGCGTCCATGGCTCACGGGCCCAGCCTCTCCGCGGCATGTGGGATCTTCCCGGACCAGGGCACGAACCTGTGTCCCCTGCATCGGCAGGCGGACTCTCAACCACTGCGCCACCAGGGAAGCCCTAGTTTTGTTTTAATCCACTGTGCTTTGGGGAAATTTGTTATGCATCAATAGCTGGGATATAGTACAGGGATGAAGTTAGCCTTGGAGAAGAAGTATACCTCTGACGTAAAGGAAAAGATGGATGTCACAAGAGTTCAAGTCTAGGGATGGGAAAAGAAGAAGTTAAGTTTGATAACCAGTATTTTCTCTAGAGAGTAAGAGGCAATGCCATCTGCTGAAAGTAGGGGTGGGAAGTAGGGACTATAAAGTTGAGGAGAACAATAAAAAGGATATAATAGTTACCAGGTAAAGCTGAAAAAAGCCAAACAGGAATGGGTACTTAAGAAATCATACATCTGCAGTGGAGTCAGATGGCATATTTATGTGATTTTTCTGTCACTACGCTTGATAACCTAGAGGAAATAAAGTAAGAGATGGCGGGTTTCGCTTGACTTGAGAATTGGTGAAGCGGAGACAGTAGAAGAACAACAGGGTCAAGGGAACTCAGGGTGTTGACTTAGGCCACTGAAGTGACTGACCGTGGAATCCAAACTGGTAGACATGGAAATGAGTTGCGGAGGAAACGCACAGCCTGAGAGAATGAGAGGTTGAGTGCAGAATCAACATTTAGAGAAGCAGAATGGTTATAGAAGCCCAAAGCAGCAATTTAGGAATCAGAAGTTGCAGGTTATGGTCACTATTAACAAGCTGTGTGTCCTTGGTAAAGAGAAAATTTTCAGGGCCTGTTTTCCCCTCATCCTTGGTTAAAATATGTAAAACGCTAAGAACAGTGGCTTGCTTACAGTAAGCACTCTGCAATGATTTTAGCAAGTATTCTTAGATGTTTTAAAACTATATACTATTTAATACACACATATGAAGCATAACAAGATAAAACACTGGGAAAACCACCACCCAACCTATTAAACAGAATACTACTAATATACTGTGTTTTTTCCTGATCCCATCCTCCTGGCTTCTCCTCTAGAGAAAATAACTATCTTGAATTTTGTATTTATCATTCTTTTTCCTTAAAAGAAATATGTCATGTTCCACATTTGTACAGGGCCTGTTTCTTTATAGGTAAGATGAAGCTTTGGATTAGCGGCTCTCTAAACTCCCTTCTAGCTTTAAGAGTATATGAGATATGATAGGTGGATAGGAAAGCTACACACCTAGCAGAACCATATTAATGTTTATTTTTCAAGGGTTTTATAAAGCTAAAACACTTGCTCTTCTGTTGAAATCTCCAATTCAACAAAAGGATATCTCAATGGAACTTTTTTTTTAAGAGTCTGTGGGGTTTTTTTTTTTTCATAAATTTATTTATTTTTGGCTGAGTTGTGTCTTTGTTGCTGCATGCGTGCTTTCTCTAGTTGTGGTGAGCAGGGCCTACTCTTCACTGCGGTGTGTGGGCTTCTCATTGCGGTGGTTCTCTTGTTGTGGAGCACAGGCTCTAGGCGTGCAGGCTTCAGTAGTTGTGGCGCATGGGCTTAGTTGCTCCACAGCGTGTGGGATCTTCCCGGACCAGGGATCGAACCCATGTCCCTTGCATTGGCAGGCATATTCTTAACCACTGCACCACCAGGGAAGCCCAAGAGTCTGTGAGTTTTTTTTTTTTTTTTCCCTCCCTCCACCCTGTTTTTTTTTTTTTTAATTGTTTATTTATTATCTTCGGCTGCGTTGGGTCTTTGTTGCTGTGCATGGGGTTTCTCTAGTTGCGGCGAGCAGGGGCTACTCTTCGTTGCGGTGCATGGGCTTCTCATTGTGGTGGCTTCTCTTGTTGTGGAGCACGGGCTCTAGGTGTGTGGGCTTCATTAGTTGTGGCACACGGGCTCAGCAGTTGTGGCTCATGGGCTCTAGAGCACAGGCTCAGTAGTTGTGGCACACAGGCTTAGTTGCTCTGTGGCATGTGGGATCTTCCTGGACCAGGGCTCAAACCTGTGTCCCCTGCACTGGCAGGCGGATTCTTAACCACTCTGCCACCAGGGAAGCCCCCTTGACTGAACTTCTAATTTCAAGATCAAGACTTTCCATCACTTTCAATTTGCACCTCTGCTATAAAGTTATACTCTAGAGAAAACCAACACAAGGAGCTAAATAATCTAAGCCCCTGACACTGTCCAATGAAATCCTGAAACTCAAGCCTGAGGAAATAGGACTGAAACAGATGAACTGGGAAAGCATACTTTATTTCAGTGACAAGTATTTTAATAAAAATTAAGAGGCATGGTTGGGTTCATATGCAGTAGCTTTTAATACAACCTGGATTTATTTCTTCCACATATATGTGTATATATAAGCAGTATAAAGTAAAACAACTAACTTTGTCTTTTTAACTTTCATCAAAGGTGCTTACACTATTTTAGTTTCATAAAAAACCATCTTTAGGGCTTCCCTGGTGGCGCAGTGGTTGAGAGTCCACCTGCCGATGCAGGGGACGCGGGTTCGTGCCCCAGTCCGGGAAGATCCCACGTGCCCAGAGTGGCTGGGCCCGTGAGCCATGGCCGCTAAGCCTGCGCGTCCGGAGCCTGTGCTCCCCAACGGGAGAGGCCACAACAGTGAGAGGCCGGCATACCGCAAAAACAAAAAACAAAAAATATCTTTAAATACGATAAACACAAATGGAAATCTGCTGACCATATGGCTTTCCTCTAGGGTGCCTGTCTGGCCTAGGATGCTGTTCTCCCTATCTGTAAACAACCTGAGATTTTGTATTTGTCACACCAGTTACCAAGTTGATAAGAGTTAAGTGAGTTGGACCAGGCAGTGGAATTGCTATGTCAAAGGCAAATAAATGCCCTGCTCATACACAGGTCTGCGTTTATCAGACTTCAGTATGGCTGGAATAGAAAGTCCGCTGAGATTGTTGGTACGAGGTAACCGGTTAATGTGTTTTCAGTGGCCTTTGAAGAGGCCATGACTGTACAGTAGGATGTGCGTATGTTCTGAACCTTAACAGTACCAGGACAACAGTGGTCAAAGAATGAGCATTCACTACAGTAATTTTTTCATGGAATTTCAGGAGTTTTCCTTATTCTACCCATTGAATTGGCACAAGAAAACAGATATTTCCTTAGAGGTATCTTCTTCCCAAGGCCAGTCTTGCTTCAATCAATTAAAATATAGCATACAGGGCTTCCCTGGTGGCGCAGTGGTTGAGAGTCCGCCTGCCAATGCAGGGAACGCGGGTTTGCGCCCTGGTCCGGGAAGATCCCACATGCCGCGGAGCGGCTAGGCCCATGAGCCTGCGCGTCCGGAGCCTGTGCTCCGCAACGGGAGAAGCCACAAGAGTGAGAGGCCTGCGTACCGCAAAAAAAAAAAAAAAAAAAAAAAGAATATATATATATATATAAATATATATATAAAAAATACAAATCACCTTTTTATAACCTGCCTCTTTAAAGATGGTAATAAGAAGTATAATGTCATCTCCTTGGTTTCTGTCTACTTTGGAGCTTAATATGAATTGTGAAAAGTACAACTAAAGGACTCTAAGAATGTCAGTATAGGTATTAAGAGACTAACACAAGCAGCTACTGTTCTCTCTCAACAATGAAAGGGTACTGCAGTGCACTATTTGAAACTGAATCCAAATACTCTCCTTGTTTAGCTCAGGTACAGCTACCAGGAGAGCTAAGCATCATTTATTCCCTACATTTGTTTATTCCTGGTAAGAACATTTGCAAATCACTGTGGCACTTCCAGAATACCTACAGAGAAAGGTAATCTTCCAGAAAGCAAATCCTCTCCTTGGGGTAGAGTGTGGAATCCCTGGATAAGATCAATATGCAGGATTCAAAGGCTCTCTAAGATAAGCTCAAAATTTTGAAACATGTCTGCATTTAACCTTTAACCGTAACACTTGACCTTAACTGAAATTAAGGTACAATATTCAAGTGTTTACCTTCCACTGTTCACATTCCAAAGGGAAGGTAGCCTCTGAAGAAGGTCTCAAAAATAAGTAAGCTTCTTCTCCCAACTACCAACTTCTGACAAGAGTTAAACAGTCACTTCTTTGTTCTAGTTTTTAGGAATGTCCAAAAATCTTCAGCAAACTAAATCCAGTCTAGTGAATCCTAGGCCCAATAAAAATCCGAAGCACTCTCTGAAAGCTCCTGGACAAGACAAATTGGCTGCTTTAATCATTGGTTTACTAAAGAACAACTGGGTTATCTATTTTGTGAGCTAACAAAATTAACATAGGCAGGCATTCTCCCATAGTGAGTGTTACACTCGCAAAGGTCAGATGTGTTGTGGTTAAGCTTTCGTAGTGGTGAGCAAAGAGGTGTCCTCCTAAAATAACATAAGGTTTTTCATGAATGACATGCTAGCCTTTCTTGCCCCTTTAGATATTTAAAAAACACAAAGTAACTATTTTCTATTTAATTCCTTTGTTGAGTTGTACTCAAGTAGCTAATTCTTTGCAATATGACTCATACCCCTTTTTCCTAAACTAGGAAGGAGCTCTGGGTTACAAGTGTAGTGTACACAGTTTGGGTTGTCATTACCCAAACGAAATCAAAAGGGTTTTGTATTTTCTAGTTAAAACTATTTTTAAATAAAGTTAAATGTGAGTTGCTGATACTCAAACGTAAGTAACCAGAATTAGAAGAATAATGGGTGTTTTTTTCCCCCTCCTCAATACATTATACCACCCACTCCAGAAGAAATGGTCTACTTATTCACTTATTCATACAGCTAGAAGAAGAAATACTATTGTACTAGGGCTTATCTTGAATCTGTTTTTAGAGATTGGAACTAAATAAACAGATAGCTCTGCTTCATTAAAGAGAGAATCCTGTTTTGTGTGAAACTTGTGGAAGAGGCATTCCACAAGAGCCCACTCCCCCTACAAACAATGCTCAACAGATCAGTTTTGGAATTATTGGTCAGTACGCTTCATCTGACTCCCTATCTATACCAGATCCCAAATCCCTTCCCATGCCAAATGGCTTTAAAACCAAACCACACCAAACCTGAAAAAAAACAACCAAACAAAAACCTGGTCTGGGAGGTTATGAAGTCTCCTTGTGAGGGTCAACAAGATGCTAGGATAGCCAGAGCCTTGAGTTCAGAAATCTAACTTATTATACACACGTCCCAGGGTAGTCAGCAGGGCCTTCACACATTTCAGCTTTGAAGCTTAATCAAATTTCACACACAGGTGAAAAGCCTATCTCTTCTCCACACATACATTGGTTCCTCCTCTCCATTCCAATCTTCACTCCTACGCAACCCACACCTGGTTTGACAGCTAGTACAATTTCTAGCTGGAATGTGGGAAAGAGAAAAGAAATAAAAGAAACCTACCCTAGGTTACAAATATTCAGGGAACAAGATGTCCTAAAGATTCTAAACAGGAATACGGTATATTTCTATATATAAATGCTATCAACATCAAAGACTCAATAAACAAATGCACTAATCAGAAAAGGTCCATTCCTATAAATGTTACAAGGAATTTGGTTCATGTGTGTCAGAGAACACAAATATATACACAGTTACTTTTTCCAACCCAAATTTCTTGCCTGCTTTAGCTGGATCCTTTAAGATAACTTTAAATGATTTTGTTTCATTAATGTAGAATGAGATATGAGTTCTGATCTTGGGGCTGCAGGTACTTAACCAAATTATCAAGCTATTTACAATGATGGTTTATTTGAAACAGTTCTTCTGAGCATGAGGGTTCTTTCTTGCATCAAATGAGTAAGGACTCAAAGAGGGGAGGAAAAGAAAGGTACTTGTCAGTTTGAAAGTCACAAACAATTTATCTTTTTATAATTAGATTAGGAGAAAAGAATGAAGAACCCACTGTAGCAGGAAGAAGCAAAGAGTCTTCTAGGGTCTGGCATCTGCAAGGAAATGAGAAAAAAAAAGAGTTCTTAGTTCCTATCAATGACAAAAGCATCAACTACATCTGAAAATGGGCCACACAACTACAGCCCAATTAGTCTCCTGGTCCGCTGGAAGAGTCTGTTGTTGCTAATGGCAGAACACCAAGTACTTTCTGACCCTTAGCTCTTTAGTATCACTAAGCACACAGAAACTTGTTAATTGAATTAAAAACATTCTATACAGAGATCAACGCACACTTGTTGTGTCAACTGTTTTCACGGGTGAGGAGAAAATCAGAATTGACCATCCAGGCAATTGACTTCTGCAGACAATTCTGGATTAATTCCAATTAACTTATATTGATCTTTTTCTCTTCTCATATACCCATCTACTCATTAATTCAATAATATTTTTGAGCTGTTACAATGTACATCAGGGGAACAAAAATTAACATGGTATCACCTGCTTTTGAGACACTTACCTAGTAAAAACTGGAGTTGTTGATAAAAACACAAATGGGATAAAGCATTTAAGTGCAAGGTGAACAAACCCTTTTCAGGCATGTGCATTAAAAAAAATTCTCCACGCACTCTTAAGTTTCTTAAGGGAATAAGTCATGTCTTACATTTTTTGTGTGTGTGTATCTATCCAAAGAAGAGAGTTCTGCAACAACAGGTATTCAAAAAATGATGCTTTATTTTTATTAAGGGGATAAGAAGGTCTTTGGCTGTTAAAGGATTCTTTTTTTGTTGTTGTTAAAGGATTCTTACCTATTTTTTTTTCCTTATTCCTCACGGGTTACATAGAAAAAGAAATTATCAGTGTGTAAGGAGTTTATTAGCAAAGAGTTAAGTTCCAAAGCAGAAAAATGTTTAGTCTTAAGTGATGGAGAGAAGTTTCTCCTAGGCTTTCACCATAGAGTAGCCATTTTTACTAGGTAACTATCCACACTCCATGAACACCAAGCATCTCATGCCGTGTGTCAGAGAAGGATTCAAAGTTCACCATTTACCCATGTCTGTGTATGCTTTCTTGACACACCCCAGTGCAGTTGTGTCTTTCCCTTCTGGGATCAAATCCAACTTTCTGGCTTCCAGATATATTCAATAATTTGATGTCAGAACCTACCAAGAAAAATGGCCAGTACCTACAAGCAACTGATAAATATTATTGTTCACAGCTAAGGGGTGTTTGCTTTTAGAATCTCTTTTCTGCTTCTTACCAGAAGAAACATCAGTTTTGGTACTAAAATGAACCCTAACTTGCAGAAGATCCATCTACTTCACTGTCCAGAGAAAGTAAATGGACTAGAAGGCAACAGGCCAATTACTCATTCATTCAATAAATATTCACTGAAGGCCTACTATGTGCAAGACAGTGGGGATTATCAACCCATTCCCAGCCCAACAATATTCCTTCTGCCAGAAGCAGTGTGGCTGACCAGCCTCAGCCAAGACAGCATTTGAAGCATCAAACCTGGCTCTGCTATGGGTACATAGGGTAACCTCAAAGAAAGGCTTCATCTGTGAAAACTAAAAGATTTTGGACTCTTTATATAGATTTTGTGAGGTCCTGCTAAATCAAATATTCAGATAAGATCAACAGTGAGAGACTCTTAGAGACCCAAAACTTTAAAGTTCTCATTCAAAAGAGTATGAATTTTTTGATGAGTATTAAACTATACTGCGCAGGGGAAGAACTGCAGAGCAGTGAAGCACAGTTGTTTGATTAATCTCAGTCCATTAAAAAGGCACGATAGATCTAGAATGCAACTTTGATAAAAAAAAAGAAAAAGGAAAGAGGCAGTGCGCACTATTAGGGAAAGCAACTTGGCATGTAACAGAATTCTAATTTAACTAGTAAATGCCTATTCATTAGCATGTAAAGCCATAACAGAGGCTATATACTTAAAAACACAGGCACATACAAAGCTTTAATTTGGTACCATAATCTGAAAGAAAATTGGACCCAAATTGCTTTATGTCCAGTTAAATCTTGCTACCATCTGGAAAAAAAAATAGTGAAATAAAACTGGAATACTTACTTGAGATAGATACTCAGTTACTGTGCATTTCCATCTATGGAGTAGAAATATTTCAAAATAAATACGCCATGTCAATTGAAAATCACTCCATCCCCTATTCTTACTAAACACCAATGACTTATTCCTGCGGTATATGGAATTATAATATAAAAGGAGAAGAATTTAAAATTAGCAATTGGATTCCACTCAAGAGCATGGAAAAAGGAAATAGTCCTCTACCTATCAAGCCTTATGGCATATGATTTGGTGATCTCATTTTTGGAGAAATGCAAGTATCCAAAGGGAAATGTTTTAAAGGGGATCCTCTAGCCATCTAAAAATTAGCTCAAACAGTAGCAAAAACTGAAATCAAGAGAATCTGAATTTGGGGGCAACATTAGGAAAAGAAAGTTTGTATTAAATAAAAATGACAGCATCTTGGGTGTACCATATGTGGGAATTTCTTTACTAGGGTGGTATGACATGAATTTCATACCTGTTTACTCAGCATGGTCTCTGAAGCCTAGGAAAGACATCTGAATACCATTCTTATGGTGGTTCTTACGACTCATTACTTTCATTTTGTCTCTACCCATTACCTTTTAGGCCCCTGCAATCCAATTTCTAATCCCAATTCCCTATCAATATTATGCCTTGAAAATCAGGGATGATTTCCTCCTAGTCAAAATCAATAGCCTTTTTACTGGTCCCCAAATTTACCCATGGTATTCAAGGTCAGTGATCACCCCATCTTGAAAATATTCTTTATGCTTCTGTGATCTTGTCCTTTCCTGCTACTAACCAGGAGTAGGGGGAAGTGAGTAAGGTGCTTGGGGTGCAAAATTTAAGGAGGCACTCACTCTCAGGGTCATGTGGGTACTAGGTGTTCAGACTGAACATGTCCTTGAATAATCAAGACCAACTGTATTTAGCACAACAAACAGAGTAAAAGCATTTTGCCTCTATTTCACTTACTGTTTTTCCATGGCAGAACATATGGCAGAGACTTGGGAACACGCATGCCTGAAGCCAGGTTACTCTTATGTTCCATAACTATGTTGCTTGCGGGGCTGCAAAAAGAAAGATGAATTTGACTATATGTAATCTTCAGGCAGGCACACACAAGACAATCAAATGCGTTTTTTGTAATTTGGGGGAAAACAACAACCTACATTCTGAAATGTAAACACATTTCCATCAAAACATTCTCACAATGAGAACGATTACCAGCTTCTCTGGAAAGCTCACTCTTCTGTACAGGCATTAAGATGAGTCTAACCATTTTTATTTTCCAGAAATTGAGATAAACAGCAATGCCATCTACTGTTCAGTTGTATGACAGGCTCATGAACTCAACAGATAAAAGAGATAAAATAAAATGCCAAGACAACCAAACTAAAGGCAACAAATCTCACAGAACTGAGATAAAATTAAAATTGTACCAATGGAATTCATCTTTAAGTTTTTCTATCTCAGTGCATACACAGACTAAGATACATTTATTATAACTAACTGACTTCAGGAGCTAAAAAATAAAAATTTATAAGTGTTCTATTTGAGGAAAAAAATGAAGTCTAGCATCTAATTCCTTCATTTTCTAATCCAGAAATATTCTCATTTGGGTTTGAAACATGATCTTTTTTTGCCACGCTGTGCAGCTTATGGGATCTTAGTTCCCCAACCAGGGATTGAACCTGTGCCCTCGTCAGTGAAAGCACGGAGTCCTAACCACTGGACTGCCAGGGAATCTTTTAAGGTTTGAAGATCAAATAGTAATGAAAAATCTTAAGAGGTTTAAATTAGATACAAAATCAGTGGGAAGAAGAGATGAGTTTTCTTTCCTACCCATTTGGTATTATGGATTGCCCAATCTCAAGTCAAGAACTTCTGGGCTTCCCTGGTGGCGCAGTGGTTAAAAATCCACCTGCCAATGCAGGGGACACAGGTTCGAGCCCTGGTCCAGGAAGATCCCACATGCCGCGGAGCAACTAAGCCCGTGCGCCACAGCTACTGAGCCTGAGCTCTAGAGCCCACAGCCACAACTACTGAGCCTGTGTGCCACAACTACTGAAGCCTGCGAGCCACAACTACTGAAGCCTGTGCGCCTAGAGCCTGTGCTCTGCAACAAGAGAAGCCATTGCAATGAGAAGCCCGTGCACCACAATGAAGAGTAGCTCCCGCTCGCTGCAACTAGAGAAAGCCTGCACACAGCAACGAAGACCCAACGCAGCCAAAAATAATAAATAAATAAAATAAATTTATTAAAAAAATAGAACTTTTAAGATTACTTTTTCCTTAGACACTAGTTACCCAGAGTAAAAATGATACATGTGGTATAGCTAGAGAATTTTTTCAAAGCATTAAAATAATGTGAACTTAGCAAAATCTCCAACTAAGACATAAGAATGGCTGGTGCCACTGTCTCCCTTACTAGACTATAAGCTAGTATTTTTGTGTTCCTGTGGTAATTAACACAAAGCATGTGACCTTTTTATGAATCAAGGAATAAATAAGGAAAAAACCCCACCAAAACTATATCTAGACTAAATTACCACCAAGTAACATCATCAAGGAAAGAGGTCAATACATGCTTTGGTGGCTTCTATTGGTAACAGAGCACTGTGATTCTGGGAGGAAGAGGTGGGAATGAGACCCTTTCATTTACCTGTTGTTGCCACAGTAGTTGGCTTCGCCCCAGACAAATGGGGTGCTGGTCTGTTCCCACAAATCTGCCAAAGGAAGCAAAACATGGTTTGTGGTACTACTAGGTAAAACACCAATTCATGCTAGTTGAATTTGTAAGGTGAGAAATAATAAACATAAGTTTAGAGAAGCAAGTAATAACTGACCAAGTACCCGGCCTAAGTGACAGAGTAGCAAGAATTTAATTGAAGGATATAAACACAAGTGACATAAATAATAATAAATGTGCCTAGTAGCAACCAAACACAGATGGTACAACACAATTTATGGAAAAAAACAGATGTAAAGAAGTGCTTTTTCCAATCAAGAGGGATAGGCTGTTCCACGTGTCTGCACAGAGAGAAATATGTGCTTGTATTGGGGCCCAACAAAAATAACAAGTCATTCTGAACAACATGGTATGTTCATAAAAAAGGAAAATCTTCCTTCTGTCTAAAGCAAATGACTTGAGATTTTGACATTGTGAAGAAAAAGATGTAGAAGCATTTCACCTTTATCCCAGTCTTCATCGCAAGGAGGGCACTGCCATGTGCTCTCAGCCAGAGCCTCTTGTCCAAGGTTCCTGGTTTGGCTGACTGCAAGACAATAGAGATTCTGACTTAACAAGGGAACACTGCCAAGTTATTATGTTTAAAGGGGTTAGTGGCTTAAAAGGTTGCAGGGTCTTTGTTTCTGAAAAATGGATGGGATGAAAGCTAAACAGAGAGGTCTTATCCCCTTGCCAAGAGAAGACAAGAAAGAGAAGCAGAAACAAAGATGTTTGCCATATTTATGGTAATAAAAGAATTTTCATTTTTAGATGAATTATTAGCAAAATGAAATCAGGTTGTTCAGAAGAGAAAGCAGTCTGACGAACACAACCTGACAACCTTTTGCTGCTAAAATAAAAATCTCAAAGGCAGAAAACCATTGTTCTTCTGAAATGATGAAAGCCAAAATCAAGGTGATAACGTAGCATCATATAAATCTGAAGGGGCTAACCTCCAACACTGAAACATTTAGCTAGTCAGTCTTACCTACATCCTGCTCAATGCAGCTTTTGTCATCACAGCTTGAGATATGATGACTGATTTCAGCCCGAGGAACCTGATGGCGAGCATTGAAGGGACAAGTAGCCAGTTTGTTTGCGATGTCAGGATGATTCTGTGAAAAAAATTAAAGGGGTCCATCAATAAACTTGTGGCTTAACTTGGTAGGTAAACTCATAGTAGAACATTAAGAGGGAATTACTTATCACTCATATGGACCATAGAGACATTACCTCAGAATCATCAAAAGCTAAGCCTCTTTGTTATGATTATAAAGACTGACAACACAGATATTGGGGTTAAAGTGGCTTGTATGGAAGTAAGCAGTGAATTTCGGATGGGGTATTTGAAACATATCTTCACCCCGTTTACTTCTCAGGGTCACAAGATTCAAGCGGCACAGCCTGTAATGGTAGAGCTCTCTGGACATCTTTGAAAGCTGATATTCAGGATGAACAGCAACACTAAAACACACGTAGTCTGCATTGCAGTAGTGCCCCTGCTACTGCAGTACAATAGTGCAGGAAAACAGCTGTTGGAAGGGAGCTGCAGAAGAGGCAAACCCAATGATTTTTCAGATTAACACAGGAACGCTTACTTAAAGTAATGATGCCTGAAATGAGGCTCTGAACAATTTGACCTTTATTTCAGCTATTTCACTAAGGAAAATCCAAATGATAGAGAACTCTGCTGACCAAGTTCTTTAATACAAAACAAGAAAACAAAACAAAATGTTTAATATCACCCAAATCCTATGGTAAGTTTACCAGCAATTAAGAAATTTATTAGGAGAAGCAAAAGATATATCATAAATGATACTCAAAAAAGTAAAAATAATCTAAAGTGGGGAGAAGCGTGGAAAAATATAGGGGATGGAGAAAATTGTGAGGGCAGGTATCTCCATGATTTTTGTAAGGGATATCAGGCATTCGAATGCAAAGGTTTTGTAGCTGAAGATTAAGAGCATTAGAATAGGGGAGTTATGACAATGTCTTCTTACCACTTGGACCCCTTTCCCAACCTTTATCCTTGGAACATTTTTGAGAGCCTAGGGGAGGAAGTTGTGGTAGTATTTGCTAGTCCATATTGCCCAGGTTCAACCTTAAGGAATCCTTGCTCTAGAGATTAAAAGGAGCTGAGAAATAATCAACAATGGCATTATAATCATGTCTCCAGGACTGCAAGAGAAACATCCTTTGAAGAATGTTAATGCATACTTGAATTGTATGCAGGTTTAGATTAAATACTAAAATTGTTTTCCAAGCATAAATCCTGGCAGAACTTTGGCCTCTGTATCTGACATCTATATTCTAACAATCCTTTCAAACTGCCTCAATTAATATATCAGCATTAAACTAGCTTACATCAGCTAAGTCTACAAAAGGGTGACCAGAGGAAAAAAAAATCTTTGAGCTGGTTTTTTTCCCCCAAAGATGCTTACTGTTGAAACTTGGAGAAAGTTATTTTTAGGAATGATCTTTTCTTGGGTTAACCTCTAGCTGTTCAACTTCTCTAAAATTTCTAAACAAACAAACAAACAAACAAATCAGAAATAAGTGTATTACAATACTCAATCCTTATCAGGACAATGAACACATCAAATTCACAAGGCAAGAGGGATTTCTCACTGCTAGCGAAAATTAGTGTTTCCTCTGTTTTACAAAGGCTGTGAAGATTCTAGAGAAGCTGTTTATGAAAGGTGCTCTGTCACTAGTGGGGGGAAAACCAAAACAAGAAAAAACTTACATATCCAAGAAATAAACAAATTCTTTTCTATAAATATTGGTATTTAACCCAAAGCAATTCTGGCATTCAGTTAAAATATTTATGCTAAAATTATTTGATATTTACAAAATTTGGCTTTTAAAAAGAACTCAGGAGGGCATCACAGGGCAAATTAAGAAAATAATACCCTACCTTTCTGCACTTGATAAGATGATAAGGAAACCTGCAGGCCCTGATCTGGTGGTTTTTATCATAGGGGCATTGTAACAGCTTTTCAGGGTCCAGGGTATCGACTGAAAGAGAGAAAAATAGGGTAAGTATAAAGCTTAACAGGCCCTTGTAAAACTTCAGCATCCCTGGCACACTGGATTTTTTCAACAGAATCTGTAAGAGTTCAACAACACAGCCTAACGACAGCTTGGAAATTTTTTTTAAAAGGGTGACTAAACATCTGAAAATAAAAATGTAACTTGAGAAGATAAAACTGCGTTATCATAGAATCTTCATTAAGTCCAGCAAAACCAGCAGTCATGGGGTGGGGTCTTGGTTCAGATTTGGTTGTACATGAATATTGTTGTTTTCATTGTTGGTTACCCTTATTGTAAACAAAAAAATTAAATGAAACATCTTTTCCTTTTCTAAAAGTGCTAATTCAGTGTCATAGGACTTGCGTGGTGGCGCAGTGGTTAAGAGTCTATCTGCCGGTGCAGAAGACACGGGTTCGAGCCCTGGTCTGGGAAGATCCCATGTGCCGCAGAGCAACTAAGCCTGTGCACCACAACTACCGAACCTGCGCTCTAGAGCCCGCGAGCCACAACTACTGAGCCTGCATGCCAAAACTACTGAAGCCCACGTGCTCTAGGGCCTGTGTGCCGCAACTACTGAGCCTGTGTGCTGCAATTACTGAAGCCCGTGTGCCTAGAGTCTGTGCTCCGCAACGAGAAGCCACCGCAATGAGAAGCCCGCGCACCACAACAAAGAGTAGCCCCCGCTTGCCACAACTAGAGAAAGCCCATGCGCAGCAACGAAGACCCAACGCAGCCAAAAAGAAAAAAAAGTGCTAATTCAGGGTCATTCTTATCTCTAGCTAGTTCAACCAGAGCTTCCCAGCCAGTATGTTGAAGGTTGGAATGGACAGTGTACTGATACACTGCCGTGTGGGTCTATTGCATGCGTGTCTCCTATTCCCCAACCAGTCCTAGGGTAAGTTGAGGGTAGTTAATCCCCTACACTAGCATCCCTATTTACTAGTATGCTATGACATGAAAAAAGTTGGTAAGCATTGCTCTATATGTGTTATACGTTCTATGGAAGCTTGAGAAATATTCATTGATAGATTTCTTTTTCGTCTGTCTGCTTTAATGTACTTCTATAAGTAGTTCCTGATCTTGGTTAATCTAGTTACCTCTCAAATGAAACCAATACCTTTACCAGATCGGTGGTTTTACTTTTCATATTTTGGAACATAATGAAAGACAGAGAATTCTTTAACCTAGTGATTATCAACCTGGCCACATAAAGAAGTAGAATAATCTGCAAAATAGAACCTGCAGTTATTAAGACAACTGCGGATACCTTAACGGGGCTGCTGTGTGAAAGAAAGCCCCTAACCTATATCATGCTATTTAAAAGTACCCTTAGAAGACTATACTTTTAGGGACCATTTCAATAGTTTGAACAGAAACTAGAGAAGTTTCTCTGAACGTGTACAACTATCCTTATGTTCTGCAAAATGTCCAGGCTGAGCCCCAAATTTTAAGAAGCCTGGTTAAAGAAGGGAAATTAAATGGTTAAGCACATTCTGAATATATTATGAGGACAAGAGGCAACCTAATAAAATGCTGTTGCCACCACTGAAGGCAATAATAAAAGTGAAATAAGATAAACAATTCACATTTGATAAGAGGCTTATAAACCAGGAGACTGCTATGAAAACCAGAAGCTAGTGGGGAATTGAAACAGACAGCTTCACTGGAAGAGTGGTAAACGTGGGATAAATTGCTAACCATGATCGTGATGCAAATGAGCCAGAAAGGTGACTTGAAGGACAGAATGAATAGGAACGAAAAGTCTTAAAGGACAAGCAGGCTTATTATGCCAGCCAGGCTCATCCTGACCAGCAATCTTTTCATATTTCTGAAGCTTCAGGACACCCGGGAAGAGTGTACAGATGAAATTCTTGTTAGTTTTCCTTCATTTAATCCATTCCATCACTAGCAAATGATACACCATGTCAACAGCTAACAGAGACTGGACATACTTTATGATTCATATACATTTTACTGCCCATACAGTGGTATTCATCAGAGTTGATAATGATAGCTTCCTACCAAAATGCTTTACTTTTCGGTCTCTGATAACTTAGGTCAGCTCTAAACTGTTTTGCGGTTTTTTTTGTTTTTTTTTTTTTTTGCGGTATGCGGGCCTCTCACTGTTGTGGCCTCTCCCGTTGCAGAGCACAGGCTCCGGACGCGCAGGCTCAGCGGCCATGGCTCACGGGCCCAGCCGCTCCGCGGCATGTGGGATCTTCCCGGACCGGGGCACGAACCCGTGTCCCCTGCATCGGCAGGCGGACTCTCAACCACTGCGCCACCAGGGAAGCCCTAAACTGGTTTTTTAGATTAAAATTTTTAAAATTTTATTTTTAATGGTAATAAGATACACATAACATAAAATTTATCACCTTAACCATTTTAAAGTGTACAGTTCAGTGGTGTTAAGTATATTCACATTGTTGCAACCAACCTCCAGAAATTTTCATATTGCGAAACTGAAACTCTATACCCATTAAATAACTCCCATTTCCACCCTGGCAACCATTATTCTACTTTTTGTTTCTATGAGTTTCACTATTCTAGATACTTCATATATGTGAAATCATATGGCATTTGTCTTTTTGTGACTGATCTGTTTCACTTCCCACAATGTCCTCAAAGTTCATCCAGAGTATAGCCTGTGACAAGATTTCCTGTACCTACTTTGCTATTTGCTTTCTTTTAACATACCTTTGAACTACTTCTATGTCAGTATGTTAAGAAATGTTTCACTGCTGCATACGGATGTACCATAGATTCTTAATCAGTTCCCTTACGGATAGACATTTAAGTTGTTTCCAGTTTTTTACTCTTATATACAATGCTGTGACTAGCAATATAACATATACTTCTTTGTGCATTGTACGAGTATTTCCCTTGGGCAGATACCTAAGAGTGCTACACGAAGTATATACGCATTTAAAGTTGTAATGAATACTATCGAACTGCTCAGCAAAAATCTTGAGTGGCTTTCTGGGAATATAACTTAATTTGAAAAACAAAGCAGGCCCTGTGGACAACCTTCCTCCAAGAACGTAGACTCAGATGCTCCTCACACTTGCATAGAGCCCAGAACCCATGGTGAGAAATGGAGGAAACTTCACAGAAATAAGGAACTAGACTTGATGAGAGTATCATCAGCTAAGAGGTACTGCCCAAAGACAGAAGCTGGAGATCTTCAGGAATCTATCAGATTAACGTTAGAGTTTTAGGTCACTTTGGGAAAAAGGTCAAACATATTCTAAAGCACTGTTTCTCACTTTAACATGATTCCCGGTGTTAAATCACTTGGGGACTGTGTTAAAATACAGATTCTGATTCAGCAGGTTTGAGATGAGGCCTGAGATTGTGCATTTCTAACCTACTTCCAGGTGATAGTTTTCTTTTTTTTAAGTCTTAAAACAATGAAGCTTTATTAAGAAAGACAGATAAAGAAATGCTATAGACTTAAAGGAGTTGATTCTTCACAAGACAACTTATTTATTAGACTTAATCACAAAACTTAAATAAAATTGTAAACATACAGCAAAATTCACCATTTCCTTCTTTCTTTAACAAACATCTACTGATTATCACTACGTAAAAAAGTCTGTTATGTAGCAATACAGTAATTAAAAGAACCAGGTGATATTTTTCTAAGAAAAAAAATATCACCACTGACAAAAGTAATGAATAGAGATATAAAGGGGAGATGTTGCTTTCTAATTTAATAGAGTAGTAAGCTTCCAAGAATAAATAAATATAAATCTCTCATATCTATCTCACATGGAAATCTCAGATTTTAATTAACACATTTTTAGAAAAATTAAGGGGGTGAAGGAGGAAGCCCTAAGGAAGATCAAGGAGAATCAGATCCATTCTTCTCAAAGTATGGTCCTCAGATTAGCATCATCACCTGGGAACATGTTAGAAATGCCAATTCTTGGGTCCCAGACCTTCTGAATCAAGAATTTTGGGGGTGGGGTCCAGCAACCTGTGTTTTAACAAGCCTCCCAGGTGATTCTGCTGCATGCTAAAGTTTAAGAATTTCTATTGTAGATATTTAATAAAGATTGTTTCCATGTAGTTTCTACATGTTGGTGATAAAGATTCTATTGGACTCTTCCTTGAAGGTAGAATGGGACTAAAATACCCTTTAGTTAGAACTTATTAATTATAGAGATTCTGAACAAGACAGAAAGTAGCAAACAAAGGAGGCCTTGTTGACGAGTTTTATCCACTCAGATGTTCCTCAAACTTGGTCAGGGTCTAGAAACCATAGTGCTTTGTAGTAGCAAGTAGGGCACTACATATAAACAACATATAAGACTCTGGTTCTGACTCTGTCCCCAACTACCTATGTAACTTTAAGGCAAATCAATTAATCTAGGTTCTGTTTTCTCAGTTGTAAAATTCGAATGTTGAATGAAATGATTTTTCAGGTCTCTTTTGGTGCTACACTTGTATGATCCTAGGTCTCCTGGCTCCCATTTGATTTGTTGGGCCATCTAGATTCCTGGATCACTTGAGAAACAAGAATCCTCCCTAGGATTTCTTTAAGTCTAAAAACTCAGTGTACATCCACATTATGTATATCATATTATCCCACAAAATAGAAAGAAACCAGTTAGTTAATGACTATCCCTGTGTCATTAACAGGAGAAACTGAAGTCCTGAGGAATGAAAATGCTTCATTTAATAAAAATATAGTTTAACACAGGTGTCCCAACCACAGCTTTCTCAAAGCTTGACGACTTCTCATACTTCTTTATTTAAATTTCAAGTGTCGTATTTCAAATTCAGACATTTCTCTACATTACTAAAACAGTCTCTGGGGAGACATTTTCTTCTCAGCCGTCTAGTGAGAAGAGTGAATCTTTCCCAACACAGTAAAAGTCTTGTCAGACAGAAAACTACATGTAAGTAATTTACCTTATTTTCTAAAAGCAAAAAGAAGTACGTACTGTAAGTTTCTTCCATCTTGGAAATGAAGGAGCCAAATCCAAGTGCTGGTGGTGGTGGGGGAAAAAGCAGTGGATCAGGGAATCAGAAATGAAATGTATCAAAAGTAGCCCTAAGAAGTGGAATCAAACTTGGATTCAAACTAGAATTGAAGTCACCCAAGTTCAATATAAAAAACCCTTATAGCACCTCCCTCCCCCTCAATAAGTTTCTCCCCTTGAAGGCATTCTTTACCACTTTGAACCATTTTAACATCATTTGCCCAATTCACACTCTTGGAATAAATTCTAGGGTTCACAGTTAAGAAAAACCAAATATGACTACTAACTTAAACTGTATTCAGGTGATAAGATGTCAGTCTATTTTAAGTGCCATTACAACACCCTGTCACTGTTTACCATCTATTAGGGTTTGATGCTATTTAACATTAGAGGGGGCAAGTCAAGCCCACAAGAATACTATTATTTAAACTTCAGGATAAACAAAGGAAAAGGGTACTATGTTAAAGCTCTCCTCTCAAGTCGTCAAAAATACAGGATGGGCAGGCTGCCAGTCTTGCTTCTCCCCCGGGGACCTGGGGATGCTGGAAGCCTGTGTCAGACTATACACTCAATCCATCCAATATGTCCAGAGACATTCTAGTTTACTACTTCTATGACTTTTCTTAAACATGATTAGGAAGTACCATACTTTTTCCAGTGATGCTTTACCCCCTCCCCAAATCTCCTATGCTAAAATGGATAGACTTGGTTATTTAAATCTCTCCAGTTAATACTCATTCCCTCTATGCATTGAGGGAAAACTTCTGAATGTTAGGACTCGAGAACTGTCCATTTTATAGTTGACAGTCATAAAAGAACAAGTCTGTAACAGAAATGTGGAAGATTAAAAGACAAATTTTTTTTGTTTCAGTCCTCTTCCACCTGAGATTCCCCCCTATTGAGCTCTGTGATTAAATAAACTTATCATTATAGAAAAGACTAAATTTATATAAAACCATCTCCATAGGAAACTTCTGAAAATTGGCTAGGTTTACATCTATTGCCTCTAGAGCCAGCTCTCCTTTGCCACCTCATACAATTCCACACCCCTTCCCTCCATTCTATGACATAAGCAGCCTTGGAACCTATGATAGGAAATACAAGTGATCAGCTGGAACTCCTTCAGTAATTTGCTGCAGAGCTCATTTGTAAATGACAATCATTGGTGAAACTGTCATAAAAAATATTTTTCACGTCTGGATTAAGAAATTCTGACATTCCTTTTGACATGTTACACATAGTTACTTTATACTTTTTCAACAACAAAAAAAGAGAATTGGAAGAAAGAATCAAGCACTATGTTCCTTGATTTTAAGTCATTTAAAGGAGCGATCAGTGCCAGATTCAGCAACTTGTAGGGAGCCACCCTATCCTTTGGGGGCAAAAAGACTAAATTACACAATATTAAGGACACTGGAATCTATAGCCTCATCATTCAGCCCTGTCCATCTAAGTATCTTCCGTATTAAACTGTTAACAAGTGAGTCTTACGTTTTCCCTAGTACTAGACAGCGGTGTAATGGACAAATGACACTCAACAGTCAGGCTTGGGGGCTGGTTGCAGCCTGAAGCAACTGGTTACACTCTTAACCGAGCTGGGGTCTCGGTAAAACCATCATTTTTCTTCCTTTAAACAAAACAGAGTCGATTTAAACAATGGGACTAAATAAGAGAAGGTGGGGAAGATGGTTAACTTAAAAGAATGGAGACACAGGAGCTAGGGAGGACCTCGAGGGGACGAAGCAGCGGCGGCACCACAGGTTGCCAAAACAGCCGCGCTGAGAACCCACGAGGCCGAAAGCTCTGGGCAGAAAAGGGAAGATCCTAGAAGGTGAAGGTATCCCAGCCCACTAAAGGTGAGGTCTTTGGAGGCCCCAAGCCGGGGCCCGGGCGTCATTCCTACCTCGGCCGAGTCTCACTCCCGCTCACACTCGCCTTCACCCCACACCCGCGCCCAGCAACGCTCACTTCCGGCCCCTGACGTTAGGGGGTGGGGGTGGGGCCCCACTTCCGGTGACGGAGGCTGGACTCTGACCGAGCGAGGCGCGGGCTGTGCCGAGGGCCTCTTCGGCTCTCCCACCCCTGCCCCCCCACCTCGGGCTGTCGTCCTCTGGCCCCCGGAATGACCGTGACCTTGCGTGGGTGGAACTCGCGCTGCCCTGCCGGGCTCTGGGGTGGCCATCTTAGAAAGGAGAACGAGTGCTGAGACATGGGCGCTCGAGAAGGGGCGGGACTCATTAGGGGTCCATCGATGGGTACTGGTGAGAACGAAGCCTTGTTTGTGGAAGTTGTCCAGAGAGAAAGATAATTTAGATTTTGACTGGAAGGAAGAGGAAAATTGAAAAGGAGATAAGCAGACAAAACAGGCGCCTCTCCCACCCACCCAACCCCGCAAAGCGAATCACCAAGGACGGGAATCTAGTTGTTTTTGTTTAGCACGCATTGTAGGCAGAATTTCAAAATTCAAAAGTTGATAATGGTTTATCTGAGAATGCGTGGTGGGATGGATGCCCTAGTCAGATTAAAGCGAGTTTTAGAGTTGAGGAGAGAGCTCGAGGTAAAAAGGGCTAGAAAGTTATAATTTGATAGTGGAAAACGAAACATATATTGTGAGCCTTTGTTCTGGAAAATGTGATACCCCCCCCCAAAAAAAAAAAAAAAACAGGTGCAAGCGGTGGTTCTTGTCTCCAAGGTGCTAGGAAAATAGGCCCCAAAGTGAAAGGTTAAATGGTAGTGTAACATGCCAAAAAAGTTGTTGAGACTGTAAATTCATATTAGGAGGAAATCAGTGGGGCCCAGAGTCACCTGGGGAAGGCTTTGAGAAAAAGGACATGTGACCTTTGAAGATTAGACAGAAAAAAGGAAGAGATTGACACTACAGGTAGATCTGGTAATAATAGTTTTCAAAACCAAGAAGTAAAAGATGTGATATGACAAATTTTTGTATTGCTCAAGGTAGGCAGTCTGGGAGCTCAGTCTGGGTGCTGAAATATTGGGGGTTTTAGAACATTTCAGTGGTTTCTGGAGCCTAAATATGATTTAGGAGAACTTATCCTGACAGCATGAACGTAATGTGGCTTCAGTGAAAATGGTCGTGGGACATTTTATCTTTACATGAATAATATGTAAACATCGTTATCGGGTTTTTTTGTTTTTTTTTGTCCGCACCACGCGGCTTGCAGGATCTTAGTTTCCTGTCCCGGGATGGAACCCAAGCACCCTGCACTGGAAACACGGAGTCTTGACCACTGGACCGCCAGGGAAGTCCTGTTTTTTGTTTAATTATCATCCCTTGGGCTGAATAGAGTGTGCTTCACAGGCTTTGGTTCATATTAAGACCCTAAAAAGAAATGTGTTGATGCAAGCAGAGCCCGAGCCTGCTTGTTGCAGGCTACTGTTTTTTTTTGTTGTTGTTAACAAATTTATTTATTTATTTTTGGCTGCATTGGGTCTTAATTGCCGCACGCGGGCTTTAGTTGCGTCAAGCGGGGGATACTCTTCGTTGCAGTGCGTGGCCTTCATTATTGCGGTGGCTTCTCTTGTTGTGGAGCACGGGCTCTAGGCACGCGGGTTTCAGTAGTTGTGGCACGTGAGCTCTAGAGTACAGGCTCAGTAGTTGTGGCGCACAGGCTTAGTTACTCCGCGGCATGTGGGATCTTCCCAGATCAGGGCTCAAACCCACGTCCCCGGCATTGGCAGGCGGATTGCTAACCACTGCGCCACCAGGGAAGCCCGGCTACTGGTTCTTAATCTTGCCTGCACATTAGAATCATCTGGGGAGCTTATAAAACATATTGTGCCATGTTCCCCTCCCAGAACAATTAAAGGGTTGGGCATAGTTATTTTAAAAAATCTACCCAGATGATCTAATGTGCAGTCAGGGTTGAGAACCACTGACCTAGGCACTGTTTTGAACTTACAAAAGCTATTCTTCACCTGGGTGGCCTAGATGATTCCTGTGAAGGAGGAGCAAGCTGTTAAAGTGCTTCTTGAAAGATGATTGCTAAGAATGAAAGCTTCCTTACAAGCTTAGCACAAAGCATTTTAGGAAAAGCTGCTGTTTTGGCAAATCAGTTTCAGATTGTTAGGAGTATGTTAACGTAATCTTTACGAAGTCCTAAACCTTAAACCTCTGGATTTATCACAACATTATTCATGCAGAATTAGTGGGACCACTGTGACTTGAAATGAAATGTGATTTTTCAGGCTTTATTTATTTATTTATTTGGCTGTGTTGGGTCTTCATTGCTGCACGCGGGCTTTCTCTAGTTGCGGCGAGTGGTGGGCTGCTCTTTGTTGCAGTGCGAGGGCTTCTGATTGCAGTGGCTTCTTGTTGCGGAGCACAGGCTCTAGGTGCATGGGCTTTGGTAGTTATGGCTCGCGGGCTCTAGGGCGCAGGCTCAGTAGTTGTGGCTCGGGCTTAGTTGCTCCACGGCATGTGGGATCTTCCTGGACCAGGGCTCGAACCCGTGTCCCCTGCACTGGCAGGCGGATTCTTAACCACTGTGCCACCAGGGAAGCCCGATTTTTCGGGCTTTAAATTGAGGTAATCTGGTGAAATTGTTGACACTGTTTCTGTGACCCATCCAAACTTTTCATTAAGATACCTGCAGGTTGAAACTTCTGGGGAAGAAAGAGCTAAGAGCTTGAGAGGACGGGGAGTGGGTACCAAACCAGAATCCAAAGTCAGGCTTCAGTGCATTCAGTAATACATTGTCAGGGTGACAGGATCCTCAACTGATAAAGTTGTTCCATTTACCACCAGTGAATGAGCCCACTGACTTTCAAACAAACAAAAGAACCAAACCTGTCTTTCAGTGGTGGAGATATTAAAATAAAAATGCATCACACATCTATTCTTTCTATTCTTAAATGCTTTGTTCATTCCTTTCCAACCCAGAAAGTTCCTGCTTTATCTGATATCCCTGCTGAGCTTTCTTTCAGACTGATTTTCCAGCCAGGTTGAATGTATTTGAAAAGGAAAAAAAAAAAAAAAGAGAGAGACCAAGGCATTTACACAGGGTCATTCTAAGAGCTAGTTGGGATTAATACCCTAAACTGAATCTGATCTTTGCTGGTTCTATCGCTGGATATGCTTGCATTTATCCCTAAATTATAAATTATATTTTTAGAGTTATTAGTTAAAAATAAAGACTGGACTAATGAGTAAAGAGACATCTGTATGCTAATGACTGAAAAAAAACAAACCGACTTTGTTAGAAGATGAGTTTTCTCAGTTTTTAGGACTGAAGGAATCCCAGTAGTCTTTCAGATTCTTTAGAGATTTTCAGTGTTTCAGAAAGCCTGATAAAACTTAAACTTTTGCCCATCAGAAGACTAAAACATTAAATTTCTTTGTTTTTGGCTTAAATTTTATCAACTAAGTCCTGGTTCCCTCATCTAATTATGATTTCTGATTGGTTGTTAAGTGTATAAATTAAAATAGGAAAATTATTCAATAAATGAGTTGCAAAATATTTCAAAAAGAGATCTATGGGGGAACATAATAGATGTTCTTATTGGTGAGGTTAGATTGGGAAGTATTGCTGTAGAGGAGGGTGAGAAGTTGGGGCTGGTTACAATTTTTCAGGCAAAGTAGCAGGGAGAGGTGTTCCCACCAGGGAGCCACTGAAAATAAATTTATGTTTAAAAAAGGGTCATTAATGGGAGTTTGTCAAGAATAGGCAGCAACCCCCTCCACAAACACAGGATGATACAGGATAAATGAAGTGGGGCCTCCCTGGTGGTGCAGTGGTTGAGAGTCCACCTGCCGATGCAGGGGACATGGGTTCGTGCCCTGGTCCGGGAGGATCCTGCATGCCGCGGAGCGGCTGGGCCCGTGAGCCGTGGCCGCTGAGCCTGCGCGTCCGGAGCCTGTGCTCTGCAACGGGAGAGGCCACAACAGTGAGAGGCCCGCGTACTGCAAAAAAAAAAAACAAAAAACAAAAAACAAAAACAAAACAGTAGTGACTTTTTAATTTTGTCTTTAAATTCATTCTGTGTCCTAATATGTAAATATTATATAGCTGTGTAATCCACGTTGCCTGTAATAGTTGCCAGTGTACTTGAGCAATCTGTTCTCTGTGTTTTTCCTTGACTTCTAGGTAATTTCTTTCCCTGGGACTCAGCAACAAATAGCCCCTCATGCCCTTACTGGTGCTGGCATCTAAGATGTAAATTGTAAGTCCAAGTTTGCAAACCATTGTTAGTATTGCTTTGGCAAGGCTTAATGAATAGATAGGTAAGAAAATGGAAACTTCTTAAAAGTTTGTTGAAAAGATGGTAGGATGGCAGAATTACGCTAAGGAAATTTTACCTTCTAAAAATTGTGTAAGGGGCTAGTCTTGTATGGAACAGTTCTAAAATTCCAATAATACTATTCTTCTGATGTTATTTTAAGGAATGTCAAATGTTTAAACCCAAGGGTCATTTTCTTTTTGAAGCTTTCTCCTAACCTCTGCCTAGGATTAAGTTCTTATGTTTTCTTATAACCTCCTTTCCTCCCAGCACTTAAACTGCGTGTCATACCAGTTGTTCTCAGAGTGTGATCTCCAGACCAGCAGCATCAGCGTCACTTGGGAACATGAGAAAAATGCAGATTCTTGGGCCTTACTGCTGAATCAGGAACTCAGGGGTGAGATGCCCTACAATCTTTGTTTTAATAAGCCCTCCAAGTGATTTTGATACCCACTGAAGTTTGAGAACTGTTGCCTTATATTAACTATAGTTGTCAACATTGTTCCCTCATAATGGACGAAGCCCACTCTAGTTCTTTTTTTTTAAAATAAATTTTTAATTTATTTTTGGCTGCATTGGGTCTTAGTTGCTGCACGCAGACTTTCTCTAGTTGTGGCAAGCAGGGGCTTCTCATTGTGGTGGCTTCTCTTGTTGCGGAGCACAGCCTCTAGGTGCGCAGGCTTCAGTAGTTGTGGCACGTGGGCTCAGTAGTTGTGACTCGCAGGCTCAGTAGTTGTGGCACACAGGCTTAGTTGCTCTGCAGCATGTGGGATCTTCCCGGACCAGGGCTCAAACCCGTGTCCCCTGCGTTGGCAGGTGGATTCTTAACCACTGTGCCACCAGAGAAGCCCCTACTATAGTTCTTAACATAGTGTCCCAAACTTAGTCGATACTTGATTATTTGACTTGAGAGCACAGGTATATTTTGTCAGGGGCTGCAGCAACTGTAAGACATCATCTGTCTTGTAAGAGAATATGTGGGAGGAAGAGACTAAACTATTTGAGGTTGTTTTCTTTCTCTTTTTTATACCACAGCTGCTTGGAAAGTCTGAACAAAAAGGCCCATAAAGTATGGACCAACAAAAGGATAAAAGATGCGGAACCAATGAGATACGTTTTGGTACGTATCTAGGACATGAGTAATGGGCCTTAGCAATTTTTCCCCCATAGTTCATACTGTGAATGTAAGAGTAGAAACCCTAAAACCCGATTTTAGGGATGAAACTTTATAGCCAGAAAGTCTTATTACTGTTACACAAACATAATTTAACTCACCTTGATAGAACTTTTCTGTGAAGATGAGTGAACCTGGTTACCAAGGGTTTTGAAAGGTTGATTTTTTTTCAGTATAAATATTTAGCCCAGAGTACTGAATCTCTTTTTACTACACCTTGGGTATAAAGTATAGATTCTCCACATTCAGTAGCTTTGATTTTGTATGGGCATGGGACTAGTACATAGTAAGATCATGTCTCTCCTAAAGCGTATTATAGTTTAATAGTAATAAATCAGAATGAAAGGAGGTTAAAAGGAGACATAAGCCACCTGTTATGGGAGCCTGGGGAAATAGTTAGGACTTTGGGGAGTCTAGGCAAGCTTTGAGGCAATTATTTTTAAACTTTGCTTTTTTTACAAAGTATTTTTCCGTAAGTTAATTTGGTCTTTTTGAAGCTTTGACCAAATGTTATGTTAGAAACCAAGAAAAGTGATTCTATTGTGCTTTTATCCAAGGGACTCAAAACCTCTTAAAGCAAGATTTGAGTAAATCTGGCACCCATGTTTTGAATGATACAACTGCCTAATAAGTGATGACTTATTAGGGTAGTTGACTCGGTTTGTCTGGCTGTTATCCCAGGATAATTATTGTTCCCCTTTTCAAGCTCAAGAGTATCCTGGTTTGGAGGAAAAATTATATGGTCCCCCAGTTAAGACTGCATGCTCTTTTAGGGGAAGATTCCATATAGCTAAAATATGATAAAGGAAGACAGTTTTATCTTTTAGGGCCATTTTTCCTGGGAAACAACCTTTTGTTTTTATATAGTCTGGTGTTAATATACCAAAGTATAATTTTAAAAATTCAAAATATGTGTAAGGTCTTAGTCAAGAGATAAAAGTAAATCTTGTTTATATTCTGTAAAGCTAAGTGAGAAAGTCAGTAGCCCCCTACCCCCTCCACTTTGTACCAAATATACTGGAATGTGCTAGATGCTAAAAGTGTCTAGTGTTCTCCCTTCTATTTTAGTGGAAGAAAAAAAAAAGATCATTTGAAAAGGATCTAGAAAATACTTAGGTAGGGATAGGACTCTTTAAGTCTAAATATACCTGGACTAGTCAGTAAACTAGCAAAACCCCAAACTCATTATTTTAAAAGGATTAGCTAGCTGCAATAAAAATTACAGGTTAAGAGGAACTAATTTTGGCCTGTTTTAAATTGGGTCTTGGTTCAGTTTAAGCACCAAGTATTTGAATATCTCCTAGATGCACAGCACTAGGCTAATGAGGTAGCAAATATAAAGCAGTATGTGATTCTGCCTTCCTTCACGAAGGTTTGTGGTTTGGTTGAGGTCGGAGACAGGGAAGGTTTAAATGAGGTGACGATTAAGAATTGGACTTAAAAAAAGCTAGAACAGGGATTTGAATAGTTGAAGGGCAAGGGGTGACATTTTAAAAGGAACCAAGTGAAAAAGAATAAAACATATTTAACATGGGTGTAAACTGACTTCTGCAGAGTTAGGAAGGTAGATTTGGAGCCATGTTTCAAACTCAGCTTGTCATAAAAACTATATCCTTTAAGCATGGAAGATTCGTATGGAGAATTGATTGAAGAAGGTTGATATGATGGTCATACAGTAAATGACTTGGAGGTAGGAGAAAAAGGTTGGGGGATAAAGAACCTAACTAAGGAATAGCAGTATAGACCACACGGTGACTGTATTTCCCCTACAAAGAGAAATAGGCAAATCAGCCCTCCGGCCCTTTGGTTGAAATATGAGGATATGACAACAAGGAAGAATAAAAAACCAAAGGAAGCTTGTCATAGGAAAAATACTCTTCATTTAAATAAATAAAAGCATGTTAAGATGTCAACAGTGACAAGAGTTGTTACCTAAAACTTGACAGTAAAGATTTCCCCAAAGTTTTAAAAAAAGAATAAATCTTCCATCTGCTGGCTCTTTAATCTACAACTTCCCCATCAGTTCTTCTGACCTAAGGATAGAAAGAGGACATTGAGGCAGTGCCATTTTGATAGCAAGCGTTTTTATGGAAGACCTAAGCTTGATGTGTGTTAATAGCATTTCAAATAGAGTTCTAGACAGCTCTTTCTCCAGTCTGATTTAAAGCCGTCAGGACTTTCCCTGCATTCTGTTGTGAGAGGAGGAGGACTTTGAATAGAAAACGTTTATTTTTATTTATTTATTTTTTGAACGTGTTTATTTTTAAAGAAGAAAAGCTTGTCTAAGAATCTTTGAAGATTTAGAATACGATGTTAGTGATATTAGTTAAAACTATGTTAATATATATTAAAACTGTGATGTTAAGAAAGTTATTCTACCTTTTCTCCAGGACTTGTGGTTGTTAGGATGTTTATCATCCATAGTCTCTTTTTTTATGTCTCTTGAATCGCTATAGAAGATGACCAAAGGAGGAAAGTTAGCTGGAAATCAGAACTAGAGAATTAGTCTAGATAACCAGTTCTAGGAGATTAAAGTTACTTTAACGAAAATAGTTGATGCTACTACATGTCAGGGTAGGAATTACTGGTTTTGTGCTAGCATCTGTTTTATATAGTTCCTTTGCACCTTCCCTCCCCACTGTGTATCCAGTGGGTAGCTCCACTGAGGGCTCCTCTAGCTCTTGGCTGTGCCCTTGAAGTTTGTGTGGTTGGGGATCCTGCCCATGTATAGTATACTAGCTCTTTCCCCTTTGTAGCTTTAGGAATTGGGGGTTTTTTCCCTTGAAAATCTTACACAGAATTGAGAACCTTGTGTAATCAAGTCCTTGATGGATTAAAGTCCTAAGTGGAGCCTCAGGAAAGGAATGGAAATACTCAGAGCCCATGAATACAGCTCTTTTAAAATTTGTAATTGAAGCTTAGGCATCTGCCATGCCTATGATCTAGTGGCCATTCTCCTAAGGTATTAAAGGTATTCCACTCTCTATTCCAATAACTTCTATAGGATGATTTATCTTACCTTTCACAAACCAGCATTTTTGGAGCAAACGTCTTAAGGACAAATGAAGGAGAATGATGTGTGTTATCTAGAAAGAAAGAAATCAGGATGAAGTAACACAAGTACTAAGTATTTTTACATTATTGCAGAGAAGGCTAGCTGGCAGGAGATTTGAGTCTCCCTTCCATAGCTGTTGCTGGGAAGTGACTGCTCTGCCTGGGCCTACATTTCTGCCTCCCTGACATAGGTATGGTCTTGTTACTAGTTTTTGCCAATGGGATGCGAGTAGAAATATTGTCTTCTGGGCTGAGGTGGTTATGAGGTAGCTGTACTTTCTCCATTCTCTTTTTGTGGCAGCTTGGGAAGCCAGGTGTGGGAGGTGACAGTCAAAAGTCAAAGAGCCTCTGTTCTTGAATCACCACTCCTACCAAATACTTGCACTGGATTGTATACAAGGGAACTTCTGTTGTGTTAAATCATGACATTTAACACAGTTTGGACTTTATCTGTTAAAGGGGCTTGCATTGCTCTAACACATACATACATCTTTATTTAATATTAATCTACCTTATGAGGTAGATATTATTCCTTTTATGGATGAGGAAGATGTGTTTGAGAAGTAACTTGAGGCCAGAGCAGATAGTTGAACCTAGATCTGACTGAAAAGCTAGTGAATTCTCCAATATAACATGCTGCATCTTAGAGAAAGGATATCACTTGAGATAGGATAGATCCTAATCTTTCAGATTACAAGTAAAAAATTACTTCTATGGAAAGTGACTGGGTATTGGTAAGATAAGAATCTTTTAACTGTTATAAGTGAATTTAGATTTAATTAGATTCCTTTTTACTGGGTTGCCTCTCCAGAGAGAGATGAAATTCTGAGATTTACTCTTTTGATTGCTTTGGTGAAGGATTTTGTGGGAGTAGTATTAAGACTAATTACTGCAGGGCTTCTGTACTTATTAGCTATAGAGGACTTAGGGTCCAAGCCTTCACTTAAGACTGTGTTCACTGTCTCACCCTTGCTTACCTACATTCCAGACATCAGGGTCAGGAATCTGATTGGCGGCGTCAGAAAATTTTTCACTTGGTTCCAAACTTGGAGAAGTAACCTTTGGAAGATTAAATGGCTCTGAAATAAAGCAGACCAAAAGTTATAGAAGCAGAGTGGAAACTTCTTTTTGTTTTTCATTCCTCATTTGGCTAAGGTGTCCATAGCTATGAGATATGGAGGGTGGGGGGGGGGCAATAGAACTCGACTCCACTTATCTGTCCCCCAAATGAAAAACTTGCCGTCATCTATAGCAGTTCTGTTGACAGAATTAGCCTCATGTTCTTTGAGCCTTTTGATTGGGACCACATGACAAGCATTATATTTGCAGTTAGCCATCTTTTTTAGTTTTCTTTGGATTTTTCTAAAAGGAAGAAGTTCTTGTTAAATGGCTATTAGGTTTTGCCTGTATTCTACCCTCCATTCCTTTCTGGAAATGCTGAAGACATACAATGTCTTCAGGTGCTATGTATACTCAGAAGTTTTTTTTTTTTAATTTATTACTTTCTTTATTGATTTTTGGCTGCCTTGGGTCTTCGTTGCTGTGCCCGGACTTTCTCTAGTTGCGGCGAGCGGGGGCTACTCTTCATTGTGGTGCACAGGCTTCTCATTGAGGTGGCTTCTCTTGCTGTGGAGCACGGGCTCTAGGCACGTGGGCTTCAGTAGTTGTGATACGCAGGCTCAGTAGTTGTGGCTTGCAGGCTCTAGAGTGCAGGTTCAGTAGTTATAGCACATGGGCCTAGTTTCTCCGCGGCACGTGGGATCTTCCCGGACCAGGGCTCAAACCTGTGTCCCCTGCATTGGCAGGTGGATTCTTAACTACTGCACCACCAGGGAAGTCCTGTTCTTTTATTCATTTATTTTTGGCTGCGCTGGGTCTTCATTGCTACGCGCAGGCTTTCTCTGGTTGCTGCGAGCGGGGGCTACTCTTCATTGCGGTGTGAGGGCTTCTCATTGTGGTGGCTTCTCTTGTTGTGGAGCATGGGCTCTAGGCGTATGGGCTTCATTAGTTGTGGCATGTGGGCTCAGTAGTTGTGGCTCGCGGGCTCTAGAGCACAGGCTCAGTAGTTATGGCACACAGGCTTAGTTGCTCTGTGGCATGTGGGATCTTCCCGGACCAGGGCTCAAACCCGTGTCCACTGCATTGGCAGGCGGATTCTTAACCACTGCGCCACCAGGGAAGCCCCCTGTTCTTTTTTTTTTTTAAGGGTCTTTAACCTTTTATATTCTGAGCTTAGTTTTCTCCCTCCAGTGACTTAAGAGTTATCAGGAAAACTCACCTTTCTACATGATGCCAGGTGGTACTGTAACCTGCTGACTGACATCCTGTGGTTCGGGTCATAAGGACATATTTCCAAGACTTCTAGCTCCATGAGCCCTAAATAGCAGGAGCCATGGGTTGGCAAAGAAAATACTGACATTTAGGATCAAGTAATGTTGACATAGGTCTATTTTCTGTTCTCAGAGAAAGAGTAGTGTGAAAGATATGGGTGTCTCAAGTTTTACCTACGAAAGTTTTGGATAACTAAACAATAGTCTAGCCAGTTAGATAGTAGGATAATAGGTTAAATTCACTGTTTATCTGCCTCGGAAGGCCAAAACTTAGTATTTGTACATATTATATAGCTTGTTTTAGATAGTTTTTTTTTGCCCTTCATTAGTGTGTTAAATAAACAGGTAAGATTCCTTGGAAAATTCACAGTACTGGGGTAAGGTGAAGTTTAACACCATAAGCTTGAGTGCTGGAGAAAGCAAGGGCTGGGGCAGCCGGTTCTTTCACTGTTCAGCACTGCTCCCTTCCATCTCTCTGCCAAACCTGTCTAAATTAAGCTCTTTTCCAGACAAGGATGCTACTTGTCAGATAGGTCAGCATAGACGCTTTTGGGGAGGGGGATTTGGAAGAATGAACATCACCATATTCAAGTTCAGGCTACTTTATAATTATCTGAGAATGCCCATCCATAATCTCTAAAGTTGTAGGTATTAACACATGAAGACTCCTAGAAGTGAACTAAGAATACACAGTCTCAAATCTGCCTCATTTTACTACCAATAGGAGGCCTACACTCCCTTATGGCTAGCTGTCTTTAGCATCGCAGACATTCACTTCAAGGACTCCCAAGTTTCCAGGCAACAGCTACAGTTGAGATTTCTGCAAAGCAGAGACAGCACAGTCTGATAAGGGGGAAAAAGATCAAGGCAGACTGCCAAAAGCAGTAGGGATAGAGAAGTGCCTAGAATAGCCCATTTCAATTCTACTTTACATCATGCCTAGGGCATAGACAAAGGGCACAGAACTAGACTGTTAAATGTCAGATTTTCCTGAGGGCATTTAGGTGATTAAGTCTAGGGATTTAAACTCAGGTACCTTTCAGGAACACAAGCTAAGGTGTTTTTTTAAAGCTTACAATGCATATTAATGGTTATGTTAGAGCCGTGAATACTTACTCTGAAGTGAATTGTCTCCCTGAATATAAAGGCGCAGTATAATCCAACATTGCATAGCGATCTTTAGATTCTTCTTCTTTTTAATTATTATTGGGGTATAGTTGTTTTACAATGAAGATTCTTAAAGATAATGGAAAAAGAGCTTTAATACCTAAGTATAGTCTTTAGATAACCTCAAACCCTCATTTTTAGCCAGCAGCCTAGAAAAATTTGAAGTTTGATTGGACTGAAAGGCTGGTCTTAATAAACAAAGAGTGCTTCAGGCATAGGCCTCAAGAATTGGTGCCCTGGGACCGTTCACCTAATTATTGCTAGCTGAATATCCCATGTAGAGAGGCCAACACTCTAATGGAGCCCGTTTGGTTTAATGCCATTTGTTAGACTTGGCAAGAGTATTCCAACCTTGATGCTAGCTTGAAACTTAAACCTAGTCGGAAGGCTTTTTAGACGGAACTTATTCTTGAAGCAGTGACTCAAGAATCTGAAAGGCAGGGTCACTTGAACAGAACAATCCTTCTGTAAGGCAAAGCAAGGCAAACAGCTGAAGTGTGACGGGAGGGAAAGCGCAGTACCTTTCAGTCAAGTGGTGTGAAGCAACTTTCTACTCAATGCCTCTTCTCCCATCATATGTTCTGTGGTTTCTCAGAGGTTTGGAAGTTTTTGATGCCATAGTTAGGTCCTGAGAAGTGGTTCTCAAGCCTGGTTGTGCATGAGAATCACTGAGTAGTTTCAAAGTGACAGAGCCTTTGGCCCCACTCCATAACTGTTGTATTAGAATCTTCACGAATGGGGTCTGGCTAACTGTGGCTTTAAAAGAGTTCCACAGGGTATTCTGATTTGTAGACAGGGTTACTAGACCCTGCTCTGGGGTAATTGAACTCCCCTTAGAAGGGTTCCTCCAGTTTCCAGCAGGACCTGCCACATAATGTTTCCAGTGAAGTTTCTCTAGAGATTACCTGTTGGCATGATTAGTCTCATCTTTAAACTTGGCCTTTTTCTTTATGGGGTGCCAAATAGAATTCCACAGAAAGCAGCATAAGCTCACTACATGCTAAAAAAAATCAAAAATTGATATTTGGCGCTCCTAATCCAGTGTACCAGGTCTTGAGCCAAATATTTACATACACCATGTCATATAATTACTTGCACAGTTGTATGAGGGATTACTGCCATTGTATAGATTAGGAAACCAGCTCAGTGGTGGTAGATAGCTTAAAGTTACAAAGCTAGTTAAGTGTTGATTTCATCAGGAACGACTTTTTTTTTTTTTAATAAATTTATTTATTTATTTATTTTTGGCTGTGTTGGGTCTTCGCTTCCGTGCATGGGCTTTCTCCAGTTGCGGCGAGCGGGGGCCACTCTTCATCGCGGGCTGTCACTGTCACGGCCTCTTCCGTTGTGGAACACAGACTCCAGACATACAGGCTCAGTAGTTGTGGCTCACGGGCCTAGCCGCTCCGCAGCACGTGGGATCCTCCCAGATCGGGGCACAAACCTGTGTCCTCTGCACTGGCAGGCAGATTCTTTTTTTTTTTTTTTTGGCAGGCAGATTCTTAACCACTGCCACCAGGGAAGCCCCAGGAACGACTTTAAGTATCGGGAATCTGTCAGGCTCATAGTAGTGGATACAAGTTTTCCAGAATTGTCATTTCTGCTTGACAGTTTGTATTTTATCAGTGGCAATAAATACTGTCAGTTGTTTTCTCTGAAAAAAAAAAAAAAGCTAGCAAGTGTTTGAGTATCATTATTACTATTCTTTGATGTAATACATGTCAAGCGCTTAAAGTACATGGTACATAGTAAATAACCAGGTCATCACTTTACATGCAGTAACTTACTTAACACACACAGTACTCCCAAGAGGTAGGAACTATTAATATCATCTCAATTTTACAGACAGAGACACTGGATCAAAGCTGCTAAGTGATAGAGTTGGGATGTGAACTCAAGCTGTCTGGCTCTAGAACCTGGGATCCTAGCCTCTAAGTCATAAGGCTCAGTCCACTGTACTCAACTATTGAACCCAGAATTCTGTCTGATTCCAGAATGTAGGCTTTTCCCATATGCCAAGTACAGGCAAATAAGTGTTTCTGGGCTCTAGCAATCTTACAGTTCAGCTGAGGTGGCAGTATAATATGAAACGGGCAATTAAAGGTGAAAACTAATTTAGGTGTAAAATATGTGCTATAGACCAAGTGCTATAGGAGTTCAGCAAGGGCTGGACTTGGGATTGTTTGTGCTGGATCCAGAAGATTGACTGGGATTTGGGTCAGCAAGAGGGAAAGCATCCATAAATGAGAAAGGCAGAAATGAAAAATGAACATAGGACACTGAGAACATGGTCCCCACTAAGCTGGTGAGTACATAATAGGGGACAGCAGAGCATAAGATTGGCTTGGCATGGAGTGTCTTTAACAAAATTTTTTGGATGAGGATAAGAAATGCAAGTGAGAAAGATCCAATAGGAACTATACTAACCCATAAGGAGGCTGCTGCTATACTGCTGGTCAGCTCCGTAGATATTGGTGTCTTACTGCCTGCCCTTTATTCTCCTCCATCAAGGTGAAAGACCAATAGAAACCTCATGGATCTCTTTAGTAGAACCTGAGTTTCGTTGGTAACAGCAGGTAATTCAAATATTTGGGGCCACTATCACCTTATGCTAGGCCCATAGCCTTCTAGGGACTCAATTGCAGTAAATAAACTGGAAGGCAAATCCTGTTTTCCGAAAATGCAAAGTCTACCTTAGAGATATTTGAAATTTTATTCCATCTTCTTGTTTATTTGAAAAGGTGTTAGAAAGGAGGTAGATATGAAGACAATTCTGTTTGATTTAGAATTTTCTGAGGACTTTCTGCTTTTTGCCTTGAAAGAAACTTGAAAAGGAGCTGATTTTCTTGAGTTAGGGCGTTAAGGCCTAACTTGGAATGACAAAATATTATAGTGCTAAAATTTATCTAATCTTCTAAGATTTAAAGTCTGTCATTAATTTCCCCTTGTTAATCTCAATTAATTTGGTTCTTCTTTATGGGGCCTATTTCCCAGTTTAGTCTTAATAATTCAACAAATAAATCAGCATATTTATTGAGTGGCTATTGTGTCTAAGAAGTGGTGTTCTAGATCATTGTTTCTCAATATGTGTCCAACGGAACATTTGCACCAAAACCTCCTAGAGTACTTGTTAATGCACACTTCTAGACCCCACTGCAGACCTGCCAATCCTGAATCTCAGGAGACAGGGATTGATCTCAGTTTCTTAAGCACCTTTAAGAATCATTGTACTTAAGTGGTGGTTCTCAAACCTGGGAGAGCATTGAATTTAACCTGGAGGGCTTGTTAAAACAGAGTGCTGGATACTACCCCAGAGTTTTGGATTCAGTAGGTTTGGAGTGGGACCTGAGAATTTGCATGTCTGGTAAGTTTCCAGGTGATGCTAATGTGACCACACTTTGAGAATCATTGTGCTAGAAGGATATAAAGAAGTGTTAGATACAATTCCTCTCATTAAGGAGCTTATGATGTAGTTGGGAAGATAAGACATATACTTAAAAATATAACAAGGAATACAGTGTTATATAATGTTTGACAATGAATGCGGTAGTTTGGAGGAGTTGGAATTTAATCTAAATTCCTAAAATGTGAATAGGCTTAAGGTTCAGGAGAGAATAACATAGGCATTCTTGATGGGGATATAAAAGAGGGAAAGTATAAAGGTGGATGGGCCTGGGGTGGTTGATACTTTTTGTCTGGTGTGGAGCTTTATATAGGGCACTAGTGGAAGGGTAAGGCCAAAAAGGCTGGTGGCAGACTGTGAAGAGCCTTGAAAGCCTGCCCCTCTCCCCCACTTCCACACATTTTACAGTCTTACCAAAAATGCTGCACAGCTAGAAAGAGGAAGTCTCCCCTGCTGAGTGTGCAAGAGGAAGCACAGAAGATTTGGAGGCCTGTGAGGTGTAATGACTGCTTTCAGCCATGAGCCAATTGTAGAGGCAACGGGAAGACCAGCGCACCAACCAGGCTGGGTGCCTCCGCCCAGAGGGTGTCACCACCCAAGCTGAAAGTGTTTGGGGAGATCAGGCATTGCTGTCTGGATACTCCTCTCTCTCCGTGGCCATCATGTCTTTGACTTCTGCCTACCAGCATAAGTTAGCAGAGAAGCTCACTATCCTGAATGACCGAGGTCAGGGGGTTCTCATCCGAATGTATAACATCAAGAAGGTAAGCATAGGCAAGTGGACTAGTACTAACTATTCCAGCAGTCGTAAGGCAGGGAACCCTGAGGCAGGTCCAGCCGTTAGGCTTGCTCCTCTTTCTCACTAGTTTAACTGGCCTTCAGTCACTTGGATTATGTAGGACAGCCAGTGCTGGGAGGCAGAAGTGGAGGCTTTTTTTCAGGGCTTCCGCCTTTCTTGGTATGATTCTCACCCCCAACGAGGGTGTCTGCTTCCTGCTGGGGTTAGAGATGGGATGGGAAATAACTGTGTTCCGGGTCTCCTGGATAAAAGTCTGGGTCTAGAATTCTGGGTCTTATTGTTTAGTGCTGGTCCCTCACACTCTGAAGACAGCCAAAGTTGGGTCTCTGGCAAAAACTTTTTCGTGCAAGTACTTTCCCTAAAAGGAAAAAATAGGTATGCTATTTGGATTAAAAAAAGAGTAGGTACCTTCTGAGGGACTTAGGCTCTGAGACAGTTGTTGCTGTGTTTATATATATATGTGTGTTTAGGATAGGAACTTCGGAATTGGGAGAAGCTGGTGGCAAGAGGTGGGCTAGGGGCTGGGCCTAGTGAAGTTAAGAGATAAAGATGGGTGGGAGTGGGGAATTTCTGGAAGAGAAAATAGGGGACTTGGGGGGAGGGGACTTTGGTGCATTTCATAATAAAACAAATCACTGGGGACATAGTTTCTCTGTCTCCATGCCCCCTATAAATGCCCTTTGGGATAAGATGCTTATATAATGGACATAATTGTGACACTGATTCTCCCACAGAGTCTAAGTCCTGAGCAGCTGCTTTTCTCACTCCTTCCGGCTTCAGCTGAGGGGTGAGGAGAGAGCTTCCTCTTTGTGCCGGGCGAGCAGATGTTAAGCTTTACCCAGCAAGACGAAATGCTGAGGTTATTTAGCTCTTCTGATAGTTAGCTTAATGTCCTGGAACTTGTTCCTGACCTACTCTTATGCTTTTATAATTAATTCCCAGATTCCCTTTCCCTAAGAGAGATTGTGTGAGAATGCATGATGCAGGAAGAGGTATGTTTCCAAGGAGCGGGAGAAAGGGTTGAAATATAGTGTTATTTATTTGTGCAGACTTGTTCAGACCCCAAATCCAAGCCCCCTTTCTTACTGGAAAAGTCCATGGAATCATCTCTCAAGTACATCAACAAGAAATTTCCCAACATAGATGTCCGAAACAGCACGGTGAGAATGCTGTCCCTCTTCTCTCCTTTCTCTGAAATAACTCTGTGCTTGGATGGTTCAAACTCTCTTTTGACTGCCTCTTTTTGAACTTGGCAGGGGATGGAGTAGCCTTCTTTTAGTTTTCCTAAGCTCAACCACAGGGCTTCAGGTTGTTGTAGTCTTAAGAATTCTGAGATAAGATGGGATTCTCCTAGGGTAAACTGGAGCAAAGCATTGCCCCTTTCTCCATTGTAAGATTCACAAGAACACTTTGTTCTTTCCAAGAAAGACAGCTTTATCGATGAAGCAGTTGCATATATTTTATTGTTGTTCCTATTTCCCCCTCAGTGTGTTCTCGGTTATTGTCTTAGAGTTATGCATCTAGTGTCATATCCCTTACTTCTCCCTTATTAAATGTTAGCCCTAGATTTCTTACCATCTTACCTATAGCATCTTCTCATTCAGCTTCTTTTGACTTTGATATGAATAATAAACCTCTTTAGCTGAAAGAGACCTTGAAATTTCCTCTCATTTCACAGTCTATATCCAGTCAGGATTGCATGCAACCGTCCTGCCTAGACAGAGAATATTCTCTGTTTAAAAACCTTCCGAGTTCGGAGACTTTCCAGCTTCCTCTGTCAGTGTATTTTAACCCTCTTTAAGAATGTTTTAGGTACAACCCCTGTTCTTCTTGGGTTACTTTGGTCAATTGTCTTCATAATTTGTGTTTTTTATTTTGTTTCTCTCAGCAACATTTAGGACCAGTACATCGGGAAAAATCTGAGATAATTAGATTCCTCACCAACTACTACCAGTCATTTGTGGACGTTATGGAATTTCGGGTGAGCTCTCTCTAGCCCAGGTCCCCAATGTTTGGATGTTCTTTTATGTTCCTTATTCCCGTTTCTTGAAAAAATAAGATGTATTGATATATGGAGGGATATCTAAGTTGTATTGTTAAATGGAAGTGAGTTGCAGAATAGTGTATGATACAATTTTATTTTTGTTTTAAAAGATACATAAGCTTATATACACATAGTGTTAGTATATATATATATATATATATATATAGGAAAGATTTGGAGTATTTCACATTAAACTGTTAAAAATACCTGCCTTTGGGGGTAGATTATTATGATTAGCTTTAACTTATTATACTATACATTTTTGTATTATTTGAGTTAAAATTTTAAGTATTCTTAACCAATAGTTTATTACAAATCTACTGAAACATTTCAAGAATGGTACAATGAACATTGTTCTACTCTCCCCCTGGATCTCCTGATTTTTAGTATTTTGCCATGTTTGTTTACCTTTTTTTTCTTCTTGAACCATTTGAGTTAGTTGCAGGCATCGTGACATTTCCCTCCCTGAACACTTTAGCATACATCTGCTAAGAGCAAGAATATTTTCTTACCTAACCTTAATACAATTATCGTACTCAGGAAATGTAAAATTGCTACAATGTTATAGTTAATATATAGCCCATATTCATATTCCTCTAGTTGTCTCAAGGATCATACATTGAATTTATGATGTCATGTCTCTTAGTTGTCATGTCTCTTTAGTCTTTAATCTAGAATAGTTCTCAGCCTTATTTTGTCTTTCATGACACTGACCTTTTTGAAGTGTCCAGACTAGTTATTTTTCAGAATTTCCCTCAGTTTGGATTTGTCTAATTGTTAACAGTGTTTGGTAGCATAATACATGGATGATAAATTGAGTTTTAAACAATGAGCATGTACTATTTTTGTAAACATAAACTGTGAAAAATTATTTAGTACAATGTTTTTGAAGGGCAGATCGATATGGTGTTTCAAAAGTCTTAAAAATATATACTTTTAAATGTAACAATTCTAATTCTAGAAATTTGTCCTAAGGAAACAATCAGAAGTGCAAAGGTATATGTACAAGAATGTACTCTGTTGCATTATTTATGATAGTGACAACTTGATGATGATATATTCAAGAAATAGAGGCTTAGTTAAAAGTTCAGAGTATATGTCTATAAATGAATATTATACAGCTGTTAAGGATAACACATATTTATATTAATCGGCATGGAAACATGCTCTTCACATGTTCTTTAGTATAAAAGCAAATTACAATGTAGCTTACGACAGGAGATGTCCCTAAAATGTATATTTACATAGATAAATATGCATATAAATAAGGCTGGAACTTCTTTACATAGTGAGATTATGAGTGGCTTTAAAAATAAATTGAAATTATGTTTGTATTTTCTAATTTTTCTGCAATGAACACCTATTATTTATGTATTCAAGAAATAACACAAATTTTAGTCATCTGAGCCATTTAAGTTTGTGATGGTATTATAGTATTTCTTCAGGTGGTACAAGAGTATGGGACCCTGCTTTGGGTGTCCTGTATTTTCTCTAGGGAGCTAATCTAGGCTGTTCATTAGATCATGCAATGAAGAGAGAAGTTGGGACATGGAAGACCGTAAGGTCTGAGGGAGGGTCAGGTCAGAGGTTAATTCATTTGGAATTGAGAGTAGTGATTAGGAAGAAGGTAGGCACTGGTGGAGGTAGTAGAAGAATGCTGGAAGCATATAAAAAGTCTATTACTAGAAAATTTGTCCAAAGGAGACTTTAGGATACCTCTGGTTGCTGCAGTGGTAAAGTTCTGAGCCCAAGGAATCTAGTATGCCTCATTCAGGGCAGAAAGGGAAATAGAGACACAGAGGTATTGTGCATTGTAAAGTAGGTAGGCTCTGAATCAGACAGAGCTGGTTTTAAATCTTAGCCTTATCACTTACAAACTGTATGGCTTTAGACAAGAAACTCTTTGACTCCTAGTTTCTTTATCTATAAAAGGGGAAATGAGATTTACTACATGGGGTATTTGTGAGAATTAAATGAGATAACACATTGAAAACATCTAGTACAGTGTTTAGCATATAATAAAGTAATAGGCCAAACAGATGTTAAATCCATTCCCTTCTGATTCTGTCTTTACAGTATAGTGACACTGGTTGTATGAGAGGCTGAAAGCAAACTTCAGTTATATCTTATATCCCTTGGGAATTGGGTTGCAGGAGGGAGTTGTAGACAGGCCCTCCCAGCAAAGGAGGCAGCATAGACCTAGACAGAGGTCTTGAGATCATGTAGTATAGACAGAAGATCATGGCCTCCGGGTTCTAATTCTGATACTTTGCCTTACTAGTTTTGTGATCTTTGGGGAGTTTCTTAACTGCTCTTAGCCTCAGTTTCCCCATATGTTACTTTAGATACAGCCTTTTGGGGAAGGTAACTTGGAAACATTTTTCCCCATACATTTAATAAGTTTGCAAATGTATACACCTGTGTAACAACCGCCACAAAGTACAGAAAATTACCATCAACCCAAAGCTTCCCTGCACCTTTTTTTCCTCAGTCCATCCCTACCTCCCTGACTCCTGGCCCCAGGCAACCACTGGTCTGCTTTCCAGATTAGGTTTTTCTTTTTCAGGGGTTCATATATATAATTAGAATCTATATAGCATGCTTTCTTTTGTGTCTGGCTTCCTTCACTCAGCATGTTTTTAAGATTTGTTTATGTTTCATGATTCATTTCCTATTTTTGCTGAGCACTATTTCATTGTATGGATACAATCTGTTTATCTACTTACCTGTTGATGGACTTTTAGGTTGTGTCCAGTTTCTGGCCATTATGCACAAGTTGCCATAAACATTTGAGTACAAATCATTTTTCATTTCACTTGGGTAAATAATCTAGAAGTTGAATTGCTAAATCATATGGTATGTATATGTTTAATTTTATAAGAAACAGCCAAACATTTTTTCCAAAGTCGTGGTTCCATTTTCCCTTCCCATCAGCAATATACTAGTGTTCCAGTTGCTCCACATTCTCATCAACACTTGCTTTTAGTCATTCTTTTTTTGTTTGTTTTTTGGCCGTGCCAAACAGTTTTCGGGATCTTAGTTCCCTGCACAGGGATTGAACCTGGGCCACTGAAGTGAAAGTGCCAAGTCCTAACCCCTGGACCACCAGGGAACTCCTGAATTTTAGTCATTCTGATGGGTGTGTGTAGTGATATCTTCTTGTGATTTTAATTTGCATTTCCCTGATAACTAATATTATTGGGCGTCTTTTCATGTGCTTGTTCGTCATTTTTATATTTTTAATTGTAAAGAGCCTGTTCAAATCTTTTGGCAACATACTTTAAAAATAAAAATATATATACCCTTTGATCTAGCAGTTCCACTTTTGTAGAAATGAAAGTACCCATGTGCAGTGGATAGGGCCAGGAATTGGAACAAAGCAAACACTCATCAGTGGGAAAAAGGCTGAATGAACTGGCCGTACCGTGGGCTATTATGCAGCCACTAATAAGAAGTACATTAGTGCTCTACCAGATGACTTGACGGCTTTTAGCAGGTAAGGTTGAATAAGAAAAGTAAAATGATAAGAACAGTGTAATATTATCTCAAATTTTTAACACAAATGATTTTCAAAAAGACCCCTCTCTCTCTTTTTCTCCCTATCTAATAGGATTATATAAATAGGATGAAAATTAAGAAAGGACATACCAGGTTTACCTGAGGGTTGGGCAGGATGGAGGGTGGGTGCTGATGTTGCGGGGAGGGAAGTGTCCACAGTAAAACTGCATATTTATTTAGGTAAAATTATGTATGAAAAGAAAAAGAATCCCTCTCACACTGAAATGAGGTTAAATGAAGTATATGCAACTTACCTAGTAAGTACTTAGTACATAGTAGGTGATCAGTAAACAGAAACATGTAGAAAGTTGGGTAGTTTTCCCATTTGTTAATGATTAACTTCTGAGAATAAGAGACAGAATCAAAGAACAGACTGATTTTGGGATTCATCAATAAAAGTGGGTCTGATTTTTGGTAGTTTAGAAACAGCCTATCAGATGGTCTGCATCTTGTAACCTTTTTTTGTGGAGGAAGAGGGCACTGGGATGATAAGATCAGGGAAAGTGTGCATAATGTAGTAGTGACTTGTGCCTGTGGAGACATGGGCATCCAGTAGGGTAGCCTGATAGGGGCCCACGGACAGCTTACAGAGGAGGAACTCCCTCTACTCAGCAACCCTCTCTTATGTTATTCAGTGGCTCTCTAGGACCTCCAAGGGAGAGAACCTTCCCCTCAAATTCTGGTTGTACATGTCATCTTCTCTTTATCTCTATTCATTCTCATCTCCGATTCTACCCCCAGGATCATGTATATGAACTTCTCAACACGATTGATGCCTGCCAGTGCCATTTTGATATTGTAAGATTCTTGGCAATTCTCTTCTATCCTAGAACCACGGAAATTGTCTCTGTTGGGACAGTGTGGGGTGAGATGGGACTGGAGGAATGGCTATTCCCCCAGGACTATAATATAATATGTATAATATAATATATACTGTATAATGAATGAATGGCTATTAATTCCAGGACTATAATTCTTTTGTAAAAATGTTGAAGTTAAAGTGTATTTACGGGCTTCCCTGGTGGCACAGTGGTTGAGAGTCCGCCTGCCGATGCAGGGGACACGGGTTTGTGCACCGGTCTGGGAAGATCCCACGTGCCGCGGAGTGGCTGGGCCCGTGAGCCATGGCCGCTGAGCCTGCGCGTCCGGAGCCTGTGCTCCGCAACGGGAGAGGCCCGCGTACCGCAAAAAAAAAAAAAAAAAAAAAAAAAGTGTATTTACATGTTAAGCAGATCAGCAATGTGATTTATTTAATCCAGAATTCACATAAAAATCTTCTTATTCTACCTCCTCCAACCTCTAAATGCTACCTTATTTCCTGGCCTCCTTATATCTTGAGCTCACTTTTAGCTCCTGAATTTTGTTAAAATTTTCTCCTTCTGAATTTGCAGTCTTGTCAGTTTCTCCTTCTAAATAGATCTTTCCAGAGTCTGTTAAGCACTGTCTGAAATGGTTGGGGAAATAGTGGTTAATAGGCCTTGCTGTTCTCGGGTTCCTATGTATTTTCCTTGTAGAATCTCAACTTTGACTTCACTCGGAGTTACCTGGACTTGATAGTTACCTATACCTCAGTTATTTTACTTCTGTCACGGATTGAGGATCGACGGGTACTCATTGGCGTGTACAACTGTGCCCATGAGATGCTGCATGGACATAGGTGAGTTGAGATATACAAGATGAAGAATCTCATACATGGTGCTATGAGGTAAAGGTGGATACAAGAGAAATAGATGGTATGCTTTCTCATGTGAGAATCTATAGTCTATATGATAACCCAGGCAAAGTAAAACAATTGCCCTGTCTCTAATGAGTTTTTAATCCTGGGCTGGCTGCCACTCTGCTTTTGAGGTTATTGCAAAAGGCAAAGAAAATTCTTTTTAATATTGGTAGGGATAATATTAGTAAAGTTAAAGCCATTAGAGGTAAGTAATGTTTGAAAATACATTTGGAGCCAAATATAAATGGATTTTGGATTATCTGCAATTCTTTGCCTTTCCATTAGTGCAAATAAAAGTATTTAAGGGCTGAAAAAAATAAAGACCAGAGGGATCAGAGGGGACCGTGGAACATTGTTCTATGTATGATGTGTATTCCCATGTGCCTACATGAATACCTAGGCACATGACTTATCATTCGCTTTGAATGTATATATATTCTTTTGGGTTGTATACAGATTTGGGTCCAGCCATATCACTTGATTTGTGACTAATCAATATGAATTTATAGAATACCCATCATGTGTCCAACCTTATTTCAGGTGCTTATAATGAAGAAACTTTCATGGACCAGCCCCAAATCATGTGATTCTATCTTAGTTATTCCTGGGCCTGGAGTGGGTTATCTGTATATGTAATTCACAGTTTAGTATCTTTGGAGGTGGTGGAGAATACCAGACTATGTACACATCGTTATCCTATATGCAAACATGAGAGTTTACATCGTGTTTAAGGGAGGGCTGTAACTCCTTTTTCCTATGCTTCCAGTGACCCCAGTTTTGCCCGTCTTGGTCAGATGGTCTTGGAGTATGACCACCCTCTGAAGAAGCTGACAGAGGAGTTTGGGCCTCACACAAAGGCAAGTTTCTTGAGAGAGTGGAGAATTCCTCAGGCAGAAGTATGTTGTCCCCATCATTGACATTGGAGATTCATTTGTTTTTCTCCACAGGCTGTGAGTGGAGCCCTGCTTTCTTTGCACTTTCTGTTTGTCCGAAGGAACCAGGGGGCTGAGCAGTGGCGTAGTGCCCAGCTTCTAAGTCTCATCAGCACCCCTGCAGCCATGATTAACCCTGCTAATTCAGACACAGTGAGTTCCCTTTTCCTCTTGTGAGTGGAAGCATTCTCTTTCCAAGGCCATCTCTTTAGAGGGTGCTTCTTTTCAGGAAATATCAGCCCTAAGAGTGCTTTAGCCCTCTTCTAGGATATGCCTCTGAGTTGATCACCTCTTGTGGCTAAAAAAATCATAGTTGGGTTGGGGATTTTCTTTGGACCAGGATTAGTGTGTGCCTGCCCACAGAAGGAATTTAATAAATGTTCATAGAATGAATGAATGGATGAAACTGAGTCATTAAGCACCTATTCAGCCCAGCAGGAACTTGAGCATAGATGTCAATTAATTAACAAATGTTTTTATTCAACCACTATCGGCCCAAGGTCCTTGCTTCAAAGAATTTATAATCTAGTAGGAAGATACGCCATGTATTCATAAAAATACAACTGACGGTACAAGAGTATGAGAAGCACCAAACAAGTGACGTATACTTTACATGGTAAAAGAATCCAAGGGAGACGGAAATCATGAGATTTTGAGTATTACTTTCCTGAATTGTTGAAGAGAAGTTATGTCAAACCATTTGTTTGTCCTCACTTCCAGTCCAAGTTCCTTTTTCTTTTCTCAACTATATTCTTGTCTCCTCACTCCACTTCTAGTGCCTCACCTCCATTATTGGCAGCTTTCCCAGATATTGGCTTATCAACATGCCCTTATCCAGTCTGGTAAAATAAAAGTTGCTTTTGATACTCAAACTCTAGCTTGACTGCCCTTGTCTCGACTGCCTTAGTCTTTAGCGTGGACCAAGTTAAATAACTGCTAGACCGTCTCTGCCTCTCTTCTCATAGATGGCCTGTGAGTACCTGTCTGTGGAAGTGATGGAGCGCTGGATTGTCAGTAAGTTTTGTGGGATGAGGTGGGAGCAGACATAGCATGTTATATGGAGATCAAATTCTAAAAGTCTTCCTCTGCACTGTTTTACCCACCCACAGTTGGGTTTCTTCTTTGTCACGGGTGCCTCAACTCCAATAGCCAGTGCCAGAAGCTGTGGAAGCTGTGTCTGCAGGGTTCCCTGTACATCACCCTCATACGGGAGGATGTGCTACAAGTGCACAAGGTCACCGAGGATCTGTTTAGCAGTTTGAAAGGGTGAGATATGAGGTCCCAGCTAATCTTTTAGCCCCTCGTGACAGGGATTTTTAGCCCCTCCTGACATCCTTTTCTTTAGGGATTTTTAGCCCCTCCTGACATCCTTTTCTAGTCTCCATAAGTGTCCCAAGTACAGGTGTTAAGGAATAATTCTAATTATTGAAGAAATATTTATTGAATACGTTCTATTTACTAGGTACTTCACTTGATACATTAGTTAATAAGATAGCATAGAGGTTAAGATAACGGATTCTGAAACCAGATTACCTGGGTTTGAATTCCAGCTCTACCACTTACTGGCTATGTGATCTTGGGCAAGTTACTTAGCTTCTCTATGCCATGCCTCAATTTGTCTATAAATAATAATAATACTTCCCTATGACCTACCTCATAGGGTTGTTATGAGGAATGAAAGAGTACTTATTTATAAAGCATGTAGAAAAGTGCCTGGTACTTTGTAAGTGCAATATATGTGCTTATTAAATTAAAAAAGACAGAATCTCTGCTCTCAAAAGAGCTTGCAAATTAGTGAAAAATAAACTGTTGTGATATAATAAGGGATTATGATGTATAAACCTAAAGTGCTTTAGAAGGATACTTAAACTGGCCCTGGAGGATCCAGGAAAACCTGGAGACAGATAGACCTGAAGAATTAAAAAGGGGAAGCGTGTGTGTGTGTGTGTGTATATGTGTATGTGTGTGTGTGCTGGAGTGGTGGGGGTGGGGATGGAAAAGCAGGGAAATTGCTTAAGGCAGAGAAAGATACTTTAGGCAGAGAAACTATCAAGATTTCGAGGCAAAAGGGAGCATGGCAAGTTCTAAGAAACTCATATAGCCCAGGTTACAAAAATGAAGATGTTGTCAAGAGACAGATTTGGAGAGGTAAGTTGGGGCCTTGGATGTCCTGTCATGGGGTTTGAGCCTGTTCTAAAAAGGCTAGGGAGGGACTTCCCTGGTGGCACAGCGGTTAAGAATCTGCCTGTCAGTGCAGGGGACACGGGTTTGATCCCTGGTCTGGGAAGATCCCACATGCTGCAGAGCAACTACTGAACCTGTGCTCTAGAGCCCGTGCGCCACAACTACTGAGCCCGCGCGCCTAGAGCCCGTGCTCCGCAACAAGAGAAGCCACCACAGTGAGAAGCCCACGCACCACAACGAAGAGTAGCTCCCGCTCTCCGCAACTAGAGAAAGCTCGTGCACGGCAACGAAGACCCAATGCAGCCAAAAATAAATAAATTATTTTTTTTTAAAAAAGGGATAGGGAGCCATTGAGTGATTTTTCTTTTTTTTTTTTTTATAATTTTTTTTTATTTTTGACTTAGCTGGATCCTCCAGGGCCAGTTTAAATTTTTTTATTTTGCTGTGCGCAGGCTTTCCTCTAGTTGCGGCAAGCGGGAGCTACTCTTCGTTGCGGTGCGCGGGCTTCTCACTGCGGTGGCTTCTCTTGTTGTGGAGCACGGGCTCTAGGTGCACGGACTACAGTAGTTGTGGCGTGCGGGCTCAGTAGTTGTGGCTCGTGGGGTCTAGAGCGCAGGTTCAGTAGTTGTGGCGCTCGGGCTTAGGTGCTCTGTGGCATGTGGGATCTTCCTGGACCAGGTCTCGAATCTGTGTCCCCTGCATTGGCAGGCAGATTCTTAACCACTGTGCCACCAGGGAGGTCCCCATTGAGCGATTTTTAAACAGGGGAGTGACACAATGATATTTGCATTTTAGAAAAAGTCACTCTGGCTGCATGGAAGAAAAGAAGTTACGTGGAAAAAAACTAGAAGCAGGGATTAATTAAGTAAATTAGGAGGAATTGAGGATGAAGTCAAGGTTTCTGGATTGGATACTTGGTATTCCTTAAGATAAAGAACATATGATAAAAGCTGGTTTGTGGGGGAAAGGTTGTGGATTCACTTTTAAGCAGTTTGAATTTGAAGTATTTGTAGCACAGTGAAGTTAGATGTAGACCTCTTACCTTGTGATTGTGGAACTTAGGAGTGAGATCTGGATTCAGATAAAGGTTGGTGAAATGGTAATCAAAGCCATGGGAGTAGGTGAGATTACTCACGGAGAATGTGTGGAGTGGGAAGAGACTGGGATAGAACCTCTGAGAACGTTGAAATTTAAGGGCCAGCAGAGGCAGAGAAATCAGTGAGAGGTGCTGAGAAGAAGAATAACAGAGGTAAGGGAAGAAGACATGCTAAGAAGAAAGGACCAGTTATCTATAAATATGTTAGACGATGTTGGGAGGTCAAATAAAATGAGGACAGGAAAATGTTCGTTGAATTTGGCTGTAAAGATGGTCTTAGTCCCCTTCTTGTGGATAACTTCAGTTGAGTGCCGAGGTCAAAACCTGGACTGCAGTGGGTTTAGGACCAAATGGGAGATAAGGAATTTAGTAAATAACTCTTTCATGAAGTTTGACCTTGAAGGGAAGAATAGAGACAGAGCTATAATGGGAAGGAGGTGTGGGATTAAGGAAGGGGTCAAATACCTTTATTATCTTTGTAGTTGCAAAACTAACACCAGAAATGTGAAAAATACAAAGAGGAAGTTGACTACAGTCTCACTTCCCAGAGTAGTTTGGTGCATGTCCTCCAGATGCTTGTGTATATATATGAGCATGTAAAGGTGTGCATATATTTTCAGCCTTATATAAGCAATTGATAAAAAGCAATGGATCCACATTCTACATTATATTCTTTTTTTTTTTGGCTGCGTTGGGCCTTTGTTGCTGCGCGCGGGCTTTCTCTGGTTGCAGCGAGTGGGGGAGACTCCTTGTTGTGGTGCGCGTGCTTCTCACTGCGGTGGCTTCTCGTTGCAGAGCACGGGCTCTAGGCGTGTGGGCTCAGTAGTTGTGGCTCACGGGCTCTAGAATGCGGGCTCAGTAGTTGTGGCACACGGGCTTAGTTGCTCCACAGCATGTGGGATCTTCCCGGACCAGGGCCCAAACCCGTGTCCCCTGCATTGGTAGGCGGATTCCTAACCACTGTGCTACCAGGGAAGCCCCTCTACATTATATCCTGAAGTTTTGGGGTTTTTTTACTTTATTTTGGATATCTTTGCATGTCAGTCTATAGAGACTTATTCTTTTTAACAGTCAAACAGTATTTCATTATGTGGTTGTAACATAATTTATTTACCCAATCCACTATTGATGGACATTTGAAGTGTTCCCTCACTCCCTCCTTTTTTTCTTTTTCTTTTTAAAAAAAAAACCTTTACAAACAATGTTGAAGTGAACATCCTTAGACATATATCTTTGTGAACATTTCTATAGGGTAAATTCTTACAAGTGGAATTGCTGGGGTAAAGGATATGCATATTTCAAATTTTAATAGCTCTTCCCAAATTGTCCTCCAAACAGATGTATTATCTATCATCTATGAGAATACTTATTCATCATACTCTCAACAGCTGAGTATTATTATTATTATTTTTTTTTGCGGTACTTGGGCCTCTCACTGTTGTGGCCTCTCCCATTGCGGAGCACAGGCTCCGGACGCGCAGGCTCAGCGGCCATGGCTTATGGGCCCAGCTGCTCCGTAGCATGTGGGATCCTCCCGGACCGGGGCACGAACCTGTGTCCCCTGCATCGGCAGGCGGACTCTCAACCACTGCGCCACCAGGGAAGCCCCAACTGAGTATTATTAAAAATTCATTGCCAGACTTAAGAGAGAGTAAATCTAAGATTAATAATTAGAAGTTACAGGAGGTAAATAGATACAGATATATAGAAACACTTTCTAATGATTACCGCTTCTGGGGAATGGAAGGGATGTTTGAAGCGTGTGTTGTTCCCCATCACTAAGAACAACACTAACATGTAAGATTTATAGTTTAGGGAGTTCTTTGCCATAAATGATCTAATTTGATCTTCATGTTACTTATACTCAGGTATATGTTTAATATATTCTTTTTTTCTTTTTTTTTTTGGGCTGTACCACGCGGCATAGGGGATCTTAGTTCCCTGACCAGGGATCAAACCCGTGCCCCCTGCAGTGGAAGTGCTGAGTCCTAACCACTGGACTGCCAGGGAAGTCCCAATATCTTCTTTTATAAATGAGAAAATAGAGGCTCAGTCTCAGTGTCACTCAGTTAATAAGAGATGAAATTAGGAAATCATTCCAAATTTTTTGACTCTTAATCCTCTCACTTTCCATCATACCATGTAGAGGATGAAATAATTACCCACCAGGAATGCTGTGGAGTTGAATCCTGATTTGATTAAGATACTTTCCAACTCTCAATTTCCTTGATTCTGTGCTAAGGTCAGGAAGGGGTGGTTTGGAGAAGAGAAACGAAAAGTTATAAATTCGACTAATGTGGTGGCAACAGATGCAGTACAAGAGAAGACAGATATAAGGGACATAGGGAGCACAGAGCCTAAAGTAGTGTGGGACTTTTGAGCATGGGTCACTAGTTGAAAAAAAGAAGTATGGTCAGGAGAGTCAAATGTTACGGAGAAACAAAGAACAATGAAAAGGCCATCTAACTTGGTGATTCAAAAGTTGACGGTGACCTAAGAGAGAGCAGCAGTTTGTTTAGTGTCTAAGATCATATGGGCTTCAAGGGTCAGTGAAAGGTGAGGTGAAAAAGAGTAAAGGTGCCTCTCTGGAGGAGTTTGGTGGTGTGGGAGAATGAGCAAAGTTCAGTAGATTGTCAGGGTCAAGCGAGGGTCCTTTTAGAATAAGGGAGGCTTATTGGGAGAAGAGAATAAAAGCAGTGGAGAGAGAGAGAGATTGAAGTGACAAAAGGGTAACTGATAAGGTTAAATTCTAAGAGGAGGTGGGTGGGAATGGGACCCAGGGGAGAGCTGGAGTAACTACTTTTTTTTAAAAAATAAATTTATTTATTTATTTATTTTTGGCTGTGTTGGGTCTTCGTTTCTGTGCGAGGGCTTTCTTTAGTTGTGGCAAGCGGGGGCCACTCTTCATCGCGGCACGCGGGCCTCTCACTGTCGCGGCCTCTCTTGTTGAGGAGCACAGGCTCCAGATGCGCAGGCTCAGTAGTTGTGGCTCACGGGCCTAGTTGCTCTGCGGCATGTGGGATCTTCCCAGACCAGGGCTTGAACCCGTGTCCCCTGCATTAGCAGGCAGATTCTCAACCACTGCACCACCAGGGAAGCCCTGGAGTAACTACTTTTACTTGAGAGCAGGGCCTGTGCATATGTATGCACTGCTTCTTTGTATTTCCCTCAAACCTGAAAGAGTACTTCGGCTTGAAGGTGTCAAGGCAGGAGCACAGGACAAGAAATCTAGTCCCAGCTTTGCCATTAAAACCCTATGTGACCTTGGGCAAGTCAGTTTTCTTCCACAGGTATTATTTTCTTTATCTGTAAAATAATGATGAGAACTAGATAATCTCTAAGCTCTGTGAGTCTCTTGTTAATAGGTCAGGGTAAAAAGTAAGGTTTGGAAATATCCTGATGGTGAAGGCTGCCCATGCCCCTTCAGGCTGTAGTTTGGAATCTCTGAGGACTGGGAAGGTGGGACAAGGCCTTTAGCTGGTGGTATGGCCAACCCTTCTGTGTGTATGTCAATCCTCAGGTATGGCAAGCGAGTGGCAGACGTAAAGGAAAGCAAGGAACATGCAATTGCAAACAGGTAAAGGCCCGGAATGAGCTCTTCCAGAGGGGATGGCATAGGAATCTCTCCTGAGATTGTTCTCTCCTCTCCTTGTTCTCACCCAAGTTTCTGTACAGCCTTATTGTCTCAACCCAAGAACTTGCTGCTGCCCCACAGATTCTTGTGTTTCCTTTACCAGGTCTAACTGTGGCATTGACCCCTCCTCCTAGCTGACACCCCTTCCTAAATGCAGCTGTCTTCTGCACTGCCTTTGGAAGATTTTTAAGGGTCGGTGAGGCAATATTCTCCAGTTTCCACTTTCTTTCCTCAGTGGCCAGTTTCACTCTCAAAGGCGTCAATTTCTGCGGCTGGCTGTGAAGGAGCTGGAGACCGTGTTAACCGATGAACCAGGACTACTGGGTCCCAAGGCAAGAGAAAGAAACATTGGTGGGGGGGGACGATGTTCAATGATGAAAGACTCCTATGTGGGGGATGACTTGGCATTCATGAGTTTTTGCATTTCTGAGTTTTTTGTTCTGTTTGTGTATGTATATGCTGATTCCCTTGAATCTTCTTAGAGTACCCTAAAACTTCTTGTATCTCTTTTTTGGGCACTATCATAGTATATCATATATTATAGCTATTTGTGTACTTCTCTTATCCTCTATTTGACTGTGAACTAATTGAAGACAGATAGTTTTTTGTGAGTCTCTGTGTTTAATATTGGATACCACTGTTGGTATGGTTACACAGTTGTTTCCATATGCATATTTTCATGATAGTTTTCTCTGTGCTTTGAAATCCGTTTTTAAAGTTGAAAATTCTCATAGTCCCTGTCCCCTCCTTAGGCCCTTTTTGCTTTCATGGCCCTGTCCTTCATTCGTGATGAGGTCACTTGGCTGGTTCGCCACGCAGAAAATGTCACCAAGACGAAGACACCTGAGGACTACGCTGACTCGTTAGTACTTGGCATGGTTAAGAATCTTGACCTTAGATGGACTGGAAAAAGGGACGGCGGGACATCAAATGACCTCGGGAGGTCTCAGTTTCTGCCCTGTTGTTGCTGTCTTTGTTTCGGGTCACATTTTCAGTCTCATACAGCTCTCTGTTCTCATCCTCGACTTTGTAGGAGCATTGCAGAACTGCTTTTCTTGTTGGAGGAGATTAGGGCTCTGGTCCGAAGACACATCAAGGTGATAGAGCAATACCACCTTCAGTACCTGGCCAGATTTGATGCTCTTGTGCTCAGTGACATCATTCAAGTATGTTTAATTGATGATACTTTGGAAATTTTGGGGTGATCCCTGGTCATTTTCCCCTGGGGGCCACTCTGGCTGAATCTCATGCTCTGTAGATTGTGTGTCAAAAAGCCTGATTTTCCCCTCTACGTTTGTTAAAATTTTAAAAAAGGAGTAATAATCTTAGCAATTTTTTCCCCCAAGTGAGGCTGCACAGAAATAGGAGAAAAGAGTAAAAGGCAGTTGGGTGTTAGCATGGCAGGGAACTCAGGGAGTTTCCTCCATGTCTTGTTTGGCTCTTTCTCTTTGTTTGTGGCACTTGGCAGCTCTTCCTACCTTCATACACTGACTGAGCCTTGTGGTCCTTGTTTCTCTCTTGGTGGAACTTATACCTCCTTGATGGTAACTCCACCTTCTCTTCTAGAACCTGTCTGTGTGTCCTGAGGAGGAGTCGATCATAATGTCCTCATTCGTCAATACTCTCTCCTCTCTGAATCTCAAGCAAGGTAACTGGAGGGAATTGGAGGAGGAAAAGTGAGGGCAAACATCTTTTTTCTAGAAATATTGATCTCTTGAGCCAGGGAATAGCCAAGATGACTTTGAAGAGGACCTATTATACCATTCCATGCAGTTGGATAGAGGTGCTGTTTTATTATTTCCTTTTAAACTTCTATTTTTCTTGCAGTCGATAATGGAGAAAAATTTGAATTTTCTGGATTGAGGCTGGACTGGTTCCGTCTACAGGTAGGTCTGTTTCTGTTAATGGTCCCCCATTCTCAAGGTTTTCTCTCCCTCACAATCCCTTCTCTTTCTAACTCCTAAGCTCTGCTGTATGGAATGATTCAACACTGAAAACTGCTGATTGGACAGGACAAATACCAGCCAAACTGTAGTCCCAAGGCTGGGAGTCTTTTTCATTTATCTTGTTTTTCTCCACCCTTTTCCGAACTCCAACCATAGGCGTATACCAGTGTGGCTAAGGCTCCCCTGCACCTGCACGAGAACCCTGACTTAGCCAAGGTGATGAACCTCATTGTCTTTCACTCTCAAATGCTGGACTCAGTAGAGAATATGCTGGTGGAAACTTCTGATTTATCTACTTTCTGGTATGTCCTGACTCAGAGCTCTTTATCAATTGACCCGATCTCTTGCCTGGCCTCTGTGGAGGACTCTAATTCCCCCAGATACACAGGAAAGGCTTGTTTTCTTTGAGATCCCTTTAAAGACGGATGCTCAAACTCCACAGCTTCTTCTTTCCAGCTTTTATCAAGTGGTAGGAATTTGAAGTTGATTCCCTTTTGTGTTGGCTTTCTTTAGGAAAGCCATTTGGACTTTACACAGCATTCTCTTCTCTGGGATAATTCATTGATTATCTTTTCCTCACGGTTATATGTGGAACCTCCTTCTTCTTTTTATTCTTGGGACATTGTGATTTAAAAGAGACATGGAAAACTTGGAAGTTTCGTGGAGAGGACTGAAAATAATTGAGAGGGCTGGGGAACAGGGTCTTTAGAGAATGCAAATGAGTTTGTCTTCCTTGGGTATCATTCGGCCTTTACTAAGTGACCACTGTTGTTCATAACTCTACCCTTTGAGGGGTAAACACACAACACAATATGTTGGCTCTGCTCTCTGCACTCAGCATGAGTGGGGAGGTATAATACCCACATGTGAAAAGGACATCAACATAATAATGGCAAATGTGCATGATGCTGAGAGAATACAGGGTTGAGGAAAGATCAGCCTCATGAAATTAATCAGAGAAAGTTTTCTGGAGCCTGAGTGTCAAGTTTTGAGAGAGATGTGAATTAGTAATACTGAGGGACTTCTAAATCAGGGCCCAAATCATGCAGAGGTTCTGAGGGAGGAGTAGCAAATTTTGTATAAGAAAAGGGAAGGAGGTATTATTCGGTTGGCCAAAAGGTTCCTTCGGTTTTTAACGTAAAAATGAAACACACATTTTTCATTTTCACCAAGAACTTTATTGAACAACGTATTAACCCTTTTGTTCCACTACGTTCTGCCATTTTTCAGGCAGCTTCATAATTCCATCTTCCCAAAACTTTTTATCTTTTTGTGCAAAGAACTGTTCCAGGTGCCTTTTACAGTCTTCCAGGGAATTGAAATTCTCTCCATGAAGAGAATTTTGTAAAGACTGAAATAAATGGAAATCTGAAGGTGCAATACTGCGGGTGGTTCAGAACTTCCCAGCCAAGCTATAACAGTTTTTGCCTGGTCATCGAAGAAACACGTGGTCTTGCGTTATCCTGATGGAAGATTATGTGTTTTCTGTTGACTAATTCCGGATGCTTTTCGTTGAGTGCTGCTTTCAGTTGATCTAACTGGGAGCAGTACTTGTTGGAAATAATCATTTGGTTTTCCGGAAGGAGCTCATTATAGAGGACCCTCTTCCAGTCCCACCATATGCACCTTCTTTCGATGAAGCCCAGCCTTTGGTGTGGTTGGTGGTGGTTCGTTTCGCTTGCCCCACGATCTCTTCCGTTCCACATTATTGTACAGTATCCACTTTTCATCGCTCTTCACAACTTGTTTTAAAAATGGAACTTTTTAAATGTTGAAGTAGAGAATAACATGTGGAAATATGGTCAAGGAGGTTTTTTTCTTGCTTAAGTTATGTGGAACCCAAACATCAAAGCGATTAATATAACCAAGCTGGTGCAAATGACTTTCAGCACTTGATTTGGATATTTTGAGTATGTCAGCTATCTCCCACGTGGTATAACATTGATTGTTCTCAATTAATGTCTCAATTTGATCACTGTCAACTTCAACTGGTCTACCCGACCATGGAGCGTTGTCCAGCGAGAAATCTCCGGCACGAAACTTTGCAAATCACTTTTGACAACTTTGAGCAGCCACAGCACCTTCTCAATATACTGCACAAATCTTTTTCTGCATTTCAGTTGCGTTTTTACCTTTCTTGAAATAATAAAGCATAATATGCCCAAAATGTTGCTTTTTTTCTCTCATCTTCAATACTAAAATGGCTACACAAAAATTCACCAATTTTGATAAGTTTTTTTTTAAAGGCATGCTGATATGACAGCTGTCACAATACAATCTAACAGAAGTTGTTTCGAATGAAGTTAAAGACAGCTAAGTGCTACTAGAGCCATCTTACGGAAAAAAAACAGATGAACTTTTTGGCCAACCCAATACTAACCTGTCCTGGGATCCAGTAAAAATATCTGAAAGGGTTGAGTTTCTTGGGTTCCCTTCTACCTTAAGGGTAGGGAAATTAAGGAGGGAGGGGTGAATATCAATAAATATTTGTTGAAAGAATGAATACCCTCTCTATCTCAAAGGGACCAGCTCCTAAACCCTGGTTGTAATTGTCCTTCCCCCTTTTCCGCAGCTTTCATCTTCGTACATTTGAGAAGATGTTTGCTATGACCCTGGAGGAACCTGCCATGTTGCGTTATGCCATTGCTTTTCCCCTGATTTGTGCTCACTTTGTCCACTGCACTCATGAGATGTGCCCAGAGGAGGTGAGTACCCTGAACTGCAAACCCTGTCATCTCTTTAATCACATCTCATTCTTATTCCCCCAAAACACAATTCCAAGAGTTGATTTTGGTCCCAGGAAGGGTACAAACATAGGTATCTGATGCAAGTCCCTAAATGTCTCAGCTTTATGTAGAATGTGTACTCTCTCTGGGTCTCATTTTCTTCTTCTGTGGGAGTGGGGGGCTCAGAACAGTATTATGAGGAAGAAGTGGTTGTCCTGGTGATGACAGTTTCTTCCTTGGGTCCTCTTTCCCAAAGTACCCCCACCTGAAGAACCATGGCCTTCATCACTGCAACTCCTTCCTGGAAGAGTTGGCCAAGCAGACCAGCAACTGTGTCCTGGAGGTCTGTGCTGAACAGCGAAACCTGAGTGAGCAGGTAGGCTCAGCCCTCTCTCTGTTTCAGTCTGTCCTCTGCAGTCCCTTGGTGCCTTCCCCTCTATCTACCTTTATCTTCTTCTCAAACACCAAGTTCTCTAACCCTTTCAGGTAGGGCTAGGGCTTTTGTGTACATGAGTTTATGGCAGGCTTCTTTTTTTAGTGTAGTCCCATCGGCAGTCTTTACTCCCTTGGGACTCAGTAGAGGTGTCTAAAAATACTCTAATTTGAACAGCTGCACTGCAACAAAATCTGTGCTTTCATTTGAAGTGTTCCAAGAGATGAGTTAACTTTCTAATTTACTTCCCCTCCTCTCTCTGCCCTGTGTACACGTACTTAGAACAGTGGCCCCAGATCACCTGTCTTGTCTCGCCTTTCTGTCCATCTGCACCCTAATCTGTAGCTATCTGAACATTTTCAGGCGCCTCCTCTGCGTTTATCCTCAGGGCTGCTTTTGTGTCTTTTTTTTTCAGGAGTCACCCTTCCTGATTTTATTAGTATTTTGAATTATGTTAATGGATTTGAATATTGAATCACTAATTCAACATACTTCACCATCATAGTGTTATTCTTCCCTTTGCTTCTGGATTCTGTTTGCTGATTTTCAGCTGGAAATTTCTGCTTTGCTTTTGTGTCTTTGTCTGTTGTTTTTCCCTCCCCTCCATTGACTGACTCATAGCACCCGGTCATGATTAGCTCAACCTAAGTTTATAAGAAATTTGAAAATGAAGAACTTGTTCCGCTGTTGTCCTGGATTCTTTCAGGTTTCCTAGACTACCCACCCTTCCTGGGTTTGAGTCAGGCTTTGTAGCAACTTTGGTAGGCGGGGAGTCAGGTTGTGTGCGTGCGTGTGTGTACATGTGTGTGTGTGTGTACATATGCACAGTTATATTATTACTTAACCTTCCCATTTTCTCATATGTAAAATGGGGATAAAAATAGTTTCTTTTTTTTTTTTAATTTGTGGCTGTGTTGGGTCTTCGTTGCTGTGTGTGGGCTTTCTCTAGTTGTGGTGAGCGGGGGCTACTCTTCGTTGCGGTTTGTGGGCTTCTCATTGTGGTGGCTTCTCTTGTTGCAGAGCACGGGCCCTAGAGTGCGCAAGCTTCAGTAGTTGTGGCACGTGGGCTCTAAGGCATGTGGGCTTCAGTAGTTGTGGCGCATGGGCTCAGTAGTTGTGGCACACAGTCTGAGTAGTTGTGGCACACAGGCTTAGTTGCTCTGTGGCATGTGGGATCCTCCTGGACCAGGGATTGGACCCGTGTCCTCTGCATTGGCAGGAGGATTCTTAACCACTGTGCCACCAGGGAAGTCCAAAAATAGTTTCTTAAAAGAAGTATCATAAAGGTGAAATGAAATAGCATATGTTAAATATTTGGTATGCGATTCTCAGTCGATGTTAGCTGCTATATTATTGGGTATTTATTGGGCACTAAGCCCTGTGCTGGGTTTTTGGGATGGGGTCCCAGAAGGAAAGGTACACAATTCCTGCCCTTGGGGAATGTCCCAATTTAAGGGAGAAAAGTGTACAAATACATGTTTGAAATTAATTTAAATAATTAATGCGAGGAAGATATGTAAACAAGTACAATTATGGGTATATTCATCGCTCAACTTGAATACCTACTACATACAAAGGACACAGTTAAAGATATTTGCTCAGTGCTGTATCAAGGTTGACTAAAACATTATGTATTATTTTCACACACACCAAAACTTTTGCAAATGACTATTGACCCCTCCAAAGTTATCATTTTGAATAAATAGTGATGTTGCCTTACTAATGGAGTTGCGTTTTTGGAACTACTTTCAGAATCTACCACAGACAGCTTTGCATAGTTTCAAGGTTGATGCACCTTTGCGCATCACGGTAGACTTGATTTTTTGGAAACAGTAGAAGCTTGGATTTAAAAAAAAACAAGTGTGACTATTAAGTAAGAAAACCAGTTTTCTCATGGCTGGTATCGTGCTCTAAGAGTAATTCCAAATGAAGAGATGTATGGGAGGAAAGAGAGGGAAAGGCAGAACGAGAAAAGAACAGACAATAAGGGAGGGACCTATTTATAACTGTTAGATGGATTACTCGGCAGTTTTAGGAACGAATCTCATTTCTCCATTCACTTGTGTTTGTTTCTAAAGCTTCTACCTAAGCACTGTGCCACTACCATCAGCAAGGCCAAAAACAAGAAAACCATGAAGCAGAGGCAGACTCCGAGAAAAGGAGAGCCTGAGAGGGACAAACCAGGAGCTGAGAGTCACCGGAAGAACCGCAGCATTGTCACCAAGTGAGGACCTAGGCCTTAGAGGACCAGCAGGGCACTACCTCAAAGAAGGGAGAACAGGAAAGAGGGAAGGTGATGCAGCAAAAGAGTGTGGAAGTGGTGGTGGGGAATGACAGATACGGAAAAGCACTTAAATATGAATTTTCTACTTTGCCTTTGAAGTCACCATCAATGTGTACTCTTCTAGGCTGAGTTTTTCCAGAAGATGAAAGGGGTCTAAGGGTCATGGGCCTGACAGATCCTCCCCAAATACTAGCAGGCAGTGCCAGACCTGTAATGGAGGCTCATTTTACTTTCTCAATTTTACTCAGCATGGACAAGCTACACCTAAACTTGACAGAATTGGCACTGACAATGAATCATGTACACAGCTTCTGTGTATTTGAACACACCATCTTCCCTTCTGAGTATCTCAGCAGCCATCTGGAGGCCAGACTCAACAGGTATCACTCTTTTGTTGTCTTCTGTTTGCTTAGTATGATCGTTCTCAAAGCTGGGTTCCATTAGATCTATCTTGGTGGTCATTCTGATGCAGTCAATCTGGCATAGGTCCCAAGCATCTCTATTAAAAATAAATAAAAGAACCCAGACTTCCCTGGTGGCGCAGTGGTTAAGAATCTGCCTGCCAATGCAGGGGACACGGGTTTGATCCCTGGTCTAGGAAGATCCCACATGCTGCGGAGCAACTAAGCCCGTGAGCCACAACTACTGAGCCTGTGCTCTAGAGCCTGCGAGCCACAACTACTGAGCCCGTGTGCACAACTACTGAAGCCCGTGCGCCTAGTGCTCATGCTCTGCAACAAGAGAAGCCACCACAATAAGAAACCCATGCACTGCAACGAAGAGTAGCCCCTGCTCGGCGCAACTAGAGAAAGCCCGCACGCAGTAACGAAGACCCAACGCAGCCAAAAACAAACAAACAAACAAACAAATAAAAGAACCCCAAACCTTTATAGGTTTCTTTTTTTTTTTTAAGATTTATTTTATTATTTATTTATTTACTTATTTTATTTTTGGCTGCGTCGGGTCTTAGTTGCAGCATGCTGGATCTTCGCTGAGACGTGTGGGATCTTTCATTGCAGCACGTGAGCTTCTCTCTAGTTGTGGCGTGTGGGCTCCAGGACACTTGGACTCCGTAGATGTGGCATACGGGTTCCAGAGCGCATGGACTCTGTAGTTTGTGGCACACAGGCTCTCTAGTTGAGGCGCTCGAGCTTAGTAGTTGCGCGGGCTTAGTTGCCCCACGACATGTGGGATCTTAGTTCCCTGACCAGGGATCGAACCCATGTCCCCTGAATTGTAAGGTGGATTCTTTACCACTGGACCACCAGGGAAGTCCCTCTATAGGTGGTTTTGTTGAACAACGAGAACTGGTCATCACTGGTTTAGTAGGGTGACTGGGGCCTTTGCAGTCAGCAGATCTGTGTTGATGCTGTTAGCTAAGACATCAGAGCAGGTTATCTAACTTGTTTGAGCCTTAATTTCCTACCCTATAGAGTAAGGATAATGATATTTACCTTATAATGAGAATTACCTGTAACTGAGAATTTGTAGAGAATTAAAGATAATAATGAGTGACATATATAGGCCTCAACAAAATAAATTCCCTTCCTTCCACTTTGCCTCTCATTCTGTTGCTCCCTGAAGCTGCAGGAACATTCCTTATATTCAAATTGGGCACTATAGTAGGCAAATTAGGGGAGTGAGGGGAAAAATTTTTTATGAATAATCTCCTAGTCTTCTGTGTTTCATTTTGCAATACGTAGTATATTTACTCATTCACTTAACAAGTATTTATTGAACATCTATTGTGTGTCATCAGTGTTCTCAAAGCTGTTAATACAGCAGTATACAAAAGAAATAAAGACTCCTGGCCACATAAAGCTTACCTTCTAGCAAAATAAGAACGTAGGATATATGGTAGATTAGAAAATGAGTGCTAAGCAGAAAGTTTAAAGCAGGAAAAGGAGATGGGAAGTGTGTAGTGGTGGTGGTGGTGAAATTTTACATAGGGTGGCCAGGGAAGGCCTGCTTGAGAAAGTGACATTTGAGTGAACTCCTGAAGGAATTGAGGAAGCCAAGTGGGTGACTATCTGGGGAAAGGACATTCTGGGCGGAGGAAACAGCAAGTGCGAAGGCTCTGAGGTGGGAACATGCCTGGTATGTTCAGGGAACAAGGAGACCAGTATGAGCCAGGGGGAGACTGGTAGGACGTGAGGTCAGAGAGCCTGGAGGAGCGGCAGACTGATGGTTCAGGTGGCTCTATGCCATCGTAAGGATTTTGGCTTTGATTCTGAGTGAGATGGGAAGCCTAGGCATGGTTTGAGCAGAGCAGGAACACGATTTCACTCAACATTTCAGTAGGTTCACTCTGTCTGCACTAGGGGGGCCAAGGACAGGAGTAGGGAGAACAGTTAGGAGTCTGTGCCTTGACTGTAGGAGATGCAGGCTAATTTTTCAATTAGTTTTCTGCTTGGGTGACAGTAAAATTAGTTTGTTTTCATTCCGTACACTTTAGCTATATGGAAGGAAGTGTCTCAGGTGCATATAAAATGTCAAGAAGATGACAATTTGGTAATCATCCATGTGTAAACCTTCAGAAGCTGGCAGTGGTTTCTAGGCCCTGGAGAAGCATGTCACTGGCATCATTGTTCCTAAAGCCTGGAAGTTGGCCTAAAGGTTTGGCCTCAATGAAAACTCTAAAATAGATTAGGCTTGCCTCCCATCTGTCCCTTCCGTAGAATTTTTCCTCAAGTGGTACCTCTTCTCTTTTCCTTTTCATCTGGGGAGTAGGCCCTCCTGTTCCCTTCCCCTCCCCTGCCATAAAGTTTTCCAAAAACACAGAACAAACAAAAAACGCCCAAACATCTGTGACTTTAGGGAGAACCTGATGGACTCTTTCATACTGATGTGGAGATGACTGACAAAAGCTTGTGTTGGCAAAGTCTAACGTTCCTCTTCCCCTACTGTTTACATTTTAACGAGGAAGAAAGCCTCAGGCAGAGGACTGACTCTAATTGTGAATTCTCAGGTTCCTGGGGAAGGTGTTTTGGAAGGGGCTGGGAGTCCAGTGAGGAGGGGTGTTCCTGGTGTGCCCCTAAAATAATACAGTGTGGACAGTTATTCTACCTTCTCTAAGGTTGGCTATAGATGTGTGCCAACCAAGTGTACCCTCTCTCCACCTGGCATCCCGTGGCCACTTGGGATTGCACTGCCCTTCTAAGGATTTCTGGGTGTGGCTTTCCATTTCTGACAGTCATTGGAACTAATTCTTTCCGAGGAGAAAAGACAAATGCTGGCCCTGAGAATGCAGGAGGTTGTAAGCAAGCACGTACTGTTAGATGGCGTTTGGGAGCCCAGATCTTTTACCACCTGATTTAATTTCTCCAGAGGAGGCAGAAGAGCATGGTGATTGAGAATCCAATGTTATTTGATTCAGGTCCCAGCTTTGCCACTTGCTAGCTGTGTGGTCTTCACAGATGGCAAGTGGCTTACTATCTGTGTCTCAGTTTCTTCATCCGTAAAATGGGGATAATAATTGTACCTACCTTATTGGGTTGCTGTGAGATTTACATGAGATAATGCGTGTAGTTAGATCATAGCACAGCACGCAGAACACAGTATAAATGTGATAACTGTTACTATGTTTGTCATTATGATTGTGATTATGGTTTTTGTCACCTAGAGCCATTGTGTGGCTGGCTGGCTACAATGCCACAACCCAGGAGATCGCCAGGCCTTCTGAGCTCTTGGTAGGAGTCAAAGCGTACATCGGTTTCATAAAGTCACTGGCCCAGTTTTTGGGTGCAGATGTGTCCAGAGTCATCCGCAACGCCCTCCTGCAGCAGACGCAGCCACTGGACTCGTGTGGGGAACAGACTATCACCACTCTTTACACAAATTGGTCAGTGTTGCTTATCCTCTCTCGCTGCCTTGCTTCTTTGTTAGCACTTTTTCCTTTATGCAGTAGGACCTCGGGACCAGGCATTTTAGCTCCTAGGGTCATAGACCCCCAAACAGAAGCTTGTTTCTGCCCGAGGACTGGAGCTGTAAGCTGGGGCAAACTCAGATCCCCTCTGTCCACCATGAGGTCTCTTTCTAAGCTTCCATGTAACATCCATTGATCTACTCTGTAACAATTTGACCCTTTTCCTCTTAATCTGCAGTTCTTAACCTTCCTTTTCTGGATTCTTACTGTTTTCATTTCAAATGATCTCTCTTCCTCTTTCTGAAGTTCTTTTTTATTTCTCTCTTTGTCCAGTTTCTTCCCCTGGAGACCATTCTGTCTCACACCATCTCTCCGGAGCACTGCCTCCTTACCTCCCGACATGACTGTGTCGCGTCTAGTAGATTGTTCTTCATAGCGAAAGGGGCCTGCTCCCCCAGACTGGAGGAGGCAGGGGTCAGCAGTATTTCCTTTGAGGGTTAAGGATGGAGAGGAGCTGGATTCCTACCTCCCTAAGCCACTGGGTGGCGTTCTTAATCCAGTATCAGCTCGGCAGGAGCCCGCCCGGCTGCAAAGAACCCCCTGAGGAGGGAGAAAGACTGAGACAAGGTTTACAATAAAATGCCAACAGGGGCCTGGCAGGTAAGGTAAATGGGTGTTGTGGGCTAGGTGGGGACTTTGAGTAGTTGGAGAGGGCATGCCCCTCTGAAAGGCGATGGCCACCACTTAGCCCCATCTGATCGCTGCCCCACTAAATCCTTATTTTAATGTAAAATCTCTCAGTTTCAAAAACTTGACAACTGATTCAACTTAAAAGGGAAAAACCTCACGTTTGAGTGCTGGTTTTGACCTACCCGTGGTTAGCTTGTGACTTTTGTAAGACCTAGGCCCGGAGCTAGTGCCTGGGTGAGTGGCAGGCATTGCCACGCCCTCTGCTGACACTGGCTGGAGGCCTTCTCAGCTTGCCCAGAGGTCAGGAGGGCATATTTGGAGACTGGATGACAAGTGTTCACGGGGCTTCTGTCTGTCCAGGAGGTTTGACTTGAGACCTGCTTCCAGGGTCCTAGGCCCTTAGTCCAACACTCTCATTGGAGAGGTTGAGACTAAGTATATTTCAGAGGAGCCCAATTAGTAGGAATTTTTGTCCTGTCAGCTTAGGCTTGTCTCACCTGACAGAGGAAGGCCAAGGGTGAGGGGCATGCAGTAGCTGGTAAAGGTGGTAGGGCGTGCACACCATTGCGTCTGACAGCACCGCCAAATGCCCTGCAGATTAGAGGCAAAGCGGAACCACGCTACTGCCAGGTGTTTTTGAGCCAACAGCTTGGGGTGTTAATTAGAGTGTTGTACTGTCTTCTTTGAGTCTCTTCTCCCCACCCCAGCCTTTGGTGGAGTTTCTCTTCCTGAGCCCAGTGGTGGTGGTAGGGAGAAAGGATTGAACACTGATCTTTTGTGCTTTCTTGCCAACCTTGTAGGTACCTAGAAAGTCTGCTTAGACAGGCGAGCAGTGGGACCATTATCCTCTCACCAGCCATGCAGGCCTTCATCAGCCTCCCCAGAGAAGGGGAGCAGAACTTCAGCGCAGAGGAGTTCTCTGACATCTCTGGTGAGCCCAGAGCCTGGTCTCCTGTCAGGGAGCCGAACCTTTCCCCTCAATACAATATCTTAACCTATGGATCCCATCTAAATTCTCCTACCTTCCCAGAGGCTCATTCTGTACTCTTCTAGATCTCTGCTAGATTCTGCCTTAGGGACAGTAAAAAGAGATTTCAAGTGAGACCCAGAATTGAGGAGTAGCTTGGGGGTTGAAGGTGGAGAGGGAAGATGCGGGGAGTTAGGAGCTGGGCAGGGGCACTCAAGTCACTGAAAGGATTTATTCTTCGAAGGGTAGTAAATGGTTATTTTCCATTTCCACAAAGAGTAAAGAGTAGGACATATAATGAGGGGTAAAGGATAAATGTAAGGAGGACATTCTGATGTTTGGAATTATTAAACAGTGGTCTGACATCATGGCGTCTTCTTCCTGAGGGATAAGTTTTAGAGCCTTATCTAGTGCTTGGATTGCTGATGTTTAATACTGATGATGAGCTAATGGATGACATTTAGTGTGGGCTTGGCTCTAAATGTTCACATGTATTTAACTCCTTTACTCCTCACAGCTGCCTTGAGGTAGGTACTCTTATTACCCCCATTTTACAGATGAGGACACTGAGACACAGGGAGGTTAAGGAGCTTGATTAAGGTCATACATCATTCATACATGGTAGAACTGGGATTTCAACTCAAGGCAGTCAAATTCCAGAGCCCGGGTGCTTAGTCACTATGTCACGCTGCTTCCCAGTGTATAGAAGCGCTTTTGTGTCTCAAGGCAGGCAGATGAGGAGTGTGTCGTGAATGAGTTGGGAAGTTATTCTCTTTTTAAAGAGGGCTTGAAGCCATGCAGATCCTTTTTAATAGATTTGTTTTACTGACTGACTGATTCATCAACTATCCCACTGCTTCCTCCTTCCTCTCACCTCCATGTAAATCATGGACCCCGCATGGTATCTGAGACAGGTAGGAGATGTTTCAATGACCCTGCCCTCTCCATTCTTCCCCTTCCTTGGGGGGCGTTATGAAAATCAGAGTATACAGTTCTGTTTTCCAGCTCTGCCTTCTTCTTACCCTCATACTGACTCCATCAGTGAGCTGACCCTACCCTTTACCTGCTGGAGGCTTCAGATGTCCCCTTCTTATCAGCTCCTCCCACAGGCTGTAGGCAGCATCTAAAATCAGCTTTAGGTCTCTCTGACAACTGACGAGCAGCAGGAGGTAATGCTGATTCCCCCTTCTACCACCCCCACCCCAATTTCCCTGGGTTACCATGGTGATGGGGCAATGCTGCTGCAAAAATAGATAGATGGATAGAGAAGGATGCCCTAGGGTTACTAGCCTAGAGAGGACCAGAGTAAGGACAGTTGGCAGATCCAAATCAGATCAGTGTGTCTTCTCTCCAGAGAAGGCAGTTCAGCCCCTCTGCCTCTCTGTCAGCCATCTTAGAATTGTCTGAGTTGACCAGTTTGGAAATCCTTTTCTAGTTCTCAGCTCAGTTGTTCCTATTGTAAATATGTGACTAAAAATGTTTAGTATTTATTCCACATGAGGCTCTGTGTCAGCTGCTGTGACCAGTTCCACTTCCTTTGTCAGTGGTAGAGGTGGAGCTCAACTGGTCCTGCCTTTAAACCCTTGAGTGTGGAGCCTTGATTTCCTTTTCCCTCTGAACTCTTGTTAACTATATTAAACTCACCTTTCCTCTACTGGTCTCTTGTTACTTCTGGTCTTTATGGTTTTCTCTGCTGGGACCGCCCATAGCCAAAGATCATAGCTGGAGCTCTTCCCTGTCTGAATTTGTGTTTCTAACATGGGATTTCCTCAGCCAGGTTTTATTTAATTCACAAAGGGCCAGAAGCAGGTTGGGTAGGGAGGGATAAGGTAATGGGGCAGACTTGAGGGAAGAAGAATTTAGGGGAAAAGACAACTGGGAGTCTGGGGATGTGTACTGATTATGCTATCATATCAACTCTGTGAGGTGTTCAGAGTGGATATTAGTTTCTTCATTTTACAGAGAAGTGAACTGAGGCTCAGAGAGGGGCTTAACATCTGATAAAGCTAGTGCAGCTAGTCCAGCAAGAGTAAAGCCCAGGGCCGTGTAAAGGGACTGGGAAAGTCTAGATTCTTATAGGAATGAAAAGTAAATAGTTATCATTTGTGGTACGTCTTGGTGTGGGTACCAGTGGGGAGAAGGTAAATTGTCCCACAGGCAGGCCAGACCTCTCACCTGAATATAGGATTTCAGGCTACGTTTGCTCTCCAACTTCCCACTTCCTTTCCTTGCTAGAAAACACTTAAGGTGTTCACGTTACCCTATAGCTATTATGCAAACGCACCAGTGTTCTCTGAGTCCCACCTGGGACCTCTGTGACTCTATTCCAGAGTTGCGGGCTTTGGCTGAACTCCTGGGCCCCTATGGCATGAAGTTCCTGAGTGAAAACCTGATGTGGCATGTGACCTCTCAGATCGTGGAGCTGAAGGTACTGTGGAAGCAAGCCCCCAGGAAGCAGGTCCAGCCCCCGGGGGAAGAAGGGTAGGGGTAGGAGACTGGGGGGAAGATGTACCATGGGTCTCATCTTTTCGTGCTTAATGGCTCTGTGTCCCGGCTGCAGAAGCTGGTGGTGGAAAACATGGATGTGCTTGTTCAGATCAGATCCAACTTTAGCAAGGCAGACTTGATGGCTTCTCTGCTTCCCCAGCTGATGGGTGAGCACGTCTCCTAAAGGGAGAAGGAACTGTGGGAAAAGCATTGTGGATGACGGGTTTTGGGGGCTCTGGGGCCTAGGCTGGGTCTGAAGAAGCAAAACCGTTGCCATTCTCCTGAGTTCTCTTCTTGAACGCACTTCTTTCTCCTCAGGGGCTGATAATGTACTGAAGCGTATGACCATCATTGGAGTTATCCTCAGTTTTAGGGCCATGGCCCAAGAGGGACTTCGGGAGGTGAGCTGGGGGAGAGGGGGCTGCCACAGGATAAAGCCTTGGGTAGGGCTTGTGTGAGAAGTTGTGGAAAGGGTTGGTGAGCATTGAGGAGAATGGAGCTTAATTCGGTAGAGGTCCTGGAAGTTCTTTGAGGCTAGATGAGCTGAAGAAACCTAGACGCATGAGGAGAGAAGTGGCATGGGAAGCTGGCTAAGTTCTTATCTAAGCTGAGGCCTTTTTTTTGTTTCTTTGTTTCCACCTGTTTGAAGGCATCGGCCACTGTCCCTTGGACTCATTTGTACTCTCTTTCCTCCAGGTTTTCTCCTCCCACTGCCCGTTTCTTATGGGTCCCATTGAGTGCCTGAAGGAGTTTGTCACCCCAGACACAGATATCAAGGTATGGGAGAGTGCAAAGTGGAATCTAATTAGGATATTTTTGTTGTTGAAAATGGATGGAGCTAGGGTCTTGTAAGGGAGAGGGGGCTCTGAAGAATACTGCAGGGAGAAGAGCCAGAATTTGAATAGAAACACGTTGGGGGAGATTTTTGTGGAGGGAGGGGTGTTGGTCAGACAAGAGGATGCACAGCTGGGGAGCCCTGGGGAGATCCTGCGGGGGCTAGGGAAACGTTACTGGAGGGAGAGGAGTAAGGTCTAGGATAGTTTCTACAGCTTTTCTCCTAAGATGTGCAAATTAGATACCCGACTATATGCAGACAAGTCCCCTCTTTAGTCAGGAGCCTGGGTACTTTTTGTAAATTTTTTTTCTTCCATTCCTGCCCACCCTGCCTGCCCTCAGATTTTCCGTTCTTTTTCTGGCCTTTTCTCCCTCCTAGTTCTGAAACTTTCTGGTTCCTCTGTGTGTGTGTCACCTGCCTTGGGCCTCATTTCCTCTAGAGATGGGGAAAGGCTGAGGGGACTCTGTAAGCACCCAAGTTAAACATCCATTCCCCCTCCCCCACCTCACGTCAGCTTGCCTTTTGAATCGCCTAGAACAAACAAGTATGTTTTGCAGGAAATACAGCTGAAGGCTGGGAACAAGGGCCTTCAAATGCACAGGGCAGGGCACTTCTCTTATAATTGATTCTGTTAACGGAGGGAGGTTTGTGAGAAGAGGAAACTGGTTAACAGGAAGTAGTCAGAAAAAAAAAAGAAAACTTAGAGAAAAAAACTTCCTTTACCTTGAGGTCAAAAGAGTTGTGAACATTTCCTCTCTCTCTGCCTGAAATCAGATGATGAGGGTCAAGGGGTCACGGGCCCTGAGGGGGTGACGTTTCACTGGGCTGGCTGCTCCTTCAGGCCAGGTCTTTGGTGTCACGGTGAACCTGGTTTTCGGGCAGCTGTTGGTGGTGGGGCTGAACGCTCTGGCCTGTCAGGAGTGTGTCTAGCTGGCATCTCCCAGGCAGCTCCGAGCTCTAGGCTCTGCCTGCCTGGGAGAATGCGCAGGTCGGTGGCACGGGGGATGACCTGTTACAGAGATACTGTTACTGCCTCAGAGGGGTGAGAAGATTAGGAGAAGAGAACAGAAGCTCCTTCAACAATCACTTTCTTCCTCCAGAAAACCACAGGTCATGGACCAGGTCCCTGATCTCCTAGGTCACGGGTGCCATGAGCAGGGTTATTTAGTTAGTAGGGAATTTAAGTAAAGGGCAGAACAGAACGTGGCTGAGGTTAACTTTCTGTGTCCAGCACCACAGGCAGTGTGTTTATTGTTATGTCTGTGGGGTTATTTGCATAAGATACTCTACTTCGTTATCTACTGTTGAAACAGTTATCCTTGTTCTCTCAGAACATTTTCAAGTCTTTTCTTTTTTTTTTTAACCTCAAAAGGGGTCTGAGTACTTTGTGGGTGGGTATTTGGCGCTACATCTTGGGAACCTGATTCTAAGTACAGTGAGGGATTCAGGAATCAATCAATCAATATTAACTGAATGCCTTCTATGTGCTTAGCATTGTGTTAAAGCCTAGAGAGGATAAAAGAAATGCAGAGTTCCTGGCTTTGAGAGAAAGGAAGTAGAGCGAAAGGGACAACGGTTATTAGTGTCTTAGTGACTCTGTGAGTCACTAGGGTAGATACTTTACACATGTGGTCTAATTTAATCTTCACAGCAACTTTGTGAGGTAGGTGTCATTATCCCACTTTTACAGATGAGAAAATGGAGGCTCGAAGAAGTTAAGTAACTCTTAGCCAAGGTCACACATTTAGTAAGTGGTGGTGCTAGGATTTGAACCCAGATCTTCTCACTCCAAAGCCTTTTTCCTCCCCTCTCTATGCCATGAGGTTAAAAAAAAATTGTAATCTAGTTGATGAGATAAGCCATACATCTCACTCCCAATCTGAAAAGAAAACTGATGATACCAGGTGCAGTGTATGATCACTGCGGAGTAAGTAGTGCCAGGTTAGGGAGGGAGAGATGAGCTTGGGCTGAAGTCAACAGGGAGGGCTCCATAAAGAATATGAGATTTGAGTTAGGCCTCAAGGGTGGGTGTCAGATGTAAGTAGAGGAGAGGTAAAGAGGGAAAACTCTAGACTTTTTTCCTTCCTATGTAGGGAAAAACCCAGTTCTTTCCTGCGTGTTTCTCTCCTGGGAGTCTTCTTTCCTCTCACACAGAACACTTCACTTCTGACACTTCTGGTCACCAAATGTGTGGAGGTTTTTCCCCCACCAATTCTCTGTGACACCAGTTGGATGTCCTGAGACTTAATTCTGACACTGTCTACCTGGAGATAGTGTCAGATCACACAGGTTAAGGGTTCACTCCCACAAGTCTGCACCTACTCCCCGCTTCAGAAGCCAGTTGCAAACCTGAGTTGTCCCCTGTGCTTCTGACCCACCGGCTGTAGGTCGGAGGTTCCAATATCCCCCTCCTTACTTTCCATTAATTTGCTAGAGTGGCTCACAGAACTCAGGGAAACACATCTACCAGTTTATTAAAGGATGTGATAAAGGATATAAGATAAACAGCCAGATGGAGAGATCCGTGGGGCGAGGTCTGGGAGGATCCTGAGGGCCGGAGCTTCTGTCCCCGTGGAGTTGGGCTGCGCCACCCTCCTGGTCCGTGGATGTGTTCTCAACCTGGAGGCTCTCTGAACCCCGTACTGTTGGGATTTTATGGAGGCTTCTTCACGTAGGCATGATCAATTATTAACTCTATTTCCAGGCCCGCTCCCCTCTCTGGAGCAGTGGGGGTGTGGTGCGGCTGAAAATTCCCAACTTCTAACCAAGCGTGGTCTTTCTGGTGAGCAGCCGCCATCCGGGAGCTGTTCAGGAGCACACCCAGAGTTGCCGCATAAGACCAAAAAAATGTTCCTAGTGTTTTTATCATTTAGGGAATTACAAGGGTTTTAGGAGCCCTGTGTCAGGAACCAGGGGCAGGGACCAATATATATATTTTCTATCATCTCTCAAGAAGAAAGGACACTTTAGAAGAGGGAAGCACATGAACCGAAGCATGCAAGTAAGAAACTAAGTTGTAGCTTGGAGACAGTGAATAAATCACCCTGGCTGCATTGACTGTAGGAAGCATTTGAGGAAATAAGGTTGAAAAAATAAATTTGTATTGTGGAGAATCTGAATGCCAAGCTAAAGAACTGGATTTTTTTTTTTTCCTCTTTCCCCTGTAGGTTAGGGAGATCTATGAAAGGAATACCCAGCAAAGATGATAGTACACCAAAAGTTTAGAATCTGTGATCCAGGAGTCTTGACTGCCTGTAGCTTCTGTCAAGCACTTCTCTCCAGGGGATACCCTCCAGAATGTTGTTTTCTTCTCTACCAGGTGACCCTGAGTGTCTTTGAGCTAGCATCTGCTGCAGGGGTGGGCTGTGACATTGACCCAGCTCTGGTGGCTGCCATTGCCAATCTGAAAACTGGTAAGATTGGGGAAAGGGGGCAACGGAGGGCTTGGACCCTATTTTGGGGTGGAAAAATGTGAGTCTCAAAGAAGCCTTTATTTAGGATTGTGAATTCAGAGGTTATAAACTGGGAGCTAAGAAAAGACTTAAAGCATAGTCTCTAATCCCCAGAAAATACTTCCACAGGCAATTTAGATTTCTAGTCAGGTTCTAACCAGTTGATCTGTCAATCAGCTAAAAAGTATTAAGTGAGAGTCTGGTACTCAGCAAGTGCTCAAAGGAACTTACAATCTGGTTGGGGAAATAAGAGCAATGCAGATGAAACGATGAGCGAACAGTACACACTAGACGCGAATTCGTACTAAGTTGTGTGGTATAGCATCCGAGTTCCCCAGAATGATCGTGTGCTCTCCCCTCCCCTATAATCAGCTTGACACCATGCACTTCCTCCCCTGGACTCACACTTGTCTCTTATATTTCCATTACACATGTCCTCGGATTAGCACATTCATACTTGTACACACTCAGAACAGGATGGAATCAGGGGGCTGGTAGTAAACCCTCTTAAAATTGCCAGACTGGCTCTCCCTCTTCTCTCTCGGTTTTGGTGAGACTCTTTCCTCTCCTTCCTGCCTCTGTACCCCACCAGGTAGCTGACAGAGTGCCCTCAAACTGCATGTCAGCAGAGCCCTTTGCCAAGAGCTATGCTCAGTCACCAGGGGAAGCCTCCAGGACTCAGGCCTCTCACTATCAGTGGAGGCTAGTACTGTCCCCTGCAGCAGTAATGACTTGCCTATAGTGCTCTACAAATTATTTTCACAGATATTTTCTCATGTGATTCTCCTAGTAATTCTGCGAAGTAGGACCCCCTGGAAGAAAACTCCCGTTTGCTGACCTTACTCTCTTTTCCTTTTTCCTTCTTTCCAGATACGTCATCCCCTGAGGAAGAATATAAGGTGGCCTGCCTGCTCTTGATCTTTCTTGCCGTTTCCCTCCCCCTCCTTGCCATGGACCCAGCTTCCTTCTATAGCATTGAGAAGGATGGTAAGTAAGGAGTAGGTCTGAGGGACCAGTGCAGTTTAGGTTAGTGTCCTGGGGTCGAGAGATGAGACGGAGACATTTATCTGGAAAACACAGACTTCTGACTCAGATGTAAAGTTCTGCTTCAAAAAGCACTCGAGAATGAACTATTCCTAAAATTCAATTCCAGTGAAATTTCATAGGAATATCCTTCTCCTAATCCTCAAATGCCTTCCAGTCCTTTTGGTGTCAAATAGGGACGGCCCAGCCTGAAAAACTGAGAAGTTACTAGCTGGGGTCGCCTGGGGTGGCTCACTTTCCTTTCTTTTCTCTCCCTCTCTGTCAATAATAACCTAGGTTACAGCAACAATATTCACTGCTTGACCAAAGCCATCATCCAGGTGTCTGCTGCCCTCTTCACCCTCTACAACAAGAACATTGAAACTCACCTCAAGGAATTTCTGGTGGTGAGTGGGTATAGGTTATAAGGAATGGACGATTGCAAAGTCTGGTGGGAACTGTTTGACTTAAATCCATAGACAGTTATTGTTGAGCAGGCCTTGGAGACTAACCTCCCATCCTATTCATTAAGTAGTGAGAGGCCACTTTGTGAAAGGCAGGGGTTTCTTCTAGATTCTCTAACAGCTGGTATTTCAGCCTCTGCCCAAATACTTGGAAGGAGCATTCGCCTAAGAGTTAGCAAATCTGAGCTCTAGTTTTGGATCTGCCACTAAGCAGTTGTGTGATCTCTGAAGACCCAAACTTTTGGGTCCTCAGTTTTCCCATTTATTAACTAGAAAGATTAAACTGAATCTATGATTCACTACCTTGGTGTGCATTACATTATCCTGGGGAATTTGTTAAAATACAGATTTCTGATCCTTACACCAGACCTACTGAATTAGAATATTCTAGGGTGAGTCCAGGCCTCTGTTTTTAACAAGGTCTCCAGGAGACCAGATGTACAGTGAAGTTGGAGAGACACTGAGTTTTATAATCTATAAGGCCCTTTTCAACTCTAATATTGATAAAAAGTCAAGCTTTTTTCAACTTCTTAAACTTCATTGTAAGTCAGAATCTCCTGGAGAATTTCTGATTCAGTGGATTAGAGGTGGGGCTGGAAACTTTGCATTTTCAACAAGTCCGGGAAATGTTGGTGCTGCCCGTCCTGTGGTCTCACTTTGAGAATCACTGTCTAGATTTCTAGGGGCTGGAACTTACAGTCAAGCAGCTGATTTTACTATAGGTTATGTCCAGTTTGTTTGAAAAAAATTGTTAAAAATTTTTTTAGCCGAAGTTTGACTCCCTGTAGCTATCATTATTGATCTAAGTTTTGCCTCTGGAAAATCACAGAATAAGTAATCTCTTTCCTTTGTTCAAAGAGGCCCCAGAGCTCCCCATTCTAAATACTCCATGGAGGAATCCCATCCATACACCTCTGAAACATGGTCCAGTACCCACTGCCTGCTGGAGCATTCTCAGCAATAGGGAGCTTATTCTTTTGCAAAGCACGGTCCTGATTTAAAAACTAGGTCCTTATCTGTCTCTTTTTAGGAGGAAGCAGTAGATCATATGCTCTAGGGAATCACATTCTTGTCCTGAGAAGTACATGTCGGGGACTTGGAAGCTTAGTGAGAGGGCCTCTATTTAAACTGGGACAACAGGCCACACAAAATGGGCTCTGAGCATCTTGGATAGAAAGAGGATTCACACCAGATCTCTAAGATGGGGTGAGAAGGGAATCACCCCCCGCCCTTCCCCTTTTACCCTCTTTGTTTGCTGAGTACAGGTAACCTGGGCCTGGGATGCAATTAGTGACATATCTTTCTCCCTCTTTGATCTGTTGGGGGCCTGAAGGTGAACGAAGAGGACAGCCATTCGGGAGCTGACAGGAGGAGAATACCAAGAGCGCTGTGTCTGAATCAGAGGCCCAGCCCTGTCTCTGGTCGGGTGGGGAGTCAGCTGTAAACAGTCTGATGACAGTGGTGTCTGGAGGCCGCCTAGGAAAAGGGATTAAGCTCCTGGCATACAGTATTACCTGCCTCTGCTGCAGGTCCTTTCTTCGCCCCTTGCAGCCTCTCCTCCAGCAACCTCCTGTTGTCTGCACTGGCTAGTTTAGAGGCGGTGTGCATCTCCGAAACCTGGGGGTTTGCCGCTTGCCCACCCTGAGCCTCCAGGAGCATCCCGGCACTTCTTAACTCACCTCCTTGATCTTTTGTTGACTTCTGTAGTCTGAGGCTGTCGTACTCTGACCATAAAAATCTGCTTCCTGGGCTTCCCTGGTGGCGCAGTGGTTGAGAGTCCGCCTGCCGATGCAGGGGACACGGGTTTGTGCCCCGGTCCGGGAAGATCCCACATGCCACAGAGCGGCTGGGCCCGTGAGCCATGACCGCTGAGCCTGCGCGTCCGGAGGCTGTGCTCCGCAACGGGAGAGGGCACAACAGTGAAAGGCCCGCGTACCGCAAAAAAAAAAAAAAAATCTGCTTCCTTACAAATTCTTCCCTTACAGGTAGCTTCCGTCAGCCTCCTGCAGCTGGGCCAGGAGACTGACAAGCTTAAAACCAGAAATCGGGAATCCATTTCTCTGCTTATGCGCTTGGTATGTATCTGGTGTAAGTTGGTCTTAGAGGAAGGGCCAGAAGGAGGTTCCTCTTTAGGGTCCTTGGCTCCCAGCCATTGTTATCACCCAAAAGCATTAACTAAGAACTTAATTCTGCCTGAGGAGGTCTAGGCCTTACGTTCTGGCTAACATTCTAGACTTGTCTTGTAATCCCAAGGTAGTAGAGACTTCGAGGACTTCTCTGCAGGACAGGGTCTTCCCAGCCCCTAGCTAACTGGGCCCCTTTCCCTGCAGTGTTCTTGAGTCTGATGTGGTGGGGCAGCTGTGTCCCTCATCCTTAACTATCTGTCCAGTACATGTTTGGTTTTACTTGACCACTTCCTACTGCTGTATTTCTTGTCCTTAAGAGTACCACGAAGAAGGTGCTGAGTAGCACACAGCTGAACTGGGGGAGGGGGATGGGGGCTCAGAGGAGGGATGGGATTTTAGCTGAAAAGCTGTAAGGCAGGGAGCCAGGTGGGCCATGAATCAGACAGCTCCTGCTGTCTCTTCTGTCTTCCCAAGCTGTGGCCTTTCCCCGACTTTGGCAGAAAGTTCTGGGAACTCTGACCCAGTTAACTTAAAAAAAATCTTTTCCTCTTTGACCCTGTTTCCCTCTTCAACATGTTTACTCTTTTGCTCTAAAGTCTGATTCCCTCGGTTAATGCTGCACTTAGATGTGGACAGGAGGGGCTCCTGTCCGGGGCCCTGGGTTTAAGTGGCCCCCTCTGGCCTACAGGAAGAGGACATGCCCACCTGGAGCCTGTGCCCCACCTTGAAGCCCCCACTAAAGATTTCTAGGGCCTGAGGATTCTCTGCTAAGCAGCTCCAGCCCACTTGTAGGGCTTGTGCTGAGCTTCTCCAAGTCCGTCCTACTGAGGCAGACTGTGCTCTGGAGGCCACGGAGTGTACGGCTGGAGTTTAGATGTGCAGACAGGAAGTTTATGTGTGTACACAGATCCCCCAGACTGGGGGTGGGAGGAGAAGGGGGCCAGGCTGGAGGCTGATTCCCTCTCTTCCCCCTGTTCTGGTGCAGAACTCCGAGGGGTCTAAGAATTCTTGATTCAAACCTGTCTTCCATGAAATTGTAAAGGTACACTCAGCCCTCCATATCCACAGGTTCTCAGCCATGGATTCAACCAACCGTGGATTGAAAATATTAAAAAAAAAATTCCAGGATGTTCCCTAAAGCAAAACTTCAGTTTGCCCACACCAGCAACTATTTAAGCATTTACATTGTATTTACAATGGTTTATGCAGCATTTACATTGTATTAGGTATTATAAGTAATCTAGAGGTGATTTAAGTATATGGGAAGATATTGTAGGTTATATGCAAATACTATGCCATCTTATATGAGTAACTTGGGCATCTGCAGATTCTGGTATCTGAATCCCCTGAATTAGTTCCAGCGCTGGTCCTAGAACAAATCCCCTGCCAGTACCCCATGAATACTGAGAGACGACTACATATTGCAAAGGTCACAAGGAAGAATAGTTTGTCTGATTTATTTAGTCATCTGGTATATGGGCTTCCATTTGTACTCTTGGCCAGGCCGACAAATATTAGGGGCAGGCAAGCCTGGGACCCCCTCTGGGTCTCCTTCTTTAAATACACAGGCATTGAGTGGTGTCTGTGTCTCCGTTTCTCCAGCTTGAAAAAGGCCTAGGCTGGGCTGATTAAGGATTATGATGGAGAAGAGAAGAGAATGGACCTGAGGGGGCGGGGGTGAGGTGAGGGGTGAGAAGGCACAGGAGGCAAAGGAGGGCAGAGGGAAGGCAAGTGTAGTATGCTAGGTAGAGCACAGTCTTCAGAGCAGCGGGACCTTGGGCAAGTTAATTAACCTTTCTGAGACTGATTCTTCAGCCATGAAAGTGGGCAATTATCCTTATGATAGAGGGGCAAGGATTCATGAGACAGTATATATAAAAGTGCCTACTACATAAGAGAGGCTAAATAAATGTTAGTCCCCTCTCTCCACTGCTTAGTTTAGTTTCTGGATGATTTAGGCACGCCTGTTCATTCCCTTGGGCAGTTTTCACCTCTGTGAGGTTGGAGGTGATGCTGTATTGCCGCTCCGTGCCATCTCCTCCCTCTGCTTTGCGTCCCACCCTCCCCCCGTCCCAAAGTGTGGGAAGCTGTCTGCCCCTTAAGGCATCACAGGCCTGCAGAGTGGCTGGAACAGAGCTAGGACCAGGCACTTTTTGTAGGAGGGAAGAGACAGAGGGCCTAGCTGCTGCAAAGCGATTTAAATGCAAACGGTTCCACGGAGAAATTGGAAATGACTGAAGGGAAGGAGCTGTATTTTGAGTTTAGAGGCTACTCAGGTAGCCCCAAATCCTGGGAAGGCACTTCTGTCTGTGGGGTCTTTCTGTCTTGGCTGTCAAGCCTGGGCAGTGCCCACCCCCACTACTGTCAGATTGTTCCTGGCTTGGGTGTCACGGGGGAAGGAATGACTCTCTCATAGGGTCATGGAATCCTAGATGTCAGAACCAGATCAGATGCGGGCAGTTAGCCCAGTCCTCACAATTCATAGGTGAGAGGGAGGGAAAGATGACAGCCAAGGTCTCCCCCAGAATACATGGGCAGATTTGGGACTAGAACCCATTTCTTGGCCTTCACTCTAGGGCTGTTTCCACTACCATGAATTTCCTCCAGTTAGGAGCCCTGTGGTTTTCTGTGCTTAATAGAGCAGAATATAGAAGTCTTGGGCAAGTGGGTCTTCTTGAAGCCACCACTCATTTCCCTGTACCCAAGGGTCATGTCCTGGAAAAGAGATCCTATCTGTCTCCTGGCTTAAGTTTTGAAAGTCTCGTGTGTAGCAAGAAATTCTTTCTGTCATCCAACCCAAGATCAGAGCTACAGTTTTACGGGCAGATTTCCTTTCCTTCAGCCTGTGGTGTCTGCTCTTCTGAGGCTGTTGTGTGTATTGTGTGTGCATGGTTTGAGAATTGCAGTATCTTACAAATTTTAAAACTTGAAAGGGCTTCAGGGAGAGACACATGTTAGAGTAGAGACGGTAGATTCTCTTCCCTGAGTGAATTTTCGGGACTTGAAACACCAGACATATCGGGAAGGCCCATCTGTGTGAACTGCCAGAGGATATGGGACACTTCTCTCCAGAGTGTGTTTTTAGTCCCATAACCTCTTGGGTGAGGAGAGTACCGAAGGAAAGACACCCTGTTCCTTCCTTAGGGAAGGGGGCCCTCTGGCCCAACGCTAGGCTGTGCTGCTCTTCGCTAATATCTCCCTGCCCCGCTTCCCTCTGTCTTACCCAGGTATCTCCATCTATCATTCTGCTTGGCTCTGGGGCTGCAGGGATTACCGCAGCACACAGGCTTCTAATTAAACTAATTAATCATGCCTGCTCCTTCATGCAGCGTCCTTACTGTTCCCCAAGCGCTGTACTAAGGGAGGGAGGAGACTGAGGCCCAGCCCAAGAGGACCGGGTGGATTCCAGACCCCTCTTTCTTGGCCTGTGGTGGTAATTGTTTCTTTCTTTGCAGAGCTTTGTCTTTAGCTCTTTTATCCATCCTTACCTGCATCTGTGCTGCCCACCCACGTATGATTTAGCATCCAGAATGGGAGAGAATGGGAGTTTTTCCGTTGCTAGAGAAGTGATTCTTTCCTGCTTTCTTCGTCTGAGCCCTTTATATAACCCTGAGGAGGGGCACAGAGGCCATTATAATGGATCTGAAGAGGCCACATTGCTTTCCTAGAGTGGAATGAAGTGTGGGAGGAACGGGGTGGGGGGGGGCGGGGAGAGTGCCTTGGGAGCCCCATTCACTTGTAACTCTAAGCACCCCAGAGGGCCCAGGGAACTGAATGAAGAGGACAGGGTGTCACTGAGGTACGCCCTACCTGGGGTCCTCATCTGTCTTGGCCCTTTCTCTTCCAGGTGGTGGAGGAATCCTCCTTCCTGACTCTGGACATGCTGGAGTCCTGTTTCCCATATGTCCTGCTTCGAAATGCCTATCGGGAGGTATCCCGGGCCTTCCACCTGAACCGAGTGTCGGCCAGTACCCACTGAAGGGCCCCTTGGACCTGCCTCAGCCCATGCTGCAGTGGAAACTGTGGCTATTTTCTCAAAGGGTGGGAATGGGGTGGGGTCGCTAGAGAGAGGATCAGCCAGAGTTGGTGAAGAATATGGGGGAACAGCCCAGGGCTGAGATATCATAGACAAGTGGGGCCCACTGGGGCGGGGAGTGGAGGATTTTTTTATGGAAAAAAGTTAGGGGATTGGGGCCACGGGTATGAATTTTTACAATGAAAAAAACTTGACACACAAGTATGTTTTCTATCTTCTGGGGCCTAGAGCTTGCGCTCTGACTGGCATGGGTCTCTCCGACCTTCATGACTATTCTAGGATAATGCTGGCGGGCAGAGATGATCAATCATATTAAACCATAATGAGCCTCTAATCCTCCCACTGGAGCTGCTCTCGTCTTCTGCACATTCATTAGGACGATTATCTCCTCTCTTCCTTTTCCAGATGTCTTCAGCAAGCGTTCGGCCTGCCCCTACTGCAAAGTAGTAGCAAAGGAGCCCCTTTCTCCCTTGTGGGAGCTCTTGTAGGAGCCGTGAGTCTCTTCCTCTGCTTCCAGCTCTGCAGCCTGCAGGGGCAATGAGGAAGTGCTCTTGAGAGGTTTTCACTGCCCCAAACCCCTCGCTCACCTGCCCTACCACACCTTGTAGGTAACCAGTTAAGTCCTCTCATCTGTTTAACTTTAACCCCTCCTGCTTTTCCTTGACATCGCCACAACCCAGAGCAGAGGGTCAGTCTAGATTAATTGTAGGTCACAGGACAACTAATTGGACCAGTGTCACGTGAGTTTCCGTCACATAGCATTTGGGGGTATTCTCCCTCCCGTTTGGAGAGACTAACTTAACCCAATTCCCCTTGTCATCCTGGGTACAGCTGTTGCTCCAGGCAGGAATTTCTCTTCTAGATCTTAACTTTCATAGACCTCATCAGGTTACAGGGCCCTGAGAGTAGGTATACTTGAGGGAGTACAAGCTGTTTCAGCTTAGCCCTTTTCTGCACTAATTAGAATTTCAAGTGTCACAAAGCCCAGGGCATTCAAGATAGCACTAAACTAGGTTTAGTTAACTCCGTGGCAGGAAACAGTGGCCCCCATCCAGCACTTCTGTGCACCCAGTGCCAGGGAGGACTGGAGCAACAGATCATATATGTCACAAGTCTAGAGTGGTTGGAATGGGCAAATATAATTAACGAATTGATTAATTAGGCTCATGTCTATACGTCCATGATAAAAAGGAAGCGATTTTTGGTTTTCAGCAAATCCATTGGAGTTCATTAAAGCTATTTGTTAGCTATTTTTAGATATTTGTGTGTTTGATCTTTATTTCTCGAGACCCAGGCTTAGTCAATACTCATTAAACTTGGCAGCCATAATCAATACACAAGTTTTTCTTAGCAACAACTGTCTACTCTTTAGGATAGAAGCATCAGAGGGTCCTGCTTCGTGCGTCAGCGAATTGTCCTTCTGTGCTATGGAAAGGACATTATGTTCTAAGGAGTGATTTGGGGTCAGGCCTACTGAGACTGAAGGCAAAGTTGATGAGGAAGAGAGAGCTCAGAAATATCTGAGCAACTACCCTTACCTTCTTATATCTCTGCTGGGATCTTCTCGTTGAGGAGCTGGGAGATCCTTTTTCCATATATATACATGTGGAATCGCTAAGAGGAGCCTCCCAGAGGACAAGTTGCTGAAGGGGAATAGAGGGTAGACATAATCACTTTTTTTTTAATTAAAATATTTATTGAGATAGTTAATCCACATGCACTTTTAAGAAATAATACAGAGTGATCCTGTGTACCTTTACCAGTTTTCCTCAAAGGTAACATCTTGCAAAACTATACTATGCCATCATAACCAGGATTTTTTTTCATGTTTACATCTTTTTTTAATCAAAAGTTGCCAACAGCACTTTATCAATCCCAATACTCGTTTCATTGTGTGTATTTAGCTCTGTACAGCTTTATCACGTGTAGGTTCACGCATCTGCCACCATGATCAAGACACAGGACAGTTTTATCACTGCAAGAACCCCCTCAGGGACTTCGCTTGTGGCCCAGTGGTTAAGAATCTGCCCTCCAATGCAGGGGACGTGGGTTCAATCCCTGCTCGGGGAACTAAGATCCCACATGCCACGGAGCAACTAAGCTCATGCACTCTAGAGCCTGCACACCACAACTAGAGAGCCTGTGTGCCACAACTACTGAGCCCCACGTGCCACAGCAAGAGAGAAGCCCACACACCGCAAAGAAGAGGCCACGCGCCACACTAAGACCTGATGCAGCCAAATAAATAAATATTTTAAAAAAGAACCCCTCATATTGTTCTTTTACGTCCCTCCTGCAACCCCCTTCCCCTTCCCTAACCCCTGGCAACACAAATCTGTCCTCCTTTTCTAAAGGAGGACAGCAAGACAAGTTGCTGCAGGGGAATAGAGGGTAGACATAATATCTGTAATAATGACATTATATATATATATATATATTTTTTTTTTTTTTTGCGGTACGCAGGCCTCACTGTTTTGGCCTCTCCCGTTGCGGAGCACAGGCTCCAGACGCGCAGGCTCAGCGGCCATGGCTCACGGGCCCAGCCACTCCGCGGCATGTGGGATCTTCCCGGACCGGGGCACGAACCCCTGTCCCCTGCATCGGCAGGCGGACTCTCAACCACTGCGCCACCAGGGAAGCCCGACATAATATCTTTTTATAAACATATAATCACACACATACTCCTCTACCACATAAAATTTTTCAAAGTGCTCTCACATCCTTAAGACAATTCTGCAAGGTAGCCAGGGAAGGCTTCCCTATTTCAGGCCAGTAAGCAGATTCAGAGATGTTAAATGACTTAATGAAGGTCACATGTTTAGCAGTACATCTGGAACTGGGACCCAAATATGACATTCAGTCCTAGACCTTTTCTACCTTCCCCGACTGTCTCTTCATCAGGGAAGGCTTAGTTGTTAGAATCGAGAGACCTTAGAATGAGCAAAAACAGGAGAAGGTGAGGACATATGGCCTTTACCACCTGAAACAAAAGGTGACTGTCTAGAGGTGAAGGACAGATGAGGTAACAGGACCCATTGGCATTTTAGGCTGTTTACTTCCTTGGCCAGGAGGGTCTCTGACCTCTTACAGTCTAGGATGCAATCAACAATGAACTGCTTTCTCCTCTCAGATCCCCAGCTCGCTTCGGTTAGGTCTAAAAGGAACTGCAGAATGAATATCAAGGAGAAATTCTGACCCCGATTGTTTTGTCTCACAGACAGAGAGTAGGTTCTAGCCTCAGCATTTTCATCAGTGCAGTGTTTTCATTAAAATCTCCATTAACTTGTTTGCGGCAATGAGATAGAATTATCCCTCCCACCAGACCCGGGGCGAGATGCTTGCAGAGGAGCTTCCGCTCCTTTGGGCAGTAGAAACAGTGCTTCCCCCACTATGCTGTTCAGTCCAGTGGGTGGGTGAGGGCAGCCTTCATGTGCAGGGGGGCCAGGGCCTGGCCAAGGGGATCTCACCCTCTGGCACTTTGCCTGGGAGGGAAAGAACAAATGTGGTTTGCACACGGGGACCCAGAAGGGAAGGAGGTCCCCGCTAGGGACAAGACTTCCCTAACCTTAGATCCTCTTGCCTAGATCAGCTCTCCTCCAACAAAGTCTGACTTTGAGAAGCTGGCACCTGGTGGAAACGCACTCACGCGGTTGGGGGACGAGTGTTCTTCCAGTCCTCCCAGGGCCTCCTGCTCCTCCTAAGTACCTGTCATCAAAGGAGACGAGGATGAATCCCCCCTCAGCCCCCACACCTCGATGAGTTGTCAAGTCCTCTCCCTCCCACCTAAATAGGAAGCAGGAGCGGCAGGCCAGGGTGCAGGTTGAGGAAGTCAGAAGTTAACTTGAGCTGAGTTTGCAGCTCTGGAGAGATTGAGGAGCAGGCTTTTCTCTTGTCACTTTGGAGGGAGAGAATTGTGAGGCTGCCCCTTTAAATAGCATTCCTGTAGGAGGCAGATCACATCCAGCCGTCACCGCCACCCGCTGCCAAAGCATCGTTTTTCTTTTTTTTTTTGGTCTTTATCAAACTCAAAGCTTGTCGGCTGGGGTTAGGGGAGTGAGGAGGCAGGGTCTGGGGCAGAGGCAGTTTGGAAGCTGAAAAAGAGAGGGATGAGGTTGGGCAGAAGGAGCCTGGGAAAGCTGGGGGTGGAGGACAAGGGGAAAAGACAGGGAGAGAAGAACGGTGGTGGTCTTTTGAGCCTATGAATGCAGCAGACATACCCTGTTCTTACCTCTCTAGAGGTACGGTAAGGCAGAAATGGGATTGGATTGAAACAAGGTTGAGGTTAAATGCCAGGACCGGGGATAAAGAAAGAGAAAGAGAGCCACAGAACAGAAAAGCACTAGAAACAGTTTAGGAGACTTGGCCCTGGCTTTGTCACTGACTCTGTGGGACCACATAATTTTTCTGGGCTTAGTTTCTCATTTGTTAAATGGATGGGGTGAGACTAGATGGACTCTGAAGTATCTTTCATGAATAATTTGTGTGTGTGTGTGTGTGTGTGTGTGTGTGTGTGTGAGTGAATTTTCCTTTTCTTAAACTGGGTTAGGACTTGGGGGCCTGAGAGGGCAGGGATGGGATATGCCACTGTGTTGACAAGAAACGTTGAGCGATCCCTCGGGAAGTACATCTCCTGCCTCTTTCCCACCTCTTCTACTTGAAATGCCTGCCTAATTTGGAGAGCTCCTTAGCTCTAATCCTAATTTCCTAATTAAAGCTCTTTAGCTGTAATCTTATTTTGCAGTTCTTTTGAATTATAGTTTTCAGGACTTCCCCGGTGGCGCAGTGGTTAAGAATCCGCCTGCCAATGCAGGGGACATGGGTTCAAGCCCAGGTCCGGGAATATCCCACATGCCGCGGAGCAACTAAGCCCGTGCGCCACAGCCACTGAGCCTGTGCTCTAGAGCCCACGAGCCACAACTACTGAGCCCATGAGCCACAACTACTGAAGCCTGCATGCCTAGAGCACATGCGCCGCAACAAGAGAAGCCACGGCAATGAGAAGCCCGTGCACCGCTACGAAGAGTAGCCCCCGCTTGCCACAACTAGAGAAAGCCCGCACGCAACAACAAAGACCCCTAATGCAGCCAAAAATAAATTTAAAAAAAAAGAAAAAAAAAGAATTATGGTTTCCAGCCCATTCTTTTTCAGTTGATAAGGAAGGTGATTGCTCTCAGGTTTTGAGAGCTGGATTGTGTAGGAGTCAAGACTCGGATCTCAGAGGCATCTATGTCTTGGCTGGGACAGTTCTACTGGCCAGGAGAGGAAACAGTGTGTGCTGAAGTTAGATGGACAGAGAGGCTGAAGTCTCAGTATTCTTTCTGCTTTTTTCTGCATCTCTGACTTTGCTCTCTCCTTCTGCTTCTGTATTTCCTGGGAGCTGGTTCTGCTGATACTTCTCTGTCCTGTCAGGTCTGAAGGCCTGACCTAACCTAATTGCCTAGAAGGCAATCATTTTACATTGGGACTCTTCACGCTGCCACTTCTGTTCTTTTCTCCTCCATTGCTTGGGAAGAGGGGAGCTTCCACCCGATATTTAGAATGGAGTACATATCTTTTCCTAATCACCCCTCCTTCCAACCTCCAGAGTTCTTGAAATTAAAACTCACATTCTGGGATCATGGATTCATTAGAGAAGACATCTCCACTTTCTGTTTATATAGGATTTTCCCCAATGCCAAAGTAGGTGGTCATTAAGGAGGAGAAGTTTAAGGACTCCTAAGATGGTTCCTGCCAGAGTTCCAGGTAGGACTCAATTTGATGGAAGAGGCTTTGCCCTGTTATAAGTCTTGAGTTCAAATTCCAGATCATACATTCTACAGATGCTTTAAGCAGCTAAACTGTTTTGTGTTGGGCCCTTAGCCATTAGATTTCTTTCACAGAAGACAGAATAAGAGGAAATAAACTGGAAAGCTACAGCAGGGGTTGAGATGAAATAGGAATGATTTCCTGGTCCTTATGGAGTTATCTATAGCCAAATGAAGATGGGGTGCGGCCTGCTCTTGTGAATTCTCTCTGGAAAGCTTTAAGCTTAGGAGAGACTCCCACCCGCCAGGTGGGTAGTTAGAGGCACCGGGGGAAGGCCACATGATGGGTGCGTGTCAGGAAGACCGCGCTAAGGGAACGGGGCGGGGGCGCAAAGGTGGGGGATACCGTGGCCACTCAGAGCACAAGCTAGACTTCTCGCCTCAAAGTCAGGACCACACATGCGAGGGTCTGGTCTGGGGCTGGGTTCTGGTGGTGGGGTGGCCTCACTCAGCGAGTGCCCAGGACCCCAGGCAGAGAGCTGTGGACTCGTCCCCGACCCCTCCTTCACGCCTGGGACGCACCGGCGGCTCTGAAACGGCACGCACTCACACAGAAACTCAAAACACACACCCAGGGAACCCACAGCACCGCCCAGAGCGAAGTCCTGCCGCCCGCCGCCTGCGCTGCGCTCCGTGAACACGCACTCACATCCACCCGCGTGGGGCACACGCAGGCTCCCGCACCCGGTGCCAGCGTGCGTGCACTCGCCTTTGGGCGCTGCCGGCTGTGTCTGCCCCAGGCTGCCAAGCGTTCCTTTGGGAGGGGGAGGAGAGGCTGCAAGGAGTGAGAGACGAGCGCGCCGGCAGAGAAGGGAGGGGGAAAGGGAGGGGAAGCCGGCCCGGGGAGGAGGAGAGAGGCGAGGAGGCGGCTCCGGCAGCGCGCGGCGGCGGCGGCGGCGGCGGCGGCGGCGCGGAGGGCTTGGACTGGGAGGCCAGAGCTCGGCTGGGCAGCGGGAGAGGAGGAGCCTCAGGAACTGCAGCTCTGCCAGCTTGGGCCGAGCCTAGAGACACCGGCCTGGCTGGTCCCCGCCAGCCGCAGGTGGGAAGGGGCTGGGATGGAGGGCGCGGGTCTCCCGGCTAGCGGCTGAGGCTGAGCCGCGGGGCTGTCTCCTCCCTCTGTTCCGTAGACAGAGGCTGAGCATGGAGCTGTCCCCCCGCAGCCCTCCCGAGATGCTGCAGTCGGATTGCCCGTCGGCCCTGGAGCTGAAGTCAGCCCCCAGCAAGAAGATGTGGATTAAGCTTCGGTCTCTGTGAGTCCCCGGGCAGGGGAGTTGGGGGAAGGGATCTTAGGGAGCCCTGGAAAGGCGGGGGATAGCCGGAGCCAGGCCGGTGGATTCTCTCGGGCACACATGTTGGCAGGTGAGAGGAAATAAGCTGCCCTGACACGCGAGGCCAGACGACATGTGCAAGGCATAGGCATGTGCGGAGCAAGCCGGCCGGTTGGAGGGGGTTTAGGAGTTGCAGAGCTAACGATGTGCCTGCGGACCCCCCGGGTGACACATACAGCGCAGAGAGGCGGCACAATATTTGCGGTGTGGCAGGGCCGCGGACGGGCAGCATTCGGGAGGTGCCAGGCTGATTCACACGTATCCATGTGCAGGGGTGTGCAGATGTGAGACACATCACATGTGTGTGCATGACTGTCCCCGGGTCACAGAGATGTGTGTAGAGTGATTGCACACAGATGCAGATCTACGGCATGGGGATACTTGTGCTAACCTGTGGGTCATATGTATCTCGACTGGGATTGGTGGTTTCTGCCTCCTGCATCCAACGGGGGTGGGGGTGGGGGGGAGGGAGGGGATGGGCCGGGGCGGGGCACCCCATACCTGAGCTGCTCACCTCTCTGCATATTAATAATGGGGGACCCATCTGGGATCTAGAGAAGAGGTGGAACCCCTACCTGGGATCTGCAGGAGGGGGGGGTGGAGCCCCTACCTGGGAGCTGGGGTGGTGGTGAAGAGAGATTTGTTGACAGGGGCAAGGTAACTGTCAAAGCCTTTTTGTTGCTGTAGGGTCTCCCAAGGATCTCCAAGCACATTTAGGCATCTTTTCTTATTGTTGCAGGAAGAGGGCATGTGGGGAGGCATAAATGGGAAAGGGGAGGACTCCGGTGTCCCATACTCCAGTTCCAGGGAAGGAAAGGAACTTTTCTTCCTGCTCATCAGAGAAGGAGAGGATTGAGTCAAAGACAAGCCATGCATCGTGTTTATCTCCCTGGCAGCTGCCATCGGGTAATCTCCGCAGTCTGTTGATTCTTAACCAGAGCTAGGGAAGTGCTCCTCTCCCTGCTAAGACTTTCCATGGCCCTAGGAAAGAGGCTGCAGGTGTTTGGTGAGGAAATACACCTCACAGCCTCCAAACCCTCCAAACCCAGTTCCTCACCAGCATTCTCAATGGTGAGCACTGAAGCTTTTCATTTCTGGGCTCTGGCAGAGGGAGAGATGGGGGTAGAATATGGATAGATGTTTATGATTGTGTTTTTTAAAAAGCCTTCACCTGTGGTGATAAGATGATGCCTTTATATTGGGCCCGTGGGTCTGATTTACACACTAGCTGCTTAGAGAGGCCTTAGGGAGAATGGAGGCATAGTGGGCAACAACCGTGCCGTAGTGGAATCCAAATATGCTTCCAGGTCCCCTCCTTTGCTGTCTCTGACCAATGCAATTTGCGGGCTCCATGAAGTGCAGCCTTGGAATGAGGTTCTGGGATGGAGAAATGGAAAGCCGGATTGAACTGTTTTTTGTTGGGAGGAACACTGGGTGATTCTTGACAGAAAACACTGCTCTGTTAACAGGAACTAAGCTGGGAAGAAGGGTAGGTAGGGAAGTGGTCAAAAGGTAAAGAAGGGCCCACAGGGTCTATAAGTGGCAGAATTCAAGGTGTCCCAGGATGCTTCCCCACAGCACTAGTGGCTCATCATGTACTTCCCTCGCCTCCGTTCCAGGTAAGGGACGCTGCAAATGAGCAGGTTCTACCATTTCACTCTCTCCCACACCTTGCTAACCACAGGTCTTTTCTGGAAGCAAATTGCTATTTCTTCCTTTAGTGTGAGAAGTGGTCAATGGCAAGAGAAGAGGAGCCTCACAAGGAGGCACTGAAACCCAGGGAAAGAAGGGAGTAGAGGCAGCTGCCCCTACAGAGCGTGTTGGCTGAGATGTCCTTACAGGAGATCACTGTGGACAGGAGTCACTAATCTTATTGATGAGACTGTTCCGGTTTTCACTCACTCCAGCAATCTAGTCCTTGAGAGTGCTAGCTACATGTAATAACTTACCCAGAAAAGTACCATCTCCTCAATGTTAATTACCAGGAATAGATTCCCAGTCTCACTTTTTCAAAGCAGAGGCAGATCTTGATATCAAGTTAGATCCCGAGTCGATAGCTTACTAGATTTGGCCCTGTTTGAATATTGGGCGGGGCGGGGGGGGGCGTGCTTTGCCAATCAGATGAAGGGAAATAAAAGGATTTAGGACTTTTGCTTGGTAGGAGAGGGAAACAGCTCTCAGGGTCGAGTGGTTTCTGAAGAGGTGAGCAGAGAGAGCATTTCTTCCTTTAAATGGAAATAGAACCCTCACCCTCACCCCCAGTCACCACTGTCCCCAAATAGGCCTGGGTGGGAAGGGGCTATTTAGTCTGGAAATAGGTAGATGGATGTGATTATCTCAGGACTAGATACTGAACAGAAATGAAGACAGATGGAATATATAGATTCCCACGCTCAACATATCCTATCTCCCCCACCCCTACGACCCTTTTAATTTCTAATCTGGGACATCTAGATTCTCTTTAGGGAACCTGGGCCTGGTGTTTTTTTCCTCCGGTTAAAAAAGCCCATAGGAATATAAGTGTCCAGGGCAATTTCTTCTTGGGAAGGGCATCCATCCAGGAATTCTGTTTCCCGTACTAGCACTCTGCCAAAGCTAAATTCAGAATCTGGAGCATATTAGCTGGAGAGTCTCTAAGTGTGGGATTTCACCTCTACCTAGCAGGAAGATTTTCCTACCTAAGCAGACTAATAGGCTGAGGCATGAGAGAGGCTGAGACAGGCAGTTCAGGGATGATGGGTTGGCCAGGTGAGTTTCAGCATCTCTAACCTTAAGATGGAGGACTGGACTTGCCTACCCACCCTTCTCTGAGACCAGAGGGCCTTGAGGAGTGTGGGGAAGGGCCAGTAGAAGTTGAAAGGGTTTTCGGTGTCTTTTGTGAAACAAGAAAAGCTATGAGCAGAGATTGGTTTGCCATCCTTAGCTCATTCATTCATTTAACAACTATTAATTGAGTGCCCCCTGTGGGGCAGGTGATGTGCTGGATGCTGGGGATATAGTGGTGGACAAAACGGACTGAGTCCCTGATTCTGCGGAGCTTGTAATATGGATCAACTCCAACAGATGGAGTGGAGAGTAGAGAAGGCCTCCTGCTCCTTGTTTTGCCACACCATCCAAGTGGTAAAATTCAACCATTCTGGTGTCTGCCTCATATTTTCCTTTGGGGGGGTTACCTACACAGGAAAAGCACATATATGATTTCTCTCTCTCCCTCTCCCAGGATAGTACAAGCATCACTCTCTTCTCTCTGCTCCAGTTCCTCCTGGAATTTTACAGACAGAACTTCCCTCTTCCTTGGGATAGTATAGACACAATCCCTTTCTATTCTCCTTTCTCCACATGGTGTACACTCAGGCTCCCATGGTCTAGACCCAATGTCCTAAGCTGTGGTTCAAGGTCATTTCAGGGGACCTGGAGCAAAGACCCAGCTGGAGATTATTTTTGCCCATCTTTGTTGCATCAGAGTCTAGCGTGGGACCCAGAACATAATAGGCACTCAAAAATTGCTCTTAAATAAAGGAATGAACAAATGAGTTAATGAATATACCTGTATATGTCACAGAGCCCAGTTCTGTCTCTGATTGTGTGTTGCGTATGTTCCTGTGTGTAGGGGGTGAGGGGAGTAGGCATGGGGATGGAAGAAAGGGAGAGGTTGTTTTTGTTGTTGCTTTTAGAGGGTGATGTTCAAAAAGTGTGGTCCTCTCTTTTTTTTTTTTTTAATTTATTTTATTTATTTATTTTTGGCTGCGTTGGGTCTTCGTTGCTGCGCGCGGGCCTTCTCTAGTTGCGGCGCGTGGGCTTCTCATTAAGGTGGGCTCTCTTATTGCAGAGCACAGGCTGTAGGCACGTGGGCTTCAGCAGTTGTGGCATGCAGGCTCAGTAGTCGTGGCACACGGGCTTAGTTGCTCCGCGGCATGTGGGATCCTCCCGGACCAGGGCTGGAACCCGGGTCCCCTGCACTGGCAGGCGGACTCTCAACCGCTCTGCCACCGCAGGAGCCCTGGTCCTCTCTTTTGAGGACCCCAGACCAGAGCCTGGAACTGAAGGAGTTACAGAGAGGATACAGAAACAATCTGGATATATGAACGAGATGTATCAGGATGAAATTGTGAATGCCTGACGTGTATACATATGAATCTGGGTAAAGGCTGATGTGAGTGACAAGGACATTTGGTGGAGTGTGAGCTCCATGACGATGTCTGTTTTTATGTTTATAAATGGCATGTGTGATAATAAATATGTTGGGATAATAAACACACGCTTACCTGAATACCTGAAATTGTCCTATGTATGAATGAGATGATGTACGTGAGTGTGTGTATAGGTAATGGGGATAATATGTATGTGTGATCTGGTGCATGTGTTTGTGACACACCCAAATTTTGGACAATCCTGGGAAGATCAAATGCACAGGAGGAAGAAGCCCAGGGACTGGACTGGGTGCGTCACTGATCTATCCCACCTTTTGTCTTCATTTTGTATATGACCCACGGACTGATCTTCTGTGGCTCTGTTTTGAAAACTGTGCTGCTCTCCTTTCTCTGCATATGGCTGTGGAGCTGCCATGAAGACTGCTGGATAAACTGGCTCCCTGGACCTCTGGAGAAAAAGGAGCATCATTTCTCCCAGGCCTTGGCGGGAATGATTTTTAGTGCCTTCCTCCCTGGATTGGCCCTTCTTCCTTTATATTCAACCATGGCAAAGGGAATCTCTCCTCCCTGGGTTTTATATCCCCCTCTATTGTCTTGAATGAGGCAGCTATTGCCCCCACCAGCTTTGTCTTGAATGAGGCATCCCTCGATGGTAGAGGGTGGAAAACACCTGCAGTAAGGTGAAGGGGAAGGTGCAGAGATACGGGAACTCAAATTTAGACCAAGGGGAGAACTTCACAAACCTCTGGTCAGAACAGGTGGCTGGAGGGGACCGGGGACCGGAGTGGTGGCAGTGGAAGAGCAGAGGGAATATTGGGAGACTTGAGCTCGAGTTCTTGTTTCCACTCTGCCAAGTATTAGCTGCATGACCTTGAAGTCACATAATCTCTGCGTCTCTATTCTTTATTTGGTAGCGTCCGTATGAAAGTGGCTGTTAAATGATAAAGTCTGAAGTTCTTTCAGCATGGGAGTGCTTGCTGTGTGAAGAGGCAGCAGAATGGGAATAAATGGGTGGCCGTTGGCTTGGATGGGGAGAAAATAAAGACTCAAGAGGCAGGAATATGAATGACTTAATAGTTTCGAGTCCTGGTGTCTGGGACCTGATTTGGAAGAGTCTTGCTGTTGAGTGGTTGTCTGGAGGGGGTGAGGCAGGTGACTGAGAGCTTAGAGAATAGAAGGCCGGGTGGGATGCGAAGAGGGCTGTCCCGCAAAGGGTGTGGGCCCCTGAGGTCAAAAGAAAAGAGAGAAACTTACTCCTTGTCGTCTCTTTCCGATTGGTCAAACTAGAAGTGGATGGAGCAATTTTAAGTTTTGGGGGGTGTGGGCAGCCTAGGGACTGCGTTGGTGAGTTCCGTGAGCATTGGAGGAATTCCCCTCTGGCATTTATCCTAAGTCTGTAGGCCTGGGGGTGATATGACCAGGTATGACACATCCTATTCTAGAGAATCTCTAAAGTCCCTTAGAACCCAAAAGCACTCTGCTTGCCTGGGAGCCCCAGGAGGCCGGTTAAAAAAGGTAGAGGAGATCCCACGTTTGAGGTTGCCACTTATCACTTTTGCCAGGAGGAGGGTGAAGTAGGTTGGGGATGATGCTATGGGACTGGAAGGCCAGGTGACAGACTCAGGAAGCTTGGATGTCTCTAGACCCTTTCCACCCGCCCCCAGTCCAGGGAGCTCCTGAAGTCAATGCAGTGAGGGGTTGTGTCTCATCTTCTCCTCTTTATTTTTTTGGCTATTCCCATCAGACTGGGATGGAGGAGCCGGGAACCTTGAAACAGATCTTTCCCTCTTTTTTGAGTCTTTACGGGGATCAAGGATTTGTTTGCAGCTTCTCTGCTCCCTCTGCTTTCCTCTTCTTTGATTCTTCCTGCAGCCTTTCCTCTGCCCCTTCCCTCCTTTGTTCCCATCTCTTTCTGGTTTCTCTTTCTCTGCTGGGCTCTATTTTGCTCTCCTCTCTTGTCCCTCTTCCTCCGTTTCTTGGTCAGGAGCCAGGACCCCACCCCACCCCCCAATCCCCCACTGGCTCAGGTGTTGTTGCGGTGATTGCGGTGATGGTTCAGGGCAAGTTTGCTGCAGGCACCCTTTGGGGCCGCCTGATGAGTCCAGCCTCAACTCCTGTATTCTGCAAGGCTTTTCTTTTGCTATCTCAGTGACCTCATCCTCCCAGCTCCTCTGGGGAGGAAGCCAGGTAATTGCCTTTGGATCTCAGGGGGCTGATTTTCGCAGGTATGGAAGTTGAGTAGCTATTTTCCAACTCTCTTCAGGACAGCAGCAGAGAAAGGGGGACAGAACCAGGGCAGCAGGTGGGCTGCAGGCGAGACCACTGGGAGACTGGTCTCCCAGTTGTTATATAATGAGATTGTCCCCTAAGGGAGGAAGACTTAATGGTCTGCGAGAACTGGGGGAGAATCCTGGGAACAGTGAGTGGGGCAAAGATGGGACTTGAGGGGGAAGAAGGGCTACTGAGAAGGGAAAAGGAGAAAAGCGAGTTGTGATCCATTCATTGCAGGAAGGTCCCTAGTGCCAGTGTTCTTGCCCCTCTGTCTCCCATGCCCCCCGTCCTGCAGCTGCTCCCCTCCCCTCAGTTCCAGTGGCATCCTCTCCCTCTCTGGGAAGAAAACAGCAGGTTAGGATATGCTTCAGCATCTCAGACCTGGCAGAGGTCCACCGAGGGAGCTGGGATGGGGTTTTGGTGGAGAAGCAGGCTTGGGGGAGAAAGGGCATATCCAGGGAGAGGCCTGGGGACTCAGAGCTGGGAGAAAAGCTAGAAAGGGGGTACTCAGGTGGTACTGTTGGATCCAGCCAGACCCCCAGGTCAGCTGACTCCGCAGCTGCAATGAGTGGTCAGACTTGCAAATAATTACAGTGGCTGCAGCGGGATTAGCCTGCCAGCTGGTGTTGGCACCATTTAGGTTGGGAAGGGAGCTTGGCTTCCAGGGGGCTTAATGATTCTCTGGCAGGCAGGACCTGGGGACAAGAGAAGCTTCTTTCCTTCCTGTTCCTTGGCTTCTCTACTCCCCTGTTTATGATCTCTTGATCATCTAACTTGGCACCATCCGCCTAGTTCTCTCCTCTGCGCCCACCTTGTTTGGAAACTTCTCGGGGCCTGCGTTGAGTGAGCACACATGCCAACAGTATTATCAGGCTCCCTAAACTCCAACCATCTCTCTACAAACAGTAGCTTTAGAAATTCCAATCTGAAAGAAATATAATTAATCAAACTGCACCAGACTCACCCCAAAGACTTCTTCGTCCTGCCCATTCTCTTCCTTTCTGTTCTTCTTTGAAATGCCAAGAAAATGCTGTTGTTTTCATTGCAGCGAGATGGACTAAAGATAGATATGCAGGAGAACTTCCTGGAAATTTCACGGAGGTTAGAATGTAACCTTCCTACGGTAAAGAAGAAAGCCACCCTCCTCCTTTAAAGCATCAGGTTAGGGCTAAGTTGGGGGAAGCAGTGAGCCAGTCAGAAAGATAAACTCCAACCAGGGACTCGAGACCCAGGCACCCTACTTCCCTAGTGCCTCCAACCCAGGCAGTGACTCTGAGAACCATAATGTGTTACAGAGGGGGAAACTGATGCCCAGAAACAGTTGGTGAGGTGGGGGGCAGGGCTGAGACCAGACTCAAATCCTGCTGATTCACAATCTAGAGCTGCTCCCGTCACACTGGCAGTCAGTACCTTGCCAAGCTTCCAACTCACTCTCCCAACCCAGGCGCCCTTCAATATCTGTCAGGTCCCCTGGAAGCAGGGCATCTGCTGGGAACATCTGTTGGGATGTGGTTTGGAGGGCCGGTGGGGAGATCCGTGCGCAGGAGGTTAATGAGAAGAATTAAATAGTGCAGGGAGGGCGAAGAGGAGTGAGCGAGTGAGCCAGAGACGGAGTTCTCCTGGGCGGGGTTCTGGGAGCCTCCTCTCTGGCTACCCTTCCCCTGACCTTCTTGCCCACCCCTCCTATTTCCTCCCTCTTTCGAGGGCTGAAGCCTGAGGGAGACGGGATTCATTTGTGTGCTGGGCAGGCAGCTGGGGTATCTGGGTTCTTATTAGTCTGGCCTGAGGCTCCAGCTGCTTAGATTACCCCTGCCTCAGCGGATCTGAGCTGTGCTGGGCTGTTGCTAGGAACACCTGTTAGAAAGGGCTTCTGGTCAGGAGGCGTAGGGGGGGAGTTGCCTTCAGACACACGTTGGGTGTGAGCCGACCACTCCCCCTCTTCTTCAGTGTTTCCCAGACCTTCTTCAGCAGCGCTTTTCAAGTGTCCTTTCTTTCCTTCCCTGCCCCCTTAATACCTCCTGCCCCTCTCCCTCATCTCCCTCCACTCGCCTGGCTCCTGTCCTTTCCCCACTACCCACCAGCTTTCCCCAAGCCCTGCTCAATTCTCCCTCGACCATCCCTCCATCCAGCTCCTCTGTCCAGTACCTGGAGATCTCTCACCACCGCTGCCATGTCAACCTGAGGCCTGCCGCCTCCCGGGATGGCACCCCAGCTCTGTCACCAGGGGGGCTATTTTTATCTCTGGAGCCACCCCCGCCACTGTGCCCAGCCAGCTGCCAGAACTGGGGCTGCCTGTATAGCAGTGGGAAGCCAGGGGAGTGAGGGAAGCGGCAGTACTTGGGTAAGGTGGGGATCTGGTTGTTCCTGGTCTCTGGAGCTCCATGCTGTGCATGTCCCCAGCTTCCGCTTCTGCTGATTCCCTGGTCCCTGGAATAAGGAGCCAGGGAGGAGACCAGACATCTGGAATGGTGGTGGCGGGGAGACTGGGCTTTTCCACATCAGGGGCCCTGGGTACAAGGGTGGGCACGGGGGACTTTATTCATGGAGGAGTTGTAATGAACCTTGCTGAACTAACTAAAATAAAAGCTAAATAGTAATCTTTTGCATTTATGCATCACTTTATAGTTCCCAGGGTGCTCTCATATGATCTCATTTGATCCTTGTGAGAATTCTATGAAGCGTGTACTTACCCATTTTACAGACAAGGAAACTGGAGCCCAGGGTGTCTTGTCCAAGGTCACACATAGTGCTCAAGTCCAGGAAGAATCTCCTGATTTTAATTCATATCCTTTTTCTATTGGATTTAGATGATTTCCTTGATTTTTTTTCAGGTTCTGAGATTTTGGAGGCTTTAGATCAGCCGGGTAATTCCTTCCCCAACACCCCTCCACCCACTCCCCCTCACACCCCTCTTCTCTGACCACAGGCAGAGGCTCCTATGCTTTGCTCATCCCCTATTCCAGCTCCTGTTCTTCAGTGCAGGTGGGGAATGGTGGGGATGGACCAGGGAGGGAGGCATTATAGTTGGGCTCCTTGCTATTTTAAAACTACATTTAAGGGCTGAAGGAAACTTCATGCTGGGATCATCACATCTATGCCCTGCCTCCCATCCAGGGAACAGTCTCCTTAGCTCAGACAGAGGTAGAGTGTGGCATGTGTATATATGTGTGGGTGAGTGGATACGTGTGAAAAAATTTTTTTCCCAGGAAGGGATGGTGGTTGATCAATATCCTTTCTAATTAGGAACAGTTGATAATAGGCTGGGATGAGCATGTACGGGGTGCACGCTGGGATGATGCAGCATGTATCATGTGGGGTGATGTGGTAAGCCGTTATTTGTCCAACAATCTTTGGTTCTACTGGGCAAGAGAGCAGAGGGATGGACAAGACATCCTCTCTAGAGCTTTTCTAGTCTAAGAAATCTCTACATTTCAGTAGGATGGTTGAGGTTAGTGCCTACTTGGCTCAGGGCGCTGGGCCTGGAGTCAGGTGAGGGAGGGGAGCTGGCTTGGGTTGGTGTTTGCTGGTGTACCACCTGCCCCCACTCCCACCCCATCTGTATCTCTCCAAGCGAGCTTGTCTACAGAGCAGGCTGAATAACTTGTCCCTCATCCTCTGGGTGGCAGTTCTAGGTCTCTGACTCTGGGTCTAGTCCTTTCTCTCTAAAAACACTACCTAGCGCAGCGCCCTAGGTAGGCTGCGCTGCATGGCTACCAAGAGTTCACTAGAACACAACTTTGTAGACATTTAGCCTGCATTGCTGCTTCTTGCTGCTGCTGAAGCCCGCTTCCGCTGGTCCCAGTAATTTCCCAAACTTCATTTGTTTATAAGCCTTCAAGGCTACGGCACAGTGACAAGGTATTTTGATTTCTCCCTGCTTTTGGTGGGGAGGAGTGCGAGGCGGGGTGTGTGCGGGGGATGGAGCAAGACTTCCCGTCACAAAATCCTGGCTCTTGGCCCGTTTCCTTTCTTTTCTCTTTCTCCTGTCATACTCATCCCCTCTAGTCGCTTTTCCTCATCCCCACGTTCCCCCCAGCCCTAGGCCGTAGATTAAAGAGACTGTAATCGAGCGGAACTCTCTTCGCTCGCTGCGTTTGGCTTCACTCCGGTTCTCCTCCTTAGCCCCGCCTCGCCCCTCCGCTGACCAATCGCGGCCCCAATGCACTTGTATTGGTGACGTCACCCCACAGCCAATCCGGAGGCGGGCTGGAGCTGTATGCGCACTTCGCGCCGCAGAGGCCGGGTTCTCTTCTTCCTAACCTGAGCGAGAGCAAAGCCAGGAGGAGAAAGAGGGGTCTTGGTTCCCAGGCACTTTCTAGGCTATCTCATCACTTCCCTTCTCCCTCTGGGCTGGATTGACCTCTCTCCAGTTAATTCACGGTTATTCCCCAGTCCCCGTTTTACAGATGAGGAAACTGGGGCTGGGAGTATTAAAGAAACTTGCCCAGCCTCTCGGTTTCGATGAGCAAGTCCTTCTGACTTTCAGTCACCACTTGGGCGGGGGCTTCCCTCCCTGTTGAGCGGATCTCTGGGTAAGGATCCCCGGATCCCTAGCTTTAGCGAGCCCCTCTCCTGCAGTTCCTAGTTCTCTTCCGGTCTTGCTTCCATACTTTCAGGTGGGTTAAAGCTTATTTTGAAGAATGGCCCCGGAAAAAGACCCTGGGAGGGAGCCGAATCTGCCTTAGCCTCGCTGAGGGGCTCTTGCAGGGCCCTTTCCCTTCACTACAGACTTCCTCTCATGGACAAATTCAGGATGGTTCCCTGTCCCTGCACCCTTAAGCCTCCTGCTAACACTTTCCTTCTCCCCAAAGAGGAGCCCCACCTCCTCAGAGCAAGGGGCTGGCCTGTACTATTTCTGTCCTTTCTGGGATTCTTCTGAGAACAGATTCTTGTTTTCAGTCTGATTCAGATGTGAAACTTTTCCTGCGGCCTCTCACCCACTTGTTGTGGGCTGGGTCTCTCCCTCATCACTCCTTCCTCCAGCCAGGCTCCTCCTGTTCTCCTCCCCCAAATTCTCTCTGGTCAGTCACTTTTGCTGAGACCTGGAGGAGGAAGTCAGGGGCCCAAGAGGGAGCCATTCCCCTCAGGGGCCCAGGGGGCCTGGGGGCAGCATTTTGATACTTTGAAGTAGGAAACTTTGATTCCCATGGCAAGCCCTGTTCCTGTGCCGAGGCGCCACCTCCAGGGCCCCATCCTCAGGTAGGCGCCAGGGATGAGGAAAGGGGAGGGGAGGAGGCGGACAGGCTGCTGTGGGTCTACCAGTTGTAGTTTGGTGGAGGGGAGGGATCAAGACCTGACAGCCCCATATGCTGTGTGTGTGTGTGTTAGCAGGGGCAGGTGACTTAGCAGTGTTTCCCCTCTTTCTCTCCTTCCTGACCCCCAGCATCATTTAGGACCTCGTATTCCTCCAGTATCTCCTCATCTGGTTTTAAAACCTCCAGAGGGAAATAGGATTCTTCTCTCAACTCCCAGCCTCTTAGCTTGAGGCCGCCCTGTCCTAAGCCCTCTACTTACAATGATCTTTCAGGGAGTGTGGGTGCTGGAAGTAGTGGCAGGGGACTTTGGAAATTGTCAGATCGTCCGATGGGGGCTGGAGAAGCTGCACTCTTCTGGGGCGTTGGGATTATTACTGCTCAGAGCCCCCTTTTCCAGCTGGCTGCCTAGAGCTGGGAGCGACTGGGGCCTCCAGCAGTCAGGACCTGAGGCTTTCCCGTAGTGGTGTGGGGACTGAAGATAAAGGAGAAAGAAGTGGTGGTGGTGAACCAAGGCTAGGAGTGGAGTGGAAGGACTGTTGGGAAGCTTCCAGGTTTCGCCAGGCCAGGAAGTGTCGTGGGGAGACACGTGGGGAGAGTTATGTAACTTCAGGAGGGAGAAGTTCACCACCTGGATCCTTCCAGCTGCCGGAGTCCAGGTCCCTTCCTTGGCCTCCCCATTTGTCAAATTTATTCTTTAATCTTTCTTTTCCTCCCTCCTCCCCTCCTTCTGGTATCTGGATTTCAACAGGAGCTATAAAAGAGCTCCTGGACAACATCGAGAGGTGGAGATGGGAGGAACTTGGAGGGAGGGGTGTCTTGAAAGCCAGCCTACAACCGCACTCTGCTTCCCAAGCCCTGAGATCTCAATTGGGAGTGCTGGCAGATAGCCCCCGACCTGATTAATCTGCTCCCTTTCCCTTTTATTGTTTAATGAACATTTACTGAGCATGTACTGTGTGCTCTGGGCGCAGCAGCCAGGATAGAAAAGTCACTGTCAGTGCCATCAAGACACCCCCAGTTTCCTGGGGGTCTGGTGGTGTCTGCAGACACCATCACCCCAGGAAGGCTGGACGACTGACCCTGAAGGAGCTGTGATGCAGTGGGGTCCAGCCTCGCTTTTGGTGTTTGGGACACAGTTAAGCTCCAGTAGCGTGAGTTGTAAGCTTGCCGACCTGAGTGAGATTGACAAGTTGTGTGACCTCGGACGAGTCTTATAACCTCCCCCATAAGGAGACTGTGAGGCTCAAGTCAGGTTTGTAATTATAAAGGAGAGATCATGGTCATTATCATCCTCTCATTTCCTCTGTTAGGGGGCTTCCTAAGTACCAGCCTCCATCCAAACTAGGCTCACTCTTCTCCACCTGGACTTGGGATCAAGAAGGCAGGTAGGGGCTTGTTGGACTTGAAGGGAGTGAGGCGTGAGCTGGGCCAGCATTATGCTGGTCAGTTAATTCCAATTCAACTCATGTTTAAAGAGCCTCGTTTTATATGCCAGGCCTTTCACATACATTCTTTCATTTACTCCTCTTATTAACAGGTGGTTTACTATTATCCTCACTATTTAACAGATGAAGGAATTGAAGCTTGAAAATAAAGGTTCTCAAACTTTAGTGTGAATGAGAATTATCTGGGATGTTTGTTAAAAATGCAGATCCCTGGACCCAAACTTCAGAAATTCTGGTTCAGTAGGTGTGCAGTGAGGCCCAGAATCTAAAATTTTCACAAGTATCCCAGGTGATTCAGAGGCAGTGGTCTACAGGCCACACTTTGATAGACACTGATGAAGAATTAGTGACTTGCCCAGGACTCAGAGCCAGGAAGTGAAAGGTCTGCATCCAGGAGTCCTGCCTCCCAGAGTTGTGCTGGGAGCCTGGGTTTCTGCATTGGAAATAAGGACAGCACTGCCTTCCCGCCTCCCTCTCTCCCTCCCTCTAGGCCCACTGTGAAGACAAAAGGAGATAATGTAGGAGAAAGCCCTTTTTAAAATGTAGAGCGGGCAACATAGTCAGAGATTATGCAAATACATGCAAATGAGCACCCGTGGGCTTGGCTGTTCACTTGGGAGCTTGTGCTGGGAAGTGAGTTTCCCTAGGTGGCTCAAGAAAGAACTTTGGTGGTGGGCATTGACCCCTAGTGGGCAGAGTTTTCCGCTGTAAAGGGGGCTGATCGAAACGGAAGACTGGGGCTGGGATTGGGAAGAGATGGGACCAGAGGCCTTTTTTTCTTCCTGGGTTGTGTGTCCCCAGAGTTGAGGGTCCCTGGCCATGGGGACTGACCAGGAGAGGGAAGCCGTGTGCCCCGATGGCAGAGTGTATCTCTTTCCTCTGTGATCTCTGGTCAGCTCTCAGTTGCTCCTTTCCAGCGCATTGGCTGGAAAGCCTTTTTTTAAAACTTTAATTAATTAATTAATTAATTTATGGCTGCGTTGGGTCTTCATTGCTGCGCGTGGGCTTTCTCTAGTTGCGGTGAGTGGGGGGTGGGGGGCTACTCTTTGTTGCGGTGCGTGGGCTTCTCATTGCAGTGGCTTCTCTTGTTGCAGAGCACGGGCCCTAGGTGTGTAGGCTTCAGTAGTTGTGGCGCACGGGCTTAGTTGCTCCGCGGCATGTGGGATCTTCCCGGACCGGGGCTCGAACCCATGTCCCCTGCATCGGCAGGCGGATTCTTAACCACTGCGCCACCAGGGAAGCCCCCGGGAAGCCCCCGGGAAGCCCCCGGGAAAGCATTTTATCTTGTCAGCCTCTATTCCTCCTCCCTAATGAAGCCTGAGCTGGGGCTGAGCTTTACTGAACCCGGACTCTTCCTTGTGGAATCACCTGCTCTTTCCACATGGAGATGGTGCAGCAGGAAGGCTGGAAGTGATATTTGAAGATAGCCCACCGAGGAGGCTGCAGTGTCACCCTCCAACTTCCTTCCCCACCCATTTTCCCCCTTTCCCTTCTGCCCCATTTGCATTCAGACCTGTCTTTGGCCAGGACTGCTGGTCCCTGAGGTGACAGTTGGCCAGTGACGCTTCCTGGGGCTGGCTATTCTGGACGCCCCTATTCCAAAGCTGCTGAGACCCCGGGATTCTAGAGCTGCTTCTGTTCAGGAATACCATTGTTCTCCCTCCCCCCCACCGCCACCCCCACCCCCACCCCCACCCCGGCATCCCTGGGAATCGATGCTAATTTCAGCCTCCAGTCCCTGACTCATTCTCTTCTCCTCCCTGACTCATAGGGTGACCTTGGGATTCTGAAGCCCCTCTCAGTGGGGAACTGTGCTGGCCACCATTTCACACCATCTTGGTTTTAGGTGGGATGGGGTGAGGCAGGGCTGGGGGAAGGAGCCAGAGGGGAATGTTTCATCGCTTTCTTTAAAATCATCATCTAAAGTCAGAGAGCTCTGTTTGCTTTGTGACTGCCTGGTCTGGACTCAGGCAGTCACAAACCAGACTTTTAAGAAGCCTCCCTGTTAACCCCCCGGAATTCATGAGGGCAAAATATTGTTCCTTCAGGCAAAGCATCCCGAAGTGAGACCTCCAACCCCACCCTCCCCACTTTGGCTCTGTGGGAAGCTGCCACGGGGCAGAGGTAGGGGATGGGTACAGTCCCCCTTGGCCAGAGGTTCTCTCTGGAGTGGCACTGGGGAGGCAGGGGTTAACCCTGCTTTGTCCTGGTTGATGGATTCTGGAATCATAATCGATTAGCTCTGCCGGGATGGAGTGAGGCCAGGCAAAAGACCAATCCAGATTGGTCTTTGTTCTGTGTCTTTGCCATCCCTGCCAGAGACAGCGGGGCTGTGGACACGTAGCCCCTCCCTGCCAAGACCAAAAGACATAATGAAAGAATGCTGGGGGCTCTTTTGATGGCTGCTGATCCCAAAGCCCTCTCTTAGGGGGAAATAAGCAGTTTCAGCTCTTGGTTATTCAGACTATGAAACAGCTCATCCCCAAAACATCACCCCGGGAGCTTGTACCTGCCTAATTCTGCTGGGCCCTGGGCACTCTAAACAAGAGTTTTCAGGAAACACTGACTAAAATGGGGGCGTTGAGAGGTCAGAGGGGGTGGGGACCATGGAAGAGCCCGAGATTTAACTTTGGGGGCTAGGTAAACTTAGTAAGGCAGTGGCAATAGCCTGTGATGAAAAACATTAGCTGCTGTTATATTTTAAATTCCTTTTTTAAAAATTAATTAATTTGTTCATTTATTTTTGGCTGCATTGGGTCTTTGTTGCTGCACGTGGGTTTTCTCTAGTTGCAGCGAGCGGGGGCTACTCTTCGTTGCGGTGCATGGGCCTCTCAGTGTGGTGGCTTCTCTTGTTGCGGAGCATGGGCTCTAGGTGCACGGGCTTCAGTAGTTGTGGCACGCGGGCTCAGTAGTTGTGGCGCATGGGCTTAGTTGCTCCACAGCATGTGGGATCTTCCCGGACCAGGGCTTTTTTAAAAAAAATAAATTTATTTATTTTTGGCTATGTTGGGTCTTTGTTGTGGTGCGTGGGCTTCTCATTGTCGTGGCTTCTCTTGTTGGGAAGCACGGGCTCTAGACGCACAGGCTTCAGTAGTTGTGGCTTGCAGGCTCTAGAGCGCAGGCTCAGTAGTTGTGGCGCATGGGCTTAGCTACTCCGTGGCATGTGGGATCTTCCCAGACCAGGGATCGAACCTGTGCCCCCTGCATTGGCAGGCAGATTCTTAACCACTCTGCCACCAGGGAAGCCCAGCTGCTTTTATTCTATTAGAAAGATTAATGGGTTATGGAAGACTGAGGCTGTTTCTGTAAAATGCATCCTATTAGAGGTATCCTGTTCTCTTGACAAGGTGGCAGCGCCTAAGCAGGTTATCTGTACCCGGGCCCCTACAGGCTGCGCTACATGGTGAAGCAGTTGGAGAATGGGGAGGTAAACATTGAGGAGCTGAAGCAAAACCTGGAGTACACAGCTTCCCTGCTGGAGGCCGTCTACATAAATGAGACGCGGTGAGAGTGGTGACAGGGGGCTGCGGGGGAGAAACTCACACACAGAGGAGAAAGATACCAGACAGACACAGTGATTCAGGGAGGGCCAGGGAGTCAGACAGAAACCTGACCCGGCCAGAGCAGGGAGGAGGGGCGGGAGGGCAGATAGATCTATAGGTAGAAATATCGGCACAGGTACAGGCATAGAGTTGCAGAGACGGAGACAAACACAGACATCAAGAAGAGAACACTGTTCCAGAGCTGGAAGGGACCTTAAAGCTCATCTAGTCCTAACCTTCTTCCCAGTGCGAGGCCTTCCAGACCTGCGCGCCCGGGATGGGAGCCACTGGTCACACATGGCTGTGGGGCTTGAAACGTGGCAAGTGTGAATTGAGATGTATGTGTATGTAAAATACATGCTGGATTTCAAAAGATTTTGAAAGAATGTCAACTATCTCATTAGTATTTTTATATTGATTCCACATTGGAATGATAGTACTTTGCGTGTATTAGGTTAAAGAAACGTTATCATTAAAATGGATTTCACTTGTTTTTTTAACCTTTGAATGTGGCTACTAGACAATTTAAAGTAACTTATACGTGGCTTGCATTTTATTTCTGGAGGACAGTGCTGCTGGTCTGTAGCGTCCTCGATGGGTGGTATCCATTCCACTGTCTGCTTGAATACTTCCAAAGTTGGGGTGCTCACTACCTCGCATAGTCACCTGTTTCATTATTGGAGACATCAGATAGAGAAACAGAAGTAAAAAGACTTAGCGAAAGAAAGGAAAGGGAGGGTCAGAGAAGGGAGAGAGCTGGTGTGAGAGTTTCCAAGGTGTGGCTGGGCCCGGGCCTCTAGGCTGTGGAAGCACCTGCCGTCTTTCCTCTGTGACTCCCCTCCTGGGGCTTCAGGCAAATCTTGGACACGGAGGATGAGCTGCAGGAGCTGCGGTCTGACGCGGTGCCTTCGGAGGTGCGGGACTGGCTGGCCTCCACCTTCACCCAGCAGGCCCGGGCCAAAGGCCGCCGAGCAGAGGAGAAGCCCAAGTTCCGGAGCATCGTGCACGCGGTGCAGGCTGGGATCTTCGTGGAACGGTGAGGCTCACCCACGCCCTGCCAGCTTCTACCCCTAGCTGTGTCCCTCGTTCCCAGCCACCCTCGTCTTCCAGGACCCCACTGTACCACCAGCCCCACATGCCCACGGCCTATCCGCACAGCCCCGCCGGATCCGACCCCATTCCCAGACCTCACACCTGGGCTCCTTTTCGTTCTTCTCCCTCAGGATGTTCCGGAGAACGTACACCTCTGTGGGCCCCACCTATTCCACTGTGGTCCTCAACTGTCTCAAGGTGATCCCGGGGGTTTCAGGCAAGAGGAGAAGCTTGGAGGGGGGTGGAACAGTCCTTGGGACTTTCAGACGCTTTACGGGATGAATTTTGCCTTCCCTTTTAACTGTTGTTTCCGTATTCCTCAAAACAACTTTTCCCCACTCAAGAGACACACCCCTGACTTCTTGTCACTCCCCTACTGAATGGTATCTGGGAAGAAAGAGGCCCATTTACCACTTCTTTGTTTTCCTGCTTCCCAAGCCTCTGTAATCATTGGGAAGTCCTCCTTGAAGTCTACCTGCAGCCCTCGCTGCTGCAGGAGACGTCCCCCTTGGGAGTCTCCCTGCCTAGTTCCTTGTTTCTCCACAGAACCTGGATCTCTGGTGCTTTGATGTCTTTTCCTTGAACCGGGCATCTGATGACCACGCGCTGAGGACCATTGTTTTTGAGCTGCTGACTCGGCACAACCTCATCAGCCGCTTTAAGGTTGGGCAGCATCCTACCCCTGCCTCTGGGTAGGATTCTCTACTCCCGCCACCCTGTTCTCAAAGAGTCCCGACAAGCAGCAGATTCCACAGGCTCCCTGGCTCAGTCTCACTGTCAGGGAAGTCGCCCCGTGCACACCCCAGTCTAGCCTTTCCTTCACTTGCCGCGGTCCCAGCCTCTGGCTTCATGTACTGCTTTCTAGGGGAAGATTCTAGCCCTGCAACTGGCCAGCCTAGGATTCTGCACTCTCGCCCTTTGCTCTGTCCCCTAACTTGTCCTCTCCAGGCTGGCTGCAAGTTCAGCTCCCTGTTTCAGCCCTCCTGCCCCTGTCCATGGACGCTGGAGGCTTAGAGGTCAGAAGCTCTCAGCTGGTGCCCTGCAGGACTAGTGTCTCTCCACTTGTTTCAGGGAGGCCTTTCCCTCCCCTCCCCCTCCAGCTCTAGTCTCTGTCCAAGGAATTTTAGGGAGAGGGTCAGCTCTTGGCAAGGCTATGTAGGGCTGTAGGAGGGGAGGGAGGGTGTGAACTCGATTTGCTCTTCAGCTTGGCTGGCCAGGAAGTGTACAGGATTAACGTCCTCTTCAGATCCTGTGCCAGGAGGGAGGGTCTTTTGAGAACGGGGGCTGGTTAAAGATCACTTGCACGTGGAAAAACCACACTTGGAAGTGGAGGGTGAGGGGGGCTGAGGAGTCGCCATGGGGATATTTGGCGAGCACTTGGGTGAGGCGTTAGGGTGGAGGAGAGCATGTGTGTTCTGAGGGGTTTGGCGGGGGGGGGGTCAAAGGAGTCCAGCTGGAGGGCCCCTCCCAGAGGGCTCTGGGAGGTCACCCGGCCACCTGTGCCTCCACTTCACTGTAACAGACTATTGGTGTGTGAGAGCCTTTCCTCGACCTTTGACTCCTCCCTTTACAACTCCCAAGGGGTTTCCAGAACGTCCCTGCGATGCTCAGCTGAGATTTTCTTCAGTGCCTCCGGAGCCCTGTTCTGCAGTTGCGTTTTCTTCTTCTTTCCAATCCTGCCCTCTCCAGGACGGAGAACAGCAGGCTCTTATTTTTCCTAAGACTTTTCCCAGCTCGTGTTTCTCCAGACTGGTTCTCAGGCTTACTCCAGACACCAAGTTCTCCCACAGGTGCTTCCTCACCCGGAAGGACTGGTTCCGGGGAACTCCGAGAGTAACTGCATCAAATTGGGTTTGGCCTCGCCCCAGCCCACCTTGCTCCAAAGCAGTTAGAGAGAGAGGAGCCTTCTTGCTCTGGTAGTAGAGACCCCCTTGGAGCCGCCCTTTTCAAGCTCCACATTCCCTTCCTGGGTACCCAGCCCCTCCCATGCTCCTCCCCTTCCCTTCCCTTCCTCCAGGGACACCATGGCAACGCAAAAGCAAGGGCGGTTGTCGTGGAAACAGTCCTTTAAAATTCCCTGAATTTGGGGCACAGCCCTCCAGGGGTTGGGGAGGGGGACATTAGGGTCCGACTGACTAGTGGCACATCCTCTGTTGTCTCGTCACTACTGCACATCTCTACAGAAGCTTCCTCAAGTCCTGAACCCCCGCTCTCCTTGCAGCCTCAGAGATCTAGGGACAGGTACAGACACCAGCCCCGCCCTCTGGGAACCTTGGGCCTTTGAAGGAAGCAAACGTACCCCAGGGCACATGCAGAGACCGAGACAGGATTGAGACAGGATTGAATAGCCCGCAGCCCGACAGACCTCTGGTTCCTGGTGCTTGGGTGTGTGTGTGTGGTGGTCGAAGGGTGGGGAAAGGCTTCTCAGAGGAGGGGGTGATCCACATCTGGCTAGAGGGGCCTCTCCGGGTCATCTTATTCTTTCATTTGCTTCTGAGCCCCTCTCCATGGTATTGGCTTGGGGATGGGGTAAAGTGGTTGGAAGGTAGGAGGGAAACTTTCTTTCCTCTTCTTAAAAATCTCCAGGGAAATAATAATAATTATAGCTACTCTCTAGAGAACACTTACTGAATGCATTGTGCTTATCTCATTAAATTCAAGGTAGGTGGTATTATCTTCATTCTGCAGTTAAGCATCTGAGGCACAGGAAGGCACGTGACTTGCACAAGGTCACACAGCCAGCAGGTGGTAGAGCCAGGATGTGAACCCAGGTTCACCCGACTGCAGAGCCAGCGCTCTCCTATGCCCTGTTGCCTTCCAAAGAATGGGCCTTGCTGACCTCCGTCTTCGGCCGCCTGCCATTCCCGCACATCCGCCACAAATCTCGATTTCCTCTGTCCTATTGCAGATTCCCACTGTGTTTTTGATGACTTTCCTGGAGGCCTTGGAGACAGGTTATGGGAAGTACAAGAACCCTTACCATAACCAGATCCACGCAGCTGACGTTACACAGACGGTCCATTGCTTCTTGCTCCGCACAGGGATGGTGGTAGGTGCCCTGGAAATCAGTCTTCTGTGACTCAGGGTCTTATGGCCGCAGAACCGGGAAGTCTAGACTTTACTCCCATTTCCTTTTTTCTCTCTTTGGTTCCTCTCCTTTGGCATCCCAGAGTCTTTACAGATTCAGATTGGGCTTACTCACTCTAGAGTATTCCTGGGTGGACCGTAACTTCATGGGCAGCACGGGGGATGTGTGCCGGGATGTGATGGGAACGTTGCTGGTTGGGATGGAGGAAGGTCTTTGGCCATTCCGGGAGCTGAGAAACGTGGCTGCATCAGCCCAAGAGCTGGCCTCGAAGAATGGAGGGGCTGGGCTGAGCAGTCCTGCCTGTGTGTGGAGGTCTTTGGGCAGCGGCCGGCAGGGGGTCCGCCCCCTCTCATCGTCTGTCTCTTTCTCCCAGCACTGCCTGTCGGAGATCGAGGTCCTGGCCATTATCTTTGCTGCAGCCATCCACGACTATGAGCACACCGGCACTACCAACAGCTTCCACATCCAGACCAAGTGAGGGGTGGGGACGTGGCAGGGGCAGGAGGGGCCGAGTGGAGGTGCAGAGGGCCGGACACGGTGACTTGGGCTTTGCAGGTCAGAATGCGCCATCCTGTACAATGATCGCTCAGTGCTGGAGAATCACCACATCAGCTCTGTTTTCCGAATAATGCAGGACGACGAGATGAACATTTTCATCAACCTCACCAAGGATGAGTTTGTGTGAGCAGAAGCCAGGAGTGGGCATCCCTAGGGACCCCCTCACCCCAACCCTTTTTCCCCACTTCCCGGAACTCCTGCCTAGCAGTGCTGATCAATACTTGGGTTCTGTCCTTTCAGAGAGCTGCGGGCCCTGGTCATCGAGATGGTGTTGGCCACAGACATGTCCTGCCATTTCCAGCAATTGAAGTCCATGAAGACGGCCTTGCAGCAGCTGGAAAGGTGAGATATGATGGGGTGTGGCTGGGCATAGGCCAGAGTGAGGTGTGTGTGAATTGGGGGGGGGGGCATCCGCATGGGTAAAGGGTGTGACAAGTGTTTACCTGGATATAGAAACTCTCCTGGCTCCAGGAATCTGAGTGTATCTCGTGTATGTGATGTGTACAGCCCAGGCAGCCAGTCTACTGGAGAGTGCTTGGGCTGGGGGTCTGAGACGGGCGTTCTCAGGGCAGCTTCAGGTCAGGCTTACTCCAACTCTTTGGACTCATTTCTGTATCTGTGAAATGTGATAATGTAATGCCTCCTTCCACAATAGCTTGCCACCAGTTCCTACTCTCATAGGGCTACTGGGAGAGTCGTGTGAGGTTAAAAAAAAAAAAAAGCACAGAAGAAATGCCATAATTACATCTAATGTTGCTTAAAAGTGGGTGGGAGTATATAAATGTAAGGGAGAACAGACTGTGTTTGTGTGTTCTGAAGGTGTGTGTTAAAAATTATATGGTGTCGGACTTCCCTGGTGGCGCAGTGGTTGAGAGTCCGCCTGCCGATGCAGGGGACACGGGTTCATGCCCCGGTCCAGGAAGATCCCACATGTGCTGCGGAGTGGCTGGGCCCGTGAGCCATGGCCACTGAGCCTGCACGTCCGGAGCCTGTGCTCCGCAACGGGAGAGGCCACAACAGTGAGAGGCCTGCGTACCACACAAAAAAATAAAAATTGTATGGTGTCTGGGTGTGAGAGAGTGTGCAGTGTCAGAGCGTGTCATTGTTGGGAAATAATAATAATAATTATTATTATAGATTACGTCTACCGAGCACTTATTAGGTGCCAGACACTCTTCTAAATACTTATATGCTGTATGTCATTTAATTCTCAGAACAACTCTATGGGGTGGATTCTGTTATTGTTTCCACTTAGGATTGAGGAGAATGAAATATGTAAATTTTAAGTAACTTGCTCTTTGTCACAGCTAGTGTGTGATAGGTATGTGGGGATTCGAACCCAGGCCCTTTGATTCTGAGAGCCTGGGCTGCTTCCTATACATATATGTGTGTGTGTGTGTGTGTGTGTGTGTGTGTGTGTGTGTGTGTGTGTGTCTAGCCTCACAGGGTGTTTGAAGTTTGATCTGAGAGAGGGCTTGTGATGGGAAGTTAGGAATGGTCCAGGCTTCCTTCCCCTAAAAGATCAGTCTCCCTCCCCTTGCCATCTGCCCCGACAGGATTGATAAGCCCAAGGCCCTGTCTCTACTGCTCCATGCTGCTGACATCAGCCACCCAACCAAGCAGTGGTCGGTTCACAGCCGCTGGACCAAGGCCCTCATGGAGGAATTCTTCCGCCAGGTATGAGGCCTCTTTGCCTGCCCCCGCCCCCGCCCATGGGGCCTTCTCTCCCCTTTGTTCTCCAAGTTCCCTGTTCCTACTCCAGTCCTCATTCAGTGGCCTGCAGCTGCCAACCTGATCCCAAACCCACAGGATATAATGTCATCTCCGAAAAGCTTAACAGTAATCGCTAGCAGTGGCATTTGCATGCCACTCATTTCCAGGTCAAAGGCGCAGAGATCCCTCTTCTCTGCCAGAGATCCCCCGGCAGCCCCTTCTACCCCCAGCTGCACCTTGATCTGGTAGACTGAGGTGCTTCCCCGCCCTGTCTGCTCCCCCAGGGTGACAAAGAGGCAGAGCTGGGCCTGCCCTTTTCTCCGCTCTGTGACCGCACTTCCACTCTCGTGGCACAGTCCCAGATTGGTGAGTGTCCCTTCCCGCAGGGAGGAGAGAGTTGCGAAGGCTAAAGGGTGCTGGCTGGGCCGGGTCAGGACCTCTCCAAGTCCACCTCCTTCAAAGCCATTCTTCCCGTAGCGGCAAGCCCGCCGTGCTAGAGCATGGGGTCCTGGGGTGGAGTTCTCTGGGGTCGTAAAGACATCATCGCAAAGGCTGCCCCCACCAGGAACTTTTCAGCCCCAGGTGACCCTGTTTTACATGCAGCCGGGGGCACAGCTGTGCCGGCCATATCCTCTGCCCGGGCCCCCAGGTCAGATGGCTCCATTGTGTTACCCCTGCACCGCAGGTTTCATCGACTTCATCGTGGAACCCACGTTCTCAGTGCTGACTGATGTGGCCGAGAAGAGTGTCCAGCCCATGGGGGAGGAAGACTCCAAGTCTAAAACCCAGCCCAGGTGAGGGTGGCCGCAGCAGCCGGGGGCCCACAGAGAGCACTGACTCCCAGGGAGGAGGTACAGGTATGGCGGGCGTGGAGAAGCAGGGGACTCCAAAAGTGGGAGCCCCTCTACTGTGAGTCACACACAGGGGCGGAAGGATGGGGGCAGGGAGTGTGGTCTGCACCTCTGTTCCCTCCACCGTATTTATATCTCTCCCATTAGCTCTGTCTTTATTGCCTTTCTGCTAATGTGCTTTTATTTTCCTTCTAGTAGGAGGGAAGGTGTGGAGAGGGATGGGGACTGCGGGTACCTAGCAGAGGGAAAAGAGGAGAAGGATGGGGGGTGCCTGAGCCTACTGGTCTTCTACCCCCTCTACTCCGAGGGCTGTGAAGATGGCTCTGGGGTGGGCAGGGCCTGACCTCTGCAATGTTGGGGTCCGGCTTTTAGCTTCCAGTGGCGCCAGCCTTCTCTGGATGTGGAAGTGGGAGATCCCAACCCCGACGTGGTCAGCTTCCGCTCTACCTGGACCAAATACATTCAGGAAAACAAGCAGAAATGGAAGGAACGGGCGGCAAGTGGTGGGTCCATTGGGAGGATGAGGCCTTGCGGGGAGGGTGGCTGATACAGCAGTAGTGGGTCCCTTTTCCTTAAGCCCTTCCTCAGGCAACCCTTTGTCTGACTCCTTCCCTGAGTTGGGAAAGGGAACTGACTAGGCTGCAGTAAGATCACAGGAACGACTGACTGGCCGACTGGCCTGGACCGTTCTAGAATGCGGACTTGAGAGAGGATAGGGACGGCCACATGCCACGACCCGAGGGACCCCATGCACACTGCGGTCTGTCAGTGGTACCCTGTGGATATGGTAACCTGGTGGCCCTGGCTGGGACATCTCTTCCTTAACGTGGGAATTGAGGGCTGTGCGTTTCAGCAAGGTTGGAGAGGCTCTCCCCAGGTAGGCGTGGGTTGAACGTAGCTCAGCTGGAAGGAAGGGGGATGTGTGAGAATCCCTCACTCGTTGGGTTTGGGGGAAACATACTGCTTGGTCTGGTCCCAGCTTCCTTCCTGCCCCTTTGCAGGCGTCACCAACCAGATGTCCATTGACGAGCTGTCCCCCTGTGAGGAAGAGGCGCCAGCCTCCCCTGCCGAAGATGAACACAACCAGAACGGGAATCTGGACTAGCCTGGGGCTGGCCCAGGTGAGCCTGTCGCGGCAGACAGGGAGGGCTTTGAGGTTCTGCAGGGAGCTGGGCCAGCGGGGTGTGCCACAGCCCTCTTTGAAGGGTCATCTCCGGGGTTCAGTGGATGCAAGGTGGTCCTTCCCTCTTTCCCAGCAGGGATATGGAGGAAGTGAGCACACAGACTTGAGCGGGGCCTGAGTGGAGAGCAGAGTCCTCCCACCTGCAGGAAGAGAGGAGTGGGCTGAGCAGCTCCTTTGTGAGGGCCTGGGGAGAGGCGGCAGTCAGGGCCCAAGGCTCCGGGAGGTCAGCTGGGCATGACTTTCAATCCAGCCCCGCTCACGCCCTGGCTGAGCTCCTTCTGCAGGGCCTTTTTTGCTCAACTGTAAGCGGGACTGAGTGGGGATCCAGTGGGACCCGAGGAAGGTAAGTCAGGCTGGAGATGAAGGAGGAGGTCAGAGCACCGAGGTGTCTCCTCTTCCCCCAGGTCCTCACCGAGTCCAAAGTGTTCGATGTCGTCAGCACCATCCATCGGGACTGGCTCCCCCATCTGCTCCAAGGGAGCATGGACATCAAAGAACAGACACCCCACCCGAAGGACAAATGCCAGAGATTGCGGGATTGGGGAAAGGGCCTGTCCCCACCCGACACCCACTGGGGCGCACTTTAATCTCCCGGCGGCAAGACTGGGGAACTTCAGGCTCCCAGTGGTCACTGTGTCCATCCCCCCCCGCCCCCCCCCCCCCCGGCCTCTGGACTCTCCCTATGGCCAGATGGTCGGCTGGAGGGGAGCTTCCTGGAGGCTTCCCAGGGCCTGCGGGGGAGGGTTGGAGATGCCAGCCCCCTGGGTCCTCCCGCATCCTTTTTGCCTCCAAGTTTCTAAGCAATACATTTTGGGGGTTTCCTCAGCCCCCACCCCAGACCTTAGCTGGCAGGTCTGGGTCCCCCTTTTCCTCCCCTGGGAAGGGCTGGAATAGGATAGGAAGCTGGGGGTTTTCAGAGCCCTATGTGAGGGTAGGGGAGTGGGCTCCTTCAGGGCATGGTACCTTTCTAGGGCCTGGGAATGGGGGGCATCCTCTTTACCCCAGACCTGCACTGCTTCAGTCCCATCCCCAGCCCAGACCCTGCAATCTTCCCTCTCTCCCATTCTGAAATGGTGACTGGGGGAAGAGGAGCCATTGCCACCAGGGGCTGAGAGGAGGCCTTTCCTGGGGTGGCCAAGGACTCGGGACTGGTCTAGGCCCCTGGGGCTTGTCATCTGCCCTGGCTGAGTCCTGAACCCTTTGCCTCCTTCCTCTCCCCTGGGGCTGGGAGGCTCCCATCCGACCAATGTCTGTAAAGTGCTTTGAAGTCTCCCCAGCAAAGCACCTTCAGGATACATCCTACGGGCGGCACAGGAGGGGAGAGCTGGGTTGGGGTCAAGGGCGCATGGGGAGGGTGAGGTGTAACCCAGTAATCCTGTGTTGCCGACAGAGAGGGTCCCTCCCCCTCCCAGCCCCGGCCCAAGAGGCCCCTCCCCAGGACAAGTGGGGAGTGGCGGGTGGAAGGCAGACGGGCAGGGGCTCAGGACTGCTGCTCTCATGTCCTCTGGAGAGAGCCCGGCCAGGCCCCTGCCCCTTCCTCTCCTCAGGCTCCTCTCACCCGGCTTTGTCCCAGGAAGGGCCCAAGTCCAGGTGACTGCCCTCCTCCTTTCTTGTACCAACCATGCATTTGTACAGTGGGCCCTGTTCCTGTGAAGTCATATCCACGGTCTCTTCGACCTGCCACCTGCCACTTGTCCCTCCTGCCCCACCCTGAGTGGGGCAGAGACGCATGAGACTCACCCCCACCCTTGGTCTCCCAGAATCCTGCTATAGCCAGAGATCAATAAAGAGGGGAGACCTGGCCTGGCTGTGTGTGTTGTTTGTCGGGTGAAAGTGCACTGGGCATCTTCACGTGCGCTGTCTCTTCAAAACGATGAAACCCTGGTGCGGTGTTCATCCTGTTATATATGGAGGCCCAGAGAGGTGAGGTCTTGCCTGAGGTGCACAACAAGGGTGGCAGAAGGGGACCTTACACTTCTGAAGTTCTTTTTTCTCTCCATCACACTACTTCTTCAGTAAAGAGGGGTGAATCTCCCCTCCCCTCCTCTCCTCTCTCCACTGCCTGGAAAAATCAAAAGCAGTAGACAGGAGAGGCCTGGCTGTGGGGTCTGAGGAAGGTTCTTCACTTCTGCTCAGCTTTCGTCGTTTACCCCGGCCCCTTGGTGTCTTGGACAAGGGGGAGAGGTGACCTTTCCAGTTCCCAGCAAGGGCCTCTTCGTGAATAGCCACTGTGTCCTCAGTCTAGCTTAGCTAAGAGGTTGGAGTCTGGGTGGTGGTCTCCGCACAGCTGGAGAGGGAACACATCCTGAAGCTTGGGAATCACTGAGGTTTGGAGGGCAGGCAGGGAGGCATCCACGCAACGCCCCGCCTCTTTCCCATGGGCCAAGTGCCAGGGTGCAGTTCCCGGCTTTGTTCAGCAGATGGCGCCCACAGCAGCGTCGCAGCCATACGGGCCTTAGGGCTCCAAGGCCTCAGCGCAGCCCTGCCAGGTGGTTGTATCTTTTCCTCAATATGAAGAGAGCCTGGGGCCATCCTTCTTTCTTGGTACCCCGGAAGTCAGTCCTCCTACCTATCTGACCCTCAGCTCTCTTCCCCCAGCAAGTCAGGGCAAGGCTGGGGAAAAACTCCTCCTTTCTCAAGGCTCCTGCCCAGCTTCCTTATTTCCTCCTTCCTGGAGGCAGCTGGGCAAGAGGGAGGGGGGCTATAGAGAGGGCAGGACAAGACGGGAGGGAGAAAAGATTCTCCAAGTTGGGAAAGAAGGAGACCACCAAGGACTTAACATTAAATTTATCACTTTTAAAAACAAGATATTTTCCCCAAAAGTGAGGAAATAAGAAACAAATCCAGTGTCCGTGCATTCCCAACTGCAGTCTTGATTCCAAGATACCTCCTTCACTCTCAGACCTGTTGTGAGGGAAGCAGGTAGAAAGAGAAGGTGAGTGAGAGGCCTGAGGTCCTCTTGTCCCCTCCCCTGCTGGTGTACCCAACCATCCCGTTAGGCATCTAACTCCTAATGTCTGACTCCAGTCCCTGGCCCCGTGTCCAGTCTACACAGGGGAGGGGAGACTGTAAAATCAGAGCTCACAGGGTTATTTCATCAGTGTCTCCACTCCAGGCAGGACCACTGCTTACCAGCCTGGACAGGTGAGGATCTCCCTTTGGGTTCCAAATGCCCTTTATCAGAAAAGCCATGGTCTACTTCCATCACCCATTCCAGGAGCCAGAAATCCTCAGACAGCATCTAACCTTACTGCCTCCTGCTGCACTTTTATCCTGTTTCTCTTTGTCTGTCCTTCTGGGGAGATGCAAATCCTCTGGCCACAGACGACAGCTTTTCAGTGACTGAAGCTGGTCCTTTGTCCCCCTTTTCCTTGACTCCAGATCTTAGCCGTCCCCCTCCCCACACAGCCTGCTCTCCTGCAGACTGGGCAGCCCAGCCCTGGGGTCTTACCGAACTGGCTCCCTTGGAATCCAATGGTGGTCTATGGGTTGAGGGTTCCTCTGTGCTGGGTTTCTCACTGCCCCTCTCCTGAGTGTTAGGGATGGATTCTGCAGGCTCTGAGGAGGGAGAACAGGTGGTGGGAGGGACAGGTAGTATTCATGAGGGCTTGGAGAGAGGCAGCTGCTTCTACTCACCCTAGCCCATACTTCAATGAGCCCTGAGAAGAGCCCAAGACCAAGCGGAAGGCAATGGGGCAGGACCAACAGGGTTTTCTCTGGTCACAATGACTACTTAGGTTCACTAGTTTTTAAAAAATCTACAATCGGAAATCGAAAAAAAAAAAAACCCTCTAAAAAAAAGCTTAAAATTTGGGGTATGATCTCAAAGTGTGGCTAAATCTGACCTGAACAGAGATGAGCTTTTGATAGCCTATTTAACCCACTTCATGTGACCACTCATTTCCCTGCAGAAATCTTCATGTGTTTGATTACAGGGGGCTCTGCTGGGGGTATTATGGAACATATGGTGTATATACCGTGTCACCTTCATAAAACTGGAAACATTCTGACTTCCGGCCCACATCTGGGATAAGGACTCGTGGACAGGCAGGGTCCATTGCTTGCATACTTTGTGTTCACTGCTGGGCTAAGGACCAGTCTCACTGAATTTTCACACACAACCCAAGGCAATAGGCGCCATCATTATCACTTTACTGATTGAGGTTAAGCTGCTCAAGACCTCTGGGCTGATAAAGTGGCAGAGCCAGGATTCCAGCCCCTGAAGGCTGCTCCCATGCCAGCGGGCTCCCCCGATACAATAGGGAGCTCTGAAGTCCAAGTTGGGAGGGGATGGTGTCATTCAGTAAAGAAAGATGAAGAGACGCAAACACACGCCGTCCATGCAAAGATCCGTACTCTCAAGACAGTTTCTGGCTACTGCTAGGCCCCTCCCTACAACGGGGAAGGCTGGCCTCCCCTGGGGTTGGTCCCTCCCCAGCCTGAACATACTGTGTGCTTTCCCAGAGGTGCCCAGCCACGACTCTGCTGCTGTGTCTCCGATCCCAGGTGGGCAGGACTCCTGTGTCCCTGTGCTCTCGGCGGCTCCTTCAGGCTCCTCTCCCTCCTGCTGTTGCCCCAGGTGATGTTCGACCATCATCTGGAGCTCTGAGGGCAAACAGAAAGGGAGAGAGCATTGGACGTGACTGCCCAGCCTCCTCCATGGACCCTCAGATGTGACAGCCCCACTAGAGGGTCAGCACACACTGCCCGTGTGGCTTGACTTTCCCTTCTGAGATTGAACAAGGAGGGACATCTGCTGTACAATAAGGAGGGACTAAAGTTAGACAATAAAATGTACTTTTTTGAAAGGTAAGGGAGGGGAAAGGAAGAGCCTTTAAGATCAAAAGAAGCTCCTGATTTGCTGGGATACCTGGTCTCCTTTGGGGTCAGGAGAAAAGACTCAATTTAGATTCAAGAAATATTTGAGTACCTCCTCTGTGCTGTGCACTATGCCGGGTGAGTTCACATACTTTATTTAACTGCCAAAGTGAGGTAGTATTCAGGGCCCCTGTAGGTTAAGCAGGTTCTCCAAGGCCACCCAGCTAGTGGGTGGCAGAGCTGGAATGCAGCCCCGGGTGGTCCAGCAACAACTCTCCTTTAATAAAGGCAGATGTCATGACTTCCCAAGGATTCCTTCCAAACGGGTCATCCTGGCCACTGCTCAGCATCAGGCATAGCGGGGAAGGGTCTTCCGAACCTTTCATTGTGGGTGTGGTCCTCATCACCTTCTTCTGTTGCCGTGGAGACATGGACAAAGTGGACTGTGAAGGGCACAGAGCACAGGTGGGCGTCCGCCCTTCTCGCCCTCCTCCCTGCCGTGCCACGCTGTGGGACTGGAGACTGGGGGTAGGTGTGGGCTTCAGCAAGTGGGGGAAGAAAACTCCTGCTTCCTCGGCCCCCACCCCTATGATGGTGAGCAAGGAGACCGTGTATGGGAGAACGTAGAGGACCATGTGTGTACATCCACTCAAGAACATTTTGGGGGGGGGTACAAGAAAGAGGGAGACAAAAGGTCCTAAGAGGGGGGGTTGAGGAATAATCTTCTAATGGGTCTGGGGGTTCTCTGTGCTGGGCTGAGCGGGAGGGGCCAGCTCACCTTGAGATGCGGGTTGGGGACCCGGTCTTCATCCACCTCTGAGGGAAGGAGGGAAAGGAGAAAGTGATGAGGATGGGAAACCCAGGGGGTCCCGCAGACTGACTTCCCAAGGGGAGGAGCCTCTGCAATCACCTCCTTCCTGATCCGTCCCTCACATCTCTCCCTAGGAAGCTGGCCCTGACTGTGGCTGTCCCCAGCCTCTTCCCTCCAGCTCCCTCCTGCTCTGCTGGCTGGCTTTACCTCCTCCTGCTTCTAGTCCTGTCCTTGCCTCTGTGGTCAGTCTGCATCTACATCCTTGCCTCAGACCTGGAGGTTCTCGAAGGCAGGCTTTGTGGTCCTTTTGTCCTTTTCCTCCCTGTCTCCTTCCAATCAGCCCCCCACCCCCGATCCAGAACTGAAACATGCCTAGGAGGGAACACCGGAGAGAGAACAGCAAACTTATCCTGTGCAGGGCCCAGGACAGTCTTTTTTAGTAGTTGGAGGAAAGTTGGAGACTCAGGTTTCCTGAATTCCAGGCCGGCTTATTAGCATCACTACCTCGCTTCCACTCTCTCGCCAGCACCCCTGACATTCTCTGAAACCTTGTTCTCTCCCCAGACCTTGATGGAGACACTGGTGACCAGAATGCCAGCTGCTCCCTGAGCTGTTTCTAACCTTCCCCTTCCCCTCTGGGGGCCATGAGAATAGCTGATGGCGGCGGTCCCTCCCCCTCACAGCTGTCACCGCCTCTGGCGGTGGGGGCAGCAGCCTCTCAGTTGCTGGAGAAACCTGGAAGGCTGTTGCCACAGCAACCAACACTCCGTTGACCACCCCAACTCCTGGGGGGCTTAGGAACCAGGTTGTCTCCCCCGCTTCCTAGCACTGCTCTGTCTTTCCAAAGCGGAGGAAATCCCCCTGCTAACCCAGCCACCGCTTCCCTGTCTCCAGGACTGAGGAGACCGCGGGCTCCTCAGATGTGCCCTCCTGTCTAGCACCCACCTTCTCTCACTGGGACCCAGCTGTCTTCAGCAGCCCCTACTCCCTTCAGCGACCCATCCTGGGGTTACCTGGGGATGACTGGTCACTGGTCAGCACGAGGGTGGCAGGGGTGGGGCGGCGCCTCCGGATCTGAGGGAAGAGGTCAAGTACACGTGGAAGCATCACAGCCCCGCGCACACTCAGTAACATAATGCAGGCCGCCCACTTAGCACACCTCCAAAAGTGCCACGTTACACTGAACCCACGGTCTCCGGGTGGACGTTCTTGGGCCCATCCCTCTGCCCTGGGGACCCAGAAGACCACCTCCACTCCCTGCTTCTCCCAACCCCCTTTCTGTCTCCGCATCTCCCCGGGTCCTGGCCCCAGCTCTCCATCTCAGCAGCTATATCTGCGCTAGTGCATCGATTTCTGGCCTGCTCTCCTTCCGTCCATCCTGGATCAATGGTCAGAAATAACCCGAGAGGGCACAAAACTTTCCCCTTAGTCTCCCAGACCACTCCCCAAATGGACATAAACCTGTGGTGGGCCAGCACCTGCGGAGAGCGCCCCTCGATCCTCACCCAGCCTGGGAGGACAGCACAGAGAAGGTGGGTCTGAACGTGCCTTCACCTGGCCCATGCCCCTCCCTCCCTCATCTCCTCCCTATCCTTGTACACACTGCCTTTCTGATTTGTCAGGAAATACGGCCTAGAGAAATCCTTGTCATGGTAAATATAATATGAGGAGAAGCGTGAGGCAGGACCCTGGTCAGGGACTAAAGCTAAACTGAAAAATCTTATCCTGGGCTCTGGGGTCCGATTCTAAGAAAGTAACAGATAAGAGCGGATTCACTGCTGGGCCTCTGAGCCCCCTTTCCCCGCCTCTGTTCTTTTGTCTTGCTGCCAATAAAGTTGACTGTTGTTGAAGTCAGTCCAAGGACTCTTGGGACATGTAGTTTTTTCCGTTTCTCTGGAGGCTTGAAAGTGAAGGGTACCGTGGGGTTGGAGTCCCTGCGGCTCCCTCCAGGGCAGAAAGTGGGTATCAGCCCTAGCTGGGGGCAGGGTTAATCTGAGAGAAGGACACCTCAAAGAAGAAATGGGTACATAGAATGCGGGTAGGTTGGGGTAGGGACTGTTTTCTTAGGAGAATCCAGCAGTATCTGTTTTTGGTGGCATTTCAAGGTCCCTGGCAATACCAGTTCTGTGTGTGTGTTTGTGTGTGCATACAAGCACGCACAGCATAGACATTATCTGTGAGTCCGTCGCTGGCTATTCCTGGTGCAAACGTGCTGGGGGCCAGCAGGTGGGCAAGTGTGTTTCGTGCATGTGGGGTGAGGCCATCCTTCTCCTAAGAGAGGACTCCTCTCTATTTCTTTCCTGCCTTGGGGGAGGGGAGCTGAGAGAGGGAGAGGGTGCGGTGGGGGTGGGGATTAATGGGGGTTGGGAGCCTGAGAAGGAGTCTGCAAGTTTGACAGAAAGGACCTCTGAGAGGGCAGCAGGGCTCTGTGATCTTGGAGAGGTCCCTTAACCAATGTCCTTGCCTTGGACAAGATTTCTAAGCACTCAGAGTCCTTGAGAATTTTGATGTCCTACAGCAGGAGGCAGTAAAGTTAGACTTCCTGAAGTACCTCCCAGGCACCTGGACTACTAGCAAATGAGTAGGCGGTCTCTTATTTTCCATGCCCCATCACAAATCCTAGTTCTCAAGGACACTTGGTGCCTTTGCCTCTGATTTCTTTCCAAACCAGTTATGCCAAGGACCTGGTAGCTGTGGGCACCCCTCCATCCCCTGCCACTCTGTGCTCCATAACTCAGAGTTTCCAACCCCTGCCGCCCTCTCATGTCACTCTGGGTTAGGTGTTCCTGCCAAGCCTGGAACTTTTTGCCTACACACTTGGGTAACACGGCAAGGGGGGGTTGAAGTTAGACTGCAGGTAGAATTTCAGGCTGAGCAGACACAGATTTCTGAAGACGAGAGAAAAGCAGGCTGAAGTCCCGGCTCTTTTTCCCTCTGGCTCTATAGCACTGCCTCATTCTCCTCCCCTGCTCCCCAGAACCCTGGGCCAGCTGGCCTGCCCTCCCCCAACACACACCTACACCTGCCACATCTAACGCCAGACAGAGGCAGGCGTCAGGCAGTGAGCACTGGCTGTGCCAGTGGAAGGCATCTCTGCTTGGAACCTCACCCCTGAGCCCGTAGCTCACACTCCTGGGCCCTTTTCCCTGGGTCTGAGGTTATCTTAGCCGGCCCCCTGCCTCTAGGCATAATAGCCTTTTTCCTGACCCCAAGGGGACACTCCCCATGCTCCTGGCTCTCCGCCCTCCTCATCCTCAGGAGGTTTGCAGTCCTACCACCCTCCCTCCTACTGTCACACCTTAGAGGTCTGGAGATCCGGCTCCCCCCACAGGCCAGGGAGAGGATGGAGACACAGGTCCCTAACCCCTCCCCACACTTTGGGAAGCTAACGTTATAGGGAGCGCGTGTGTACCCAACCTTTCCCTTCACATCAGACCTTATTCCACCAAACAGCTGGGGCAGCAGAAAGAACACTCTCTCCAGCCCATCCCAAGAGGTCAGAGTTTTCTCAGGTGGGGAGGCCCAGCCAGAGCCCTGGCAGCCGGTTGGGGGAAACAGAGAAGTGACCTTGTGGGAAATGGATAGTCTTTAGGAACAGGGATGTCTAGGCAAATGGATAGAGAACCCGAAAAGAGATGGAGCAATGAGCAAACGAGCAAATACTTGGCAAATGGGCGGTAGTAGCGACCGCGGGTGGTCACCGTCTCCACGCACAGGCTCACTCTCCCTGATACACACACTTGCTCACACAGTCTCATACACTGCCGCCTCTGCCAGGCTGCTCGGAGCTAAAAATAGGCCAGGCCCGGAGGCTGGGCCAGGGCCCTGGACTCCCACCCCTTGAGCCCAGCCCAGAACAGTGCTTCTCCCTTGCCCACGCCCAGCTAGGACCCCAGTCCCGAGAAAGCCCTCGTTTCGCGCTCCCCAGGGCCATTCTCTCCATGCCCTCCCCTTCCCGCCGCCCCCCCACCCCGCCCCATTACCGATCCAAAGGGCAGGAGACTGGAATAAGGACCCAGTGTCCAGACCCGAAGAGCGCGGAGTCAGCCTGCAGACACGACCACTCCTCTCCCCCAAGCCCCAGCCCTCGCAGTTTTCCTCAGCCCTTCTTGTCCTCACCCTCTGGGGTCCGGCAGGGTCGCCCCCAATTAAGAGCTGGGGGGGCTCTTTCTCCTCTTTCAACTCCCTCCATTACCTGCCCTCTCCCTTAGGCCCTCCGACACCTTTGGGCGCCCCTTCCGAGCTCAGAAACTCTGGCGGGGTGTTGACTGGGTGGGGGATGAAAGACTGGCGAAGGGGGGAGGGTCGTGTCCTCAGGCAAGCCCCCTCCCCCAGGGCTGGGGAAGCAGGGAGCGACTCTCGCGGGGACCGGCTTCGAGGGCAGGCTCTCGTCCTTCAGTCCGTCTCGAAGAAGCACAGACGGGGAGATGGGGTTTCCACGGTGGGGGAGGGGAGAGAAGACCCCCACCCCCCGCAAACAGCGCGCCGGCGCTCGCAGGGGCGCACCGCCAAGGGAGGACTGAGCGGGGGTCTCGGATCGCACAGTCCAGGGGTCCCTCGTCCTCTGTGGGGCGAGTTCCCAGCCGCCCCGCCCCGCTCCGCACCTGCTCCGACGCCTCGGGGTCAAGGTGCGGCTCTAGCAGCGGGACGGTGAACTGGATCTTCCGGGGGCTGTGGTCTTGCTCCATGGCTGGGGCGGCGGCCGCTGGGCCGGCGGCGGCGGCGGCGGCGGGCGGGCAGGCGGCGTACTCGGGGCTGGGGCGGGAGCGCTCCCTCTTCGCTCCGCTCCGGCCCGGCCCCAGCCGGGCGCGCTTGGCTCTCGGCTCCCGGCTCAGCGCTCCCGGCTCGCGGCCCCGGGGACTCCGCGGCCGCCGATTGGCTCGGCACCCGCCCCTCCCGGCCCCCTCCCCTTCCCCACGCCCGGAGCCTTAACCCCGTGGTGGCTGCGCCACCGGCTGGCGGGGGTCACCGCCCCGCTGGCGGGCGAACCTGAGTCCCGGTCGCAGTGGACACAGACCGGATGGGTATGCGGGGATCCTTAGAGTTCTGGGCGGGGAGTGGAGGTGGGGAGTGGCCACGAAGAACTTCTCCAGGCTGGGGCAGAATTGAGGGGCTGGGAATGTGGAGGGGCGCTGCCAGAGAGGAGGCTGCAAACGCTAGAGGAATATTTCCTTTCTGATCTTAAAGGGGTCGCTTCATAGAGAAAAGAAAGAAAGGGGATCTAGACTTGCAGCAGGAGAGATTAAAGTTAGACCAGGAGAGAGACTTTCCACTGAGAGGAGACTGCTAGAGCAGAGGTGGAAACTTGGAGGGGAGACGTGGGGTCTGGGCACAGGTCTGGGTTCACTGTGCAGCGAGAGGGGGAACCGAAGACCTTAGAGGGTATCCAGAGCCTCTGTCTTGAAGTGCTGATGGCAGTGGGTGGAGGGCTCAGGGAGCAGGACCATCTGGGACTCAGCAGAAGGAGAAGCGGGTGTGGGGAGCCAGTAATGCTTGTGAAATAGGTTTCTCTTCTTGCTTGCTAAATTCTGGGGATGTAAAGCAGGTGAAAGGCCTGCCAGGGGAGAACCCTCCCCGGGGATGGAGAGGGAAACACCTTCGGTGGAGTGGCTTGTTTATAGATGGGGTTGGTTTCCAGTTCCACTATTGGCAGAATAATGAAAAGGATCTGCTGTAACTGAAAGGATGGAGGTGAGACTACTAGTTTGGTGTAGGACCAAGATGTCAATACTACTGAATGAGGGAGATAGGATATTCACCGGAGCTGGTGGGCACTCTGCCAGGGGCTGGGGGCCACTGGGTAGAGGGAGGAGAGGTGCTGGGCACTGAGGAGGGCAGGGCTGGATGCATCTTTGGGGGAGGGAGTTCTGAGGGAGGGGCGGGGCAGAGGCTGGGGCCAGAGATCTGTTTCTTTAGTCTTAAACTGAGCAACTGGTACGTTCAGTACAGATTGATGCCTGGCTCTCTGGGAACCCTGGGATCATCCTCTCCTTTAAGTGGTCAGCCTAAATCCTCAGTTGCCTCCTTTTCCAGGCAGCCCTTCCCTGGCCTGGATTTCACATTGCCCCTTTCCATCTTACCTCCCCAAATAACCTCCCCTGCCCTTCCCCCTAACCATATCCCTTTACACAAAACAGGTCTGGCTCACTTTTCTCAGGGCAAGGCTGGGGCTATAGGCACCCAGTGGGCCAGCCAGACCTCTATCTGCTGTTAATTCTCTCCTGTTTTGCTGTCGCTTGGACTCCAGAAATGACCCCCTACACCCAGCCTACACATGCATGGTCCCTTTGTGCTCTCTTTGAGGTAGCGGGGCCAGTCTGGATAACAGCTGGTTGGATCCTCAGATTCCTCCCTTCCAGTTGCTTCCCTCCCCGCAGGTGACATTAGAAGGAGGGTGTGTGAAGGCACTGAAGCCAAGAAGTTAAGGCTAGGGTGGGGGACAAGGGGGCCCAATAGGACCCAGGTGCTCTCTCTGGCTTTCCCTCCGCTCACCCATCTCCTAACTACACATACACAGAGCAAGGTCCAAGGTGTCCTTTAAATAGGTGACTTGTCCCTCCCCTACACCATTCCACCAGGACCCTGGAACCTGGAACTTGAAGCCAGGACTCCCACACCCCCGTCTCTGGGGACTCAGATGCCCCTCGCTGAGGCTTGATTTCCACATTTGTAAAATGGGCAGAATTGTCCCTACCTGATAAGGTTCAGTATCATAGGAGGTAAGGCACCTGGCACATAGAAGGCCCTCAATTAATTGATAGCTGCTGTTATTATTGTCGCGTTATCTCCTGGCAGGACAGCAGAGTTAGGGGAGTCACCTTTCCAGGTTCTCAAAAGAAGACCCTCCACACCCACCCCAGTCACCCACTTTGCCGTATTCCCTTCAAACTTGGGTTTGGTCATGGAAATTCCTCCCAAAGCCTCACATCCACACTTCCGTTTCCCTTCTCAAGCTCCAGATTCTCAGACTCCCTTCCGCTGAAAGCTCCAGGTCAGGAGAGGGCCCAGAGCGCTCAGGCTTTGGAGACATGGCTGATGGGGGCTGTGTAGGACAAGGGTTCCTGGGAGCAGCCAGCGCTGGGGTAGAAGCAGAGGAGGGGAGAGAGCGGGAAGGGAAGACAGGCAGCTCCTGCTTCTGGCAGGAGCGTGGGTGTGGGTGGGCAAAACGTTTATGGATAGCGGGGAGGGGAGTGCGGCTGGCTGCAGCCGCTGGTCCTGGGGTTGCTACACAAGTTGGAAGGGGTCTGTCTGTGAAGGCCTGTGATGTCGTTTTGACCTTTCTTATGCCCGGAGCTGGGTGGGTGACTGTGGTGTCTGTTGGGCTTGTGGGTGGAAGAAGACGTGGGTCGCTTGCACATGAGGCTGGGAGTTGCAATGCCTGCTCTTGGAGCCCTTCGTAGAATGAGTAAGAGCAGAGCCTGCCCCGTCCCTGGCTTGCACGTGTCTGTGCAAGGTGTGCTTGTGTGTGTGCAAGCGTTCACATGCCTGCCGCAGTCCCGGCCCCACCGGCGGAGCAGCAGCTGTTCCACGTGGTGTACTTCTGGGTCCATGAAATATTTAAGGTTACAGGGATGTGACTCGGTGATGCAATTGCTTCACAGCTCCCGCCCGCCCCTACCCTCCAAGCTGGACTCTGGCTTAATGTGGCGGCTCTTTGTGGCTCTCAGCATTTCTGCTTTTATTTGTCTGTCATCCTCACCCCCCACTAACCTTCTCCTGCGTTAATTTACTAATCCCCACACCCAACCAGGAATTATGACTAGAACCCAGGAGGCCAAGCCCTTACCTCTATCTTTGCATCTCCCTGCTGGTCAGTGTGGCAGGGCTAAACTCCTGCCTGTTGAAAACATGATGTCAAATAAAATTCAAAAAACAAAAAAGAAAACATGGTGCATGCGTACTTCCCACGCATTCAGCTCTGAGGACGTTATACTCCCAAAGGAGTAATGACCTATCCAAGTGGTCCCCTGCGAAGCCATATGCTCCTACCAATTTGCCGCAGTTTCTCAAACATTTCTGGAAACTCCTTTGGAATCATCTCAGAACTGGTGGCATCTGCTCTGAAAAATCCTTACTGGGGAGCAAATCTTTGTCCTTTGGGGTGGCTTTGCTCTTCTGGAAACGAGTGAGAGTCTATAGGGGTTGTGCCTTGTGAAGAAGGAGGGAAACCAGGTGAGGAGCAGAACTGGATCTAGAACTGAGGTGCGGGTATCCTGCAGTGAGGCTGTCTGCCCCCTGGGGCTCCAAAGCCCACCTAGAAGCCATGCCTGCAAGAGAAGTTTCCAGAACTTCTTGTGAGCCCCAGCAGCACCGTTGGAGTAGATGTGTGGCCTCTCAGGGGATGACTTGGAAGGCCCAGCCTTCTCCAGCTGCATGAGTCTTGGTTTGCCTGCAAAAAAACCGATTGTTGCGATTCTGCCAGGCTTGGGTGCACACCCCCTTGCAGATGGCACTGTTGGGAATGGGGCCAGAGCTGGTGATTCAAATCGAGGGGATGCTCATTTCCAAAATGCTTTGCCTCTTCTTGAACCACAAACTGGTAGAGGTGGAAGAGACGTAAAGATCAGTCAACCCAACCTCCTTGAGCTAGAGAGGGGAAACTGTGGCCGAGAGAGAGGAAGCAGCTCTCCCAAGGACTTGAACCCATGCCAATGTTTTCCCCAATAAGCCAGATTTGGAGGCAACGGCTGAATCTGAAGCAGGTGCATAGACCAGAGGACCTCTTGAAATGCATTTTAACCCTGTGATCATCGCTAGTCTAGAAGACCCAATCCCTCGCCTTCCACCCCAGCTCTCTAACATGTTGAATTTACACTTCCAACCAATCTTTATCAGGTATTCATATGTGCCAGGCATTGTGCTAAACACTGGGGATACAGTGGAGCACAGAACAAGTACAGTCTCTGTCCACTGGCATCTTACAGCCTAGCAGGGCTCCGGGTGGAGTAGGGTAACTAGGTAATTATAAATGACAAATACTGTAAAGTGAAAGTACAAGAATGAGGTGCATCAGGGAAGGAGGAAGGTCAATGACCTCTGATTGCTCGGATAACCGTCTCCTGGGTTCAAATCTTAGCTCTGCCACTTTGGGCAAGATGTTTAACTTCCCTGAACCTTGGTTTCTTTATCTGTAACTAACAGGTATCTCTATTATCCTAGTGAGGGTGGGGTAAGGTGATGTCCACAGAGTGCCGAGCTCAGTGCCTGGCGCCCATCCAGCTCTTGTGAAAGGAACGTGAGTAACGAGGAGATCATCTTAGCTAATATTTTCTCCTTTGACTCTGGAAAAGGCAGGGATGAAGAAATGGGAGCTTCAAAACTTTCAGAATTGGGAGGGGGTCTGCAGAACACCCCCTGCCCCTTTTTAGCCAGACCTTGCTCTTCCCACCCTTGCCTGGTCAGCTGTTCTTGATGGCCAGCTGTGTCCTCACCAGCACGGATCATCACCCTGCCCTGCTAATTAACACCCGCCCTGTTAATGATTAAATCTACTGACTTTGACTTGGGGGTGGGATGGAAAATTCCCCAGCCACAGGATGGGACTGAGGTAGGTTACTGGGAGTAGGAGGGAAGGGCCCCCTGGGCTCTGGGTGCGCTGTTGATGGTAGGTGGCCGGGGAGCGGATGCCTGGTTTTCTCCCGGGGGCCGCTCAGCAGGGGAGTGTGGTTGGAGAAGGGTCATTTGAAAGTCACAGCCCATCCTCCTCCCGCACTCCTACCAAGCTTGGCGGAGGGCACTGGGCCCCAGCCCAAGCCTTGGCATTCCTCTTGCCGGGGGTTGGCCATTGAATACTGCTATAGCCGGAAGGACAGGGGGAGATGGTGTATTAGTTCCTAGGGCTGCTGTAACAAAGTACCACTAACTGGGTGGCTTAAAACAATAGGGCATTATTCTCTTACAGCTCTGGAGGCTAGGAGTCTGAAATCAAGGTGTCAGCAGGGCCACGCTCCCTCGGACGGCTCTAGGGCACAATCCTTCCTTCTCTCTCAGCTTCCGATGGCCCCAGGTGTTCCTGGGTTTGTGGCAGCATAACTCCAGTCTCTGCCTCTGTCTTCACATGGCTTTCTTCCCTCTTGTGTGCTCTCTGTGTCCTCTCTCCTCTTCCTGTAAAGACATCAGTCATTGGATTTAGCACCCACCCTAAATCCAGGATAATTTCATCTCAAGATCCTTAATTAATTACATCTGCAAAGACTCTATTTCCAAATAAGGTCACATTCTGAGGTTCTGGGTGGACGTGAATTTTTTGGAGACACTCTTCGGCCCGCTACAGGTAGTGAGACTGCCTGGCAGTTCGGTGAGGCGGTGAGTACTCTAGAAGGCTGCGCCAGGGCTGGTACAGGAGGCCAAGGCTCTGGGTACACCCCCCTCCCCCAGAAGTAGAGGAAGTGCTCAGGACCCGTAGGTGGGGTTGGACTGGGTCTCAAGTGGCCTAGAAAGAAAGGCTACTGGTGGTACAGAGGCAAAGGGTTGGGAATAGGGCTGTTCTAGATTGGAGTCAAGAAGGCTGAGGGGACTTTGAAGGGAAAACCCTGGGTCCCTGTAATTTAGTCCCATTGGAGGGGAGAGTGTAACTCCCATTACATTATACATTGTATATCGTACATATTCTGTATTGTATACTGTACATGTTATTGTGTTATTATATACTATCTATTATATGACAACCACAACTTTTCATGTAATAAAAGAATGAAGTTGCATTCTGATTACCTGATAAGTTTGATTTCATGATGCAATCCTTTATACTTTATTGGGCCAGTGGGCAGAGAGAATTTATTCTCTTGCTCCTGGGAGAAAACCCAGGAAATCTTCTTAACTATTCTGCTCACTCTTAGATAAGAGACAGGCTCAATTCAGAGATTAGAATGACCGGCCAAAGTGTGAACCAAAACCTAAAACTGTTTATTTTTTGGCTTGCTGTTCTAGTCCTTTTTTTTTTTTGAAGTCTAGTTGATTTACAATATTGCATTAGTTTCAGGTGTACAGCATAGTGATTCAGTTTTGTTTCTTGTTTTTCTGTTTTTACAGATTACATTCGATTACAGGTTATTACAAGATACTGGACATAATTCCCTGTGCTATACAGTGCGTCCTTGTTGCTTATCTAGTTTATGTAGAGCAGTGTGTATCCGTTAATCCCATACTGCTAATTTCCCCTCCCCACCCAGCCCTGCCCGGTGCGGGTGGTGCAGAGCAGACAGAAAGGGGTAGGTGCGTTTTTTACACCCTTTGGCACTCAGCCTCCTCCTCCATCAGCTGACAGTGGCCTCGCCCTTCCTCTCTGATGTTCTCTGGTGACCATTCTCTCCTGGGTGCTCTCCTGGCTCCTCAGAGCTTTGCCGTCAGCTCTGCTTACCTGTGTTTCCTTATCCTAGAAACTTGAGCCTCCTTCCTCAGCTGCTGGGGTCTCTTTGTCCCTTGAGGAAGCCCTACTGGACAGTACCCAAGATGCATGCGTGGGGATACACCTGTTTCTCCTCCAGGACCCATAGTTGGTTCTTCCTTTGCCAGGCACACTCTGGGAGCCCAGGCTGTCCCGGAGCGTCAGCTCAGCCAGCCTGCCTACACGCGGTTCCCTGGTGCTTGTCTCTCCTTCTAAACTTCTGGGAGGCATCCAGCCCCCAGGACATGCTGCTCCCCACTCTAGGGGCCACATATTCAGCTCTTGGGGTAACCCGTGCCAGCATCCACTAGGTTTGCTGCAAGGGGGTAGGTTCCCTTCCCTTCCTTGGGAGAGAGGGGATGGGGCTCACAGCACAGCTCCCTCCATGCATTTCCTCCTTGCAAAATCCTCCCTTTGTTACTGGATGCAATGGGTCCATCTCTTGGGGTGCTTAGCCAATGAACACGCCAAGTACTTTTGATTAAAGCAGAAACATTTATTACTTGTGACAAGTAGGGAGATAGCTCTCAAAGCCTTGTCTCCCAAAACATCAGGATCAGGGAAGTTTTAAGCTAAAGGTGCACGCATATTCATGAACGGTCGAGTGTGATCTTCCACGTAGAGGTGGAGCTCCAGACGCGCTTGTGCAGTATGACACGTTCAAACATATGTTGTGCGTTCCAAAATGGTGGCAGTCCCTGCCCTTGGAGTGGAGATTTTAGCATTGACGTGAGGCAAAGGGCACTCTAGGCTGACAAAATCCAGGCACCTCGTTGAGTGAAGTCACGAGGGTCAGCAAAGGTCAGTATTGTCATTCCCTGGGCTCCAGTGATTCTGGTGGTTGGGTGGTTGAGGGCTTTGGATCCTACAGAACAGCTCAAGAATGTGCTTCAGGCTGACCTTTGAAAGAGAACTGGGTGTCTTTAAGGCTGATTTATTATCTTTGCTATGGTCACTTCATTTTCTGATAATAGTTTCTGCATTCTTTTTTCTTTTTAAAATAATTAATTATTGAGACTGATTCTTTCCACATGAAGACCTAGGAGGCCATAGTTCACCTTTCTCCGAATCATCAGTAAAGAGAACAGAGAGGGGTTCTGAAATGTTTGCTCTGGTTCTGAACGTAAGCTTGTCCAGGCGTGTTAATGCTTTCTCTTATTGCCTGGTACTCTACTTCTGCAAGATATGACATACTCTGGTTTAACCCCATCCCTTCCTTGTCACTGTCTCGCTAATACCTTCTCTCTCTATAATGATGCCTTTCTGTCTCCTTGATCTGGCTGAGGGGGTCAGAAACTAGTTCTTAAACACTTCTTTTGAAATTCTTCCTATGATGATTTGGTGCCTCTCTTTGAAACTCCATCTATTGTATCTTCAACTGGTGCCCAGTTGAAATTCTAATTTTAATATTCTGTTACAAAAGCATCTGGGACAGTTACGATTGTGTCGGGAGAGAGGGGCATCAGGTTTTAAATTCATACCAGCATCTTCTCTGTGTGGGGAACGAGAGGACGTCAAGTGAACGGCCCTGAGGTGGAATGGCCACCAGAGGGCAGCAGATCCTGCTTCAAACCCTGTTTCCTTCCTTGGACTCATTCATTGGAGCTGGATTGTTTTATTCAACTCCCAGAGACCAGGTGGCGCCCAGGTGCTGGGTCACGTGGAGGGGCTGAGCTCTCCCGGTATCTCAACCGGCTCTTCAATGTTGATCCTGCTTTCTGACTTTCTGCAGTCTAACCGCCATTCTTCCAGTTGAAGGATCAAAGATGTCAGTCAGCATTTGGCAGTAACAGCCAGTTACTAAACACCTACACCGTAATGGGCTTGGACATTAAAGTCACACTTTCTGCGCTTCCCTGGTGGCGCAGTGGTTAAGAATCCACCTGCCAATGCAGGGGACACGGGTTCGAGCCCTGGTCCGGGAAGATCCCACATGCCGCGGAACAACTAAGCCCATGCTCCATAACTGCTAAATCTGCCCTCTGGACCCTGCGGGCCACAGCTACTGAGGCCCGTGTGCCTAGGGCCCGTGATCCACAACAAGAGAAGCCACTGCAATGAGAAGCTCGCGCACCGCAACGAAGAGTGGCCCCCGCTCGCTGCAACTAGAGAAAGCCCGTGCGCAGCAACGAAGACCCAGCGCAGCCAAAAATAAATAAATAAAGACACATTTTCTGCCCTGGAGAAGCCTAACCAGTGCTGTGAACACATGTGATGGATTGCAAAATAGCAACTTCTGCTGCAGAGGCAGGAAAAAGGGCTTTGTATCAAACCCCTAGAACCAGAGAGCAGGCTGATGGTTGCCGGGGAGTGGGGGTGGGGAAAATGGGTGAAGGGGGTCAAAAGGTGCAAACTTCCAGTTATAAGATAAATAAGTTCTGGGGATGTAACATACAGCATGGTGACTATAGTTATACTGTATTGTGTATTTACAAGTTGCTAAGAGAGTTGATCTTAGAAGTTATCACACAACACGATTGTAACTATGTGAGGTGATGGACATGCTAACTAAACTTATTGTGGTAATTACTTCACAAAATATACATATATCAAATCATTACATTGTACACCTTAAATTCATAAAGTGTTGTGTGTCAGTTATATCTCAATAAAGCCGAAAAAAGAAGCAATCAGGGCTTTGGGAGCACTGAGGAAGGGACAGGAGCTGGAGAAGGCTTCGTGGAGGAGGGGGAGGGGAGTTGGGTTTGTTTAAGGATGAGCAGGACTTTGGGAAGTTGGGAAGAAGAGGCGTGAGCTAAGGGGGAGCCGGATGGACAAATCCTGGGGGACAAGGAAGTTGACAGGTGATAGGGGAGGTGAGAGTTAGCAGAAACTCGAGGGTTGTCAGGGCTGCGTTTGAGGACTGAAGGGAGACTGGGGCCCAGTGGGGGAACTTTGGGAAGGCTCCATTTTCTGCTGTTCCAGAAGCAGAGCTTCCTTTTCCATTCTCCAGTCTCCAGGAAGAGGGTCTGAGCCTAGATGACGCGAGGATTTTACTGAACTTGGAAGTTATCGGAGAAAATGGGGAGATGGGCGCCTTGAGCGTCTCAGAGAAGAAACGCTTGAAGGATTTGGTGTTGTCTAGCCAGGATTAAAGACGACTCTGTTAGGGATGGGTGATCTTGCATAACAGGAGAAGTGAGGGCATGGGCTTTGGATGGAGTCAGACGGGTCTTGGAACAAATCCTGATTCTTCCAATACCTGGGTGACCCTGGGCTGATGGCTTTACTTCTCAAGTTTATTCCTAATCCCCAGAATGGGAATAATAATTCCTACATGCTAGGGATGCTGCAAGGGCTGAATGAGATAATATACATAAAATACTTAGCACAGTGCCTGGTAACCATTCATCAAATGGAAGCATTTATTATTAGAATAATTGCCTTCATATGTTTAAAGGCTGTCACATGGGCACAACCAGCTCATCTGTGCTGGTCCACCAGACTGAACTAGCAATGCTGGTGTGAAGGAGACAGATTTGGCCTGGCTGTGAGGAAGAACCTCTTATAATCAGAGCTGCCCAAGCCTGGAAAAGGCTGCATTATGTGTAAGGAGAGCTCGGTCTCTGAAGTACCCAGAGGCTGTCTGGAAGCTCCTTACATTAGGCCCAAAGCTGGACCTTTAATGACTCTTCCTAACTCAATTCTCTGGGATCCTGGGTTGTTCTGAAACTGTGCATCAGTGTCTATGAGTGGAAGATTCTGTGATTTCCCTTGGAGGAGAAGGGCCCCTGGAACAGGGGAGATGGAACCGGCAGTGGAGAGAACCAGCGTCTGTCCTGGTTCAAGGCCAGATGACCGGAGGCCTTAGCTTTCCTCTCTCCTTGGGTGAGGGAGTGCAAGCAGGAAGCTCTGTGGAGGTTGCCCTGTCTTCCCTCCACGTGATGGAGTTCCATATTCTGTGTAGGAAGTCTGGGAATGGTGGGGAATATTCTTTTTAAAGACACTTCTCTCAACCCCAATAAAAGAAATTCCCAATTCCGGGGTCCCCCTCCCTGTGCATGTGTTGAGAAGCCCTTTCCGAGACACAACCTCAGGCTTCCGCAGTGCAGTGCCTGAACCTCTGACGCTTGTTCTCTGGGAATGTGGTCTCCTCATCTCTGCATAAACCCTGTAGAGGCTGGGGAAGAGAGCACTGGGCCTTTGAGCAAAGGCTTCTCAGCCCTTCCCAGGATCTTTTCTTCCCACCACTCCGACGAAGGGAGACCCTTTTCTGCTGCTCCCTCCCTGTGCCCCTTTGCTCCCTTCTTCCGCAGGGGGTGGGCATCTGAGTGAACCCTTCTCATTTCTCTCTGTCCCTTACTTGCTCCTTCCTAGGAAAGGAGTAGCTAATTTCACCATTCATTCATTCCTTCATTCAATTCACCCATGAATTCAATTGGACTTCATTCATTGAACTCTGTTTGCCCAGTTATTATTGTTCAAGGCACCAGGGAGAAAATGGTGAATACTAATGATTGGCAAGTTCCCAGGTTTCATGGAGCTCACATTTTTCTGAGGTAGAAAGCATATACACAAGTAAACAAGTGTATAAATAAGATAATTTCAGACCATGGTAAGTGCAATGAGGGAATAAAGAGAGTGAGGTGACGGAAGTAACGGATGGGAAGGGAGGTGGAGCTAAGCGCTGAATGGGGTGGCCAGGGAAGCTCTCTCTGAAAAGAGACATTTGAGCTGAGACCTGAAGGATGGGCGGGAGTCAGCTAAGCAAAGAGCAAGAGGAACGGCATTCTAGCAGAGGGAACAGCCCTGAGGAGGAAAGCCCTGAGCTGGGAAAGACGCTGTGTGTCCCAGGATCATGAAGGATGCCAGCGTGGCCATGAGGTACTGAGCAGGAGAGTGGAACGTGAGAGGTTGGGGGGATATAGGCGGGAACATGTCGGCCCTGGGAAAGGGGTTGGATTCTACGTGATGTGCAACTGGAAAACACCTAAGGGTTTAAGCAGCAGACTGGCTGACGTGATATGATATACACCTTAAAAATATCACTTGGGGCTTCCCTGGTGGCGCAGTGGTTGAGAGTCCGCCTGCCGATGCAGGGGACACGGGTTTGTGCCCCGGTCCGGGAAGATCCCACATGCCGCGGAGTGGCTGGGCCCGTGAGCCATGGCCGCTGAGCCTGTGCGTCCGGAGCCTGTGTTCCGCAACGGAAGAGGCCACAACAGTGAGAGGCCCACGTACTGAAAAAAAAAAAAAAAAAAAAATGTATCACTTGTCTAAATGCTGAATGGAGGGTGGTTTGGAAGGGGTAGGAGTAGAGGCAGAGGGCACTGCAGACATCTGAGTGATGAATCATGGTGGTGGAACTAGGGAGACGGGAGAGAGGGAGGAAGTCAAGTATATTCTGGAGATAGAGTTCAAGGCCTTATTAATGTGGGCATTGAGGGAAAAGCACAAGTCAAGACTGACTCAGATTTTTGGCTTGAATAATTGATTATGTGGAGGATATATTTAGTGAGCTAGCAAGATGAAGTGGACAAGTATATTAAGATATTAGTTCAGATGCCGTAATAAGGTCATAATACTGCAGCTTTAACAGAAGTTAAACAGGGGTACTAGGGTGGCTCCACGATATTCAAGACTCAGGCTTTTTCTATTTTGCAACTTTTTAAAAATTAATTAATTATTTTGTTTATTTATTTTTGGCTGCGTTGGGTCTTCGTTGCCACTCACTGGCTTTCTCTAGTCGTGGCGAGCGAGCGCTACTCTTCGTTGCGGGGCACGGGCTTCTCATTGCGGTGGCTTCTCTTGTTGTGGAGCACGGGCTCTAGGCATGGGAGTTCAGTATTTGTGGCACGTGGGCTCAGTAGTTGTGGAGCACAGACTTAGTTGCTCTGCAGCATGTGGGATCTTTCAGACCAGGGATCAAACCTGTGTCCCGTGCATTGGCAGGTGGATTCTTAACCACTGTGCCACAAGGGAAGTCCCACAACATTTTTTTACCATGTGGCTTCCATTTAGTGGCCTACAATGGCTGCTACAGCTCCCACCTCTTCATCTCATTCCCATCAGTGGGAAGGGGAGCAAAGAGAAGGGGAGGACACACTCCTCTTCTATCAAGGATCTCACACATAACTGCCCTTATCATATTTTCTCATATCCTACTGGCCACAGTCTAGTCACATGGCCATATCTAGCTGCAAGGAATCCTGGGAAATGTAGTCATTAGTTACATGGAAACAATAGCAGAGTCAGTAGATTGGAGGTCCGGACAAGGTGAAAGAGTTGTTACAGCTGGACTTCTAGAGCAAAGGAGATGAAAGGTCAGGAGGTTGTAGACGGAGGATGGGATTCCTGAACTGGAGATTTAGGAGGTTACTGGAGCAAAGAGTAGGCTGAGGTACAAAAGTCAAGGGCTGAGAAGCCAGAGTGGATGAGAGGTCATCTGTGTGAATGTTGAACATCAGGAATGGTGAGAGGAGCAGGTGGGGAGAGGAAGGCCAAGTGCTGAGGTTGTCAGTCAATGAGGGGCAGTGGGGTAGAAGCAGAGATGGGGAGCAAGGAGGACGTCCCTTCCCACCTTCTGGCTCTGAGGTTAATGGCAGTAAGGGAGACAGCGGCTTCCACTTGGGAGTCTTGTAGACGCTGTGGGATTCTTAGGAAATCTTAAAATGTCACTTAAGATCAGGCACTTGAGAGAACATTCAAAACAAGACATTGGCTCAAGGAGTTTGCTGATCACAGATCAGCAATTCTAGAGGGCGCAGGAAAAGGGTTTGGGAGAGAGAGGCAGAGGACTGGGTTGGATTAGGGACAGACAGAGTCAAATGGAGATGGGAGTCTGGATAATAGCGTCCCAGAAGCTATGGTTTTGTTCCAGTGATGACTGAGGAAAACAGAACAGGCTTGACAAGAGTGACTCAGTTGATCATCTTCCTCTAAGAGCACTTGGGATAGGATAAAGACCTGAGTATCTAGCTGGATGGTTGGGGCCTCTGGTTGGAGTAACCAATTCCTGTGGTGCCAAGAACTAAGGGGTGTGAGTAGTGGCCAATCCCATAGGAGCAGGAGATATGTGGTAGCAGAGTAATGGCCCCCAAAGATGTCCATGTCAAAAAAACCCCCAAACAAACCCAAAAAACAACCCAGGGGGCTTCCCTGGTGGTCTAGTGGTTAAGACTTCCACTGCAGGGGGTGCGGGTTCAACTCCCCAGTCGGGGAGTAGCACATGCCATGCAGTGAGGCCAAAAAAAACCCCCAGAAAAACAAAAAACAAAAAAACCTCAAAGATGTCCATGTCCTAATCCTCAGAGCCTGTGAATATATTAGATTATGTGGCAAAGGGGAAATAAGGATTTGGATGGAATTAACGTTGCTGATCAACTGGTTTCAAATAGGGAGATTACCCTAGATTATCTGGTTTAGTCCAATGAAATCTCAAGGATCCTTAAGCATGGAAGAGTGATCCAGAAGAGAGAAACAGATTGATAGCAAAGTGAGAACCTGGATGGATGTTGCTGGGTTTGAAAGTGAGAGAATGGGGCCATGAGCCAAGGACTGTGGGTGATCTCTAGAAGCTGAAAAGGTTATAAAAATGGATTCTCCCCTAGAGCCTTCAAAAAGGAGTGTGCTCCTGCGGACATCTTGATTTTAGCCTAAGTGAGACCCATCTTAGACTTCTGAACTCCAGAACTACAAGATAATAAATTTGTGTTGTTTTAAGCCAGTACATTTGTGGTCATTTGTAATTAGAAATTGTAATTAGAAAACTAATACAACTCCCTCACACCATACACAAAAATAAACTCAAAATGGCTTAAAGACTTAAATATAAGACATGACACCATAAAACTCCTAGAAGAGAACATAGGGAAAACACCCTCTGACATAAATCGTAGCAACGTTTACTCAGGTCAGTCTCCCAAGGCCATAGAAATAAAAGCAAAATACAAACAAACAAACAAGAAAACCCAAACCAAATGGGACCTAATCAAACGTATAAACTTTTCCATAGCAAAGGGAACTGTAAACAAAACGAAAAGACAACCTATGGAATGGGAGAAAATATTTGCAAATGATGCGACTGACAAGGGCTTAATTTCCAAAATGTGCCAACAGTTCGTACAAGTCAATAACAAAAAAACCTAACAACCCAATCAAAAAATGGGCAGAAGACCTAAATGGACATTTCTCCAAAGAAGACATACAGATGGCCAGGAGGCACATGAAAAGATGTTCAACATCACTAATTATTAGAGAAATGTGAATCAAAACTACAATGAGGTATCACCTTACATCGCTCAGAATGGCCATCATCAAAAAGTCTATAAATGACAAATGCTGGAGAGGGTGTGAAGAAAAGGGAACCCTCCTACACTGTTGGTGGGAATGTACAATAAGTTGGTGCAGCCACTATGGAAAATGGTATGGCGATTTCTTAAAAAATTAAAAATAGAGCTACCATACAATCTAGCAATCCCGCTCCTGGGCGTACATCCAGAGAAAACTCTAATTCAAAAAGATACATGCACCCCACTGTTTATAGCAGCACTATTTACAATAGCCAAGACATGGAAGCAACCTAAATGTCCATGGCCAGATGAAGAGATAAAGATGTGGTATATATATATATATATATATATACACAATGGAATATTAGCCATAAAAAAGAATGAAATAATGCCATTTGCAGCAACATGGATGGACCTAGTGAAGTCAGAAAGAGAAAGACAAATACCATATGGTATCACTTACATGTGGAATCTAAAATACGATACAAATGGACTTATTTACAAAACAGAAGCAGATTCACAGACATAGAAAACAAATTTATGGTTACTAAAGCAGAAAGCGGATGGGGGAGGGATAAATTAGGATTTGGGGATTAGCAGATACAAACTACTATATATAAAATAGATAAACAAGGTCCTACTGTATAGCACACGGAACTATATTCAACATCCTGTGAAAAACTATAATGGTTTGCTGTACGCCAGAAACTGAAACTAGTACAACATTGTAAATCAACTATACTTCAATTACAAAAAAAGAAAAGTATTACAAGATGAAAGTGTCTCCTATTCTGGGTGACTGCTGGGCGAGATGCTATGGCAGCTGGCGAGGCAGAACACTTCTTGGACCATGTTTCACCAGGAAGTGGAGCTAAGGCATGAACGGGAATGTTCCCAAATAGCATTGCCTCCTTCTCTGCTACCCTCTCCTGACGCAAACATACACACTTGGACAGGCTTCCCCTCCCCTCCTCTCCACTGGGGGATGTCTGCTGTTTCCCTCTCTGTTTAGTGGCAGGCAGGCAGAGAGGAGACCCCTTTTGGACTCGTGTCTCAATCGTATTCTCCAGCTCAGCTTGCCAGGGAGGTCAGAGTGCTGTGGGTTGTCTGGAGCTGGTCTCGTCCTTAATAAAACTGATACTTTGTTTCATTTTTGCCCTCTGTTCTCTGGGCGCTTTCTCCACTGGCCGGATTCAGAGGTGTGGAGGGATGACACCAGGGTGGGCCCTTCTGGAGCCTTGATGATAAAATCAAGGACTAGCCTTGGGGGACACAGTACAGTGGATTTTAAAAGGCAAAAGCCTCTGAAGTTACCTCTGACCTGCAGCCTTATAGGTACAGTTGAAGGCGGAATGAAATTACCCCAGTTCCACGTGGGTACAGAGCACAAGACTTAAATTTTGGCTTTAGATTATTTGTGCTAATCTTTAGTAAGTGAGGCTATAGGTTGGCTGTCCCAGATCCTGACTGTCTACTTTGTTATGAACTTCACTTAGGGCCACAGAAGGAGCCGTAGAGGGATTTTATTTATGGACTGTCCATAGGTTCCTAGAATTATTTCCTGCTGCACAGTCTCAAGTTGGCTTGGGGTTGTACCTTTATAAATCAAGCCCTGCCTATTTGAGAAGTTGTGTATTTCAGACGCCCGCTGTGGGATTAACCACAGAGGTGTGGTGGACTTCATACCAATAAAAAGGACCAGGACCCCTTAAATGGAGGAAATGCCAATGTGCGTGAAAGTGGAGAAAACTCAATTTGGAATTATCGCAAACCTGAAAGGTAAGAGAGAAACGAACAAGTCTTGTACCTGGAACATTCTGCCTCTAGAAAGTAGACTTACTCAGGCCATCAAGGAGGCATGGGGTCCAAGAGAGATACAAGTCTTGGTCTTGTGGTGAGAAAAGTCAGCAAGAAAAGGAAAGAGAAAAAGAAGGAACTTCTGTTGTTCAAGCTGGGGGAAAAGATAAGATTTTCTTGGGAAATAGTTTGAGTTTTTAGAGGGCGTGCTTGAGATGTTTGAAGAGAAAAAGGAAGTTTCCACACCTAAATGCTTTTAAGGACAGAACTAGAAAAGAGCAAAATATTTATTCATTTCAAGATCAGGGAGGATGAATGGGCAGATTTAACAACGATGCAAAGAGGAGAGAGGCCGCTAGAGGGAGTGTGGACCCAGGAAACTAGTGTAGACAGTTGCTTGCCCAGCATGAGGGAAGAAAGGACCAGTTGGAGCATTGTGAGTGTTGTTATATAAGTTTCAAAGGGTCACAGTTATTTGTGTGTGTGTGTGTGTGTGTGTGTGTGTGTGTGTGTGCGCGTGTGTGTATTGCTCACGTCCTGAGAGGCCAAGCCCAGGAATTTGTATTGTCAGGACTGACCCTCCACATAGTTACTGAGAAGATGAAATGCACACTAAGGGGAATTCATACAGGAAAGAAATATCTCTAGTCCCACCTGAGTTAAATTAGTACTATTGGCAGCATTATTTAAAATTTCTACGTATTGCAAGATGACAGAAGTGTCTTTTTTTTAATTAATTAATTTTTGGCTGCGTGGGGTCTTTGTTGCTGCATGCGGGCTTTCTCTAGCTGCAGCAAGTGGAGGCTACTCTTCCTTGCGGTGCGCGGGCCTCTCATTGCGGTGGCTTCTCTTGTTGCGGAGCACGGGCTCTAGGCGCGCGGGCTTCATTAGTTGTGGCACGTGGGCTCAGTAGTTGTGGCTCACAGGCTGTAGAGTGCAGGCTCAGTAGTTGTGGCGCACGGGCTTAGCTGCTCCGCAGCATGTGGGATATTCCCGGACCAGGGCTCAAACCCGTGTCCCCTGCATTGGCAGGCGGATTCTTAACCACTGCGCCACCAGGGAAGCCCCAGAAGTGTCTTAAAGGTGCCTCTTTGAGAGAAGAGATAGTAGGCATGCCCCGGCCCTCACCCCATGGTAAACAATGCCCAAATCAACCTCTCCATGGGTGGTTTCTCCCAGTTGAGGTTTAAGTTCACATGTTGGGAAAAAGCTGGCACTGACTGAGAGCATCCTGGCGAGGTGCTCTTCTCTCGGGTACCACTGAGTTTCCACAGTGCTGGCATTGGCAACTTGATTGGCTGAGTTCAGTGCCCCCCGTGTCAGGAGGAGACTGTCATGGAGATGACTGGCCATCACCTCTTGTGTTTCAACTGCAGTCTGCCCTGGCTGAGTGAGCCACCTTCCAGCCCCTGTGCTGCCATGAGCTGCCCACTGAAGGTCTCATTCAAGGGGATCATGGATGAGAGGCTCTTCCCCAAGCAGCAGCCGAAGCAGCACTCGAGACCCTCCGTGAAGTATGCACTCAGGACGCATCTCCACAACATCTTTCTCTTGCACCTTGAGCCCCCATTAAGCGTTTCTTGGCCCCCATCCTCCCCCAGCAAAAGAACCCCAGAAAAAGCCATGCACTAGGTCCTGGGCACATCATTGCCCTGGAGCCTGAGAATATGCTTGTGCTTCTAAGTTCTGTGATGTGGAGCTGGTGCCATAGTATTCTGTGTCCCAGTTACGCTGGCCTGGAAAAAGCAGAACCCAGGAGCTACTTGGGGATGGACTAAGTCAGCGTTGGAGGTGCTGGAGGAGCTGCTCACAGTTCATGGGCGGGAAAGACCAGGATGCAGCCGGCCCCCTGCCTCTAGGCATAATAGCCTTTTTCCTGACCCCAAGGGGACGCTCCCCATGCCCCTGGCTCTCCACCCTCCTCATCCTCAGGAGGTTTGCAGTCCCACCACCCTCCCTCCTACTGTCACACCTTAGAGGTCTGGAGATCCGGTTCCCCCCACAGGCCGGGGAGAGGATGGAGACACAGGTCCCTAACCCCTCCCCACACTTTGGGAAGCTAACGTTATAGGGAGCGCGTGTGTACCCAACCTTTCCCTTCACATCAGACCTTATTCCACCAAACAGCTGGAGCAGCAGAAAGAACACTCTCTCCAGCCCATCCCAAAAGGTCAGAGTTTTCTCAGGTGGGGTGGCCCAGCCAGAGCCCTGGCAGCCGGTTGGGGGAAACAGAGAAGTGACCTTGTGGGAAATGGATAGTCTTCTTCTTCTTTTTTTTTTTTTAAATAAATTTATGATTTATTTTTGGCTGAGTTGGGTCTTCGTTGCTGTGTGCTGGCTTTTCTCTGGTTGTGGTGAGTGGGGGCTACTCTTCATTGCGGTGCACGGGCTTCTCAATGTGATGGCTTCTCTTGTTGCAGAGTATGGCTCTAGGCACGCAGGCTTCAGTAGTTGTGGCTTGCGGGCTAAGTAGTTGTGGCTCACGGGCTCAGTAGTTGTGGCTCGCAGGCTCAGTAGTTGTGGCTCACGGGCTCAGTAGTTGTGCACGGGCTTAGTTGCTCCGCGGCATGTGGGATCTTCCTGGATTAGGGCTCGAGCCCGTGTCCCCTGCATTGGCAGGCGGCTTCTTAACCACTGCACCACAAGGGAAGCCTGGAAATGGATAGTCCTTAGGAACAGGGATGTCTAGGCAAGTGGACAAAACCAGATTCCTTTGGAGTGAGACCTCCTGGAGCAGAATAAGAAATTAGAAAGAGAAGAATTTTGGACTTTCATTTCCTTATATTTTACTTTAAAAGAAAGTGTATTTAAATTTTGTTCTTTGTTACTTTTGAAATTAGGAGGGGGTTTATGTTCAAACGTCCTAGGCCTGGTTCTGGGCCTAGGACTGAACTAGGTGACTTCCTGTGCCCTCCTCTGGCTGGAGGTTTCGAAGATCTCTCTGTAACCTGTTTTTTGGATCATATCCTGGAAGGTGAGGGCTGCTACCCGCCCCGTGATGGAATCTCCTGTCCTCAGCAGGGAGCACGACTTGCTGGGCATGTGGGGTTCCCACAGAGGGTAAAGTCCCACCTGTAGACCACAAAGAGCTCTGGGCTGTGCCAGCCAAGCTGGGGCATTCTCCTCCCTCTGGAGGCAAGAGGGAAGAGCCCGGGGGTTGGCCGTAATCCTGTGATGGCTCAGTTGCTGCTCTCTCCTTAGGCGAGGCTGTGAAGTGAAGGAAGCTTGTTTTGGGCTGCCTCCTGCCTCCCCTTCCTCCCCGGTTTCCCCCACTGACTGGCCACCTCCCCTGTCGCAGCCCGGGGCACTTAGGAACAGGGCATGGACAGGGGAGGGCATTCACAGCATCCTCGAGAACACGGCTGCAGCCCTATAGGCTTATTTCCATTTCCAGTCTAGGCTATTTCTCACTGTTTCTCACTGCCCTTCTGGCTTGAAGTCTGTCTCCACTCTAGTCCATCTTCTGTGCTGATGCTGGAGGAATCCCTGAAGTTCAGGCCACTTCCCTGCTCAAAAGTCTCTAACGACCATCATTATCCATTGGATAAAGTCCACACTCCTTGGCCATGTGTTTGAGGCTCTCCACCTTTCGAACTTCAGCTCTTGGCCCTTTGCATTATTCCCTGCTCACTGAAGTGTTATTCCTGTTCAAGCTGTTCCTCTGTCAGGAGTGCTCTTTCTTCTCCATCTGCCAGCTGTGTTCCTACCTCATAATCCACTTCAAATAATACCTCCTCCCTGGAGTGAACCCCACCTCACCATGACCAGTCTCTTGGTTAATCGCCGCACGTCTGTGGTCCCATGATACGTGGTTCATATCTTCGCCTTTTTGTGATTCCATCCCACTGCTATTTATTGAGTGCCTGCCATGTTGCAAGTTTTGGAGATATGGTGAGCAAAATTTCCTGGCCCTGGTCTGATGGCCTTTGTTGTTTAGCATTTATCACACTCGATTGTAATTCTCTGTTTAGATGGATTGCTCCTACTGGTCAATTACAATTTTGAGGACAAGAGCCATGGTTTATCTCTGAATCTCAATTTAGTTAGCACAGATCCTGACACTTGCTAAGTGCTCCAGTCTGGTAAACTGAATGAGTCAATTTGTCTGTTCAAGGCGGGCCCCTGGGGGATAAGTTTACCGTTAATGGGGAAGGAGGGACCTCTGAGAGGCCTTCTTCAATAATTGAATATTTCAACAAGAATTGTATGTGTCTGCTATATACCAGGCATGTTATGGGTACCTGAGATTCGACACTGAGCAAAACAGACTGGATCCCTGCTCTCCCAGGTAGGATTGCCAGATAAAATGCAAGTCACTCAGTTAAGTGTGAATTTCAGATAAGCAGTGAATAATTTGTTTTTAGTATAAGTACGTCTCAAATATGCATGGGACATACTTAAACTAAAAAGTTGTTTATTGTTTTTCTGAAATTCACATTTAACTGGGTGTTCTGTATTTTGCTGGCCAAGTTTGGCAATCCTACCCCAAGGCTCCAGACCAGCCTCCACCCTCCACCATCTATCCCTTCAAGACGGAGACTTGTCCTTTGTACTTAAGCGTTCAAGGGTAGGCAGAAGATGGACAGGAGTGGAGCCCGGCTGCCAGGCCTGTAGCTCTCTTCTGAGAAAAGAGGTCACAGTGGTTCTTTACACACAAGTTCCCAACTTTGTGTCAGATGGCCTTGTTCCTCTGGCCACTCCTATTTGGTGAGGAAGTCTGGGTCTTATCCAGAGGCAGCCATCACCAGGCTGGACATAGGGAAGACCAGTGGCTTCTGAGGAGGCCAGGGTGAGAGACGTGTCCATTTCTGGTGCTCCCTACTGGATGGTCCCTAACCAAGTCAACGAGATCCCTCTCAGTGAATTCGGAATGTGAGACGGAGAGAACGAAAACTCAATGGGATGTAAAAGCAGTAGATACAGAGGAGGAGAGGAGAGGCAGAGAGATGCCAGCAAGACAGAGAGAGGTCATTATGTGTGCAGTACTTGTCCTGGGCTGACATTTAGGGCAAGATGACTGTCACCAGAGCAGCCGGAGGGGCACACGGCCGAGCCCCAGTTGTACTCTGCACAGCACTCCACTAGGCCTCCTGAGATGCTTTCCCGGTCGTCCTTCCTCCTAATGTCACTTGACATAACCTGAGTGAGTCTTATAAACTTGAAAAAGCCTATTTTGTTTTTTTAAAAATTAGCTTTTAGTTGGGACACCTATGTCCAAGGGTCAATCTGCCGTTACTTCACTGTGTGGCTCTTGGCCAGCCATTCCCCCTCTCTGGGCCTCATTTTCCTCCTCAGCAAGGAGAGGAAGGGTCCACAGGGATCTCCAAGGACCTCTAGGATTCCTGTTCCAGGATCTGACACCCTCTTGGGTCAGGGCTAGAGTCTTTTTTGGAGATTGTCATTTCAAGAAGTATAACGGCATTGGGCTGGTTAGCCTTGAAATTCGGTGCACACCAGAGTCAACTGGGGAACTTCCCTTCCTCTCCATTTAGTAAGTTGGGATGCAACCCAGGAATCTGCATTTTAGAACCAGCGTCCAGGGCAATTCTGATGGACGCTGATGGGAGATGTTGAGGAATACATGCCCTTTGGCTGACAGAATAGCTTCTAAGCAAATCTCAACCATTTATTCTGGTAAGGATTTTGGAAGGCAGAGAGTCTGTGTGTGTGTGTGTGTGTGTGTGTGTGTGTGTGTGTGTGTGATTACTATGGTGGCTGCTGGCCTGAGGCGCTGGGGGTTGGAGAGGAGGAGAAGAGATTAATATTCTGTGAGGTCTGACCTTGAGCCAGATACAAGATGATTTAATTCTCACAGCAGTTGGCAGGGTACTATTAACAGCCTCTGGCAGATTGGGAAAACTGAGGTTTTTGAGCCCAAAATTGAGGCTCAGAGAGGTTAAGTAAATTTACCAAGGTGACATAAATGTCAGCTGGCATGGCTGGGATTTGAACCCAGATCTGTTTGATTCCCATGCTTCCCATAATGCCCTCCCCACCCCCACCTCAAGCATCACCGGAGTCAACTCCACAGTACAGCAACCATAAACCCTTGTTTTCCCAGCGGGGCTCCATTTTACATGTTCTGTGCTGTTTCCCACAAATCATTGACTAACCAGGAAAATCACTGTTTCTGCCTCCGAACCCTCCCAGACTGCCATCTTATCCTCAGGGGATGAGAGTAGGGGAGTCTGTTACTAGAACAGGGAGGAACAGAAGACCATTGACAGGGGAGCTCAGAGGGTGACAGAGCCAGTGAGAGCAGGTCCACATTTGATGTGGGGGAGTGCAGGGGGTCAGGAGGGGGTGAGCATGGGACAGCCAAGTGCGGAAAGATTCCACTTCCACGGGGCCTGGAGCAGGTGCGGGGGAGAGCAGCTCCTGTCTTGCTTCTCAGTCAGGATCCATAAGTTCTTCCTGAATGAATCTCTAGTTCCCTCCTTCAAGGTCCATTGCTGACAAGTCCACTCCAGCCATATCTAGTTTCTCTGCAGGAGGGTCTGAGCCAGACTTGGAAAGTGGTCCCCATGTGGGAGATGGGGCCTCAAGAATGTTGTCCATGTTGCTGGCTGCTCAGTGCTCCCCACGCATGCTCAGTGGCCCGCACGCAACCTGGTGTGCTGGGTTGGGAGTCTGTGAGCGTTGTGGGTGTGAGAGCTGATGGGCCGGCTACGCTGAGAGCTGCAGTTACCGGGATGCCTTAGGACCACTCACCCACCCTTGGGGATCTGAGCAGGCTTTTTCCCTCTCCTCTTAAAGCCTTTATGAACCATTCCTCAAACTACATACACAATATCTAAACTGGATGTTTTCTGTCAATAACTCTGATCTGTAAGGTTTTATTCCAATGTGAGGATTGCAGGCTGTGGGAAGGGGCTACCACAAATAAGGATAGTTGGAGGTTAGACACCCTGGAGACCAGGGGTCTGTCCTCCCCACTTTGCACATTGGGAGGTGAAATAAAAATGGCAGAGTGCACAGTGGGAGGGAGGGAGGTTGTTCCTGGGGCAGACTGAGCATCACAAAGTTATGGAGTTTTGGATTTGGAAGGAATCATGCCATTTGTGAACCTATAGTGAGGACTCTACGTGAGGAACGACACTAACAGGTAGTGGTTGTGAGACATCATTGTCACATCTATGGGTTAGGGGCACTTCTGTATGGCTGTTAGCATAACTGACGCCATCTTGGACGCTTACAGTGATGTGGGCACTTGGCTGCCCCTTGCTGACTCCCTTCTGTTCCCTGCACCCCCCCACATGACCAAGGAGTGTACTGTGCCGTGAATCACTTCTCTGCCATCAAGGGCTTTGTAGTTAATAGATATTGTTTAATAACCATTAGGACCAGGTGGACTCTCTGCTCTGTTTACTGCCCTAACAATGATGAAAACTTTCCTTGACATATTCCTGGCACCCATGAGACTAGTTACCCATTCATAAACCTTGACTTAGGAATGCATGTCCTGTTTCCAAGCTCCTAACCTCATACCTTAGGTTAACTATAAAATTATCCCGGGGTCCCTTGGTGGTACAGAGCGCAGCTGTGAATGCTTCCAGTCTGCCTGATGCTGACCCCACCCTGTGTGTAAGTTACCCTATAGTAAACCGATCCATTGATTATATGGAGCTGCCTGCCTCATTTTACAGTCTCAAGATGCCTTCTCAGTTCGGTGGGCACTTTTTGTTCCCTCCGTCCTCCAACAACTTCTAGTCTCATTAATTCCCTCATGGGAGTGGGGTGGAGGGTTTGACATTGGGGACCTTGTTCAGGGATGTACGTGCTTTGAAATATAGGTTTTGAGTGCAACCCAGAGCACTCAATTTTCCTGGCTACCCGCAGATAGGATGCTTTCACATGTGAATAATGAACAATCCAATTCAACTGGCTAAAACAACGAGAAAGGTATTATTTCTTGTCACAGAACACTGGAAGTAGGATTGGTTAATTCATCAGTTCAAACAAATCATCAAAGGCTTAGACTCTTTCCATTTCTTTGTTTTATTTTTTATTTATATATTTTTTGTGGTACGCGGGCCTCTCACTGTTGTGGCCTCTCCCGTTGCGGAGCACAGGTTCCGGACGCACAGGCCCAGCGGCCATGGCTCACGGGCCTAGCCGCTCTGCGGCATGTGGGATCTTCCCGGACCGGGGCACGAACCCGTGTACCCTGCATCGGCAGGCGGACTCTCAACCACTGCGCCACCAGGGAAGCCCGACTCTTTCCATTTCTCCACACTGCTGTTCTCTACCCAAGAACCCTGTCTTCTGGCTACCTCTTTTCAGGTAGCAAGATGGTTGCTGCGGCTCCAAATATCACATCTCAACATTCGGAGGCAGAAAAAGGACCGTTATCTTTGTGTGTCATTTTTTTAAGATCAAGGAAAACCTTTTCAGAAGTCTCTATGGCAAAATCTTCCTTATGTCTCACTTTTTTTGGGGTTGTACCACATGGCTTGCGGGATCGTAGTTCCCCGACCAGGGATCAGACCCCGGCCCCGACAGTGAAAGTGCCAATTCCTAACCACTGGACCACCAGGGAATTCCCTGCGATTGATCCTTCGATGGAGTCTGCCTCTCCTAAAACACATGGCTATGAGATTGGTTCAAGATGGTGGAATAGGAGGATGTGTGCCCACTCTCTCTTGTGAGAGCACCAGAATCACAGCTAACTGCTGAAGGATCATCGACAGGAAGACAGTGGAACTCACCAAAAAAGATACCCCACATCCAAAGACAAAGGAGAAGCCGCAATGAGACAGTAGGAGGGGCGCAATCACAATAAAATCAAATCCCATAACGCTGGGTGGGTGACTCACAAACTGGAGAACACTTATAACACAGAGGTCCCTCCACTGGAGTGAAGGTTCTGAGTCCCATGTCAGGCTTCCCAACCTGGGGGTCCAGCAACAGGAGGAGGAATTCCCAGAGAAACAGACTTTGAAGGCTAGCAGGATTTGACTGCAGGACTTTGACAGGACTGGGGCAAACAGAGACTCCACGCTTGGAGGGCACACACAAAGTAGTGTGTGCATCGGGACCCAGGGGAAGGAGCAGTGACCCCATAGGAGACTGAACCAGACCTACCTGCTAGTGTTGGAGGGTCTCCTGCAGAGGAAGGGGGTGGCTGTGGCTCACCACGGGGACAAGGACACTGGCAGCAGAAATTCTGGGAAGTACTCCTTGGCATGAACTCTCCCAGAGTCCTCCATTAGCCCCACCAAGGAGCCTGTGGGCTGCGTCGCCTCTGGCCAAACAACTAACAAGGAGGAAACTCAGCCCCACCCATCAGCAGACTAGCAGATTAAAGTTTTACTGGGCTCTGCCCACCAGAGCAACACCCAGCTCTACCCACCACGAGTCCCTCCCATCAGAAGGCTTGCACAAGCCTCTTAGATAGCCTCATCCACCAGAGGGAAGACAGCAGAAGCAAGAAGAACTACAATCCTGCAGCCTGTGGAACGAAAACCACATTCACAGAAAGATACACAAAATGAAAAGGGAGAGGACTATGTGACAGATGAAGGAAAAGATAAAACCCCAGAAAAACAACTAAGTGAAGTGGAGGTAGGCAACCTTCCAGATAAAGAATTCAGAATAATGATAGTGAAGATGATCCAGGACCTCCAAAAAAGAATGGAGGCAAAGATCTAGAAGATGCAAGAAATGTTTAACAAAGACCTAGAAGAATTAAAGAACAAACACCTAGAAGAATTAAAGAACAAACAGAGATGAATAATACTGTTTTGTAAGTTCATTTGTGTCATTTTTTAGCTTACACATATAAGTGATACCATATGACATTTGTCTTTGACTTACTTCACTTAGTATGATAATTTCTAAGTCCATCCATGTTGCTGCAAATGGCATTATTTCATTCTTATTTTTATGGCTGAGTAATATTCCATTGTATATAGGCACCACATCTTCTTTATCCATTCATCTGTTGATGGACATTTAGGTTGCTTCCATGTCCTGGCGATTGTACATAGTGCTGCTATGGACACTGGGGGGCATGTAACTTTTCCTAGTATGGTTTTCTCTGGATATATGCCCAAGATTGGGATTGCTGGATCATATGGTAGCTCTATTCTTAGTTTTTTAAGGAAACTTCATACTGCACTTCATTGTGGCTGAACCAATCTACATTCCCACCAACAGTGTAGGAGGGTTCCCTAGAAAATTTACATTTTATATACTATTAATACCTTATTACTGTCTAAACCACAGGTCCCATTTATTTTATTTCATTGATCTCTTTTTTAATTTTTAAAAGTTTTATTTAAAGGTTACTTTCCATTTACAGTTATAAAATACCAGCTATATTCCCCGAGTTGTTCAATACATCCTTGAGCCTATCATCTTACGCCCAATAGTTTGCACCTCCCACTCCCCCACCCCAATATTGCCCCTCCGCCCCATAAATATTAGTTTGTTCTCTGTATCTGTGAGTCCCACAGGCCCCATTTAAATGTTGTCAGTAGTCCCAGTAATGTCCTCTATGACAAAAGGATCTAATCCAAGATTCTGCAGAACATTTAGTTGTCACAGTTCCTCAGTCCTTCCTTGATTTTCATGGCATTTTCACTTTTGAAGATTACAGGTCAGTTGTGTAAAATGATCCCCAATTTGGGCCCATCTGATTTTTCCTCATAATTAGATTCAGGTTCTGCATTTTTTTGTCAGGAATATCAAGAAGTGACACTGTATTCTTCACATTCACATTTTATCAGGTGGGACATAATTTCGATTTGTCCCATTTTTGTGATGTCAACTTTGATCACTGATTAATGTGAAGTCCGTCCTCTCCTCTGGGGAGTTCCTTTTTTTTTTGCGGTACGCGGGCCTTTCACTGTTGTGGCCTCTCCCATTGCGGAGCACAGGCTCCGGACGCGCAGGCTCAGCGGCCATGGCTCACGGGCCCAGCCGCTCCGCAGCAGGTGGGATCTTCCCGGACCGGGGCACGAACCCGTGTCCCTTGCAACGGCAGGCGGACTCTCAACCACTGCGCCACCAGGGAAGCCCGGGAGTTACTCTTTTTACTCTTTGTAATTAATAAGTATTTTGTGGCAAGGTACTTTGAGGCTATGTAAATATCCTATTCCTCATCAAACTTTTACCAGTTAGTTTTGCAGTCATTGATGTTTCTTGGCTGAATTCTTTATTATTGTAGTGGTTGCCAAATAGTGATTTTCTAGTTCAATCATTCCTTCTCCATTCATTAGCTGCCATTCTGCTGGAAGGAAAACAGCAGAGTTTCTCACTTCCTCATTTATTTATTCATTTATTTATATTAATATGGACTCATGACTTTCTATTTAGCCAATGAACTATTATCCTGTGCTATCATTATTTATCATTTTTATGATTATTGTAATTATAACCTTTTATAACGTTTTTCTTTTCCTCTGAACTTGGTTAGTCTGAAACAATTTGACAGTAAGGGAATTAAGCTAGCCTTTTGGAGCTTCTGTATTCTTTTGATATGTCTCCATCATTCTTTGAGCATTTTTTAACTTTCTGGCACAACAAGGCATTCCAGGCTCATCATGTACTCTCTCTACCCCAACACTGGTCTCAGCCATTTCTTCAAGGATTTTTGTTCTCTTAATGGTACTTAGAAGCAAAGATACAGGCTCTAGGTATGCTCACTCTTCTTGGGATGTCACTGCTTCCAGGCCCTCCCAATGGTTAAAGCTAGGGAATGGGCATTTGTATGTATGTATGTTTGCATCTGTGTACATATGTATGGATGGATGTGTGTTGATAGAAATAAATAACACATGCCCATTTTACAGCTAGATGTGTGTGTGTGTGTGTGTGTGTGAGTATATATATATACATATATGTGTGTGTGTGTTAATGTATATAGTTTGGCACCACAGAATTCAGGCTCAGTCACCCTGAAGCATGTAGACCTGCTCCTTACCCTGCTTGAGCTCTGACACCCCATGCCAGGCCACTACTTCCTCCCTGCCCCCTGTACCCGTGGGCAGACACCTTCCTCATCTCACTCCAGTTCCAACACCCTGTTCTAGCTTTCTAGCAATCCCCCATTCCCTGACCGTGCAGATGCCTACCTTGCTGGGCTCTACCTACGGGCTTTTGTGATGAATTACTGGGGAGGAAGGCAGGAGTGCAGGCAAGTTGGAAGGAAGACAAAATGAAGCACTTACTTTGTTATTGATATATTTTTTAATCCATTGTTTATAGTTTGGTTTTGCTTTGTGATCCAATCTAAGAATCTTTTGCTTTCAATACATGAATTTGTGCTATTTATTTATTCATATGAAAGGTGTTTTGGTACTAGTTTTATCTTCTTAATACTATCCCTTTTTAACAATTTTTGTTATTATCTGTGTTTTGCTATATGATTTGTGTTTCTCTTTCCTCTTTTATGTGTAGCTGTTCTGGTAATAGAAAAGATTTATAATTTGTTTACAGTCCTACTGATTATCTTCATAACCATAACTTCAAATGATACACTCAATGCTTTATTATTTAGAGTTGACTCCCTCTACTAGCAATGATTAAAATAGTGCACTTTCTGGTATATATATATATATATATATATATATATATATATATATATATACATATATATATATAATGGAATATTACTCAACCAAAAAAAAGAATGAAATATTGCCATTTGCAGCAACATGGATGGACCTAGAGATTATCATACTAAGTGAAGTCAGAGAAAAAGTATTTATATGATATCACTTATATGTGGAATCTAAAAAAAGAATGCAAATGAATCTATATACAAAACAAACAGACTCACAGACATAGAAAACAAACTTATAGTTACCAAAGGGGAAAGAATGGGAGGGAAGGGATAAACTAGGAGTATGGGGTTAACAGATACTACTGTACATAAAATAGATAAGCAAGAAGGATTTATTATATAGCACAGGGAATTATATTCAATACCTTGTGATAACCTGTAATGGAGAATAATCTGAAATATATATATATATAACTGAATCACTTTGCTGTACATCTGAAACTAACACCATATAGTAAATTAACTATACTTCAATTAAAAAAATAGTGTACTTTCTCCTTTCTCCCCTCCTCTTCACCATCTGATTTTCATGGATCATACTATTATTATTATTAATTTTCCTACTAATTTCCTTTATCATTATTACTTGATTTAGCAGGTTAAAAATAGTTTTTGATACTCCACCTATAACAGTTGTATAAGTCTGCCTACTTATATTAACTCTACTCTCTCTTCTATCTCTACCATTCCTATTCTGATCTTTGGTTACATTCTCATAGTTTATAACATTTACCTTCTGCATTGTAACCATAATTCCCACAGCAATTTTAACTTTTGTCTTGCATTAAAGTGGATTTAACACTCACAGCTAATCCTTTTACCTAGTTTTCTCTTGGTTGGCTAGAGTTTATTGCCTAATACTTTTTTTGAAAGGGTTCATAGGAATGAAATTCCCTGAATTCTTGCATGCTGGAAATATTTGTCTGTTGCCTTTAGCCCAGTAAAATAGTTTCCTTCTCCTGGAGGACTATGTAGGGATTTCTGCGCTATCTTTTCTTGTTGAAGTCTGAAGCCAGCCTGAATATGTATATGTATGTATGTATATATATATATATATATATATATTTATTTATTTATTTATTTATTTATATATATATATATATTTTTTTTTTTTTTTTTCCCTTACCTCTGCGGGGTATTTGATAGTTTTGCCTGAACGCCTAATGATTCTTTGTCTTTGAAGATAAGGAACTTTACTAGGCCAGGCTCAGCATTGATCATTTTGAATCCGTTTTTCCTTTCAATCTGTAGATTCAAGTTTTTAGTTTTTAAGTTAAATTTTAAAGTATAGTAAAATACACATAACATAGAATTTACCATGTGGACAAAGAATGCCGCTTGCCGTATCAGCGAACAAAGGGTGTTGTGGCCATCAAGCCATCAGCCACTACAGCAGCCTCTCCCCCCACCGCTCCCTCCCCCATGGTGAGCCCTGAGGGAATTCTGGATGGAGACAAACAGGATGCCTGCCAGCAAGCTGTCAGCCACTGCAGCTGTCCCCAGCAGTGTACCCTGAGTGGATTCTGGGTGGGCAAGAACACGATAGTGACCCTAGATAGTTAAGGTTCATATCAAAGGAATCTTTCCATACATAGAAAAGCGCTAAATTTATTAACTGGAGGTGGCTGTTTTAACTGTCTGAGATTACTGTTTTAACAGTAATCTTTTGATGTTCCGACTACCTTTTTTTTTGCAAAAATTCCTATATATCCTGGCTCCTCCCCAACCTCTTCAGAGGAGGCCCTCAGAGCTATCTGAGAGGTTGACTCCTGGGCCTAAGTCCTCAACAAGTCTGCTGAATAAAACATAATTCTCAACTTTTAGGTTGTACATTTTTTTTCAGGCGACACCATCTAAATCACTTTTAAGTGTACAGTCCAATAGTGCTAAGTATACTATGTTGTTATGCAACCCATCTCCAGAACTTTCTCGTCTTGCAAAACTGAAACTCTATACCCATTAAACAACTCCCCGTTCCCGCCCCACCCCCCCCAGCCAGATTCAAGTTTTCTTTATCTTTAAGAAACACTGTCCTTGATCATGTTTTTCTTTTCTAGGTGTTCAGTTCTTTTTTGCAGGAGCAATCATTATACACATAGTGGATCTAGTTATAAATAAGGTGTCCTTGATTTCACTTTTCTGAGTATATCATGTCTTCAGAGAACTTGTCCTTTGCCAGCTCTGCCCGTGATCTGTCATTATGGGACACTGTGTTAGCATTCTCCCTCAATTTGGTTCCAGTTTCACTGGACTTGGCAGAAGTTCGTCATAGAAAGTGTTATTTGGGGTCGTAAGTGCTTTCTATTTTCATCCAAAATGGAATTTACACATCTGTATTTATTTTTCTTGTTGTAATCAATTCAATTGGTTTCAGAGGTAAGAAGTTGGTAGCTATGTCTTTACTCCTGTTCCTTACATTTGGAATTGTGTTGGGACCCCGACCCTCAAACTGGGCCTGTGCAAGTGTACAATGAATGAAGTTTTGACGTCAGAGAGCCAAAAACTCCACCCTCAGATCATGCTAACATAGATATTTTCTGAACATGAGTTTCACGAAGAAGTATGTAACTCAATATGCCTGTGCAGAACACCGATTACCTCACCTTTTCCCTGCCTCCAAACACATTTCCCCACACCTCAGACCACTCTGCTTCTCTGTCCCATAAATATTCCAAGCTCCTTGCCTTCAGGGAGGCAGATTTGAGATCTGTTATCCTCACTTGACTGCCTTGTGAATAAACCCTTTCTCTGCCGCAAATCTCTTGGTGTCCCAGCGTTTGGCTTGCTGTGTGTTGGGCAAAGGAATCTAGTTCCTGGTTCAGTAACACAAGTGCCTGACTTAAGTTTTTATTGCCAGGGCATCCACTTCAAAGATGGCTGTCCTGAATAAACACAATTCCCAGCTGCAGGACTAAAGAAACAGGCCACCTCCCTGGTACCTTTGTTTTAGAGAATTTGGCTGGTTTTGATAACTGGCCTTTTGGGTCACTTGTTTTTTCTCTTCCCATGCTTTAAATTCCAGCTCTTATATTTTAAATTCACCAATAAGGGGCTTCCCTGGTGGCGCAGTGGTTGAGAGTCCACCTGCCGATGCAGGGGACATGGGTTCGTGCCCCGGTCCAGGAAGATCCCACATGCCGCAGAGCGGCTAGGCCCGTGAGCCATGGCCACTGGGCCTGCGTGTCCGGAGCCTGTGCTCCGCAGTGGGAGAGGCCACAACAGTGAAAGGCCCGTGTACTGCAAAAAAAAAAAAAAAGTACAGATTTGCCTCTGAGTCTTCCAGTTTTCTTTTGATATCACCCCAAAGTCCTTTCATTTGACATTACCCAAAGGTCACTGAATATTCTCTTACTGACAAAAAAATGTATACCTGGATAAATGACGTCATTAATTTGGAGGGCAGGAGGTCTGTAGCCAGTTATTTTTGATATAAATTATTCTGTAATAAGAATGATGTAATTTGGTTTGTATGAGGAGGGCCTGGGGAGAAGAGGAGGTCCCACCTGAAGGCTGAGGTAATTCCTTGGGCAATGGTTGACCTTTAGGTCCCTGCTGGTTCTGACACATGGAGTGTCAGTGTCTGACACACTCTCTGTCTCTCCTCCATCCCTCCCCCTCCCACACCCCAGATTTCTGGCTTTTTTGCCACACGTGAGTTTATTGGAGGCTGCAGTGGATCTATCATTCATATGTTTCTGGGTGTTGAAGTGGAAGAGAGTTTTCTAGAATGAACACAGGCCAGGGACCAGGGAGGGTCAGAACTCAGGCGGGGTGCCTGCAGATTCCCACCAGTTGATTCCAGAGCCCCAGCAGTGGTCCTGTGAGGCAGGGGGTAGAAGGGGCAGCCCGTGAACTCTGGCAGTGAGCGCTCCCTGGGAGGCTCAAAATGCTGTTAGCTGGACTGTTTGAATCCTGGTTTTTGTTTTTAAATTCTCTGTTTATTTTCCTTAAGTAAAATCATGCTGATCATTCCAGACTAATTCTGCTGTGCTAAACGAATTAAACAAAGGGTATTTTTCCATACACAAGCCCGGGAGGACATCAGGGGACAGAATGTGGTGGTATGGCGGGGACATTCTCCAGAGCGTTTCATGGGGACATTCTGGCTGCCTGGCTAGGCTCCTTCCCCTTTTTCTTCCAGCGCTTACTTACTTAGCATTTCTGAGTTTAGAGTTAAGAAAAGAGGACAGTTTTTATATCTAGGGCTCATTTAAGGACTGAGTTTTCATGGAGGGTCAGGGGTATGGGGAATGGCAAGCAAACTAGCCTCCTTCAAGGAGAGCATCGGGGTGAGAAACAGGAGTGATAGAAAGAGACTCACACGGTGGGCTGGTTTCTGTCAGAACTGGGGACGTGCTGTGGTTCTGGAGGGGGCTTCTCTAGGGCCACAGCCTGGGTTTCCGTATCTGTTAAGCAGTCACCTGGTCCTACCTCCCTTCCCTTTGTCTTAGAATGTTTTTCACGTTTGCCACAGCTGATGCTTGTAAGCTGTGCATTTCTGGTCCCTGGTTATATCACGTTCACAGGCCACGTGTCTGGTTTACCTTTGGTCTGTGAATGTCATTCCCTGGGAACGTTTCTGCCGAACGGCTGGGAGAACTTGGATTCTTCTCACAGCTTTGCCACTGGCTCACCGGGTCTCTCTGGAAAGCCACCACCCCTCCCTTGGCCTCTGACCCCTCCTGTGTAAAGCAAGTGTATTTCATTAGACCCTTCTCAGGCCCCTGCCAGTTCCGGCGTCCCAGTGGGTGGGCCGGCCCCTGCCAGCTCTCCCTGTGCTCTCTGGCTGATGCAAGACTGCCTGAGACTTGGGGGCTGGAACCGGGCCTGAGTGGAAAGTTCCCTTTCCGGGGAGGATGCTGAGTCCATGCTTTGGACCGACAGTGTTCACATGCCCTCACCCTCCCCTCCTCCTTTCCCCAGGCCCAGGACACTTCTGCCTGCCAGAAACACTGGATTAAGAACAGTTTCCTACTAGCTTGGTGTGTTTTCTGCCCTCCCTGGTCCCGAGGAGGCTGCCCTCTCATGAACGAGGATGGAAGTGCTTTGGGGGAGGCACGTCCCAGGGGCATCAGCTGTCTGACACTTGCAGCAAATCCGGGCCAGCAGAGGGTGCTGTGGGAGCAGCCTGATGGTCCCCGCAGCCTTCCTTTCCCTCCGGAGGTCATCTCAGGCCACCCCGGCCTTTTAACCAGATTCTCCCTCATCTAGCCCAGCCCAGCCCTAGCCTGTTTCATTTTTGTAATTTCACAGTGCCCTGTACAGGGAAGGTACTTGGTGTGTGTTTGTCAAATGAATGAATAATGGAAAGAAACAGAAATCTCTTCTCAGTTCCTACTTCTGTGGACAAAGGAGAGGCGCTCCTGCCCCAGCTTGTTGCCTGTCCCTCTCTAACCTTGCTGGAATACGGCGGTCTCCCTGTAAGGCCTGTTGCTTCCAAGTGCCTAGAGACTTGCGAGCAGGCAGTGCTGAGTCCTGAGCAGCAGTCTTGAATCACTGTTCTGGTTGTGCACAGGCTCTGTTCTTTATTTGACTAAATCCCACGAAGCGCCATCCAATGTCAAGAATATCTTTGAGAGAGAGACCAATAGACAGAGGGTCAGCAAGCCTGAGACCAGGACCATGCACCAAAGGAAGGTGGGCTGTCCTCCTGCTGTCTCTGATGGGAGAATAACCAAGGCACTGATGTCCTGGAGGACCTGGGGTCGTGGGGCAGCGTGTCCTCCTCTCCAGGTGGTTCTGGGGTTCAGCATTGGGTGAGGCCCGGGGTGAGGGAGGATGGGGTTATGGCCTGAGCGCTGCAGTCTGGCCCCCCGGGAGAAGAACCCAGGCTGTTTGGGTTGTGCGTTCTTTCCTTTGAACACCATGGGGGATACACCAGTGAACTGTTCTGGGCTTTTAGGGAGCTTGCAGGTGAGCAGTGTGGAGAGAAGACGAAGTGGGGGCTACTTCATAGGTGATCTGTGTTGTGTTGAACATAGACTCCAGGTGCAAGAAGGAACGATCCACAGGAGGAGTGGGGAGGCTTCAGGGGACAAGCAGAGGGTGCGGCTGACTTAATGAGGAGGCGGCAGGTGATTCCTACGATGGCAGCTGAGAGGGGGCTTAGTGGGGATTGGTGGTGGTGGTCACGAGGAGGCATCACCCCAGTCTACAGAAAGGACGTGCTGGAGGCCAGTAGGAGATGAGTCTGGATGGGCAATTGTGTAATTGTGGCTAGATTATGTATAAAGGGGTAAATTTTTCTTCAATTTAAAAATATTTTTGTTATTGTTGTTGGTAGAGGGGTCTGAAAATAAGAGGATATATATTCCCTAAGAAGGAGCATGGTCAAGCAATATTGTTGTTGGGGCACTGACACATCGGCTCTCTAAATTCCGTCTATCATCATTGCCACTTCCTGAGTCCAGGCTGCTATAACTATGTACACTAACCTCCCAACTGGTATCCTTGCCTCCAGTCTTTCTGTCCCCTATGGTTCTGCCAGAATGAGCTTTTGAAAAAAGCATATCAAGGCCTGCCAGCGTTCACTTTAAAAATCTTTGTCAGCCCATTACCTGCAGGATCAGTTCTTAACTCCTTAGCATGGCATTAAGGCTTTTAAAAAACTAGCCCCTTTTTAGGGGATTCTGAGAAAATGGGGCAGCTGTAGCATAGATTCAGAATTTTTCCGAATTCCCACTTGAAGACAGAGTAACTAAATGGCAAAATCCCCAAATCATGAACAATAATTATAACAAAATTAGGTTACAATGTCCTCACAAACCCCAAAATGCAAGGGGATGAGGGCAAGTCACCTTCTGACCTGAGAACTTGTGTTATTGGTGTCTAGAAGGGAGAGAGCAGAGACAAGTGATGGGAAACCTTGCAAACTCAAGAGCAGAAAAACCCCTAAATGTCCAACAGGTATTCCCTGGAAGGCATTTCAGACCAATCTGAGAACAGCAGCTTAAGATGAGAAGGGTTTTCCTCACTGCATTTGTGGGTGGGTGCCAGGGCCCTGCGGGGAGTCTGAAGAGGCTGGCTGGCTGGGGAGTCAAACCCCTTGTTGGTGTGAAACTATCAGGGCTCCCTTCCAGGGAGGAGAAACCGCTGGGAGTAAAAATAGTGTAGGATAGGGACAAGAGGGGCAAAATATAGGGAAGAAAAGGTAAGGGTGAGGTAGGGGAACAGAATGGGAAATCTCAGAAGGAAGCTGCCATATATATTTTTTAACACTATGTGAAAACAACAGAAGAGGGAGCTTGTGAAGTTAGAAAAGCCACCCTGTATCACATTTCCTTCTGAAGTCCGAGAATACGAATTTTATGTAAAAATGAACAACAGAAAGGTATTAAGGTCAAATACTATAAAAGCTTTTTTATAAAAAAGGAAAAACACCAGAATAACATGCCTACAGACAAGGAAAGCATGCCAAGAAAACATACCCACAGAACAGATCAAATCTTGTAATCTTTTATTTAAAAATGAGGTAAAAGACATCAAGAAAATTATTCAAGACATAAAAGAACAACGTAAATCAGAATTATGAGCTCCGAAATGAGGTGACCAAACTCAGAAAGAATGAGAAATAAAAGAGAAAAAATATTTCAGAGTGAACTTAACTAGAAGGAATATAAGTGAATTAACACAACAGATAATGCTTCGGGTAAATAGAAGTGAAAAGTAGGAAATTTTTTAAAAATATAAGAGAAATTAAGAAAGATAGGGTTCAAGAACAAATGACTGATACTGTTGAGAGGCAAATGTTATACACGTAATAGAAGTCCCTTGAGAAGAAACCAAAAACAGGGAGTAGAACAATTAAAAATCCTATTTTGAGAAATTTTTCCTGAAATCAGAAAGATTTGAAGCTACAAATGGGCAGAGCATATCCTCTACTTGAGACTATCAGCCCAGAATGACCAATACGAAGACAAAATGTAGTAAAATTGTTGGACTTCAGACACATAAAAAGCCTTTGGTCATGTAGGCAAAAACAGTAGGTGACTTAAAAGGAAAAGAAAATTAGATTATCATCAGACTTTGTGATAGCAGTGCTTTGTGTAAGAAGAAAATGAAGTAACATATTTAATCCTCCAAGGAAAGAAAATGTGAACTAAGGATTTTATATCCAGCAAAACTGACTTTAAAATATAAGGGCACACACCATTATCAATGTGCCCTTTCTGAGGAATCTACTAGAAGATGAACTTCAGAAAATCAGAGAGACTAGAGAGGTATCACCATAAGGAACGGTGGCAAGCATTAAAAATATTGCTACAGGGCTTCCCTGGTGGCGCAGTGGTTGAGAGTCCGCCTGCTGATGCAGGGGACACGGGTTCGTGCCCTGGTCCGGGAAGATCCCACATGCTGTGGAGCGGCTGGGCCCGTGAGCCATGGCGGCTGAGCCTGCGCGTCCGGAGCCTGTGCTCTGCAACAGGAGAGGCCACAACAGCGAGAGGCCCGCATACAGAAAAAAAGAAAAAAATATATATATAGCTACACGTAGAACTAAAACAAAATGAGAGTTAAAAAGAAGGGTATAGCATGAAATGGTTATATATTCAATCAGTTAAGATACAGGGTTACAAGAATGAAGAGCGTACATAGGCATTTTTTTAAAATGAATTTATTTGTTTTTGGCCGCGTTGGGTCTTTGTTGCTGTGCGCAGGCTTTCTCTAGTTGCGGTGTGCGGGCTTTTCATTGTCGTGGCTTCTCCTGCTGGGGAGCACGGGCTCTAGGCGTGTGGGCTTCAGTAGTTGTGGCATGCGGGCTGAATAGCTGTGGCACACGGGCTTAGTTGCTCCGCGGCATGTGGGATCTTCTGGGACCAGGGATCGAAATCGTGTCCCTTGCATTGGCAGGCGCCACCAGGGAAGCCCATGCATAAGGCATTTAATAAAACTATTCTGAGTATCAGAGTTGGTAGTACTAACATTGTTATTTTCAGATTATTGATGTATAATGTAGGATAATGTAAATAAGAAGTAATTGCGGGGCTGTTCCATCATCTAGTGTTTTTAAGAACTAGGATTCTTTTTACTTTCCAGGAAAAAAAACTTGCTGGGATTTTTATTGGGATAACATTGACTCTATAGATAATTTGGAGAAAATAGACATCTTTACAGTATTGTCTCTCCATCATGAACATGATCTATTCCTTAATTTATTAATAATGATTAACTAGTCATATAATATTAACAGTAATGTTTTGTAGCTTCTGTACAGAAAATTTTCTGTATCTGTATTTTGTTTTACAATAAAAGGTTTAAAAAAAGTCTTGTCCTTTGCTAGAAAGTTCTCCTTTCCATACTCCCATGCACCCCTTTAGTATCTCCATTCTGAGCAGTTCCTCTGACAGCTCAGCGATCTTTCCCCTGCCACAAATTTGTCTGACTGCTCCTTTTGCCTAGAATAACCCTCCCAGGTCATCCAGCTAATAAATTACAAAGTTGGCACTAAACCTTGGGTTGGCTGATTATTCGTGCTGGCTCTTTCCACTGTAGTACACTATTCCTCTTTCATAATCCAAATTGATTCAGAAATCTGCCTGGCCCAGCTATTACCACTTCTTCGGCAATAAGTCTCCTGGTCTCGCTCAGTGAGTGAGACTGGGGTCCTTCATCACCTGCTTGATCCTTGGGGACCCCCATCTTCTTTCAGGGTCTCTGACTTTGGAACTTAGGACTGTGTTCCCTCTACTGATTTTCTTAAGAGTTTGTGGTCTTTGGCACTGCTCTCCTCCTTCTTGGCTACCCAGGAAGTTCTAATCTCCTTAGTCTTAACTTCAGGCAAGGACACACCACATATAATTTGACAGTGAGTATAGTGAATGATGAAGAGCCAGCACAGAAGGAGTGCCAGGACTGATCAGGTTCAAAATCATGGTTCTTTCCATTGACCTCATGTCCTGTCCTTGTACCCAAAACCCTGCAACAGGCCAGAGTTTCTGGGTTATGATCACAGCCACACGCTGGACTACAGTCAGTTCCCCCATCTCACCTCGGGTCTTGTGTAGTGACTTCCCTTTTGGGAGCCCCTGGTGTCCTTTCCTATCGACAGACTCCATTGGGATAACCCGAGCAATGAGAGCGGAGTGTGTTACAGTTTAATCCCAGGAGGGAAGGGCTCAGTGTCTTGATCCGTGTCCTCTTAGAAGCTTTGTTGGACTCTGTGCATATTTACTCACTTTCCCCCCAGGGATCTGCTCTAGCCGCTGAGGATATTAAATAAACTGGCCTTGTCTAGCCATGTAGAAAAGGTCTGATGATACCATTTCCCCAGGAGAGTGGATACCCACCCATCTTGCAACTGTACAGTTAAAATAACTATTTAGTGTTTCCTACCAGAACAATGAAAATCTGCTCAGAGGTGATCCCTTCTCTTTAGACCTAGAAAAGGTTAGTGAAATCTTAAGTTCTGTCTTACTAAGCATTCCATTACGTAAGTCATAATCAATTCCAGTATTCATGTAAGACACTTATAACCTGATTGACATAAGCTAATTAGGGTTGGAACATTGGTTTTATATAATTTAAAATAAATGGAGTGATTTTTTTTTTTTCTCCTATATATCCTTATTAGTGACGTGTAATTATTATTAGTCATTGAAAGACAGCAAATAGTTAGAGGCCCTACATTACCACTCTCATGAACAACTAGGGATCTGGATAACCCAGGTGGGAAACTTTGTTTTATATGACATAGATCTAGAATACACACCACCTCAGGGCTTTCTTAAAGGATGTTCCGCTGGGGCTCACACGACACATGCCCTGCTCTGCATGCTTGTTCATGTCCAACGCGGGATGAGTGAATCATTCCACTGAGGGTGAGGTCCTGCTTCCCAGTTCCCAGGAGGACAATGCTAGATACTCTAGAATGTGGGTTTAAGGGACACACTTCCCCGTTTTGATGACAGGGAAATATAGACCTTGGTGATTGAAGGGGGTGAGGATAGCATCTTCCTTGGAAGGGTGTGATGCTTCAAAATGAGTCCTGTGGTTTCCCCCTTCTCTCTCGGGTTTTTGGGGGCAGCTGATCAGTGCTCAGTGTGTATACAATAGGCACCTGTTAGGTACCATGTGATCTTACCTGCCTGTGCAACTTGGTACCCGAATCTGTGATATCATCAGCAGAGCCTCCTCACACTCCTGGGAGAGACAGACTGATGGGGCGCAAAACAACTCTGGACTAAAGTACCGTTCAGAAGCCCAATTCACAGCAACAGCTCAAGGAGCAAACTTGGTAACACCCATGTTCCCCTGTTTTTTCAGTCTTTTCTAGGTAAACTTTCTCTTCCCTATGCCTTATCCCTCCTCCCTTTCCTTAGAGCATTTACTTTAGAAAACTTGAAATTATAAATCCTTTCTCTGCTCCTTTGAGATGTAAATCTTTAACAAAAGCTTCCTGTAGCTAGTAGGAAGCAGCTGCATAGCACAGGGAGATCAGCTCCGTGCTTTGTGACCACCTAGAGGGGTGGGATAGGGAGAGTGGGAGGGAGGTGCAAGAGGGAGGGGATATGGGGATACATGTATACTATAGCTGATTCACTTTGCTATACAGCAGCAACTAACACAACATTGTAAAGCAATTATACTCCAATAAAGATGTTAAAAAGAAAAAAGATTCCTGTAGGCTTTACAATCAAGGAACATCTTTCTCAGGGCCTGGGAGCCAACTCTTTGAAATACAATCAAGGACCAGAGTTCCCCTATCTCCTAGTCTGGTGGAGGCTAGGAGTCTAATTAAGGTGCCTGGCTCCAAGTAGCAAAACTACCTCCTGTCAGGACTTCCCTGGTGGCGCAGTGGTTGAGAATCCGCCTGCCAACGCAGGGGACACGGATTCGAGCCCTGGTCCTGGAAGATCCCACAAGCCGCGGAGCAGCTAAGCCTGTGTGCCACAACTACTGAGCCCATGTGCCACAACTACTGAAGCCCGCGTGCCTAGAGTCTGTGCTCCACAACAAGAGAAGCTACTGCAATGAGAAGCCCGCGTACCGCAACGAAGACCCAACGCAGCCAAAAATAAATAAATAAATAAATATTGTAAAAAGAGAGAGCAGATTGCTAAAAACAAATAAGCAAACAAAAAAACTACCTCCTGTCATAAAGATGAGATAAGTGTTTCCCTTTGGATAAAGGCAATTAGCTAATGCTCATGACCACCCTAATTACCACGTGAATTTCGGATGAACCATGTGTGATTATCATTTATCTGGAGACCGTGTATGCAAGTCGAATGTACCTGTCTATACATAAGTGTGAGATTCCTTTCTGTCTTTGCAGTCTCTTTAGTGAATTGCCTGTGATGCGCACCACATTCCGGTTTAATGCTTACTCAATAATACAAGTGTTTCCTTGTCTTCTACTTTTGTGGAAGGATTTTCTGGGTTGGCAGGAGATTTTATCTTTTATTACATCCCCTAACTCCTCTTTCACCAGACTTTTCAGCTCCCTCCTTCGCCCCCTCCTGAAACTACATTTTGCCCCCAAGAATCTCTTCTACAACTGAACCTTTCTCTGGAACTTTCTGCCACTTCCCGGCTTCAACTGAAACCTGCTACCTTTGGGCAACAGGGCAGGCAGCAGGGCGGTGTTGTTTGACCACCTTGGGCTCTGCTGACAGACACGGTGTGTTAACTCCCCTCTTCTAGGACTTCAAACAGTGACTTAGTTTCTCTGAGTCTGTTTCTTCATCTATAAGAGAAGGATGACACAACTTTCCGTAAAGAGATAATTAGATTTTTTTTGAAACAGAGTCTGGTTTTTGGAAGCAGAAAGTCATCTGACAAGAAGTGAATGCATTTCCAGATCCAACTTAAACCAAGCCACCGGGGGTTCTGGTTAGGACTCGGAGTTCATTTTGTGTTTCAGTTGCTCTTTAGCCACTGACTTCTCGGCTAGTCTCTCAGGTTCATCAACATCTTTGGCATTTGGTTCAGAGTATTCATCTGTATTTCTCTGAGGTCATTTCATTATCCATTTGATACCCAAATATTGGGAAATCATGTTTTCCAATTTCCCAAACATATATACACACATATAAACATATTGATACATAGTGTCATCTGTTTCCATACTTTCTCCTTCTTCCCCTACCTTCACTCTCAACACCCTCACCCCTGTCCCCCTAATCTTAGCGGACAAAGCATTGTTCCTAAACCCTTGATTTTATTTCCACATTTTTCTGCAACTTGAACTTATTCCTCTTCTGGCAGTTTTCCCCCAGCCCACAGACATTATTTTATTCCTACTTTGTAGAGAAATCTCTCTTTTAATCCTATGCTCCCCTCTACCTGCTCTATCACTTTTTTACCTTTTACCAAAATTTCTTTATGCTTTTATTCTATTCCTCATCTCTCTATTTACTCCTACATCCACTTAACTGGATTCTGCTCTAACATTCCTTCTGAAAAAAATCCTTTAATCCTTGTTTGATATTTCTTTTATGAATTTGATTTTGCTGACTAATTTCCTTTTTTACAAATAATTCACCATTTTTCCTTAGACAAGTTCACTTAAAATCTTTGAAAATGTGGATTAACAAAATGAAGAGACCAAATCCGTCATTAAAAATGATTATTGAGGGGCTTCCCTGGTAGCGCAGTGGTTGAGAGTCTGCCTGCCGATGCAGGGGACACGGGTTCGTGCCCCAGTTCAGGAGGATCCCACATGCTGCGGAGCGGCTGGGCCCGTGAGCCATGGCCACTGGGTCTGTGCGTCCGGAGGCTGTGCTCCGCAACGGGAGAGGCCACAACAGCGAGAGGCCCGCGTACTGCAAAAAAAAAAAAAAAAAAAGTTTATTGAACATTGGAGGAAGCACAGGCTCGAGGGTGGATTGAAATAATGAATTCGATTCCCAGAATGTTGTACTGAACTGGCTGGGTGTTATCCAAGATGTTATTTAGGCAGTTCAATGTACGGGTATGGAATTCAGGAAAGATTTCGGGCTGGCGGTATAGTGATGACAAAAATAATACTACTATGTGTTAGATACTGTGCTGGGAGTTTTAAATTGATTTTCTTATCTAATCCTGTTAACATCTGTATGTTTTTACAAATTAGGAAATTAAAGCAAGAGATGTTATGTAATTTATCCAAGTTAATAAGTGGCATTGGTGGCATTTGAATCCAGGTCAGCCGTCTCCAGAGTCCACACTCTAACCTCTCCGCTGTACTTCCTCTCTCAATCTCTCTCAATCTCTTGTATTCCTAATTTCAATATGGGGATATTTTGGTTTATTTTCCTTAAAGATGTTTATATTTTAATGTTTGGTGATTAGCAGATGGTCTGGCCTCCCCGGACACCTCCTCATCTGTGACTGCAGTAGTTACCGTGAGAAGGACATCTGACCTTTGACGTGTAGCCAAGAAGGGAAATTAGAGGCTAGTTCTTCTGGTGAGGTGATAAAGGGGTCAACGCGAAATGAAGAAGCAAGAACAGGGAGTAGAGACACTTTCAAGAAGTTTGGGCTGGGCGGTGACAGATCTGTGTTGGCAGGGATATGGTGTTGAGGGAGGGTTTTTTCCAACTTAAGAGTGGCTTCACTATATTTAAATGCTGATGAAAAAGAGACTGCAGACGAACACTGCTAATTTTTTCTTGCTTACACACTCAGATATGTTTCTTTTTTAAATGCCGAATCTCTATGCTTCCACTCCTATGTGGTATTATTATTATTATTTAAAAATGTTCTTGGAGTATAGTTGACTTACAATGTGGTGTTAGTTTCAAGTGTACAGCAAAGTGAACCAGTTGTACATATATCCACTCTTTTTTAAGATTCTTATTTCCCATATAGGCCATTAAATTACAATATACATTTCTATACATATACATATAGTCATTTTAGAAAATAAAAAATATATAAAGCAGTCAAAAGGGAAAAAAAAGAATGAGAATGAAAAAATTACTTGGAACGTCACCGTTGAGAGTTAGCTGTTGTTAGCCTTTTCAGGTTTTGCGGGGGATATATGCATATAGATATGGCAGGACTTTTATCTCCTCTAGTTCTGTTCCAGTACCTCAAGGACCCTTTCTATTTCTCTCCTTCCCGCAGCCTATACTGGAGCAGATACAAAGATTTAAATCTCAGCTTAATTTCAAGACAAAAAGATACAGTTGTTTGCTTGCTGAGCTAGGGGTTCCTCTCCCAGAAACCAGACAGGACAGGGATAGAGGAGAGAAGGAGGGGTTGAGTGGAGTTGGAGAGGACGAGGAATCACAGTCCTTGGATTCCATGCTGAGGACCTGGGAGCTGCCTGTCAGAACTCAGTGCTGAACCAGTTCTCAAAGTGGACTCATCCACTCCACTGATCCTGTAGAAAACTGTCTACAACAATCCTGGACTCTTCCAAAGCCCCCCTGGGCAGGTGGTGGTGTACTTACAGATCTATGATGAGGTTGAGCCCGAGGAGAAATCGTCACCTCTGGACCAAGGGTAACTAGGCAGAGCCATTGAGAGCCTTCCTATGAGCCCGTGCGACAGTGTGACAGATACTGCCACTGTTGATCTATGTAAATTGTTCATTGAACAAGCTGGACCTGGTAGGAGGAAAGTAGAGAAACAATATTCTTCTCACCAACATCTTTGGAAACCTTTTCTGTAAAACCATTTTTTCTACCCCCGGATGAAACTGCAAACTGTTTTTATAGCTTTTCCAAACACTGTCAATAAATAAGAAGTGAATTATGATATCAAAACTCAAGACTTTCATCCATTTAAAAGCTTTCCCTCTCCTTATGGACTGTTCTGGCTTGGAAGCATGCAGTACGTTTGGCCTGGTTGCCAATGCCCCCCGCTGTGTCCCTGATCCAATCTCTCCTGTGTCAATTCATGGAGTGTCCTTCTGGTAGAGTCTATCTCAAGGAGCTCTAGGGAGCCTTCCTCCCAAGTGTACTCTATCTCTGGCCCATGGGAAACTCATGTACCATTTGCCCCGCCAGTTTCTGGACACGTGGGCTGTGACCAACACAGACCTTTTGATTCCATTGTGTAGAGTAGTGTGACGGGATAGCTTCTTCCTTTTGGAATTTTCAGGAGAAAGAGTGATAGATATGACTCGCCATTCCTTCGGATGCAGAAGACACATGTCATACTCCCTGAGTGCTTCTATTGAAGCCTCTCTCATCTAGTTTAACATGAAGGGAGGAAGCACACTTTTCCTCCCTGGCACACTGACATTCCTCTCCAAAGGAACCCCCAGGGACGGGCTTTAAATGCTCCGTGAATTCTGAGGTTTGTCTCATAGAATCTGGAGATGGGTGATGAGGAATGGCAAAATCCTTTGAACTACCTATGCTCTGCACAGGTGGTATAACACCTTGCTTTAGAAGTGAGGGTACTTGGTACCTATTATTTGTTTTTTTCTTCCTGGGGGCTTTTGCCAAAACAAAGACAAAAAGGTCCCATGGAAGCATCCAGTTACATACAAAGACACAGATACATTCAAAAGAATTTCGTCATACTATATATACACCGCTTTTCTCAATGGACACTATATTGTGATACTTTTCAATGTTAGTAACAGTACAACCATATCTTACCTGAATGGAGTGTATTTTTCAATTTAATTATTTAAAGATTGAAAGGCAGTACATGCTCATATAAAAATTCAGAAAATATGGAAAGGGGAAAGTTCCCATTTGCTACTGAAATTCTTCTCTCCTCTCTATAAAAAGCCATTTTAATTTTCTATGTGCCCTTCTGAGTCTTTTTCCAATTTACAGACATACGTATAGACTTAAAAATTAAGAATAGGACCATATTTTTATTTACAGCTCAACGTCTTAAGATGACTTCTCATCTGTGCATCTTTCTTATTTTATTAGCACATACAGCCTTATCTCATCTTAAAAAATGGTAGCCTCGTATTTCAAAGAATGGATGTGCTCTCTTTAATTTAGTTACTTCCCTATTGATAGATCTTTGGGGGTTGTTTCCAATTTACCTCTATGTTAATAATGCTGAAGTGGAATTCTTTGTGTACATGTGTGCATATTTTTGAAGGACAGACTCTTAGAAGTTGAATTGCTGGTTCAAGGGATATGTTCATTTAACATACTTTCCTTACTAACCTTTTGTTTATCATATGTTGTTAGAAGAGATATCAGCTTTCTTCTATTCAGAATGGCTCTTTCCATGTTAAGAAAACTCCAAGCATAACACTCATGGCCTCTCTTCACCCCTAAGCAGAAGTGACTTGAAATGAGTGGGGAGTTTGGAAGAAGAGATTGAGTAGGTGTGGTGGGGCTGAGCACCTAGTCTCCTTTTTCCCTTGGGACCCAAACTGCCCTTGGAGAGCACGTGTCCTGCTGTCCTCTTCCACACTGGGGACCTCCTGTGGGATGGCCTGGGGTGGCCCAGCACCACCTGTGAGTAGACAGGTAACTGTATTTAACTCTGGGATCCAGTGGTAGAAAGTTTCTTTTGTATAAATATGAGCTTTATTCTCCACTATCAGATTTATCTGTAGGAAAGGTAATATCTGAATCATCCTTTGCCACATTCCGTAAAAAAAGGTCAACTTTTGGGCTTCCCTGGTGGCGCAGTGGTTGAGAGTCCGCCTGCCGAGGCAGGGGACATGGGTTCGTGCCCTGGTCTGGGAGGATCCCACATGCCGCGGAGCAGCTAGGCCCGTGAGCCATGGCCGCTGAGCCTGTGCGTCCAGGAGCCTGTGCTCCGCAACGGGAGAGGCCACAGCAGTGAGAGGCCCGCGTACCACAAAAAAAAAAAAAAAAAAAAAAAAGGTCAACTTTTTACTCTGAAATACTTTCCAACTTCAATAAAAGTTACACAAACAAACAAGAAACTTCTGTATGCCCTTCACCCAGATTTCCCAATTGTTAATAATTTACCACATTCGCCTTATCATTCTCTCACTTATTTTTATTATTTTCAGCCATTTGAGACATGATATCCAATTACCTTTAAATAGTGTATATTTCCTAAAAACAAAGACATTAATCTAAATAACCATAGTATACCCATCAAAGTCAGAAAATTAACAGATACAGTACTACCATGTAATCCACATTCAAATAATGTCAATTGTCCCAATCATATCCCTTGTAGCAGAGCAAACAACAAAAGGAAACCAGCAACAACAAAACAACAGAAATCTTCTCTTTTGTGCCTTGACTTTCTTTCCAGAATCGAATCTAGGATCATGCATGATATTTGGTCTTCATGTCTCTTTAGCTTCCTTCAATCTGGAAAACTTCACTGCTGTATCTCCAGGGCCCAGAAAAGGAGCTCAATTTAGTATTTGTTGAATGAATTAACACCAAATACTTTTCCAATTGAAAAGCTAAAAGAAAACTTTTGGGACCAGGTGATGGAGAAACTCAAGCAGAAATAAAAGCAGGACAGGGCTACTGCCAGAAATGTGACCTGCTCTGCCCCCAGGGATCCTGGAGAGCCTTGAAGCCAGGAATAAATAAACTCAAGGAGAAACTGACCAAGGGGGTAATCGTAAAGATAAATAAGCAAATGACTGGAATAGCCAGGCTAGTCACTCCCCCACCCCTCCTCATGTTTACAGAGCGACTGACTGAAGGGTTTGCCCTGGAGTGAGCAAACAGAGCGAGGAGTGAACCAGGGCCTGCAGTGACTCTGGACCTTCAGATGGTCACAGAGGAGAAAAGAAAGGAAGGATTGTTCTTCAGGAGGAATACCGGCTTACCTGTTGACCCCATTTTCATAACATCCACATACCTTAATAAGAAACCTTTCTGTCAACATCCTCGTCCTGTTTGCTCCTTTAGGCCTTCCAGGAGAAGGAGAGCCATCTATGATGGAAACAGACATGTAGAAAGTTGGAGGAACCTATGCCAGGTATTTATAGCATTATAAATATAATGCTATATAAATATATATAGCATTATAGCTAGGAGAGGAAGGCCTTAAGGTGCCTCATTTAAAACGAAGAATTATGAAATACTTGCAGAAAAAGAACAGTTTGGAAAAAAAAAAGAACGAAGATACAGAATAACTAATTCTGGTTTTTTTGCGGTACGAGGGCCTCTCACTGTTGTGGCCTCTCTGGTTGCGGAGCACAGGCTCCGGATGCACAGGCTCAGCGGCCATGGCTCACGGGCCCAGCCGCTCCGCGGCATGTGGGATCTTCCCGGACCGGGGCACAAACCCGCGTCCCCTGCATCGGCAGGCGGACTCTCAACCACTGCACCACCAGAGAAGCCCAGAATAACTAATTCTGGATGAAGCAAACTTTTTTTCATTTCACACAAAAATTATAATTACTTAGGAAACCTTGAGTGAATACTAAATGCACAAAACTAGGGCAGATTTTGTTGAAGAAGAGCCAATTGCTAAACAAGAAAGATTTATGATTTTAAAAAGAAAACAATTAATAGGAGGGCTAAGTAACTGAAAACACATAGCTAAAGAATAAATCAGTGATTTGGAAATTAAGGTGTTTTTGTTTTTTGTTTTGTAATGTAAAGCAAAAAGACAATAGACATTATGGGACGAAAGTTAAGAGATATAGAGGATATGCCCAGGAGAACAAATATTCATTGAAGAGAAGTTAAAGAGAAGAAAATACAGGGGAGACAAAAAGTGAAAAATAGACAGAAATTTACAAAAATAGAAGGAAATTTCCCTGAGGGCAACATATACTCAAGACTTTAGATCCAAAGTGACCACTAAAGGTTAGCTAGGTAGGAATACTGAAAGAAGACACCCACATCTAAATATGCTTGAAATTTCTGAATTTCAAGTATAAAGAAAAACCTTATTACTTTACAGAGAAAAAAGTCACTCACAAAGGAAAGCAAATCAGATAAGTGCTGGTGTCCTATCTACTACCCAGAAAGCTAATGTACTATGGGTCAGAGCTGCCACCTTTTAAAGCTAGAGTTCTGTAGCCAGTTAAATATTCTGAGGGCAAAATAAAGAGCTGTGAAGGTATTTCACTTATGCTTATTCTTTGAAAAAAACATTGGTCTACAAACAGCACAATTTCAAGGAAGGAGAACCTGATATACAAGAAAGATTGGTAAACAGAGATACCAACAGAATGTGTAATTAAGTATAAACAATTCTCTTTTTTATCATGGTGTTTAATAGCATTGTTAAGAAATGCTTCCTAAAATATATAGTCTCTATTATATTGACTACTATTATATTATTATACATGTATATTTTAATAATATATATTATATAACCATATAAAATTATATATAAAATATTACTATGTATTATATAACAACAAAAATTAACAATATCTGAAATAAAATTAAAGATAATTTCATCAAAATTTTGGAGACTGGGGCCTCCCTGGTGGCGCAGTGGTTGAGAGTCCGCCTGCCGATGCAGGGGACGTGGGTTCGTGCCCCGGTCCAGGAGGATCCCGCGTGCCGCGGAGCGGCTCGGCCCATGAGCCATGCCCGCTGGGCCTGCGCGTCCGGAGCCTGTGCTCCACAGTGGGAGAGGCCGCAGCAGTGAGAGGCCCGCGTACCCCAAAAAAAAAAAATTGGAGACTGAATAGGAAAGGAGTAAATTGTATACAAAATTATACATGATGCAGGTCTCACTTTTTGCAGGGGGAAAGTCATGGATATTAATTGTTGATATTAATACAAAAATATTGAAATAGGTTCATTAGAAATAGAAATATATTTACTAATAGAATGAGGATAGTATGCAGCTGTGGCAGTGTGTTACTTGCCTACTCGGTATCCATTCTTGGTTCCTTCCATAGAAATAGAATTCTGATGTCATTTAGGGTGGTAATATGTCTACCGAAAAGATGACATTTCCCAGCCACACTTGCAATAAGTAGTGGTCACATCAGTAAATGTAAATGGAGTGCTGTATGAAATGTCAAGAAAGTCTTCTCAAAAGGAGCTGATTCAGCTGACACTTTGCCCTTTGTGCCTTCTTTCTCCCTACTGCTTGGAAACTGTACGTGATGGCTAAAGCCTGAGCAGCTGCCTTATGACCTTGAGAAACAGGAGTTATTTTGTAAGAACCATGGAGCAGAAAGAGGAAAGGTGGCTGGATTCTTGAAGCCAATGGAGCCTCCATTCCAGTCCTGGTATAACTGACTGATGTGGACTGACTCTCGCTAGACTTCTTTTGCTTAGAAAAAAAAGCGCTCATGTCTTTAAGCTGCTTATTTTGGAGTTTCTATTTCATGCAGCCGAACTGAATCTTAACTGATTTATAGTCTTCCGTACTGGGAGAGGGAAAAGAGGGACAACAAAAATTTTGATTGACCCAGTGAAGGTTAAGAAGGCAAGGTGAAAAAAAGAAATAAAGAACAACAAGAAACCAAAGTAAATAAACGGCAGGTTAGAAAGTGAACTGAAGTCATAGATTTCTTTTGTAAGAGACACACCAAGAATAAAATGACAAACAAAAGTTGAAAATAAAGGGATGGTTAGAGAAATGTTAGGTAAATAGGATGGCAATATTAATATATGGCAAAATAGAATTCAAGGCCAGAATAATTAAAGGGAATGTAAAGTGTTACTTAGATAGCATAGATAGAAAAAGGTAAAATTCGCCAAGAGGATAAAATATTTGCAAACATTTATGCACTGAAACAAAGCAGAGACTGTTATAAATATGAAGAATATTTGACAAAAACACGATCTCTGTAGGAAATCTCAGGAAGTGATGATTTATGTGGACTGAATATAATTTTGTCTATAGAGGATTTGAAGTAGCACAATGGACAAGCTTGCTATTTTTTTTTTTTTTTTTTTTTTTTGCGGTACGCGGGCCTCTCACTGTCGTGGCCTCTCCCGTTGCGGAGCACAGGCTCCGGACGCGCAGGCTCAGCGGCCATGGCTCACGGGCCCAGCCGCTCCACGGCATGTGGGATCTTCCCGGACCGGGGCACGAACCCGTGTCCCCTGCATCGGCAGGCGGACTCTCAACCACTGTGCCACCAGGGAAGCCCGGACAAGCTTGCTTTGAATGTTATACCCAATGATAAGAGGGTTATACCCAATGATAAGGACTTTACAAAATTGATTAAATACTATGTACCAGAGAAAAATCTGAATTAATTCTCCAAAGAAGAAATTATGAAGGGCACTTTCCTCTTACCACAGTATAATATGTTAGAAATTAAAAACGAAAGGGAGGGCTTCCCTGGTGGTGCAGTGGTTAAGCATCCGCCTGCCAAAGTAGGGGACGTGGGCTCGAGCCATGGTCTGGGAAGATCCCACATGCCGCGGAGCACTAAGCCTGTGCTCCACAGCTACTGAGCCTGCGCTCTAGAGCCCACGAGCCACAACTACTGAACCCATGTGCCACAGCTACTGAAGCCTGCGCACCTAAGGCCCGTGCTCCGCAACAAGAGAACCCACCGCAATGAGAAGACCACCCACTGCAACGAAGAGTAGCCCTGCCCCCTGCAACTAGAGAAAGCCGGAGCGCAGCAACAAAGACCCAACGCAGCCAAAAGTAAATAAAATAAATTTTTTAAAAAGTGAAAGGGAACTGACAATAATTAACAAAACTAACCACTGGGGTAAAAGAACAATCTTCTTAATAATTTTTGGGTCAAAAAGAAAACTGAAACTAAATTATGATTGTTTGGAAATGATGTTATATGAACACTATACATTTTTACCTGGATTGCAGCCAATGGAGTTCTTACAGGATCCCTGGTGTTTAGTGCTTCTATGAGAAATGAATAATTAGCAAAAATAAATTCAGGTTTAGTGGCTAGAAAACGGCCAACCAAAAAAAAACCTGAAAAAAAGAAGAGAAGGGAATTAATAGATATAAAATAGAATTAATTTAACTAAATTTAAAAAGAAACTAATAACCTATAATGGAAAATAATCTGAAACTAACACAATATTGTAAATCAACTATAGTTTAATAAATAAAATTTTAAAAAAGTAAAAAGAAGCAATCCCAGCTGGAAAATCACAGCTCTCCAGGCATCTCCCTTTCTCTCTGAAGTGTGGCCCACTCATTCCCACAGCTGCGCTCCTCAGGTTAGCGGTGGAGGATGCTACAATGTTGATCACTTTGGACTCACAGCAGTGTCCAGACGTGTCACTAACAACTCCTCCTCCGAGGAGTCCCGCGTCATCTGTCTACCCCTCCTCATCACTTCATCTGCTGAGCTCTCAGTCACTCCCCCTCCTTCATGGAAGACTGACCCTTCGATGGTCATCTTCTCTTTTGTCTCAAGATTCTGGACAACTTCAAGGATCTTGAGCATGACCCACCCAGCAATCTGGGTTCCCAGTTCCCTGAGCTCATCACGACTTTCATCTGAACTCCCATGCTCAGTATGGACCTGGTCATCACTCAGAGCTACTCCACTTCTGAAAACACCCACTCTCTGACCACAGTCTCCTTTACTTCCAACTGTGTTATTTTGATACTTCCTTTACATCTGTTTTTCAAAATTCACTTCCTTGACCTTTTAATTCTCTCTCTTTTTTTAATGTATGCCTACTCCAGCCTTTACTTGCTTCCATTTCCAAGTTAAATTGCATGGCCCACCAACTTAGACAAGTCTTCTGCCAATATGTGCTCCTCCCTGGTCCCACTTTTACAAAGTCTGGCAAAATTTTGATCCTTGAAGAAACTAGTTATCTACTTTCTCTGGTCCTATTCCAGGCTAATGAGCACATCTAGAGAGGAAACGATACAAAATTATAGACATAATACATTTAAACTTCTGGTGTGTAATCTCAACTAGGCTCTCAACTTTGTCCAAGCAAATCCACAATACTTTCCTAGTCAGTGCTGTCTCCTATTTCCATAGAAGCTATAGTAGACCTTATTCTAGCTCCTTAGACCACCTATCCCATCACATCCTGTCTCACCCACACCAGGTAACCCCATCAGCTTCACAGAGAAAACAGAAGGTTTTGGACATATAATCCTTTTATTTCCTGGTAATATCTACAATCTTACGTGTACTTACATCCACCTTTTGCGCCTCTTCTACAGTGACTGTGTGAGAGTTTTTACTTCTCTTGTCTAAGAGTTAATCCTTCATCTATGCTCTGAATTCTCATCTTCTGCCTTCTCAGAAATCTTGCTCTGCTGGTTATCTCCATTCTCTCTTGCACTTTCTCCTGGCACTTAAAAAAAATTGCAATTAATGAGAATGACAAGGGATTAATCTCCAAAATATACAAATAGCTCATATAGCTCCATATTAAAAACAAACAACACAATAAAAAAATGGACTGAAGACTTAGATAGACATTTCTCCAAAGAAGACACACAGATGGCAAACAGGCCCATGAAAAGATTCTCAATATCACTAATTATTAGAGAAATGCAAATCAAAACTACAGTGAGGTATCACCTCACACCGGTCAGAATGTCCATCTTCAAAAAGTCTGCAAATAGGGCTTCCCTGGTGGCGCAGTGGTTGAGAGTCCGCCTGCCGATGCGGGGGATACGGGTTCGTGCCCTGGTCTGGGAAGATGCCACATTCCGTGGAGCAGCTGGGCCCGTGAGCCATGGCCGCTGAGCCTGCGCGTCCGGAGCCTGTGCTCCGCAACGGGAGACGCCACAACAGTGAGAGGCCCGCGTACCGCAAAAAAAAAAAAAAAAAGTCTGCAAATAATAATGCTGGAGAGGGTGTGGAGAAAAGGGAACCCTCCTACACTGTTGGTGGGAATGTAAATTGGTGCAGCCACTATGGAAAACAGTATGGAAGTTCCTTAAAAAACTAAAAATAGAGCTACCATATGATCTAGCAATCATATTCTTGGGAGTATATCCAGAGAAAACTCTAATTTGAAAAGATACATGTGCCCAAATGTTCATAGTGGTGCTATTTACAATAGCAAAGCCATGGAAGCTGCCTACGTGTCCATCAACAGATGAATGGATAAAGAAGACGTGGTATATATATACAACAGAATATTACTCAGCCATAAAAAAGAACAAAATAATGCCATTTGCAGCAACATGGATGGACCTAGAGATTATCATACTAAGTGAAGTAAGTCAGACAGAGAAAGATAAATACCATATGATATCACATGTGAATCTAAAATATGATACAAATGAACTTATTTACAAAACAGAAACAGACTCACAGACATAGAAAACAAATTTATGGTTACCAAAGGGGAAAGGGGCAGAGAGGGATAAATTAGGAGCTTGAGATGAACAGATACACACTATTTTATATAAGATGGATAAAGAACAAAGTCCTACTGTATAGCACAGGGAACTAAATTCAATATCTTATAACAACCTATAATGGAATGAATCTGAAAAAGAATATATATATATAAATGTACATATACATATATATATATATATAAAACCAAATCACTTTTCTGTACACCTGAAACTAACACAACATTGTAAATCAACTATACTTCAATTAAAAAAAAAAAACCTTCCCCCAAATCCCCCAGCAATTAAACATAGTTTACAGGGTCCTTCATGGTCTGGCCTCTTCCTACCATCTCATTGGCTTTTGGGGTTTTTTTTTCATCTCTTTTCACCTCTCAGTCTGTGTCCTAGCTTTATAGATTTTCTTTCAGTTCCTTGAGCTAAGCCTTGTCCCATTCCTGGGAGTTTGCACATGCCGATCATTTCTTCTGGAACGTTACCTTCTCCTTCACTTCCAATCCCCATAACTGAGTAATGCTTTTTACATCTTTCATCTTACATCACTTTCTCTGGGAAGTACTCTCCTATTCTTTAAGTTCTGATTAGGCATGGTTCTAACAGACTTTACCTGCACCCTCTAATACCCTTTCATAGCATTTACCATTTTGAAAGATACTGAGAGATTTATTTTTCTAACCTTCTTGACTCTTTCTTCCTCCAACAAGACCAAGACTTCTTATTCAATGTTGAATTCCTGGCATCTGGAACACGTCTGGCACATAAAAACCACTCAACATTTATTTTTTGTTGGATTGATTCAATCATTTTTTTTTTTTTTTTTTTTTTTTTTTTTTGCGGTACGCGGGCCTCTCACTGTTGTGGCCTCTCCCATCGCGGAGCACAGGCTCCGGACACGCAGGCTCAGCGGCCATGGCTCACGGGCCCAGCCGCTCCGCGGCATGCGGGATCCTCCCGGACCGGGGCACGAACCCGTGTCCCCTGCATCGGCAGGCGGACTCTCAACCACTGCGCCACCAGGGAAGCCCATGATTCAATCATTTGACTGACTCTATGGCCTCAAGGCAAAATATAGAACTTTAGGAAGCTTAATTGGTCCATATGGGAAACGTATTTTGTGTGGCTAAGAATCCTAAAACGTGCCATTTGTTAAGCTCAAATTTAAATCTGGGAATTTTCCACTCAGGAGAGATGAAATCCACAGCCATCAGTGTCAAAGGAAAATGAGCCAGAGAGAGGTTTTCACTGTACACAGATATTTATCCCACCCTGCCCTTCTGTCCGCAGCTAGAAAACAAGGTTCAATGAGGGTCTGCAGTCTGCTCTGGCCTCCAAGTATTTCCCCTCCTTGAAAAAGAGTGAAGAGGGACCTTGAGCTTCTTCCCCTAGAGACCAATACAATGATACCCTTCAGTGGAGAAGTTTAATCGGTGAAACTGAGAAACAACATTTGAGCTCTGTTAATGCAATTCCACTTAGGCATCTTAGTTTGGGTATATTCTTAGCAAACACCCCTTATTTGAATAGTTTTTTTAAATTGAGGGATTTGATTATTACTATGAAGTTTTATGTTTTCTGTGGTGGAAGCAGACAGTGTAAAATGCTTAAGTAAGTACTAAGTAAGGTGGCCATATGTCCTACTTTGCCTGGGACAGTCCCAGTCTAGGCCTGTTTTCTCCCAGTGTTCAGTCTGGGTTAGCATGTGACCTGGAATTTACATATTTTAATAAGGTATTAATATGATTATTAATAACTACATTACAATAAACAGGTAATTTGGTAGAACTTCGCTGTGCATTTCTGCCATGGTCTCGTTGAGAAGTGTGAGAAACCCATGTACTCACTTTAACGTGTGATTAAATCTGAAAGACAGCTAGTGATAATCTTTCCTTCTTACCTTTTATAGATGCAATTTGACTAACACCTCCCTTTCAAGGACTGCATGCAGGGCACTTCTGATAAAAAATAATGTGCCTACTTGGAACAGTTAGGGACACTTATTTCATTCAGGCCTTGCATGGTGGTGGGAAAAGTACTTGACACTGTTCTTCCTTCTGGCCACTTGCTGTGTCAGCCAGTTGCTCAATGGTCTGTGAAAAGACCCGCGAAGTGCAACAATCAGGGCACAGGCTGACAGAGTCAGTAGGAAACCTGGGAAGTTCCGTGAAGTATTTGTGGGAGAGAGAGTCTGATCAGTTTTGTAATAGATATACAGCAAATAGCCTGATTTCCCTAGCTAAGTGTTTTGTTTTGTTTTAAATAAATTTATTTATTTATTTTTGACTGCGTTGAGTCTTCATTGTTGCGCGCGGGCTTTCTCTAGTTTTGTGGCAAGCGGGGGCTACTCTTCGTTGTGGTGTGCGGGCTTCTCTGATGTTATACCATCAGTGTCATTGGATATTTCAAGTAGAAAATTAATTAATTCCAATCATTCAGTTTTGTTCCCATTCACTTCATGGAATCAAAATAAAGCTTCTGGAAGTTCATTTGATATTATTGAGAATACTAATGTTAATTTAGTTAAACAGTTTAAGTTTGAAGATAAAATCATTTGTTTTTGTGGTGATAATATGAGTAAAATTTTTGGAGGATCATAATGTCGTAGTAAAAATGTTTCAAAATTAATAAAAAACTATGAACTAGAAATGTGCTTGTGGTGCATATATAATTTATAACTGAGGCCAAATAAGTGACAGTGTTCTACCAATCCAAACAGAGCTATAGTTGTAAAAATTTACAAATATATATATTAAATTTACAAATATATATAAAATTACAAACTCATACATAATTTATATGAGTGTAAACATACATATATACATAATAAACATACACATACAAGTTAGATATGTATGAGCATAGATATGTGTGCATTATACATGTATGAGCTAAGATAATTTATGAGGAAGCTGATGTCATCAACTTAAATGTTCTACAATGGTATGAAAGTTTTAAAAAATGAGCAGAATAATTATTACTGGTATATACTCATGAACAGTAACCTGTGAATTATGAGTGCACTTTGTTTAAAATTCATTGGAAATATTTAATAAAAATATTCCTTAAATGACATGCCCAAAACTTCAGCATTTGAAACTTTGAGTAAATTGCAACAATGGAAAATACAGTTTGCTTGTGGAGACATTGAAATTTATCTCCGGAAAAGCAAGTGAAAATCAAACAAATCAAACGATGAGCACTTAAGCAGTTTACAAGGTTTAATTCCGAGAATTTAGAATATCTCAACCTTGTGGGAAGAGTGTTTTGATAGCGCTTCTATATTTAAACAAACAAACTGATATTCTCTTCTCGCGTTAGATGAATTGAGAAGCCCTATGATATTGCAGGATCTCAATCTGGTGAAATAGCCAAAGAATCATAAATTAAAGACTACTTGTCAATTCCTTTTGCCTTCTAAAAGTATTTGCCAACAGATTAGAAAATTTCTGGGCCAAAATATTTACACATTTCAAAAAGAAAAAATTAGGTTAGAGTATTCTATTGGGCAGAATTTTCTGAGTTTACCAGGTACTTCAGCAATTGTAAAGAGAGTATTTTCTCACTTAAACTATTATGGTCTACAGAAAAGAGTTAGTTAAAGATGTCAACAATTTCAAATTTGTTAATCATAAAATGCAAATTTGGGAATGGTCACTGGCAATTTTAATAAGAAGTAAAAAAATAATAAAATGCTGTTGAAAAAATATCCTTCAGAATAAAACCGGTGACATATGGTGTTAGAGGCAGAGATGGCTGAGAAACAGTTAAAGTCTGCGAGTACATACCCAGAATAATTATTCTGCTTATGTTATTTTTAAATGTATGGCTTGGAGCATGAGGTGTCGATTACATTCTAGCAATGTCAACACTTGCACTTGTGTTATAACTTAATATAAAAGATTATGTGATTGCTAACCTGTAATTTTTTTTGCTTGCTCTCTAGAACTGTTGGAAATAAACGGTCTTCCAGAAATAGTCCACCTTGAACTCCCTGGGTGAGAGATATTTAATCACATTGCTTGCCAATTTCTGGGGACCTCTGGAGACCTACCGGGTCATCAGGATCAATATATCAGAATGTTTAATACCCTGAAACAATTTCTTTTTCAGAGATAGGCCACCTAGGTCTCTTAAATGTATAGCACTGGGAGGTGGCCTTATTGCTCCAGGCCTTTCTGATTATTCAGAAAAAGAGGAAAACAGTAGCGAAACTTCTCATGACAAAGGCTGCCCTTAGCTGTCAGGTCTGACCCCCATGGAGAGGAAAAAGTCAAAGCAGGATTTAGGGAAACCTTCTTTGCCAGAATCCAGACCTCACAGAAATCAAAAGAGATGGAGAGTTCAGGAACACAGCTCCATGGCTGTTTCACAGAATATTAAGCAATGATCTCAACCTTTCCTGAAGTTTTAGATTTTTGGATCACGGTTTGAGTCACCTGCACATGTGATCCTCTGCTAGATTTTCCACTACATATTAATCTTCTTTCAGGGGATTCAAATGTTGAAAACATTTCATTCATTTTTTAAGAGTGGTAAGAATTTAATATAAATTGTTAAAGTGCCATGTGAAGACGCCCAGCAAGGCTGAAACCCCTAGAGAGTGGGTCTGCAATAACCTGGGAAGGATGCAAAGGTTGTTCGTGGGCCTTCAGAGAATGTGAGATAATCCGGTATGGTTTATCCTGGACATCTAAATAATAATTTAAACAATAATGCAGTCTGTGTAAAATTGTTCATCAGTTCGTTTAAATAAAGAGGAAGCTGGCAGAGAGTCCTTAAGCCCATACGCAATGTCTGTCTAAGAATTCCAACCCCACTTACTTGGTGTCTGTACTTCTTGAGCTGAACATTGTTGGGGGAAAATCACATGTGGGCTGGTCTTAGTTTAAATTTATTACTGCAAACCTACACCAGGTACCTATCCCCACTTATCAGTCCTACAACATTTCTCCAGTAAATATGCTCCCCACTCACCCAATTAACTATTTCACACAATGCTTTCTCTCCTCAAACCTTCCATGAACACTAAGCTCCTTTCCACGCTCAGGGCCTTTGCATAACTTCAACCATCTTTTCTACTGACGGCTCTCATCTCTTCCCCAGGGAGCTCTCTGACATGTCTGTACACCTTCCTGGTGACCCACCATAACTGCTCCTCCTGTTGTGTTTCTCATTCAGCCTAATGGTGTGAGCACATTTTCAAATGACTAAGTCAGAAATCTTGGGGCTTCCCTGTAGAGTCCTCTTGATTCTTTCCCTGTCCTTATTTCTTAGTGCCATCCTTTTAGCCCAAGCCCTTATTGTATCTCACCCTGATAAAGAACCGTCTTACAATGAGTTTACATTCTGATGGTCTGATCATCCTCTAACTTCTGCCAGAATAGCTTTTAGAATGAAAATGTGATCCTGTCACTTCTGCTTAAAATCTACCAAAGCCTCTCAACTGCCTTTAAGGGTAAACCTCGGATCCTTAGTCGAGCAAACATAGTCTTTCAATGATCTGACCCAGCCACATTTTTAGCTTTTTCACTTCTCAAGCCCTCATTTGGACTTTATGCTTCTGACACAGATTTTTTGAAAGTTTCGCAGTAGATCAAGGTTTTCCATTAAGTTAGAACTTTTCCCAGGTTGTTCCCTAAACCTGAGAGCCCTTGCCCGATTTAATAGATGTCTAAATCTACTCATCCTTTAAGGCTCGGGTCAGGAATCTCTTTCCACCTGAAGCTTTTCCTGGAGCTCTCTGGATCTTCTTCCTTTCTAGTCTGGGTCGGGGATCTTTCTTGTGGGCTTCATTGGTGCCTTGTGGAGTGTGGCCTGTCTGAGGTTCTCTAGGATGGGCCCTGCGAAGTGTCAGAAGGGAGGTGAAGTCACCATACCTGGCTTGGTGGAGAGCAGCTCTGCCACATCTGAATGGGTGCTTCTTGTAGGGGCTGGTATACAGGGAGGAAGGTCAGGTAGGTCTGTAGGAGACAGGGGCTCAGTATGAGGTGGAAATAAAGTGATCAGCAATGGTGGGGCTGAGAGTCAGTTGGTTCTCTGATCAGGAGGGTTCAGAAAGAGATTCCTGGCAGTGAGGGGCGGAGCAGGGTGGTAGTAGGAGGTGGGACAGGATAGATTGATGTGGGCCCCACTGGAAAAACTTTTTGTTGGGCACTGGTTATAGAGAGAAGAGTCTGGCAGGTTCTTATCCTCAAGGGGTCCACAGTCAGGTTGGGGATTAAATTTGAGATAAACAATTTGAGATTTACCTGGTTTCTAAGGGCAGGATATCCAGAAGAGACAGAATGAAGGTCTGATGTGCTTTAGGGTCAGTGGCTGGAGAAAAGGGCATGTGCTGGATAAGCATTCAGAGGTAGTGTGGACTTGGCCGTTGAATGGCTGAGGGTAGTGAGGGAACGGATAAGGGGTGCGTGTCTGAGGGTTTGAGTCTGGGTGTGCACTGGTGTGTGTGAGTGTGTTTGTGTGTGGATGAGTGTGTGTGTGTGTGTGTGTAGTGTATGGGTGGGTGGTGGCTTGTGGCTAAAGGGAAGAGCTCTGATTCTAGGACTCAAGTGGTCTCTAGCAGCAGCGTGTTAGAGCCAACCATTGCAAACTGTAATTTGCACAAGTCTTTTGTAAGAGGAGATGGGGTCTCCAAAATCAACACCAGAATGGCCACAGAGCAGAGTCTTTCTAAATATCACTATTTACTATCGACCCACTTCTCTAGTTGCCTCATTCCTGACCCCAGGAGTTAACAAGGAAATTATTCACAGAAATGCAGGTTTAAGAAATATGGGCTTGTGTGCTGTAGTATTGCCCCCCCCCACTATTTTATGCTAGGTCCCAGTCTCAATGTTATTAAATGTAAGGGAAAGGTAGGAATCCATTGTGTGCGTTGTGGAAGGGCTCGTTAAAATGAAGCCTCCTCCCCTCTCCTGTGTCCTATTGAAGGGCCGTTTTCCATGAAGTCCTGTCAGACCTGATGAATATCCATCTGTTTGCCCAGTTGTGTATCCTCCACCCACCAGGCTTTTCTGAACTTCTTTTCCCATTCTTCTGCCCGCTTGTGCAGACCTTGCCTGGGAGTGGGAGGGGTAACAGAGACCCCAAAGAGAGGAAGTGACTCTGACTCATTAGGGTCGAGACATAGATATAGGCTGTCTCTACGAGGGCCATCTTATCCTGACTGCTGTGATTGACATGACTGCTCTTCTCCGCCAAGTACCTGTGATGCTGCTTCACGCCCCTGATGCCCTTGACCCTTCACCTTGGCCTGGTAGGGAAGTGTATGATGGAAAGCAATGGAGCTGAATCTTTACCAGATGCCTCAGAAGATGCCTGCCTGATTCAGTCTTGAGAGTCAACATGTGGCAAACGTTGGTCTTTTGTGGGTTGATTCGACTTTTGGAAACAGTTGTAACAGTTTTACTTTCCTGCAGTCATTTCTTCCACGTATGCTTTGTCGAATCAACTTTTCCTATTCTTTTTTTTTGCGGTACGCGGGCCTCTCACTGTTGTGGCCTCTCCCGTTGCGGAGCACAGGCTCCGGACGCGCAGGCTCAGCAGCCATGGCTCACGGGCCCAGCCGCTCCGCGGCATGTGGGATCTTCCCGGACCGGGGCACGAACCCGCGTCCCCTGCATCGGCAGGTGGACTCTCAACCACTGCACCGTCAGGGAAGCCCATCTTTTCCTATTCTTTAACTGCACTTTGGCAAATACCATGACTTTCTGGTCATTTGGTTATTAAGGGCCTGTCCTTGAAAATTTACTATCAAGTTTAGTATAAACCTCATCTCCTTTCTTCCTCCCAGTACAGGCAAGGCACCTGGCTGGAGGGAGCTGGGAGGAGCAGCTGTGTGATCTGGTTCTGGGATGCCTCATATCTGCTGGACAGATGAGGCCCCAGCCTACATTTTCTGTCCAACCCAACCTTACACTATTCTCTCTGGTCCTCTGTCCAGCTGTTAGGCGCTGGGGTAAGAGAAATTAACTTGACAAGATTCTTCTCTTGCAGAAGTTTACAGTGTGGGACTGATACAGAGCTTAATGTCAATGATGTTGAGATCAATCCAAACTGTAATAGGAAGCCTCTAGGAGAGAGGGATAGTAGTGCAGGAACAGTGGGAGTGGAGGAAAGAGGGTGTGTTGGATAAACGCTGCAGGGTCTGTAAAGACAGGACTTGGCAGCTGGCTGGACGTGGGAGGTGAGGGAGAGGGAGGTGCGCTGCATGCCCGGGGATTCCACGTAAGTGAGCAAGAGGGTGTGTGGTCTTGACAGGCATGGGGGAGCCTGAGGGGGAAGACAGGAATCAGGTGTGTGCGTGCGTGCATGCGTGCACGGTAGGCGAGCGTGCATGTTTCCAGGATGTGTAGACAGAGGTGGGTCCTCTCATTCTCCGTGATGGGTCATTGAAGACACAGCCAGGGCAGGTCCCACTATTTGCACCAGGCTTTTTCTCAGATGTCAACTGGCCTTCAGGGTTCCTGACTCAGAAGTTGCAGCAGGAAATGCCTCTCCAACTCCAGCCCTCCCTGCCTTTCTCCTGTCGGAGGCCCTGGGATTGAAGGGGATGTACTGACAGGGATGAAAAGCAGGGATCTGGGTGGTAAAGACCTTCTCATTAATTTTTAAAAAGTGACACAAAATTAATGTTCATCCCAAAGGGGGTCAGAGCGGGAAGGCATAGGATGGGAGAGGTAGGGGCTATTCCAGAAAGGGTTACTTGTTTTCTCCTGAGATGGTTAATAAACACATCCCGTTCTGTTTGGGTGGCTTGAGAGGCTATCCTCCCTGGACCTCCTATGGAAGGTCCTAATGATCGTATGTCTGACTGTCCTCATGTCCTGCATGCTCTTTCTGTAGTCCTTGTCGCTGGATGCAGAGCCCTGTCCCAGAGAGTGGGGGATGGAGGACGCAGAACTCAGCGGGAAGGAATGACCCAGATCCTCCCAGGAACTCCTAGCCCAACGTGGGAGGCACCTTGCATCTCCAAGACCCAAGTATAAACTGTCTTTACACGAGTTATCTTACTCAGGCCACTGACTTCCCTGGTCCTCCTACCAAGCCCCTGTGGGCACTGCAGTAGTGAGTTGCTTCCCTGAGTAGATGCAAGCTGACCAATCACCTTGGTCAAGTGCACCAGGTATGAACAGAAGGCAGAGAAGTTGCCTTACCAGAAAAACACCTGAGAATAAATGTCCCAGGCTTTGAATACTCTCAGGTGACATATCACAGTCCTATGAAGGCTGAGTTGATGTTTGGAAATAGGCAAATGACATTCAGCTCGAATGGTAAGAAATATGAGGAGGAAATTTAGGTGGAAAATAGGGCTTGACAGGTGTAAGCTTTTATATATAGAATGGATAAACACCAGGGATAAACACCAAGGTCCTACTGTACAGCACAGGCAACTATATTCAATATCTTATGATAACCATAATGGAAAAGAATATGAAAAAAGAATGTGTATATATGTGTAACTGAATCACTTTGCGGTACAGCAGTAATTAACACAACATTGTAAGTCAACCGTACTTCAATTAAAAAAATAAAAAATTTTTATTCCATGTGTATGCCTTGCCTATATTTTTAAAAATCTAAGTTTAAAAAAATAAAAACAAGATTAAAACATTAAAAAAAAAAAAGAAAAGAAGGCTTGATGACACCAATACAAGGTTTTCTAGTTTGCATGGACTACAGAAGAGCTTCTAAAGGTCATTTTAAACGGGAAGTTTTCACAGGCATTTTTGGAGCAATGAATGCTCTAGCCCCCTGCTCCCCCGTATTTATTGAAATATAATTGACACATAACATTATGTGAGTTTAAGGTGGTTTGAGGTGTACCATGTGTTGATTTGATATACTTATATATTGTGAAATGATTACTACCACAGCATTAACCCCGACCTCCCACCTATCACATAGATTTCCATTGCTTTTTTGTGGTGAGAACATTCAAGATCTACTCTGTTAGCAACAGTCAAGTATATGATACGGTATTATTAGCTATAATCATTATGTTGGTCATTAGACCCCCAAACCTGTTAACCTTATAACTGGAAATACGTATGCTTTGACCAATATAGCCCCAATCCCCCCAGCCTGTGGTAATCACGACTCTGCTCTCTGGTTCTCTGAGTTTGACTTTTTTAGATTCTACATGTAAGTGATCACTGGATGCTCTTTTGGAGTACAAGTGCTTTGTCTCTGAGAGTGACTAGTTTGGAGAGGACAAAGGCCACTTAGATGTAGAAGTTCTGATTTATTGGTGACAAATCTATTCTCACCTTGTCATCGTGTATCTTGGACTTGGTCTTACTTAGCAAGGTCATGGACACACTTCGTGGAAGCTGAGTTCCTGCGCCCCACAGGGATGCGGGGACTGAGGCATCATTAGACCCTGGGAAGTTGTGGGGGAAGCAATACAATTCATGCGACTTCCTGAAGGAAGAAACCTATGAAGTAGAGTTAGAAAGGAGGGCAGGTGGAACTTAGGGCTGCCAAGCTAGAGACTGCTGACGGTGGGTTTTGGATATAGAAGGGGAGGGGCAAAACCAGGACAAATCAGCTTCGTGGAACTGATCTGGGGACCCCTCTAAATGACAGGTGACATAAACATGGGGTGGAGGGAGCTGTCTGAAGCCCGGGATGTTTCTTACAGGAGGCTGTGATAAGACAGAGTCCTAACCAGCTTAGCTCGCTGCCTCGATCTACTTTTGGCAGTTGGCGCCAGTTCTAAAGTTCTGATGGGACCTTAATTGGATCTGGGTCCTTGCCAACCCCAAGTCCTCCTGACCCATGCTTTAATCCCTGGAGGCATCAGAGAGGTAAGCCCAGGTACATGAATTGCCAATTCACTCATAGACAAATAGAATTTTTGTGTTTCTGTTAGTTCACGGGGTGGGGAAAAAGGAGCTGCCCAGTGGAGTATGAAGGACACAAGGGTTCCTGTTCCCTGCTGAGACTCCAGGAACTTTGGGAAGACATTGTGTCCTGAAATGCCCCAAATGGCCACAGTCCCTGGTTCCCTCTCATTCTTTATTGGGTAGAATTCCACTCTCTCTCCTTCTTCCTGTTCTGAGTTGGCAACAAGGAAGGAGCCAGCTGGGTACATGAAGGGATTTAACTCAGAGATACTTAGAGGGGAAGGGGCTTAGGTGGGTATCATTCCACCCATATCTGTCAGACTGGCAGGGAGGGGGAAGCAAATAAGCCATGTCTGGTGTATAGTGGAGCTGGGGTGAGAGAATAATTCTTTATTCTAGTTTTACCTTTTGCTGTAAACATGTAACTTTGCTCTCTGGATACATGCTATGGTTAGGTATTTATAACTACATCTATCTTAAGCCTGGGAGTCTCCTTGTTCTCCAACTTTCTTTAATATCTCCTTCTATGACAAGAAAAATAACATATGGGGGAAGTTGAGCTCACACACACCCCCAAATACCAGTGGCGCCCCAGGGTCTTCTAGTCTCATGACTACTCTCCCTGTGATTTCCTTTTCCTGCAAAACTGCCGGTCTCATTGGTATCTTGCTCTCAGTACCTATTCTATTGGCTTTGAATCTCCCCAAAGGCTTAGTCCCCTTTCTCTGAGTCCCCGCAGCATCGCCAGCATGGAGCTGCTGTGTGAGACAGGCTCTTGCTAAAGGTTTGGGTTGACATCACAGGATGACTAACAGTTTTAGGAGGATGAACCACCCACAACATATGCTCATGGGCTGTGGCTGACACAGAATCTCCCACTCTCCAACCTCCTCTTCGGGCCTCTCATCCTCTCACAGCGCTTCTCTTCCTGTTCGGTCACTGCCCCTGGCTATTGTCTCTCTCCTCAGGTCCCCCCTCTCCTAATTGTTTCCACCTTTTTTCTTACTCATTCAGGAAACAAGTGTTTGTCGAGGGCGGTACCAGGTAGCATTCTGCTCCCTGACTCTGTCTTATTGCCCAGGGGAACCTCGCCTTTCTGACGAAAGGCCTGTCAGAGGTCCTCAGGATGTAATTTTTAGCAACAAAACAAAACAAAACAAACAAAAAACTGTCTGCTCCTGAATGAAAGCTGTCACTCTTCTGTTGTAGAGCTTTCTTACTCTCTGGGGTCAGTATTAGGGGTAGCGTATGTGTGTGCGCGTATGTGTGTGTGTGAAGGGCTGGGAAGAACAGGGAGGGTCCCACCGAAGGGTCAGGAGACTCCCTGGGCAGTGGTAGACAATGCGTGTTCACAGCAAGGTTTTGACGCTGAGCCTCGGCACCTCTCCCTCATCCTCTGTCCCAGGCTCCCCATGAGTCCCCTGTCCCCTGGCCGATGACGCCTCACAGGGACCAGTGCTGCAGAGCCATCCCTGTGTTGGGAGGAAGGGGTCTCTTGGCAGTTGGAGGGGAGCAGACTGTGTTGTTGACAAGGTCCTAGGCGGAGGGGTGTAAGAGAGTTCCCAGGATGGGGGCAGATTTCTGCCCATCCTTTCAGGGCAGCTTGGGATCAGCCATCTAGTGAGGCAGGAGGTAGAATGGGACGGCCTGTGAGCTGTGGTCACCACGGGAAGGCGAGGACCCTGTATATGAGGCAGCAGAGCACATGTTCTAGGGTCAGAGTGGCTGGGCTTGAGTCCCAATTCTGCCCCTTATTTTTTGAGTGACCTTGAAGAGATCCTGAGCTCTTGAGTCTGCGAGATGGACATGACAGGGTTCTCACCTTCTCATCCTGATTAAAGTTCAGTAGAAGAATTGGAGGTTACTGTAGCCTGTAATGTAAGAGGGAAGGCCAGAAGGGAGAGATGAAGAGTCTGCGATAGTCTGAGGACAGCGGATGTGGAGCAGAGGGTATGCGTTGGATAAACACTGAGGTGTCAGCACGGACAGGAATGCATATGTGTGCGCACATGTGTGTTGTGTCTGAGAATGTGTGGGCATCTTATATGTTTGTGTGTGTTGTACACGTGTGTATTGTGAGTGTGTGTGGTATGCATATATTGTGTATCTGTTTTGTCTGTATCTGTTTTGTCTGTGAGTTTGTCACAGTTGTGTTTAATTTTTTAATGTTTATTTATTTATTCATTTATTTATTTTGGCTGCATTGGGTCTTCGTTGCTGTGTGCGGGCTTTTTCTAGTTGCAGCGAGTGGTTGCTACTCTTCGTTGTAGCGCGCAGGCTTCTCACTGCAGTGGCTTCTCTTGTTGCGGAGCACGGGCCCTAGGTGCGCGGGCTTCAGTAGTAGTGGCACACAGGCTCAGTAGTTGTGGCACATGGGCTCTAGAGCACAGCCTCAGTAGTTGTGGTGCACGGGCTCAGTAGTTGTGGTGCATGGGCTTACTTGCTCCGCGGTATGTGGGATTTTCCTGGACCAGGGATCTAACCCATGTCCCCTGCATTGGCAGGTGGATTCTTAACCACTGCGCCACCAGGGAAGTCCCGTATGTTTAATTTAATTTAATTAATTTAATTTAATTTAATTGTAACTTCCCAGGGCTAGTCTTAGGGGAAGGAGTGCCTCAGGGAGCAGGGCAGGTGATGGCACCTGAAGGAGGAAAGTAAACAGCCTCACAGCCCCAGGGAGACTGCAGAGAGGGCCAGGGACTAAATCAGAAGGAGGCCCAATCCCGTGGCTTTCCAGCGCTCTGCTGCTTCCCAGTTCTCTGGAGTGGTGTTCTGGGCTTAGTGCTTGGAGCCATGTGGGTCGTCTATCAAGGGCAGGTTAGCCCCCAGGTGACTCGGAAAAAGCTTCTCGTACAATGCTCAGTCTCTGCTGCTGTCCCCCACTTCCCAGCCCACTTGCACCGTGACCTTGAGAGAGTGAAGCAAGGCAACCTCAATGCCAAAGTAAATACCAAGCTGGTACCGGCAGGAACCCAGGGAAACATTTGGCAAAACGCAGAGCCAACGCCCTCGGGCAGCAGGAGGTGGATCAATGGATTTGGCGGACAGGTGAAGGATGAGGGAGAAATGGAACCCAGAGAGGGATCTTTTGGCCAGGTGATCTGAACCTTGTCAGGGTTACCTAGGATGGTCTCCTAAATGTCATGGTTGAGGCCCTGGGGTCAGATTCTCAGGTTTCTGGGTGAAGATTTTGGAACTGATAGTATTGATACATGGTCATGGCAAGGAACGTTTGAATGACTCAGGGGAGAGGGAAGAGCAGGGTTTGGTGGGTGAATGGGCAGAGACACACAAAGAGGTAGAGACACATGCAAAGAAAGATGGGAAGAGAGAGACCAGTAGGAAGAGGGAGAGATTTGGAGAGACAGAAAGTTAAGAGAGATCTAGAGTGAGGGACTGAGAGAGAGAGGGAGAGAGGGAGAGACAATAAAAAGTCTGTCCTGGGCTTCCCTGGTGGCGCAGTGGTTGAGAGTCCGCCTGCCAATGCAGGGTACACGGGTTCGTGCCCCGGCCCGGGAAGATCCCACATGCCGCGGAGCGGCTAGGCCCGTGAGCCATGGTCACTGAGCCTGCGTGTCCGGAGCCTGTGCTCTGCAACGGGAGAGGCCACAGCAGTGAGAGGCCCGCGTACCACAAAAAAAAAAAAAAAAAATTAAGTGTAATGACTAAGAGAATGGCTATAGTATGTAGATTTTGGCAGAGATTTCAGTTGCCTATGTAGTCTCCTTTATCCCCTTCTTCTTCATTATAGCATAAGGTGGTGTTATGCTCAGGTGAAAGGCCACATTTTCTAGCTACCCTTGCAGCTAGGTATATACCAAGTATAGACTAAATAGATGTACTCACAGCCACATGACTATGTTCTGGCTGATTATATGTAAGTGGAAACACCATATGAAACTTCAGGGAAGGCTCCTCCAGGGGAGCTGATTCAGCTGAGACATGCCCTTTTTTGCCCTTCTGCCTTTTTCCTTCTTGCTGCATGGAATGTGGGCATGATGGTGGGAGCCCCAGCAACCACTTTATGATGTTGAGAATGGAAATTACACTTTGTGAATAGTGGAGCAGAAGGAGAGTGGGAGCCTGTGTTCCTGAGATGGTGGAGCCTCCATCTCAGCTCTGGATTGCCTCCCACCAGACTTCTTTTACATGTTAAGAATATATGTTCTTATCTTAGGGTTTTTGCTTTACTCAGTGGACTCAAAGACTAATGATGTAGAGGTCCTTGAAACCGCTAGAAGAAAAATGGAAAGAGCACCCTAAAACTCAATTGATCTTGTCAAGTTCAGTAAGGGGAAAAAAATGAAAAATACAGAAACAAGGAAAAATGCTACAAAAACTAGATGGAAGAGTCAAATAGTAAAATCCGGTTGTATGTTTTCTATAAGAGAGGCACCATGAATAAATGAACACAGCAAGGCTGAACAGTAAATGAATGGATAAATATATGTAAGATAAATGCTATCCAAAAGAAAACAAGGTAAGCCATGTAAGTATCAGACAAAGTAGAATCAAGGCCAAAATCATTAAGTGAAACAAAGAATGCCTTTTATATATATATAAAAAAAGGTACCATTCACCAAGAAGCTAGAATAGTCATGAACTTTCATATATCAAGACTACTTTGCACTGAGACAAATAAAACAAAATCTGTCAAAAATATGAGGAAAAAACACAACAATCATAGTAGGAGACATTTAAAATGCCTCTCTCAAAAAAAAAAACCCTCAACAGCACAGAAGATTTGAGAAGTAGGATGAAGAAGCTTTATCATGGCTTTGCATACAATGATCAAAGAAAGACCATCATTTTCAATTCCCATGGGACCTTAAATATGGGACATTGATCAATATTAGGCACTCAAGAAAATCTTAATAAATCCCTAAGGTTGAATATGTACAAGTCCATTTGCCAAAATAATGCAATATTAAGTAGAATTAAATTATAATCAAAACTGTAATCAAAAAAAAATTTAAGCACTTGGAAATATATACTTTTCTAAAGCAGTTTTCTAAATATCTCTTGGTCAAAAGGAAAACCGAGTATTCAATTACTGGCTCTTTGGAAGTTGACAACATGAGCACTTTACATCTTAATGTGTGGGTTGCAGGCAGTGTGGTTCACAGAGAATTCTTCATTTTTGGTAATTTTTATTGCAAAATGAGATATACGGAAAGTAAAGGAACAAAACATTTAACTTCAGGGTCTAGAAAGTAAAAGCCGAATAAACCAAAAGAGAGTAGGAGGGAATTAATAGATATGAAAGTGAAAGCCATTTAAATGTAAAACCACAAACAGAACACGAGGTTCTTGGGACCCCCTCTTCCCTGGGAGGTACTGGAGGTGCAGCCCCCTCTGCTGTGCTAGCAGCCTGGCTTCCAGGCTTGGGAGCTGGAGCCCACAAATATGCTGGCTCCTTGGTCGGTACTGCAGTTTCCAGACCCTCTGGCTACCCATCCTTATTGCTTCATCCACTCACCTCTCCGCGACACATCTTCCTTCATTTAAGACTTTGGCTCCTGGATCACAGTCTTGCTTCCCATCCCATGTCCTCCCAACATCCCAGATAATGTGCATTTTCTGGAGTCTCCCAATTCTTTGACCTCCTCATTTCTAATAAGTTTCATCTCAATTGCTCTGGCTACACATGGATGTAATTCATTACCTAATTTAGCTCCATTTATGACATTCTTAGTTCAACTAGCCCCGATCCATAAGCCCAGCATCCTATGCCTAACTGATGTATATATTTCCTTCATACGTCTTCTTCCACCTTCAGTGCCTTGGCTGCTTGGGTCTCTCCATTTCTGTCTTTACAGTCTTTCCTTTCTGCATTAGATTTCATGATCCATCACACTCATGAAATGTTCTGGTTTATTTGTGAAAAGCGACTAACTGATTTTCTTCACCTTACCATCATTCTCTTGCACATGACCACAACAATGTCACTCGCTGATTCGTTGCAAACTATCAATGAAACTTTAAGTCCTAGGGAATCATTGGGAGCCCGAAGGAGTCTTCAGACTTTAGAGAGTGTGGGGATAATCTGGGAAAGCAGCATGGAGGAAGAGGCTTGAGGAATGGTTGGTGTGGAGCTTCTCAGCAGGGAAAGGAGGGGCAGAGTGGGGTGGGAATGCCTCTGGGAGCCTTGAGAAGAGAAAAAGCGGTGCAAACTTGTGAAAGGGGACAAAATATCATGGCGGTCCCATTAGGATGGTGGAAGAGGTTAAGTGCTGGGGATAAAGCATGGATGAAGCAACTTCTCCTGATCCCTTTTATGATTCCTGGAACTGTACGTGGCAATTGAGTACAGAAATCCTTCAATCTTGCCATGTTAGTATTACCTACTAACAATATCTAAAGTATTGTTTTACAGATTTTAAATTTTGTATAAACGGTCTCACACTTTTGTTTCCTTCTGAAACTTGCTTTCTTTTCACTCTACATTATATCTTTGAGACTTCTCTCTGGTGATAAGTGTACCCCTAGTTCATTTATTTAAACCACTGTCGTGGATCCCATTAACCAATTTGTTCTTATTCCCCTGTTGATGGATGTTTGGTTTTCTATTTCTTTCTTGTATTAGCCATACTACAAGGATTTTTTGGTTCATGTCTTCTTTTGTCCATGGGTTAGAGTTGCAGGGTTGCGTGATATGAGCGTGTTCAACTTTAATACACTTTGCCAAATTGTTCTAAAAAATGGTCCAACCAGGACTTCCCTGGTGGCGCAGTGGTTGAGAGTCCGCCTGCCGATGCAGGGGACACGGGTTCGTGCCCCGGTCCGGGAAGATCCCACATGCCGCCGAGCGGCTAGTCCTGTGAGCCATGGCCGCTGAGCCTGCGCATCCGGAGCCTGTGCTCCGCAACGGGAGAGGCCGCGACAGTGAGAGGCCCGCGTACCGCAAAAAAAAAAAAAAAAAAAAAAAAAAGGTCCAACCAAATGCTCTGCAAAGGGGGTACCCACGACATATTTGTTTCCATTGCTCCAACACTCAATATTATTAGCCTTTAAAAAGTTTGCAAATATAATGGATATGAAAGTCGTTTCTAACTATTTTCACTTGTGTTTCTCTATCAGTGAAGTTGAAGTTTTTTTCATATGTCTATTGGCCTTTGTGCTGCTTTTGTGAATTTCTTTTTTAAAAATTTTAATTTTTTTTTTTTACTGTGGTAAGAACACTTAATGTGAGATCTACCCTCTTAACAAGTTTGAAAGTGTTCAAACAGTTATTGTTAACCAAAGGCATAACGTCATAGAGTAGATTCTAGAATTCACCTTATATCTACTCTTTTTATTTGCACTTTTTAGGCCTCTGTTCAAAATTCATTTTTCCAAACTCCTGTAGCTAAAGTTATCCACTCTGACTCCGATTAACCTTCATCCTATTGCCCTGCTTTCTTTTCTTTCTTTTTTTAAATTGCCATTTAAAACTTTAACTTTAAAATTAAAAAAATTTATGCCAGCTTTACTGAAGTATAATTGATGAATAAAAGTTATATATATTAAAGATGTACGACTTGATGTTTTGATATACAGACACATTGTGAAATGATCACCACAATCAAGTTAATTAACATCCATCACCTCATGTAGCTACCTTCATTTATTTATTTATTTATTTGTGGTGAGAACACAAGATTTACTCTTTTAGCAAATTTCAGGTATACAGTACAGTATTACTAACTATAGTCACCATGGTGTACATTAGGTCCCTAGAACTTATTCATCTTATAACTTTGACCATCATCTCTCCATTTTTCCCACCTCCAGCCCCTGGCAACCACTATTCTCCTCTCTGCTTTTATGAGTTCCACCATACCATACAGTATTTGTCTTTCTGTGTCTGGCTTATTTCACTTAGCATAACATCCTCCAGATTCATCCATGTTGTCTTAATTGGCAGGATTTTCTTCTTTATCATGGCTGAAGAAGAAGACATGACAATAGTGAAGAATATGAGGGTCTCCTCACAAGCGTTTCCTCTTATTAGGGGTCACAGGAAACCTTCTCTAAAAGCCCCATCTAAGAATTTTTTCAGCTGCCATTGGCTACCCACCCCTAACTGAAAAGAAGTCAGGATGTGGTCATCTGCCTTTGCATCCTTGATAGGGCCAAGTGGGCTGGCAGCAAGGAATATGGGAACTAACACAACACTGTAAATCAACTATACTCCAATAGGAATTTTTAAAAAATAGGAATACGGGAAGTGGCAGGTGAAAACATGGGCTATCAGCTGAGTCAACAGCCAAGTGCCCACCACATAAATCAGTAGAAAGTTGAAGCATCTAACAGAATATTGTGCTAAACATATGATAAAAAAATTCACAAAAGAATTCAAATGACCAGATAACCTTGAGAAATGTTTAACTTTGCTTCTGAGTAAAGGAATGAGGATTAAAGCAAAGAAACATTGCCTTTGGCTTATCTGACTGGCGAGGGTGGAAAAGAAAAATGAGAATCAAGTTTGGAGGGAGGGGTTTGGAGAAATTGGGAATATGTACTCCATGCCGAACAATTGTAACTTTGCCAGTATGTCTGAAAATCTTTTAAAAAGATGTATATATTTTTATCCCAGCAGTTTCACATTTCGAATTTTTTCCTGAGTAAATAGACAGAAGCAAATTTTATTGCTTCTCTCTGTTGTGGAATAGCCCATAATGAAATGGCCACTCCCTACAACTTACTTATCCACTGCGCTGGGATGTTCCAGCCAGTTTTGTTCCAGCTCTTTGCTATCATGAACAATAGTGCAGTAAATAGCCTCAGACGTGTCTCCCTATGAATGTGTGTGGGGTTGGATTGTTGGGCCATAGGATGTATACATATTTAATATCACCTGGGACCGCCCGATTCCTCCTGGAATGGTAGAACCACGAACAGCTGATGAAAATTCCCTTTCTCCACATATCCTCATCAATACAGAATATACCAATATTTGTTTTTATCTATTTTTCTAATTTTTTGCCGCATTAATGGTGGTAAAGTGGCAGTTAGCTGCTTTAATTTGCATATTTCTGATTGCTAATACATTTAGAATATCTTCATATAGTACTTTTTAGCCATTTGTATTTCCCTTTTTGTGAATTTTATATTCTTTGCCCACTTTTTGGGTTGTGTTTCTTGTTTTATTGATACCATAAAAATTAGCTAATATTATTGATTGTTTTGTATGTGTTAGGCAAATACTTTTCTAAATAACTTAATCTTCACAATAAACTCTTATTGTCTTCATATTATTGGTGAAGAAAGTGAGACCTTGTGTGGTTAGTAAGTTGTGGAAAAATTACAAGTTCTTTCTGCCCCTTTGAGATGTAAATATTTAAAAAACCCCAAACTTCTTCGGACTTCCCTGGTGGTCCAGTGGTTAAGACGCTGTGCTTCCACTGCAGGGGGCACAGATTTGATCCTTGGTTGGGGCACTAAGACCCCACATGCCTTTGTTTCAGTAGATTTGAGCTAAGACTGAGTTCTGGTCTCTCTCTCTCTATTGCAATAGCCTTGAATGAAGTCTTTCTTGCCTATTTAACTTCGTCCACTGTGGTTTTTTCAATTGGTTATTTTTTCAAAGAAAAACGATGAGAAAATAAAAACCGTATGATAGCCCACTTGTGTGCAATTATGCATACATGTACGTGTGCACAAAGACAAATATGAAATATGGTTATAAAAATGAACATAATGGCAATCCTAAAATGATGGAATTGGGATTTCTGGTGATCTTTTTTTTCTTTTGCAGTACTCGGGCCTCTCACTGCTGTGGCCTCTCCTGTCGCGGAGCACAGGCTCCAGACGCGCAGGCTCAGCGGCCATGGCTCACAGACCCAGCCGCTCCACGGCATGTGGGATCGTCCCGGACCAGGGCACGAACCCGTGTCCCCTGCATCGGCAGGCGGACTCTCAACCACTGCACCACCAGGGAAGCCCGAGCAACTTACTTTTGAGAGAGAGGTGAAAGAAAGGATTTAGGTTCGGCATCCACGTTATACTTTTCTAAGCCACAAATCGCATTGAGTCCCCTCCCCCACTCCCAGGAGAGTGAGTGAGAGCGCTGTGCGAGGCCAGGAGTACTGGACAAGCAGAACATTATCCGCACAAGAGGAAACAGCAAAATCAGGAAAGAAGCATTCCTCCTTGTGCTAAGAGTTTCCAATATCCATTCCTTTCTTCCTTATCAGTATCAGAACTCCTAAATTTAGCTAAGTCCATGGCCACCCAGAAGAAAAGTGACATTTCTCAACCTCAGGCAAGTGTGATCACGTGGTTAAATACGTCCATGCGAGGTAAGCGGAAGAGGTATCGTGCAACTTATAGAAAGTTTCCTTTAAAGAGGGGTCATGCCTTTCTTCTCTCTTTTCTTTCCTTCCTGCGGTGTGTCATGTGGGCCTGATAACTGAGGCTACAATAGCCACGTTGGGCCATGAGTTGAAGAATGCATGGTCAGGATTGTAGAGCAACAGGATCAAAGAACCCTGGGTTCGCTATGATGGTGGATTGTTTACGGCAAGTGTAGACTTTCAGGGAGAGAGAGTGAGACAGAGAGAGAGAGAGATGTTTAGCATGTTTAAGCCACTGTTTCTTTGTTTATTTATTTATTCGTTTATTTCCTGCGGGATCCAGTCCTAACTAATCTATACTATGGTACTAGGAAATGGGAGGATACACGAGACAGAAATTAACGTTGGCTTGGTGATTGACTAGCGGGCAGCAAGGGCCCCCAGATTTTGCAGGGTGAAAGATTTTGCCACTGCTGTCATTCAGCGGCAACACGTTTGAAAAAAGGAAACTGCTAGAACTGGAGAGCTAAGCGCCTGCCCACTGAGCGTGTGTGGTATTAGTGGAAGTGATGGGAAATCGCCTATTAGTGTGTCGGCTGCTTCTTGCCACTTTCATCAAAGTCCTGGGAGAGAGATGAATCCAGGCTAGAACTCATCAGTCTGCAAGCTGAGATAGGAGGAGGTATAGCGCTTTGGGAGGTGCTCTCTGCCTGAGGCCTCTAATTTAAGTTGACTGAAAGTCTGTAATTTGGAGTCTTGAAGTTTGGAAAAGATAATCACTATAATATCCCCAAATGAAGCAGTTATATCAGTGGCTGTGAAGAAACAGCGGGAGCAGGAGATAAAACCATGGCCCCAAGCCTTTTTTAGCGTCCTCAAGGAAGAGTTTTCTGCCAATGAGAACCCAGTGCAACTGCAAATTTCAGATTAAGGATGCTGCCTTGATGCTAAAACTTTTTTTTTTCATTCTGAGCACCTGTAGATAGCTGCTATTAACATGATAGAGAGGAGAGAGGCCAGCCAGTACAAACCAGAGTCTTCAGATTTAAAAACCCTTTGATTGACGCTTAGGTTGCTTCCATGTCCTGGCTATTGTACATAGAGCTGCAATGAACATTGTGGTACATGACTCTTTTTGAATTATGGTTTTCTCAGGGTATATGCCCAGTAGTGGTATTGCTGGGTCGTACGGTAGTTCTACTTTTAGTTTTTTAAGGAACCTTCATACTGTTCTCCATAATGGCTGTATCAATTTACATTCCCACCAACAGTGGGATAGGGAGGATGGGAGGGAGATGCAAGAGGGAGGAGATATGGGGATATATGTGTATGCATAGCCGATTCACTTTGTTATAAAGCAGAAACTAACACACCATTGTAAAGCAATTATACTCCAATAAAGATGTTTTTTAAAAAAAAGCACGATAGAAAATCAGTTAAATAAACAATGTATTTCTGAATTAAAAACAAAAACAAAAAACCCTTTGATTGTGGGTTATTTGCTTGTGGGATATCTGGAACTTACCAGATACAAATAGATCAGGTCTCTGCTAAGTTTTTAAGGAATTATAGTTATAAGGAAACCATGAGCCTGGCTGTAAAAGCCCGTGATTTTTCCACCTGCAAAACCTACAATCAGTGGGAAGTTGTATAGCTTCTAAAAAGGTGATGTTTTCTAAAGTTTCTAGGGTTCGCTTTGGCTACCGAAGGTGATGCGCAAGGAGGGACAGACTGGATAAGACAGAGGAAAGGGAGTTTACTCCTCAAGACCAGAACCAGGGGAAGCTGGATGGTCAAAATAAGGACTTAGTCTACTACCAAAGAACAACGGAATTAATTAATTGTTATGGACTAGTGACTGGTGTGTATTTTCCCTGCTCCTCTTTACCAAATTGTAGATTTAATCTGTGTCGAAATCCTCCATTGCATCTTGGGTGTGTTCTGAGCAGATGAGGTCTTGTAACTTATAGGTCACTGGATTACAAGGAGCCATATCTAGACCCAACTGAGAAAGAGTTCATCACCCAGAGAGAGCCCTGACTCTGATCAGGAAGCTGTGACTGGTTGGGACTTTGCTGTTGTCTTTTTTTGTTGTTTTGCTTGTTTATTTGCGTTATGCGGGCCTCTCACTGTTGTGGCCTCTCCCATTGCGGGGCACAGGCTCCGGACGTGCAGGCTCAGCGGCCATGGCTCACGGGCCCAGCCACGCCACAGCATGTGGGATCTTCCCGGACCGGGGCACGAACCCGTGTCCCCTGCATCGGCAGGCGGACTCTCAACCACTGCGCCACCAGGAAGCCTTGCTGTTCTCTTTTTTGAGGAGCCAGTGTGCATGTCCTTTAGGGAGAGGAAGGATGTACACAGATAAAGCCAAAAAGACAGACGATGGTAGAGAAGGCAAGTTAGTTAGTCCCTAATATCCATCCTCCCCTTCTTCCTCAGCCACAGAAACTTCACATGTTAGCTGGGTACTTGGCTGCTGGACCTAAGGATGATTTTCTAACTGCCATTGAGGCCATTATGGCCGCAGGGCTGTATTCTGGCCAAGAGAGTGCGTACGTGGAAGAGGCTGGTGCATCTGCTGAGAGCATCGTCCTTAGAGAGGAGAATGGGTGCACCCTTCTTTTTCTTGTTTTTCCTTCTTACCGGCTAGGATGAAAGCATGTGAGCTGGAAGTGGAAGAGGTGTCTTCAACCAGGAGGCAATGTAGAATCCACATCTTGGGGTGGTAGTGTAACAAGGTAGAAGGCAACTGGTTTACTGGTAATTGTGGAGCCAAGTACAGTGGTGGTTCACCTCTGCTTCTGTGAGAGAAAAAAATGTATTTTTGGATCTAATCTTGACATTTCCCTCCAAATTTATATAATCATAAAAAATCCACTGCAGCATTTATTTATTTTGATTTTTTAAATCTTAATTAATTAATTTAAAATTTTCTTGGAATATAGATGATTTACAATGTTGTGTGAGTTGTAGGTGTAAAGTGATTCAGTTATACATATACGTGTATCTATTCTTTTTCAAATTCTTTTCCCATTTAGGTTATTACAGAATATTGAGTACAGTTCCCTGTGCTATACAGTAGGTCCTTGTTGATTATCTATTTTAAACATTGTAGTGTGTACATGTTAATCCCAAACTCCCAATCTATCCCTCCCGCCCACCTTCCCCTTTAGTAACCGTAAGTTTGTTTTCTAAGTCTGTGAGTCTGTTTCTGTTCTGTAAATAAGTTCGTTTGTATTCCACATAGAAGTGATATCATAGGATATTTGCCTTTCTCTGTTTGACTTACTTCACTTACTATGATGATCTCTAGGTCCATCCATGTTGTACAGCATTTTTTAAAATGACCAACCAACCAACAACAACATCCGAAAGAACCAAGTTGAAGAGATTTGAGTAATGGTTTGTATTCAGTTTGACTATCAAGAGGTCTAACAAACAAACAAAGCTGTGTTTTCTTTTCCCTCCGAGACCATCTTATTTGAGTGAAAGCACTCGATATATTGCTTGGGATTTGGGGATGGGCTGCTCTGCAACTTGACTGGCAATTACACAGCAGGCCCATGTCCCTGATAGTGGCTTGATTTGCCCCCAGTGACGTACATTGTCTCCAGTGTATATTTGTCATAAGCAAGCTTTTCTTTTCCTCAACATCAGGCATAAATTGCATTTCTAAGCAGGCAAAAGAGATTAACTCAGTGTTCTTTGGCAGTACATAAATAATTTAAACGGTACATAACTGCCACAGAAAGGTAAAGTATTTTGAACAAGTTGCAGTTATTAGATCAGTTATGATACTACGTAACAATAGATATGATAACAGCAATGTGATGCCGGCCATTTTAAGTATAGATGTGTCTGTATTCTACATATATTAAACTCCTTTATATACAATGCATTACTCAAATGGAATTATTATACCACCTTGAAAAGTCTAATGCTAAAAAGTAATAGTTGAAGTATTTGAATGTCATAAACGTTTTAAATATATACGGAAATAAAACACTATAATATCCTTTGTTGTAAATTAAATCTGACTCTGACTTGTGGTATTTAAAGAAGTTGAAAGTTAAGCTCCTCTGATGCAAGCCCTGGTGGGCCAGGACCCAGAGCCCTCTCACAAAGTCCCTGCCCCAGTCCAGCCTCCACTCCCATAGGGGGTTCAAGGGAATGCCAGAGTTCGTAGGGTGCAGTTAGGCAGAACCTCTCTGGTTCTATGCCCTCACTTAACACTGGAGGTGACTGCAGCCCAGAGGGAAAGTTATGTGTTTTGGATTATACCATGTGCTTTCTTCTTCCATTAGGCAGTGGGAATCCTTACGGCGATTGGCAGGTCTCAGGAGCCCTGTAGCGTTATGGGAGAAAGCGCCTTTTGTATTACTCTTCAATTTGTTTGGTAGATTTACTAGAGAGAGCCTGTGGATGGAGGAGAAATGGAAAAGGGAGAGGAGAGTTACGTAATGAGGGGAAGGAAGGTGCAAGGGTTACTCTTTACCAAGAGTAATCTGATAAGAAAGAGAGTTCCTTTCTTCCTTCTTTCCTTCCTTCCGTCAAACTTTTCAAAAAGTTAAACAAACAAACCAACATGACTCTCATACAACATAGTATGAGAATATATAAAGGATTTACTTAACTCGTCGATGAGGGAAACAGCAAGATAGGAGGGACTAGCATATTTGTTAAATTAAAGAAAAAAATGGTAGAATAGGATTGCAAAATTAAATACAAAACTGGTTAATGTCCAGGACTCGAGCTTTGGGGTTATCTTTTCTATGGGACAGAAATCATTCACCGTTCATTATCTTTTCCAAGGTAATATCTGACTTTACAGAGTCTGGGCCCCACTCAGTAATAAACAGTCAGACAACTATGTTCCCTAGACAATCAGATGATCCTTAAGCAGGCTTGTTAGACAATGTCTTGTATGAACTTGAAATGGTACAAAGTGAGTTTTTCGGTCTTCTTTCCAAGTTTTTTAATAATTTTTCTTAATTCTTCCTTCCTAATTTCCAAAGATCTTTAATTTCTTGCTTTCACCTGTGGTCCTTTATAAAACTATTAGGAGGGCTTCCCTGGTGGCGCAGTGGTTGAGAGTCCGCCTGCCGATGCAGGGGACACGGGTTCGTGCCCCGGTCCGGGAAGATCCCACATGCCGCGGAGCGGCTGGGCCCGTGAGCCATGGCCGCTGAGCCTGCGCTTCCGGAACCTGTGCTCCGCAACGGGAGAGGCCGCAACAGTGAGAGGCCCGCGTACCGCAAAACAAAACAAAACAAAACTATTAGGAGCTCTATTCTGTGCTCTGGGGTCCAATGGTGAAAAAGACATCTACAGAGTTCTAACATTTCTTGCTCCAGCCAGCTCTCTTCATTGTGATGACAGCTGTACCTTCCACCCCAATCTGCTGTTAGAGGTGAGGACAGTCTACATCTGCCTGACCCTTAAGGTTTAGTCTTTGCCATTCATGTGATGAGGATGCCCTGACAGCTTTTGGGAAGCCTAGTGTGGGCTGTTACTTGATAGACAGCCCTGGGAAGGATCAGGCATGTTATCTGCTGCTCACGAGACAGACCCGCAATCAGTGAGTGGAGTTCACGGGCTTCACATCAACATACCCCGGCATTTACTGTCTTATTTTTTCCCCTCTACATTTGTAAGGCATTTCAAAATCCAGATATTCAGTATGGTGTTTACCATGAACTCTTCCTCTGCCCTTTACCACTCCCATCTCCTCAGAGTTAGTCCTGGCTCTTTTAAGAACAAGTAGTAGCTGTTATTCCATTTTGTTTGAACATAGTTACATGACAAAGAACTTCTAAGGTATCTCTTATGACAGACAGAAAAATGGTGAAAGAGGCTCATTATTTCCCTGTTTTCAGCCAGTAACGGTGCTAATTACACTGTGCTTTGTTACTTTCTGAATAAACAACAGGAGGGCATGAACCAAGCCTGACAGCTCCAATTGCATGAGTTTCCTTATTGCTTTTACAGTTTATAAATATTTCTTCAACCAGCTTCTTCACTAACAGGTGTGTGATTCCCAGCAATCTCTGTGAAGGCAAGTGAAGGAGAGTAAGATGAAGTTATCACAGATTCACCTTGCTGTGCAGGTGTCTGATACATGCGATACTGAAGTAGAACACCGAGTTGCACTAGTAAAATATAATCCAGTGGCATATTTTCCAGAAAGAACTTTGTATCTCGGATTAAGTTTGAGAAAAATCTCAAAAATCCTTCTTCAACAACTGCAAGTGGTCATCAGTCCATAGTAATAATTTCAACAAGCTTTTTGTTAAAATTTTTAACTTTGACAGACTCAAAACTATAAGGCAGCGTCTTTTAAAATTATTCTTGTAACACCTGTTGGCTTGAAGTTTGATTAGTGAGAACACAATGTGTTTCTCCAATACTTCACAGAGTATTCCTCTCTCATTTTCCTGTTTCATTCATACCCTTTGTATTCTTCATTATGGCTTGCCTGGTGCTAGAAAAACCTGGTTTGTGTGTGAATGTAGATGTGTCTGACAGATTCCTGAACCTGGGCTTACATGATTTTGGTATTTTTCTCTCGATCAAAAATTTGAGGTGAAGAAGTTGATATTTTGCTTTTAATTCATCCTTCTATGATGTGAAGAATTTCCAAATAAGCCTTTTTTCATGAAAGACTTATGGTTAGCTGCAATTAAAATAATAAAAATTAAGTGTGATTCTTTTTTTTTGGCTGTGTTGAGTCCTTTTTGCTGTGCACGGGCTTTCTCTTTAGTTGTGGCTAGCAGGGGCTACTCTTCGTCGTGGTGTGCGGGCTTCTCATTGCGGTGGCTTCTCTTGTTGTGGAGCACGGGCTTCAGTAGTTGCAGCATGTGGGCTCAGTAGTTGCGGTGTGTGGGCTCAGTAGTTGCGGCTTATGGGCTCTACAATGCAGGCTCAGCAGTTGTGGCTTAGTTGCTCCGCGGCATGTGGGATCTTCGTGGACCAGGGATCGAACCCATGTTCCTTGCATTGGCAGGCGGATTCTTAACCACTGTGCCACCAGGGAAGTCCCAAGATTCTAAAAGGCTATTTTTCTTAATGTCATTTATGTTGGTATCCCAAACAATTCTAACAAGAGGAAGATCGATTAGTCTTCTTTTTATTATCATTTAAAATATATTTTATAAATATTTGTTGGCACAAAATGATATTATATTCTTTCTAAATCATCTAGCTGAAGCCAGATGAATGTACACTTTTCATATTTGTATTGATTAATAATTAAATTTATTTAACTATCTAAAAGTCCTTAGGAATTATTTTTATACATAAAATGAATGGATTTTACAATTGTTGTTAACCCTTGCTGTGTCAGAGGTCCCCAAGTCCACCCTTAGGTTTAATGACCCATTAGAAGGACTGATAGAACTCAGAAAAGAGGTAGTACTTATGGTTACTGTTTATTACAGCAATAGTATACAGATTAAAATCAGGAAAGGAAAATGGTGCATAGGGCAGAATCCAGGAAAGACCAGGCATGAGCTTCAAGTTTCCTCTCCCAGTGGAGTCATGTGGACAGTGCTTAATTCTCCAGTGTGACAACTTGAATGAGCTATTGCCAACCAGGGAAGCTCACCTGTGCTTCAACGTCCAGGGTTTTTATTGGAGGTCAGTCATGCAGGCATGGAGCACCTGTGTGACTGACCTTAGCTACTTAGTCTCTAGCTTCCACAGAGGTCAAACAGATGCAGTGTGGCCCAGGGCCCCAGGTGAGCAGAAACAGGTGCTCCCCATAAATTAGATTGTTAGTGTAAACTATTTGGCATGGCTCAAGTTCCAGGTAGTCAAAGACACTCTTAGCAGGCAGGCTATTCCAAGGGCTTAGAGGTTATTGCTCCGAAGGCAGTCAAGGGCCAGCCCTTTCTTTGGGATGGGCAGGGTCTGAACACCCTAAGCCTGCTAAGTTAACCTTTCATTGCACACTTGCAGAATTTATTGTTCCAAAAGAATGCTTATGTGAAAGTTAACAGTGCATCTGAATGACACAGCCTGTTTGCGTTACTGATAGGTTTAGGTTATTAGCTATGAAGGTACTTATGAGGTAATATAGTCATTGGTCATCAGAGTCTCAGTAATGTCAGAAATGGATGTAGGTATTTAGCTAAAGACTGAGGCTGAAGTCAAAGTTGAAAAGCAGATTCAAAGACAAAGGAGGAGGGCTTCCCTGGTGGCGCAGTGGTTGAGAGTCTGCCTGCCAATGCAGAGGACACGGGTTCGTGCCCCGGTCCAGGAAGATCCCACATGCCGCGGAGCGGCTGGGCCCGTGAGCCATGGCCGCTGAGCCTGCGCGTCCGGAGCCTGTGCTCCGCAACGGGAGAGGCCACAACAGTGAGAGGCCCACGTACCGCAAAAACAAACAAACAAAAAAACAAAAAAAAACACAAGCAAAAAGACAAAGGAGGAGGCCTTAGTTCTTATAGATTCCACAGTTTGCATCTTCCTTCTGCTCCTCATTCCCAGTCCAAGCCCTCAGGAGTTGTTTGCGTAAATCCTAAAGGCCCATGTCAGATATTTAACAGACACATATACCCTTGCACATAACACATTTCTCTTCTGAGCACCTGTTATGTACTTCATGTACATATCTCTACTGGAATATTTAAAATTCACTTTTCTCTTTCGTAGCTGGGTTAAACTTCTTGGAATGGTAAAATAATGAGCTGTTATCTGCAAGGCAGAAATAGAGACACAGATGTAGAGAACAAACGTATGGACACCATGGGGGGAAAGCGGGGGGTTGGGGGGTGGTGGGATGAATTGGGAGATTGCCACTGACATATATACACTAATACGTATAAAATAGACAACTAATAAGAACCTGCTGTATAAAAATAAATTTTAAAAAAAGAGATGCTATTTTGCTAGGAGGACCAGAGAAACCAGAATCCTATGTCAATCCAGTCACTTCTCCAGTCCTTAGAGATCCTAAGGGGCTATATGTACACAAGAGAGGAAAAACAAAAGCAAAGGCAGAGTCAAGTCAAAATCAAAGCCAAAATCAAAGCAATTCTTTATGATTAACTAGGGCTATTGGTGGCCAACTCCAGTGCAGAACTCCAATAAGTTGGGCAGGGTCTCTTGGAGGACTTTTTCCCCACAGTTCATTCATTCAACAAACTTTTATTGAGTGCTGACTATGTATCAAAAACTGTTAATATTACTTAGCTGTAAAAAAAAGAATGAAATAATGCCTTTTGCAGCAACATGGATGGACCTAGAGGTTATCATACTAAGTGAAGTAAGCCAGACAGAGAAAGACAAATATCATATGATACTGCTTATCTGCGGAATCTAAAAAATGATACAAATGAACTTATTTACAAAACAGAAATAGACCCACAGATGCAGAAAACAAACTTATGGTTAATAAAGGGGAAAGAGGGGGAGGAATAAATTAGGAATTTGGGATTAACATTTACATACTACTATATATAAAATAGATAACCAACAAGGACCTACTGTATAGTACAGGGACCTATACTCAATATTTTGTAATAACCTATACAGGAAAAGAATCTGAAAAAGAATATATATATATATGAATCACTTTGCTGTAACCTGAAACTAATACAACACTGTAAATCAACTATACTTCAATAAAAATTTTTTTAAAAAAGCAAAACCTGTTCTATATGATGGAAATATAGGAGGTGTCATAAACAACAGCCCGATAAGTAAGGAGGTTGATTCTATTCAGGCCGTTGCAAAGAGCATGCCCAGATCTGAAAGTCTCAGCAGGGTGGTTTTGCCTTAGCTACTAATATAAGGAGGGGAAAACAAGTTGCAAATGGGGTGATTTACAGGTGAAGTAGTTGAGAGAGGAGGGGGAGTCCAGTCGGTCATCTGAACAGGAAATGTTTTCCTCCACGGTTCGATCGTTTTAAGGGACACATGGTTCTAATCTTATCTAATCAATTAGGAGGCAGGGATGAGAAGTTGGTGGTTCTGAGTCTGGCTTTGCCAGCAGGTTCAGGCAAAAGGAGAATGGTCTGTGTTTGGCCTTGTTGGAGTGAGTAAAAGAAAACTGCTGCCCTCATAGAGGTTACGTTCTAGTGGAGGAAGACAGACAATCAAACAAGTAAATATATAAATATATCATAGGTCAGATGGTTAAGTGCTTTGAAAAAAGGCAGCATCAAATGAAATGTGACATTATTTTTTTTTAATTCATTAATTAATTTATTTATTTTTGGCTGTGTTGGGTCTTCGTTTCTGTGCAAGGGCTTTCTGTAGTTGCGGCGAGCGGGAGCCACTCTTCATCACCGTGCGCGGGCCTCTCACTATCGCGGCATCACTTGTTGCGGAGCACAGGCTCCGGACGCGCAGGCTCAGTAGTTGTGGCTCACGGGCCTAGCTGCTCCGCGGCATGTGAGATCTTCCCAGACCAGGGCTCGAACCCGTGTCCCCTGCATTGGCAGGCAGATTCTCAACCACTGCACCACCAGGGAAGCCCCTGATGTGACATTTTTTGTTACGATGGTGTCACTGGGGAAGAATTCTCTGGGGAGATGATCTGAAGAAAGTGAAGGAGGAGCCTGGTGGATACCTGGGGAGGAGTGATCCAGTCCTGGCTGGAGCATGCCTCTCCGGTGAGTGACAGCAAGGAGGCCACCGTGGCTGGAGAGAGGTGAGAAAGGGCCAGAGTGGGACTGGATAAGATCAGAGGAGGGGCCGGAGGCCACATCACGTGGGGCTTGTGAGAAATGAGAAGCCTTTGCAGGCTTTTAAAGTGGGTTCTCTATAAACCCAAAGTTATGCATTAAGGACTCTGACGATGCAAAACCACATCCGAGATAACCGGTAGAAATGGAACTGGTGGCACTTAACAGGAGAGACCTGATTATTTCCTAATTTTCTGTCTCTTAGATACTGGATCCTGTTAGAAATCTGACCAATCATAACCATATTCCTCTTTTCTGGGCAAGAGTGAAGAAGCGGGTGGAAACTGTTCACCTCTGTCTTTTCTTTGGAGTTTAACAAACCTATGGTCAGCTCCTCGAAGTAATCGTTAACATTTATTGATCAGTTACCATATGCCAGGCACTGTTCTAAACAATTTACATTTATGAATGAGCTATTCTCAAACGTAGCCTCTAAATCAGGTGCTATTATTATTCTCATTCTTTAGATGTGGAAACGGGGATCAAGAGGAATTAAATAACTTTCCCAAGGTCTTCCAGGGCCCAAGTTGGGATTCAAATTCTGGCAGCCTGGTGTTAGAGCTTGGGGCTTTACTACAGCTGATGCTGTGGAAAATCAATGATATATCACGTATATACCCACCTGAGACCAAAGCAATCGACCATACAGCTTCTTCGATGTTACCACAGAAGATTCTGAATTGTGTAGAACTTAATTCAGTTAGTTCCAATACAATGCAGTAAGAATTTGCCTCTGCTTTTTCCCTCTTCCTGTTTTTACCCTTGGATTCAGGGTGTTTGGTCACCACGCAATTTAGAGAATGACCACCAGATGGCAGTACAACCCAAATTTAATACAATACCAGTAATTTTTTTTTAAATGCCCTTTATTGAACAATTTTGGTTTCCTTCCTTTTTCATGCCTCCATACAGAAATAATGTCTCTAAATTGAATATTCTGCCCTTTGGTCCCACAGAGAAATTGACTGTCAAGAATATTTCCTTCTGTTTTGCTCAGTTACAGCCCTGCAAATCTTTCCCAGGGCCTGGGTGGAGGCTGGTAGCTTCCCCTGTAGCTGTGCAGGGCCTGGGCTTGTACTGGTTATGTTTCCACTTTCAGCATCTACATCAAAAACTTATTAGTGAAACACAGCCAACTATTGGGAAAATAAAATGTTTCATTTTTCAAAGAATTGCATCTGAGGCACTAATATTGTCATCTTGCATCTGCAGGGATTTACTGAGGCCTCCTTCTTACCCCTTAGAGTCGGTAGATGAAACTTAAGATTCTGGCTTTACCCCTTTCGTCGGGCTCCAGGAGTCCAGGCATCTGGACGCTGAGGTTACTGCGGGTGTCACCTGTGGACACCACCATGGGCTCACACTGCCTGCAGCCTGTCCTGCTCATTCTGTTTCTCCATTTCCTGAAGGACCTCGAGGATATTTAAGCTTGTCCTGTCATTTATGGCAGCTGCCATAGCTTCCAAGGAGAAGGGTTTTTTTTTAATGCCAGAGAAACTCAAGAAGGTTCTGCCTTGGTCAAGCCAACGTTCTTCTGAGCAGAGCTCCTTAGGGAGATTTATCTACAAAGGAATCAAGAAAAGCAAAAGCAACAAGGTTTTGGTATGTGGTTAAGCAATTCCTTCATGTTTCACACCTCTTTCCCCTGCTTTCTTCCCTTAACCGAGACCTGGCTCTCTCCTGTGGATGCTTCTTCCGTGGGCTCGCCAGGCAGAGGCTGTTCGTGATTCTGCGTTTCATGTTCAAAGCCAGCATCTTCATTTACCTGCACCAGCTTCCATCATCCTCATTTTCAGACTCTCCTACCACACTGAGGGTTTCAGAACTTACTCAGTCATCCTCTGTATTTTAATCCCTGACATCATCACCCAATGTTCCTACCTCTATTTGTCCTTCTATAGCTTTTTAAGTACTGTACCTCACTCTGGAAGGGCCCAAACTATATCCTTCTTACTCTTTGTTGTACATTTTTACCACCTGCTACTTAGTGGTCAGTTATTAAGGAGATGTTGAATCAGATTGATTGATCAATTATTATCTTGTGTTTGTTTCCTAAGTTAGAGATATCTAGTAAATTGGGTTAGACTAGTAACCTCAAAACTGGACGACCATACCTTAGAGATATACAGTTACAGATAGCTTCAAGGGAATACATTTCCAGATTCTCAATTTCCACACATTCTTTCCTAAAATGTACTTGCCTGAGAACTGGCCTGTGATCAAGGACTCCTGCTGGCTTCCCTTTCCCATCTCCTCTTTCACAGTTTCCCTTCTCCTACTTTAAAAAAGAAAAGCATATTTCTCATTCATGCAGAACAGATGCGTTAACCTTATGTGTAAAAACTCTAGAACATTAAACAGAGGGATATTTGAAATACGGTGCCAGTGCTGAGAAAGTGAAAGACTTGTATAACTGAATAGCCAATCATTTTGCAAATCGAGTGGTTTCTAAATATTTGTCATATGATAGATTATTTTTTTGATAATAGATGGTTGTGTGATGTTTTTAAACACATAACTTAAAAGGAATTCAAAGAACTGAGCGACATTGTTAAAACAAAAGTTTATCCTTTTCTACTAATTGATTTTTTGAAAAAATTTTATTGGTGCTCACAAATAGAAATAGTATTGATGCTGAACCCTGTAGCATTAAGTAATAATCATTCTTGGATACATGAACTAATTGGGAAAAAGCTCATCTATGGAATGCATTTCCAACAATATATTTTTATGTTTGATATTTGTCAAGATTTAGAATTTATATGTACTATTTTGATCGATAGTGAGTACATTAAAATTGTAACGATAACTAAATTCAGACATAAATTTTCAACATGTGGAATTTTATGGCTACAGAAAAGATTTAAATAACATACATATATGTGTTGCAGAAGAATTTGATAGAGGAATCCATAAAATACTTTCAAGCATAAGAATATATTAAGATAAAGTTCTGTGGAGGAGTGGGGTATAAATACAGGTTAAGGAGAAAAAGGAAATTTATGAAATTTTTAACTCTAAAAACATCTCATTTTAAAAATGTTTGATAGTGGGTGTCAAATTGCTATGGCATTTAGATTCCACTGGATACCTTTAAAAGAGTGAAATAACAGCTTTGTTTAAAATGTCGGTATTTTAAAGTGCTGGAAGTTATATCACTTACAACTATTTAAACTTAAATAATTTCTTTAAAAATCCTAAATGTCTATTTAAAAATGTGTGAGAGGGTATGTAGGGTTCCCAAAAATTTTAAGGGTGCTTGTGAGTGAGATGTTTAGGGATCACTGGGCTAGGCCCCGTGGGTATCTTTTTTTTCTTTTTGAGCTCTTTATTCTGCTTGAGTTGCCCAGTGTACCCATACTGTTTTTAAAAATAAGGTTTTGTAGTATGGCTTAATAGCTGGTAGAGTATATTTTTGAAATTAACCTGGCTGTTTGTGGATCTTTGTCCTCATAATCCATATAAATATATACAATTTTGACCATGATTTTATGAGATATAATATCTTTATAAATTTATTTTAGGGTATCTTTTTTGACTCCAAGCCCAAATGGTCCCCTGCTTCCCTTGCCTAAGACTGAATCTTGGAAGTTACTACCCAAATGGGATGAAGAGTTTATACCTACAAATATTAGAGGAGAAAGAGCCAAAGTGAAGACTTCCCCATTGCCTTTATTCACAGAAAAACATATCTTCACATTTGTCCTGAAATCTGACCAGTTGGAGCAGCACTTTTTCTCCCATAGAAGAAGTGTGGTGTCAGTTGTCAGAAGAAATGGAGAGCAGCTCTGTCTAGCTCCCAAGTGATACTGTGAGACTAAGGTACAAAATAAATGAAACTGGGAACATTTATATCTGCTTCCAATATAGAGTCGTGGCATGTTTAACCCAGGTTCACAATTTGAATAATTGCCACTGAACTGTGATAGTAATCAACAACTACTTCATTATTATTTTCTATGATTTTTGTGTTTCCCCTGCCTAAGAATGGGGGAGCTTTCCAAGAATTTGTCCTGCTTATTGTTAGATGGGGTGCATTTACCTTGATATTTGATGTTTAATACATTGAATTTTCTGATATTTTGGATTCAATGTTTTAAAATTGAATGATAGATAGGGAGGGTGGGAGGGAGGGAGACGCAAGAGGGAAGAGATATGGGAACATATGTCTATGTATAACTGATTCACTTTGTTATACAGCAGAAACTAACACACCATTGTAAAGCAATTATACTCCAATAAAGATGCTAAAAAAAAACCAACTGAATGACAGCCCAAAGGATTCATAGACATTATAGCTTGGTTAATAAGTGATAAATGAATATTTAAAGGTTGCTGGGTATCTATAGAATCAAAGATTATAGCATGTCCCATGGCTCTAGGCTCTCTCTGCTGTGCTGTGGGATTTAGGAGAACCAGAAAGAATCAGGAGTGAATTTCCTTCTAAGGATGGACATTGCTTATGCACGAATGAACTTTATGTATGTTAGTTTCAGGTGCATTACATAGTGATTTGACATTTATATACATTATGAAATGACCACTGTGATAAGTCTAGTAATCACTTGTCCTTATACAGAACTATTACAATATTATTGACCGTATTCCTTATGAAGTGTATTACATCCCCATGGCTTATTTATTTTGTAACTGAAAGTTTGTACCTCTTAATTTCCTTCACCAGAGGGTATCGTGCTAAGTAAATGGGAACTTTCTTAACATGAAAAAGTTAAGGTCATTTACAAATGACCTACAGCAAATATCATACTTAACCATGAATTAGTAAATGCACTTATCTTAAAATCAGGAATAATTCAGAGAATGCTGCTATCACTATTTGTTTTCAGCCTAGTACCAGGTTCCTCGCTTGAACATTAAAATGAGAAAAGGAAAGAAAATATCAAATAGTTGAAAAGGGAGAAAGAGAAATGTCATTATTTGTGGATGACCTGATTATCTCTATAGGAAACCTGAAATAATCTATAATTTATAAAATAGATATATTTCAATTTCTCTATTTGCAAAATCTAGATTATAATGTCATTTTATGTTATGTTATTTTATTTTATTTTTAATTTTTAGAAGTAAGTAGGACGCTGTGTAGAGTCTCCCAACATTGAAATTGGACTGCAGTTTCCAGCTTCCCCTACAACTAGGAGGCAGTTTTGTGTGAACTAGCTCTGCTAATCTTAGCAACTTTTACAAGACCTTAATCTGGAGATGAGCATGTGTGAAAACACTCTTCATTTTGCTGGCATATATTGCCTGCAGAAGCATCCAGGTTAGAAAGAGAGCAGTGGTTGTAGGATTGAATTCTGACACAGAAGCACATTTCATAGGTAGCACTCACTATTACTTAGTGAAATTCTTAGCGTTTAGTGAGTGCTCTGCCGCAGATGTGCTTATGGGAGTGGTTTTCTCACCAGACCAGCCCTACGGCAGAGGTATTGCCATTGTTCCTGGAAACTTCGACATCATCCAGTTTCTCCAGTCCTTTGAGTGATTTTAGGATCCAAATGATAAGCTGTATTAAGTAACCTTTCTGCTGCAATTAGCTTTAGTCCAGGTTAGTGTGTAATAAGTGTCCTCCTGATACACAATTATTTTTACTTTTTTCTTATCTTTAACATGCATGCTTGTTTTATACAGTTGTATTCATTGTGTCTAAACAAGATTGGATTTATAGTCACTTAGTTTTACTATAAATACTCTTTTCATGTTATTTGCTTTTCAGTGTTATTTAAAACTTGTTTTAATGGTTACAAAATAGTCCAACATTCTGTTAAATGCATTTTATTGTGAGACATTTGGGTTATTTCCAGGTTTGGGTTATTTTACGAAATGTAGCAATAATCACTTTTATGCATTTAACTTTTTTCTTTCTTTGAATCTATTCTTTGGATCACTTCAAGTGTGGCTTTTGTACCTACGGCTATGTTACTTCCCAAAATATTGTCCCAAATTTCTCAACATAACTTCTGAAACCCTGGAATGTAGAATATTTTCAGAGAAGTTTTATACCCATTGTCTTATCTGTTCATCAGAACAAATTCCTTGAGTTTGACAGGGCAGGTTTTGTTGAACTCCAGATTTTTCTATGACATTACCCTGTAGTAGCAGAGCTGATATCAGAACCCCATGATGCCAATATACTATTGTCAGTGTCTTTGATTTCTCTCAAGTACCTATCCGATTTGTGACACTGTTCTAAGCCCTGGGGCTACAGCTGTGAACAAGACAAAGTAAACAAAGTTCTTACTCTCATGGAACTTGCCTTCCAAAGAGACAGGCAAGAAACAAAGAAGAGAATCATATGGAACTTCCTTTAGGTATCAATTACTTTCCTGAAACTGTAGCATTTGAATGAATCCTTTTACCCTTTCTTCCTCCTTTTCTCTCTCTCTCTACTTTCTTCCTTTTTGATTCCTCTTTTCCACCCTATATTTATCGATGTATTTAGCTGGGCTTTGTGCTATATTTTAGGAAAAATAGTGCAACATGAGTGATGTAAGAGTGCAGAGTCTAGATGTGGAGAGAGAATGATTATAATAAAAGTGAATGTAATAGAAAAGCAGAAGATGCAACAGGATAAGATGGCAGCTCACTGAACCAATGTGGGTCAAGGAAGGCTTCCAAGAAGGAGGATGCAGGAGTGAATCTAGAATAATGAGATTTCAGGCAGAAGAGGAGTTGGAAGGGTTTTAGGACAGGAGTTCACAGAAGGATTAGCATGTAGAACAGCCCACAGGGTGCATTCTAGTGTGGATTACCATGGTTAGAACAGTTCAAACTGTAAGTTCCAATTTGAAGAGTAGCCTTCTCAGAGCAAGGAGGAATATGACCTCATTGGGGTGTGTATGAAGCTTTATAGATTGAAAACCGGACAAGATTCATAGGGTTATAAAAAAAGTTATTTAGTACAAATTCCTGATAGGGATATAAAAATAAACTTCAAAAAGGGCAGTTTTTGCGAGGTATAATGTTCTGAAAACTTTTCCTTTAAAATTAAAAAAACAATTTTATACAAGTTTTAAAGGTTACTTTCCATTTATAGTTATTACAAAATATTGGCTAAGACATGGAAACAACCTACATGTCCATCGAAAGATGAATGGATAAAGAAGATGTAGTACATATATACAATGGAATACTACTCAGCCATAAGAATGGCTGAGAATGAAATAATGCCATTTGCAGCAACATGGATGCAACTAGAGATTATCATACTAAGTGAAGTAAGTCAGAAAGAGAAAGACAAATACCATGTGATGTCACTTATATGTGGAAACTAAAAGAGGATGCAAATGAACCTATTTACGAAACAGAAACAGAATTATGAACATAGAGAATAGACTGGTGGTTGCCAAGGGGTAGGGGATAGGGGAAGGGATGGAGTGGGAGGTTGGGGTTAGCAGATGTAAGCTGTTATATATAGAATGAATAAACAACAAGGTCCTACTGTATAGCACAGAGACTACATTCAACATCCTATGATAAACCATAATGGAAAAGAATATAAAAAAGAATGTATGTATATGTGTAACTGAATCACTTTGCTGTACAGCAGAAATTAACACAACATTGTAAATCAGCTGTATGTCAATTAAAAATAAAAACAGCCCAAACCACATAATATTGGCTATGCTCTTTGCATTGTACAGTACATCCTTGAACTTATCTTATACCAAATAGTTTGTACATTTATGTTTGTACATCCGCTATCCCATCCTGTTATTTTCCCTCCCCACCACTGGTAATCACTAGTTTGTTCTCTTTATGTGTGAGCCTGCTTTTTTTTGTGTGTGTGTGGTATGCGGGCCTTTCACTGTTGTGGCCTCTCCCGTTGCAGAGCACAGGCTCCGGACGTGCAGGCCCAGCGGCCACGGTTCACAGGCCCAGCCACTCCGCAGCACGTGGGATCCTCCCAGACCGGGGCACGAACCCGTGTCCCCTGCATCGGCAGGCGGACTCTCAACCACTGCGCCACCAGGGAAGCCTGAGCCTGCTTTTTTTATGTTCACTCATTTGTTGTGTCTTTAAGATTCCACATATAAGCGATATCATACAATATTTATCTTTCTCTGTTGGACTTATTTCACTTAGTGTAATGCCCTCCAAGTCCATCCATGGTGCTGAAAACGGTAAAGTTTTTTTCTTTTTTATGGCTGAGTAGTATTCCTTTGTACATATATGTGTGTGTGTGTGTGTGTGTGTGTGTGTGTGTGTATCTCACATCTTTATCCATTCATCTGTTGATCAACACTTAGGTTGCTTCCATAACTTGGCATTTGTAAATAATGCTGCTATGAACATTGGAGTGCATGTATATTTTTGAATTAGTGTTTTTGTTTTTTTGGATATATACCCAGGAGTAAAATTGCTGGATGACATGGTAGTTCTATTTTTAGTTTTTTGAGAAACTGCCATACTGTTTTCCAAGGTGGCTGCACCAATTTACATCCCCATCAACAACGTACAAGGGTTCCCCTTTCTCCATGTCCTAGCCAACATTTGTTATTTGTGTTCTTTTAAATGATAGCCATTCTTAGAGGTGTGAGGTGATATCTCATCGTGGTTTTAATTTGCATTTCTCTGATGATTAACCATGTCGAGCATCTTTTCTTTTCATGTGCCTGTTAGCCATCTGTATGCCTTCTTTGGAAAAATGTCTATTCAGGTCTTCTGCCCGTTTTTAATTGGGTTGCGTTTTTCTATGTTGAGTTGTATGAATTGTTTATGTATTTTTGATATTAACCCTTTATCGGTTATATCATTGGCAAATATTTTCTCCCATTCAGTAGGTTTTCTTTTCTCTCTCTGCTAATGCTAATATCCACCTTCTGAGTGGGTGTCTTTATGTGGTTCCTAGATTGTCTAGGTTCTCCACTTCACACTGAACTATGTATGTTGGGGCAGGAGAAGGTATGAGAAATTCCCTGTGTTTTCCTTGCTCTCTACTTTCATTTGGTTTTCCACAGCAAGTAGACAGAAATTGGTGGGACCACAAGGTATGTACTTATTGGCTACTACCTTGACTTATTTTTCCTTTAGCATGAGGTCTGTCTAACTTCATATTTAATAGAAATTTTACGGTAAAGACCAAAAAGTTTCAGCCTTTGGCCATGTACCTATTTGTGGTAGCTATAATCAGTCAATTCACTTTTCCTTTGGAGAATTTCCCAAGAAGTAGAAAATGACTTTATAGTGGGTCCTTGTCAGGGAAGAAGTATGGACCATATAATTTTGACAGTCTTTCAGAGTGTATTGGAAATGTTTAAATCTTATTGCAGGTCAAGATTTAGGCCTGCCTTGCAGGTTTACCTATTCTCCCCTTCCCACCATCATACTGATTTATTATAAATATTTTTTAATCTAAGACTTCCGGGTACCATGTTAAATATTTCACATATTAAATAAAAGCTTCATCTTACACCAGCTTTTAAAAGTAGCAAATTGTGAAGTAGAAATGGATGTACAGAGATCATGTGTTGCTGTTCTGGACACATGGCATATATGGCCAAGAACTGTTTTGTATTCAAGTAGTCTAAGTTCAAGTAGTCTAAGGAGGCTGTTACTAACATTGCTTTATATTATTTCACTGTCTGGCCATATGTTGGCACACGATCAAGGATCTGTATTGGACTGCCTATGGCTAAAATTTTGATCTTCCTTCTTTTCACAGTAAGGCTGTCTTATTGCATATTTTTGGAAAAAGATTTAATAAGTCTTGGGATTCTTCTCATTGTCAAACTTTCAGCTTGTGGTAGGCTCCTATGCTGGGTTGCATAGACCACCACATTCTTTTGGAGAAAAGTTGATCTTCTCCCATGTACTGGGCTCTAGGAGCTCAAAACTCAGATCTTTGACTCTTATGAATTCAGTGACATTAGGCACTGTTGTTCCCCTGGCAGGTAGTATATAAGGGGGCCACATTCTGTAAACTTCTATGGAACTGTCGACAATCTCTCTCTTTCTCTCTTTTTTTAATGTGTGTTACAGTTTTATTTGCATGAATTGCCTCATTAGTGGGGGATATTTGGTGAAGTCACCCAGCTGTCAGTCATAGGCACACGTTGCCTCTTCTGCCTTTGGCCCTGCTGGGCTGGAATGTGCCCACAGTTCATCTCACCTGATTGCCTACCTTCTCTTCACATCTACTCTTCTCAACAAATGTATCAGTATTCAAATAAAGCCACATTAAAAGTAAAATACATTTCCTCTTATAAAACTATCCAGATAGGAATGGAGAAATCTCAGGGAACAGAGTTAGAGCTGCACTTTGGAAACTTAGAGTAATAAATATGGAGCATCTGCATTAAATAATATAATCTGTGATATAAAATGTGTGCTAAACATGCAAAAGACCTTAAGAACCCAGGTTATAGGTAGTTTCCTTCTGCCCGAAAAGTTTTTTTGTTTTTTTTTTCTGTCTGCTTAATTATTTAATCAATATAACCAAGTTGGTCAATCTTCTTTTGTTGAAGACAAACCATCAAGGAAGTAAAGGAAGACAGGTGACCCAGTGGAATCCTGTTATCAGCTGGATGTTGGGTAGGTCCCAACATGTGGGTAGAATATCCCACATGCTGCGGAGCAACTAAGCCCATGCGCCATAACTACTGAGCCCATGTGCCACAACTACTGAAGCCCACGTGCCTAGAGCCCATGCTCCACAACGGGAAGCTACCGCAATGAGAAGCCCGTGCACCACAACGAAGAGTACCCCCGCTCACCACAACTAGAGAAAAGCCCGCATGCAGCAATGAAGACCCAATGCAGCCAAAAAAATTAATTTTTTAAAAAATTTTAATCTTATACCAACTTTAGGATATATACATATCTTCTTTTTCATATTCTTTCCCATTATAGGTTATTACAAGATGTTGAATGTAGTTCCCTGTGCTATACAGTAGGTTCTTGTTGGTTATCTATTTTATATATGGTGGTGTGTATGTTAATCCCAAATTCCTAATTTATCTCTCCTCTCCCCCTCCCCCACACTAGCCCTTTTGTTAAACATAAGTTTGTTTTCTATGTCTGTGAGTCTATTTCTGTCTTGTAAATAAGTTTCTATTATTTATTTAGATTCCACATATAAGTGATATATGATATTTGTCTTTGACTTACTTCACTTAGTATGATTATCTCTAGGTCCATCCATGTTGCTACAAATAGCATTATTTTATTGTTTTTTACAGCTAATATCCATTGTGTATATATACCGCATCTTCTTCATCCATTTATCTGTTGATGGACATTTAGGTTGCTTCCATGTAAATAGTGCTGCTATAAACACAGAGGTGCAAATTAGAGAGTTTTCTCCAGATATATGCCCAGGAGTGTGATTGCAGGATCATATGGTAGCTCTATTTTTAGTTTTGTGATGAACCTCCAGACTCTTCTCCATAGTGGTTGCACAAATTTACAGTCCCCCCAACAGTGTAGGAGGGTTCCTTTTTCTCCACGCCCTCTCCAGCAGTTATTATTTGTAAACTTTTTTTTTTTTTTTTTTTTTTTGTGGTACGTGGGCCTCTCACTATTGTGGCCTCTCCCATTGCAGAGCACAGGCTCCGGACACACAGGCTCAGCGGCCATGGCTCACGGGCCCAGCCGCTCCGCGGTATGTGGGATCTTCCCGGACCGGGGCACAAACCCGTGTCCCCTGCATCGGCAGGCAGACTCTCAACCACTGCGCCACCAGGGAAGCCCCTATTTGTAAACTTTTTAATGATGGCCATTCTGACTGGTGTGAGGTGATACCTCATTTTAGTTTTGATTTGCATTTCTCTAATAATTAGCAATATTGAGCATCTTTTCATGTGCCTGTTGGCCATATGTATGTCTTCTTTGGAGAAATGTCTATTTAGGTGTGTCCATTTTGTGATTCAGTTGTATGTTTTTTTGATATTAAGCTGTATGAGTGTTTGTATGTATTGGAAATTAATCCCTTGTCTGTAGCATCATTTGCAAATATTTTCTCCCATTCTTAGGGTTGTCTTTTCATTTTGTTTATGGTTTTCTTTGCTATGCAAAAGCTTTTAAGTTTCATTAGGTCGCACTTTTTTATTTTTGTTTTTATTTCCATTGCTCTTGGAAATAGATCCAAAAACATATTGCTGCAATTTATGTTAAAGAGTGTTCTGCCTATGTTTTCCTCTAAGAGTTTTACAGTATCTGGTCTTACATTTAGGTCTTTAATCCATTTTGATTTTATTTTTGTATATGGTGTTAGAAAATATTCTAATTTCATTCTTTTACATGTAACTCTCCAGTTTTCCCAGAAGTGGGAAAGCCATCTTAAACTTTAAACCTGGAACACATACTGTAGCTCATTCCTGACTTACTACAAAGATACACACATACGATCAAAGGATTTTTGCAAAGCTAGCCAAACAATTCAATAAGGAAATATAAAAACTCTTCAAGAAAAGGTACTTGATAAATATCAATATTACCAAAGAGAATCTAAACCTTATGCAATACCATTCCAAAAAATAAATTTATAATAGATTATAGATATAAACCTAAAAGCTAAATGAGAAAGCTACTAGTAAAAACACAGAAAGGTATTTTATGAGCTTATGGTAGCCAAAAATTTCTCAGAAGGAATACAAAATGCATCAATATTAAAACAAAAAATTGATGAGTTGGACTTTGTCAAAATAAAAAAGTTTGATTCATCAAAACCACCATCAAGAGAAAATAAACAAGCCACCAACTGAGATAAAATACTAACAACACATATCTGATAATTTATGAATTAATAATGAAAAGACAAACAAGCAAATTGAAATGGGCAAAACACCTGAAGATATAATTTACAAAGATGTAAACAAGCACGTAAAAAACCACTCAGGTTCATTAGCCATCAAAGAAATACAAAATAAAACCAAAATGAGATATCATTACATATCCACTAGAGTGATTAAAATGAAAAAGTATGACAACAGGTGTTGGCAAGGATGTGGATGAACCAGAATTCTCATTCATTGCTGGTGGGAGTGTAGGATAGAACAAGGACTTTGGAAAAGTGTTTGGCAATATTTAGAAAATACTTATATCTATCCTATAACCTGGCAATTCTATTTCTGGGTGTTTATTCAAGAAAACTGAAATATGTCACAAATGGTTTCATAAATGATAATTGACAGAAACTTTATTTGCAATTGCCCAACAGTTGGTGAATCTTTCTAATTTTTTCTCAAGTTTAATAGATGTATAATGATAACTCTTGCTGAGTTTTTTATATTTAATAAGAACTCTTTTTATTAGAATGGTAAGAAAGACATCCGTATTTTAATAGGATGAGGACTAAATAAAGCCATACAACGTACATGCAGGATGATATGCGCATATTCTTGGTGAGTTTAATCAGCATTTGCTAGTCAGTAAATTCAAGCGTCTTGCGATTAGCTTTCTGAGTTCCTTTTTTTGTAAGTTGCCTATTCATATCCTTTGCTCATTTTTTCTATTAAAAGTGTTTTTTGGTTGATTTTCTGCAGTTCCCTAATTATTTTAAATATTGGACATTTGTTGGTTTTAGAACCAACTTTTTATGTCAACTGTCTATTAACTTTGCCCATCATGGACCAAGAAGAGTTGAGGAATTAGGCATAATTAAGAAAAACATGAGCATATACTGGCATTCCCCAATAGCAGAGTTTTCACCAATTACAGATAGAAATCTTGACTAGAATAAATATATTATACCCTGGATCTTTTGTAGCATATCCACACTATTTATTTGCACCATCCTTTGAAAAATCCTTAATCAATATGGTTTGTGTTAGTGTATTCTGTTAAAATGATGAAAGAGTCTGGGAAATTAAGCCCCACTTTGTAGCATATACTGTGTTAAAACGAGCTCATACATAGGATATATTTGGCTTTGTTTTTCCAGACAATTTCATTCACTGGAATGATCCCATCCTGGCACAATAAAGAATCTCAAAGACTTGATTATATAAATGGGAACTAATTAAATTTAAAAAACTAAATATATGATCCAGCAATCCCACTCCTGGGCACTTACCCAGAGAAAAACATGTTTTGAAAGGATATTGTTCAGGGATCAATGTTCACTGCAGTGCTGTTTATAATAACCAAGACATGGAAGCAACCTAAATGTCCATCGACAGAGGAATGGATAAAGAAGATGTGGTACACATGTACAATGGAAATTACTCAGCCATTAAAGAGAATGAAATAATGCCATTTGCAGCAACATGGATACAACTAGAGATTATCATACTAAGTGAAGTAAGTCAGAAGGGAAAGACAAATACCATATGATATCACTTATATATGGAATCTAAAAAAAAAATAATGCAAGTGAACTTATTTACGAAGCAGGAACAGACTCACAGACATAGAAAAGAAACTATGGTTACCAAAAGAGAAAGGGGGTGGGGGAGAAATCAATCAGGAGTTTGGGATTAACATACACACACTACTATATATGAAATAGGTAACAACAAGGACCTACTGTATAGCACAGGGAAGTATATCCAATATATTGATTTCCTATTTGCTGAAAAGTGTGGAGTCTGGAGTCTGTTCTTTACAGGGCACCTCTTGCTGCATGTACATTAACAACTCAGGACACACACAGGCCAACCTCTAGAAGACGTCTTAAAATAAACAGGTCATGTATAATATAACTAAAATATGTCAACAAGTTCCCACACTCCCTGAGCTTCCTGATTTGTTCTCAGGGATCTCTCCATTCACCTGGGGGCAAAGGCTAAGAACTGGATTTCAAACAGAAGCAAGTCTATTCATCAAGGGCTTCATCATTATTGCCTTGGTTAAATGTACATTGCAGAGATCTCAGAAAAAAATATCTATGTCTTTTAACCTATCTGCTACACAAGTGATTGCTATTCCTGATGCTGAGACATCACAGGATGGACCGGTGAGAGTTTAGCTAACGACTCCACGTGTGGCCAGGCAGCCTGCAGGTGCCTTGGACTGACATGAACCCCTCCCGCAAACGCACACCTCAGATAACAGCCACAAGTGAAAGTAAGTTCCTGAGATGACTTCCCCCGCAGCCCTTGTGAGCAAGTCTCCCCTGCCTCCCAGGGCCCTTCCTCTGGTGTCCCTTAGGTGAGATCCCTGGAGAGTTTACCAAACCCCCGCTCTTCTTGAATTGACCATTCGGGCTTTAGCTCAGGCACCCCAAAGCACTCCACCCACAGACCCTAATAAAGGCGTGTGGCCCAGGTCCTGCCGCCCTCTCTCTGCCTGCACCCAGCCTTGACTTCCCTGTGTGGCCCTGTTAGGTGTGCTGTGTTCCTCCTCCAGGACCTGTAATAAACTCTATTTCATTTTTTTTTACATCTTTATTGGAGTATAATTGCTTTACAATGGTGTGTTAGTTTCTGCTTTATAACAAAGTGAATCAGCTATACATGTACATATATCCCCATATCTCCTCCCTCTTGCGTCTCCCTCCCACCCTACCTATGCCACCCATCTAGGTGGTCACAAAGCACCGAGCTGATCTCCCTGTGCTATGCGGCTGCTTCCCACTAGCTATCTATTTTACGTTTGGTAGTGTATATATGTCCATGCCACTCTCTCACTTTGTCACAGCTTACCCTTCCCCCTCCCCATATCCTCAAGTCCATTTTCTAGTAGGTCTGTGTCTTTATTCCCATCTTACCCCTAGGTTCTTCATGACATTTTTTTTTCTTTCTTAGATTCCACTCTATTTCAATTTCCTCTGTGGTCTTTTGTTGAACCACGGCTCACCATTTGACACCCTAAGCCTCTAGTTGAATGTTGGTTTAACAAAGTCACAACAGAGGCTGACACAAGTTGTTTCCTAGCTCTCTCTTCTATTTCTCAAGCTCAAGGAAGTCAGTAGAGACTCAGGGCTTAGAAGAGTTAGAAGCCAGACCTCAGGCTTCAGGTGACCTTAGGGAACCATTATGTCCACCAAATTCATATCCACTTCCTTACAATTTTGTCCTTTACCCTAGATCATTGCTGCCAGGATTGGGCAACACTGGTGTCAAAGGAAATATTAGCAGAACAAACTCTTGACAGTCTGCACGTACACAGATCAAAGCTGTGTTACGTGAGGACAAACGGCTTGTGAGGCTTATAGTCAGTTTATAAAAGAAAACAGCATGGAAGCCTTTCAGGATATGCCTTAGTTTCTCTTTCAGCCTCCTAGAAGTTTTTCTGTGTGTCTCCATTTTCTTTATCACCTTCTTAATGATACATTATGCTTTCACTGTATTTCTTTGGTTCAATTAATTAGATTTTTTTTTCCTCTAGAAAGACAAGAGCTCTAATTTCCCATTTTGGGGGAGACTCACATTGGCTTACGTTCCTTTAAATAATGTAGCAGCTACAATAGGTATTGTGTAATTTACACATCAATTTGTAGCACAAATTTTTATTTATTGGGATTGTAAAATAAAAACAAAGTAAATTATAAGACAGTATTATAGAAATAGATAACCTATTCTATTTGACACCATTTTCTTCTATCCATTATGCCATGTAGTGTCTGGGAGGCTGTGTTGTTCATTTCCAGAGAGAATTCACTTTGTTTTAATAACAAATACAATTGGAGACCAAAGTTGTTTCAACATTTTTACTTCTTTTTCCTACTGGGTCACCTTTACATTCAAATAGAATCTGATTTAGATAGCCTTCTGGCATTGTTCTCCGGCCCTCATCCTTTTATGTTTCTGCTGCCTTCTCAAGGTCCCATCTCAATATATCCTTCTAACTTCTGGAAGCTTTTCTGTTTTGCCCATATAAGTGCTTATATGTGGAATATTTTTTTAAAAAATGACAGAAAGGAAGTTATGTACAAAACAGAAACAGACTTAGAGAATAAATTTTTGGTTACTGGGGGGGAAGGGGAAGGGGAGGGATAGATCGGGAGTTGGGGATTGACATGTACACACTGTTATATTTTAAATAGATAACCAATAAGGACCTACAAAAAAAAAGACAATATAAAGCTACAATAATTAAGACAGTGTGGTACCATGCAAGAACAGACAAATAGGAAAACAGAACATAATGTAGACAACTGAAATAGAAGAATTATACATTTTTTTTACCACAAAGGTAGCAATGCAAAGTAGTCAGAAAATAATGTTTGTTTGTTTTTAGTAAGTGGTGCTGGGACACTTATCCATAAGGATATCCATAAGGAATAAAAAGAAATTTGACTTCTATATCATTGCTCACAAAAAATAAATTTCAGGAATATCTTAGATTTAAATGTGATGGCAAAACAGAAAAGCTGTTTGGGTTTTTTTTTTTTTGGCTACAAGGCATGTGGGATCTTAGCTCCCTGAGCAGGGATCAAACCTGTACCTCCTGCACTGGAAGGCGAAGTCTTAACCACTGGACCACCAGGGAAGTCCCCATCTCATTGTTTTTCTGTAGATTCTTTTAGATGTTCTGTGAACACAATTTTGTTATTTTTAAATAATTAGTTACAGTTCATATTTTTCTTTCTATTCCTATTTTTTTATTTCTCACCTGATTGCCCTGGTTGAATCTCTAGTGCAATGATAATATAAATGGCATACATCTTCATCTCTGCAGAATGCTTTTAATGTTTCAACCTTTAGTATGATGTTTGCTGTGAATTAAGACAATTCTATTTATCTTAAAATTTTTAAAATATAATGAATAGGTATTGAATTTTATTAAATTTTTAATGTATCAGCTGAGATAATCATATAATTTTCTTCCTTTATTCTGTTAATTGGTTGACTAACTGGTAGAATAATGAGTCCACAAAGATGTTTGCATCCTTCAACCTGAATACATGTTAGATTACATGAAAAAGTGGGATTAAGGTTGCAAATGGAATTAAAGTTGCTAATCAAATGAACACAAAATAGAGAAGTTACCCTGGCTTATCTGGGAAGGGCTGATGTACAACAAGGGTCCTTTATGGAAGAGGGAGGCAGAAAAGTCAGTATCAGAGTGATGCAGGATAAAAAACACTCAACTATCCGTTGCTGGCTTTGAGGATGGAAGACTAAGAAATGTGAATGGCCTCTAGAAATTGGGGAAAAAAAGGAAATTTATTTTCCTCTAGAGATTTCAGAAGGAATGCAACCCTACTGACACCTTGATATTTGTCTAGTGAGGCCCATTTCAAACTTCTGACCTCCAAATCTGTAAGTTAAAAAATTTTTACTGTTTTAAGGCACTAAGTTTGTGATAATTTGTTATGAAGTAATTGGAAACTAACATAATGACACTGATTGATTTTCAAATATTAAACCTATTTTGCATTTCTGGAATAAACTGAATTGGTCATGTTGTCTGATCCTTTGTATCTACCACTGGAGTTATTTTGGTAATTTATTTTTTATAATTTTGGCTTTTATGGTCATGATAACAATGATTTTATAATTTTTCTTTCTCACAATATCTTTTTCAGGCTTTGACATCAAAGATACATTGGTTTAATAAAATTAGATTAAAAATCTTTCATAGTTTTTCAACATTTGGGAAAAATTTGGATAAGATTGGTATTTTCTTCCCTGAATTTTAGATAGAGTTTTTGGTGAAGCCATCTGTGGCTACAATTTTATTGTTGGGAAGATGCATTATGAATTCATTTATTTAATAGATATATGACTATTCAAATTTATTGTTTCCTATACAGAGATCCTTGTCTGGCCCCCTGAGTGGTTGTTGAAGAACAATGTTCTTATAATTAATTCCTAGAGGCCTTCTAGGTTAACAGGAAGTGTCTGTGACATACATCCATGAAATCCTTAGAGAGCTTAAGGACCAAGGTGAAAGCCTCTATGAGATTCTGGATTTCTTTCTTTTTTTTTTTTAATTGAAGTATATTTGATTTACAATGTTGTATTAGTTTCAGGTATACAACACAGTGATTTGATATTTTTATAGATTATTTTCCATATAAAGTTATTATAAATATTGGCTATATTCCCTGTGCTATACTTTACATCCTTGTAGCTTATTTATTTTATACCTAGTAGTTTGTACCCCTTAATCGCCTTCCCCTATCTTGCTCCTCCCTCCACCCCTCTCCCCTCTGGTAACCACTAGTTTGTTCTCTGTATCTGTGAGTCTTTCTCTTTTGTCATACTCTTTGTTTGTTTAAATTTTTTAGATTATACATGCAAGTGAAAACACAGTATTTATCCTTCTCTGTCTGACTTACCTCACTACGCACAATATCCTCTAGGTCCATCCATGTTGTTACAAATGGCAAAATTTTATTCTATTTTTATGGCTGAGTAATATTGCAATATATATCACAGCTTCTTTATTCATTCATCTGTTAATGGATACTTAGGTGGTTTCCATATCTTGGTTATTGTAAATAGTGCTGCAGGGTACATTGGAGTGCCTCTATCTTTTCAAATTAGTGTTTTCATTTGCTCTGGATATATTCCTAGGAGTGGAATCACTGGATTGTATGGTGGTGCTATTTTAAGTTTTCTGCTATATTCTAAAGTGGTTGTACCAATTTGTATTCCCAAAAGGGTTTCCTTTTCTCCAATTCCTCATCAATATTTATTACTCGTTGTCTTTTTGATGATAGCCCTTCTGACAGGCATGAGGTGATATCTCATTGTGGTATTAATTTGCAATTCCCTGATGATTAGCCATGTTGAGCATCTTTTCATGTGCCTTTTGGCCATCTGTATGTCTTCTTGGGAGAGTCTCTTCAGATCCTCTATCCATTTTTTCATCAGGTTGTTTGCTGTTTCGATATGGAGCTGTATGAGCTCTTTATATATTTTGGATATTAACTTACTAACCTAAATTATAATAAAAATGATAACACTACTTAAATTTAACATCAAAAATATATTATGAATAAAATTAAAACACGTGTTAGATTGGAAAACTGTGATTTTTATAAAAGATAAAAAATACTATCAAAAATATGCATATAATTTAATTCAAAAACCTCTGGTGATCTTTAGCATTGATATAAAATTTTTGGTAAATAGGGTACATAAAAAAGTCTATCAATGGCTTCATGATTGGTAGCAGCAAAAAACTAGAAATGACATTAACTCTCATCAACAGGTAATGCTAGAGAAAATTATGATATAACTAAGCCAATAAAAAGAATGATATAGATCTATAGTGGCTGACTTTGATTTCTGAGAAGTTGAATATAGAAAGAAGTTTCTGTATGCATATGATATGCATAAGTTGCATATGATAATGGGAATATGGAGGAATTCATTTAACATTTGCTTTTTGGTAGTGGTAACTGATAGTGTGGAATGAAAGGCACTAGGAGCACATGTTCCTATGTGCATAAAAGTGTTTAGGAAATACATAATTTCCAAACTAATACTTACAGTTATCTCATTGTGTTGGATGGTCTGGTGACTTTTACTCTCTTACATACACCTCTATTTTAATTTTTATAATGAAAAAATATAAAAATAAATAAGTGATGGGAAAGGGCAGTAATAAAAAGTTTTGGATACATTATGGATTTAATTTCAGTTGTTAATTGGACTTAATTTTAGTTTGATGTTATGGAATGAATTAGCCTTTTTTGGTTACCTTATCTAAAATTATAACCTCACTTTCCATTCCAACAATACTTTCCTTCTTCTCTCTTGTATTGTGATTTATTAGGCTTTATCACCTGACATGCAGCATACTGTTTTCCTTCCTCCCACCTTCCTTCCTTCCTTCCATTCTGTTTACTTCTTAATGTATGAATTCCCGCAATAGGATGTATGGCATAGAATTTTTGTGTGCTTTGTTCATTGCCGTGAATCAACATTTACTAGTTAAAAATGTTCACTTTGATTCCACCAAACTCTGCTATTAACTGACCCATAATTACTCTCATATTTGCAGTGACTTAGCAGGTGAGAGTGAGGGAAGCAGCTCCTGAGGTCAGGGAACTGGCCTGACACTCCTGGGCTTTGGAATTGTTAGGGCTTGACCTGGGCTCACAGCTTAGAAATGGTGCTCTCTTGTTGGAGACAATCTCACAAAACACCAACATCAGAGAAGGGCACACAGTGACTTCCATAACTTTGACAAATTCATAATTTTGTTTCAGTACAGACAAAAACAAGTGCACTGTGCAAACCACGAAATACTAAATATCACCCTCTCCTCGATAATGAGTTCATTATGTATTACAGCTTTAGCCTCACTCTAGTCTCTTCTCCTTCTAGATACCGTTTGTTAAGATACCCAGTGACAGAATTATTCATGCCCCCCTTAGAGTCGCCAATCCAAAGCAGAGGCCTGTTTCCCTACCCCTTCCCGCTCCCCCAAATCACCTCATACAGGCCCACACCCTCTATAAGTCCTTTCTAACACCCTTGGACTAAGGCACCTCTCTGAAATTCCCCATGGTTTACGTACTCCCCACTGCAATGAGTACTAAACCCAACCCACCTGAACTATAGCTGTGTTTCTGGTGGGTTTTGGCTGGAGAGATTTGATACCTGAATGTATAATTGAGATGAACATTATATAAGAGCAAGGTGTGATACTTTTGTCCTTCTCACTTTGGACATTTGCTGGGTTCAAATTTGCCCAGTTCTCAGAGGCTTGGTTAATGGGAGCCTTTAAAATTGCCTGATCTGTCGGGTTTCCCTGGTGGCGCAGTGGTTGGGAGTCCGCCTGTCAATGCAGGGGACACGGGTTCGTGTCCCGGTCTGGGAAGATCCCACATGCCGTGGAGTGGCTGGGCCCGTGAGCCATGGCCGCTGAGCCTGCGCGTCCGGAGCCTGTGCTCTGCAACGGGAGAAGCCACAACAGTGAGAGGCCCGCGTACCGCAAAGAAAAAAAAAAAAAAGATAAAATTGCCTGATCTGTCACCATCAGTAAACTAAGCAGTGCAAAATTCAAGAACAATATCAATGGTCTGATTAAGGAGGTGACTGAGGTTGGAATTTGATGCTTACTAAATCTTTTTTTTTTTTTTTTAATAATTCCACTTAGTAACAGTTAGTGGAGACTATTGAAGGTCAAAAAGATGTGTCTGCTGATTGTTTCAGCTATACCTGACATTGAGATAGGCTGGGACCTGGGACCTGGAACCTGGGACCCTTTGCTGGATTAACTGCACCTGGACAAACGTCTCCTGGAGCAACAGAATACAAAGAACTATAAGGGACACGTGTAGTTAGGGCAATTGGGAACAATAAAATACAAAAAAGTCACCAATCAAATGCCACTTCTGAGGTGCCTGGAGCAAAAGCAGGGTACTATGCATGATCCCTGCACACAGCACCACCAAGGGGGTGGGCAGACAATCTAAGCTATGTTTCCTGACCAACACATGGACCTGCTCCATTGCTACTCCTTTAATGACCCAAGTAGCTCCTCTGGGGGAGTGGGCAAGGGTATCTGTTACTTGTTTTTACTCCCCTGTGCTACAGAATGAGCCCCAATAAAGCCTTGCTTGGAACTCTAGTCTGGCCACTTAACGTATTTCTATTGATTAAAGGCCCAAGGGCCTGGGTTGGCAACAATATTATAAAGACTATTTAGGAAGACTGACAGGCAAAGAGGGATTTGTGAACCCTTATAGACTTAGCTAACACCTTCTTTTCCATAATAGTTTCTCAGTCCACCCAGGCACAATGTGATTTTTATAGATTGGAGTTTGTATACATTGACTGTATTGCCCCAGAGATATTTGAGTCTATTAGCATATTGCCATAACCTACTTAAACAAGATTTGGAATTAATAACCATTAAGGGCAAATTAGTACATATCATGTTAATTGCTTCCTCAGAGGAATGAACTCTAAAGAATTAAGGCCTTTCCTATTTGTATGATAACTAGAGGGTCGTGGTTTTCAGGTAATATTCAAGGCCTTGTTCCATTTGTGAAATTCCTGGGAATTATGTGTTGGAGCAACCAGAGACATTGCTCAAATTATGCAACATGTAGTCATGCTTTTCTGATCATGCTAATAAGCAAGAGGACTCTTCTTGTTTTGGCAAAATCATATTCCTAACCTAGGAATCCCGTTAGCCTCTTCTCACAAAGTCACCAGGTAGAAATCTGAATTTTAGCAGGACCCTAAGCAGAAATCCTTAACAGAGTTACTGAGAGTGGGCCCCAGGCTTTCTCTATGAGCCCATAGGGTCTGACAGTTCATATAGTAGAAGTTTCTGCCCATATATGTGCAGACTAACCCCGTGGCAGAAATCAAATAGGATTTCTTTGCAAAGTTCTCTTGGGTTTTGGATTTGAAAACTACCCGATGCAGATTCTTCTTACAGACCATTTGAAAAACAGATGCAAGCTTCTCAATGGTATTTGGTAAAAGTAGCCTCACTATTGAAGACCATCACACTGTTCTGAGGCCATAAGTAACTATGGATTCCGGCTGTGCCCTGGATGATGGGAGATAGACAGTCAAATATGTGAGGGCCATTAAGAAATGCTCCCTCATAGTGTGGAAGTTTACTTTTAAGGGTGTGCTAAGAATGAAATTTCAGGGAGTGACCCACTCATACAGAAACATGTTGTATTGCTGCTTGGTGGTGGCAAATAGGGCTCTCAAAGAACCTCCCTGACATCATTCCAAGTGGTCTGGGGCATAAAATGACTGAATTACCAATGAAAGTTCTTGAACTGAGAACAATGTTCCTGCTTGGAAGTTAGTCTCAAGCAGGCTCTGCAGATACCAAAACACCGATGAAAGAAAGCAAGGGTAAATCTTTTCACTGCATAGAGTTGAAAGTTCCTTATTTAGCAGTGAACAAAGTTTTAAGCTCCTGCCCTCTGGGAAGAATTTAGATATGATAGACAATAAAAAGAAATGATGTAATGAAGAAAATGCATCCAATATTAACAGGAAAATATTGGATTAATAATGGCTGTGGGTGAAATGACCTGACACCGGCAAGTGGATCACATTGGACCTCTATTGTTAGCACCACAGTTCTGTAAGTGGGTGTAAGTATTGGGTATTAACTGGGCACTCATGCTACACTAGGATTTGCTTATCCTGTAAAGGACTAATCTTGTATATAAAATTAAAGTGTGGAACAACCAATTCATCATTAGTTTGGTCCACTTGATTGTATTTCTTCTCAAGGTATGAACTGTACTGTTACTATGAACTATTTAATGTACAGAAGTGATCAAGAAACGTGATGTTTTTTGATGAAATCCAGTTTTTTGATTTTCTTTTTCCTATTATTATCATTTTCCATCTAAGAAATGTTAGCGTTCCCGAAGTTTAGATAGATGCACCCTTTGGTTTAATTCTAGATGTTTTATAATTTTAGTGTTTATGATTTCGTCTTTGATTTTTGTGTATGGTATGAGATATGAATCACGTTTTTGTTATCATATAGGTAGTTCTGTGTTTTTTCAGCATAATTTGTTGAAAGAATTTCCTTTCTTCTATTGAATATCCTTAGCATTTTTGTCAAAAACCAATTAACAGTAAATGTGTGAATCTATTTTATAATTCTTTATTCTACTCCATTGACCAATTTTTCTATCTTTATGTCAATATCTCAACGACCTGATTAATATAGCTGCATAAGTTTGGAAATCAGGTGTGTGATTCCTGCAACTTTTCTTTTTCAAGATTATTTTTGTTCCCTGACATTTTTACTTTGTCATATACATTTTGCGATCTATTTGTTAATTTTAACAACAAGCCTTCTGAAATGTTGACTAGGATCAGAGTGAAGGTACAGACAAATGGATATTTAAAATTATTATTTCTTCAATGACATGAACAGAATATACCTATATTTATTTAAGGTTATTTGATTTCCGTCATTGAAGATTTTTTTTTTTTCTTTTTTGCGGTACGCGGGCCTCTCACCGTTGTGGCCTCTCCCATTGCAGAGCACAGGCTCAGGACGTGCAGGCTCAGCGGCCATGGCTCACGGGCCCAGCCGCTCCGCGACCTGTGGGATCTCCCCGGACCGGGGCACGAACCCGCGTCCCCTGCCTTGGCAGGCGGACTCTCAACCACCGCGCCACAAGGGAAGCCCTGCATGGGTATTTTGATAGAGATTGCATTACATAGTTGCCTTAGATAGACTGATGGGACGTTTTAACAATATTCCTCCAATCCATGAATATGGGCTATCTTTCTATTTACTTCTATCATCTTCAATATTCTTCTTCAGTGTCTTACAGTTTTCAGAGTGTATGTCTTTCACTTCCTTGGTTAGAGTCATTCTTAATTTTTTGGAATAGTTTGAGAAGGATATAGGTGTTCACTCTCTTCTAAATGTTGGATAGAATTTACCTGTGAAGCCATCTTGTCCTGGATTTTGTTTGTTGGAAGTTTTTAAATTACTTCTTTGATTTCATTACAGGTAATTGGTCTGTTCAAATTTTCTATTTATTCCTGGTTCAGTCTTGGGAGATTGTACATTTCTAAGAATTTGTCCATTTCTTCTGGGTTGTCCTAGTTTTTGAGTGGCAAGTGACCTAAGTTGAACCATTCAGATTGAAGCCAAAAACTTTTGTATGGAAATAGGGGGAAGAGATTTATTCTTCATGTGACACGTACTTGAGGAAGCATTTAGCCCAGGATTGAGTGGCAGCCATTTTTGGATTATGAAAGGCAAATCTAATTGAAAACAGAACAATTATCAAAGAAGCAGAGGCAAGAAATGGAAAGAATAAGCTGCTTGGTCCCATTATTTGAGCTATAAACTCAAGCCTCAACTGAAGACAGCTCTATCTCTAAATTCTCGGGCACATGAGACAGTACATGTCCATTATTACCTTAGACCATTTGAGGTTTTTGATACAGTCAAAGTCATTTCTATTAGAACGAAGTTGCACAAACATAAGGCATTTAAAAAAGTACTCATCAGCCTGTAGAACAGTGACTGGCATGTGATAGAGGTATTTGTCTTGAAAATGTTTTTGTATTAGTAGCAATAGTTAATTATTATGTGTAGCAATAGTAAAAATTAGCAATGAAACTAATGATCACTTATGTCTTCAGGTTCTGGATGAATGTAGGTGTGACCACAGAGGCCTGAGCATTTGTTCAAATGAGACTTAACTGAGCTTTCTCTTTCCTACTTGTCACCATCTTCCCTCTTAATTGCCAACACCTGCAAACACAGAGTTCTTGTCTCAGCAGAAGACCCCTGGCTCTTGAATATGCCCCCTTTGACATTTAAACAACCGGTGCTCCTCATATGCACCATAAAACGCTCATACTTCAGCTCCTTCATAGGCATTCTAAGAGGGATATAGCCACATTGAGGGACCAAGGGGTTTGAACCAATTTTCTTTCTTGGGTAAGACCTGGAAAATTGGTCATCTGGGATTAATTATCCCTTTCCACTTCCAATACGTCACCCTGCCTACAAGCATATGTGATTTTTAAGGGACATTTCCCAATTGCCATGAATTCTTGCAAGTTTTCTGAGCTCACAGCCCTTTGAATTCTTTGAAGAACTTTGGTTTGCTTTTGTTTGCAAGGAGTTCCGAAGCAGAAATGCTCGGTCTTGCTCGGTCATCACTGCCATGTTGCCTTATGGTTATTACTGACAGTTAGTGCCCCCATGGCTTTAGTCTTAACTTCATTCTGCTGAAATCTTAGCTCATTTCTCTCCTCCCATTCTTCAACAGGGAAGAACAATTGTTCCCCATTCTCTGCAGGTAATGTGGCTTATGCATGTAAGCAATGACTCAGTTCTCACTCAATCTGCTCTCTCTTCAGCTACATCATCCTAATGCCCACTGGACAGATTGAAATAGTCCGATCCATTTTTAGGCAATTTTGGCAACAGACAACTTAGAAAATTCATCTCACCCATCTCTCTGCATCTAGGCAGGATCACTTTTTGCCTGGTCGAGCAATATTCTTTCTTCCTTCTGAAGTATTAAGTTCCTCAAGGGGAGGGAACAAATCCCAGACTTCCGTCCTACTGTTTCTTTACATAGCCACTAAAGCCCTACTTTCAAATTTCTTCCTTCCTTCCTTTGGGTGTACAGATAAAGAGAAGGTCCCAGTGCCTGTCTTCTAGTAGTTTTAATATATATTGGGAGATACATTTTATATAAGGAACAAATTGGGAGCCATTTCTGGTGTAAGAGCTAACATAGAATTTATTTGAATGGATGAGGAAGGCTTTGCATCTAACCTAAATCTTTGTTGCTATCGTTAAGTTCATGAGATGGTGGAAGTATTTTATTACAGTTCATTTGGGAGGATGAGGATGCAACAAGGTGGAATGAAACCAAATGGTGAAATAGCTCATGACTAAATCAAAGGTTCAATGGTTAAGATTTGAGATCATCTAATCTGGTCTCCTCATTCCTCATTTGTTCATCTATTTAAGAAACAGAGTGACACTTATGCATCAGGTGGTTTTCTAGCCCTGAGGACATTAGTGAACAAAACAGGTAAGTGTTTTCCTGCACAGAGTTTACATTCTATTAAGGAAAAAGAGGCAATAAACACGGAAGTAAACATAGAATGCGAAGTAGTGTAAGTTCTGTAGAGAAAAATTATGGCAGGAAAGGGGGATATGGATTAAAGGGTCTTCTACAGCTGTAATAGGGAGTTGAGGAGGACTCTGAGGCTGAGAGAGAGAAAGAGACTTGTCCGGGGTCAGGAAGCAGGTTTACAGCCATGACAATGCACAAGCTAACATTTCTTACTCTCAGGCCTGTGTTCATTCCTCTATTTCTTCTGCATGCAGTAACTACTGGTTACTGCATCCTGACTCACTAATGAGAGGCCACAGGGAAAAATGCCAAACGCATTTTTCTTAAAATGCTATAAATACAGTAACCTTGATTTTGATTATAGTATAAAAGTTGAATTTACAGGTACATTTGGGAAGTGGTATAGGATATAAAAAAAGACTAGCTGTGCCTTAAATTGCAACTTATGAAAAGAAATAATATAATGCCTTATTATATATATATATGATTTACTGTTTGCTTTCATGCATAGAAATCATCTGCTTGCATATGATTGTTTACTGGTGACCAAGTATAGCCACAGGAACGTATGGAAGGAGAAAGTTGTATTAAAGAATGGTAACTTTATCATGCACTAAACATCTGAGAAAGAAATTTTCTTAGGATAGAAAATCTTTACAAAACCGTGTCATTAGAATTGTCTTGAGCCATTTGCTGTCCAAGCTCGGGTGTCCTATTATAGCCCTTTATGGAAACATTTCCCCGTAGAGACAGGACTGAGGAAGGATGGATGAAGCAGAGGACTTCCTTAGATACCCTCAGGCTATTAATTCCCATCCTCACACTAACAAAGAGGTGGGTATAGGGAAAATGATCATGCCAACCAGCAGATAATATAATAGTCATTTTGCATTAGATATTAATAAGCACCAAGCATCAGCCTTCTCCACCCCTAGAAGAGTCACATCACTAATTTGGTTTGGTTTATAAAAACTGTGAAGTCTTGAGACCTTAGGGGCTGTCAATGTGTTAGAATAGGCAGCAAATGTGTGCTGAGCAAGGGCAGGAAAGTGACTGGAGATTAAACGTTCACCTTGGAAAACTGCCTAAGAATACAAACTGATGCCCAGGAAATTGAGACTTACAGTTGTTTTATGAGAAAATATCGTTTTTCTGTATTAAAGTCATTAGGTCCTAAAGAATTAACAAACCTCAGAAATGGAAGAAATCTCAGATATCATTTATAATATTAATAATTTCAGGGCTTCCCTGGTGGCGAAGCGGTTGAGAGTCTGCCTGCCGATACAGGGGACACGGGTTCGTGCCCGAGTCCGGGAATATCCCACATGCCGCGGAGCGGCTGGGCCCGTGAGCCATGGCCGCTGAGCCTGCGCGTCCGGAGCCTGTGCTCTGCAACGGGAGGGGCCACAACAGTGAGAGGCCCGCGTACCGCAAAAAAAAAAAAAATAATAATAATAATTTCAAACCCTTCTCTCATGATTAATATGTGCCAGGCACTCTGCTCTGCTCTTCCAGAAAATAACTCATTTGATGCTCACAGCAAGCTTCCAGAGTAAATATTATTCTAATTAGTATTGAACAAGATGGCCTTAATGTTCCCTTCAACTTAACTGAGCTTTGGCAGGCTTCTTCTTCATTCTAGGCTCCTGATCTCCATTTTCTTAGAGCATTTTTTTTTTGAAAACTTGCCATTGTAGGCTTAAAGACTTAAATATAAGACATGGCACCATAAAATTCCTAGAAGAGAACATAGGCAAAACATTCTCTGACATAAATTGTACCAACATTTTCTTAGGTCTGTCTCCCAAGGCAAAAGAAAAAAAAGCAAAAATAAACAAATTGGACCTAATCAAACTTATTTTTTTCCACAGCAAAGGAAACCATAAGCAAAGCAAAAAGACAACCTACAGACTGGGAGAAAATATTTGCAAATGATGCGACCTTCAGAGGATTCATCTCCAAAGTATACAAACAGCTCATGCAGCCCAATATCATAAAAACAAACAACCCAGTCGAAAAATGGGCGGAAGACCTAAATAGACATTTCTCCAAAGAAGACATACAGATGGCCAAGAGGGACATGAAAAGATGCTCAACATCACTAGTTATTAGAGAAATGCAAATCAAAACTACAATGAGGTATCAAATCACACTGGTCAGAATGGCCATCATCAAAAAGTCTACAAACAATAAATGCTGGAGAGGGTGTGGAGAATAGGGAACCCTCCTACACTGTTGGTGGGAATGAAATTGGTGCAGCCACTGTGGAAAACAGTATGGAGGCTCCTTAAAAAACTAAAAATAAGTTGCTGTATGATCCAGCAATCCCACTCCTGGGCATATATCCGGAAAAGATGAAAACTCTAATTCAAAAAGAAACATGCTCCCCAATGTTCATATCAGCACTATATTTATGATAGCCAAGACATGAAAGCAACCTAAATGTCCATGGACAGATGAATGGATAAAGAAGATGTGGTGTGTGTGTGTGTGTGTGTGTATGTATGTATGTATATATATATATATATATATATATATATATATAGACAGTGGAATAATAGCCATAAAAAGGAATGAAATAATGCCACTTGCAGCAACATGGATGGATCTCGAGACAATCATACTAAGTGAAGTAATTAGACAGAGAAAGACAAATATCATATGATATCACTTATATGTGGAATCTAAAAAATGATACAAATGAACTTATTTATAAAACAGACTCACAGATGTGGAAAACAAACTTATGGTTACAAAAGGGGAAAGGGGGTGAGGGATAAATTAGGAGTTTGGGATTAACCTATACACACTACTATACATAAAATAGATAACCAACAAAGACCTACTGTACAGTACAGGGAACTACATTCTATATTTTGTAATAACCTATAATGGAAAAGAATCTGAAATATATATAAAGAATGTATATATATATATATATAACTGAACCGTTATGCTGTACACCTGAAACTAACACAACATTGTAAATCAACTATACTTCAATTTTAAAAAGTAAAAAAGGTGGGAGGGAGGGAGACACAAGAGGGAAGAGATATGGGGACATAAGTATATGTAAAACTGATTCACTTTGTTATAAAGCAGAAACTAACATACCATTGTAAAGCAATTATACTCCAATAAAGATGTTTAAAAAATAAATAAATAAAAAGTAAAAAAAAAAGAAAAACATAATAAGAAAATAAAATCCCACCACAGCAAAAAAAAGAAAAGAAAAAGAAAAAAGAAAAGAAAAAAAAAAAACCCTTGCCATTGTAAATTATTCCTCTACCCCTTTGAAACAGAAATCTCCAAGTCTCTTCCCAGTTCTACAACTCAGGACTGTCTTTTACAGGGACCTGGGAGCTATCTCTTTGGAATGTAATCTTCGAAAGAGAATTAGCACCTTTATATCCCAGTTTCTGTGGGAGGGTAGGCGCCTAACATCATAGGTGTCTAGCCCTAAGTTGAAAAACTGTCTCCTGTCACAAAGATATGAGAAAGATTTTTCCTTTGGATAAAGCCAGTTAGCAAATACAGATGGCCTATGGCCACCTCCTAAGGTCCTTGGTGCTTTTCCATTAGCTCACTCTCACCCTTAAAAACTATCACTCCTGCTTCAGCAGAGTTGAGTTCAGGCTTAGTTCTGGCCTCTCTCCATATTGCAGTAGCCATGAATAAAGTAACACAGTTAGTGAGTGTCTAGATTCTAAACCTACCCCTCACTTTACTGACATTCTGATGCTGTGAGTCAGCGCTTTCTGTCTCATTAGAATCCTTCCTAGAATAAACATTGCTGTGCTAAAAGCACTTTTATACCATTACTTTGCTTATTCCAATCCAGTATACTAGACAGGACAGTCCTCAGTAACTTTACTTTACAGTTGAGAACTTAGGGAGGTTAAACACCATGCCTAAATCATACAGCTGGCTAGTGAATGATGAGGGTATAGGCTTTCATATTTGGGGCCCCAAGTAGGGTTTATATCCTTGTTGCACTCTGGAGCTGTGAATCTAAGTAGAGCCAGATACCTGGGAAGGGATAACTTGAAATACCCGCCCAATCCTCAGATTTTGGCAACTCTGAAAACTTATACCCTCTCCAAACCAGCTAAGGACCTCTGGTCCCTCTATCCCCATTCCAATGGTCCCTCTATCCCCATTCCAATGGTCCCTCTCCCCACTCTTCCACCCAGCAGCCTCCAGAGGCCTTCATGTAGTCTGGAAAAGCCATCTCCTATAGCCTTTTCCACCCACATTACTTTCCTTTGAACCAGCTCCCTGTAATGACCCTGTCTTTCCCCAGCCTATACTTAGGATTCACTTAGAAACTGCAATTTGTACATGGACACCTGTCACTTTGCCTTGTGGGGCTGCAAGTATGAGCAGCCTGCTTCTTGTGGGTGTCCTACATCCCAGACTGGCTCCTCTCCTTTCACAGGGTTTCCTAGGTGACCCAGGATGGCAGTGAGGGCAATGGGGGTGAGGTGGGAGTAGTTGTGGCAGAGAGAAATCAGCATTGAAAGGGTGTTAGGGATTAATCTCCAAAATATACCAACAACTCACGCAGCTCAATGTCAAAAAACAAACAACCCAATCAAAACATGGGCAGAAGATCTAAACAGACATTTCTCCAAAGAAGACATACAGATGGCCAAGAAGCACATGAAAAGATGCTCATCACTGCTAATTATTAGAGAAATGCAAATCAAAACCACAATGAGGTGTCACCTCACATCAGTCAGAATGGCCATCATCAAAAAGTCTACAAATAACAAATGCTGGAGAGGGTGTGGAGAAAAGGGAACCCTCCTACACTGTTGGTGGGAATGTAAATTGGTAAAGCCACTATGAAGAACAGTATGGAGGTTCCTTAAAAAACTAAAAATAGAACTACCATATGATCCAGCAGTCCCACTCCTGGGCATATATCTGTAGAAAACCATAATTCGAAAAGATGCATGCACCCCAGTGTTCACTGCAGCACTATTTACAATAGCCAGGACATGGAAGCAACCTAAATGTCCATCAACAGAGGGATGGATAAAGAAGATGTGGTATATATATATATATATTCCATTGTGTGTGTGTGTATACACACACACACACACACACACACACACACACACAAATGGAATATTGCTCAGTCATAAAAAAGAACGAAATAATGCCATTTGCAGCAACATGGATGGACCTAGATATTGTCACACTGAGTGAAGTAAGTCAGACAGAAAAAGATAAATATCATATGATATTGCTTATATGTAGAATCTAAAAAAATGATACAAATGAACTTATTTACAAAACAGAAATAGAGTCACAGATGTAGAAAACAAACTTATGCTTACCAGTGGAGGAGAAAGGATGGGGAGGGATAAATTGGGAGATTGGGATTGACATATACACGCTACTATATATAGAATAGATAACTAATAAGGACCTACTGTATAGCACAGGGAACTCTAGTCAATACCCTGTAATGGCCTATTGGCAAAAGAATCTAAAAAAGAATGGATAAGTTTCCCCAGTTTCTGTGGAAGGGTAGGAGCCTAACTTAGGGGTAGGGGGAGGAGAGCTAGTTCCAAGTTGCAAAACTACCTCCTGTCAAGAAGATACCAGAAAGTTTACTTTTCCTTTGGGTAAGGACAATTAGCAAACAGAGATGGTCTAAGAAGCCTTCCACTACAGCTCTTAAAAACTCTCCAGCCCTTTGTTTCCACCTAGCTAGGCAACCAGACTGGTCTATGCTCTATGACTGGCAGTACTATCAAAATAAAATAGAGTTCTGTTTGCTCGTAATATCTGGTATGATTTTTTTTATCTTTAACACTCATGGTTATCCTTTCTGTCTAATCCCTTTCTCCTGATCTTTGCTATTGTTGACTAAAAAATTATTCACAACCTAAAAGTTGAGAGCTGTTTTTTTAAAAAATATATTTATTTATTTACTTTTGGCTGCATTGGGTCTTTGTTGCTGCACCTGGGCTTTTCTTTAGTTGCAGTGAGCAGGGGCTACTCTTTGTTGCAGTGCGCGGGCTTCTCATTACGGTGGCTTCTCTTGTTGAGGAGCATGGGCTCTAGGCACACGGGCTTCAGTAGTTGTGACACACAGCCTCAGTAGTTGTGGCGCACAGGCTTAGTTGCTCCGCGGCATGTGGGAATCTTCCGGGACCAGGGCTCAAACCCATGTCTCCTGCATTGGCAGGCGGATCCTTCACCACTGCGCCACCAGGGAAGCCCTGAGAGCTTTGTTTTATTTGGCGAGAATTTTTAGGACTTCAAGCCTGGGAGGCAGAATCTCAAGTAATCCTGAGAGTACCGTTCTGAGGAGGCCAGGGAGGGGAGCTAGGATACACAGGAGTTTTGTAACAAAGCGCAGGTAGTCGGGAACATCAAAAGATTACTATTAATGAAAGAAAACCAGATATGTCAAGTTAAGGAATTTCACGCTTTTCTATGTATGAGAAGATGCAGGAATGTGGCTCACTGAAATCATTCCTTTGATATGCACCTCAGCTCTCTGGGGCCGGTATCCTGTGTTTTCATATCCTGAGTTTCCTCAGGGCTCACCGACTCACGTTGAAGGGCTGCAGTCACTGATGACTGTGACATCCTTTGTTTACTGGTATGGTAGGCAATATTCTAATTGTCTACCATACACTATCTTGCAGTGTATTAGGCAACCAAGTAATACATTACTGTAAGCGTGCGCGCGTGCGTGTGTGTGACCTCTCCCACCCTACTAAAATTTTCTTCGAGAAGGAATGTATCTAAAATGCTCTATACCACATATGGCCTGGTAGAGTTCTGTCAGTGTTCAAGCTCTGTTTATTGACAAAACATTTTCCTTCTGACACAAACCACAACTGCTTATTCTTTTTAAAACATGCCAAGGTTGGGCTTCCCTGGTGGCGCAGTGGTTGAGAGTTCGCCTGCCGATGCAGGGGATGTGGGTTCGTGCCCCGGTCCAGGAGGATACCACGTGCCGCAGAGCGGCTGGGCCCGTGAGCCATGGCCGCTGGGCCTGCGCATCTGGAGCCTGTGCTCTGCAGCAGGAGAGGCCACAGCAGTGAGAGGCCCGCGTACCAAAAAAAAAAAAAAAAAATTCCAAGGTTTAAAAACGTATTTTTATTTGTATTGTTTTCTTCCAGCAGAAAATACTGCGAATTTTTTGCAATGGCCAAGAGGAGGGATTCTGAATCCCGCTCATCTCTTTTCCTATGAAGATCCAAAATTTAGGATACAGGGAGAAAATGGTTTTAGTGGGGAGGCTCCAAGCGTATCTCCTTGGATGAGGCCTCAAGAAGAAAAACAGGACAGTGGTATGGTGGAAGACTTCCTGGAATTTAATTGGGAGCACAGAGGGATGAATAGAGGCTCAGAGGGAATCCTACTGTAGGCTGCACCAAGGTTTCAGGGCCTGAAAGTGGGATTTGTGCTTCCTCATTTAGCTTGAGCCCTTTTAGAGTATTCCAGTAGCAACCCTTGTTCCTCAAATGTGATCATCCTTAAATCTTCTAACTGTCCTAGGCAGTGTCAAAGCTTGAGCGAAAATTAAGTATTTGTCCAGGTTACCACTGTCCCTATCATGTAGATCATGTATTCTAATACCCACAGAGTAGAAAAACCAAAGAGAAATGAAGTGACTGCCTAAGGTCTGTCTCTGTGCATGCTGTTCATGATAGCATCAGGATGGAGATTCCAAGTCTCTTACTCTGGTCTTCTGTCCGGTGTACCATGCTGCTTTTCTCCTACTGGGATTAGGAGTCTGTAGGGCCAGAGAGCAGGAGCTGGATATTGGAGGCCATACAGCCTCCTGCAAGAGGAGGTGGGAGTTAGGCTCTTCTATGAAGCTGCTGCTGTCAGAGCACGTGCTGTGGTGGTGGTAAAAGCCTGCAATGGGAATTTAAAAGAAACACATCATGCATTTTTTTAAAAATTGAAGTATAGTTGATTTACAATGTTGTGTTAGTTTCAGGTGTACAGCAAAGTGATTCAGTTATACATACATTCTTTTTCATTATAGGTTATTACAAGATATTGAATACAATTCCCTGTGCCATACAATAAGACCTTGTTGTTTATCTGTTTTATATATAGTAGTGTGTATCTGTTAATCCCAAACTCCTAATTTATCTCTCCCCCTCTCCCACTATCCCCTTTGGTAACCATAAGTTCGCTTTCTATGTCTGTGAGTTTGTTTCTATTTTGTAAATAAGTTCATTGGTATCATTTTTTAAGTTTCCACATATAAGTGATATCATATGATATTTGTCTTTCTCTGTCTGACTTACTTCACTTAGTATGGTAATCTCTAGGTCCATCCATGTTGCTGCAAATTGCATTATTTCATTCTTTTTTATGGCTGAGTACTATTTCATTGTGTATATATACCATATCTTCTTTATCCATTCATCTGTCTGTGGACATTTAGGCTGCTTTCATGTCTTGGCTATCGTAAATAGTGCTGCTATGAACATTGCTGTGCATGTATCTTTTTGAATTAGAGTTTTCACTGTATATATTCCCAGGAGTGGGATTGCTGGATCATATGGTAACATTATTTTTAGTTTTGAAAAGAACCTCCATACTGTTCTCCATAGTGCCCGCACCAATTTACATTCCCACCAACAGTGTAGGAGGGTTCCCTTTTCTCCACATCCTCTCCAGCATTTATGGTTTGTGGGTTTTTTAATGGTGGTCATTCCGACTGGCGTGAGGTGATACCTCATTGTAGTTTTCATTTGCATTTCTCTGATAATTAGTGAAATTGAGCATCTTTTCATGCACCTGTTGGCCACTTGTATGTCTTCTTTGGAGAAATGTCTATTTAGGTCTTCGGCTCAGTTTTTGATTGGGTTGTTTGTCACATCATGCAACTTTTTTTTTTTTTGCGGCACACGGGCCTCTCACTGTTGTGGCCTCTCCCGTTGCGGAGCACAGGCTCTGGACACGCAGGCTCAGCGGCCATGGCTCACGGGCCCAGCCACTCTGCGGCATGTGGGATCTTCCCGGACTGGGGCACGAACCCGTGTCCCCTGCATCGGCAGGCGGGCTCTCAACCACTGCGCCACCAGGGAAGCCCACATCATGCATCTTTTTTTTTTTTTTTTTTTTTTAATGATCTGCATTTACTATTTCTTTTTTTGTTTTGTTTATTTATTTATTTTTGGCTGTGTTGGGTCTTCGTTGCTGTGCGCGGGCTTTCTCTAGTTGCGGCGAGCGGGGGCTACTCTTTGTTGAGGTGCACAGGCTTCTCATTGCGGTGGCTTCTCCTGTTGCGGAGCACAGGCTCTAGGCCCACAGGCTTCAGTAGCTGTGGCACGTGGGCGCAGTAGTCGTGGCTTGTGGGCTCTAGAGCACAGGCTCAGTAGTTGTGGTGCACGCATCATGCATCTTTGAGACAACTTTGTGTACTGGATTGGTAGAAACTTTTAGACTCTACCTGGGGAAATGCTTCTCACTACTGTAAGTAATATTTAAAGTTATTATCAGCAGCAGAAGCAATGGGATCAAAGAGTCATGTGACTTAGGCTTTCTGCTCTTCTCACCATGAAATGAGATTCCTGAAAAAGTTCACTTCTTAATGTTTAGACTTATAAAAGTATACCTATGCTTTTATTCTTATTCTTTTTATAGACTGCTGAGCTCTGCTGGAGAAAATGACAAAACTATTCCCAATCCATGTTCTGCACCTTGAGCTGAGCCCTAATGCTGTTCACCAATTCGACTATTAATACATATTTCTATTAATAAATATTACTCTTGCCCTTTCTCCATAGTGGTGATCTCAAATCTTTATGATCCTCCTCAAATTTCTTGCCTCATGCTTTTAATGATGACCCAACAGGAAAAAGAGAGAAACCAGTAAGCATATATTTCTTGACCTCCTCTCCAGACAACCAATGTAACTGTATTCACATCTGTCCTTTTTCCTTTCCTCTAAACTCAAAGGACCTGGCTAAACCCTCCAAAATGCTTTGGATCTCAACTTATTCCAGCTCTCTGTTGACCTCACATCCTCATTTCCCTTCCCTCCTGAACCATGGCCTTCTCCACCCTATTGATTCTTTTCCTTCAGCAAATATACATGCTTAAAACTTCCACATCCTAGAAAACAAAACAAAACACTCCTTAGAGTCTCTTGACCCCTTTACCTACTTTGTTTGCATAATTTCCTATTCATTTTTCACATTAATATTGTAAAGCCCTGTCACACAATAAAAATACTGTTACCAAGTTTCCTAACCATTTTCTAGTGGAAAATCCAAAGGTATAGTTGCATTGTCTTTCCTAGTGGATAGTTTATGACATATGTTACTGAACACTACACCTTCCTTCCTGAAGCAGTATTTTGCCTTTTTAAACTTATACTTTAAAATATTTGCCTTCCAACTTGTTGCTTCTACTGTATTTTGTTCTTAATAAAAGGGCATTAATATTCACTTAGTTACCTAAGGTGAAACCTGCCAATTTCTCTGTGTTCCTTTATTTTTCTCATCCCTTCCCTCTCCCACAAACACAAATATGCTTGGTCTTAGGCTTAGCCATTGTACATATTAAATATCTCAAAAGCTCACTCTTCTTCCTCTCTATTCCCAGCACTCTTGTCTTATTTCTGGTCATTACATTTCTCCTCGGTCTTTTGTGGTAGACTCTGAGATGATCTTCCTTACTCCACTAGCTCCCTATTTAATCCATCTCCCATACCTCTGCTAGAATGATCTTTCTAAAAGATAAATCTAATCATGTCACTTCCTTCATACATTTTTAAGTAGTTTCCTATCTTCCTAGACTAAACCAAAACTCTGAAAATAACACAGAAGACTTTGTTTCATAATCTGATTTCTATTTATCTTTCCTATTCTTAATTTTGATCCTCTCCCACATATTCCCTTTCGACCACTAGGCAGAAGGTGTAGCTTCTGAAGATACAGTATTATGACATTCCATTTCTCTTTGCCTCTGAACGTGTTTTCTCTCTGCCTAGGATATCAATGTCTTGTTTCTTCTTCTACCTCCCCCCATACCTTTCTCCTGTTCAACTTTTACTCGTCTGTCCAGATTCATCTGGACATGTCATCCTCTGGGAAGTTCATTTTTCGATGTCCCTATGGCATTTGATGAAATTAAATCAAAGTAATTGTGGATTTTCCTATCATGTCTTTCACTAAACTATGAGCTCCAAGTGGCCTGTGAGTGTTCCTGCTTAACCTGCCTAACACTCATCTTGCCGGTGAGTTTATAAGAAGGCAAGCAAAATTCAGTGTTGATAAAGGTAGTGAGGTTATTGGTGCTTAGCTCAAAGGGTTAGGGCACAAGTAAACGAAGGTCAGATTCAAGTAAAGGTAGTGAGGCTTGCTCTGATCCACAGCTACAGTCTGAGCTCCTGCACACTCTGGGCAGTGTGCACTGATGAGAAGAGCACTGGTTTGGAGTCAGGAGACCTAAGTTCTAGCTCTGATTCTGATATTAACTAAATAACTGATTCACTTTGTTATAAAGCAGAAACTAACACACCATTGTAAAGCAATTATACCCCAATAAAGATGTTTTAAAAAAAACTAATTACATAATCTCGCTAAGTAATTTTCCTGCTCTGAGCCTTATCAAGCATAAAATGGTTTTTGCTCTCTATGTGATTATAAGGTTTATGTGAGATAATATCTCCAAAAAGGTTATATAATCACTAAAGGCCATTCACATGAAGGGCTAGATGAGGTAGTGTGGATGGAGCCAGGGCCTCTGCTCTGCACATCTCCAGGAGCAATGCTTACACTACAGTCTATGTGAATGTTGACACGTGAAGCCATGTGGCGTGACTGCCTTGGATACAGCCTTGGTAATCCACTGGAATATTTGAAATGTATAACGCAGAAAATGAACATTATGTTAGGCATATAGAAATTACTCTTCTGCCTTCCACAGTTCCAAAGAAGAATGAGGCAGTACAGATAAAGGGAAAGCAAAGGAAGAGAAACGAAGATGCAAAGTGTAATGGCAAACACAAATTCAAAATAAGAAGTTAAATTTCCTTGTTGAGAAATAGGCTTTGCCTCCACCCCCCTTTTCTTAAAGCATGGTTCTTTTGTGTGTGGGAAGGGGTGATGAGAACTCTTAAGATTTACTTTCTTAGCAACTTTCAAATTTGCAATACAATATTATTGACTACTGTATCCAGGCTGTATACTATATCCCCATAGCTTATCTATCTTATAACTGAAAGTTTGTACCTCTTGATCCCCGTAACCCATTTCACTTACCCTCCAACACTTTACCCCTCTGGCAACCCCAATCTGTTCTCTGTATAATGAGTTTTGTTTTGTTTGTTTGTTTTGTTTTCAGATTCCACATAGAAGTGCAATCATATGGTATCTGGCTTCTCTGTCAGACTGATTTCCTTTAGCATAATACTTTTTTTTAAACGTTTTTATTGGAGTATAATTGCTTTACAATGGTGTGTTATTTCTGCTCTATAACAAAGTGACATATACATATATCCCCATATCTCTTCCCTCTTGCGTCTCCCTCCCTCCCACTCTCCCTATCCTACCCTTCTAGGTGGTCACAAAGCACTGAGCTGATCTCCCTGTGCTATGTGACTTCTTCCCACTAGCTATCTATTTTACATTTGGTAGTGTATATATGTCAATACCACTCTCTCAATTTGTCCCAGCTTACCCTTCCCCCTTCCTGTGTCCTCAAGTCCATTCTCTGGTAGGTCTGCGTCTTTATACTCTTGAAGTCCATGTATGTTGTTGAAAATGGTAAGATTTCTTTTTTTAATGGCTGAGTAGTATTCCACTGTATACATATACCACCTCTTCTTTATCCATTTATCCATTGATGGACACACGTTGTTTCCATATCTTGGCTATTGTAAATAGTGCTGCAATGAACACAAGGGTGCATGTATCTTTTCAAATTAGTGTTTTCATTTTATTTGGATAAACACTCAGAAGAGCATTTACTGGTAGTTCTAATTTTAATTTTTTGAAGAACCGCCATACTGTGTTCCATAGCAGCTGCATCAATTTACACTCCCATCAGCAGTTCATGAGGGTTCTCTTTTTTCCACATCCTTGCCAACACTTGATACTTGTTGTCTTTTTTACCATGTTGACAGGTGTGAGGTGCGATCACATTGTGGTTTTGACTTGCATTAGTGATGTTGAGCATCTTTTCATGTGCTATTGACCTGATCTGTATGTCTTCCTTGGAAAAACATCTATTCAGATCCTGCCTATTTTTTAAATAGATTGTTTTTCTTATTAATTGAGTTATATGAGTTCTTACATACTTTGGATATTAACCGCTTATTGGGTATATGATTTGAAAATATCTTCTCCCATTCAGTTGGTTGCCTTTTTATTTTGTTGATGGTTTCCTTCACTGTGCAGAAGCTTTTCAGTTTGATATAGTCCTATGTATTTACTTTTGCTTTGTTTCCATTGTTTCTGGAGTCAGTCAAAAAAAAAATATTGCTAAGATCAATGTTAAGGAGCCTACTGCCTATGCTTTTTTTTTCCTAGGATTTTTATGATTTCTGGTTTTACATTCAAGTCTTTAATCCATTTTGAGTTAATTTTTATGTATGGTGTAAGATAGTGGTCCAGTTTCATACTTTTGCATGTGGTTGTCTAGTTTTCTCAACATAATTTATTGAAGAGACTCTTCTTTCTTCACTGTTTCTTCTTGCCTCCTTTGTTATAAATTGGTTAACCATACATGGGTGGGTTTATTTCTGGGCTCTCTTATCTGTTGCATCAATCTGTTTTTATGCCAATGCCATATTGTTTTTATTACTATAGTTTTGTAGTATAGTTTGAAATCAGGGAGTGTGATGCCTCCAGCTTTGTTTTTCTTTCTCAAGATTGCTTTGGCTGTTCAGGATCTTTTGTGATTCCATATAAATTTTATGATTGTGTATTTGATTTATGTGAAAAATACCCTTGGTATTTTGAAAGAGATTGTACTGAATCTGTATATTGCTTTGGGTAGTAAGGAAGTTTTAATAATTAATTAATAATTATTATTATTGATAATAATAATTTTTAATTAATTAAAGAATTAATTAATTCTTTAATTAATTAATTAAAGAATTAATTAATTCTTTAATTAATTAATTAAAGAATTAATTAATTCTTCTACTCCATGAGCATAAAATATCTTTCCATTTATTTGTGTCTTCTCCAATTCTTTCATTGATGTCTTATAGTTTTCAGTGTAGAGATCTTTCACCTCCTAGGTTAAATTTATTCTAGGTATTTTAATTTACTTTATGATGCAATTATAAATGGGATTGTCTTCTTAATTTCTCTTTCTGATAGCTCATTGTTAGTGCTTAAAAATGCAACAGACTTTTGTATATCAATTTTGTATCCTGCACGTTTACTGAATTTGTTTATTAGTTCTCACAGTTTTTTGGAGGAGGCTTTAGGGTTTTCCATATATAAAATCATGTCATCTGCAAATAGTGACAATTTTACTTCTTTCTTTCCAATTTGGATGCCTTTTATTTCTTTTTCTTGACTAATTGCTCTGGCTAGGACTTCCAGTACTATGTTGAATAAAAGTGGTGAGTGTGGTCACCCCTTCCTTGCTCCTCATCTTAGAGGAAAAGCTTTCAGCTTTTCGCCATTGAGTATGATGCTGGCTGTGGGCTTGTCATATATGGCCTTTATTATGCTAAGTCATGTTCCCTCTATGCCCACTTTGTTGACAGTTTTGATATATTTAAGTTGATAGCAAGTTAAGTTTGAATGCATTCTAAAACTCTATATTTTAACGCCCCCATCCAAATTTTGTGGGTTTTATTTATTTTTGTTTTTTAATTGAAGTATAGTGGATTTGCAATGTTGTACAAATCTCTGCTGTACAGCAAAGTGACTCAGTTTTACACATTATACATTCTTTTAAAATATTCTTTTCCATTATGGTTTGTCCCAGGAGATTGGATATAGTTCCCTCTGCTATACAGGTAGGACCTTGTTGTTTCACATTTTGTGTTTTTGATGTCACATTTTACACCTTTTTATTTTGTGTACCTCTTACCTAATTATTTTAGTTCTAGTTATTTTTACTGCTTTTGTATTTTAACCTTCATACTGGATTTATAAGTTATTAATCCACTACCTTTAATATATATTTACCTTTACCAGTGAGATTTTCACTTTCATATGTTCTCTTGTTAGTAATTAGTGTCCCCTTTTTTCAGCTTAATGAAGGTTCTTTAACATTTACTGCAAGACTGGTTTAGTGGTGATGAACTCCTTTAGCTTTTGTTTACCTGGAAAGTTCTTCATCTTCTTTTCAATTCTAAATGATTACCTTGCTGGGTAGAGTATTAATTGGTTGGAAGTTTATTTCTTTCAGCACTTTGACTATATCATGCCACTCCCAGCCTGCAGTTTTTGCTGAGAAATTGGCTGATAGTCTTATGGAGGTTAGCTTCTGCATAACAAGTTGTTTTTCTCTTGCTATTTTTAAGATTCTCTCTTTATCTTTAACTTTTGACATTTTAATTATAATCTTGGTGTGGCTCTCTTTGGGTTCATCTTGTGTGGAACACTCTGGGCTTCTTGGATCTAGACAGATCCAGACATCTAGTCTGTTTCCATCACCAAGTTAGGGACATTTTCAGCCATTATTTCTTCAAATATGTTTTCTGCCCCTTTCTCTCTTCCCCTTCTGGTACCCCTACAATTCAAATGTTATTCCTCTTGATGTTGCCTCATAGGTCCTTTAAGCTATCTTCACTTTTTAAATTTCTTTGTTCTTTTTGCTGGTCTGTTAGGTGAATTCCACTGCCATGTCTTCCAGATCACTGACTCTTTCTTCTGCTTCATCTAGTGTGCTGTTGAACACTGCTAGTGTACATTTCAGTTCAGTTATTGTATTCTTCAAACCTGTGATGTTTGTTTTCTACTTTCTTTTATTATCTATAACTTTGTTTAAAGTTCTCACTGTGTTTGTCCATTCTTCTCCTGTGTTTGGTGAGCACTTTAATGACCATTACTTTGAACACTTTATCAGGTAAATTACTTGTCTCTATTTCATTGAGGTGTTTTTGTTTCTTTTCCCTGGGTTTTTATCTTGTTCTTTCATTTGAAACATATTCTTTGACTCCTCATTTTTGCTTGACTCTCTGTGTTGTTTCTATGTGAAATAGCTACGTCTCCCAGTCTTGAAGGAATGGCCTTGTGTAGGAGATGAACCTTATCATTTAACCTTTCCCTAGCTTGTTGTCTCTCAAACATTTGTGTTTGTCTAAGCAGCCTGATTTATTCTGGGTAGGTCCCAGTTGTTGAGAATGTGCCAGGACCTCTGAGTGTCCTGGAGGAGGGATCTCAGTTTGGGGCTGATTGAAAGTTAGACCTTCAGGCAGCAGCTTTTAAGATATGCAAGTATATATGGTCCTGTGGGACTGAAATTGTAGACTCTGCTGGCATGAAGACCAAGAACCCGGAGATGTCCCTTTGAGAATGTTGCAAAATTCTGGGCTCCAGTTGAGTGTATAAGCACCTTTCTGGGAGGTACTGGTGAGCTGTAGTGAAGTCAAGTGAGAGTACTGGCTAATGTTCCCTGAGAACACTTCTGTAGCATCTAGATGTGTGGTTAACTTGAACTCTACTTCTCAGGCTGATGCTCCAGGACAAGTAAATAGGCCTTCTGCATGGGAAGACTGGGGGTTGTTTCAGTCTGCTGTCTGTGCAGTGCCCTGCGGGTGGTAGCCTGCCAAGAACTCTTAATTGTTTCAGACCTGTGGAGCCCAGAAAGGCAATCCTACTGGCCATCAGAACTAGGTTGACTCAAGGAGCATTCCCTGTGTGGGCTGTGCTCACCTGGCCACTTTGGTAGGGCCATGGGGGTGTACTGTGCAGCGGCAGGTCACTCACCTGGCAGGTTAAAACATGTCTCTTCAGGAAACTTGTAAATTCTTTGTTTCTTTGAAATGTATGTAAATCTTTTTTAAAGGCTGAATCAGCCCCTTGAAACCTTTACAAACCAGAAATGTCTCTCTCAAGGATATGGAAGCCATTGCTTTGAAATGTATCAAGGATCATAGAACCCCCATCTCCCAGTCTCCAGTCTAACTTAGATGCCTGGCTCCAACTGCAAAACCACGAATTGCCATAAAAACATGAGAGGTATTTATTATTCCTTTGGCTAAAGGCAATAAGCTAATATGGTTGGCCACCTCAGTTATCAGGTGAATCTAGGATGAACTATGTGTGAAAAATGGTGCTGTCAAGTCCTCTTACTTGAGGACTAGTTATTGTTTATTTTGACAACATGTATGTAATGGGTTGTATCTTCTTGGATATATAAGAGGGTAAGACCCCCTTCTGTCTCTGCCATCTCTTTAGCACATCCTTTGCCTGTGATGACATCGTATTCTGGTTTAATGTTTATTCAAAAACATAACTTTTTTCTTTCTCTTATACCTTTCCGGAGAGGGATTCTGGGGTGGCAGAAGGTTTTGGTTTTAATTATATTTACCCCACAGACACAAAACAACCTTGGTAAGAAATGTAAATGAGGCAGAAAAATAATTATCACATTCTCATAGTCCTCTCTCTCTTTCCTCTCCCTTTTCTTGTCTCTCCCTACACTTCCTATCTGATAGTTCCTCTTGAGAATTTATTTTGGTATAAAAATAACTGTGCCCAGGGTCATCACCTATAAAATGGGGAACAATAAAGCAACCTAAATCACAGGATTAAATGATTTAATTCCCACAAAGTGCTAAGGATAGTGTATGACATGTAATAAGCACTATATATATTTGTTATTGTTAATATTATCATATGGCAAAATCTTTCATCAAGGAGCAAGTCTGTAGCTACCTGGCTCACAGAGTTTCCACCAAGCACAAACAGATAGTGTGTTGAGTTACCCACCATTTGGGATTATCTCAGACTAGTTCTTTATCCTGTGCTCTGCACCAGCCTCCCCACCTAATCCTTCCTGACTCTTCTCCCACTGCTGCTAGCAGTGTTGATAATAAAATGAAACCTCTCACTTCTAGATATGATCACTTCACAAACAGGATATATATTATGCTGTACTACCTCAGATCTGGTAAAAGAAACAACAACAAAATAAAAATAAAAATATTCTCCTTAGCAGTGCTTCTCATAAATGTGGTAAAGGTCAAATGATTTAAATTTCAGCAACAGGGCACCAATAAAAGGGCCATGAAGTTGAAATTCTTGAGCAAGGTGCAAATTATGAGGGATGAGTGTCATTCTTTGCCAGGAACTTGGAGGAAGGTTAAGACTTCTCTGGAAGAGACTAAAAGATGGAGTGGGAGGGATGAAAGCTGATAGCTGGGAACAAGATACTCTTTTAACAGAAAATGTGCCCTTGTGCTAATTACAGAAAGGTGCTCATCTTATATAGATAAATTAGGGGAAAAAATAAACTCTCTCTTAGAAGAAGAAGACCCTTGAGATTATGGAAGGTAAGCTCAGTAGAGCTGGGTTCCAACCCCTATTTGCCTCTTCAAGTGAGTATCTTTGTGAAATATGAGGACCACACAACTAGACACAGCTGCTGGCTGGGTGCTGCTACCACTTTCTATCCATGCTTGCACCTCTCCTATGCTTGACAACAAGTAGTAGATTAACACCTGGGACTAGATACAGAGATCCTGGGAGATAATTACAGATCCTGGAAGGGGCAGTAGATCTGAGGAACTGTCCCACCTAGTTCTGCCTTTGATGGTGGTGAGTGAATTTCCCTATCCGTGTTTCTTATGCAGTCTTTAATCTTGCCAGTGCTGAGCTGTTTTCATAGCTACTTCCCACTCCATGTGATCTCTTACAGGATGATAGAGGAGTGGATTGAGAGAGATAGCTTATAGCTTTGTGAGAAGATTAATAAAGAAACTCATAGGACATTGGAATGATTTGGGAACCACTGTGACCCCCTGCCTCAGCTGAAGTCTGTGTCAGTGAAGGAAAGATCTCTCATTTTTCTAGGGGAATCATAAAAGGAAAATCTATAAAATCACCTCCTCATACCTGAGAGGCTAAGTGCATTGAATTTCTAAAGTTACTGTGTTTCACTGAATCTGATAAAACATTGTTTGTAAGACATAATTAATTTTGTATTCCATTAAGAAGACAAATATATGTATTATATATATATATATACACACCCACACACACAAGTATATTGGTTGACACTGCCAACTGTTAGACCCATTCTATTTCAGAGATATTCAAGTGCAGAAAAATGTACATCTTAGAATAAGTGAAATATAGCATCTCTAAACACAGTAACTCCTGCTGTAATGAAATCCCATCACCTAGCAGAAAATGGAGTCTAGTTACATCTAGTTACTTATTTGAAATGTTTAACTCCTAGAAACTTCCTCCCTGGCAACTCAATTCCAGTCTTTCTGTATACTGACCTTTAGTCAAAGATGGGACGTTTGTGAGAGGAACTGACGTTTTGGGTATTGCATGAATTGTCTAGAAAGGTATAATCATATAGATCCTACACAGCCTGCTTTGCTGGACAAATCGGCATTTTCTTGTGCGAGGCTGACATCTGCTGGACAAGTAACACTTGAGCAAAGCTTTGTTTTGCTATTTTAGAATAAATTAAAATTTTTGGCAGGGAAACCTAGCTGTGGTGCATATACTCCACATTTTCTATTCGAATTTTATAAGTTTACCAGTTAATTTTCTTTTCAAATTTTGTATGCTGTGGCTGAGTTTCAATGAGCTTTAGAATGACAGCTTACCCTCAGGGCAACTTTAATATGTGAGGATAAAGCCCTTTAATTAAACTAGTCTTTCTTAACCCTCATGGGGTGTCAGAATCACTGTCTGTGAGAGACTGTTTATAAAGATGGCCACAGCAACCCTCCCATTCCACATTGCCTTTTCACAGTGTGACTTTGCCACTCCTATTTAAAAAGTAAAGTCTGTTTTCCTTCCTTTTGAATCTAGGTTGGCTTTGTGCTTTGATATCAGCAATAACATGTGGTAGAGGGGGCACTGTACAACTTAAAACATATCCTTAAAAAGAGCCACTGCGACTTCAGTTTTTGCTGAACATCCACGTAAGAAAGACAAGTTAGACTACTGAAGAATGACTCACCACATGGAGAGAGCGCCTGCCTGCCTGCCAGTCAGCAGAGAGATTCAGCACCAAGGCCAGTGCCAATAGGGTGAGCCCATTTAGACCTTCTAGTCCAGCCCAGTCAACTAGCCAAAAACAGCTGCATAAGTGAACCCAGATGAACCAAGCAGAAGAATCCCCCCACAGTGAACCCACTAAACAGCAAGAAATCATAAATAAGTTTTCCTTTAAGTCACTACATTTGGGGTGGTTTATTATGCAAAAATAGGTAACTGCTAACACGAGGAAACTTTTAAAGAAGAATAAACGATAATGCCCAAGTCCAAACCTAAGAGATTTGTATTTAATTTTATTAGGTGGAGCCCAGGAAATAGCAATTTTTTTAAAAGCCTGTAAGATTGGGATTCACTGATCTAAATATTTTGCCCATGATTACCTTTTCTAAAATCAGTAGCAACGGCAACGTCGTAACGGTTATTCCAGCATATGGTGCATTACCTACACAAACTCTCTGTCAGGTTTCATGGGAGCAAACAAAGTTAAGTGAGTTTGGCAAGATTACTGAGCTAGTAGGAGGTAGGTCATTTGACTCCATATCTTAAATTTTTTCAACTACATATAGTAGCCTGCTGTCTTCTGACATTTACCTCTTTTGTGAGTGACTGATACATACAAGCTATATATCTGGAGATGAAAGTTATGGGTAAGAGAGAATGTAGAGCGATTAGGACCCTAAACCCACAGATAATTAGAATTAAAGGAGTTAGAATCATAAAGACCTTTGTGATTCTGGACCAGTAACAATGAAATTTTGGTGTTAAACAAAAAGCTATTGGACTAGGAAGTGCAGTAAATAGTACTCAGACGTTCAAAATGGAGGGAACCCTAAGCAAGATGATTAAAAATCATTATCTCTGATGCCATATTCTCTGTGGTCCTAGCGGATAGGCAGTTGAAGTACCAGGAGATTAATTTCTGCTTAGTTTAAATAATAAAACTTTAGTCAAAATTTTCAAAAAATAAAGGAAAGCTCTGAAAGAGTTAATACTCGAAATTCATATCTAGAAGAAAGACATTTTAGCTGCAATAACTACCTACGTGAGATTCATTGTCCTTCTTTGAGGAGAGAAGGAGAGCTATGTACATCAGACCCTAGCTGCAGAATGGAACTCAGAGCCTAAATGAACATACATGTGAGATACATTGAGGACTCTTGCCTAAGTCCTATGATTTGGGCTGATTGGAAAGTAGCTAAAAGCAGGTGCTGGGGTATAAATCTCCATGGTTGGTCTTCATCTGGTTTGTCTTCACCTGTTGCAAACTACAATGCTTCTCAAACTTCAATGTGCAAGTAAATCACCTAAGGATCTTAATAAAATTTGATCCATTAGGTCGGGGGTGGGGAAGGGCTGGGATTCCACATTTCTAACAAAATCCCAAATGATGCTAATACCGCTGATCTGCAGACTACATTTGGAAAATTAAGGTTATACGGAATTTTCCCCCCGAGCAACAGTTCTCAGACTGTGATCACCAGACCAACAGCATTGACATCACTTGAGAATTTGTTAGAAATGCAAATTCCTAGGCCCTGTCCAGATCTATTCCATCAGAAACTCTGGGAGTTGGGACCCAGCCATCTGTAGTGTCACAAGCCCTCCAGGTGATTTTGATGCTAAAGTTTGAGAACCACTGATCTAGAAAAGTATTTATCCAGCCATAATAGAATTACACTAGGAGCTTTAAAACAAACAAAAAATCAGTCCCTGGGCTCCACGCCATACCAATTAAATCAGAAGGCAGGATGTGGGACACTTCACTGTGAGTATTTTTTTAAATCTTCCCATGTGCTTACAATGTGCAGTGAGGTTTGAGAAACACACACACACACACACACACACACACGAGAAAGAGAGAGAGAGAGAGACAGATCCACTTCACTTACTTCCTGAGTCTTTGCCAGCAAAAGTCTGGTAGATGTGGTGGTTTCTGGATCTGCTGGGCCAGTGGCTCTCTTCCTCCTCACTGTTGCTTTGCACCTGTAACCAAGATCCCAGCAGAACTCAGTCAGTGCCAGTGTTGGAGAAAAGTGCAGAATGGCAGATAGCTGTAAGGGAAAGAGGCTGAATGTACTTGAGAGACTTGGCCTCTTCTCTTGTGGTAGGAGCCTGGTAGTGAGGAAGGCAGGAACAGCTCTACATTCAATGAGAGGTGACATACATGCAAATGACACTGCAAATCTTCATGGCTTCTCTTTGTGGCAAGGATCTGAGGGCTTTTCCTCGAGACTCTACCACTTGATGGCAGTACTGTCCACAGACCCAGGCAAGAAGAATTCCAAGTTTTAGAGAGCTCACGGGATGAAGAGTTGGTGGACCTAGAGGATGTGTCCACTTTGATCTTGTACTGCCCCTTCTAGACCATGCTCTGGATACCCAGAATACCCCCAAATGCTATTCAAATGGCCCCAAGCCTGTTTCAGGGAAATGCATTGGCTTTGCCTCGTGTCTGTTCTCTCAAAGACCAGCCTTTCTCCTAGTGTATGCACTCCCAGGCCTGAGTGATGACTAATGGTGGTTATATGTGTGGGTAGGGGGTTTGTGGCATTTGTATATGCAGGCTGGGGTGTTCGCATATGTATGTGCAAAATCCCTTATGGTGCAGGGCAGATCTGGCCATGGGAAGAGAAGGGGACAGGATGGGGAGGGTCTCTGCCCACCCTGCCATGTTCTAGCACTGAAGTCCTAAGAGTGAGAATTCTAGATTTGAACCTGAACTTCTAGGACTTTGCGGTTACATGCTTGTCAAGGTAGAAGAGAAGATTTTATTTAATCGTGTTTAGCCTAGTGTGTAACCTCTATCTGTACTCTTGTGTGGATCCCACAAATGACAGGGGCAGGTGTGCTTGATGAGAAACTTCAGTGAAGATCAGATTAGATAAGGAATTAGAAAAATAGTGCTAGAAACCTGGGCACTCTTAAGAAACCAGGCTCATTTCTTTTTCTCCCTCCTTGTATATTAACCCATTCCCAAAGGTTTCTGAATATAATTCAAGAATTGAAAAAATAAAATAAATAAATAAAAAAGAATTGATATATCTGGCAAGGAAAAGGAGCCTGGATTTCCTTTACCCAAGGAAAGGAATCCAGAGCCTTTCTCTGCCAGCCTCTCCCTCACTTTCAACCCACTCACCTCCAAGTCCAAAGTGTCCTGCAGCTGCTGGGTTAGAGATCGGCGCAGTTCTGTTCTCTCTTGGCCCTGTTTCCATTTCTGTTGGATGGTGGACAGGTCCAGTGATTTAACCTTCCTGCCCATGGGATTCTTCTGAAACAGACTCTTTCTTGCTCTGCTCTTTCTTTTCCAGAAGGTCTCATCCTTGGCTGAATGGGCTTCCTTACTGGTGGCTTGTAGACCCCACAGCTGCCTCTTTACCTGTGCAGGGTCTGTGCTCCACTGTAGATCTGCTCTGGGCAGAGAATGTGTGCAACAGGGGTTAGAATCCAGAGTTTCTGATGGTTCTTGCAATGTGGACACCCCCTGCTGTGCTTCCTCTTTAAAGCAGAGGGCACATGGACAGGAAGAAGTGGGCAGCTTTGTACCCCTGATGGGGGGCACAGGATCTCCCTGTGGGACTGGCCCAAACCCAGGGTCTTGCTGGAGGACCAACTTCTCTCCTCGCACTCTGTCCATCACTTCCCACACCACCTGGTCTAAACTGTTCCTTTTGGGGGTGTGGTCGGGTGGTGATAGCCTATCTCGTGGGCACGTGTACAGGCACATCTTGGAGATGGCTTTCCGGAGGCGCTCTCTGGGTGAGTGAGGTTCAGGCTCTGGGGGCAGAATCTTGATGGATGGCACATCAGTTGCGTTGCAATTCCAGAACATGTGGGATGGTGTGAACTTTTGGACAGGGGTCTTAGATACGTAGGAGTACAGACAGAAGAAGGCATCGGCGGTGACGGCCAGTGTTTGCACTTGCTTAAACCTGCCTGAGTGCAAGAGTTGAAGATGGTGAGTCTAGGGGGTCATCAGCAAATTACTTCTTGAATCTTTCCCTTCAATAGCCTTCCTAAAACTCAAAATTCAGAAAGAAGGTGCCATTTTCTCTACCAGCGTTTCTCCCATTTAGATTTCTGACACCCAGGATTCTCTTTCTTGACCTTCTTGACTTTTTGACTCCCTATCCCAAATAGTCCAAAAATTAATTCTATACAGGATGAAAAACTTTTCTGTATCTTGATTTAGCATATCCTCTCTGCTGTCAGTATACAATGGTATCTATCACTGTGTTTGCCTTAGATGACAAACATGACTAAAAAGGGCAAAATTAACATTATTTTCTTAGTAAGAAAACTTTAGGGTTATAGAAGTCTTCTTTGATAGCAGCAAATTTGAGGGATAGCAATTACTAGGCAATGGACAGAGGTAGAGAAATTTAGATGGACTATATCATTTCTGCTAGACTTTGCTTCTCAAAGTGTGGCCAGTAGTCCAGTAGCATTGGCATTACTTGGGAACTTATTGCAAATACAGACTCTCAGACTGTATCCCACACATTTTAACAATATCCTTCAGTAACTCACACATACACCCATGTTGGAAAAGCACTGTGATAAACCATATATCCCTTAAACTGTAAGTGTCCTAAAGGCAAGAGTCATGTTTCTCTTGCCTAGCTGCTGTCCTTCCAGAATTTAACAACTAATTATGTACTTGGCACATAAAATAAATTCAATAAATCATCCTCAATCTTTAGTGTGTGTAAGAATCATCTCAAATGCTTGTGCAAATCCTCCAACTCAAAATCCTTGTTCCAGCAGGTGGAGCTCAGAAGCGTAGTTTTACCAAGTTTTTAAGTTGAATCTGTTGCAAGGAATCTGAAACAGCACTGTCAGAAACACTATGTTGGGGGGCTGTAAAAGAATATAATTTGAAATATACTGTAACACATAGAAAAAAATAGAGTCTTTTATCCCTCATCCAGGTAGAGAAGCCCTCTCATATCTTTCCTTAGTATGGAATTGGGACACCTTAAATCATTGTTTCCCTAGACGTGGTCTAAGGATTATACATAAGAATCATCGGCGTGCTTACTTAACATAAATATTCCTGAGCCCTTCCTTCTCTGGAAGAAAAGCCTATGAATATGAATGTTTTATTAACTCCTGCACAATTTAACATAATTAACAGAACCACTGCCCTAAATGGAAATGATTTTAATGTAGTGGCTATAAATGGGGAACATTCAATAATTCCAACTGAGAAACAGAAAATGGGGACAAGATTTAAAGACATTGTTCCTATTTGATTCAGCTGAAAGAGAGAAGATCTAAAGAAAGTAATAGTGATATGAGGTCTCTTGAAGACAATTTCTTCAAGAGACAGAAGAGAAGTCAAAGTTCTCTATCTTCACTGAAGACAGCATAGGAAGAAACAGACACAAGAGACAAAGGGTCGAGTGAAGCTGACCAAGAGAAAGTAGTATCTAGAGCCACTGATCCCTGTTGTGAATGACTGCAGGCTGGGAGAGAAGTTGAGCATATATCTGTGGTAACACTCACTGGCCAGCATGAGGCACGGGTCTTCCATCTCAATCCTCCGCACCTGGGACTTCAGGAAGAGCTGGAAATCAATGCCTTTGGCCTGAGACGGAGTGGTGAAAAATCGGGCAGGAATTCGAGAAGTGTCTTTGTGGTCCTCCTGGCCAAAGCCCAGACTGAAAAGGACATCTTCTGCATCTTCTTGCACCTTGTCCAGAATCTCTGAGATGCTGCAAAGAGGGGGTTTGGGTAAACAAGCAAAGCTTTGAGACACAGGGTAATCCAGAGTTATCTAATAAAAGTGTCAGGAGACTGAGATACCTTTCTGGCCATTTCTCCATCTGCCACTGTGACTGAGAAAAGCTTTCACTGCTCTGAATCTAAACTCTCTGTCTGAAACACAGGAGTTACAATCTCGCCCTGGTTTAAAAATTGAACGAGATTCTGTCATGACCACAGTGATTACAGATGAATGAAAATTTGCTATGAGAGGGATTTGAAAAATCAAAAGCAGTCTAGATGCAAAGAAACCTTGCAGTTGTGTTATTAACCTGTCAGTTCCCACTTGCACATACTGTGACACAGCTGGCTTTTGCCAAGCGCTTTGTAACTTGCTACTCAGCTTGTGCCAGTGGCTGTGTGGAACACCCAGGCAATGAGTGTGTAAGGAACATAAAACTCATTTTATTCTCACCCTGAGGATAAAATTTTATCTATACAGGTATGCTCAAAACCTGATTTTGAGAAGTAGGCCCCTTTACAGCACAATTTCAGGACAGAAGTCCTGCATTACAGACCAAACACTTTCTCTCTGTCTCTGTCTCTGTCTCTCTCTCGGTATGGCACCAACATATGTCTACATCCAAAGCTTGGTAGCACCAAGCTGGGTGACACTAGAGCTCACCACTACATGTTCCAAACAACCATGTGGGTAGGGGAGCTGTGAATTATTTGAGGCTTTGACTAATCACTGTTACTCTCTTCAGAAAGGAGGCTGGGCTTTTTGATCCAAATCGAGATCATCTTATTCGAGTAATAGCTGGATAATTGGAATCCCTGGATCTATTCTCGTGCATTCCTCCTAACTGACAATTATTATTATTTTTTTTGTGTGTGTGGTACGCAGGCCTCTCACTGCTGTGGCCTCTCCCGTTGTGGAGCACAGGCTCCGGACACGCAGGCTCAGCGGCCATGGCTCACGGGCCCAGCCGCTCCACGGCATGTGGGATCTTCCCGGACCGGGGCACGAACCCGTGTCCCCTGCATCGGCAGGCGGACTCTCAACCACTGCGCCACCAGGGAAGCCCCTAACTGTCAATTTTATCTTCATGATCCTAAGCTTCCTTATCTGAATTGTGGGCATAAGACTAGATCACCGAGGAGGGGGGAGATCAAGGTGGCAGAGCAGGAAGATGCTGAGTTCACCCACCCCAACGAACAGATCAAAAATACATCTCCATGAGGAGCAACTCTCGCTGAAAACACACTGGAGACTGATACACTCTTACACAGCCAAGGCTGTAAAGCAAGATCTACACGGAATTGGGTAGGAAGAGAAGAGAAACAGTCAGGTCAGGACCTGCATCCCTGCAAGGGGACACAGAGGAAGAGGGGGATTACATGGGCTCCGAGATCCTCCCTGGGAGTGGGTGGTTCAAACCACAAACTGGGCACCCCAGCCCTAGGGTCTGATGCTGGGCAGAGGAGTCCCATTAGCTGGCTTGAAAACCAGTGGGACTAACAGGAGGGCTGCAGGAACCCTAGACTCTGCTCGCGAAGAGAGCGCACTCGCTCGCTGACTCCCTGAGACAAGGAGGAGGAAGCAGATTGAAAGTGCCTTGACTCTGGCCATCTTCCTGTGACCCACACGGGGCACCCACTATAGTTCCTCTTGCTCCATGGTGCAGCTCTCCACTAGGGTGAAGGCTGCCATTACTGTGAAGGGTGTGTAGCTGTGGGCGATGGAGCTGGCTTGGACCTGGCGCTACATGTAAACCGGGCGATGGCAGCCATTACTGGCGCTCCCAGCAGAGGCAGATGGAGAGCGGTCTGGAACTCTGACTCGTGTGCCAGGACCGCTCCCCAATGGGCCCTTGCTTGCAATGGGCACCCGCCCCGGCCCTTCTTGCTCCAGCCCTGCTCCCCTCTGGGGCGAAGGTACCAATGCTGGGATGCAGGAGAGCACACACTCAGAGGGAATGGAACCAGCTCAGACCTGACCCTCAGGAATTCTGCTCCAACAACTTAGGACACAGTCTTGCCCCGGATAGGGTGCTGTGAGCCACTGAGCACAGGAGAAGCCCTGGCTCACACCAGCCTCTGGCTCCAGCCCTTCCATCTCCAGCCACAGCTTCCACTAAGGTGACAGCTGCCAGCACACCTCGGGGGGGAGAGGTGACTTGTGTCCACTTCAGACCCGGTTATAAAGCTATAGTCATCAGAGCAGTTTGGTACGGGCACAAAAACAGATATATAGATCAATGGAACAGAATAGAGAGCCCAGGAAAAAAAACATGCACTCAGGGTGCATGATAAAGGAAGCAAGAGTATACAATGGGGAAAAGACTGTCTCTTTAATAAGTGGTGCTGGGAAATTGGACAGCTACATGTAAAAGAATTAGAAAATTTTCTCACTCTGTATAAAAAAATAAACTCAAAATGGGTAAACACTGTTCCATAAGAACAGAAGTCATAAAACTCCTAGAAGAAAACACAAGCAGAATACTCTGACATAAATTGTAGCAATATTTTTTTGGATCTCTCTCATAAGGCAAAGGAAACAAAAGCTAAAATGGACAAATGGCACTTAATTAAACTTAAAGCCTTTTGCACAGTAAAGGAAATCACTGATAGAATGAAAAGACAACTTACTAAATGGGAGAAAATACTTTCAAATGATATGACTGATAATGGGTTGATATCCAAAATGTATAAATAGCTCATACATCTCAATATCAAGAAACAAAGAACGTAATTAGAAAATGGGCAGAAGACCTCAATAGACATTTTCCCAAAGAAAACATACAGATGGCCAGTAGGCACATGAAAAGATGCTCAACACTGCTAATTATTAGAGAATTGAAAATCAAAACTACAATGAGGTATCACCTCACGCCAGTCAGAATGGCCATCATCAAAAAGTCTACAGGGCTTCCCTGGTGGCACAGTGGCTAAGAATCCACCTGCCAATGCAGGGTACATGCGTTTGATCCCTGGTAGGGGAAGATCCCACATGCCGTGGAGCAACTAAGACTGTGTGCCAAAACTACCAAGCCTGCACTCTAGAGCCCAAGAGTCACAACTACTGAGCCCACATGCTGCAACTACTGAAGCCCATGCACCTAAAGCCTGTGCTCCACAACAAGAGAAGCCACTGCAATGAGAAGCTTGCGTACCGCAATGAAGAGTAGTCCCGCTCGCCGCAACTAGAGAAAGCCCACGTGCAGCAATGAAGACCCAACACAGCCAAAAATAAATTTAAAAAAAAAAGTCTACAAATAATAAATGCTGGAGAGGGTGTGGAAAAAAGGGAACCCTCCTACACTGTTGGTGGGAATGTAAATTGGGCAGTCACTATGCAGAATAGTATGGAGATTCCTCAAAAAAACTAAAAACAGAGTTACCATATGATCCAGCAATCCTACTCCTGGACACATATCCAGAAAAGATGAAAACTCTAATTTGAAAGATACATTCACTCCATTGTTCATAGCAGCACTATTTACAACAGCCAAGACATGGAAGCAACTTAAATGTCCATCAACAGATGAATGGATAAAGAAGATGTGGTATATATATATACAATGGAATATTGCTCAGCCATAAAAAAGAATGAACTAATGCCATTTACAGCAACATGGATAAATCTAGAAATTATCATACTAAGTGAAGTAAGTCAGACAGAGACAGATAACTATCACATGATATCACTTACATGTAGAATCTAAAAAAATGATTCCAATGAACTTATTTACAAAACAGAAATAGACTCACAGACATAGAAAACAAACTTAAGGTTACCAAAGGCGATAGCAGAGGATGGGGAGAGATAAATTAGGAGTTTGCAATTAACACATATACACTACGATATATAAAACAGTAAACAGTAAGGACCTACTATGCAACACAGGGAACTATACTCAATATCTTGCAATAACCTATAATGGGAAAGAATCTGAAAAAGTATACATATATATACACACACACACATATATATATATATCTGAATCACTTTGCTGTACCCCTGAAGCATTGTAAATCAAATATACTTCGAAAAAAATTTTAATGCAGATATTTGAGTCTCATCTCCAGAGATTCTGTGTTAACTGAACTGGGGTGTTGCCAGGGCTAAGGTTCAATAAAGGCAAATCACTAAAGACAGATAAGAGCTAATAAGGTCTCAAATTCAAACAATTTTTATTATAGCACACTAGTTTTCATCACTTTCCATCTTGTTTTAAAGTTATTTGTGTGTGTATTTTGTTCACCCTATATAGGCTTGGTGGGCTCCTGCGGGCAAACTCTTTTGTCTGCTTCATCTTCGAATTCCACACAGTCATTGCCTGGCCTGCATTTGGGGGTACAAAATTACCTGAATGAATCAATGTTTTATTGCCTCAATCAACCAATCAATCAATTAATACATTTATTGATTGTTTACTGAGTACTTATAGGTCCAGGAACTGTGATGGTACCGATACTACACCTCTTGGGGTACAAGGTGCAGGGGAGGAGACACCTGTATTTTACACACAGCATCCAGCTCTGAGCAGCAGATTCCTCTGCATCCCTGCTATTCTTGAAGCAAATATTGCTATGCTTGTCAAGTATGTGACTATATAAAAGCTCTAGCAGTATATCCCAGAAAAAAAACTGGCAACGGTTCTTAGTTCCATTCTCTTCTACCTCTCATCTTCCCCGCCCTTACCCCCCTGCCAAACTTGGCACCTACCTTGAACTAGTCTTGTTGGTCCCACCAGTCATGCTACTGGAAGCCAAACTGCAGCCAAGATCCAGTAGCTGCCCAGGCCGGGCTGTCTCCAGGAAGCTCCTGCAGGGATCAACGCTGAAGTCATACTAATCTTGTGAGCAGTCTGCACCCTGGTTCCTAGACATGCCCTGCTGGGCATTGTCACTCCATGCTGGGTACCTTTGAACCATCTACTGTAAAAACTCAATCTATGGTCTCATTCCAAGTTGGAAATCTCACCCTCTATTGTGAATCTTCAGCTCTTTGTTTTTAATTTCTTGGACTCTGACACCCACCCCAGTTCAGTAGGTCCTGAAGGAGACATTGTTCAGCCTGGCTCAACTGAACACTTACCTGGAGAAGAGTTTGCTGTTGGTGGCCAACAGTGTGGCTGGACAAGGAACAGAAAGGCAAAGAAAAAGTTAGAAGGGAAAATGCAAATCACCTAAGCTGTCCCTCCGAGCTTAAAACTCAGCCCGCTCTGTTCCCCTCTGCCACTACTATAGGCCCCTGAATCCCATGAACTCTGTTCTTTATATAAGTATCTGAAGATTATCAAACACAGACCTGGACAAATATAGCAGAGAAAAACTGGCCCCGAGCCTCTGAACTTCTGAACCATGCCTGGTGTCCAGACAAGAGTTTCTCTGTCCTGAGGAGGACAGAGTCATTCAGGCACCCAGGCTAGTGTTCCTGCCTCACCACGTGAGTCTCTACGGGTCCCAGAAGACACTGGTAGGTTGTGGTACCTCCATCCTTTATCCCAGCCCTTATTTTCCTCCAATGGAGTCTCTCTCTTACACCCAGTACTCAGACTGCCTGGGGCTTCCTATACAGAAATCCATCTCAAAGATGTCTGGGCAGCCACTTTTATGGTGATTTTATATATTCAGGGGCCAAAGGAAAGCTCCAATGATGGACCAGTAGATGTCTTGATAGGCTGGTGAGGAAGTATTTCTGGGCATGTGACACTTTCTGAGTTTTCCATTAGATCATATGAGATTGCCCTTTCCCTGCAGATAAGACTCCAGGGATGGGCTGCTTCTTTCTGCAGTTCTCCCCTTCCATTCTATCCTTAATTCATCCAGTAGATAGCCTCTTCCTCAATTCCAACCTCAGAGAGCTGTGCCACTTACCTTCTGCTCCGAGGGTCAAGTCATCTTCAAAGCTGGTTCCATGGCTGGGGCACCCTGTCAAATAATAAGGCAAAGGCTGCAGAAAATCAGGCTTGGACTCAAACACGCACACACACAATCACACATTAGTATACACATCTACAACCACACAATTACATCATACATCCACATGTTTGAAAAACTACCCCAGCCACACAGATACTAACTCAGAAGTCACATTCATATTTTGATTTAAAAAATCACGTAAAAACTCACCCACAATTAACCTGTCCCCTATATCACATAGTCATGTACACAATCCTCTTCCAAAGAATTGGCACGTGGTATGCACTCACACATAAACATACATATACAGATACACATTTTATTTGATTTTGAATTTTATTTTTTTTTATTTTTTATTTTTTGAATTTTATTTTATTTATTTTTTTATACAGCAAGTTCTTATTAGTTATCCATTTAATACATATTAGTGTATATATGTCAATCCCAATCTCCCAATTCATCCCACCACCACACCCCCGTCACTTTTCCCCCTTCGTGTCCATACGTTTGTTCTCTACATCCACACATATTTTATGAAGCTCGTTTTCCATAGCAGTGGTTGTTAGCTGAGCAGCCACTAACAGAAGCTAACCTTTGAGGACTAGTCAGCCTGTGGGCTCTGACCCAACACTTACTCTATCCTCTGGGCCTCCTGGACTGTCTTATGACCACTAATAGGTGTTCTGTAGGCAGTGAAAAGATACCATCTTACACACGCATACACACGTGCACGCACACACACACACACACACAGCCGTGTCGCTGTCTAAGGTAGAGGAACAAGAGGAGAAAGAACAGAGCCTCTGCTTACCGTTGTGGATCGGCTGTCCTGCTTCCTCAAAAAACCCTTCTTCAAAGTATCTAAAAACCAAAAAGAATCTCATAGGTTTAAATCACTACATTTTCGAAAGGGCTTTTCTTCAAATATTTCCCACAAGTTCACGTAATTTTCCAATGAGAGTCAGTAGTATTTAAATTGCTTTTATGTTGAAGAAAATGGAGAGTGATGATTTCACTGACAAATCCATAGAGGTAGTCAGAAGGTGCTGTATTTTATTTTATTTTATTTTATTTATTTTTCTTGTTCATCACATTTATTCATTTTCATCCTAATTAATAATAAATAGAATTAGTTAAAGCAGGAATAATGGATCTGAGATTTGTTAGATAATGGATTTGAGAGTTGTTAGAGATCTTGCCAACACAGAGACACACAACACAATTTCTCACATAAAATAATTTTACATCCCAAGGGAATTATCAGTATGATACACACACACACATACACACACACACACACACACACACATATATACATAAAACTTCATAAACTGCCACGGTGCTGTATTTTAGATTGTGCTGATAACAGTGTCCCAAGTCAGTTTAGCAATGATTCTTCAGTAGCTAGGAAATAGGAAAGATACGGAAGCAAAACTGGAGAAATATATTTACAGAAGCAGGGGTCTGGGTGCCATAAACTTTCCATCAGAAATATAAATACTGAAACTAAGAAAAAACTTTTAGGAGGTCATCTTATCTACCTACACCTCCTTCCTTTTCTTTGAGCCCCATTGTTGCTGATTATCACGTCTTTCAGGAGGCAGCAGGAACCGCATCTTGGTTAGAGATTACATTTCTACATTTTGAGATATGGGCTTATCAAACATTTACTGTCTCCACAGGAAGAACAATTGGAATTCAGCATACACGGTAGTGAGAAACAACTTAAATGAGGAAGAAATTCGCTGTCTCAAACGGGTGATTGAAGTTGTCTGTGGAAAAAGCTTTGAACAGGGACCGGAGCACCTGGATTCCAGTCCTGGCTCCTGGCTGCTGCTATGTTCCCAAATATTAAGTAAGGGGATTTAGATGCCTAGGTATTATCATTATCTAAGTTCACTTCGAACGCCGACGTGCTGTGAGTTGGCTTTCCTGAAAGTTTTAAAAATGGAAGTTGCTCGTGATGCTTTGAATGTAATCTCAAATGGAGGCTGGAACAGAGAAGAGTTGTTCGACTGAGTTAACAGGGAAACTGACTGGAGAGCATCCATTGGAGCTGGTCTTAAACAAGCCTTCTCCTTTATCAGTCTCCAGAGATCTAGGCACCTCTCAGGCTATTGGAGTATCAGTTCACGAAATGTTTATTAATGAAAATGGGCTTACCGACTCAACGTCTGTAGAACGAGCTGTGTTTAATTTTACAAAATAAATCCCTACACATATAGACATCTTTTGCTGGTACTTTCCTTTCAATAGTGAAAAAATCAACAATATTGTCTAAAATCTGGATTTTTACATGTCCTCATGAGAAAAACTGTACATCGATATATGCTATAAAATGTGGAATGATACTCAAGGTAATTAAGAATGGGTAACTCTGATAAACACAACTAGAACTACAAATACATACTTCTCTTGCTAATGTATAATTACACAAAGATATATATTATAATACTACAAACGTGTTAGTGTATATATAACATTACAAATATTAGTATAAATTAATATTTCCTATTACTATTAAAAAACATTATGATAACAATATAGTCAACTACTAGAAGGCTGAGATCTACTGTTGCATTTAATGCTTGTGCTGTAGCTACACAGTAATGCAACTACTAAGGCCTACAATTACTATAACTACAATAAAACACACTACTGTTACACTTCTAGGTATGCAATCAATGGAAATGCCTGTATACGTTCACCAACAGAAATGATGTTTATAATAACTCAGAATTGGCAGACCCCCAAATCTCTAGTTATTTTAAGATGGAGAAGTTGCATGATCAATGCTACACAACAATGGAAAAGAATGAGCTATTGCTGGATGCAAGCACATGGATGAACATCACAAACATAATGCTGAACAAAACAAGACACATAAAACAGTGCATATTGTATGGTTCTATTTATATAAAGCTTAAAAAGTACAAAATTTATCTTTGATGCTACAAGTCAGGGTACTGGTTACCCTTGGAAGCAGGGCAGTGAACAGAAGGGGACAGAAGGAGCTTCTGGAGTGCTGGTGATGTTCTATTTCAGATTTCATCACTATATTCCCTTTGAGAAAATTCACTGAACCATATATTTAAGACTCGTTTATTTTTCAGTAAATACTTTATACTTCAACACAATTTATATTGCTATTATTTTATATTTATATGTATACATCTGTATATTTATATACAGCTTTATTTAGGTATAACTGATACACAAGGAACCGCACATCCTTAATGTGTGCAACTTGATGAGCTAGGACATAGGTAAACACTTGTGATACCATCCATCACCAATCGAACTAACAGACACATCCAACAACTCCCAGAGTATCCTTATTTCCCTTTGATTTTTTTTTTTGGAAGTAAGAACACTTAATATGAGATTTACCCTCTTAACAAATTTTGAAGTGCACAATACCATATTGTTAGCTATAGGCACTATGTTGTACACCAGGTCGCTAGAATTTATTCATCTAGTATAGCTGAAATTTACATCGAGTTGCACGACGATTTATATTAAAAAGAAAAATGCTACTGATATGTATGCTATACTTCAATAAAATTTACAATAAAAAATACCACTGATAAAATTCCTTTTTTGCCCAAAGCAAAATTTAGTAACACAATATTTGTTGGGTGTGCATCTTTCATTTCTATTTTCTAGCTGTGCTCTCAGGCATGTCCATAGTCTCTACATGAGGACCAGCTCAGGCTGACCCTTGTGATGGTATGCTTTTCTATGTGTATGTGGAATACACCACAGAAGTATGGACATAGGCCTGGATCTGTTGATCCATGCTCAGCTCCTCTGAGCATGGTGGTTTGAAATTTCATGTCCCTCATCCAAGTCCCAGGCCTTTCGTGAGTTATCGCTTAGAACATAAACTCAATGACTAGAGACTAGATCCAAAGCTGCTCCTCTCCGCATTTGCACTGAAAGGTCCCTTAGCATCACTTCAAGTCTGACATAGAAGAGCCAAGCTACTGCTCTTCCTGTATACCCAATTCATAAACGAAGAGTAGGGAGGAGGATTGGACTGGGAGAAGAAGCATGTGGCTATTTTTAGCTTCTTCCAGAAATTTCCATAGATTCTGCCTGCAGAGACTGATGAAATAAAAATTCATTTTAAGGCAAGACAAAAATTTAAACAAATTTGTTTTCTGCCCATTTTGGCCTCCTTCCTCCCCTCTGGTGTGCACTGTGCGCCTGCATTATGCATTAACCAGACCTCTGCAATGGCAGAGATATCTGCTCAACCGTAGAGATCAATTTTTCTTCTTCTGGCGCCAGCCATGTAATGCCCTGGATGACATTTCCTTCTCAATCCTACGTATGGGGCCGTGATGACCCACCTCTCGCCTTGTACGTGCAGACATCTTTGGTGAACTTTATGTACAATTCCAATATGTCATTTCCTTTAAAGATAGGGACTGGTGCAGAACAGACTGGTCAGATGACCTGGGGAGATACAGGGCAGCACCTAATAGAATTTCTTAGCTTCAATACTTACTTATGACCTATTAATGTTACTAGCTATATTACTTGTAATCTTATTTTAAAAGATTATTTTTTCTTGCATTACCGTATGTGTGACTGAGCCTCAGATCAAATTAATGATGATTAGGTGGCTTGAAAAGATTGATCAAATATGTAGTTCTATAAGATCAGTGATAGTGTTAGTTTAGATATAGGAAGAAACAGCAAGAGGAAACAATTTCCTGGACCATAACAGACCAGTAAGACAGGTGGTCCAACTGGTCTAGTAACAGTTAGCTACTGTTAACAAGGCCTAGTCCAGTAATAGTACATTGAGTGGCCTATCAAAGAAATCCTCACCTGACCTGGGACTAAGCATTCCTAGTGCCATGGGACAAACTGGTCATCAAATGCCTCTCAAAGCTTGGTCGAAATTAAGACTGAAAGGGAAGGGATTGTGAAATGAAGAATGTTGCCCACCATCCAGTCCTACAAGAATCAAGTCATTAGCCACTGCAATCGCTGACCTACAATACACCTTGAAGGAATTTCAGGGCAAAGATCAGGAGAAGGCACTTTTGCGCTCTGGGAAAACTGACAGAACTGGCCCTCAGATGGTTAGATATTTTCAGGAGAAGTTTTACTCCCATTCCTTCCTAACTTTCTTCCTTCCTAGAGGTAATCACTGTCCTAAAGTTGATATGCATCGTATCTGGACACACTTTTCCGATAAATAAAAGGATACAGATAGATGCCAGGTAAATAGATAGATGGACTTATTTTGTGAAATTTTAAAGTAGCATAAAACTCATCTTTATAAACTTCATGTAGGGGAGCAAAATTTGCCACCCTGAAATGTCTCTTTGGCATGTGGATTATTTCAAGCTGAAGACAACCAAGGCTCAGAAGACTCAGGAAGAAACTTTGGCCTTCTGCCTTAGCTGCCCAAAGAATTTGGATAGAGGGACTGTAACAGGCATAGAGATCTCACTAGAGAATATGAACTAGGTGTATTGGAATTCAGGGTCTGCTTAGTATCCCATTGTCTTTACATAGTCCAGTAAATGTTTGTTTACCAAACATTTGCTTTTTCATCTCCGTGTGAATTGCCTTCCTCCCCTTTGAAGTCCCAAACCACTATCCCCAATATCATCTTTTGTCTTTAGCTGAGGATGGTATTTAAGGTGAGGGTTTCACCATTTTGGTGAGTTACTCAGTTCTCCGGGGTGTCTCCCATGTATACATGTTTAAACTTTTGTTTGATTTTCTCCTGTTAATCTGTCTCATGTCAATTTAATTCTCAGATTAAAGAATTAAAGAAGGACCTAGAAAGAAGGGTAGAGGAAAATTCTTTCCTCCCTGACACTCACCACTCACATAGTACTACAGAGTATAAAGCACTTGTACACATATATCATTTAAATCTCACAAGAATCTTTTGGAACTTTATTATTCTAGCTCTCCACTTTACAGAAGAGGAGTCTGAGACAGAATTTCAGTTGTTTGCTTACAGCTGGTTATACAGATGGTTAGCACAAGAATTAGGCTCAAATCTTGGAGCCTTTTCACTCACCAGACTACTTTTTCATCATAAATTTTGGTTCAGGGTTTATCTTGGTAGAATATAGGTAGGGAAAGGTGATTTCTGGAATTTACAATCTTGTATTTCTGGGAATTTATTCTTTTCAACTAGAATGTAGTATGTTTGTGGTCAAGGAGCGTATTTTAAACTACTTGGCACCCCTCTAGGCCATTTAGACAATCAGACAGTTAGCAAACGCACGGTCAGTAATAATTATTGACTTGAATTGATAAGACTGAAGAATAGTTAATGGGATAAAGACAGTAACTGAGCCCACTGGTTCTCCTGTACGTATCTGGAGAAGCATTTTAAATCCCGGGACAGTTCTCACACACCCAAACCTGCAAACATTATCACCATCCATTTACTTCCCTATATTTTGATTACCCTTAATTAACTCTGAAATTCCGAACCAGATTATGACAATAAAGACAACATGTTTTGTACATAACAAAAACACAAAATAAATTCTTCCTTGCCTTACCTCCGCAGGGTTAAAATAAACAACCTTGGATTATACAGTGTTATTTATTTCCTACCAAATAAGCCAGGATGGGTTTATTCATAAGTTAATAAACAAGTTGAAAAAAAAAATAAACAAGTTGAGATGAAAGGCTATATACAGCTTGAAACATTTCTGAAGAGGAAATAAAGAGTAGGCGGGAGTTATAAGTTCTGAGAATTCATTATCACACAAATGATCACACTTAAATAGGTCACAGAAGCTTTCCCTCCGGGTCTGGGTAGACTGAACCTAAAATGGTACAGGCAGAGGGGGTGTAGGGTTTCAAATTTTAAAGTGTTTCTCAGGAAAGAGGTACTACATTTTGCCTTGAAGTACCTGCTCCAATTCGTCACTGCTTTGAATGACTGGGGTAAACCCTGAGCCCCTCTTCCTGTGTTCTTCAGTAGAAATAAACAACATAATGATTCATAATGAAGAAGAAATACTCTGACCATAAGAACAATTAGGTTTCTAAGTCCTCTTTTGTTACACAGTGTAAAACTCCAGTCTGAAGGGAAAAGCAATGGAGCAGGAATCTGGAATTTAGCCCAGCTCTCCCCTGTGGCTACCCATTTCCTCCTTCTTAGTTTTAGACCAGGTCCAGACTGTACTTCCAGATCCTCACCCTAACTTAGTCTCAGCCCAGAGATGCACTTGATTCATAGCCCCAATCCCCACACTCACCCCAAATCTTTACAATCCCCTCTCCCTTATTTCAACCTCACTTCTAATCATTACGCCCAATTAAAATTCATGTCCCTGCGCTCTGAGTTCTCAAGAGTCAGAGCCTGTTAACACACCCAACCATCAACCACGCTCAGTCCGGCTGCCTCGCCAGCACTTACCCACAATCCTGCAGCCAGTCTTCAATCTTGTTGATTGGATTCCCTAGAAAAGCCAGACATCAGATCACCATGGAAACTGAAGGAAATCAGACTTCCTCCCTGAAATTCACCCCATTCCACAAACATCATTATATAAGCCACCTCACGACTCCTTTTTCTTCCCATAAAACTTTTCTTTAAGATAAAAGGGGAATATATCCGTGTATAAAAATAGTGGATAGGGTTTCCCTGGTGGCGCAGTGGTTGAGAGTCTGCCTGCTGACGCAGGGGACACGGGTTCGTGCCCCGGTCCGGGAAGATCCCACATGCCGCAGAGCGGCTGGGCCCGTGAGCCATGGCCGCTGAGCCTGCGCGTCCAGAGCCTGTGCTCCGCAACGGGAGAGGTCACAACAGTGAGAGGCCCGCGTATCGAAAAAAAAAAAAAATAGTGGACATTTCTTCTCTCTGCCTCTGTGCCCTCTTTCTCCCAGAAACGTGGAAAATACCCCAAGGTTTGGGAACAGGAATAGATCCTTCTCTTTAAAAAAAAAAAAGGAAAAGAAAATAAAAAGCACAATTTTGCGTTTGCGCTTTTTGTTTCCTACCAAATAAGCGAGGGTAGGTTCACTTACATAAGATTTATTTTTAAATTTAGTTTTTACTTTTTACTCTTATGTCTGCAGCGTCATTGGAACCTAAAAGAAGCTCTGAGAGGCATGTGGAAAAGGTACTATTACTATTTCAGGTACTAATACTTCAATTAGACAAGCATGTCCTAGAGCGGTGAGCGACTTGCCAAAGGTCACGTCACACAGTTGAGTTGCAGCCAGAGTCCAGGCACCCAGATTGCATGTAACCTTGTTACACAGACACAGAAACACTCCAAACATTCATAGAGAACCCTGGCCTCGGATCCTCACAGATAGCTGCTCAGGACGAGGCAAAAGTGTGCCTCTTCCTTTTTCCCAATCTTACGCTGTTTCTTTCTCACATAATTCATGCCTCATATTACTTTACTCAACTTCCCTTAAACTCATTTAACCCAGTCAAAATAAGCCTCGTGGTGGGGGGGGGGGGCGGCTAGCCTAAACCCAGGACCCGCTGCCCGCACTGCAGACCTGGGCATCTGGCACGTTTTCCGTATCACAAGAGAACGTGCAAGTCTGTTTGATGTCTAATGGCCGCTTACCTTCCTGGAAAACATCATCCAGGCCAGAAGGCTCGGGATCTGGGACGCCCTGCAGGGCTGCGGCAGCCTCCTCTTCCAGGACCTGGGTCTGCCAGTGCCGGCTCTGTCGGAGCCAGGCCCGTCGCCTCTCCCAGGACGTGGGGCTCAGCACAGAGCCCTCCATGGCGCTGGTTCAGACTTCAGGGCCTCCCGCCACAGGGATGCTGTCCTGTGAGTTGGAACACAGTGATGCTGCCTCATCCTCTGGTCAGTAATCACCACTCCCAGGGCTGTCCCCACATCTTCCCAGCTCTGCAGAAAGGAGCGTAGCCCTCTGCCCGTTCCGGAGGAGGGAGGAGATGTCTTGTTCCTCCTCCAACTTCCAACGAAAGGAATGCTCTGAGCAATCTAAACACCAGGTCTTCCAAGTTTGGAAACTGGAAATATCATATGATTTAAGGGACACTGGGAAAGCGCTTCTGACTTGAGAGTTGCTACTTCTCATGAAAGGTGAAATGCTGTATTAGAAAACATTTTCTTTAGTTCTTAAGAATTTTGTCTCCCAGAATCTTCCATTGTAATTAAAATATCTTTAAATTTGCAATGTGTAGATTTCACTTTATTTGATCCTCATAAAGATATATGAAGTCTCAGATCTCAAAGGTTAAACGGATTTTCTAAGGTCTCACAACCAGGATGTCAGTCTAACTACAGTCATTCTGGGCTTGTTTTGTTTCCTATTTAGCATAGGATTTCTCTGGGGGCGGTAGGGATGAGGGCGGGGAGAATCCCATAATAAAAACAAGGAGACACTGCCTGAAACAATTAGCAGTTACCACTTTCAGGATCATCACTTTCTAATTTGTCAGCTTGGGTTTCTCCATGGCTCTGAGTTAATTGTCCAGTTCATCAGTGTGCTAATACTTCATTTAACACTGCCTAATCAACACCTCTGTATTCTTCCAAGAGATATATTCTGATGGCACAAGCCACTTATTCAAAGAGGAAGACAGAGAGGATGAATCATTCGATTGTCCGAATACAGCTTAAAAAGACTTGAGGCTAATGTACAGTCATTGGCTTATACTCTGTCCTCCTGCCTCTTCCCCACCAGCTGCACTCACAATCCCCACAGTGAACAGGTGAAGGTGGGACCAGCCCTTGTCACTGGAGCTGCCATAAACGCTTCATCCTCATGGCCACACCTTTAACTGCTGGCGTAAGGAAAAATAAAAGGGGGAAATAAATAAGAAGAGTGCCAGTTTCCAGAGACTTCTGCTTCTCAAACACTTAAAAACAAAATCACCAGTGAAGCATTCAACAATTTAGGCACTAAAATACCTATTTTTGAAAAGAAAGTCCTGAACATAAAATGCATTCCTAGGGCAATAAAATTCTTTTGGATGTTTCTGCTTGTTACAGACAAAACATATCCAGAGAAAAATAGTACATAATTACTGCTGTCTGATCTAAATTCTTTTACTGCAGGTCCAGCCTAAGGCATGTCTCTCCCCCAAGGAGAGACAGCAGTTGGCACTATGAAACTTTATTAACCCTGGACACCCAGCCCTTTCTCCACTGCCTGTGCCTTTAAGGGGAAATTAAACAACTGAATGAAGTCTGTGGTGTATAGTGAAGCCACAAAGAGGGGTAGCAGAGAGAATTTGTTGTCCCTTGGCCAGAGCTGTTATGAGGTGATAAAAGGACGAAACTGCCACTATAAAGAATTTAGGGAAAGAGTCTAAAAAGCCTTGCTAGCGTGCATTTACCTAGTACTGCACCTCCATCCAAAATATTTAGTATGTTGGTGTCAGTCAGTCCGGGGAAGAAAATATCAAAGGCTAACTTGCCTATTGTCTTTAATTTCCAGAGCAAATGAATCTCACCTAAATCACAAGAAATCTTCGGGTCACAAGAAGAACTAATTTGGTGATCAGGGGAATTTAAAAGGAATTCAGGAAGGAAGGGAGGGAGGGAGGGAGAGAAGAAGGCAGGAAGAAGGGAAGGAAGGAGGAAAGGAAGGAGGGGAGGAAGGAGAAAAAGGAGGAAAGAAGGAAGGAACCTTCAGCTCCCACACTTTATTCCGCCACTTACTAATGGTACAGCCTAGGTGAATTCAACCCCTTTCTCTGGGCTCAGTTTCTCAATGAGGATGTTACAGCCTAGCACAGTGTCAGAATCTCACTAATTGAGATGAGTGACGGAGGCCTCTCCTTTGGTTTCAGCATCCTCTGTGATGCGAATCTATCCCACACTCCTCCTACATCTTTGAAAATACGCCAGACTCATACAGGCTCATTTCCCCTCTGCCCCCTGAAAATGCTTATCCCCCGTTCAACCTTAGGCTTTCCCCATGTTTTTCCCCTCCCTCTTCTTCCCTCTCAGCCTTTGGCACCCTTAACCTGAAAGCCCAACCCTTAACCGATTTCTCCGTGAAGCCAGGCCTGGCTTCCACAGCCTCCAGATGATAGGCGCTTCCACTGAGCTCCTTCCCTGCTTGACTTTCTTCTTCATTGTTCTTATCACTAACATACTTTATGTTTTATTTGTTAATCCAATTTATTGTTTATTCTTCTGATTTAAATAGAAGCTCCACAAGGACAGAGATTTTTGTCTGGGCTGTTCACTGCTATGTCCCTGATGCCTAAAACAGAACCTAACTGATTTTCCCCAACCTCTGCCACACGTGGGTTATAGAGACCTGTTCACAGGGCATTATGTGGGAACACTGTAAGTACAGCAGTATTTGGAGGCCGGGAGAAATAGAATCGTCTGGTTAGTGGTGACAGAGGGAAGCTGTGCTGCTTGGAGATGAGAAACTGGGTGTTCTCTGTGGAAATCTGGAGGAAGCAGCACATGGTTATCAGACAAGCACATCGGCAGTGAGAGTGTTAGAAAGAACTGAAGGATGGATGCACACAGCTGTCAAGATGGCACCTTTGGAAGCACGGAGGGTCCTTGTGACAGAGAGAGGGCATGGAGATATTTCCTCCAAACAAGTCATACAAAAAACACACACCTGGATGTACAATGGAGTTTGGTGCAGCGAAAAGAGCACTGATGGGAGTCAGGAGTCTTGGGCGTTCTTCTAGACTTTCTGTCCAATTAACTGACTTCTGGCAAGTCAATTAGGTTTTTCTATTTGGGCATTGACTTCAACCTCTAGAAAATGAATTGGTGGGACTCAATGTTGTAAAAGTTCGCCTCTAATACCATTGTGTATGAATTTATTCCAACTGAGCCTGAAATATTTGTAGGAATAATACCTGTACAAAAGATGCATTTGTGTAGTTTTTCCTGTAAGAATTAGGAAACGGCCCAGTGGCCTCCTCTGGAGTTACTTGCCATTTAACAAATTCCCTTTCAAATTAACACTGACTTATGAGGTTCTTGGACTTCAAACCTTCAGTGACCCAGGAAGGTGGTGAGCCTGGATGAGGGAGGCTGAGAAGGAGCCCAAGGAGTGTGGTTCAGTCAGGAGAGCTCAAGGACCCCCAGCACTTCTTGAACTTTTCTGCTTCTTTGCTTTAGCTTACCCAGTTTCAGCCACCTTCCTCTCTACCCAAACACATTCTACATTTTGAAGGGCTCCTCAAGTCATCTCCGTTCTCCTGCCCACCACTAGCACCCAGCACGTGCGCCTAGACCACATTCAACAAGACGTAAGTGGCTTACCTTTCTGGCCGTTATCCACCATTGCTTGTAACCTGTCCCCTAAATCCTACCTCAGGGCAGTGCATGGTACATTGCAACAGAAGGGGCTCAGTAGTACTGTACCTGCAGAGGACCAAGAGTCACGCTGCTGCTGAAATATTATCCCCCTCTAGTGTGTATCATAGGCCAGGGGCTCCCGACTTTCCACATGGTCTCAAATCCTAATGTATGTATTTTGGATACCTTCTAATGAAGACGAAAAAGGCCTGGGGCATAGTCACACCACCCCTTTGTTGATAGAACATAGGGCCACACAAATCTGACTGAACTTATAAGCTGAAACTATCAACTTCTCTTGTCCTAAAAAAAATATTTTCCAGAATTTTTCATTGTAGGTTTTTATTCCCTGGTCAAAAGTTCCTTCTGGAATCTAAGTACCATTTTTCTTGATGCTGGTTTAGATTATAATATTACATTTAGTCTATCTTCTGTGGGGATGAAAGTCTGATGCCTGCTGATATATTTTCTCTGACATTCCCACTAAGCACCTCCCCACCCCCAAAAAAACAACAACACGAATGCCACGCTGGTTCTGTTTCTACTTGCCTGAACCACCCCAAAGCCTCCTTTCCCCCTCTGCTATCATTTTCAGTCCTCTGTCTTTTCTTCTTTCCTACATTTTTCTAGGGATTTACTCCCAAAATATTTCTCCACAATCTGTTGAGTGCTCTGGAATCTGACTACAACCAAGTACAGCAGGAGAGAATTCTCTTTTTCTGAGGATGTTATAGTTCAAAGCAGAAACTGCAGCAGCCATGATTGAAGTTAGACAAGAGGAATCACCATTAATGGTTTAAGACTAGGGAGCTGGGGACTCCCCTGGTGGCGCAGTGGTTAAGAATCCGCCTGCCAAAGCAAGGTACACACGTTTGATCCCTGGTCAGGGCATATCCCACATGCCACGGAGCAACTAAACCCGTGCGCCACAACTATGGAGCCTGCGCTCTAGAGCCCGCGAGCCACAACTACTGAGCCTGTGAGCCACAACTACTGAAGCCCGAGCGCCTAGAGCCCGTGCTCCGTAACAAGAGAAGCCACCGCAATGAGAAGCCCGCGCACCGTAAAGAAGAGTAGCCCCCGCTCACTGCAACTAGAGAAAAGCCCGCGCAGCAACGAAGACCCAACGCAGCCAAAAATAAGTAAACAAAATAAATTTAGTTTAAAAAAAAAAACGACTAGGGAGTTGTTTCAGAGCTTTGAAAGGAATATCTTCCAACTAAAATCATCAGCAGAAGCAGTAACTTTACTAGCAGAGAAAACCTTTATGGGTATGTGATTATTACTACACTGAGAGCATCACTTACTTCCAGGCTCTTTTCTAAGGAATGTAGTCAGAGATTCACTTTATATAAACATGGGCAATTCAAAGCAATAGGTACTCATAATAACTGAGATGTATAGAGTTCCTTATATTCATCCATAAAACTGTCCCATTGTCAAGTATATCTAAAAAAAAAAAAAAAAAACTGTCCCACAAACTACTTCACTTAATCCCAACAATCTCCTTGGATCTAATTATTGTCATCTGAAGCTCAGAGAGATATGTCCCTAGTCCAAGGTCATATATTTAGGATCTTATGGTGCTGAGATTTAAACTCACATTAGTCTGACTCTAGCTGTATCATCTTTCCACTGATAATGGAGCAAGAGGATAACCTAAGATCACCATGCAGGTGTCACTGATAAATGTAATTTAGGATAAAGGAAGAAGAAACTACGTTAGTAGATTCTCTAGTTCACATGCTAGATGAACTCTCCGTTTTATAGTCTAGTATAGAAGAGGCAGATAAACCAAAAGTAATTTATGCTTGACTTTGTGACAATCTTAGTAAAGGAAGAGTTGCTTTGTCTGGTTATTAGTGTAGTTTTCCTTCTTGACTCCAACGAGATGGTTATGAAGCAGTTTTGCCTTCCTCAAGCTTAGAGTGGTTTAGCAGCCAGGGAGGGCCCAACTAGGTTCTAGCTCAGAGGAGAGGGTCTGCCTGGAATTTCACATTACTTGTAGACTGTTGTGGCATTCAGAACATTTAGCAATGGTTATGGAGCAGCACAGGCAACTCAGAGGTCATACCAGTCCCAGTCCCGTGACTGGGTCCTACAAGTGTGTGGCTAGCTTGGCACTGAGTTTTTGGTGCCAGCTGGGGAGTCTTGTGGGAAGAGCTGGGGTAGCTGGGTTAGTGATGGGCACTCAGTGGTCTTGGAGTGATGAATATTTATCATAATTTGATATGAACATATTTTAATATCTTAGCAACCATATGGGCCTACCAATCTAAAATATGAGCTCTAGTTACAGATGTCTCACCAAGGGGATACTTTGAAGGGGTCTAGGAAGGATGGCCAACTCTTGAGGAGGAAAACTGTAGGAGTGTGTGGCTGTGCAATCAGAGTAAAGCTTGTCTGAAACCACAGTTCTGTCTGCTTACTGCATATGTGTCCTCAGTGACACTCCTTATCCCCTCTACGCCTGAGTTTCTGCATATGTAAAACAGATAGTGTACCAAACTTGTTGGGTTATTGGGGTTTCAAAATCAAAACTCAGATAATGCATACTAAGTCCCTGATGTATAAAGGAGGTGCTTAATAAATACAGTTATTATTGTTATTAATTTCCCCTCAGTCTAAGCCATTCACTAAAGTTGGAACGTTTTCAGGAATAAGGAAAGAAGGAAGGAGAAGGAGTGGGCAGAGCAGGGTACGGAAGTGTGCGTCAAGTCCAGATGGTGAAAGAAGGATGATGCTGTCAAGAAGAGATAAAAACTAAGCAGTAAATAGGTCCTCTGTTCTTACTTAATGCCCAAAGCGGTCAGAGAGATCATCTAATCCTGATCACTCATTTTGCAGTGAAGAAAACTGACAGAGAGAGAGAGACAGAGAGACAGAAAGAGAGAGAGGCTTATCTGAAGTCACATAGAATATTAACTGCTATCAACAGGACACACACAAGTTCTGAGTCCCAGGTGTGTGCTTTCTTCCTTTATATCACATAGCCTTCCTCCTCACTCTTGGTTTCCAAGACCCAGCCTTAGGTTTCTCTTGAGCACGCTGGGCCTCCTCCCGGGACGTGTATCAGACAGACCTCTCTTCTCTTCTGGCTGTACTGTGCCTATACCCCAGCAGTGCCTGTGAACTGGGACTGAGAGTGAGAGAGCGTGGGAGGAGAGAAAAAGGAAACGGAATTTCCATGATGGGGCCTGTAAGACCTTCCGCAACTTATGCATCTTTTCTGCAGTCACAGACAAGATAGACATCACCACTCTTGCAAGGGGTTGTGGGAAATCCCAGGACAGCCATTTCTCGGTTTTCAACAAGGACAAACTCCACCTCAAGCCAGGTTGACTGCCCCCCATTCTCCATACCCCCAACCCCTGCAACAGGCTCTCACACTCCTTCACAGATAGGCAATGTCTTGCTAATCTCTAACCCTCTCCCATGTCACTGCCATTTGGAAGAACATCAGAACAAAAATTACCCTGAGTGCAGCATTTGTGCATCCTGGGACTTCTTGTGGTCTAAGGGAGCAGTTCAATTGATTTGAGGAGAAAAGAGGAATGCTATTTGATAAATAAGACCAAGAAAAATGCCCATTCACTTTTGTAACTCGTTTCCTCTCTCTTTTCATCTCCTCCCTCCCACAAATAAGTTTAGCTGAATAAATCCCTAAAAAAGACCATCTACAGCCTCTTTTTCTCTCCTCTTTCTTATTTACTTCTACCTCCGTGATGTGGATGAGTTTTATGGGAGCCTTGTAAACTCCTACAGGAAATATTAAAGTTGTACGTTTGGGAAAAAGGGATCACGTGCTGTCCATGTTGGGAGACGCTAGATTCTTTCATCATCAAGGCATCAAGAATAAGAGACATCAGTTTGCCTGCACTGGTTTACAGGTAGTTCAGTCTAGAAACAGGAGTGAGAATAAGCAGACTTCTCGATCATTGAGTTAGTTCTGCGAATTCCTATCTTTAATTCTTCAGTCTCATTTCCTTGGTAATGAAGCTCTGTCCCTCAGATACTCATGTTTATTCTTCCCTCTTTTTCTTTCACAATATCTACACCCTCTTTTCTTCTTCTCAAAATCTGTGTTTCAGCCTTTTTGCAGTAGGCCCGTGTGTGGGCCGGGCACACAGTACTGTGGGTACTGGAATACCCACCTTTGTCTTGTCCTTTAGGCTGTAAACAGAACAGTTGGCAGTTATCAAGTGGAGATCGATGTCTGATCGTTTCCTCTTACTGTGTGAATCATGACCTGGGCTGGGACCAAACTTCCTCTCCATTTTCTAACAGAATATGAATCATTAACCAAATGATGGTATTGGGTCTCCATGGCTGCTACATTATCACAGGACTCAATCTAAGTTTCAGTAGAGCAAAGGAGTTATGAGAAAGTGTCTTTAGTATGGTTGTAAAGAGTTTCCTTGGGATGCACATGAAGAAAAAATCATTTGTAAGATCTCTTTCTATCTCTCTTGTGATAGCTTTAGCTTGTTATCTCTGATAGTCTCAGTAGAGATAGACAATAAACCTATCTTACTTTATTCCTAATAATGTTTCAAGTTACATGAAAATTAGACCAGATCTTTAGCTCTAATCATTCAAGCCTAAACTCAAGATTGGACACACAGGTCGAAAGTCTGCAACCTCCAACCTCCTATCCTGGGCACTGCTGTGTACTGTCTAGAAAGTTCCCTTGCCTCTCTATTTAGGGCTATTTGTGGTAGACAGAGTCACTGGGGATCTCTTCCAAACACTTGGGGTCTTATCAATTCTGGGGGGCTCTTTCATCGTGTCCTTGTTCTACACTGGGGTCACACCTCTGCTCCTCCACCCACTGGTGGGCTCAGTAGCAAGTAGGGCACAGGAAAACCCCAGCGTAGAGGATCTTTCCACTCCTCTACCTTCCCCCAAACTCACGCAGGTGGTGACATGCTCAGCCCGGCTACCACTGAGACCAGGTGTGTTGGAGGAGCAGACCCCATCCCTCCTCAGGATTAGACAGGTCATTAAGTGGTCAATATATTCATCGATCCATCTCTGAGATGTACGGCTTGAACACTAAACCTGACAGGTGGTTACTGACCTTGAGCCTTCCAGTAAATTTGGCCCGGTGTCGTCCAGTTGTATAAATTCTCCCTCCCCTTTCACCCTAGTATACGTTGCTATAGCTATCTCCTCAACAACTTTCTTCTACAGCTTTTGAAGAAAGCGGTCATACCCGCAAAAAGCAAAATTCATTCTGGCTAGGTATTCCCGAGAGTCAGAGTTATGGATGCTAGAATGGGACCCAGATGAAGCTAAGAAACGTTTCTCCTTGAGAACTTTTCCAAGTTAGAATCAGATTGAAACGCAGCAAAAGTGAGGACAGCAAGACACAGAGAGGAACTTCTCAGGTGAGAAAGATGAAAAAGTCCCAAATATTAATTCAGGCCGTCGAAGGAACCCATGTTCTGTGACCCTAGCAAGAGTACCTCTCTGATAATAGGAAGGAAAAAAGAAATAAAGAGACCTTGTTCCAAGAGGCGCAGTGATGTATTTTTTAAGGTTGAAGTCAGGGATGTGGCTTTTCTCCTGACATTTCCATTTTTTTCACAGCCTGATTTTTCTCTGACTTGTTTCCTCCTATCTCCCAGCACCATCCTAAATCAGCACAGTCTTAAAATTGAGGTGGAAGTTGTACTCACCTGTTCGCTGGTAAAGAGCTGAGTTTGAGGCAAAGCAGTTCTCAGAGCTGGGCACAGCCCTTCCCGGCTGGGATGGAGGTGAGGAAAGGGAGAAGGTATCATATTGCATATTGTATCTTTCTCTCTGTCTTCATTAAAATGCTGTTGCCAGCTTGAAAGGGGAAGCGGAAATGAGAAAACACACACATACGTACACTCACATATGTATAGTCCCCTCCTCCTATCCTGGCCACATCCTCTGCTCTTTAGCTCTGCAGACTGACTGTAGAAGAAAATATCTGCGGTCCCCAGAGCTCACCACTAGGGAGCCCGTCCCATCACAGAGCTGCTGTGGTCTTTGCAAGACAACAGGAGATCTTTTCCTGCTAAGGGGAAGGTACGGCTCATTTAAGGATGTGTGTATAGGGAAGTCTTCTAACCATATAACTGCCTCAAATAACCCCACTGCCTCACATAAAGCTTCTGTCTCCAGGAGGAGAGGTGTCTAAAAATGGTAAGGCTCTCTCCCGAAAATTATCTCACATTTATCTCAGAGAAGATGCTTACAGCCCCATCACACACTTGAGAGGGCTCTAAGCCAGAGTGGATCTGTTTTCGTAACTCTTTCACACTCTGGTAAATTCCCCAGAAGCTTGTTTTCAAATACTGCACCATTGTAAGCAACTGTTTCTCTGCGTTGACTTCTTTTTTTTTTTTTTTAAGCAAGTTTCTTTTCTTTTCTTTTCTTTTTAAATTTTATTTATTTATTTTTGGCTGTGTTGGGTCTTCGTTGCTGTGCAAGGGCTTTCTCTAGTTGTGGCGAGCAGGGGCCACTCTTCATCTCATCATGGTGCGCGGGCCTCTCACTGTCGCGGCCTCTCTTGTTGCGGAGCACAGGCTCCAGACGCTCAGGCTCAGTAGTGTGGCTCATGGGCCTAGTCGCTCCGCGGCATGTGGGACCCTCCCAGACCAGGGCTCGAACCCGTGTCCTCTGCATTGGCAGGCAGATTCTCAACCACTGCGCCACCAGGAAAGCCCTTGACTTCTTAATGTTTTGTTTTCATGCTCAAACCAATTCAAAGTATTTCTTTTTGTGAATAAATGATGGCTTTCCGAAGGTTTTCCAAAATCTGTCACATCCTGGAGATGTCTTCAATTTATTGGCTTTCAGTTCCAAGAAGACTTACTAGACTCTAGAATTTTTTCCCATTCCTCTATCACTTTCACCTCTGACCAGCATTCAGCATCCTTGACAATACCTCTCCTTATCTCTCCAATATTTCCTAATATTTTTTCTTCTTTGATGTTGCACCATTCAAGTTATTTCCTATCTTTCTTTCCTGGTCCTAATTCTGTTTCCTTCCCTGTGTCATTTACTTATAAATATTTATCATAATATTTATTGTACAAGACACACCTCTGATGTGCTAAGTAACTGTGACTGACTTTCACATATTCATTCTTTTTTTTCCCAAAAAATTTATGGCTATAACTACAGCTGAATCTCTTTTTACCACGTTCCCAAATTCCATTTCCAATTGCCAACAGGACAACTTCATTGGATACTCACAATATATAGTATCGTGGAGAAACCTAAAGAAAATTTCTGCTCAGCAAATTGTTCTCTAAACATTACTTTCTTCGAAGATAAGTAGTATTAAAATAATAATTCTTGATGTCTCTCTCTCTCTAATACACAGAGACACACACAATACGTTCATTTATATGTAGGGATAAAAATGTCTAACATATTTTCCCAGTACATAGTAGGTGCTAAACATATGCTTTTCTGAGAATCAACTCAAAATCAACAAATTAAAAAGCCAATGCTAGCACTCCCTTGGTCTCTTTAACATTATTTTTTTCTGTACAAATTAACTACAAAAACTAACTAATGGAACTCTTAAAATTATTTTTAACCTTAAGTTTCTGAAATTCATTAATTTCCTTGACAGTTATTTTCAACATGCTGGAGACAGGGAAAGTACCACCTCTATAGCGCATTTTAATTTTTAGCGTGATAGGAAGCTGCTCCTGGTATTTAGTGCCTGAGGACCAAAGATGCTGAACGTCTCCAAAGCCACAGGACTGTTCAGCAACAGGAATGACTGTCCCAGCCATAATGCCAACATTCTGATAAACATGGGTGGTTTCATGGTTAGGAGATTTGGTTCTGGAGTCACACCCTGGTGCTAGGTGACTCTGTAGTCCTGGACACATTAATTAACACCTCCAGGCCTTAACTTCCTATCTGCAAAATGAAGATAATCTTAAAGGACTGGTTGCAAAGCTATAGGAAAAAAGGAATGTAGACTATGTAGTCCAGGGCTTAACTCACGGCAAATGCTCAACAAATTGCAGCTATTTTCTTAAGGCTCTTGAATACAACGTTTTCAATTTATCTATAAATTGAAATGCTATATCCCTGTATCCATCAAAGTGACCTTACTGATTAAAGAATCCATTTCACAAGGAAATTTCTAGAGATTCTGTTTGTTAAAGAAATGTTTGCTTCTTTATAAGCTATTGCTGAAAGATTAGGATGAAGGCTATATGATTCCCAGGAGGATAAAGAAGGCCAGAATATTCTTCTATGTTTGTCTTCTTCCTCAGTCGTAGAGTATTTCTCTCTCAGCTACTCTTCCTCTGTCCTTTAATAACGTTAAGAGCCTCAGTTGACACTGTAAAGTTCTCTGATCATATATTCCACAGGCTTCATGAAACTTTGACCAATTGTCCTTTTTCTGCTAGATGCAGTTCAGGATTTCAGGAGGTTTTTAGGAGATTTTGATCATTTTTTTTTTTTCTTGGTTAAAAATAAAAACCCTTAAACCATCTGAGATGTTGAGTTAGCTCTCTGCTGCCCATGCAATTCACCAGTTCAACACTTTATCACATGGCCAGATTGTCATTTTAGGGTGGCCTCCCTCGGTGCTTTATGAAATTTAGTAAAAACACTGAACTGGGAGTAAAAAAGCCATCTGGCTTTAACACTAGCTATATGACAATTACTTATCTTCCCTGGCTATCAGTTTCCTCTTCTGACAAATAGAGGAATATTTTCTAATATTAGATAATAGTAGGGTCTAGAAACCTATAATATGTACATACACTGTTTTTCTCTTCTTTCATGTACCCATGTGTGGTTTATTACAGAAAACGAAAATATTAAGTAACGGATCTTTGGTAAGAAATCACTAGGAAGATAAGAGAGAATGCGTTAGGGAAAAAAAAAAACAAACCTGTTGGCCTTTGCAAAGCTAAGTAAAAATTGCTTTTGCATGATATTATCCTCCAGACATGTAACCTGATAACACTGATAAGTAAGCACTGAGGTGTCATCAAACAGATGAGCTGGGGCTGGGCATGAGTTCTGAAGCTATAGAACTGAGAGCTAGTTGGCAGGCTGCCAGCCAGACCTGGGGCAGAGCCCGGACAGCTGCCTGGCGAGGCTGTCCCAGGATGGAGAAGCTGCTGTTCACAGCCACTGCTCTGGGCCGAGCAGCTGGGCCTCCCTGCCCAGGCCCAGATGCAAGCGACATGCTTCCATCTCAGTTCTCAGCTTTCTCTTTTTCACACCCTCGGGTTTGCAAACAGCCATTTTCTACTGAGTCTGTCTCTTCAAATTACCAATGTGGGAGTTTGAGTGAGTTTGTCTCCTTCCTGTGCCAAAGGCTCAAAAGTGGGGAGTGGGCGTGGATGGAACCCTAGGGGAGAAGGTGAGGGTTCAACTCGTCAAGGAGTTGAAAGTTTTCTGAACTGTCTCCACACCAGAAAATGTCCTCCGAGATCATCTTGTCCTTTTCTCTGCTTCTGTGCTCTGTGAGTACAGGATTCCAAGAAATGGGATTTGCTAACTTTTCTATCACACCCGTTCCCCTGAATCACTCAACTTAATTGCAGGAAAGTTCTTAGTTCTGTTTTGCTATCTCTTCCCTAGTTGGAAGTCCAGCAGAACTAAAGAGCAATATGTCACAACCCTCTGCAGAAGGTGTTCCTGTAGAGATCTGAAATGATAATTCTATTTAAATTGTATTTAATTGGGTACCTTCTAAGTTCCAGAGATAAGCTAGATCCAGGGGGATACAAAGAGAGACAATATGAAATGCTATCTCCTAGAGGGCTTACTCTCTTGTGTGATCAAATAATTTGGGAAAATACATGGTTAACAAGAGAAAAACCTGATTCTTTAAGGTACAACTTCTCGAAGCTTTTAATAAGCTGATATGAATTGTGACTCTCTTAGGAGTTTCTATTTCCCAAATGTCTTAGTCTTTTTGTTTTGTTTTGTATTTTTGGAGGAACATCCCAAGAAAATTACTTATGGGGAAGTTGTCCTCCACTACATCCATTTCAGTTCTGCCTTCTCTAGATTAAATAATGACGTTCCTGTCTTTTGTCATACTCAGATGATTTGAACACAGATTGTTTGACTATCTGGTAAGCCTATGTCCTAGCTTTCGTCTGATCAAGCCTGTTTAATTTAGAAGCACGTTGATTAATTTAAAGGTCTCACTGGGGTCTCAAGTGTGATTCACGTAGTGAGCTCAGTGTTTTATAACCCCTTTGAGGAGGACAGAGCCTGGGGTCCACGGATGTGAGTGGAGGAGAAGGGATCTGGGGATTTCACAGGATGGGAGTCAGAGGACTTTGGGGGCCCTGTGGACTTAAGGAATGAGAAATGTGGAATAATTTTCAGCTTGGTCTCCCTACCTAGAAGAAAAGAGGGCTTCTAGGAGGGTTCCTCTCTCTACCAGGAACCTGGTACAAAGTCAACACTTACAGCAATGGTAAAACTGGTGGTAGGAAAAGAACAAGGGGGATGACTGAAATGCAATCAAAATGTTTGGGTGAAATAGCATTTAAAGTGGGTTGAACCTTCGAGAAACTAAGGAGGAAGTGCCAGCAAGCGAGTGACCTCACGGATTTGGGAAACGTTTTAAGCTGGGGTCTTTAGGTCCAGCACTCTAAAACCTTAAAAGGATAGGCATGAAAAGCCACACAGCAGGTAGAATTTGGAGGCTGCTGTAGATTTAGTATAAGGGAAAATATGTAGGGTTTGAGTGTGGGGTTAGGGTTTAGAGGCAGAACACAAGAACTTGGGTTCCAGTGAGGATGGGGCAAGAGTTAAACAGACTGGAGGAAGCGGGGGACTCTTTTCTAAGCCTACGTCCTTCGCTCATCTCTACAGAAGGGAAGCTCTGAAGCCCTGAGGCCATTCCTCCAAAGCGAGACTGCTCTCCCCAGACACAGTGGACCAGAGACCCGGTGGGCGGAGTGGACAGGCAGGCACGGGAGGGTGTGGGGCAGCATCAGTGATCGGGGTAGAACAACACACCAGGATTGCTGGAAAGATGTCAAAATGCTTCATCCGTGTTGTGTCAGTTAATCAGAGGAAGTGGGACAACCGTCAACCTCTGATCAGAGGGACTGCTGCAGAGAGGGAGATCGTGTAGCATCCAGCCCAGCCCTTGGTCTGGGCAGGAGTCTCGGCTCCAAGGAGAGTTCGCTTTGTTAGGGTTAGAGAGAAAGAAAGAGGAAGAAGTGAGGAGAAGAAAGAAGAGAAGCCGAACCAGGGAGAAGCACAGAGAGAATCTGAAAGGAAGTGATTCACACACAAGAGAAAGTAAAACTGGAGCGTAACCTCCCCGGTTTTGAAAGGCAAGTTGCTCTAACCGACCTCTTACAGGAAACATCTCATCTTTCGCAGGCACCTGGTCCCGTCACAACTGCCCTCCTCCTTCCCTGGAGGAGCAGTTCCCTCCTCTGGAGCCCCTCCTGCCCTTACCAGCTCAGACCTAGCAACTGGCAAGGCCCACCTTAGAAGGCAGGAGTAAATGAGAGGGTGAGTGTGAATGAGATTCAAACCAAAGTGTTCTACAATCACGTACTATCATTATTGCTGCACTCAGGATGAACTTGTTTCTTTTGACCTACATTTGCTAAAAGAGTGAGGAGTCCAAAAGCCTGTCCTTTAGGCTTTGCTCTGAATCTCTCCTGGATTTCAGGATTCTTCACTACAAAATGATCAGATACAAATAAATGGTCTTTAAGGTTCTTTCCAGTATAATAGTTTCTGTTTCTAATAATACTAGTTACCATTTGTTGAGTAAATCTGGGAAAAACAATGAATGTATATTAACTCTAGCCTTCAAAATCCACTTCTGTAGAGTGGATTTGATAACCCACAGATGAATTAAATGAGACTTTAAGCAGAATCTGTGTGTCCTGACGTTTCCCTTCCCGCAAACCTCTACTCACAGGTGAATTCTTCAAATAATTTTTTCCCTAAAGACCACCAGGTGGCAGCCTATACCAATTCTCTGAGTTCCGGTTGTGGTTACTTACGAGGTGGCATCAGCAACCAGCTGATGAACAGCTCAGAACGTTGACCTAACCCAAAATGATGAATTAACCCAGGAGACTGGCTGGATTTAGGGGCTAAAGTGGGTAAATGAGGGTTTCTTCTTCAGATTGGGTAAATTTTTATTTGGGTCAAAAAGTTCAATAGGATTTCACAAGGTTGAGGGAAAAAATGAAGGTTACGCTGGCAGATCTGAGCAAGCATTAAGTACCAAGGTGGAAAATACAGGTTATGTTTGGGAAAACTCAAGTAGCGCAAGGTGAGTTGTATGACGAAGAACGAGAGGAACGTAAGATTGTTAAGACAGTTTGAGGCTAGATCTAAGAAATCCTTGGATGTCATGGTTCAAAAATTTGTAAATTTTTCTTTTGTAATAATTTCGAATTTATGGAAGAATTGTAAGAAGAATAAAGAGAACTCCGGGACATCTGTCACCCTGACTGACATATTTTTCTTTATCACAGTCTCTTTTTTTTTTCTGAACCATGTGAGAATAATTTGCAGATGTTATGCCCCTTTACCCTTTACCTAAAAGCAAAGCTACTGATTTTTACACGTCTAGTACAATGATCAAGATCAGGAAATTTGACAGTGATACAATACTATTATCTAATATAGATCTTATTCAAATTTCATTTCTTCCCCCATAATGTGCAGGATCACACACGGCACACAGATTTCACGTCTCTTTCATCTCCTTTTGTCCGGAACTGCTCTTCAACTTCCATTTGTCTCTCATGACCTTGACATTTGGGAGGAGTATAGTCCTCCTATCCTGTAGAGCGTCCCCCAAGTTGGTTTTCTTGCAGTTGCATGTGATGAACGTTGGGTTAGACAACTTTCATGGGTCAGGATGATGTACGTGATGTAACATCCTTCTCAGTGCATCACATCGGGAAGCACATGGCATAAATTTTCCCATTGTTGGTAACACAAAGCAGTATTCTCCTTTTGTTTTGTCTTTTATTGTAAAGTTATAATTTTCCTAATTAATAAGTGCTTTTAAATATTTTGAAAGTAAGTAAACATCCTATTCCTTATTAAACTTTCAACTTTCACTTACTGGTTTTAGTATTATATTTTCTTAATGGTGGAGTCAAAAATATACCAAAAATATATGGAGTAGGGTAGGATATAATTAGAATCATGTTTAGCAATATCATTCTGGAAGCTGTGTCTGTGCATTATGTGTTTGTGTGTGGTGTGTGAGTGTGCGTGTGTGTGCGTGTGTGAGAGAGAGAGAGTGATTTTACTATCTTTAACTCCTGTATATTGACCTTCTTCTGCCTAGAACTCTGGTATTGGAGTTCTAACCTGCTTCAAGAAACCTTTTAACCTTGAGCCTAGCACATGACAACCCTGATAGATTAGAGGGGGAAAAAATACCCTCTTCCAGGTCAATGCTGCCCGATCTCAGAGCACCCACCTTGGTTGTATTTGCTCGCTTGGGCAGACACCCCTGTGCAAGATACAACCAGCACAGTGGTAACTGCAGGAGCCTACAGCTCTGGGTTGGATTTGGGGGCCATTAGAATCTGGGAGAGGACAAACATTTCTTAAGCTCTCACTATCCACCTACCTCTCTTCTAGATGTTTCACAATGCAGCCACTCACTTAAATCTCACAGCAAGGAACCCTTCAAGGCAGGCGTTATTATTCCTAACGTACAGATGAAGAAAATGAGTTCCAGCAGTCTCCGTATAAGGCCAGGATTTCATCCCTGGTCTGTCTGATTCTGAAACCTGTATCACTTCTGCTCCACTCATTGCCATGGCCATACCAAGAGCAACCCTTGTCATTGTCTCAGTAACTGATATAAACAGCTTCTTAATATGCATTTTCCTCCCAGCATGGTGGGCAATAAAGAGCAGATGCCATTTGTCTTATTTTATAGAGGAAGATATTGCCCACACAGCTAGTGACAAAATTAACCTTTTTGACTTTCAGTCAGAAGATTTTTCTAATTATAGCTTGTCCCTCCTTCTTCTGAGGAGGGAGGAGAGGATATGGGTGGCTGAGGGGGGAAAACACAGGGTGTAAAAGCTGTAGGGATGGAGGATTTCAGGGGTAGGGAGACGCCTCTTCTGGCTTCCTGGACGTGGGCTGCGGAGCTGCCCAGTGGTGCCTGTGGGCTTTGGGATGCAGGTCACATCTGAGCCATTCTTGGCTCCTTTGCCAGAGCCCGTGAGATTGACAAGGACCCTAGAGAAGAACCACTCTTCTCTCGGGGGCAGGGCCGATGCTGAGCAGCCGAGCAAGCAGGACTGGGCAGGGAGGCAGGGCCATCTCCTCCAGCTAATCGGTTGTCCAGAGTCCCTGGAGCATAGCTTCCCTCTGTCCTTCCTCCCTCCCTCCTTCCCTCCCTTGGGAGGCAAGAACTGACTTCTCTCCCTTCTTACTCCCAGTGGCTCTCAAGGCCCCCGGGGGAGATCTCTGCCTGGGAACGAGAGAGCCGAAGGAGAGATGGAACCTCAAAGTACAAAAGCAAAGGAAGAACCAGGTTTCTCCTCTGTTTTTTGCTTAAAAGACAAGAGGCCCCTAGGATATAGAACAGAGGACAAATTTGCAGGACTTTGCAGGGGAGGGGAAAAGTTAAAAGCCACAGGAAAAGTTAACTCTGAGAGTAAAGAAAAAGAGCCCCAATAAATATCTATATGTCTTCCCACTCCCCCAAATAACAGGCTGAAATGTGAGCGGGAACTGGCTTAGGATTGAAATAAAGGAAGATTTCTGTGGAGTTTTGAAGTTTTATGTCACTTTATGGGGGTAGATAAACCTGTCAGGACACCAAGGGAAGGGTGGGATGATGCTGGAAGGAAGAGTGTGTTTCACAGGAAGACAGTGATGAAGCGAGTGGTGGGCCGTCAGGATCTGAATCCCTGCCCTGCCATCATTAACCAGCGATGTGAGTTTGGATGAGCTGCATAGCCTTGAAGCCTTAGTCTTCTCATGTAACATGGGGCAATAATAGTGCACACCTCTGGTGTAGTGGGAGTGAAATAAGAGGGTATATAAAGCTTAGTATATCACCCAGTACATAGTAAGTGAGCAAAGAATTTAGCTGTTTGTTATCACACTTTTTTTTTTTTGCGGTACACGGGCCTCTCACCATTGCGGCCTCTCCCGCCGCGGAGCACAGGCTCGGGACGCGCAGGCTCAGCGGCCATGGCTCGCGGGCCCAGCCGCTCCACGGCATGTGGCATCTTCCCGGACCAGGGCACGAACCCGCGTCCCCTGCATCGGCAGGCGGACTCTCAACCACTGCGCCACCAGGGAAGCCCTGTTATCACACTTTTTACTTATGATGAAAAGAACGTTGGGTTGAGGGTGAGGAAAACCGTTCTTTTATTTCTACATCTTTCAAGATATCCAGTTCTTTTCCTGGTAAATAATATCTTCTTTCCTTTATATGTCCTTTATGCAAAAGGGCTGCATACTGTGAGATCCAAGATCTGTTTCCAGTTGTGACACTAACTCACGTTTTGAGATAATGCAAATTTTTATGTCACTGCTCCGAGTCTCAGTTTCCCCAAATATATATGGAGAGGATAACACCTATTTTGGGTTGCCGGTTAATAGCACAGTGTTTTGAGTCAGACAGGCCTGGATTTAAATTGTACCTTTAACACTTACTAGCTGTCTGACTGTGAGTATTGTAATTAACATCTCTGAGCCTCAGTTTCCTCCATTGTTAAGTGGGAATTATAATACCAAATACCTTGTTGAGCTTTCAAAGGAGAATTTAAGACATTTAAGTATAAGCTTTTTAACCCAGAGCTCTGCACAAAGTAGGCATCCCCCAAGTAAAATGAGTAGCTGGTAGCTTTTTGGTCTAAATGAAATTGCCTACGAAGTATTTTTTTCAATCACATTTCTTTTGCCTAAGACAAGGAGTAGATAATGAGTGTACAAATTTTAAATCCTTCTGCTTTCCCCATTTAGACAGACCCACTGAAAAGGTATCTGAGAGTATCAGTCCAGAATTCAACCACAACCTGCTCCAACACTCCCGTCCCCTGTCCCCTTCCCCTCCACACTAGCTAACAAGGCCCATCCATCAACTCTCAAGCTCACCTTTGTCATGCAGAGTGGACGAGTCGCTAGCTACCAAGCTCACCAGCCCCCCCCCAAAAAAACACACGTGCACACATTCTGCGCTCCACACACATAATTTCTCAAAAGCCAAATTAAAGTCACCGTCCATCCACGGACAGAAGTCTCTTTCCTCGTCCCTTCTCCCAGGGGAATCCTCACTTTCCACTGACATCACCCTGCACCCCCCATCCTCTAACACAGGCACAAACTAGACACCATCTCTCTTCTCCTCCCCTACTCTATTGCTCAGTAATTATATTCTCCGCCTCCCAGTGTCATGCTAATACAGGCTCCTGGCACAGCTGCCCAGATTAAATTAGAGCCCAAACCAGCAGGCTGACTAATTATATTTTCAGCCTGGAATTCTCTTCCCCCACCTTTGGGGTATGGAGCCAATGAGGAGTAAATTAGCGCTGCCAATATTTGCTGAGGACATTTGACTCTTCTTGCCTGGGTGGTTTTGTCTTCCCCATCCAATCTGGGCCCCTGGAATTAGATTAGATCAGAAAGAGAGAAGAGAGTTTTACTCAAAGGACCTTCCTAAATCCCATCCATCCTCCTGCCGGCTAGCTCAGCTGTGCGTGGCCACCAATATCAGGCCAAAGACAAAAGAATGGCACCGAACTACTTCTCAAGACTGAGATTCTACTCCTGCCTTTAGGAGTCCTTCCCCTCTTCCCAACTCCGAAGTCTCTTCTCCAAATATTCATTGCCACTTATCCTGCAATGATTGTGGCTGAGTTCTTCCACCTCTGTCTCAAGTGGAAAAGAAGGCTACTTTCTTTAACAGAATACTGTTTTACAGTTTATCTGCTAACTTTTGTCTTCGTGGCTGGAACATAATAAGTATTCCAAATTGCCTGGAGACCAGATTTGCCAGTCCTTCATTTCTTCATTCCAAGAACATTTGTTGTGCACTTACCATACGCCCCATAATGAGATGGATGTGAAAGTATGGAAAGGCGTAACTCCTGCTTTGAAGAAGAGCAGGGACTCATGATTGGTCTAACTATGTATAGATGCGCAGGTGGATAGTTCCTTTGAGAAATCTGTGCCTCATGCAGTGCTGGCGCAGAGGCTTGGGACAGGGATCAGCGAAGGTATCATTGAAGAGGTGACCCTTGCGTGAAGTTTTGAAAAGTTGTTCAGAAAACCATTAAAGGACTTCTCTGGTGGCGCAGTGGTTAAGGATCCGCCTGCCAATGCAGGGGACACAGGTTCGAGCCCTGGTCCGGGACGATCCCACATGCCCTGGAGCAACTAAGCCCGTGCACCACAGCTACTGAAGCCCATGTACCACAACTACTGAAGCCCGCATGCCTTGAGCCCGTGCTCTGCAACGAGAGAAGCCACCACAATGAGAAGTCTGCACACCGCAATGAAGAGTAGTCCCTGCTCGCCGCAACTAGAGAAAGCCTGTGCACAGCAACGAAGACCCAACGCAGCCAAAAATAAATAAATCTATTTTAAAAAAAAAGGAAGAAAACCATTACAGTTAGGACAGGAATTCTGAGAGAAGAGATCAGAGATACAGAGGCAAGAAAGGCACAGACATTCATGACCTGGAAGCATAAGGAATAAGACAAGTCAGAAGCATGAGTATTGAGAATTATAATAATGTTTTATTTCTAGATCTTTGGGGGCCCCTAATTCATGTCTTCTTAGCTCAGGGAGAACAACTCTGCCTCTCCAAGACCTGAGCTCCCTCGGTTAGGGTCCCTTCCTTTGTTATCAACTTTCCTCTTCAAGTTTGCTTGTAATAATCCCTCCTACAAAAAAATGTCCTATTCTTTTACGGGACTATTTCCTTTGGAGGCACATTTAAGAAGGAAGCTACGATTTCCAAAGAACTGAAGGCAAAAATTCTGGCGGTAGATTTGTTAAAAATAAAATAAAACCAGAAAAAAACAAAACAAAACAAAAACCTCTGACTGGCTCGTGGATGCTTTCCCATATAGTCACCGATCTCCTGTACCTCTTCCTTGCTTCATTTGTTCATTTAGCACTCATTTTCCCAGGCTCTTTTCTATATCAAGCACTATTCTAGAAATGATCCAGCATTGGTGAATAAGACAGCCCTTCCCCTCGAGAAATTTAGTCTAGAGGAAGATAGACTGACACACTGATACTTAAAAGGAGAGTGTGGTGAGAGCACAGCGGAAGAACGCTGTATTCATTTCCCAGGTCTGCTGCGGCCAAGTACTGAAAGCTGACCCGCTTAACACAGCAGAATTTATTGTCTCACAGTTCTGGAGGCTAGAAGTCCAGAATCAAGGTGTTAGCCAAGCCATGCTCCCTTGAAGCCAGTGGTGGGAAATCCTTCTTTTTCTCCTCCTACCTTCTGGTGCGTTGCTAGCAATCTTTGGCATTCCTGAGCCAGTATATGCATCACTCCAGTCCTCTGTGTTCACATGGCATACCCGCTGTGTATCTCTGTCTTCACATGGCTGTCTTCTTATAAGGACACCAGTCGTACAGGATGGGGTCCCACCCTCCTCCAGTATGACCTCATTTTAACTGAACTAATTACATCTTCAGTGACCCTAATTTCCTAATAAGATAGCATTCTAAGGTACTAGGGGTTAAGATGTCAACACATCTTTTTTTGGAGGGAACACAATTCAACTTGCATCAGGTACCTAACTCTTCCTAGGTATATCACGAAGTTTCCTAGAGGTGTGATTGAACGAAGTTTTGATTCCAGAAAATCAAGTAAGAGTGAGCCAAAAGGGTGATTTAGGGGAAGATGTTCTTACAGAGTAAATAACGGTAGAAGGGGCATAAAAGTATAGAAGGGGCATGAACAGACCAGGGAAGTGTGAAGAGTTTCCCGTAGCTATAGAATAGAATATTCAGAAATAAAGTAGTAATTATGGACATGAGAAGTGCTTGCATCAGATAGTGACAGGCACTAAGATGTGTAGACTTTTTCCTAGTGTCAATGAGATGCTGTGTTTTAACTTAAGGACTTGTGACTTACCACTCTGACCACAGAAGAATGGGGCCCTTGGCTGTTAGTAAGTGTGATTCAGGAAAAGGAAAGTGGCAGATGGCTCTTTCTCTGTGGCTGAAATGGACTCCTATGGCCCTCCTTCAGTAGAGTGGGCGTGGGCCTCATCTCTGGACTTCCCAATAAGATACAAACCCCAAAGGAAACAGACTCTGTCTTATTCATGTCTATGTTCCCAGTTCTCTGCACAACAGCTGATGCAGCACAGTGCATGCTGAACTTAGATGGGCTGAGTGAGTGGATAGATAGTAAGGTATGTTTAGGGCATGAAGACTTTGAGCAGGCGCTGCCGGCCAAGTAATATACCTAGACTCATGCCATTTACTGGTCCTTGGCAGGTAATAAGGGAAGACTCACAGAAATCTCCTTTAGTAGTCCAGGTTTACTATAAGGCTATGTGGGGAAGTAAAGTAGCAGGAGAGCACATGGTAGCAGCAGCTCAATTATTCTGAGTCCAGGAATGCCAGGACTGTGATGCCCAGAGAGGGAGAAAGGGATAATTAAGGAAACAAGTTGAGCTCTCCTCACTCACTGTCTGCGTGTCCCTAAGTTTGCATTTCCCAAGAAAGGATCTGATTAGGTCTCTTCACCAACATCTGAAATGAAGTGTCCCACTGAGGTTTTTTTTGTTTTGTTTTTCGTTTTTTTTTTTTTTTGGCTGCGTTGAGTCTTTGTTGCTGCACGCAGGTTTTCTCTAGTTGTGGTGAGTGGGGGCTACTCTTCGTTGTGGTGCGCGGGTTTCTCATTGCGGTGGCTTCTCTTGTTGTGGAGCACGGGCTCTAGGTGCATGGGCTTCAGCAGTTGTGGCACGCAGGCTTGGTAGCTGTGGCTCAAGGGCTCTAGAGCACAAGCTCAGTAGTTGTGGCGCATGGGCTTAGTTGATCCACAGCATGTAGGATCTTCCCAGACCAGGGCTCGAACCCGTGTCCCCTGCATTGGCAGGCGGATTCTTAACCACTGTGCCACCAGGGAAGTCCCCCACTGGGGTTGTGCCCCAGGCCCTTTAGAGGGGACTGATGTCCTTCACACATAATCTATACAAGGTCTCCTCTGACCATTGGTGCAATCAACTCCACTGTTGAGCTACAGTTTTTAGATAAAGCCTTAATTATAACTTTAGGCGGAATGAACCACCATCATCAAAAAGCGACAGTGGGCCAAGCAGACCCTTAAATAAATGCAATGTACAAACTTTATTTAACAAAAGTAACAGGTAAAGTCAAACAGGCTTTATATCAAGTCAAACTTATGTGAAGAGAAAAACTGACTAGAAGAAAATTTATCTTAAACATCTTACAGTAACCTACTTGCATTTAACTGAGCCCTGTTGCTGTGAAGAATATAGCTCACACACAGGTATGGATGAATAATTTGTACATCTTTCAAGCATTCACTGAATACTATCTTATATACACATGTACATTAATTTGAGAAAGATTTATCTGCCGATCCCTAGATATACTTCTTTTTTGTTGATCTTTTGGAGGGGTGGTCTGAAGAGAACAGGTGGTCCTCACTCATGAACCATGTAATGCCCCCAGCCTGAACTCTTCGGATACCAAGTCTCCTCCACTCTTCTCTACTTCAGACATCAGATGGGTAGTGGGTATTTGTTTGGAAAGTTCTCTGGGTAATGTGACGTACTGGTACTTGTAGTGTTTGTCAAAGGACAAGTCTGAGCTGTCAGCGAGTTGCATGTCCACCTTGGGCCAAGGCAACGACTGGACTGCCAGACACTTATTTTTAAGACCCTTCTTCAGAATAAGCAATTGACTGTATCAGAATGAGATGGTCTGTGTCAGAAATTCCATGGCCCTTGAGGATCCTGCCATTTCCTCAGCATGTGCCTTGTACGGGCTTATGCATATTTTATAGACTGCCTTTCATACTTTTCCTCACACACGGGCCTTATCTATCTCCCCAGCCACACTGGGTGATCAAAAGATTATGAACCTTGCAGTCAGGTAAGTGTGGGTAAGAGTCCCTCCATGGCACTTTACAGACGTGTACATTGTTTAGTTATTCACTTTCTTCCTAACTGCTCAGTCCTCATCTGCAAAAGACGAAATCATGTTTCTTTCCACTTTTTTGGGGAAATATTGTATCAGTCAAGGTTCTCCGGAGAAATAAAACCAATTATATATATTTATTTATTACAGGGATTGGCTCACTTGATTTTGGAGGACGAGAAGTCCCATGATCTACTGACTGCACACTGGAGACCAAGAAGGAAGATAGTGTAATTCAGTCCCAGTCTAAAGGCCCAGTAACCAGGAGCACTGATAACTGAGGGCAGGAGAAGATGGATGTCCCAGCTCAGGCAGAGAGAGCAAAGTGGCCCATCCTGCACCTTTTTGTTCTATTCAGGTGCTCAGCACATTGGATGATGTCCACCTGCACTGGTGAGGACGATCTTTACTCAGTCTACTGATCCAAATGCTAATTATCTCCCAGAAGCACCCTCACAGACACACCCAGAAATGTTTTACAGGTTATCTGGGCATCCCTTAACCCAGTCAAGTTGACACATAAAATGTATCATCACAAACATTAAATTAGAAAACAGCGTGAAAGGCTAGGGACATTATCGTTTTCTTTCTCATTTCCTTGAGAGCACAGATGATTCACAAGAGTTCTTTGCAACCATTTTCCCAGAACCTGCATCAGAGCAGACACCCACAGTTTGCTTATAAATGAACTAAAAGCAATTCAGATACATTTGCACAAGAGAATATCTTACAAAGTACCAATGAATATTACAGCACAACAGCACTGAGAAACAACTGCAAAACAGTACACATTGTTAAGTGTTTGATAAACCGGCACTGCCTTCAGAATATGGGAGAGGAACACATAATTAGTTTCTTCCTAACTTTGAAAATGCTGCAGGCCCCTGCAGTTTACTAGACCAGCTGCTTTGTCAGGGCCCTTTTTATCCCTCCACTGATCTTCTCAGCCACTTCCCCCCACCCCCCCCACATATCCCCCAGCCAAAAGATGAGTTATCCAACAGCAAGGTGTGTGGAGGAGGAGAGAGCCTAGAAGGAGGTTAATCTCAGTCCTGGCTATTAAACCTGCCACATCACCTCTTCTAGGAAGCCTGGCTTCATAATGCAGCTCATATTTTTTTTACTTGACGTACGGTTGATTTACAATGTTTCAGATGTACAGCAAAGTGATTCAGTTATATATATATAACTGAAGAAATATATAGATACATATATATATTCTTTTTCAGATTTCTTTCCATTACAGGTTATTATAAGATATTGAACATAGTTCCCTGTGCTATACAGTAGGTCCTTGTTGTTTATCTATTTTATATATAGTAGTGTGTATATTTTAATCCCAAACTCCTAATTTATCCCTGCCCCCCTTTCCCCTTTGGTAACCGTAAGTTTGTTTTCTATGTCTGTGAGTCTGTTTCTGTTTTGTAAATAAGTTCGTGTGTATATTTTTAGATTCCACATATAAGTGATATCATATGATATTTGTCTTTATTCAGTATCCTTTCGATGTGATCTTAGCAAGTAAAATCAGAAATGGAAGACGAGTGATCATAAAGTTCACAGCCCTTAACTCACAGATGAGGCCCAGAAAGGTGCTGTGATTTGCTAGAGGTCACGGCATGAGTTATTGACAAATTCAGAACTGAAACCCAAGTCCTTTGGCTTCCAGCCAGTGTTTTTTTTCATAATTAAACTTTGTTGACATGTTTTGCCATTGTTTATTTGGGACCCCTCTGAAAGCAAATATTGCCTCTCTCTGTTCTTTTTCTGTTCTTCCTCTAATGTTCTACAAAAAGTAGGACAATCATATGTGTATAGTCTAAATTGAGACACTTTTGAGAATGAAAAGGAGGTATTGCTAATAATTAAGCATGATGCATACTGGAGAATGAGTTTTATTTTACTGAATACTGTTTCTGTTTTACTTTTATAAATTTATCTAAGGTGTTCCTGCCCTTCAAGGAGCTTCCGTTCCCAGTCACCATAACCCCAGGGAACAGTGACAGGAGCTCTTTCAGACCAAAGCCCTTCTGTAAACCCACATTTGCTCTTTCTCTATCTCTCTCTGTCTCCTTCTGTCTCTGTCCCTGTCTCTCTCTTACACATACACACACACGCACACGCCTGCTGTGAACACACCTTGGGCACCAGAAAGATACCTGCATCTTAGACTAATTTGGCTCAGAAGAGAAGAAAACACCCCAGATAAGCAAGGGGGACTAGATAGAGTGGTTCTGGATAAAGACAGAGAGGGAAGGACTAACTTCACCACCTCTTTTCCCCTATTTTCAACCATTCTTCTTTCTCCTTTTTGCATTCTAAACAAACTCCCTGGGAGCATTCTTTAACATCTCACTTCACTCTTTCCCCTTGCCATGAACATATACACTTTACAACGTATTTAATTCAATTGCTCGTACAGTGTTATAAGCATTTTAAAGGCATAAGCTCCTTGAGGCCTGGAACAAAGATATTTTATTTTGAGTAAAGAATCTTCAACAAGAACCTCTCACTGGAAGAGAAAAATAGTATTTCTGTCATAGCAGAGGAATCTAGGACAGGTTGAAACCAAGGTAGAACATCCTGACTTTAAACTTCAGGAGATTATTCCTGAGAACACTTGTGAAATTAAATTTTCTAGTTTTTTTTTGTGTGTGTGTGTTACGCGGGCCTCTCACTGTTGTGGCCTCTCCCGTTGCGGAGCACAGGCTCCGGACGCACAGGCTCAGCGGCCATGGCTCACGGGCCCAGCTGCTCCGCGGCATGTGGGATCTTCCCGGACCGGGGCATGAACCCGTGTCCCCTGCATCGGCAGGTGGACTCTCAACCACTGCGCCACTAGGGAAGCCCTAAATTTTCTAGTTTTTAAACAATTTTCTCATTTCTATGTAAACAATAGTATCATGTAATTGGAAAGAAACTTGGCAGTCCAATTCTCCACTAGATCCTTAGCGCCTGTAACACTGTCTGACCACCCTAGGTGCTTAGTAAAAGTTTATGAAATGATGTCAGGTCGTCCTGCCAATAATGCAGGATTCTTGAGATAAATGCTCACAGTTCTGCCCAACACGTGTAATAGATGTATTACGTTTTGTGCTACAGAGAAGACATTGAAAGTAAGATAAGTGCCGACATGAGGAGAGCACACATTGTGCAGGAGAAATGAACAAACAGCATGGATTGCAATAATGCAACATATGACAATAGTGCTATGATAGAGATTTTTTTAAAAAGGCTTCTTTCACTTACTGGAAGGACAGGCTGATTCAGTCTTGGAAGGAAAATCATTAAGGAGGTGGCATGCACTAGAAAAATGAATGGGTTTTTAACAGAGAGTGAAAATTATTTGTTGGGAGGCAGAATAATCTAATCTGAATATAATTTCGATATGAATAAGGGTTGTAGGAGATGAAGCAGGGAGCATGGGAAGATCAGGGTATTTGAGGAAAAGCAAAGAAGCCAGGGATCCTGGAGGAGAGTGTGCAAGGTAAAGAGGATCCAAGGTCAGGTCAGAGAGGTAATAGGACAGGGAGGAGGGAAGGATGTGTAAGTCACTGGAAGGACTTTATGAGGAAAAGCGTGAAGCTGTTAGACGCTTTTGCGCAAATACTGGAGATAATTCTCACTTCACTGCTATGCTGAGAACAGACTATCAGGGATCAGGGATGTGAACAGGGGGACCAGTCAGGAGACTATGACAATAACCCAGAAAGAGATGATGATGACTCAGACCAGGGTAGCAGCAGAATTGGTGGGATTCTTGTTGTTGTTTTTTCTGTAAGGCTTTTTATTTGTGGTGTATCATATATACAGAAAAATGCACACATAGTAAATATAGAACTCAATGATTTTTTTTTAACAAAGTGAACTTACTTGTGTAATACCCACCCAGATCAAGATATAAAACATTACCAGCACCTGGGAAGCATCTCTCTGTGCCTCTTCCCAAGTATTATCTCCCCAAAAGTAACTACTGCTCTGACTTCTATCATGAGATTAATTTGAACTTCATATGAACAGAATCACACAGCATACACGCTTGTGTGCCTGGAATCTTTCATTCATTATACTTGTGACAAGCATCCATGTTTTACATGTAGCAGTACTATATAGTACTTCATTTATTCATTTTATTTTACTCTATCGTAGGTAGACATTTGGGTTGTTTGACCATGGAGATAGTATGAATAGTGCTGCTGTGAACGTTTGTATACCTGTCCTTTAGTGCACACTATGTTGGCATTTCTGTTGGGTTTTTACCTAAAAGAGGAATTGCTCAGACGGTTTGGCTTTAGTAAATTCTGCCAAAAAGTTTTCCAAATAGCTTTCACCAATTTAAAGAACCGGTGGGATTCTGAATACACTTGGAAGGTTGGACCAACAAAACCTTGTTGATTAATTGGAAAAGTAAGAGAAAGAGACTGCACAGGAATGACCTTAAGTTCTTTGGCCAGAGTTCCCAGAGAGAGGGGTTTCTTTTTTTGCCAGTGGCAACTGAGATGTGGAAGCCTGGAGGAGAAGATTTAGGGAGAGATAAGCACTCAGCTTCAAAAAAGTTAAGCTTGAGATGTCTCTGAGTCATCTCCTGGTGATATCAAGCTGGCAGTCGGATATATAGGTCTGGCGTCCAGGGGGTGGTCTGGGCTAAAGATACACACTTAGGCATCATCATTTATTGCAAAGATGGCTTTAGAGTATAATCATATAGAGTTAGATGCAGGACATTAGTATTAGTTGAGTTAGTATAGACTCAGAAAAGTAAATTATAGATGGAAGTTACAAACTATTGGGATTTCAAAGTCTGTGTTTTGAACCACAATGTTGGATTGCTTTCAAAATGATTACATGTTCTTTGTGCCCTAATCATGTGGAATGTATCTCAAGAAACCTGTATTTCAAAATGATTACATGTTCTTTGTGCCCTAATCATGTGGAATGTATCTCAAGAAACCTGAAGGGACTTTATTAAAATTATACAATTGACTAATAACTCATGTTAAACTGGTAAAACATAACATTTTTACTACAAAAAATAAAGAAAATAAAAATCAAACACAGCTTACGGCCTAAGGGATAACCAAAATCTGTTGTAATTCTTTCCTGACTTTTTTTCTTAGAATATGTGAAAATGCTGGATTCCACCAAAATTCTATCAAAATAGCCTCTTTATAAGGCAAAGCTTAATTTTTTGCTTTCCATGGCAAGGGAGATCACTATCTTGTCAGAGTCTTAAGAAAGTTTTCTTGTTTTGTTTTGTTTTTACAGAGGGGCGGGGGTGGGTGTCGACATATAATGTGGAGATGTAGCTTAAGAAGAAAGTTTCAATGTGAGGTGTGCAGATGATTAGATAAAGATAATGATATAATAGTTTAGGATTGAGAAAGAAAGCAAGGCAAGGATTATGAAGTGAGAATTTTGAAGTCTTGAATGGTAAACGGTCATTTGATACTATCATTCAATGTACATTTAAAAGTTTTTTTTTTTTTGAGCAGAATTCCTGAAATAAACAGTAAAGTATTTGAAACTATTTCCCTCCTGGGCAAGAGCTTCCTGAACAGGGAAGTCAGGTTAATGTTTACAGTAAGCCGTACGGGTGTAGAAAGTCTTCGGTTCTTAGCATACGTTGCAGGTAACTGAGATCCTATTGTGTAGAAAATTTTGTAGATTATGTTCTTTTGATTTACTTTCTGCCATTTTTCTATGTCTTCAAAATCTGCTGTAGACACCGGCTAAAAGCTGCGAAGTTTTATTTCACAAATTTACCTAAATTGAATTATTCTGCTGAGCCCAACTGAGTTATTTCCTGTTTTAACTTATATAAATAGCACAGGGGTGAATTTACTTATACACAGAGATATTTCTGATTTGAGATTGTTTCCTTTAGATAGATCATTTGAGGTGAACTTATGGGATGGAAGAATTGTAGTCGCATCTTAACACGAACGTGGCTTTTTGATTTTGTTGTGGTTCCTTCCAGATAAGTTCCAGTCACGTGGGTCAAGCCATCTCAGTGGGCAACCTCATTCAAGTTCACTCTCCCCTATGGGTATTTTATCGTTTTTTTTCCCCGTGCACAAAATAGTTTAGATTTTCTGCCAAGGGAGAAAAAAAATAAGGCAGATATTTAGAGCTCTCTGTATATATAAGCTTGCTCTTTATTCTCTATGGCTCCAAACTGTCAGAACTTTAAAAGCTAGTACAATCGTGCAACACATTTACCAGGAACAAGTTATTGAATTATCAACCCTCATCAAAAATGGTAAAATAAGTAAATCTGCTGATTTTCCTCAGCAATCACAAACAAAACATCTTAGGGTTTCACTTAAACAAATAAACCCCTGTGAGTTTACTTATACACAGTATATAAAATAGGTTACGTGGCACTTTAGAGAAAAATGCACATAAATGCCCAGTTCCCAGTTGGTGCTGCGTTAATGGGAACACAAATGAAAGCCACGTCTGTCTGTCCGCCTAAAGACACAGCTTAAATTCCACCTCCTACTGGAAGCATTCCCCTGAGCCACAAGACACCGTCTAGAGGCCTAGAGCCCATTTTGCACTCAACGTCTTTTTCCTTGATTAAAGTGACCCATATGTGTGAAGAGCCTCCGTTAGACTATGAATCCCTGGAGTCCCTGGAGTGTTCCTATTTCGTTCACGTTTGTGTCTCCAGCACCTTATAGGATTTGAACAAAGAGATATTTGTTGAATGGGATATAATTTTGGATTATCTGCAGTTTGGGATTTTCCACACCATTGCTCCCTACTGTCAATGTTCCTAATCCTGAATTTACAGATAACCCAAGATAGTGTTAGATCAGCAAGTCTTAATTATATTAGTATCAGGCATCCCAGTAGGAGAGAGGGTGCAAAGCAACTTCACTGGACCATACTTTCTCACCGATTTCTGTGATTTCAAAGGCTTTCCTGGAGGGGATGGTGGGAATCAGGTTGAGTGAGGGTGGGGGAAAGCAGGGAAAAGAAAATCCTCAAGTGAGGCCTGAGATGGGAAGAGGTGGGGTAAGGGAAGTTTGCCTAAATCTTCCACAGCTCCCTTAGAAATTGCCCCTGGGAAGGGGAAGGGAGAGGGGAGGGGGTGATGGCTGGAAGCCAGGGAGAGGATGGTGAAAGGCTGACAGATGGAGTGCTCCCTTTGAGGGCTCTCTAAGGACCAACCGTTGCAAAGCTACACAATGTACAGAAGTAAATCAAATTGAGGTACATGTGCACTAAAGAAGGGGAAAGATGGGAGGGGGAAGAGGGCACACAGTAGAGAGGGGGCTGAGAGAGTGAAATGGAGACCCTCTCAGAGCCTGAAGAAGAGGGAGCAGAGCTGGTTAGGGAGAGAAAAAGGAAAAGGAAGCCAGGTCTTGGGAGGCTACTGTTTATCTGGAACAGCTGGGGAATAAGGGGTAAGATACAGACAGGGAGGGTCATACAGCCAGACTATCCCAAGACCTCAGGGAACTCGGATGGGCATTTCAATTATTCTCAAATTTACGTAAGACTAAATTTTCAAGACCACCAATGGGTAACTGGGGTGGGGGGGAAGCAATATCTAGAGAAAGACCCCATCCGCATCCTAAATAACAGGTGGCAACTCTCCCCATGAAGTATTGTGGGAGGTTCCTAGAGGATATAGCACCGTGGTTGGTTTCAGCCTGGCCTCAGCTGGTACCCACAGAAAATATTCAGAGCCTTAATTTAGCCTTTAAAGATGTTAAATCCCTTCTAGCCTAGGGGAATAAACAGCTCCCACCCTTAAAGCTGGATTTGGGCTTCTAACTCCTAGATTCATCTGGGTGAAGGTGGGAGGAGTTGGGGCTGGCTATCAAGAGGCTGAGCCTGGGGATATTTTTTCATGGGGTTATTGCATGGGGTAGAGAGAGGTTTCGTCTTTGTCTTTGCTTTTTAACCTCTCCTCTCTCACCTCGCCTTTCTCAATTCTCATTTTCATCATCTTTTATTTATAAAGCCCCCACCCGCCAATATCTCCACACCCCTCCAACTCCCCTCATCATGATCCTTTTGAGCCTGGGGAAGGGGTGGGAGTCTTTACCTCTTTGATGGTGGAGTAAACTAAGAGGAACAGGGAGAATTAAGGTCCTCAAGTCCAGGGATGAGCAAGTTGGGAGCTTCAATGTAGAGTGTGTGTAGGGTGACCAAACAGTGTACATTAAAGCTGGGATATTTTTAAATGTGAAAAGAGTGCTAAAAATAATTAACTGGTATTAATTGTTCTACATCAGGTGCAAATGGCGACTGTACTAGCAAACTAGAATTTATGGTCACCCTGGATAGGAATAAATTGGCATGTAACCCTATAGCTGTGTTTTGCCTCCGTGTGAGTGTGTGTGCACATGTACGTGTCTGAGGGGAGGGCAAGGGTGGGATGTAGAAACTGTTCAACTTGTCACAGAGAATCCCTCTTTTGTGGTAACTACCTAGGACTGTTACTTCCCTTTATCTAACCAAAATGACTCCTTGGAGGAGGTGGAGTGTTAACTTATTCCATTTTCATTCAAATCATCCTCCTGGTGTTTAAGGATTAAAAGGATAAAATAATAATAAAAATAAACAAAAGGGACATAGCAATAAGCAGGCTTTCAAAGTACAGCATTCATTTCCTGGCTGTGTGATCTTGGGCAAGCTACTTGTCCTTTCTGTTTTGTTTGCTCATATATCCCCAGTGTCTACTGCATGTAAGAAGCAGTCAAATAAAGAATGCCAACAAACACATGAAAGAATGCTCAACATCATTAATCATTAGAGAAATGCAAATCAAAACTACAATGAGATATCATCTCACACCAGTCAGAATGGCCATCATCAAAAAATCTAGAAACAATAAATGCTGGAGAGGGTGTGGAGAAAAAGGGACACTCTTGCACTGCTGGTGGGAATGTGAATTGGTTCAGCCACTATGGAGAACAGTATGGAGGTTCCTTAAAAAACTACAAATAGAATTACCATATGACCCAGCAATCCCACTACTGGGCATATACCCTGAGAAAACCAAAATTCAAAAAGAGTCATGTGCCAAAATGTTCATTGCAGCTCTATTTACAATAGCCCGGAGATGGAAAGAACCTAAGCGCCCATCATCGGACGAATGGATAAAGAAGATGTGGCACATATACACAATGGAATATTACTCAGCCTTAAAAAGAAATGAAATTGAGTTATTTGTAATGAGATGGATAGACCTAGAGTCTGTCATACAGAGTGAAGTAAGTCAGAAAGAAAAAGACAAATACCGTATGCTAACACATATATATGGAATTTAAGGGAAAAAAATGTCATGAAGAACCTAGGGATAAGACAGGAATAGAGGCGCAGACCTACTGGAGAACGGAATTGAGGATATGGGGAGGGGGAAGGGTGAGTTTTGACAGGGCGAGAGAGAGTCATGGACATATACACACTAACAAATGTAGTAAGGTAGATAGCTGGGGGAAGCAGCCGCAAGGCACAGGGATATTAGCTCGGGGCTTTGGGACAGCCTGGAGGGGTGGGATGGGGAGAGTGGGAGGGAGGGAGACGCAAGAGGGAAGACACATGGGAGCATATGTATATGTATAGCTGATTCACTTTGTTATAAAGCAGAAACTAACACAACATTGTAAAGCAATTATACCCCAATAAAGATGTTAAAAAAAAAAAAAAGAAGCAGTCAAATACTTATTGAAGGCATGAATTAAGGGATCTCATTTTCCTCATCTGTTAAAAAGAAGTGATAACAATAGCTCCCATGCCAAAGAATTGTGGCAATTAAATGAAGTAATGTAGGTAAAACTCTCAATTCAAGGTGAACATTCAGAAAATGCTGGCTGTAAGTACTTCTAAAGGAGATAATATATGCAGACTACTGATGCAACAACGGTATGGTGCAGACACTTTGCAAATGTGTTTCCTCCTTTATTCCTACCCTTTCCCCACACTATAATTCTGGTATCTTAAAATACTCACCTTTGAACCCCCAAAGGGCTTCTGTAGTTATGTATTCTCTGTGTTACCTGATTCCCTGCCTTCCTAGCTCATACCAGGAATTGAAGTGTCAAGAAATAAAGGTCACTTTAGAGGAGAGAATAGGAGAGCAGGAGGAAGGGAAAAATGTCTGAGAAGTTCAGACAGACTTTTGTGGTTGAAAACCATTTATTGTAGAAGCAGAATGCCCGAGTTTGGGAACTGGGCTATGTGTCTGTGTCCTGTGTTCTTTTGGTATTTTCCCTTAAAATTAGTGGGAGAAAGAGAAAATTCCACCTGGAAGATGAGTTCCCAGCTGGTGAGTATACAGCCTGCTTCTACAGCTAGCTTCCACAATGGTCTTCTTTCAACACTCTGGTTGGCTCAAAGGTTTTATGTTTTATTTTCATAAGACAGGTTATTCTCTCTGTTCTGAATTCATAAAATACTGTCTGAGAGCATGAGATCTGGGACAGAGTGCGGCTCAGAGAAGGCCAGATGAGTGAGGAGTATCTCTTCTACTGTAGGAGCTCCTAGGGACCAAGATGCGACCATCTCCTCATATTGCATTATCAGCTGTAACGCTAAAAAGTCTCTCCTGAAATTGAATCTCAGGCAAGTGTATTGTGGGCAAAACATGATTCTTCTGAACATGTCCTGAACAATGGGGAACAAGATGAGAACGTCTTTCTGCCAGGTGCTTCAGTCTGAGACAGCAGAGAGGCCACTGTTAATCATTTTACTTTGTGTCCCTCCTGGAGCATCCAGGGGATAGATTCTGGATGTACAGTAAACTATCAGTTATCTGCTTCAGGAAGGCAATGTGGTGTAGTGGACTATTTGTATCCAAATCCCAGTACCATTATTTAGTACCATCAAGTATCACTTCCGGTGTGACCTTGGGCAAGTGATTTAACCTTTATGTATTTGATCAGTTTATTTATAAAACAGAGATAACAGTAATAATAATAATACCTCATAAAGCTGTTGTGATGATAAAAATAATACATGCAAAGCACTTAGCCTCTAACACATGCTAAATGTTCCATAGGGACTAGCTATAATTACTACAGTTAGTGATTAGTTTCTTCTCATTGACTTCTACCCACTCAATTGATGGATGCTTAGGAGAGGTGACATGATTGGAGTGTCCACTTAGAGTAACTGAGCTTTGGCTATGATCTGAGACTGCCAAGGGCAATGCTCTCCTTGGTCCTCCCAGAAGACTTGGTGTTTTTCATCTCATTACCCTAGTTTTCTTCCAGTAGTATAAATTAAAGCTGGATTCTTAGGAAACCTCCACTGCCCCCACCAGATATTTCTCAGGGCTTGATTGAAGCCTCTTAAATTCAACTTAAAGTTTGCTGCTAAGACGAGGCAAATGCTCCTGGGGCTGAGTGTATGAGGGCAGAGTTGATGGGAACTAGTGAAGCAATCTTTTCATGGAATAGTCATACCACCATATAATCCAGAATCTGGGGTCTGGCCGGCGGGGCGGGCTATAAGATCCTTCAGAAAAATAAGTTTGGCTACTAGTGGGGAATGGGATTTTAAAGATAGCATGTTTTAACATCAATTTTACTTTCACAATTTATATATGAATACATTATACTTGTCTAAAAAGAAAACAATCTTTTTTTGATACCTGCCTGATCTCAATCTATTTTATCTCAGTCCTGAGATATTCTGAAAAGAAGACTCACTGTTACCAGTTTGTGTGTATCTATTATTTAATGCACGTGTGTACATATTAAAAGTGTATCATGTTGATACACAGAAACTATATTTCTAAAAATCATTTTACATTTTCCCCCACAGCATGTTAATACATAAAGTACATTCCTTTTTAGTATATATACACCAACTCATGCAAATTAAATAGTATTCCGTTATTTGGCTAAACCATTGGTTATGTAACATATTCATAAAGTACTTTTTCGCTATTAAAAACAATACTACAATGAACATCTCTAGTCCATACACGGTTCCTTGGGCACATATGTAATTATGTTAGACATGGAGAGGGATTCCCTGGTGGCCCAGTGGTTAGGACTCCGTGCTCTCACTGCTGAGGGTCTGGGTTCAACCCCTAGTTGGAGAACTAAAATCCCACAAGCCACGCAGTGTGGCCCCCCAAAATGATAAAAAAATAAAAATAAATAAAAGTAGATTATATTAAAAAAAGAAGACATGTAGAAGTGGAGTTTTTGAAATATATATTTGTATAATTTGATTTTCTGCCTCTGCCACTATACTGAAAGTTGGTTAAGAATGAGAAATTTTAATTCGGAAATGAGAGCGCAGAGGTAAACCCATGCATATATGAACAACTAATTTATGATAAAGGAGCATCAAACATACGATGGAGAAATGATAATCTCTTCAATAAATGGTGTTGAGAAAAACAGACAGCCACATGCAAAAAAAAAAAAAAGAAAAGAAAAAGAAAGTAGACCACTATCTCACACCATACACAAAAATTAACTCAAAATGGATTAAAGACGTGAATGTAAGACCTGACACCATAAAACACCAGGAAACATAGGCAGTATGCCTTTGACATCAGTCTTAGCAATAACGTAACTGATACGTCTCCTCAGGCACGGGAAACAAAATAAAAAAGAAACAAATGAGACGAAGTCAAACAAAAAAACTTTTGCACAGCAAAGGAAACCATCAACAAAACAAAAAGACAATCTACTGAATGGGAGAAGATATTTGCAAATGATATATCTGATATGGGGTTAATATCCAAAACACATAAAGAACTTATGCAACTCAACAACAGCAAAAAAAAAAAAAAAAAAAAAAAAGATTAAAAACGGGTGGAGGGCAGAATAGACATTTTTCCAAAGAAGACATACAGATGGCCAAGAGGTACATGAAAAGCTGTTCAACATCACTAACTATTAAGGAAATGCAAATCAAAACCACAATAAGATATTACCAAAAAAGTCTACACATAACAAATGTTGGCGAGGATGTGGAGAAAAGGATATGGGAGGCAGATGGTACAGAGCTTTCAAAGGTGCATAAATTTCCCAACAGATTACAACAAATGGAAGTACTTTTTTGTAGTTGGAATGAGTCACTCTGTATGCCCTGTGGATGCTCAAATGTACAGGCCTTGAATGAATGTGTGGGAGAAGGTTGAGTCAAATGTTCTTCCCAAAAGGGATAAGGAATCTGGGGAGTCCCAAGAAGAGGGTACATCCAAGACTATTACTTGGTTTCTAGATCCACTTTTTTTTTTCACTTTTAAAATTTATTTTTTTGGCTGTGTCGGGTCTTAGCTGTGGCACGCAGGATCTTCATTGCGGCATACAGGATCTTTTAGTTGCGGTGTGTGGGGTCTTTAGTTGCGGCATGTGAACTCTTAGTTGGGGCATGTAGGATCTAGTTTCCTGACCAGGGATCAAACCCAGGCCCCCTGCATTGGGAGCGTGGAGTCTTAGCCACTGGACAACCAGGGAAGTCGTCTGGATCCACTTTTGTCACTAACTTCATTTGTTACCTTATTCAAACTTGGGGACACAGACTGCACACTTTAGAATGGGCTAGTGTTATTCACGCTCAAAGGGGAATTGTAACATTTAACTATGTCATCATTGCTGAATGGAAGAGCTGGAAGGAAGCCAAGAGATCATAATCCAACCTGGTTATTGACTGGTGACATGAGGCCCAGAGAGCTCAGATCACTCATCATGGCTACACAATTAGAGGCAGAACAAGGTTTAAGAACGCAGGTTTCCTTACTCCCAAGCTTTTTTCACCCCACTGCATCACAATGTGAAAGAATGAAGGACTTTGCAGTTGTAAGGGAGGCTTATTCAATTTCCCAGTTTCTAGACTGTTCAGAAACTCAACGGACACCTCTGTTTTACCCCAGTCTTTATTCAGTAGAGAGTCATGTCACAAATCACTTTGCTCCAACCTGTTTCACAATTATTTTTTGACCCCGTACCACTTCCCTACTGGAGCACTGAGCTTCTTGAGGTCAGGGACTGTGCTTCCTTTACCTTCTGCCCCCATCTCTAGACCACCCCAACCCTGTACTAGTCTTTGGAGAATAGCTTTAAGACCTGCTCAAGTTTTACCCGGAATATGGGCAGCCTGAATTCTCACTTTCTGGAAGTTCACTGTCCTACTCTCCACAGTCTCTGATTTATGGCTCCAGACTCCGTTTGTTGGTGGTGTTGGTTTTAATTCAGCAAAAGCTAGCCGTCTCCCGAGGGAAGGTGAGAAGGAAAGACATCTGGGGATCTTTTAGAACAGGGTATGTGGCTTGCAGCTCAGCACCCTGGGGCCTAATGTCAGGCATTGGTCCCTGGTCCTCAGTGTCTGGTCGAAGAAGGCAGTTTCCAGCCCCCTTAGGGGCCCTGCAGGCTGGTCCCCTTTGGGGGTCGGGATCACTGGGAATACTAATTAATTCATTAGTGGGGTTGATGGATTATCAAGCTGTCTCCTGGCAGAGGGGCCTTGGGGGAGGGGGGAAGGTAACAGATTGCTGCCCATAAATCTGCCTGTTGCCTCGCTTCTCTCTGCTTCAATGGCTCCCAGCGTCAAGCCTGTGGGCCGGCAACTGAACGCTAGTTGCGTTTTCTCCGCCCAGCAGATGGTTGTAACAGGTTAGCTCAGAGCTTTACAAAAAGCGGCAGAGAAAGAAGGAAGGGCTGGGGATTGGCCCTCTGGCCCAAGAACTGTGTTGGGGGAGGAGAAGGAGTACAACTGCCTTGCATTCAGCCACCACCCCTTGCTTCTGCTGACAGCATCACACCCCTCCCCCACCCCCGCCCCTTTCTGCTCTCTCCGAGTTGAATAGCCAACCGTATAACCGTCCAGGAGCTGTGATGAGGGTGACCCTGATGAAACCGATTCCACTCCTCCCTCTGAAAAAGTCAACTCTTAAAGAAAATTTAAGAGTTTGCCCTCTTCGACGCCCTACCGAGGCTGCACGCGCAGGCACACACACTACACACAACTGAACGTGTTTTGAGAGCTAATCCTATTGTGTCCAGTCCCTTACATCTGTCAGAGAAAGCAAGGAGCCCCACAGAATGTTCTGTCCCCACCCTCATCTTTGTCTCAATATGTTCACCTTTCTGCTAATCCACTACTCCTCTCTGCCCTCTGAACATTTCACCGGCAGCATCCTAACGCCACCAGTATCATCGACTCTCAAACATCCATGGAGGTCGCTTCAAAGACACAAACAGGGGATCAATCCATCCTGTACATACTCATTGCAGCTGTATTCTAAACACAGACTACTCCATAGATAAATCTCCTCTGGCTGAGCTGTAGATTCTGATTTGGTTTTCAGAAATCCACCATTCCTAGCATGTGTAATTTAATGACTCTGAAAATGAAGTTATTTTGCTGAGCGGATATTTCCTAGATAGGGATGCAAAAAAGATTTGTAAAAGCTTAGAGGTTTTCCTATGAACTGAAAAAAAGTATTAATTTCTATTTTCTGGTTTTCTGGGAAGGACAAGAGTCACATGACACCTATATCAGAATTTTTTTTTTTAATTAACTATTTTAAACCTAAGGTATTCCTTTCAACTTTATTGGCAGTAAACTATCTTTTGTTTTAACCTTTTGCACATTCCCTTTCAACAAGGCATATTTTCAACTTTTCATCTCTATCACACACATGTGCTTACATTGGTAAAGTGATTTCCAAAAAGCCTGGAGGATTGCCTTCAAGTCAATTTCAAAAAGAGGTTGAGCTTGGGCCCAGAATGCTGGCTTGCTATTGAAGGAAAAAACTTAAGTGACCAGGTCATTTTACAGATGTGAAAATTGATGCCAGAAGTAAAGTTGAATTATTAAAGATCGTGCAGCCAATTGCTCATTCAAGCACCTTCCCTTCGCTCCTCAGAATCACTAGACGATTGCAAAATCCTTTACACCTTAATAAGAACTCACAATTATGTATTTGATCTTGGTAAATTTTTACATAAGGTAGTATTCCAAATTTGACAATCTCTACAATGAAGATTCCACACTTTCACTTGGTAGCCTGGTTCACAGATAGCTATCTGTCATAAAGCATATACATGTATTTTCTTTAAGTCTTTCCAGATGTAGTTTTCTTTTTTCTCTTCTAGCAATTTAATCTTACTTCAAAATGCCCCAGGAGTTTTAGGAATTATTTGACCCTTCTTTCCTTCCAAGTTCATTACCAATCAGGTGAACTTTTTCTACCTGAACGCTTAATGATATATTTTTGGAAAACAATAGCGAATTCCAATTTGTAATTTGGGGAGTTAAGTGTCCTCAGAATAAAAGATTTTATTCATTTGCTTTTTGTTTTTAAAATTTCAAACAAACAGAAAAGTTGAAAGAACAGTACAATAAATATAGATATAGCTTTGTCTATATTAAAATGAAAGGGTTTTAAATGGGAATGTTTGACAGGTTAGAAAGAAGGGAGAGAAAGATTCTTCTTCCTTCTATTTTTAGAGTTTGGAAGTTTTAAAGCCAAAGACTCCAATCCACATGTGTAAGGTAACAGTCAATGATGTTGTGTCGTGGGCATGTATCTTTCTCATTCTTTGACTCTTCAGACGTGGACCAATATTTTTATTTGCCCTTATTAGCTCTTATTAGCTCTTATTAGCTCTCAACTTCAGCAACTCTCCTCCCATATTCCCTTTCTACCATCCTCTATCCCCATTTAAACCAACAAACCAACCAACAAACAAATGGCTAAGCAGGACCTGACCAGAGGAACCCTTTGAAGTGGGCGTGTCTTTCGGCTGTGGAAAGGGAGGAGTTAGACTGCGGGCAGTATCACCCCTCCCTGGGCAGCTGGGAAAGCAATCAAAACTGCTGCAACTCCGAGCCTCCGGCCAGAGCGCAGGAGCTGCCCAGAGGCTGTGGTCCTGAAAGCTCCACTCCAGGGAACTAACCAGGAGAGGAGGTACTGAAGACCAACTAAACTAGCTGCATCCGCCCAAGGCGTCCTGGAGGAGCATACAGAACTCCAAGGAAGGAGTAGAATAAGTAGCAGTCAGAGGAACCAGACCCGGGGGCATTCCTAAGAGGCAGTGGCCGGGTTTAACATGGATCGCTAAAAGCACCTCCTCCTATGATCTGGATGGTCAGGGAGACTTGGTTTCTCTGAGTCTCCTCCAGGACACAGATTCACAGAGTTCACGCCAGGGATTGCCACTGACAGAGGTGAGCCAGCGGATGGGGTGGTATGGGGACTACTAAAGTTTCTGTGGGTAGTTCCTGCAGACCTAGAGGAGTAGTTGGTGTGAGGTAAGTCTCTTCTGGGCTAAATAAGGAGGGAGCAGGATTTTGGAAACTTGAATAGAGAAGCAGAGAGAGCCAGAACACTTAGGGACAGATATTAAAATTGTAATAATGTCACTAATTCCCATAGCACCTGTCACTCAAAGTGAAACTCAGATACTCTCAATCATTTTTATAAAATAGAGGTTACAAATTATCCTCCCATTGCTGTCAAGCCCATTCTTCCATTTTATTAATGCTGAAGAAAAGGGCCAAAAAGTTTAACTGCTTTCCTGAGGGGGCTTACCAAATACGTTGAAAAAATTGACCTAATCCACCACGCTGCTTACAGTTTTTTTGGCTCTGCAAAGAGTGAAGGGTGTGGGGTGCGCAAGGAAATGACAATAGAAAAGGGAGTGAGAAAAGATGTTGGAAAGCCATGGGGCATATTCTTGCCATTGCCCCCATTTTCTCTGCTAAAAATCCTTAGACATTTGGCATCAGTGGTGGGACCTTTCCTTTTCCTCAGCGCTTTCAGATGGGAAATCAGAAGAGGAAGATTGTCCATATATATTTTTGCCTCCTCTGCCTCTCGTCATTCACCCACCCCTAAAAATGTGTTCAGAAAAATAATAATAAATGTAAAATGCTTCCCTCATTTTTTGACAGAGGGACCAGAGATGAAATGCTGAAGAACAAGGAGGGAAAACTGAAGGATTGAGTAACTTCTGTTTGCAAAGTTCACGGTTAGGATCTGAGGCTATGAAAACTAAAGTATGACATGTCTATGCTGGATAAGGGGTGTGTGTGTGTGTGTGTGTGTGTGTGTGTGTACAGGTATTAATCAACAAGGAAAGTGGAGCGTGTAAAAGTGTGAATAGGAAGAGCACAGAACAGCCTAATGGCTGTTTCCAGGCAGCACAACTTATGAGCACCCTGGTCTGCATTCTGTCTTCAGTGCAGACTTTGTAAATCCAAGCAAGGCATTCAGTCTCTCTGATGCTTAGATTCCCTAGAAACTGGGCTGAATAGTCCCCTTCCTGTTGTATTTAGGATTTAGTCATAGGATCAGGAGGTGAAGTTAGTACAATCAGCTTTTAAGAGGAAAGACACTGTCTAATCACCACAAACACACACGCAAAAGCTCCTTACTCACTTATTCGTCAATTGAAACTTCTCCACAGCAACTCAAAAATTAGTAAAAGTGTAGGATGAATTCCAGGACAGCCCCACACAGTAGTATGCCCAATGACCTCAGCCCTAGTGATGAAAGTATTGGGTCGCCATAATCATTGCCTCAGCAAACGTTTTTTCCAGAACAGATTTTTAAAAAATGTGGGAAAAAATGTTGAATTTGAGAGAATTGGCTAAACTTAAAATTTCACAGAAGAATCCTAAAAAAAGGGGGAAATTCTGTTATAAAGTGTAGATACATAAGGAAATCTAAATTCCAAGATTAAAAAATAAAATGAGCTTTATAGGATCAGAATGTGTTTGGGGGTTGCAGGGGGGCCCGTATTGTGCCTCCAGAGCCAGTATTCATTGACTTTTGTCATACTGGAATGTGCTTCATGTATATTTTGAGAGCTAATTTCTTTTCTAGGAATTGGGGAAACCTAAAAATGGTGTATCAGGATACTTTGTGCAATAGTGCTACAGACCTTCCCGTACAGCTTCTATCAAACAATTGCCAACCCTTACATTTCCATAATAACTTTACAAAGTACTTGCTTTCATAAAAGCTTCTAAATGAGACATGAAAGACAAAAATATTATATCCATTTCGCCCCAAGGGTAAAATAATTAAAATAATTTTTCTGTGCTCTTATAATAAGTGAGTGATGGAACAGGGTTTCAGTTTTATGCTTCTTTCAATACATCTCTGAGTTGGTTCATTAACAGGCTGAGATCCATGGTAGAAATGGGTACCTGTTCTAGAGAGAGCCAAGTTGGTTTCCTTGATCAAAACTCAGAAGTGCATCACACATACTTTCAACTCTCAAGTCGAAAACTGGATGCTTATCTTTTTTTATTTTTCTTCTGCTAACTTTTTAATGCATTGAAGGTATGTAGGTGCAAAAAGTCAAAGGAAAGGATTTTTTCTTTATCTCTGAGGAGTCCTAGCTTTTACTTCTATTTGAGAGACTCTTCATTTTTCTCCTCTGAGCTCTGGCTCCTGATTCTGGTAGGAAAATCTTATCCCCAATATTGTTTAATCAGAGACAAAAGGAAAAATGTCCAAGTGCCAAGCATGGTCTGTATTCCACCAGAAACTTCATGACCCTGAAAATTCATATGACTGAGGAGGAGTCCAGCCAACTGCTGTCTCCCAGTTATAAAACAGGATGCAAGAGGCTAACTTCCTTCTGGAATCTGGTGGAAGAGTTTTAGTCAGCCCAGTAGAGGCAGCTGATAGAGCTCTGTTTCCTCACCCTTTGTAACAGAACAGGAGCTTTCATATTTAATTTCATTAGGAGGTTGGGGGAGTGGGTTTATCAGGGAATTTTTTGAAATGGCTGTTGAGATGGAGCCATTGGCTCTTGCTGGCATAAAATCAACATTAAACATAGAGTGTAATTACACCTATTGTGTCCACTTGGCCAGAAAAACTCATGGTGAACTTTAGGAACAAAATACCTAACACTTACACGGCATTTATGATGTCTGGCACTATTCAAAGTCTTTAAATGTATTAGTTCATTTTATGCTCACAATAATCTGGTGAGGGAGGGCTATGATTATTCCTATTTTAAAGAGGAGGAGACTGAGGCACAGAAAGATTATGAAGCTTGCCTAAGGTCACATAACTAGTAAGCAAATGAGCTGAAATTTGAACTCAGGTAATCTGACTCCAGGGTCTGTGCTGTCTAGCCACACTGGGGAAAAGGGAAGGTTATTAGGCAATTATCAGATGATCTTCTGAGCCAGTCAGAGGAGGTTCCAAACAGATAAGAGGCACAGTAATTAATACAGTCTCCTTTTATTATTCACCCATGAGAAATAATTTTTATTTATTTATTTATTTATTTATTTATTTTATTTTTTTTTTTTTTATGCGTTACGCGGGCCTCTCACTGTTGTGGCCTCTCCCGTTGCGGAGGACAGGCTCCAGACGCGCAGGCTCAGCGGCCATGGCTCACGGGCCCAGCCGCTCCGCGGCATGTGGGATCTTCCCAGACCGGGGCACGAACCCGTGTCCCCTGCATCGGCAGGCGGACTCTCAACCACTGCGCCACCAGGGAAGCCCTAATTTTTATTTTTGAATAAGCAAATGTGTGAATGAGTTAGGTAAGAAAACCCAAGACTAAACAGAAGACTAATATGGATAGTGTTTTACAGCATTTAAAGTTTCCAAAATCCTTTCTCATATTTCTGACTTGCAAAATCACATAAAATATATCGTATCCCTATTTTATCGAAGAGGAAATGAAAGATCAGAGAGCTGATATAATGTGTTTGGGACCAACAACTAGGAATAAAAAGAACTGGGATTAGAATGTGCATTATTCCAGCTTCCATGCTTTTGAAACTACACTACATATTCATGGGATTCCCTCAGAGCTAAGGGACCAGTACCTATGGGAAAAGAGAAAGTTAAACTGGAGTCATCTACATCCTTTCCATGGTTAGTAAGAGAACAAAGATGAAAACTGGTTGCCTTTTATATTGTTTTAGCCAAAGTCATTTGGTTTTTTTCCTTTATACCTGCTGTAAATCTGATTTGAAAGCAGCTCTTTGACTCTTACAGAAACCATCACGTTGCGTTAAAGGCAAAGGGTAGTCTACTCTGTTCTCTTAATCCCACTTCGTGATAGATGTGAGGATCGACAGAGCTTGGCTAGTGTCCAGAGGTACGGAGGTGGGGATGATAAAAAAGCTCAAATGCAGAGGCTAGGTTGGTATTCAGTTTCAGGGGCAATTCAGGGGACTCTCCTTTCCTCTCCTGCTCTCCTTTCCACACATGTATGTACGACCCAGTGATAATGATGACAATGAAGAGGAGATGAGAGAAACAGAAGGAAGAGGCAAAGGAGAAGGAAACAGAGTAAAAAAAGAGGGGGGAATAAATGAATGAAAGGAACAAGAAAACAATTTGAAAGAGGAAGGAATCCTGGAATATGAGAGTTAAAAAGCAGAGAACACTTAAACTAGTCTCCCTTTGGATGAGGATCGTTTCCCAGTGACTTGCTCTACTGATCCACATCTCCTGAAGTCAAAGTGCCTTTCTTTCTTCCCCATAGCTGTGATGAAAATAAAAAGGAGAAAAAAAAGCATCAAACCTAGTATTTGGAATCAGAAGAACTGGTGTTATGTCCTGCTCTACCTGCTGTATGTCTTAGCATTTCCAGTACTTAATTTACCTGACCTGCAGTGACCTCGACTATAAAATGAGCATAACAATCCCCTTTTCCCTTAAAGTTTTGCTCTAAGACTACACAAATGTTATTATAATGACGTGTGGAACATTAGGTTTCCCAAGCCTACTCCATCCTCTTTGGCCTCGGAGTGCACCTGCCTCTGAAAGGTCTGTGTTACTTTAACAGAAAGTTAATTAGGTCTTTCACCCTCCCTCTGGATATCTGCCTGCGTTAGAAGTGCGGCTCAGCACACAAGCTCCATCATCCATATTAAAAGTGGGATTTTCTGACTTGGCCTGGCTAGCCAGTTGACCAATAGGTTCCAATGTGTGTTTTCAATCAAGCTGCTTACCCAGGAAGCCTTATTAAGTGAGTAAGTCAAGCTGACATGATTTCCGTGCTGATTAACATGAACCTAGGCTGTTTTTGCAATGCAGTCACATTAATTATTTATAGGAGGTAAATGAGGTTACAAGGAAAACAAGCTCAGATTACCAGAAACAAGTCAAATCATATATTTATATTTTTAAAAGCTATGTACTATTTCCTGCATTCATTGATTTGAGGCTCAAGCCTCAAGGATCAAAAAACAGTTATCATGCTCTCCCCTTTCTAATATACAAAGGTGACGGAGGGTTTAACATTTCGAAGACTAGCTAGCTGGTGGAACTGGGATGCCCCAATGGAGTTTATCAGAGACTTTTATTTGGTAAATTGTGTACCTACGAATCTCTCAACAAATCTCAAAACAATCCAGGCTCTTCCAGAATTGAATGCAAAATATTGACTAAACCACCAGTCTCTTTTGGTTTTCAAATAAGTTTTACAATTGCAAATTTTTCATAGAAAATTCTGACTAAACAGTATCTGTTAGGCAAGTGAGTTAGTCTATTTGCATGTTTGTCTGAAATAGTCTGCGCTATGTTTGCAGTCACTATGTTCTGTGAAGTTTAAAATCTGTTCCAGATTTTCCATCCTTAATGAAATCTTTCTTAAATAGGTTTGGCAGACTTCTGGCTTGTAATTCGAGCTGCTGCTGTATTCTTGTCTGAGGGTGTGAGATGCGTGTTCAATGAAGAGTTCTCACTTTTAACATATGCGTGGATTTGAAAGATAACCAGTGGTGACCTCCTCTCTTTTCCTGATCCTTTCTAGACACCATGTTACTAACACCTCTAACACCACTAACACTAGACAGACCCGCAAGGTGCTTACTGAAAAACAAAATGGTGATGGTGAGAGAACTATTTCATGATCATGTTGTGTACCAGCAGAGTCAGTAGGAAACAAGGGATGTTATGAGTCAGATGTATATGTATCTCTAAATAGAGATTGAGTAGTCCTTTGGAGAACCTGTACAAAGTCTGAATGATCTCATTACAGTTTTTCATTTATTTTGTGGTATAGCTATATAAGTTTTCTTATGTTATTGTTTGATATTCTTTTAAAATTTTGCAATATTACAATTATTGTTTACATATTATTATGTAATATCAGAAGTTTCTCTATTTGGACAATAATTTATATGCTCACCTTAGCTATTTCCTTTTATGATCTGAATTCTGGGAAGAAAGAAAAACATGCTTTGAGTGGTATATCGTTATTTTTGCATAAAATATCCATGAGAGGGCTTCCCTGGTGGCGCAGTGGTTGAGAGTCCGCCTGCCGATGCAGGGGACACGGGTTCGTGCCCCGGTCCGGGAAGATCCCACATGCCGCGGAGCGGTTGGGCCCGTGAGCCATGGCCGCTGAGCCTGTGCTCCGCACGGGAGAGGCCACAACAGTGAGAGGCCCCGTACAGCAAAAAAAAAAAAAAAAATATCCATGAGATAAAGAACCTGAGAATAAAAAGAGTTGGGTATTGACACTGCAATGAATAATCAAGTCAATTTCCTTTTCCTATAGTTGATTTTCTTATAAATGCTATAGTTAAGTGAGTGTCCTGGGCATTTATCTGAGTTTAGATTAGTTATTTATTTATTTACTTACTTACTTATTTATTTATTTTTGCGGTACGCGGGCCTCTCACTGCCGTGGCCTCTCCCGTTGCGGAGCACAGGCTCCAGACGCGCAGGCTCAGCGGCCATGGCTCACGGGTCCAGCCGCTCCGCGGCATGTGGGATCTTCCCGGACCGGGGAACGAACCCACGTCCCCTGCATCGGCAGGCGGACCCCCAACCACCGCGCCACCAGGGAAGCCCTAGGTTAGTTATTTAGAATGGAGAACTTGGGCTAGATAATTATAAGTTGAATTCCAATACAAATTCTGTGCTTTACATCTAAGACATAGAAAGAAAATTTAGTTTTAAATCAAATCAGATGTTCACAGGCACTAACCATTGCTGTTTCCTTTTCCAGAGTCTGGAAATGGCAAAATCTTATGTGAAACCCAAGGAGATGACAGAGTTGGTCAATACACCATCTTGGATGGACAAAGGCCCAGCTTCTCAGAATGAGATAAAGGAGGAGGAGAGAAGACCAGCTGCTTATGGGATGCCTGGCAGCTTAGCTGAAGAGCATGACAGTATTGAGGAGGAAGAAGAGGAGGAAGAAGATGGGGAGAAGCCTAAGAGAAGAGGTCCCAAGAAAAAGAAGATGACGAAAGCTCGCCTTGAGAGATTCAGGGCTCGAAGAGTCAAGGCTAATGCTAGGGAACGGACCCGGATGCACGGCCTGAACGATGCCCTGGACAACCTGAGGAGGGTTATGCCGTGCTACTCTAAGACCCAAAAGCTCTCCAAGATAGAGACTCTTAGACTGGCCAGGAACTATATTTGGGCGTTGTCTGAGGTCCTAGAAACTGGACAGACACCTGAAGGGAAGGGCTTTGTGGAGATGCTCTGTAAAGGGCTCTCTCAGCCCACAAGCAACCTGGTGGCTGGATGCCTCCAGTTGGGCTCTCAGTCTGTCCTCCTGGAGAAGTGTGAGGAGAAATCTCCTCTTTGTGACTCTGCCATCTCTGTCCACAACTTCAACTATCAGTCTCCTGGGCTCCCCAGCCCTCCTTATGGCCATATGGAAACACATCTTATTAATCTCAAACCCCCAGTATTCAAGAGTTTGGGAGAATCATCCTTTGGGAGCCACCCACCTGACTGCAGTACACCACCTTATGAGGGCCCACTTACTCCACCCCTGAGCATCAGTGGGAACTTCTCCTTGAAGCAAGATGCCTCCCCTGACCTGGATAAATCCTACAGTTTCATGCCACATTACCCCTCTGCTAGTCTAAGCTCAGGGCACGTACATTCAACTCCCTTTCAGGCTGGTACACCCCGCTATGATGTTCCCATAGATATGTCCTATGATTCCTACCCCCATCATGGCATTGGGGCCCAACTCAATACAATCTTCACTGATTAGGGCAGTCAGACCAGCATTTCAGAGGAAGATGTGGAGACATTTCCCATAACTCAAGTGGTTGAGCTGAAGACTCAGTGACCTTAATGGAACCCTAGAGATACATATCAAACAAACATATCAAACAAAATAGTCCCAGTCTGTTTACACCTTCTTACACCTGTCTCTCTTTTCTCATCAACTTCTCATATTGTATTGATTCCTTTATTTAGGGTCTTAAAGTGAAATTATATGACTCTTTACAATCATGTGAAAATAGAACAGAAGCCCTGGATCCTATCTTAGTGGTGCCAAAAACTCACTGAATGATCTATGCCAATTAATTTTTCATTTCTGGCCTCTGTTTACTTACTGGTAAAATCAGTCAATTGTTCTAAGTCTAGATAATTTCTAAAGTCCTTCATAGTTCTGAAATTCTGTGACTTTGGTGATCACTCCTATAAACTTCTTGAAAGTAAAAGGATTGAGGAGTAACAGGAAATGGACACCGTGCGTGGAATGATCAAATGGAATGCCAATGCGTGTCTCTCGGGGACTTGATGATAGGACTTCTTTGCATTTACCTAAAAATAGCTTCCAGAGGCTAACATTCTAACTTGGCTGTCACTGTGAATAATGTTCTTTAAGAGATTAGCTCTCTTTCTTGTTGGGCTGAAAGCTGAACGTATCTTCCATAGTAATTTGAGAACCATAATAGAGATCTCATACCAACTTGATTCTTGATGACATTTCAAAAGCACTTTTCTCAGTACTAGAGGTGGGGCAAGCAAGTCACTGAAACCTCAGACTCCTACAACCAATGGGACTTGGAGAAGTCATCTAGACCATTTTATGGCTTTCATAACCTGAGGGCCCTGGAAATTCTGATGAAGCTCAGGTACTGCTATTGGAATCAGCAAACAACCCAGGCCACATTCAAGAGCAATAAAATGGCTGTTGGATACTACCTAACCATCGTTTGGGGACTCTCTCCAGCTCACACCCGCCCATGGGAAAACCACTAGGTTTTCTTTGGCAAGATGAATTTCATTTGGTTAAGGAAAAAACGGTTAAAACCACTAGCTTTTGTCCACACATATATTCTAGAAGCACAAGCACCAATCGATTTATTGACCAAACTTGAGTTTTTCCAACATACATATAATTCTTTTGTCTCATTCCCACTAATCGTTACCTCTTCCTCACTTCTAAAATATGTTATTATATATTGTAGATAACATTTCAAGTGACCAGACTTAGGGATGCAGAAATCAAATCCAAGGTCAGTGAATGCTTTTACCAATTTATGTCTTCACCAGAGGTTTATCCTGATTTGCAGGATGTTTATTTTTCTTCATGTAACTCTTCTTTCCTTTATATCAGCAGTAATTTTGTCAAGTTCATTTTTTTCCAGAGAAATGTGATCTGAGAAATTTCACTGTCCTGTTCAATCTACCAGGACAATTATTTAAAGCAAACCAAAAGCTTCAATGGTTTACACGATAGTGGATCACATCCTGCCGCTGCCAGAGAAGATAAGTTTAGGAAGCAGGCAGGGTACACAAATAGGGCCAATGAATAAAATTGACAAGGCAGATTAGTATGTCATTTTCTACAGCTTAGCTATCCCCTAAAACCTGCCAAACTATTTGTGTATCTTGACTTTCTTTACCCTCTTACTATCTCCTTACAGTCTAAGTCATTTTCTTTCCGTTTTGCTTGCAGCAGTAATCCTACTGTTTTTGTACCCTTGGTTTATAAATCCACTTGAAAGTATCCTTGCAGAGAGCTCTTAAACCCCATCAGCCACCAAAGTGGTTCCCCTCACCACGATTTGCCCTAGAGGGAACAGACAAGTAAAATGATTTATAAAGCCATCCTATGTGCTTTCTGAGTCTATACTGACACTTACCTTCCTGAGAGGCTATGGGGGGATCTATCCTTGAAGTTAGCATTTTGTGGCATTTAAGTTTGTAGATAATGAATGTTGTCTGAATTATTTATTAGTTATTATTTATTTAATTTATTTCTCCATTCCATGCAAATTCCTTGGGTTCTAAACATGTGCTTGCAAACCCACCCTAAGACTTCATTTGGAAAGTAGCTCATAATTTTGCTAGAAATTCCTGAGTTTGGGGGTGAGGGCAAAGGAGGAAGTTAGTGCCGAGTTACCTGTAATAATTTCATAAAAAGCAGCAATAATTTGAATGGCTATGCAAGGTAATATTTTTAGACTTTTTTTCCTTCACTCTAAGATGAGCCAGTTATTTTTTGGGAATCTGTTGTTTATGCTTTTGGGGAGTATGGTACCCATGAACCAGTGTGGGATTGTTCAGAGAGACTTTATAATTGAATAAAATTTGGAAATGCAGTGTAATTGGAAAGAACCTACTCTCCAACCCCGGATGGTCTTTTTCTTCTGGGGACTTTACCCGATAATGCAAAGCAATTGCTTAAACATTTTGTAAAAAAAAGTTTTTTCTCTTTTCCTAGCAGAAATAAAGCTGTGAGTCTTCTTAGACATTGTGTTGCATTGTCAATCTTAAAAGTTCTTCTTCACTCTCACCTATTAATTTTCTTTGACTCTAAATCCTGCGAGCAGCAGCAGAGTACAGGCTGGCCTGTCAGGAGGATTTACACATCCCATATTTCAACTGATCTTGCCAGAAGACTTGAAAGGTCCAAACCAAGTAGCTAGAAGCCTAGATGCACTCTGCTACTCACATAATCAACCATGCAACTGAGAAAAAAACAAATCTAGGGCTCTGAGCATTCTAAGCCATCAAACAGGTGACTTAGATGACGACTTAGATGACTTACAGAGAGGTGGACCACAGGAAGATGAACTATTATCCAAAATTTAGGTGGGCCTACCAACTCTTCAAAAAATTATGAAGTGTGTTTTTTGGCAATAGCTCCGTCTCAGGATTTTTTTCCTTCAGATTTCTCCAGTGAAAATTTTCCCGGGTCCCTTTTTACATGCATAAACTGCTGATGACAAAGAAATAATAATGATGATGATGATAAAAATAAACTTTAATAAAATATTGTTGGTTAATCAAGGGAGAGAATTTGTTTAAAATAGTTAAGAAACAAAAACTACAGAATGAAAGTCATTCTCCCACCCCATCCTCCATCTGTCCAGTACCCACTCTCCAACTAGAAACCACTTTTTAATTTTTAGTTTACTAGTTACCAGAGATCTTTTATGCATATATAAGAGAATATTAGGTACATTAGGTCCAAATATGAAGTTAGATTATCTCTCCTTTTTTCTTCTGTTTTTGGTAGCATAATATAACACAGTTCTGCATACTTTATTTCAACACATACGTTTGAGTAGTTTCATATATCATCAAACTTTCTTAATTCTTTGTTATAGCTGGTTAACATTTTAAGTAAAAAAAACATAATGTATGATATTAAATTACAAAATTTGGATTTTTCCAATTTTTTGCAATACTGAATGAATAATAGTGTACACATCATTTGATGATTATTAAGAGAACATTTAGCAAAGAATATTCTAGAGGAATACAGATAAACTGACAGATACCAGCCACAATCACATCTAGCTGTTAGAAATGCTTACTATGTACTGTCACTTTTCTAGGTGATTTACATGTATTCCTTCAATCTACAACAATCCCTCTAAGGGAGACACTATTATCATCCTCATTTTACAAATTATGAAGCTAAGGCATAGAGTAACCTGTTCAAGCTCACACTGCTAGTTAAAGGTACAGCCAGGATTTGAACTAGATGGTTTATCCAAAAGGTTTGGTTGTTTGGCTGCTTGGCTGGTAGGTACATAATGTTGTCGTATCTACAAAAGGCTAGAGGTGGTGGAAGAGGAGGTACTTTTTGACACCCTTCAAATTGTCCATATGACATATGGCACCCTGTTGTATCTGTGACCCAGGCTGGCCCATACCCAAGGTCTGAAATGGAACCTGAGAAAAGACTCTCTTTCCATTGACAAAAGCTCAGCTTTCAATTGTACATTGTCTATGTAGATATAGGTTAGCTCACAGATCAGTGCTTTGTTCCTTGAAAGTGCCCATCTTTCCGAGGGCTTAAATCCATTTCATGGCTGTCATCTTATATATCTTTAGAGTTTTAGAAAGAAAGTTTTAACAGGGAATTATCGATATGAAAATAATAAAATCTTTTACAACATAGGAGCAGCCTATCTTCAAGATTATTTTTTTCTGTCTATCTAACTTCAGAGTATAGTTTGGTGCATTAATTGCAAGCATTGGCTTTAGGATCTAATAAATGATATTTTAGTTATGTAACTTACTAGTTGAATTACCTTTATTAAATTGATTACCTTGCGAAACCCTCAGTTCCCTCAAATTTAAAAGGGCAATAATAGCAATGACTTTCTCATAGGGTCATTCTGATGAATTAATTGAGATAACATGTCCAAAGCACATATTTAATAAATGGTATTTATTACCATTCATGTTACTATTCATTATTCTTTGATTACTCTCACACTGACTTTTCTCTTTGTCTCTAATAATATGACTAGGGAGTGCTGATGGTGACTGCAGTAGGCTTATTTAGGGAGTCCATAGAGATCTTTAATTAAGAGGGTTGAATCAGACAGACTTGGGTTTGAATCTAACTGGCCGAGTTCAAAGCTAACCAGGCAATTTATTTAACATCTCTGTGTCTCAAGTTCCTTCTTGACAAAAAGGGCATAAAAATCCCACCAAATTCACAGAGTTGATATGAGAATTAGAAGTGATGATAATGCCAATGAAGGGTTTATCTCAGGTTCTGGCACAAAGGAAGTAATATACTATTATTATTGTTATTGCTATTGTTATTATTGGGAGTAGACGGGAAGGGATGAGGAAATTGAGAACAAGAAAGCAGAAAAGATCCTTTGAATTCATACAGTTGATCATTGAGTCGGGCCAATATCAAAAGCCAAGCCTTTTGACTAGTACTCCTTACGTTGGAATGTGCTATTTTCTAACTCATCACAGGGACACCTTTAACAGAAATCCTCAAAGGCAAATTTCCTGAATGTGGAAAATAGGAAGCATTGTATTTTTCTTTCTTTTCTAGAAATTGGCCTGGAGTTAAAAGAAGACTTGTGGTAGCATTTTGCTGTCATCTGACCTAAGACGATGTAGGAAAGGAATACTATTATCTCACATATACATAGTACTATATATTTCTTTTCAATTCAATTTTGCAAATGGTTGCTGAGCACTTCTTCTGGGCCAGGCATTAAGCCAAGGGCTTCGAATACACAAATGAATACAGGACTGTGCTTTGTAAGTTTATAGCTCGACAGAGTATACATTAATAAAGCATTTCTACCCAGTTAACATTCAGTGTTGACAGCAAGGTGAGGCAAGAAGTTCAAGTATTATAGATGCTGTTTAACAGAGGAGGAAGCTGATACTCAGAGACATTTACTGATTAGCTAGGTCAAGCAATTAGTTAGAAGTTAAGTCAGAGACTATCTGATTACAATGTTTTGTTGGTTTGCTTGTTTTAGATAAGTAAAGTCCTGCTTTATTTGTGGTTAAATAAAACACACTTTCTGGGATGAGGTTAATGGATTATTATGACAATTCTGGATAATTTACTGGTTGAATAACCTTGGTTAAATTAATTAACCCCTCAAAGCCTCAGTTGCTTTGCTAAAATGGCTAAAATGATTTACTACAAATATGAAATAAAGCAAAGAAAATTGTAGTCAAGGCCTGGTTCAGATGCATAGTAACCAGGGAAGTAGCTGATCATAAAATCAAAGGAATCCCATTATGGCTGTCATAATACACAAGAAAATAAAATGTTTGACGAATACCTCAAATGTGTGTTAAGTAAATGAATTAACTTGCTAAATGTGAACTGAAGAAAATTTTAGAAAATAATGGCTAAAGTCTCAAGGAAAGGAAGAAGAAATTGCTGTTTATTGGGCATCTAAACCAGGTATAAGTCCCAAAGTAAAGTTCTTAATGTTACATCAGTCTTCAAAATAAACCATTTGAAGGAGGTTCCAGATATCGTAAAAACCTATTTACCCCTTGTAGAAATGTGTAAATAAATATGACACCATGGCAAGTCATGTAAACTCTCTGAGCTTTTGTTTTCTCATCTATAGGATAAGACGACCGTGCCATTAGAAACCTGAAGTTGCTCTCATCTTAATGTTTTCATGCGCAGTAAATGTCCATTTTCTCTGACCGATTACACATACTTTAAAAAAAAAAGAATGAACGATGATTGAATAAAAGATAACAGATGAAGAAAAAGTGGACTACAAGGCATAAAATCAAGGGGGTGCCTTGTGCGGTTTCATCATTACTAGTCAGCTATCTTAAGAAACTGGGTGGCTTCAATTTATCCATTTAGACGGCAATTTTCTAGGCCATGAACTTATTCTCTAGCAATAACCACCACAACATGTCTGGCAAGCCCATAATCTACATTTAGCTAAAGTAAACTTATCAAAGATAGAATTGAGAAATTGTGTCATTCCTAGAGCTGTGCCCTTCCCCCCCACTCTGCCCCTTAAGTGGGAAAGAACAGGAAGATGTTGATCATGTTGTTTACTTGACTGCAAATACAGCATGTTCTCTGTTATCCATATGGATAATTCATGTTGTAGATGACTGACGAAAAATATTTCATATGAAGCTTGTTTCTCCATGCCAGTTTTATATTCCTAGTTTTTGGTGTGTGTGTATGTTTGTGTGTGGTGTGGCATGTATACACACACATATTAATGTATCTATATGTAAACAAACATATCAAGGTATATATGTAAATATGTGCATATATATTTGAAGGTATGTGTCTATATATTTTTTAATTGAAGTATAGTTGGTTTACAATGTTGTGTTATTTCAGACGTATAGCCAAGTGATTCAGTTACATATATATATATATTATATATTATACTTTTTCAGATTCTTTTCCATTACAGGTTATTACAAGATATTGAAATATAGTCCCCTGTGCTATACAGTAGGTCCTTGTTATCTATTTTATATATAGTAGTATGTGTATGTTAATCGCAAACTCCTAATTTATCCCTCCCCTGCAAAGGTACATATATTTAACACGTATAGATTGTTGCATGTTGAAAACACACACACACACACACACACACACACACACACCCCTTTGAATGTACTCTAAAGTCAAATGGGAACACTTTTTGGACCATTTAATTTTTGGCAAGTCTATAGCCTGAGGCTTTCCTTCATTAACGTAATGCTACTAGTAACTGAACTAGGTTAGGCACGGAAGAGTGGAGGCCGGCCGAGGCCGAGAGGCAGGAAAGAAGTGCAGGAGGCTCTAGTGTTCCCCGCTGGACCTGGAGGGGCAGCCGGATAAAGGTTAAGTGCTCTCTCCTCCTCTGAGAGCTGGCCTCTGAGCTGATGCAGATCCAGGGCAGGCGGGCACGTGGCTGCCCTCAGAGGGCCAGGCACAGGCGCGAGCTGCTGGGGGACTCCTGGGGCAGACGCTCCCCTGGCTCCTGCTCAGCCCGCTGCTGCCAGCCGGCGGCTTCCCTCCTGCCAGACCCCTGGGCATGCTGATGGGAATGGCACAATTACCTAATCCCTGTCCAGGGAGATCTAGGCCACATGCAGACAGATGGAGGAGCAGGGGGATTCAGAACTGTTTAGGACTGGAGGAGCAAAGGAGAGAAGCGCTGGGAGAGGTTTGCCCAATGGGCCAGACTTGAAAGGAGGTTCTAAAGTCTCCTTGTCTCCAACCAGCTCCCAGGTAAGCTGTTTTCTCACCTGAACAGAAGCTCTGGAAGGAAGAACCTTGGCCTTCCCCTCACTGCTGGCACATACGCTGAGAAAAGGCATTGACCCACAATGTCTGGGTTTCCAGAAGGAAGAGGAAGGATAGATGGGTATGGAAAGAAACAGAATCTGGGAGAGTCAGAGCTCCAGGAAGGCCCACTGAGAGAGGCTGACAGAGTCAGAGATACAGAGATCAAGGCAGCAGTGCAAGCGCTCACCGTGTTTCCTTCCTTACTTCTTCCTCTTCCCTCACGCATTCTCACCCTCACTTACGGCCCTCAGAATCTGTCTGGGCTCCTGCGATAGTGTTCTTTTAAACTTCCAATCTTTTTGCACGCAATGTTTCTTTTCTTCGTGAATCCATCCTGATTGACTGACCACCTTAAAGTAAAGCCACAATCATGTCATTTCTTTGGTCAAAATCCTGCACTGGTCCTTCAACCACTATAGAATGAAGTCCAAGCTTCCCAAGCCTAACATTTAAAGCCCGTGCACCACAACTGGTCTTGGTCTACATTTACGTATCACTAATGATATATATATATATATATATATACACACACACACATATATCACCCCATTCCCCCCACCTTCTTACCCTCCTAGCTATACATCTGTGTTGCCTCTCTGGATTACAGCTCCTCTAATCAACATGAAGTGAAGTTGCTCCCCTGCCTTTGTTCCTGGCAATGCCTTTCTCCGGAGTGCTCTCTTCTCCATCGTCACTTGCTGAAACTGTATTTATCCTTCAAAGCCTAATTGAAATTCGTCCTTGATAAGCCTTTACCAGATATCCCTATAATAATTAGGACCACCTTCTTTATTTTATTTATTTATATGTATTGTATTTATATTATTGCCTCCTTTATATTTATTTAATTATTGCCTCCTTCTTTTTGAAGTTTAGAGAATCATGATAATTGACACTACAAGTGAAGTTACTGTTTCCACTTATGTCTCCTTTACCGTTTATAAGCTTGAGAAGAGAGACTGTTTTATCCTCTTGCACTGCTCCTGGTGCAGTCCTTTCCATATAGTAAGGAGAAGGTAAAGCCAATTTTTTCTTTTTTTGGGGAGCACGTGAACACGTGCTGGGAATTGTGAAGGTAACTTTACATTCCCATGAACTCATACAGCTTTGGGAAAAAAACTTTTTTTTTTTCCGTTTTACAGATGATCAAAAGGAGGTTCAGATAATGTCCAAGTCTTCGCAGCTCATAAGAAGGAGGTGATGACTTGCTGTCTGAGTGATTTTTGCACAGTAGATGTGTCAATGAAAAAGACTGTAAACATTTCCTGAGTTTTGTCTCCCCAATGTCCACTATGCTAAAGAACAAAAACTTCACTATAAAAAATTTATTTAGACAAAGCCAGACAGGCTGGTTGAAACAATATGGAGTTAAATACAGAGACCAATAAAAGCTGTTGAAGGAGTAGAGTTTTAAAAACAAACAAAACCAGAGGAACAGAAAAAGGGCCAACATCTAGGCTAAGTGAGACAGAGAGAAGGGAAGGAGAGAGAGGAAGTCTAAGTGAACAGAATAAAGGCAAGATAAAAGGCGTGTGGGTGCAATTTCCTCAAGTGGGACATCTCAAGTATATTCAGATGTTGTCCCAGAGGACCTGGGGTCTCCACGGAGTTGGGGAGGTAGGTCCACTTCAGGAAACAGCCAGCTGCTGCCTCTGTTGTGCCTCAGGTAGGAGCATGTGTATTGATTCCTGCTGCACAAAAGGCTGGGCACCACCACGATCTCCACCAAGCCTCCCTGAAGACAGTCCCTGGTTATGTCTTCAGAGCAACAGAAATATCACCACAATAAATCGTTCTGGAGAAGAGCAAAGACTACAGGTCTCCCAAGTCCCCCCATTCACCAGAAGACTTATGTCACAACATGAAAGTTTCCCTTTGGTCATTGGATATATCTTCTTTTTTTTTTTTTTTTAATAAATTTATTTATTTTTGGCTGCATTGGGTTTTCATTGCTGCATGCGGGCTTTCACCAGTTGCGGCGAGCGGGGGCTACTCTTTGTTGCAGTGCACGGCCTTCTCATTGCAGTGGCTTCTCTTGTTGCAGAGCACGGGCTCTAGGTGCGCAGGCTTCAGTAGTTGTGGCATGCAGGCTCAGCAGTTGTGGCACTCAGGCTTAGTTGCTCCACGGCATGTGGGATCTTCCCAGACCAGGGCTCGAACCCCTGTCCCCTGCATTGACAGGCAGATTCTTAACCACTGTGCCACCAGGGAAGCCCTGGATATATCTTCTTTAATGACAAGGTACAGAGAAAAAAAAATGGTTTACCAGTGATGTGGGTGGATCAATTTCTCTAGCTCACAGAGCCATTGAGTTCTCACGATTTGTTTTGGGTTTGTGATCTGGACAAACTCTATGTGAATGCCTGGCTTCCCACATACTGTAATTGACTTTGGACAAGATTCATAAACTCCTAGAGCTTCAAAATCTTTATCTGCAAAATGATGACAATATCTTGCAAGATTTCTGTGACATTAAATATAATGATTACCTTACATGTATCATGAGGCCTGGCACATTATTAGTGAGCAGGAAGTGGGACTTTGTCATAGACTTTGTCATAGTCATCACCGTCAACATCATTCCCTCCTACACAGGTGCGACCTCCATCACATGGGGCTAATGGAGAGAGAGACCAAAGAAGAGGCGGAGAAATGAGGAAAGGGGACCCGTGGGGGTACAAGTAGTACTGGATGATGACTGAAGCCATCAGAAGGAATTACTGGCTTGCAGTCTGGAGTGTGTGACTCAGCTGGAGCCTGAGTACAAAGGGTCCCTAAGCAGAAGCATCAGGGACAGACAAGGGGCAGCTGACACCGTGTCCACCGTTGGCACAGTCCAACAAGATTTTCAAGGATAAGTGAAAAAAATGCAGTCCTGAGAGGGAGCATCGCTGAACCATGCTGCCCTGTTTTTGGGCAGCAGCTGCAAGCAGAGATAGCAGCTGCAGTTGTTCTCAGCAGCCCGGATTCCCAGGGAAAGTGGGCATCAGGCAAAGCAAAAGGGGGAGAGATAAGCGTGGGGCAATGCCCTGGGTTCCCAGGATGGGACATTCCATTGCACAGAAATAAGGGGCTTGGGGTGACAAGGAAAGGGTGCTCTGAATGTGAAATGATGCTCAGTGTTGAGAGCAGGCTGATAGATCTTTGGAGAGAGCCAGACTGGGGGTCAAGAACTTTCTAACCATTTCTGCTCCTAGACTGTTGCATAAACACGAGCAGATAATAATCATAACAGTTAATATTAATTGAGTGCTAACCAGGTGCCAGGCAATGTGCTTCATTTTTTACATATATGAAATAATGTGATTCTTAGTACGATACTATGAAATCGGTGCTAGCATTGTCTGCATTTTACAGATGAAAATCTGAGGCACAGAGGGGGTAAAGCAGCTCTACCAGTTCACATAACAAGCAAGTGACAGATCTGAGATTTAACCCAAATGGTCTGGCACCTGAGCTTGCATTTTTATCCACCACTCTCTACCAGCACTGTCCAATAGAAATGTCTGCAATGAGGGAAATGTCCTATAACATCAAGCCCTTTAAAATTGGCTGGTGAAACTGAGGAACTAAATTTTTTAATTTATTTAAGTATAATTAATCTAAATTTAAATAGCCTCATATGGTTAGGTCCTATACAATGGATAGCACAGATTTATATTATCTCTCTAAGGAGACAGATCTCTATCATTTTCAGTTATTATTTTTTTCCATCTAAAAATTTTGGGTTTGTACACAGGGATGGAAAATATGTGAAGTGATTTCCACCACTTCCTCCATGCCTGCCCATATGGATGTCATTAATCAAGCAGGACTCTCTTTCTTACTGAACCTGGACCTTCCTCAGAATCCATCACAACACAAGACTCTAAGCAGTCGCTGTGAAGGACTTGGACTCTTCGTTTGATAAGAAAGGGGTCTCCATCTCTGGACCCTAAACAGTATCCAAGGAAAGTACTAGGTTTAGGCATTGGAGGGAAAGAAGACATCTCTTCCAGTTCTTTGCATTCCAGCAGCACTGGTTCCTTTCCTCACCATCAATTGTACCCACACCAAATTGCTTTTCACCCACATAACATCTTTCCCATCCCTTAAGCCTAAATCTGGGCGGCCCATCATTTGCAGTGCACTCAAGTATTTAACTGATTTTCTCTGAAGACCTGATCCAAGTCAACGTTTGCTGCACTGGATGTCTATTGTCTTATCAGCAAATAAGAATGGAGACAAAGGAACACTTTTTTTTTTCCTAAATGTATTTATGAAGAAGTCCTCTACCAGCATCCATGGTGCATCTCTGCATAAAAGAAAGAGACTGGCAGATCAAAGACAACGGAGATGCTATTTCTTGCAAACGCAAGGGAAGTAACAGCTCTCCAGATAATTCTCCAGCTAGAATTTTTGTTTTGAGCCTTGAAATCACCTGAATAACCTACCCTTGGCATCAGCCTAAGCCTCTGGAAACTCCAAGGCCTTCTTTGACAGGTATTTTCCTAGTTGATTCCTAACTAACTTATTTTCTCTTTGCCGAATGACCTTCCAGCTCCCCTGCCTTCCCTTGGTCTTTTGCCTGCCAAACTCCTACTTACATTCAAGATGCAGCTCGGATGTCACGTGCCCCGGGAAATTTTTTTTTTTTTCTTTTTGCGGTAGGCCACCCTCTCACTGCTGTGGCCTCTCCCGCTGCGGAGCACAGGCTCCGGACTCGCAGGCTCTGCGGCCATGGCTCACGGGCCCAGCAGCTCCGCAGCATGTGGGATCTTCCCGGACCGGGGCACGAACCCATGTCCCCTGCATCGGCAGGTGGACCCCCAACCACTGCACCACCAGGGAAGCCCGGGAAGCTTTTCTGATCCCGCTCCTAACACACACAGCTCCCAGGCTGGACGAGGTTCCCCTGCTCTGTGAGCTAATAGCTCCTCTGCTCACCCCCTCCCCCAAGAGTGTTATCCTCCCACCTCTATGGAACATCTAAGTCACTCTGCTCCTGTGCTCCTAAATCCATCTCCCCTGAAGACTGTTGGCTCGTCAATAGTAGGAAGACAAATGGAAACCTCTGTCCCTAGCACCTCGCAAAGAGCTCGATATATGGCAAGAGTTAATACATAGCCATTGAGTGGACAGAAGAATAAATGACTGAGCTAGAGAGATCAGACTCATGTGGCAGAGGAGATGAGTGCTACTGACGGACCAACCCCAAGGTCAGGAGCAAGGGAGCCTGTTCCCTCGCCAAGCTGACCTTTTCTGTTCTGAACAGAATAATCAAGGACAGACTCTCTCTTCCTCATTCCCTGACACCCCCATAACATTCCAGTCATTCTAATTTTATCTTCACATTTGCCTCCAGCCCCCAATCCTGCACAGTTCCAAAACACTTGGCTTCTCTCTCCCTCTGCCCCAATTGTTCCTCTTTCTATAGCATCGGAATCTCATTGTCATGCCTGCCCTATTCCCTCCTGACCTCTCAACCGCCCATTGTTAGATGTCAGGAGGGCCCGGGTGGCAGCTGGACCCCAGCAGGGCAGACCTGGTGTCCCCAGGGCATCCCTGGCAGGTGCTGGAATACTCAACAGCCGGGCCTGATGTCACCACCCCCATCCTCTTCCGTAGGTTCCCTGCCCCCTCCCACCAGCTCCAACCCCCTTTCTCAGGAACTGTTAAGAGTCTGAACGGTCAGCATGGCTAGGTAGAGGCTTGATCAAAGAAAACACTTTGATTTTTTCTCTGAAAAAACTTCAGGCCTGTCCTCTGGGTTATTTGTACTCTTGTGCATATCTAAGCTCAGTCAGACCTCCTGTGTGCTATTAGTCTAGGTACTATTAGCTGAAAGCATCCCCAAATACCAGATTCCAACTCTGAACGTTTTGGTTACCTCTGTCTGCAAAACTCTCACTACCACATCTTCTGAGACCATCAAATGTTGGTTCCATCATTCAAAGCTATACTCAGTGCTAATCTTACAAGATAGACTCTCCCAATTCCAGCAACTCTCTTCCCTTCTGTGGCCCCTTCAAGCACCTTGATGTTCCTCTGCCACATCCTGGGTCCCCTGTTTCCTCACTGTAGACAGTAGTATGCGGGGTATATCCAACAAACCTAGTTCAGTGCTTGACACATAGGAACTAAATACTATGTACCAGTTATAATCCAGTTATGAAGTTTACCCTCATAACTTCATTTAGCTTGAGCCCCACAATAACCCACTGCAGGGATATTATCCCCATTTTAAGATTAGGAAGCTGAGACTCTGCACTTATTATCTGCCCATAGTTATACAGCCTGTTGGTGATAGAACCAAGGCTTGGTTTTTGTGGTCTTACATTACATGATTTTCTACTTAAGTTCATTAAATATTCAATTAAAGTTTATTGATGGAATTGTTAAGGTCTAGTGATAACACAGATGCCAGGGACACAGACCAACTAGGAGAATAGAGAGGTTCATATATTAGGAAGAATTTTCCCAGTTTTAAGAGGGAATACTGTTTATCTTCCTGAATGCCAAGAAAGGAAAAGGAAATTCCTATTTACATGGGCTTGGATTAAGTAGACCTCTAGGAAGGTAGAGAGATGTATGGAAAGATCAGTTTTGAAATTCTTTCACTTCCTCATTTAAATTCTTCGTAACCATGTCTTATCCTCACCTCCAATGACATCGATACCAATGCCAAGTAATAAATGACACTCATACTCAGCAAGAGAGCTTTTCCATTAAATAGAAAGTCTGTGCACTTCATTTTGTCCTACCTTCATCTTATCCTTTACACCCTGCACTCGGAAGTCTGTAGGCCTTCTTATTTGGCAAAGGTGATACTCACTAACATGGATTTAATCCCTGAAGTGGGTCTGGTTTATAAGCTGTTCACTCCAAGCCTCCTCAAGGCACTAACGTGTGTGATTAAGATGGTTAGTCCGGACTCAACTCTAAACTTTCAGTCTTGGTTGGAGACTTCATTATCTTTCTCCTCACCTCGCTCTTTCACCAGAGGATTCTGGCTGATTCATTAAGGTGTGAGGCATGTGAACAAAGGAGGTTTCTGCTAGAAATGAAGATGAGACATCGAGCGCGGTGGTTCTCTTCCAGTTCCCAACTGGTTCTCTTCCAGTTCCCAACACAGTCCCAAAGAGGACCGTGGGGTCTTAGTCTCACCTGCATATTCATGTTTGTTCAAGGAGGTAGTCACGCAATTAATAGGGTAATTCCTCAATAATTTGTTCTCTGGGGAAGGCTGCTGCCTCACTTGGGGCTTCCACAGTTAAATGTTCAGATTCCACTTTTGCATTTGAATCATTCCCAGAGCTGGGAAATAGACAACTTGTTGAGTCCCTGGGGCAAGAGAATAGTTTTTTAAAGACAGGTAATAGCTGGAAGCTAGTGATTCTGGTCAGAGGACATATAAACTCTTCACAGCTAGGAGCTGCTCCCCTGCCAATGCCCTGCCACCCCCTTAGGTCTTGAAGTATAGCTCTCCTCCCCGATACGCCCCATTCCTACACCAGCATATTGTAGATAACTGTAGTTTTGTAAACCAAGTTATGTTTTTAATAAGTGGCAGTTAATTTGTCACTTGAATGACTAATGTTTTGGAAAAATTTTTAAACCCAGAATCTTCTAAAGCCAACCTTCCTTATTTTCCTCTTTTTTTCCTTTCTTAAAAGAGTATTAGGGCTTCCCTGGTGGCGCAGTGGTTGAGAGTCCGCCTGCAGATGTAGGGGACACGGGTTCGTGCCCCGGTCCAGGAAGATCCCACATGCCGCGGAGCGGCTAGGCCCGTGAGCCATGGCCGCTGAGCCTGCGCATCCAGAGCCTGTGCTCCGCAACGGGAGAGGCCGCAACAGTGAGAGGCCCGCGTACCGCAAAAAAAAAAAAAAAAAAAAAAAAGAGTAATTATACATTGAGGCTTCCTTAAAATGAGTCAGACCTTTATATATATAATTATTCTGACATGGCTTTCTAATTTTTAAAACTTCTGTTATCAACAATTAGTGATGTCGGTTGTATGCACATCATTGCCCATTGCTTCAGTTTCCATATTGGAAAATAGCAGGGGATGAGTCTCTGTTCCTCCATACCAAAGAAGACTAGTCCAATAATCATTGTGCATTCTTCTAGAGAAGGGGAAGGATGCTTTTCTAGGCAGCCAGGGATGATCTTTATACTAGGGATGGACAGCTAGTTAGATCAGGGAAAATGTCTGAGGTTCAGAGAAAAGACTGTGGTGCTGTTTCCAGGTGCCCTTCTGCTTCCAAACAACCTACTCACCTGTATCCATAATATTCATATTACATTTTGATTTCTAGCATGCAAGAGATGGATTCTTATGATCCATGTTAATTAGTATGTAGCAACAACTAACAACAGTGTTTGACGTTACCAGCCATCTTCACAGTATTTGATACCTTTTAGGTGTTCAATAGTATTTGTTGAATTAATAGATTATATGGTTAATTTTTAGTTCTATTCAAATACATTTTTCACTGATGCAATGCTCCCTCCTTTTCTATTTATTTTACCCTCACAATAACTCTGAAAGATAAGCAATGGATATGGGCTATCCAACTATCAGCCCTGAGTACCGCCTGGCACGTGATTCTTCTGGCACATGGTTAGTCCTTTTCTGTCCTGGATGGTACAGTGTAGTGTATGAGCTGATCAAACCAACAACATCACTAAAATGCCAGTTTTTTCCCCTCTAAAAGGCCTCTTTTTTTTCTCTAGGACATGTATAAAACGAAGGTAGAGGAGATTTCTTCATATCCCTCTGCAATCATCCTCCTAGAAATCATTCCTCAGGATTATGTTCTCTTCCCAGCTCATCCCAGTTTTGCAATGGGGCATCTCTCGTTTCATGGGACTCATGGAAATGACCTGATGCTGTTCCTGAAGATTGATATCAGAGAGCATGTAAATTGTCACAGGGTATACTCTCTTCTACTTTTGAGTATCTTCCTCCTAAAGCCACCCCCGAAGACTTAGGTAAATTAAAATCTATATAATATTAGAGAAAAAATTTGAAATTATCCTCTACAAATGAGTGTTCTTATAGGCCACGGGAAAAATACTCCAAAGCACGTCACCAAGTGCCCCCTTCTCAATGTTCCTAGTTTCTACACCCATTCCCTGGAGAGAAGGGCTGCTTTCCCTGGCCTAAGCAAAGGGAGAGAACATGACCCCTATTGAATACCACGCCAATTGACGGTACTACTCTCCGGAAAACTTCACTATTGATTTGCTTTGCAAACCTTTTATAGAGTTTACTTTACAAGACATAAACTACTTCCTATCCACATTTTTGGGGGGGGGGATTAAAAAATGGGAAACTTCTGGGGAAGCATTTAGGTAAGGATGAGAAAAACAGGTTTCTTATGAAAGGACTACAGGCTGCATCCATCCTCTCAAAGCCAGTATAGATCCTGCTTTTCTAACTGCTTTAACAAGGAGACATTCTGTTCTTCAGACAGATTCTAAAACTTCTGACTCACTAGTTGTGATTTTTTTTTCCCCTGAAGCATATGCTAAGCTTGCTCTTCATTTTCATGTTCAGCCATCTACTGAACGCTGTAGGCTTTAGGCCAAATAATGATCAGTTTCCTGATACTGATGAACCACTACCCCCTCTGGCCTACTCCTTCTCTAATCCCCAGTAATCAAAATGTCTGGCTTGTGGTCTGTCTTCATCAAATCTTTGTTGCTAGGATGGTCACAGGATGGCTGGCATAGGTCCTCTAAAATTCCACCCCAAATCTGGAAGGAAATGGGTTGTGGGTAGGGAATAACGCTCTTCTTTACTTTCTTTTTCTCTTTTAATCCATTAAAAAAAAAAAAATCCAGGAATCTACCCGGCAGAATTCCTTTTATGTTTCATTGGCTAGAATTGGATGATCTAACCATCCCGAGCTGGAAGAGAGACTAGACCCTTGTATTTTTTACTGTGTGTCCCCTGGGGCAGACTCACATGATTGGGAACAAGGAGAAATGGGAGTAAAGACTGAGTAGGCAACCAACAGTATCTGCCAGAGTAACATTCAACCAAAGCTTGTGATGACTTTATAGTTTATAAAGGATAGTAAGTTTTTCAGTTATGAATTTTTTTAATTGAAGTATAGTTGATTCACAGTGTTGTGCTAGTTTCAGGTGTACAGCAAAGTGATTCAGTTGTACATGTAAATGTATATATATAGTTTTCCTTTTCAGGTTCTTTTCCATTACAGGTTATTAAAAGATATTGACTAGAGTTCCCTGTGCTATACAGTAGGTCCTTGATGTTTATCTATTTTATAATAGTAGTGTGTATGTGTTAATCCCAAACTCCTAACTTATCCGTCTAGTAATTTGTTCATTTTATCAAGAGCATTAGTTTTTTCACTTGGGAATTTTTTTACACGTAAATTTTCATAAACTGTGTTAATTTGATCCATTGCTATTTAAATTATGTAGACTTTTCTATAGGAAAAAAATGTCCTCAGAGACCTGGCTGTATTTTATTATCTTTGAAGTAAAATAGAAGTGGGCTAATAAAACAAAAAGTGGTTATTGCAGACTTAAATCCAAACACAACTGGTTTCCTCAGCAGTTGCCCCGGGAAACATATTGAATAAGACAGCGTAAAAGAAAAAGGAAGCTGTGAACAGTGCCATCCATTTTCCAACACTGCTCTAGAATAAAGTGAAGTTCACGAGCTATAGACTGCAGAACATTTTTTCTTCTTATGAAGATTGTGTTAACATCATCTCATTGCTGAAGTTCCTTAAATATTACGAAGAACAATTCACCAGTCAGATTTTAAACTTTACTTGGCACCATGATGTATACTTTGTCTGCGTCTGGAGGCTTGAGTTCATTTAACACAACTCAGTGTTCTCTTAGAGTCTTTCTTCCTGTTATGAACTTTAATTTCACCTTCAAACTTTTTATTTTTCTATATTTTCCAGACTGTAGTTCTTGGTGGAGCCATCAGGAGTGGCGTTCTGCCTTCTCTCTGATACTTGTTAACATTACTACATCTTCACCAAGCAGTGCCTTCTTTATTTATATTCTTTCTCAAAACTTAGCTCATTCTCAGTCTCTTTTCTATATTTATGGTCTATATTTATGGCCATAATATTCTTTTGTGAACAAGCTTAACTATAGGTGCTTTATTCCAAATGCTATGTAGATTTCTTTTGAATTTTTTCAAAGGATTTTCATCATCATATTGTTTCTTTGTAAACCTAGAGAAGTGGAATTGAGGTTTGTACCCTTAGAATTAATACCTGTTCTGATACATATTAGGTCTATAATCTTGGCTGAATCATTGGACATTTATCTATCAGTTCAGTCTTTATAATTTGTGGTTTTTTTGAAACTATAATGATTTGAGATCATTTTAAAGTTTTCCTTAACAACTGTGTGGGCTTCTATGGTCTAGGATTTTACACTTTATTGTAAACAATTCAAATACAAAAATGCATAATGTAAAAAGAAAAACTTATAATCCAATGCTCATTGCAGATAACTCGGGGGTGTCTGTGTGTGTGTGTGTGTGTGTGTGTGTGTGTGTGAAAGCAAAAGCGATCTGTACATAATGGTCTAGTATTTAAGGGAACTTTGTATTATTTTCTATTTCTAATGATGGCTTTAGGATCCCTTTTATTTGTTTTTTGGAGTCATTTTGTCTTATGTACCCTTATAGCCAACTTTCTTCTCCTCTCCCCTTTACTGACTGTCAATAATCATTTTCCCTTAGCTTCTGTGAGTTTAACTAGTTTAGGATTGCTGACTCAATTTTGGCTGGGGAGTTTGGGCTCTCTGACCCATGGTAATCTTTACCTGGTCTCTAGCTCTCCTTGGCCATGCCTAAGGTCTCAGTCCTGGATCTCTCCCCTTCTATAGACAAGCCACTGCCTCACAGGTTTGATATGACAATGACTTCCCCAGGCAATAATACCCCACTTCCCATCCCCATCATGGGTTTCCCATGGGGGAACATATTGGGCATCTCAAGTAGTTTAGAGTCAGGGAATACGTTAGGGATAAAAAAACAGACACAGAGTTTAGGTTATTTATCAGGAGTCACAGATGTTATGAGTGGGAGAGCTGTGTCTAGACTGAAGTTTCCAGGACTCTTCCCATGCAGGCCCTGCTGATCCTGAATATCTGTGGGCAGCAAGGTAAAGGGTAAAGACAGCAACGAGGATGCACTACAGTTACTAACGGAGCCTGTATGCTAGGTGTCTTCTGTCACATTTACCTTTTGTTCTCCTACTTTAACCAGGATATTTTAATTTAGGAATTCCAACATGCTTCACTTCTATAAAATGTATTTCCTTTTAAAAATGTGTGTGTGGGCTTCCCTGGTGGCGCAGTGGTTGAGAGTCCGCCTGCCGATGCAGGGGACGCGGGTTCGTGCCCCGGTCCGGGAAGATCCCACATGCCACAGAGCGGCTGGGCCCGTGAGCCATGGCCGCTGAGCCTGCGCGTCCGGAGCCTGTGCTCCGCAACGGGAGAGGCCACAACAGTGAGAGGCCCGCGTACCGCAAAAAAAAAAAAAAAAAAAAAAATGTGTGTGTGTGTGTTTCATGGTAAGGGCTAGCATAAAATGAGAAAGCAGGCAAGCTAAGTCCTCTGACAAATAGAAAGTACCACACCAGAAATAAGACCGGACAGACACAGGGGAGGTGAGATCACTTGTGACTGTTGTTATGGTGAAACCATGACTCACACCTTATGCTACATACGTCAAAGTAGACAGTCCTAGACTCACTGTGAATGTTTTCTGCACATTCAGGCAGAAAACCTAGTAAAACCAGAAAATTAGGGGGCAGAGGGATGCTCATTTCTGTGAGATCAACTTTGGAGCACTGTCATGGGTTCTGGCATTAGAACTCTTGGGTGTGAATCCTAGATCTGTCCTTTACTGTTTCTTTTTGGACCTTAAGCAAGTTATGTAATATTTCTGGGACTCAATTTTCTCATCTTTAAAACAGGTGTAATAATAGTACCTCCCTCAAAAGGCTATTATGGCAATTAACTTAACTAATGCATGTAACAGTTAGTTGGTGAACTACTGCTGTTATGACTCACAGCGGTGGTGAACAAAATAAAGGAGAATTTATCCTGGTTCTATTGGAATCTTAGGAACTAACGATAAACCCCTTTATTTTACAGATTACGGTGCTGAATCCCAGGAAGGGGACATAATTTTTCCAAATTTATTCTGATAATTAATAATAGCATTAGCTCACGGCATTTTTGTTACCTAATTCACTCTTTTATATAAATTAGAATAAGTTAGCTCTGGGAGACATGTCTCTGGGCAATTATCTTCCAAAGATGGTCAGTCCTTTGAAGTAGGACCTATAAGCTTGGAGACTTCTGTATTAGGTAAAGCAGCCCTCTCTGATTGAGTTCAACTGGCTAGTAAAACTCTTTCACCTTGCCCCTGAGTTTCTCATCTTTTCTTGAATTTAGATTAGATAATACATACTTTTTTTTTTTTAACGGCGTTCTGCCTAGGAGTAAGAGAGATTTGAATAAGATCATGTAGGTCATCTCAGTCCTAGGCTGTTTGTGGATAACAGCCCATATAAACTTTTGATGCAAACCTGTAACAGAGCTGGAAGAGGACCAGTCGGCTTAGAGACCCAAAGAAAGGAGTAAACATCACCCAAAGTCGGGGGATTTAGAACCAAATGCCCTCACTTCTAATTCACGTAAAGTCCTACCTTGTTTTCTGCCTTTTTACCTTGAACATCTTTGTTTACCTAGTTTCCATTCATAGGCTTCTTACTTGCTAGACTCTGGAATCAGATCTGGTAACAGTCGAGAACAATAACGGACCCTCTGTGTGTGTTTTCCATTGAGTTAAGCTGGTTGGGAACGTCTTCTGTTTGGGGTCATCCGATTGAAAATACTGAAAAGTAAGTTTTCAAATACCTCTGTATTGCACCCAATTTCTTAGTAACATCAGTTTTCTGCTCTGTTCCTCAATGATCAAGTTTCTTTTCTGGGACTCCATTCCTCTGAGAGTCACTGTGGCTCCAGAACTATGGCTAGACTCTTCCAAGGAGGCCCACCAGAACTGTGGAGCCAACTGAATGACTGTTAATTGAATATCCATAGATAATTTACCTACCCACCAATTCTGCTCGTGTACACACTCTGGGGCTTTGACTCAATTTAAAACTTAGTGTGCCTACGTATATATACATCTTGCTTGTTCTTCCTGCTGTAAATGAATGACCTTTGGAAGTCTACCCTATGGTTGTATTCATATTCCTGCTTACTGGTCCCTAAATAATCAGTCCCATCTGTCTTCCACAGTCCTACCTCTACCTCCACCTAATCTTATAGGTCTTTCTAGGTTCTTAGCCATTTTCCCCACTAATCTGATACTTCCGCTGGGTTTTTAATATCAAGTTATAAAATCTCATGGTCTTTCAATCCCTCATATGTAGGAGGTAGAAACCTAAGGCATCTGTGTAAGTTTTGGGGATAATTTGGAGAATTTCATGTTCCCACTGTGGATGATACAATGGTGCCTCTTTAAGAACCCCCGATCCCTGTTTATTTCTTTGTTTTGTTTCATTTTGTTTGTTTCTCTTTCTATTCTTATAATATTTGCTGTGCCAAAAAGATCATATTTGGACATATTTGTTCTTATTTGCTGGCTCCTTTTGTGCTTACTTAAAGTAAGTTTAACAGATGAACACAACCTATGTATACACAAAAATCTAATGGAGCTGTAAAATATTCCTCCCACATTCTCCTAAAATTAAATTCCTCTCAGTCACTTGGAAACCCAATAGAGGAGGGAAGTTGGATCTTTCAAAGCAACTGGATTAGGAAAAAGAGAACAGTAGGTTGCATCCTCATATTGCCTTTAGGCTCTGTTAGCTCAAACATTAAAACTACAACTTCGGGGCTTCCCTGGTGGCACAGTGGTTGAGAGTCCGCCTGCCGGTGCAGGGGACACGGGTTTGTGCTCCGGTTCGGGAGGATCCCGCGTGCCGCGGAGCGGCTGGGCCCGTGAGCCGTGGCCACTGAGCCTGCGCGTCCGGAGCTTGTGCTCCGCAGCGGGAGAGGCCACAGCAGTGAGAGGCCCGCGTACCGCAAACAACAACAAAAAAAAGCACTACAACTTCAACTAGGAGGTGGCAGCATGGACATCAACATAGTGCTTCCCAGGAACTTCAGCTTCCACAGGTTCTGTGGAAGGGTCATATTCGCAAAGTCATTGGTAAAGAAGGGCATCCCCTATCTCTCCACACTGTGCCCATTTTATACACAGGACTCCTTCAGCTCATCTCCAAATCTTACTCTAGTCCCTGAATTCTCTGTGAGGCAAACAACTTGAGGTCTATCCAAGACTGAGTTTAATGTTTTTATTGTGTGTGTGTGTGTGCTGTTTTCACCTAACCCTTAGGGAACAGGGCTTAGAACAGCTTGTTGTGTATACAGAGCCTTCTACACTTAGAACAAAATTAATTCTACCAGATGTTAATGAAAAGGTTGTTGTAACTCCTTTAGCATTTAGTTCCTCTCCTTGGATTAAAGTGAAGGCAGAGATATGGTTTATTATTTTTTTTCATATCTTTGTATTTCTCTGGATCTAGCAAAAATCTGGTACAGAGAAGTAATATGTAGTTTATGAATTCAGTAGACAATTGGTTAAGTGGGCTCTTAGGCATTGCCAATGGAGGCTAAGTGGAGAAAACCTTGGTCTGACCTCTAAAGCATCTGTCATAGATTATACCCACCGTAACTATATGCAACACTATTTTGTAATAGAACATAACCAAGCCAGAACTTAGATCAATGCCTGATGCATCACAGATGTTTAATAAATGTTTCTTCCATCATAAGTTTGATTTGCACAGCAAATTTTTTTTTTTTTTTTTTTTTTGCACAGCAAATTTTAAACTCAAAGTAGGAGAAATGGAGTGGGCTGCAGCAAATGTGCTGAAGAGGTTGTCAAAGCAACAGTTGCACTGGACAAAGTTAAGCAGACAAGGAAGATTTTATTCAAGGCTACTGCAATAGAGGAGAAAGGCCAGAACTCAATCTGAACTCAATTCTGCTAAAACAAAGGGTGGGAGGGTTTTTAAACACTGGGGTGATCTAGTGGAAAAGGAGAGGGAGACATTAGGGGGAAGTCATAAGCCATCTGTTTGCTAATTAGCTTTATCCAAAGTAAAAATAAGCTCTTCATATCTCTAAGAAAATAGTTTTGCAACGTAGAGCAAGCAAGCCTCCCACTGAAGTAAGGCTCCTACCTTCTTCCAGGGACTGGGAAATAGGGGTACTATCTTTTTGATGACTACATTTCAAAGAGATGGCTTCCAGGTCCTTAAGAAAGACAGTATTCGATGGTAAAACCAGGCAAGGGGCCGTTAAAAGTTATATTTACATCTCAGAGGGCAGAAAAAGAATTTACAGTTACAAGTTTTCTAAAGAAAACACTAAGGAAATGGAGGTCAGGGGCTTAGGGTCAGGAAGAAGCCCGAATAAACTTTAGTCAGGCAGATGGGAAAGTTAAAGCTGTCTTGTCAAGGTCTCAAATAAAATCCATGACTTAGTTGAACTTGCCCTGTTTTGGTGTCAATCCTGCTGGCTTTTAGACACAGCTCCTTTCTAAGTCCCTTTGTAGCTCTGGCCATGTCACTTAACTTCTCTAAGCATTCTTTAGGACAGCCAAGAACTGCAGTAACTGTTCCAGCTCCTTCACCGGTCTATTGTGAGGATCTAATCCCACGGATCAGAGAATGCTTTGTAAATTAAAGTGTTGCACTGTTGTACTGGGAGGAGGGGGCTGAAATTATTCTACTTTCTTAAGATTTGGGAAGTCTGCGGCTCTATCTCAGAGCTCTCAAGTGTATTTTCTGCATTATGGGAATTTCTACCTTAGCCTTTGCTTGTGTCACTCATGAATCAGAGAAGTCACCTTGAGATCTCCTTGTCAAACCTCATAATTTTATTTGAGTGGAGACCTAGCTCTTTAACAAGGAAGGAACTTGCCCTTGGCTATACCTAAGTCGTAGCAGAACCTAGGACTCCTGACTCTGTTCACTGCACAATAATGCATAACATATTCACTGAAAAACTAAGCCTTTTCCCTCAGGAGCAGCTCTGAACGCCCCACTCTCTAGGAAGCCACCTTTACTACCCTCCATTCTTTGTCTGATTGCTGCTTTGACAACGTTAAATTGTTTCTGCTGCCAGTTATCCAAGGTTGCCTTTCCCGTGTCTCTGTGTCCCGCTGTGGCCTTGGATATCCAGAAACAGGGCAGACTGGCCACACAGAAATGGGATCGCTTTTCTGGGCTCTAGGACACTGATCTCTGCTTATCTGCCATGGTTTTCCCCTTCATCTCCCAGATGAGAGTGACAATCTGATGATTTGGAGGGCCTGAAGAGAGAACTGCAGCAATCTGGACAGTGTGACCCCGAACTTGACCCCTATAGGCCCTGCAGGCTAATCCCTACCTCGGCTTTCCCAGTCCCCATCTCAGGAGGTCAGGCAGTGAGGTTGCTGATGTTGGTGTGGGAGCAGGATTTTGAGCTTCCCTCTCCGTCAGCTGGTGTCTGTTTTCACGACAGATGGTGGGTGGTGACGTGGCTCTATTGTCCTCCCTCGGCTGCCCTGGAGGGAGATTTCCTTTGCCAGCAAACGTGCTGTGCTTCCAGAGGGAGCAGCATCTGTCTCTGAGGACAGGTCCCGGAGGCATCCCTACTCTCTCCCCACCACATCCCTTGGCCTGAAAGTAACTCTCCCCTCATTTAAGGCCCAAAGAGTAACCTGTTGTTCTCACTCAGCTTTCATGGCTGCAGCAAAGGAACAACTTTAAACTCCCCAAAGAGTCCATGAAGTTAGGTGTGAGGAGGGATTTTTTGAATGTAAGGGTTATTACAGATGACTCAATGAGCTCAAAAATTTCAAATTTGTTCATAATCAAACCTGCTTCTCTACTACATATTCTTCTTCTCTGATACTCTCTCCTCCTGTCCTAATACTGCTGTAGTTTCCCCTAAGATTGTTCAGAAGAATTTTTAATTTTAGAGAGTGGAAAATGGGAAGTATTTTATGGAGAACTTTCAGAGAGCTCAGTAGTGCTTAAATTTTTGCACGCATCAGAATTGCTTGGTACACGCTGCGGAGTGGTGGGGGGAAGGGTAGGAGAGCTTGCTAAGATGCTGATTTTAGGGCTAAAACCTTAGAGTCTTATTTAGTAGGCATGACTACTCTGGCATGTGTATTTTTGGTAAGAACAACAGTGACGATAAAGTTGAAAACTATTTCCTAGGGTTTTAGACTGAGGCTATTCATTTAGCAGATTAAAAAAGTATATTGAGGGAGAAGAAAATGGAGAAATGTTTGCAAGGCTTGTTGCTAATGGAGGATAGAGGGAAGATGAAAGAGACACGTAGTTAAATAAGAGAAGAAAGAAGAGGATTTTGTGAACTAAAGGGCTCAACTGCTTGTGAAAAAAGGAAGCCCTGGAGAGCTTAATTAAGGTGAAGACTGAGGTGGAGGAGTCTGGCAGTCCCCACCTATTGTAATATACTTAGGATGCAGAGCCATTTCAAAATAATACTATTAATGTTTTCTTTGGATGAAACTACAAAGAAAATGAAAACTGTCCGGTTTTATGGAAGATGCTGAGCTTAGGGCCTAAAACTTGGAACTCTACTTCAGGATCATGTAGATCGTAGGGCTTCGCGATACCCCTGCTCTCACGCAGCTATTGGAATAATATTAATGAATAAAAAATAATTTATGCTTATAGAGTGGTTAGGATATCAGCTTTTAGTCACTGTGTCAAATAAGTCCAAAATATCTGTGACTTAAGATAGAAGGTTATTTTTCCTTTACAAAAACTCTGGGAAGTGTGACCAAGAATAGTAGGGTAACCACAGTTTTCAGGGACTCAGGATCCTTCTCTCTTGTTTTGCTGCCATCCTAAATGAGCAGCTTAAAAACAAATTGTTTTACTGAAGTATAGTTGATGTACAATGTTGTTAGCTTCTGGTGTACAGCAAAGTGATGCAGTTATACATATATCTAACAGTTTGCATCTGCTAATCCCAAACTCTCAATCCACCCCTCCCTCACCCTTCCTCCGCCTTGGCAACCACAAGTCTGTTCTCTAGGACTGTGAGTCTCTAAACATGCAGCTTTTATTCATCTCTAAGATGGTTACTCTTGCTTCTGCCATCATAGTCACATTCCAGCCAGAAGGAAGGACAGCGATGGGGGAGGGGGTGGGGGTAGAGAGAAGAAAAGGTGGGCCCAAGCTTGCTCTTGGAGAATGATCTGTAAGTTACATACACCAGTGACCTGAACTTAGCCAGACAGCCACGCATAGCTGTGAGGGACGTTGAGCCACCATATGCCCAGCTTCACCTTATATTCTAGGTAAGGGCAGAAAAACAGATATTGGTGAATTTCAGTGGTATTTTTTTCCCCACAAGCAGGTTATAGTTCCTAAAACGTAGCAAATGAATCATATCTCATTCTCAGTGTGAGACAAGTAACATGGTCAGTTTTATTTTTCTTTTCAGATGAAAAACTAGGCATGTGACAAGCGGTTGATTTTGACTTTGAACTCAGACAAGTCTTTTGATTACAAGTCTCCTATTCTTTCCACTATGTTGGGATGTTTTCCATTAAAACAACGTAAAGACAGAATTTTTCTGACCTTTCTGATTGTATCCAGTAATTAATTACAACTTCTATCCCTCCAGACACTTTCTAATTCAGGCAACCCCTTTTACTCTCCTCCCTAACCCACCTCACATTCCCATCTCTCCACACCCGGTTGGAGAGAGATTTCCAAGTCCTGCACTTTGAACTCAACAGCTGCCAGGAACCAGAGGGCTATATTTTGTGGTTATTTTAATACAGGTTTTGGGAGCAGCCTCTCAGTTTAATCCTTGGCAGATAAACTCACAGTAGAGAGATTGGGAGTTATTTACGAAGACTTGCTGGCTGTAGGAGATTGGACAGTTGTTAATCTTTTCAGCTGAGGTTGAGGGAGCCCATTTTCATCAGAATTTGTTCAGGAATAATCCTTTCTTTAAATTCTGGCCCAATTCCTCCAATAATTGCAATCAGGGCAGTGCTCTTTGGAAGACAGTGTGTTAATATGGAGTTTAAAGGAATCAAATAGGCAGACTGAAATAGTTCCAGAAAAGAACCCAACAAGAGCTCAGTTTGTTGCTCTCACATAATTTAAGGCTGCCATGGCGGAAGGGGTCTAACAACCACTGTGCTTCCACCTGTGTCTAGGGAGGACTTGTCTGAAGTTATGCCACATGTGACCCTGGGAAATGAAAACAAACTAAAGACCCTCATGACTCACTAGAGAATTTTACTCCAAGAAAGAACTGATAAAAGAAAGAAAGATTAAGTTCAAACAAGTCTATAGTGGGGACTTCTTATGACAGTGCCACTGGGTAAATACATAATTATGTTTCCTTGGGGAAGAAGGTATCACTCAACTGTAAACCAAGAGACCAAGTATGTTAATTTGAAATCTTTCAGAAGCAGATGCCAAGATATGATTAGATCAGCAAGAGATTTTGGGGAGAGAAATGCCTATGAAGGATTAAGGGGACAGGGGAGAGAACAGGAGTGGGAAGAGAAATCCCTCAGATCTCGATGCAGGTCTGATACCTATGACAGGAGAGGGGAAGGAAGCAGGATTGTGTAGGAAGAGACTCAGACCACAGCATAGTTGTAAGAAAGTTTTGGCGGTGTCATTGGTGAGTCCCTGAGCCCAAACGGCCTGTTGGAGGAATCCTGCATGTTGTAGGGCCTGTCTCGTGGTTAGTCATTAACAGGGAGACCACAGGGGTAACATGGCATCCATGGTGGTGGATCTAGAGGGATGTCAGCCAGCTGTGCTCCCTGCAGTAGGTTCTTTTGAAGAAGATCCCAGTAGCTCATTTCCGTGGCATCACACCCAGGTTCCCAGTTGTTTGGCTTGAGTAATTTCCTTCCCTATCTGGGCTTCAGTTTCCTCATTTATAGAACAAAATGGCCATGGCTAGATGATCGTTAAGTCCCATGCATCTCTTTCCACCTCTGATTTTACAGGATCTCAACCTTTAATCCCTAAAGGGTGGATGTGTGTATGTGTTGGGCAGGGGCGTGAGCTGGGAAAGGCTGGAGTGGACAGAAATGTGTTAACGGCTGTGAGGAAAGATGGAGCATTCTGTCAGGTACCTTCTTCCTATCTCAGTCCTCTCCCTTTTCTGTTCTCTGTGCTCCAACCTGGGCGATGTCTGGGCCAGCCACGGCTTCAGCCTAATCTAATCTTATCTATCAGAGAGGTAATGAACTATAAAAGTGTGGATTCAATTACAATTAGAGGGGAGTTTTGTGTTGGCTGGAGTCTGCTGCTAGCCAGAGAATAGAAATTCAGGCTAGGTTGAAAGGCCCCATCTGTGCTAGCAGGGCCTGCCGTTAGGGGCTGGGCAGAACCTGACTGAACACAGTGAGGAAAGAACAGAACTCATATCAATGATTTTTTTTTAAGGGAGAAAAGTATTTTTATTTTTATTCATTTATTTTTAACATCTTTATGGAGTATAATTGCTTTACAATGTTGTGTTAGTTGCTGCTGTATAGCAAAGTGAATCAGCTATACGTATACATGTATCCCCATATCCCCTCCCTCTTGTGTCTCCCTCCCACCCTCCCTATCCCACCCCTCTAGGTGGTCACAAAGCACCGAGCTGATCTCCCTGTGCTGTGCGGCTGCTTCCCACTAGCTATCTATTTTACGTTTGGTAGTGTATATATGTCCATGCCACTCTCTCACTTCGTCCCAGCTTACCCTTTCCCCTCTCTGTGTCCTCAAGTCCATTCTCTACATCTGTGTCTTTATTCCTGTCCTGCCACTAGATTCATCAGAACTGTAGAGAAAAGTATTTTTAGATTTTGTCTTTTTTCAGGACAAGACCAGAGGAAACAAAGTTTTCTTTGATTTTCTTACCCTAATTTCTCAGGTAGAGCCCAGGTATACCCACAATCTTTATGGCTTTGACTCTCTTTTCTGAGACTCCTGAATCTTCACCTCTCACCGTCTCCCTTCTCTTCCTAAATGGTAAAGCTTTAGGCAATGGAATAGCCTGTCCTTTGGATTTCAAGAAAGATCTCATTCTGTTGGAACCCATACAAATTCTGCCAGAGAGCCTTAGAGACGTTCATTCTTCCTTTATTTCTTTTTTTTTTCATTTATTTATTTATTTATTTATGGCTGCGTTGGGTCTTCATTGCTGCACGCGGGCTTTCTCTAGTTGCAGTGCAGTGGCTTCTCTTGTTGTGGAGCGCGGGCTCTAGGCGCGCGTGGGCTTCAATAGTTGTGGCTCGCGGGCTCTACAGTCCAGGCTCAGTAGTTGTGGAGCATGGGCTTAGTTGCTCCACAGCATGTGGGATCTTCCCGGACCAGGGACTGAACCCGTGTCCCCTGCATTGGCAGGCGGATTCTTAACCAGGGAAGACCCCTTCCTTTATTTCTGTAATCCAAAATTGTACCCATCTTTCACAGTCCAGCCTTCTGGCATTTCCTAAGAATGTACCCTTAGAAGAATCTCAGAGAGTTGTGATCTGTTTTTCTCTCCTGAACCTCCATTACACAATGGAATCCTCCCGATGAAATCTATCCTAGTTTGCCTTGCATTAGAGACATTTGCTACTTGTTTTTGCTCATTTTTTTTCTTTACTGTGTTAAATCTCTTTGATTTCAGGGATGTCCTCCCCACACCACTAATCTCTATATCCTTTGCCCTGAGCCCATCTTTAATTAATGTATAATATTCATTAAATACAAGCTTACTGAGAAGAATAATGTATTCTCAAGAAGAAATACTTGAGAAAGACTGTCTTCTTGTCCTCTTTTATCTCTTCGCTACCCTATTTTCCTGCTTTGCTTAATTCCCTTTTCCAAAGGGAACACTGAGCAAGCCAGTTAAAAAATAAAGTGAATTTTAAAAAGCGAAGTGTTTTTTTTTCCCATGCTATTTGCATGGAAGGGAAGACCCTTGTCCCTTGACCCAATTATAATTATTCTTACCTGAAATGTTATAACTTAAAGTATAAGTCTGGGGAGTCCCACTGCAATACTTTAGGCTTTCCTGAAATTCTGCATGAACTTAGTTACAAAACTGTTTCAATATTCATCCATCTATATGGCAACGTGGCAATATTCTTTACATATAAATATTTTATTTTTACTTTTCATTAAACAAGTAATAAAAGCATCCTTTATCCCAGTTCTGCCTCTTACTAGTAACCTGATGTCGGGCATACAAAATTTCTCTGTGCCTCAGTTTCCTTATTTTTAAAACAAGTATAATAATGGTATCCTCCTCAAAGATTTTTTGCACAAATATTGTGCCATAAAGCAAGTGCTATTTAAATATTTGCTGTGTTTATTACTGTTACTGTCAAAAATTATTAAAAACAGAGAAGCAAAATTAAAAATATATCTATCAATATCAGAGTCATTCATAATCCATTACCATGTAGCCAGATTTCTTTGGAGGAATTTTTTTAAGTGGCTAAAACTTTTCTTTCTTCTTTCAATGGACACATTTGTGTCTGGGACTGAACCAATAATATTTTGAGGATTTATAAAATGTCGAAAAAGAGAGCTGGACCTGTGTCCTTACAAAGGTTCTCACATTAGACTGATCTAAATTGAATTGTAGAACACTTGGGTCACGTAGGGAGTAAGAATTCATGCACTGTATTAGGGAGTGGGAACCATACACGGGAGGGCTTCTATTTTAAAATCAAGCAAATAACATGAAAATCAGATGCAAAATAAAACCCAGATTAGCATATAATCACATTAGCAGACTAATTGAGTCAGGAGTGCAGCACTTTGGGTAATAAGGTTGCATCCTTCAAAGGGAGAATAAGACAAAGTCCAAATTGTTTATCCATCCTTCTATTTCAATGCAGAGCAGAGGGTCCTGGGACCAGATGTGGCCAGGGTCCCATCCGGGCACTTAGCACAGTATCACTTACTCTAGGGGACCTATAAGAGGGGATTAGGGGTCATAGACTGAGTGGGGCAGCCCCCTAAGGCCTGAAGGATTAGCATTTAATGCAGCCAGCTTTGCAGAAAATCGGGCTCAGATGAGGATCTAACCTCCTTTATTTATCTTTGTTTTTCAAAAGCTCCAAGAGTGAGGGGGTTTCCTTCTCTTTTCATACGGTGAGGTTTTTTCCATCCTGAGAAACTGGGGTGGGGACAAACACGTTGGATCTCCAGGTATTTGTCAAATCTGAAATAAAAATTATTTTCCTTCAATCCACACTTCCTGTGTTTCTTCTGGGCTTTTGTTCTTTCTGCCCAGTTACCTTTTATCCAACCTCTCCTCCTAGATACCTAAACCCGAATATTTTAATTGGAATTAGTTCCTTTACTCCTCTTAAGTCTGAATGGAAACAGCAAAATAAGTCCTACCTTCTAGCCCCCTCAATGTATTTGGAGCAGTCGTTAATGTTGCTACGTTTGCCTTCAGCCATTCAAAATTTATCTGTATAGTGCTTACTATATATAGGTCAGGCTCTTCTAAGCTCCCCTGCCTAAATCATTACAATATAATGGAGAACACTAGAATAAAATAGACTAGAACCTAAAGCAATTATTTATCTAGATTGACTACAATTTCATCCAGTTCAATTCCTTTAATTTTACTGATGAGTAGGTGAATTTATGAGATATTTAGCAACGTGTTCATGACCCCAGGTCTAGATATTGGATGACAAAGCCATATCCAGGGTCATTCACTCTCATAACAGTGTTCTTTTCACTGTACTCCCTACGTACAATCACAGTTGACCCTTGAACAACACTGGAGTTAGGGGTGCTGACCCTGGCGAGTCGAAAATCCATGTATAACGTTTGACTCTCCCAAAACTTAATTGCTAATAGCCTACTGTTGACTGAAAGCCTTACCAGTACATAAACAGTCAATTAACACGTATTTTCTATGTTATATGTGTATCTACATATATTTTATGCGTTCATGACATACCTAATATAAATTTTTTTCGACATTCATAGGCTATGCAGTTTGTGAGTTTTTTCAAATTGTTGCAATCTCCAAAAATTTTTCCAATATACCCATTGAAAAAATATCCACGTATAAGTAGATCTGCACAGTTCAAACCCGTGTTACTTAAGGGTTAACTGTACTTCCTTTTTCAGTTTCCCTCTACTATATTTTCAACATCTCATAAAGTTGCAATACTTATAACTTATCTGCAGAAAATGAGTTTCTTCTGAAAGTGGAACATTTTGTCCCCATTTATTTTCTCCCTCAAATTTGCATTACACATTATCCAAAGGGATCAGAAACTTCTATGAAATACTCCTATTTCCTACCTTTTCTCTGAGGCATAGGAAAAGCACAATAGCAGACCATACAGAACAAATTTCTTAGTAAATCTGCAAGCTAATGAGATGCATAGAAGTTCTTAGGCTAAGCTTTAGAGTTAGACCAGGGCTCCAATGATGCTTTGTTGCCGAAATATCAGCTTCCCTGTGCACTGATGCCGTACAGAAACATGGAGACAGAGATTTTGGAGGGAGAGAGAGATGGCTTTATTTTTCTGCCAGGCAGAAGGGAAGACACAGCAGGCTAGTGCCTCAAGAACTGTGCCCCCCTGTCTTGGGGAATTACAGGGGGTCTTATAGGTGGAACTCGCAGTCCAGGATAAGTGATAAGGATCGAAGTGGTGAAGGTCTTGCATTCTTCTTCTTGCAATATTTTTAAACAGTCACTGCTGGTGTAAGGCAGCCTAGCCTGGTAATTGGGTCCGTTCATCTCTGGGTTATGGGCTTGAGACCTTCTTTCTGAAATGTAAACAGCTACAAGGGGTGATTTGCTACAAGAGAATGCAGCGAGAAAATGCCAGGTGCAGGGTCCAATTCATATGGAATCAGAGAGTAATTAGCTTTGTTTAGCTTTGTGAAGGACCTGTCTAGCTACAAGTGTTTGTTAGTAGCAACAGCTAAAGAATAACCAAGATTGCTTAACTCTTTCAGGCCTGTATATATATAGCTATTTCCCCAGCCTGTTCATTGTTGCTTATTTTCCTTGTTTATCAGAAAAGTCTCATTTCTATTTTTGCTGCAACAGCTTCTGATATTTACTACTCGTGTGGCAGTAGGCAAGCTCCTCCCTAAGATTCAGTTTTCCTTATCTGTAAATTGTGAGACGGTGTGACCCTCACAGGAGGGTTTTTGAGAATAGAGAGGGCTATATATGTAGAACAACTGGCACATGGAAGGCACCAACCAAATAGTAGTCTGTAAGCAAACATATTTCTTAATATGTTTATACTTTGCGTCTTACACTTTGTGGACCTGGCATGGAGGTAAAGGGAATTTAAAAGAAGGAGAACGCAATGCAGTTTATGCTCCAAAGACATCTAAAGTCTCAAGAAATGGCTGAAATCCAAAACTGCAAGTTCATAGGCAGAATTCTAGTTTCTGGTTCCTCGTGTAAGGAGCTTGGGAGTTGCCACTCTGTAACTAACAACTCTTCTTGGATTCACAAGAGAGGGAAGCGCACAAGGCAAACCACCGCCCCCGAGACTGGAGAGACAGGAGAACACAGGTCAGCCGGTTTACCAGAGCAGATGCTCACAAGTGACACCTCTGTGGGAAGCAGGGGCAGGGCAGGGTGACCTGCTCTGTAAATGATGAATTGCTGGAGGCTCCATGTGGACGCCTCTGAGAGTTAAAAACTCCAAGGGGACCCGTCATGGGAGGTGGGCACAGTTTTGTGATTTACTTCTAGGAGCTTGACCAGATTCTCACGGCAAGTATCTGAGAAAAATCCCTGCATGCTTCAAGCAGTTGGAGGGGAAGAGGAACAGTTTTGAAATACTTTGGAGAACTCTGTTCTTAACAAGGCCTGCCCTCTGGAGAAACTAGTTCAGCAGAGCCTAACTGACTAGAGGGTGGGAAATGCCCCCACACCAGCCATCTCCAGCTGTTGTGTCCACCTAAGGCGGGGAGAAGAAAACTGAGGAGCTCTTGAGAAGTTCACAGTCCAGAGGCACACGCTCATTAGAAGCCAGAGACCTGATCGTAGGACACACATGCTTCTCCTCTCCCCACACCTCACAACCACATCACTAAAGGCCTATTTGCAGCAGTTCCGTTTACCCAGTACAACATGTCTGGTTATCAAGAAAAAATTGCAGGGAATACCAAAAGGTAAAAAAAAGAACCACAACTTGAAGAGACAGAGCAAGCATCAGAACCAGACATGGCAGCAGTGTTGCAATTATCCAGTTCATAGGCACTTATTAAAAGTGTCTCCAGGATCTAGTGTTGGAATAAAAAGCATAAGATGCTGCTCCATGCTTCAAGGGCATTGATGTCTAGGGAGAGACAGATATTACGTTGCCACAAAATATCTGCTATTTGCTAGTAAGAAAGGATCGATCCAGTACTACATGACACAGGGAAAGGAAATTTGTAGAAAGAGAAGACAGAAACTGTTAGAAAGACATTTAAGTTATGCATTAAGGATAACTTAGAGAGAAGCATTCCAAGCAGATAAGTAGAGAGAAGCATTCCAAGCAGTGGGGATGCCAGGGCAAAGGACAAGCTTGAGAGTAACTGAGGTGTCCTGGGACTAAGGAATGTTCTAAGGGATCAGTGAGTAGTATAGGTGGGTGGTGATGCGTGTGGAGGGGGTTGGTTAAGGATGAGTTCAAGTAAACTGTAACCGAGTAGTGCCAGCATAAAGTGTTTGGACTTGATCCTACTGGTGATAGGGAGACATTGGCATTTTTACACAGAGAAGCGGCAAGATTCAATGTCAGTGGCTGGTATCCTGACGTGGGACCAAAGTGGTCCGTTTTGGAGAAGATGTGCTTAACAAACCAATGTATCCTGGAGGAATTTTTGTTCAGTCTGTTAGGGTGGTGTATTTTCTCTGAATCAGATTTAGGGAGACATAGATTGCAGGGCCTCCTTGATAAATGGGGAGTGGATCAGAGGCAGAAATGGCCCATTGATGTTCTGTCCCCAGACCTGGACTCCTCTCCCATCCCTCCGAGGCTCACGAGAAATTTTTCAAGGTGCCAGTCTGGTATTCATACCCCATCTGTCACGAACCCCGTCGCAGTCCTGCCTCTCATTAGAGGGTGGGCAGCCCCTTTCCCAGCTACCTCCACTGCCCTCTCACCCAGCCTCTACACCAAAACAATCGGATCAGAGGCCCGAGGATTGTTTCCTATGGAAATCAGGCATGTGGAGCCCCAGGGGGAATAGCTCTGCTCTCTTATATTCATTTTCTTCCAGAAAGGAAAGGGATTGGGGAGGGCAGTTTCTAGGCCTTCACATATGTCTGAGAGAAAGGGACTGAGAGTGGCTTAGGGTAGAAAAGGGTAACGGGGTAGCAACAGAATTGCTTGCCTAGGTCACAGACACTTCTGTTTGGGGGAGAACTTCAGATTTCTGGGGTTCTGAAAACTGAGAGAGGTAACTTCATATCCAACTATCCTAAATATTGGTATATTAATTATTTGAGGATAATAGCATTATAGTGGGATAAAGAGACACCTCATTTGTTTTGCTATTACACCAAGAATTTCAAAAGCAAACAGGACATCATATAAGGTTACAGGTCATTTGCTTATTTTTGTTCTGCTGACCAGAGCTGGATAAAATTATTTTTTTTCTTTTAAATGGGTTAGTTACTCAGAGATGTTCAAAGAGTCAGAATGCTATTGTGCAGATAAAACATCTGCAGGTTTGACAATGGTTTTTAGACTTCAGCTGGATATTAGCTTTTTTTTTTTTTTTTTTTTTTTTGCTGTACACGGCTTCTCACTGTTGTGGCCTCTCCCGTTGCGGAGCACAGGCTCAGCGGCCATGGCTCACGAGCCTAGCCGCTCCGCAGCACGTGGGATCTTCCCGGACCGGGGCACGAACCCGTGTCCCATGCATCGGCAGGCGGACTCTCAACCATTGTGCCACCAGGGAAGCCCTGGATATTAGCTTTTAATAATCCTGCATTACTTTCCAACTAAACTAGAACTACTTCACAATTAGCCATCTATATTTATATCCGTATTTCCTAGATATCTTGTTATACTTTCAAAATTTTGTTAAATGTACCTTGTCTATAGCCCTTACTTTTTACCTCCCCACCCTAAATTTTTGCAAAGAAAACAAACATGAATTACCATGTAACTGTTTTTTTTAAATTCCAAATTGATGTATTTATTAGAGAAACTTTGCAATTATGACATCAGGAATATTCCTGCCAATCTGAGACATTTGTGTAAATCTGAGGCTGAGCTAGGCGCAGGGCCCAGGTGTTCTCTCCAGGGGGCAATATGGGTGGATGATGGGGGTTGGGAGTTGGATCAGAGTGTGAGTGAATGGACAGACTCAGACAGCTGAGGTTTGTATTTGATTTGATGATTTGATTTGATTCGATCTGAGAAACTTGATTCTTAGGCACAGAATAAACCTGTCCCTTTTTTTCAGTTTGCCTAGTGCTTACTTTTGACAGCATCTTATTAGAACACTTCCTTTTTAAGAAATTATAAGAGATTCCCCATTTCTTATTGAATTAAGTAGTAACACTGAGAACAGTCTGTCACTCAAAGCTTCTACCAACAGCCTCAATCTACCACTCTTATCATTTACCCAAATACTTCTGATTACGAACTTTATACACTTGCCAAAACAGAACACATTTGTTTTTCCATTAGTGCAGACTCTGCTTTCGGACTTTCCTAGACGTGCTTTTGCTCCTATGTGTGCTGTTGCTCGGAATTCTTATCATCTACCCCTCCCCCACTTCTCTCCTCCCAAGAGAACTTGATTTGTGCCGATTTCTTGAAATCAGCCAGATGGATTTGGCTCCTTCCTTTAAGTCTTCAGGACAGTTCCTACCTCACTGGTGTTATTTGCAGGTTTTTGTATTAACCTTTTTAAAACCACATTTATCAATTTCCCAACTGTAGTCCAGACCCTCATTAGGGCAGTGGGTGGCCTCCTTATCCTTACCCCCATCTCCATCTCACCAGATCCCTATACCTATAAAAATATATTGTCTCTCCTACTAATTAGAGAAGAGGTAATACACATTTTAAGTTATATATGTATATATATATATATGTGTGTGTGTGTATATATACATACATATATAAACACATATATACGTATATACATATACATATACATACGTATATATATACACACACACATATAGTATGTGTGTGTGTGCATGTGAATTTCAGTACCTTTGCATCTTCCAATTTTGGATCTCTATTTATTCAATGTAAAGTTAAAGGGGCTTGATTCAATGATCTTAAACGTGTATGATTGATAAAGTGTTACAGATTCTACAGTCCTTCCTAACTCCTTCATTAAGGGCATACTTTATGATTGTTGGGGGGCAGGGACTAACCTTTAAAAGGGTGTCTTACAGAATCTGTCTTATAAATATTTATTTGAATTAAAAACAAATGTCTAGCGTCTTTACTTTGTGAAGTTCAAATCAAGCCTCTCTCTTCCTCTGCTCCCTCCCCAGTTCGCAGAGATCCTGCTGTGACCGCAGCATCCTGTCCCTGGGCCTGGGTCACAGCTTGCTGGGACTCAGCTTTCCGGAGGGGGCTGCAGACGCTGGGGGGTGACAGATGGCTCAGCAGCAGCAACAGTTTGAGGAAGGAGTCACCAAGGGGAATCTGAGAAGGGCGTGTATCAGGCCTTCCTAAGACGTAGAAAAAAGACCCAAGAGGGGTATAAATACCAGGGGTTGTCTTATAGACAGGCTTTCGCAAATTTGGACTAAGGAAACGGGCACAAAATAAAGAGCCTCTTCCTTGGGCAAAGACTTCCCACTTTTCCTACCATCTTTAGAAGCCTCTGTACAGGTTACTGTGTCCCTGTTGTCTCTTTCTGGTCAGCCTCTTTCTGTAACTTCAGATAGGGTCCTTTTCTGATTCAACACGTTTGGGGAAGGGGTCAACACCTCCCTCTGGCCCAGGCTAAGGCCCTAACTTGACACCTGAGCTGTGAGCCTAGAGTTCTAGAACGCTGAACTTTCAGGGCTGGTGGGGTGCTAAGGGGCCACTGAGATTGGAACACCTAGGCCAAGGCCCTGAAGTGGCAGGATGACCAGGGTATGGACAGGACAGGGGTCCACTATAATTTTATTTCCAGTTTATCTCTGGTCAAGTGATTAAATCTCAGGGCTTAATCACCATGCTGTTCACTCACGTGCAGCCTTGGGGAGAGCCCCTCCCTCTGGGGCCGTTAATTCTGGAAATCCTCAACCTTCTAAGCCTGTTACACCAGCACCTCAGGAAGACGGGGTGTCCACCTAGTGGCTGCAGAGGAGAACAGCAGCTACATTCCTTAATTACCTCTTTAAGAGGTTGGGAGAAGAGGAAGCATGACATCAGGAGACCAGTCATCCATCTCACCCTCACCAGGCGGAGACCAGTGTCTTATAACACTTCGTTCAGGCAAGTTCCTCTGAAGGACCAATCATACCACTTTCGTGAAAGGCTAAACCTATTACTTTCACTCAACACACTGGGGATTGGTTTTAACATCCTTTTCTGAAAAAGAGTGATCAAGTCAGTTATTTTTGTGGTCAACGATATTACACTTGAGTGTGACTTGGGCAAGTCACTTAATTTGTTGAACATCCATTTCCAGATTGGTAAAATGAAGATGATATTTTCTGCCTAACAGAATGATTATAATTAGTGCTTAGTGCTTTACAGTTTACGAAAGTGGTTTACAAAAGCTACAACTTACATCACATATAGTGCTATAGTAGATGGTCATGAGAGATTAGTGGTATGAAAATGTAAATTATACTAATAGGAGGATTTATATAATTCAGGATCTTTTTTTTTTTTTTTTTTTTTGCGGTACGCAGGCCTCTCACTGTTGGGGCCTCTCTCGTTGCGGAGCACAGGCTCCAGACGCACAGGCTCAGCGGCCATGGCCCACAGGCCTAGCCGCTCTGCGGCATGTGGGATCTTCCCGGACCGGGGCACAAACCCGTGTCCCCTGCATCGGCAGGCAGACTCTCAACCACTGTGCCACTAGGGAAGCCCCAATTAAGGATCTTAATCCTCACATAATTCTGAGGGAGATTTCAGGTGATTCTACCCATTTCCTAGATGGGAAATCTGAGGCACAACATGAAAAATGACCACAGAACAAATCAGGGTCAGAATGAAATTAGGCTCGTCACACTGTTTCTCAATCATTCTAATATACAGTTGGCCCTCTGTATCTGCGGGCTCTGCATCCATGGATTCAACCAATTGCAGATCAAAAATATTCGAAAAAAATTCCAGAAAGTTCCAAAAAGCGTTTTGAATTTACCCCGCTCTGGCAACTATTTACATACCATCTACATTGTATTGGGTATTATAAGTAGTCTGGAGACGATTTACAGTATACAGGAGGATGTGTGTACGTTATATGCAAATACTATGCCATTTTATATAAGGGACTTGAGCATCTGCTGATTTGGGTATCCACAGGGGTCCTGGAACAAATTCCCTGTGGATACAGAGGGATGACTGTACTCACATATCAAATGATCGTAGAGATAGTATAGCACTAGTTTCTTGAACATGCCTGAGCCCAAAGTGAGTTCAATTATCCTTTGATCTCAGAGAAGTAGAGATAGGATATTCAGATAGGATATTCCTCCCACCCTTTCCTACCTTCTTCGTCACGGATGTTTTATGGGGTTTAAAAGACCAATTATTCCAAGTCCTAAGGGAGGTAAGGGGGAAAAGAAACATTATTGCACATTACTGTGTTCTGGTCACTGAGATAACTGTGGGGTACTTTACATTTGTCATTAGAAGTTTAAGCCCAGCAATAATTCTAAGAGAGAATGTAGTGAAAGAACCCAAATTATTCTACAATGGGAGAGACACTGGAGAATTTTCTGACATGAACTGTCAAACACTGGAAGAAGTGCTAAGTGGCGCTTATGCAATTTCCTGCCCAAACCCTTTAGATCTTTAAGGGGCGAATGAAACATGCTTAGTGATTATTAGTGCCAAACATTTTATATATCTCATTAAAACAACAACTCTCTGGTGCAATTATAATTATCCTCATTTTATACATGAGTCAACCGAATCTTAGGGATTTAAAGTTAAAAATGTCACTCTAGTTCACACAGCTGGCGGCTGACTCTAATGCCCTTTCTCTTTTTATTATATTACACGCACACCTTGTTTTATTGAACTTCCCTTTATTGTACCTTGCAGATACTGCAATTTTTACACATTGAAGGTCTGTGGTAACCCTAAGTGGAGCAAGTCTACCGGAAGCATTTTTCCGAGAGCATTTGCTCACTTCGTGAGCAAAATCTTCATTTTTATAATTCTTGAAATATTGGTGATCTGTGATCAGTGATCTTTGAGGTTACTACTGTAATTGTTTTAGGGGGCCATGAATCGCACCCATATAAATGGTAAACTTAATTGATTGTTGAAATGACAACAAGGGATTTAGAATATAATGCAAACTTAGTTGAAAAAACAGTGACAGGGTTTGAGAAGATTAACTCCAAATTTGAAAGAAATTCTTCTGTGGGTAAAATGCTATCAAACAGTATTGCATGCTACAGAGAAATCATTTGTGAAAGGAACAGTCAATTGATGTGGCAAAATTCATTGTTGTCTTATTGGAAGCAATTACAATAGCCACCCTACCTTACAGCAATTACCACCCCAATCAGTCATCAGCCATCAACGACAGGGCAAGACGCCCCCAGTAAAAAGATTACTACTCACCGGAGGCTCAGATGGTGTTAGCATTTTTTAGCAATATTTTAAAATTCAGGTATGTACACTGGCTTTTTGGGGGACATAATGCTATTGCATACTTAATCGACGACACTATAATGTAAACATAACTTTTATACGCACTGGGAAACCAAAAGATTTGTGTGACTCGCTTTATTGTGATATTTGATTTATATTGTGGTGGTCTGGAACCGAACCTGCACTATCCCTGAGGTCTGCCTGTATGTTGATGTAACACACCAAGACCTCTGCTGTCCACTAGTCACAGACAGATATTTAAATTTAAATTAATTGAAATGAAGGAAAATTAAAATTCTGTTTCTCAGTCACATAAGCCATATTTCAAATGTTCAGTAGTCACAGATGGCCAGGGGCTACCCTACTGGACAGAGCAGATATAGAACATTTCCACTGATGCAGAAAGTTCTAGACAGAACAAAATTCCCTCTATATGAGAAATGGTGTAATGAAGTGAATGAGGGCACAGGCTCTGAGAATCAACAGATTTGGGCTTGAAACCTAGCTTTTCCACTATGAATTGTATAATCTTAAATTACTTATCTTCTTTAAGCCTCAATTCACTGGTCTGAAGCATGAGAACAATAAAAGATTTTCTCTCAAAAGGTTATTATGCGTCACATAGCAGAATCCCAGGAAATTCGCAAGCACTTGGCAAAAATTAGCTATCATACATACATTCTAGTTTTAAAAAAATGAATAGGTTTTGTTAGAAATAAGTATAAAGATGGTTTGATTTACTGGAGTTCTAAAATAAACCAGATTGGTGTGGGAGCTTCCCTAAAGCGTGTACAGTAAAAATGTTACATTCTGGGAAACCCCTCAGGCCCAGGCAAACTAAGAATGACTAGGAATGACTAAATGACTGCACTTAGCCTGAAGGAGAATGATTGTAAAGTCAACTTAAAGGTTTGTCTATTTCTATAGCCTAATATTACTTTAATTTGCGCAACATCCATTCATTTTATATTTAAAGTAAACATATGAGGTTCAGCCAAAAAAATGAATGAGCCTATTGATACCCAAACCACTCCCATTTTGTGGGGAGGGGTTAGAAAATGGGAAGGTACCAAAAGGAGATCTTAGGTCATGGGGAGCTGGGACTAGAGAAAGAGGAGCAGGCCCCACGAAAAAACTGCTTGCTGCTCAGTTTACGTATTTTATTCCATAGTACCATTTCTCTTAGCGATAACCATCGTCTGGAGGCTTTGGGGTAGAGAAATGGCACAATGAAGGGTTTTTACCATTAGGGAGTGTGCCCTGGGGGCTAGAAGACAAGGTTCAGATCCCAGTTCCGTCCACTAACTGCTTGTTTGACTTTGGGAAAATGCCTTAATTTTTCAGAAATTAGGTTTCCTCTTTGGAAGGTGAAGGGAGACTTGGGCTAAATTGATCCTGAAGTTCTTCCTAAGGTTAACACTTAGGATTTAAGGGGGACATCTCACTCAAGGTTTTCTTTCTGACCACGGACAAGTCAGTGTGGAAGCAGTGTTATCATAGGGACGTGCTGCCACCACATGGTATTTTCGGTTGTCCGCATTCACTCGTTTCGAAAATTTCTGATTTGATATTACATTTTAATACTGGTTTCTCCTAAAGGAATACAGATATTTGCTTAGCATTTGGAAGCTTTGGGATGCAATACTCTACAGCTGAGCTTGTTTCTACTGACTGACCCTATAAGTAATCACGTACCACATCTATACACATAATTTTTTTGATGAAAAAGATGAATCCATTTTATGAAGTTATGAGATTTAAAGTCAGTTATTTCTTAAACTTAGAATAAAAGGTATTTCTGTCATACACATAAGCCAATTTTTTCCTGAGTAGTTTTTAGAAAATACATTGTTCAGTACCATGCACACATGTCCCATTATATAGAGAGCTTTGCTAGCACAGCGCCTTACTGCTAGTGAGCACTCAATCAGGATTTATTGTATGCACAATAATGAACAGTTTCAGTATGTACCTCTTTTATGTTGTCATAGGTACTTTACAAATATTGCTTTAAAAATATAGGTACTAAAGTATAGATCTAAGCACTTTGGAAATATTTGGAAATGTATATGCTCGTATCACTTTTGTATTGTACCTCTCTTCTTCAAAGTCTAATGAAGCTGAAGTGGAGCTCTGGAGAAGATAGAACGGTGTAGCTGTTCTTTCAAGTCTGGGGCTTGATCCTTGGAGCCCCGATTCCCATTCAGAGGAAAAGACACCTCTGATGTTTTGCTCTGTATAAAGTCACTGTGTCTTAAAAAAACATGCATCTTGAGCAAAATTCACTGTTTTTAGTCAACAGCAATTGGTTGATATGTGTGGGGAGATTTTTGAGTTTGGAAGAGCTGCTGGCCACTTAATGGTTCATCTAAGCATGTGGTGAAATCACTCTTCCAAACTATAACACAAAAGGAGAAGTAAGCGGTAAGCTGGAGTGTAAGATTAGGTCAGCAGGTAGAATTTGGGACTGGCTGATGTCAACTTATTCTGACCAGTATCACATGTGGGTTAGCAGCTAGAGAGAAAGGAAAAAAGTGATTTCATGTGTCGTTCAAGGACCAGGGAGTCAGGACAGAAAGTAAGCCTGTGCTCATTACTTTTTGCTGAGACAACCTCTCATTATCTCTATTTCAATTTTTAAAACAACTAAAATACTTCACTGCTGTGGAAAGTACTGAAAAGTGTAATATATGGCCATCTAGGAACTTCCTCAATTTAGCAAATTTAACATTTTCTGTTTCTGCTTCAAAGCTCTCTGGGTTTTTGGGTTTTTTTGGGGGGGGGGTTGTTTGTGGTTTTTTTTGCGGTACGTGGGCCTCTCACTGTTGTGGCCTCTCGCGTTGCGGAGCACAGGCTCCAGACGCGCAGGCTCAGCGGCCATGGCTCACGGTCCTAGCCACTCCACAGCATGTGGGATCTTCCCGGACCGCGGCACGAACCCGTGTCCCCTGCAACGGCAGGCGGACTCTCAACCACTGCGCCACCGGGGAAGCCCCACATGTAGATGTATTTCTGATGTATTTATGGGGAGGAAGGTGATCTCCACATCTTACTCCTCTGCCATCTTGAAGGTCCCTCAGGTATCTTTATGTTAATGAGCTATCCTAGAATCTCTGTGAAAACAAAGCTGGATTTATAGTGATTTAACAAGTGTACACCTCTTAAATTAATTAATAGATCTTCATAAACCTTTAAGGAGGCATTACCAAGCAATCTTGAAGTATTTCTGTTCAAAAATTATTTCAATGAGCACCTAGAAGGCAGCCAAGAACATTTTCTATATGATTAAAATACATTTTTCTTGAATTTCAAAATGTGCTGTGCCACGAGTGAAATATTATCAAGATGAAAGTAAAGCCTGATAATTCATATTTCATTGCTTTAAGAAAGATCATGGTTAAATCAGACTGGTAATATGATAACTGATGTTTAAAATAGTACTAATGATGTATATTGCATGATCTCTTTTTTTCTCTCTTGTTCCACTTCTTAGAATTCAAAATTATAAAAATCCTCCATTGTCTCTATTTTTATTATTTCTTGCCTAATATGGACTCTTTATAATTCTATGAACAGAGGTGAATCTTTTCTTAGTTTATATTCTATACTTTTGTACAAAAGCAATATAAATGATATTACTCTATTATATTATCCTAGGTTAGGTTATCCTTGAAATATTAATGTTACTTTTATTGATATAGCATCAAAAAAGTAACATTTGACTTGGCTTAAGAACAAAATTTCTTCTCCTTCTCCATCTTCTGCTCCTTCTTCTTCCTCTTCTCCTCCTCCTCCTTTTTAAATAGACGCAAAGTGCAAGGCCTATTAATCTTGTGTCTCTTTGCAGAAAGAAGTTTTGTGAAATGATTTTAGCATGTTTCAGAAGTGCTTTCTATTCTAAATCTTCTTTTCCTGATTGCAAACCAACACATGATGGCTGAAACTGCTCCCTTCAGCTTTATGCCTAAAAACAGTCATTCTATTAGTTCTAGAATAAAAGATAATTGTCTTCATGTATGTTAACCTGTAAACTTAATTCATTCCCTCATCCTCTAATAAAACCAAATTGCTATACAATTATTTGAACGGATTTCAAATATGTAGTAGAGCAGTGGAGTGAGGATGGAGACTGAGAATAGTATTATTATTTTGTTTCCCCCTTGATTTGAATTTATATGAATTAACTTTATGTCATTTTGGGGGGGGGGGCATGCGCAGTGCGTGGCCTGTGAGATCTTAGTTCCCCGACCAGGGATCAAACCCAGGCTCTCGGTAGTGAAAGCGTGGAGTCTTAACCACTGGACTGCCAGGGAATTCCCTCATGTCCTTTTTTGAGAGTTATTGGGAGAAACAAGTGAAAGAAGCAGAGAAGATCATGAAGGCTTTAGGATCCAAGGGATTTTTGCAGACCAGAGAAAAACAAAAAATAAAAGCTCTTACAATTGAGGGAATTTTGAGAGTCAAAAAGAAACTCATCGGGGCTTCCCTGGTGGCGCAGTGGTTGAGAGTCCGCCTGCCGATGCAGGGGACACGGGTTCGTGCCCCGGTCTGGGAAGATCCCACATGCCGCGGAGCGGCTGCGCCCATGAGCCATGGCCGCTGAGCCTGCACGTCCGGAGCCTGTTGCTCCACAACGGGAGAGGCCACAACAGTGAGAGGCCCGCGTACCGCAAAAAAAAAAAAAAAAAAAGAAACTCATCATACTCTCTAATTTTGATTGTTACTATATCATTCATTTTAATTTGGTAAAGACATTTTGTGGATCGTTTGCTGGTTTTTCTTATCCATACCACTCTCTGGAAGGATAAATGACATTTGGTTTAAATGTCATCTATAAGAAAAGATGTGTAAGATTATCCTTAATAGCTAGACGACTTAATTGACAATGAATGTGTTGTCTCATAGAGAAATAATAGAAATATTTCAAATTAACCAAAGTTGCCTTGGTTACTCAACAGGTCACCCAAATGCAAACAGATTAATTTGGATGCTCCTGGGAAATCAATATTTATTTGTTCTTAAAACTACTGAGCTCTAACCATCATATTAAGAGTTCAGTAGGGGCTTCCCTGGTGGCACAGTGGTTAAGAATCCGCCTGCCAATGCAGGGGTCACGGGTTCGAGCCCTGATCTGGGAAGATCCCACATGCCGCGGGGCAACTGGGCCCGTGAGCCACAACTACTGAGCCTCCGCGTCTGGAGCCTGTGCTCCACAACAAGAGAGGCCGCGATAGTAAGAGGCCCACGTACAGCGATGAAGAGTGGCACCCGCTCACCGCAACTAGAGAAAGCCCTCGCACAGTAAACGAAGACCCAACACAGCCAAAAATAAATAAATTTTAAAAAAAAATAAATAAATAAAAGAGTTCAGTAAAATTTGCTTTCTAATCTAATATACTCTTTTACACAGTTAACATTTTTGATTGGTTCCTTATAATGAAACTTCAATTTTTTTTCTCTTATTTAGAAAAGTTTGAGATGACATGGATGTCTTGACAGATTTATGTAGAGAAAACTAGGATCAATAAACATCACAGGGGCTTCCCTCGTGGCGCAGTGAAAGTCCACCTGCCGATGCAGGGGACACGGGTTTGTGCCCCGGTCCGGGAAGATCCCACATGCCGCGGAGCGGCTAGGCCCGTGAGGCATGGCCGCTGAGCCTGCACGTCCGGAGCCTGTGCTCCGCAACGGGAGAGGCCACAACAGTGAGAGACCCGCATACCGCAAAAAAAATAATAAATTAAATAAATAAATAAACGTCACAGGATAAAAAATATAAAGGTATCACTCTCATTTTGTTTTTGCACTTAAATAAAATTAGACTAGTTCCAGAAGTTGAAGACTGATTTAATTTTAAAAGATCTCTAAGTATGACAGTTAGTTGTTTAGTAATGTACTTGCAGTTGTAAGAGCTCTTTTTGGTAGAAAGTTCATATTATCTTGGAATGTACTTTTAGCTTCCTTTTCCTTCATTTATTTTTTATTACTGAATTGAAGCAAAGTATTACAGATAAAGCTGAATATTAAATGATAAATTGAAATTTAAGGAAGTGTCCTTTTCTTAGTACAAGTTTATCAGATTTTAATATTTTTAAATCACAGATGACATCTCACAAAACATCTCATTTGACAAGGTAGAGAGATATAAATAAGTGTCAAGTTATGTTGTGTTGTAATTAACCCTAGACTTGAATTCAAAATATTTCATCTTGAGTCCAAACTCCATTTTTAACCAGGTGTGTTACCTCAGGCAAGTCAAACTATCTCTAATTTTCCTTTGGCCATATGTGTAAGCTTAATGGAATAATGGATATGAAAGTATTATGTCAACTATAAAGTCTTTTTATTTATTTATTTTAAAATTTTTATTTATTTATTTTTGGCTGCATTGGGTCTTCAATGCTGTGCATGGGCTTTCTTTACTTGCGGCAAGTGGGGGCTACTCTCCTTTGCGGTGCGCAGGCTTCTTATTGCGGTGGCTTCTCTTGTTGCAGAGCATGGGCTCTAGGCACACGGGCTTCAGTAGCTGCGGCACGAGGGCTTCAGTAGTTGTGGCTCATGGGCTCTAGAGTGCAGGCTCAGTAGTTGTAGCTCGCTGGCTCTAGAGTGCAGGCTCAGTAGTTGTAGCTCGCTGGCTCTAGAGTGTAGGCTCAGTAGTCGCAGCACACAGACTTAGTCGCTCTGTGGCATGTGGGATCTTCCCAGCCCAGGGCTCGAACTAGTGTTTCCTGAACCAGCAGGCGGATTCTTAACCACTGCGCCACCAGGGAAGCCCCTAGAAAGTCTTCTTAAATGTGAAGTGTTATTTGTGAGAGTAGAGAAAGAGCAGAAACTTTACTTGTGTGACTTTCTCTTATGCCTTTAAGCAGAAGTTTGCCATGGATGATAAGGGAGGAGACAACCATTCAGAAGTGACTGACTTCATTCTTGCAGCATCAGGGTCCGTCCAGAGCTCCACAGTCTCCTCTTCCTGCTATTCCTGATTGTTTATGGGATGGTCCCTCTGGGAAACCTTAGTATGATTGGCACCATTGTGACTGATCCCCGGCTAAACACACCAATGTATTTCTTCCTAGGCAATCTCTCCATCACTGACCTCTCCTACTCCACTGTTATTGTACCCAGAGCCATGGTCAACATCCTGTCTCAGAAAAAGACCATATCCTTTGCAGGTTGTGTGGCTCAGCTGTTTCTTTATGCACTTTTCATGGTGACAGAGGCCTTTGTCTTGGCAGCCATGGCCTATGACCACTTCATTGCCATCTGCAACCTGCTCCTCTATACTGTCCGCATGTCAAGAAGTCTCTGTATCCAGTTGGTGGCTGGTTCTTATCTCCGTGGCTGGGTCTGTTCCATTCTTCAAATCAGTGTAACATTCTCAATGTCTTTCTGTGCCTCTTGAGTCATTGATCACTTCTACTATGATTCAAGCCCAATTGAGAAGATCTCCTGTTCCAATGTCTTTATCAATAAGATGGTGTCACTTGGTTTGGCTATCCTCTTTATTTGTCCACAATAGTTGTCACTGTAGTATCTTACATGATATTGTGTCCACAGTTTTAAAGATCTGCTCCAGCAAAGGAAGGAAGAAAGGCTTCTCCACTTGCAGCTCCCATCTGGGAGTTGTAAGTTTGCTCTATGGGACTGTCTCCTTTGTCTACCTCACACCGCCAAATAACCCAGAACTTCATAAAGCGGCTTCAATATATTACATTTTATTCACACCTATGCTGAACCCTTTACTCTACTCTCTAAGAAATAAGGATGTTAAAGATGCCATGAGAAAAGTCGTATGGAAGAAAAAAGTTTTACTCTAAATATACTTCCACTCGACTGTTTCTTGCATCATTTGATTTTTGTCCTCTGAATCTCCTAGACTTATGCATTTAAAGCTCAGGTTTTAAAAAGAATAAAAGCAAAACCAAAAACCCTATCTGTTTTATTCAACAGCATTAATAATATCCTATAAAGAATGCTACAAATTCACTTTTCACTATTTACTTTTCATTTTTCCTCAAGGCAAAGTTAAATCTGAAAGTTCTGGACACCCATGAAAATTTGCTGTATTTCTAAAGAGATATATTTCTCACTCTCCAGGTAATAATATGCATGTAAATGGAGAAGTATAAAATTGTACTGTTTCTCTTCCCTGTATGCCTAAGTAAAATTTAGAAAATACCTAGTATAACGATTCACTTGGAACCTGTGTGACCCAACTTGTTTATATGCAAATGACAGAATAAACGCTAGTGTTGTGTTGTGTTTTTGATGTCATGTCAAAGGTGTGAGGACACGTGTATATGATGAAGAGGGAAAGGAAAGATGAAATAACCACTGATCTTTGTGGAATTAAAGGGGCCAAATAAGAAGAAACATGAGAAGACTGCAATGATTTGGTTTAAATTATGACATTTTTAAATTATGACATTTTGGTTTTCCTTGAATGGCACAGTCTTCTTACTTTGCTCTCATATGATGAGAACATTTTATGATATTTATGATGTTTTACAGCTCATGCCCTCTATCTTTTGGGTAATACAAATTATTGGTAGTGAGTGTGCAATTAAGGAAAGCACTGTGTTGAAATAAAGTCAGTTTGAAAATCTCAGTTAAAAATATCACAATCCCGGGCTTCCCTGGTGGCGCAGTGGTTGAGAGTCCGCCTGCCGATGCAGGGGACACGGGTCCGTGCCCCGGTTCGGGAGGATCCCACATGCCGCGGAGCGGCTGGGCCTGTGAGCCATGGCCGTTGAGCCTGTGCTCCGCAACGGGAGAGGCCACAACAGTGAGAGGCCCGCGTACCGCAAAAAAAAAAAAAAAATCACAATCCTTTACAATAACCTCTATGGATAGCTGGATTATATGTAAATGTACATACATATTTGTGTGCATGCATGTGTGTGTTTGTCTATGTATGAGTGTGTTTGGGTTATTTGAATATGGGGTAATTTTAAAATGTGATTAGTCCTAAATATCAGATGTCAGTTGAGAAGGGAAGGGTGGTTAAAGCAGCATCCCACAGATCTGATAGGTATTAAGGGGAGCCAAGTTCTAGAGAAAGTCGTGCCAGAGTTATCATCTTTATAGTTGATATAAGTAATGCTTTAGTTAAACAATTACAATGTCTAAGTCAGGACAACATTAAATTCTAGACAAGAACTAAGCCTAAGAAATAAAATATAATTACCAGTTTTGTCCGTCTTCTTGGCATTGTGAAAACCTAAAATATGGATCTTTGATTAGGTCTTCTATTTTTCTGTTTTTGTTTAGATAGCAAAGCCTCCTATGATGAATGCACAACTGCATACATCTTTATGGGTTAATGTTTATTAGCATAAGAGGTTTGAGAAATAAATATTCTTATTGAATAAAGAGAGAAGCTAAGTGACAATAAATCAAGGTTATATTTATCTCCTTCTCCCTAAACCTGTGGATCTACCATTTTTCTTGGTGCTCAGATTCTACCATTTTTCTTGATATTCAGAAAAATGTCATTTGAGGGTAGAATACGAATCCAAATCAGCTTGGGAAACTGAGCTTTGGCATTGATTATTGTAAGTCTGGAAATACTCTTTTTAGGTTTAGGTTTTACTTATTTCCATTGCATGTCTATTACCCTTAGAATGTCACTCTTTGATGTATCTAACAAGTGTGGGTTATGAAGGACTATTGGGAAAAGACAATCAAATATTGAATAAGAATATAGCCTAGATTAATTTGCTTTAGTTTTTAGCCTGGTGGGTTATATTTCCTGTTTTGTAGCCATAACAGATTACAGTTTTCCTGTGTATAACCTCAAAAGTGGCATTGCTTAAATCATTCCAAATGTTGGAAGAAATCCGGGAAAGCTGAAAATCAAGGCAGATTGCTTTCAAACGTGTTAAATTAAGCTCTCTTACTTTCTTTTAATTGTCATAAACGTTTTTCTTGGTAAATTTTTTTCTGGGTTCACAGGCCTTATATGAAAAGTAGTGCCTAATTTATACCTCTCTTGTTACATGTGCCATCAAGATTCCATCAGAACAACCCAGTGTCTTACCAAACTTTCGTTGGCTTTTATTGACAAAGTGTGTTCTTTTTCAATGATGCACGGATTGCTTACAAAATGTTGTCACATTCCAAGGGAGTCTGAGGATTGTATTCTGCATCATGTACATCATACGTCGTTACTTTGAGAGGACTTGAAAACTGTATCCACATGGAGAAGTGTTTCAATAGGGATGTGATCTTGAGAGGCTGAAGATTGCATTAGACGTCTCAAACAATTTGTTTGTACTGCATTGTCTCATCTTCCCTGGTTACAGATTTTTGGACATGCATGTATATTAATTGTCCTATAACATCATGTGCTGTATTTTGTCTTTAATTTTTTTGATTGTTAATGTTTACCTAATGTTTAGTGTATTGATGCAGAAATTTGGTGAGGGCGTTTATACTAATATTTTCTATTGCCAGGATACTAAGATTCTCTGACTCACGTAATTGCAAATGATAATTCAAAAATTCACAAATGTAAGTTAAAATTAGTAAATTAAACATCTGTTGGACAAACACCCAAAGCTTGCCCCATTTGTGTTTCCTTAGGATAATTTTAACTCTTATTATGAGATTTAAATTGTTGTGGTGATTGGAATAGCTGAACTGATTAGATATTGCAGAAATGTTGAAATTTGAATATGTATTGGACTGTTATTCTTACTCTTGTGAAGTATGAGATGTCACTTTATCCTATCCCATAATATCAGTATAAGTCATAAAATCAATAAAAAATTTTGAGTGTGCATAAGCTATTATATAAGTGATCTCAGTGAGTACAAAGCTACTTACTGTTAAGGGCTGGAGAGGGAGGGAGGGGAAAAAGAGAGAAAGGATGGGATAAGAAAAAAGCAAGGTATCCTGGAACTGAAAAGAGAGTCCATTTCAACATCATTTCTTTCTTTTTTTTTTTTAACATCATTTCTTTTTTCTTTTCTTTTTTTTTTTTAGTTGAAGAACAGATTTTCTTTTCCTTTCTTTAAAATTCTTTTTCAAATTCTTTTCCCATTTAGGTTGTTATATAATATTGAGCAGAGTTCCTTGTGCTATACAGTAGGTCCTTGTTGGTTATCCATTTTCAATATAGCAGTGTGTACATGACAATCCCAAACTCCCTAACTATCCCTCCCTACCACCATTCCCCACTGGTAACCATAAGTTCGTTCGCTAAGTTTGTGAGTTTGTTTCTGTTTTGTGAATAAGATCATTTGTATCCTTTTTTTTTTTAAAGATTCCATATATAAGTGATATCTCATGCAACTTAATATCATCAAAACAAACAACCCAATCAAAAAAATGGGCAGAAGACCTAAATAGACATTTCTCCAAAGAAGACATACAGATGGTCAACATCATTTCTTAATTATTCTAATTTGTAAAAATAAAAGACAAACCCCCCCAAAAAAAAGACAAACCTCCCAAAAAACTTTAATCAAAGACTAATTTTTATATTTCTTACTTTTACAGAATATGACTTCTAGATTTTAAAAATAGTTTCTTCTTTCCTTATCAACTTGTAAACAATCATTCATTTATTCACATTGTTTGGCACTGTGATGATGGGTATCAGTTTCCTCAATTTCATGTCTTATAGTTAGGTTTCTTTAGTGGCAACCCACATAACTGAACTTTGGATGACTTAAGCAAAAGATGAATAATTAGATATATAAAATTTTCCTTTGCTCTGGTGGCACATACACAATGATAAGGCTGGAGAAAGTGAGTCCCTAGGCAGCATTCTAGGAAGTTAGAGAGTGAAAAATAGACAAAGAACCTTCAAATAGGATCCAATAGTGTGACGTTGTCAAACGTCACACTATTAAAAATATTTACTTCAAGAAATTTCAGGCTCTTTGTCCCTCTGCTGGATAGTTCTGAGACAGGGTCTAAATAGCTCTAAAAGTCCACAAAATGTTTGGGCATGTACTTTTCTTCAGTGTTTGGTCACCCAAAAATTAGACACACATATTTAAAGAAGGTTTGTTGGAAGGATTTCAGTTCATATCTTACTCAAGAGTATCCAGCCTTCTCTTCATTCCAGTGACTCTTTGTGAACCAACTCAGGTGTATGAATTGGGAGATGGGTATGATCTGAATCATGGTGGCTCAAGTCAGCTTTCTGTTGACTGGAGAGAGCTAATCTTTCTTTCTCTCTCTCTCTCTCTCTCTCTCTCAGAAGAGTGTCCACTTTCTTTATTCCTAGATACTTCATGATTACCTAACCTTAAGTGGAGATTACTATACCACATCCATCCTTTGGACTAATAAACCAGAGTTGCTACTATTATGTTAACCAAATCTTCCTTTGCTCTGTCAGTCAGAGGCCACAGTTTGAACTCTCTCATTCCTCTATTCTCACTGATATCAGGAAGGCCATTTTTAAGTTTAATGTCTGCCACCAACATCCTTAGAGAGAAGCATCCCAGCTGCTTTGAAAGTTGCTGGCTGTTTGCTTTGTCACTGGTGAAGGGAAGGTTTTCTGACACCTCAGGGGCATCTAACCAGGATATATGAGACAAGAACTTCTATGGTTAATCCTCCTTGGCACTGCTATCTCCTGAAGATATTGAATTTCTTTTTCTACACTTTTCCCAAAGTGTTCTAGGGTCTTAACTTCCTTTAGAGATATCCAGTATTAGTTAATGAATTGTATTCATCAACCCAACCAACTATTAGACTTTGACATATTTACCTGAGCTAGCACACTAATTGTCAAAGCTTTGGTAAGTAAGAATTCTGCCCAGTATCTCCCTCCCCCTCAAGTAAAAGAGCCCTAAAAATTCATTCACACCAAAACACTTTTGCTAATATGTATCCAAAAAACACTCATAATTTTAAGCCAGTCTTCCACAAATTCTGCATCTGCCTTGGAGCAGTATTCATGTCTCAGCATGCTGGGTTCTGGTGATAATAATCAAGCTCATAAAATGAAAATGAGGAGTGGAATGAAAGGGGAATTAGCTTCTTCCTTCAAGGGAACTTCCCCAGCTAAAGGAGTAGCAGCATCTTAAAGTGAGCAGGGAATAACTCTGTCAGGGAGGTAGGTCTGCTTTCTTGTGCAAAGGTGGTTGTGGCAGAGATTCCAAAATGTCAGAATTTTGAAACGTTTTAAGTAATGTTACAAACCTAGGAATCCTCAGTTAATTGTATGAGAGATATTGAAGGAATGAATCAACATACTTTGTGTTCAGCAAACCAAAATATGTACACTCTGGGTTTAGTTTTCTGCAACTTCATATCTGCAGCTGTAAAATATAGATGATTTTGTTATGGTGACAAGTTCCCTATCTAAAGAGAATTTAAGAATCTGACCTCAATTTTTGCTTTAATTTGTCAGAAGTACTCACAGCATGTTGCAGTCTTTGAATCACCCTTGCCATAATTACATCTCATAAAGGTAACTCTACTGGTCCATCAGATTCTTGCTTTCAGTGGGTATATGATTCCATTTAACTGTGTGGTAAGTTATAGACATTTTTGCCACAAATTATGCGAACAGCTAGGTTCTATTCTTAATATAAAATAAAGTTTCTTTTTCTTATATCGTATTTTTGGCCAGATAAGCAATTAGGTCCAAACCCTAGTTTTCCCTGAAGCAATTACATCCATGCATTCCCTGGAACTGATTTTGAATATCTGTTTAAAGTTTTGGATACAAGTAATAGAAACTTAATTAAGTAACCTAGGCAAAAAGTTATTTATTACAAGGGTAAGAGTATTGGTTAACACACAGAATTGATAGGAAGGCAGAAGTTTCATGTTTAAAACAGGGTAAGACCAAATACATTGCAGAGAATGAAGAAACAAGGTGTATAGGAATGGTCTGGCAGGGATCCATCTGAAAAAAAGTGTCAAAAGTTGGAAACATAAACTTCAAGTAATATCATTCTCTGAGTCACGCTGCTAAAACTTCAAATTCCAGTAAGGAAGCATTCTATTGGCCTTTCTTTGGTATGGGCCTGTTTGCCAAGGGAAGATAAGACACCTAAATTGAGTGCAGTAGACTGTATCAAAATGGAATTTCCTAATGCCCCCAAAATAAATTAAGTGTTATTAAGGAAGGGGAAATGGAAACCAGAGAGCAAAAAAGCAATACATAGCCACTATACAGTTTGTATTTCATGAAACAGTTCATGAAAAAGAGACAAGATTTTTAACATATATATATTCATTCTTTTTCGGATTCTTTTCCATTATAGGTTATTACAAGATACTGAGTACAGTTCCCTGTGCTATACAGTAGGTCCTTGTTGTTTACCTATTTTATATATAGCAGTGTGTATATGTTAATCCCAAACTCCTAATTTATCTCTCCCCTGCTCCCCACCACTATCCCCTTTGGTAACCGTAAGTTTGTTTTCTATGTCTGTGAATCTGTTTCTGTTTTGTAAATAAGTTCATTTGTATCATTTTTTTAGATTCCACATATAAGTGATATCATATGATATTTGTCTTTGTCTGACTTACTTCACTTAATGTGATAATCTCTAGGTCCATCCATGCTGCTGTAAATGGCATTATTTCATTCTTTTTTATGGCTGAGTAATATTCTGGTTTTTTGTGCTTTTTTTTTGTTTTCTCTGTGTGTGTGTGTGTGCGTGTGTGTATACACATACCACATCTTTATCCATTCATCAGTTGATGGACATTTAAGGTGTTTCCATGTCTTGGCTATTGTAAATAGTGCTGCTGTGAGCATTGGGGTGCATGTACCTTTTCGAATTAGAGTTTTCTCTGGATATATGCCCAGGAGTGGGATTGCTCGATCATATGGTAACTCTGTTTTTAGTTTTTAAAGGAATCTCCATACTGTTTTCCATAGAGGCTGCACCAAATTCCATTACCACCAACAGTGTAGGAGGCTTCCCTTTTCTCCACACGCTCTCCAGCATTTATTGTTTGCGGATTTTTAATGATGGCCATTCTGACTGGTGTGAGATGAAAGTAAGCACCCCCAGCCTTCAAAGCCAAACTTTCTGGAGGCTCATCTCCTCATCTTCCTAGCACAGGAATCCTGTGCTGGGGATCCTGATATGAGCCTCAGACCCCTCCTCGCTCCTTGGGAAGAACCTCGGCAATTGTAATTAATCTCCTGCTTGTAGGTCACCCACCTGTTTGTGGGTCACCCTGGAGAATGGGTCTTGGCTAAACCGAGGCTCTGCCCCTCCTACCCTTCTCGTTGTGGTTTCTTCTTGATACCTTTAGTTGTAGAAGATATTTTCTGGTAAGTTCTGGTTTTACTTATAAATAGCTGTTCTGTAAATAGTTGTAATTTTGATGTGCTCCTGAGAGGAGGTGAGCTCGGAGTCTTCTTATTCTGCCATCTTGGGAATTCTCTGCTCAAATTGCTTCTGCTAATACTGGTATACCCTATTAGGACTCAACAAATGTCTTATTCACTATTATGCCATATTGCACTAGTGCTTTGGTGCAAGGCACTCACTTTACAAGAAGAGAAGTAAGGTGACGCACTCGTACCCATGAAAGTCAACAGAATTATCACGCAGCTAGTCAAACAGAGTCATATGGAATGGTGGAATCACTTATTGAAGACTCAGTTGTTGAACCAACTGGCTGGCAATACTTTACAAAGTTGGGTTATTGTCATCCAGGATATGGTCTGTGCTCTGCATTCAGAACCAACTTATGAAGATGTTTCTTTCCTAATCAGACTATGGTCCAACCACAATGGGTCCAAGTGGGAATGCCAACCACCACTATAAAACCTACTAACCCACTCTCAACATTTTTTCTTCACTGTCTGAGACGTCTGACTTTGCTGAATTAGAATACCTACTACCCAACAGACAGACGATTTTACTAGGGGACACAGCAATTGCTCCTGCCTCCTGGGCATACATTTCACTGAACTACAGGTAAACAAAATGCTTTGTGTTCTTTTGGGTAACTGATACTGATTAGCAAAAGATATTAATAAAAAGGAGAAAAGGAGGAGTATGGTAGTGACCCAGGGAATTTTCCACCATGCCTCCTAATACTAATATTAATGAACAACTACAGCAATTCAACATGACAGGACCACAAGGACTCAGATCCTTCAGCAGTGAGGTTTGCATCACCCCACCAGGTAAACAACTTTTGGACACTGTGGTTATTGTTGAGACCACGGGGAATATGGAAAGAAAAATACCAACTATTGCCTTCAACCAGTTGCGCATGTAAGGACTTTATGAGCCACCATTATTTTCTTCCTTTTTACCTATTCTCCTTCCCTTACTATGTTACAACATGTATTTATGGCAGTTAGCTTAATGACTTAATTTATATCAAATACAAATTAGGATTTTCTTGACTGATATAAAACAGTTTAAAAATAATTTTGAAGTGTATATAATGACTGTTGAGAAATTAATACATGACATCTGGATAAACAGCAGCCACGGCTCACGGGCCCAGCCGCTCCGCAGCATGTGGGATCTTCCCAGACCGGGCCACGAACCCGCGTCCCCTGCATCGGCAGGCGGACTCTCAACCACTGCGCCACCAGGGAAGCCCCCTGGATAAACATCTTTGAATCAATTAAAGTTACAAAGTGAACCTATCTTTAGATATAGTTAATCATTATCTATCCTTTACTTAACCAATTAGGGAGCACTTACTGGGCTTTGCTGCTGTACTCTTTATTATCAATTATTATTGACACAATGTATCTAAAGAATAAATATGGAGAGTTCTGAGTGAAAATGAAATGAACTTTACGGCTAGGAACAAAATTTCCCTATAAGTTATGTTTCATAATATAATATTTCCTTTCATATCTGTTTCTATTTGCCGACCAAAAACTTTGCTGAAATGATAAATTGAAATGCTCCTTTTCAGTGAAGAAATTAAGACTGAAAGATGGTTTTGGTCCCTCCCAAAGGATTCTCACAATAAGAAAACAGCTCTTGTATGTATTTTGACTCCTATTAGGCTTAGGCTCCTTTTTGTTCCCATTTTCTTTCTTTCTTTTCTTCTTTTCTTTTTAAAATCTGGAGTCTCTGTGTTCCTCAGGGACCTTGGCTCTGGAGTCTAGATATCTTAATAACTAATTTATGCTTCTTTCTTTCCCAGGAGGACTATCTCCCAGAAGGTGAGGGAAACCTCAATGCTGTAATTATTTGAAAAATGTGCATTGTTATGTCAAAACCAAAGCCATTATAAATAACCGCTGCTGGTATTTTGGCAGATTATCAGAGACTCCAGATGATTCAGGGCCTCTGCCTGGATATCTAAGACAATCTATTTTCCTTCTTAAAAGCGTTCAAGCACCCAAGAATGCAGGAGAGAGAATATCCTGCAGATTGATTCCTCAGGTTCACTTTGCATAACCACAGAATATAATTCCTGGAAATATTTCAGAGTTAGCCCAGCATCATCTGGAAAATTCACTTGTTTCTCTTTTTACAAAGAATGATAACATTTTCCAGTATCAACTTCTAAAGGAAAGGAGAGTAGTTTATATAGAGCAATAAGGAAAATAAGTTTATTTTCTCTATGGGAAGAATATGAAACTGGGATAATGAACACACCTTTGGAAAGTTTTTTTGGGGGGAAGGGGTTCATTTGATCTTGACATAATGATTTTTCATTACTTGTAGTTGTAACATAGTCATTAATTAACTTTAGGTTTACTCTTTCTAGAATTAATAACAAGACAAAAACATCAGAATTCTGCTGCTTCCTTTTACAGAATATGACAAATTACCCAACAATATAAGGTAAGAGTAAAATTTCAAACGTGAGTTTTTGACAAATAATAAATCACAAACCGACTACTTGTCTATTGGCTACCCTGGGAAAAACTCTCCCTTTTCCAGGCATAAATGGCTTCAGTCATAAACTTATTAATATTGGAATGAGTTTGATAGGAGTAAATCTCAAAAATTCAAATGATCTGTTTCCTTGCCCCTAGGCAAGATTAAGGAAATATAAATAAAATATATGATTTTTCAAAAAAGATTTCACAACTACTTTAGTTTCTTTTCACTGCCTAAGTAGCTTATACTTCCTCAGACTCTAAGTATGATCTTTTTAAAATCTTGCTCCTTTATAAGTATTTGAATATTTAATTTTTGATGGAGTTGGTGCATAACAAAAATGTATCATGAAGACATCATGCCATTTTCCTGGAAGTCATCTTTTTTTAGGCAAAATATTACACTTCTCTCAGATTTCTTTATCAAAGGTGATAGATATCACACAGTGATTAAGAGCATGGATTCTGGAGCCAGGTTTCTTGGCTTCAAGTTCCAATTCTGAGCCTAGTATGTGGCTCTCAACATATATTATTTCCTGGTACCTCATTTTCCTTACTGTAAACTGGGGACTATAATAGTACTCAGCTCACATTATTGTTGTATGTATTAAATGAGCTACTATGAAAGCATTTAGAAAAGTAGCCTATAAAAGGTGCCACATAATGTTTGCTATTATTATTGTTGTCTAAGGAGAGTCATGCATATAAAGCCCTGAGGGGAGAGAAAGAGGGACCCGGAGTTCAAACTCTTGCTTGCGCTGTCTAGTAAATGAACTAATGATGGCTGTGAAGGTTATATCCAGGGTAAATAAGAATTCCATCAACGATTTCTTCATATGTATCTTTTGTTTAGTATCCATTTCTAAAGAAATTCTTCTGTCTAGTCAGTGTAAGGCTTTTTCTTTAAAAACTATGAGCTGTCAGCTGGGGAAATGCAGGGAAATTGAAATTTATGAAAGGGGTTTGGAGGCTCATATGGAGAAATAGCATGCAAATGCTAATAATTTTTGTGCTTGGCTGTGCACAACTTTTTCTTTGTAAGCATATAACTTACATCGGAATCGAAAGTTTGCATTACCCACAAAAAGTAATTGCACCTTGTAAGCAGTCTTAAAATTCAGTCACTTTCTTTGTATCTGCTGGTACTTAAGCCCTCCAAGCTAAGTTTTCCTAAACTAGACTGACTACTGAAGCCCCTAATACCTCTAAACCCAGACACCAAAATTGCTTAAAAATGTCATTTATTGAAATATTTGTGCTCTCTCCCAATCACTGTTTCATGACATTAAATTTATTGCATAAATCACGAATTGGAAATATATACAGAAGTGACACTTGCAAATGTGAAGATTATTTGGATGAAAATGCATGGCATTAGACTCAGAGGAAAAAGCTCTAGTTCCACCATTTGTATGAATTAGGACATAAAACTAACCTTTTGGTTCCTCATCCGTTGCAGTTGGCTTAAATTTAAGTCACTGCAATTTTTAAGGTTAAAATAAATAATGATTTTAGAATAGCTTTGTGAATACTAATACTGTAAGAGATTATTTGTAGCTAGGATGAAAGCCAAGAGTTCATTTGTTTATTCTGCCTTGTGCCTCTCAGCAGGTTTCTGGCATGGCTGACAGGGGAACAAGCAACCGCTCAGAAGTGACTGACTTCATTCTTGTAGGCTTCAGGGTCCGCCCAGAGCTCCACATTCTCCTCTTCCTGCTATTTCTGCTTGTCTATGCCATGATCCTTCTAGGGAATGTCGGCATGATGGTCATTATTATGACCGATCCCCGGCTGAACACACCAATGTATTTCTTCCCGGGCGACCTCTCCTTCATTGATCTCTTCTGTTCATCTGTTATTGTACCCAAGGCGATGATCAACTTCTGGTCTGAGCGCAAGTCCATCTCCTTTGCAGGCTGTGTGAGCCAGCTCTTTCTCTTTGCCCTCTTCATGGTGACTGAGGGATTTCTCCTGGCAGCCATGGCTTATGACCGCTTCATTGCCATCTGCAGCCCACTCCTCTACTCTGTCCAGATGTCAACACGTCTCTGTGCCCAGTTGGTGGCTGGTTCCTATTTTTGTGGCTGCATCAGCTCAGTTCTTCAGACCAGCATGACATTTACTTTATCCTTTTGTGCTTCTCGGGCCATTGACCACTTCTACTGTGATACTCGCCCACTTGAGAGACTATCTTGTTCTGACCTCTTCATCCATAAAATGGTTTCTTTCTCCTTATCTGGCATCATTATCCTGCCTACCATCATAGTTATTATTGTTTCTTATTTGTATATTGTGTCCACAGTTCTAAAGATACCCTCCACTGAGGGACGTAAGAAAGCCTTCTCCACCTGCAGCTCTCACCTGGGAGTCGTGAGTGTACCGTATGGTGCTGTATTTTTTATGTATCTCACTCCTGACGGATATCCTGAGCTGAGTAAAGTGGCCTCATTATGTTACACCCTAGTCACTCCCATGTTGAATCCTTTGATTTACTCTTTGAGAAACAAAGATGTCAAAGAGCCTCTAAACAAACTTTTGGAGAAGAAAAGTACTATTCTGTGATTATTCTTTCTCTTCCACTAATGATGCTGTGGCTGTTTATTTTGTCCTCCTGGCCATCAATGAAATTTATTCTCTCGAGTATCATAAAAATATTATTGAAAGCTTTTTAAGGTAATGTATCCTTCCCATATATTACTTTATTTTTTCCATCTGAGACATTGTCAATCCTAAATGTCCTGGATATTGGAGATGTTCTGGACATTAGAGAAGCATTTTTCAAGGTGAATCTTCACACTGATCTCAAATAACATTTCATTTCACGGAATTGATTTCTATTTCTTTTTATGGCATAGTGCTGAACACTATTTTTATATATTATTATAGCGTTTAAGCAATTATTTTGTCTGATGTTAGTCTCTGGAATTGCTCCTTTGCTTGCACATTTTGGTCATTGACAAGAGTGTTCAACTTATTTCTTAAAGTAAAATATTTCTCAATTTTATTACTAGTTTCTCTAGCATATTAAATGGTGTTGACCTGAAACAAAAAGACTGCCAAATATTTCTCTAGCAAAGGTGGGTTTATTTGGGATCAGCAGAGAACTGCAATTTGTGGTCTGTAATCACGGTGAGCCACGCACAAGGCCCTGCACGTCAAGGGAAGGAAAACAGTTTTATAGAGGGAAGAGGAAGTTGGGAGGGCTATAGAGAACAGAATCCTTGGCCTTTCATTGGCTGAGTTTTTGCCAGGGAAGAAGAGGAATCTTCTTCTTGGGTAGCCCTTCCAAAGGAATAGATCAAAGGATGAAAAACGCAGCATTGTTTTAGAGAAAAAAAGCCCTGTTCCTGAAAGAATGGGTTGAAGATTAGCCACCTTAGGAGAAGCAGCCCCCATTCTGCAGGGAACAGGCCGAAGGCTAGTCAGTTTCAGTGGAACAGTCTGATCTCAAATCTTACCAAAGTGCCAAACGAGTACTAACCTAAAGAACAAAGCCTTAACCAGAAAGACAAAACCTTTAAACAGATCCCAAATAAAGCCTGGAGATCTTCAAATGCAAAGAGGGTGCCAGCTCAGATCCAGGAGAAAGCCACACCTTCAAACTCCAGGGTAGGTGAGAAAAACAGTAAACAACAATGGGCTCAAATGAGGGTACTGCACCTGTTTGCTCACCAGTCCCAGAACTGTCGGGAGTCTTCTCTGGTCCCTGTATGGGCCACCGAAATGTTCCCCTGAAGCAGACTACCAGGTATTTCTCCAGCAAACATGGGTTTACTGGGGAGCAGCAGAGAACCGCCATTCAGGGTCTGCAACCATGGCAAGACACATGTAAGTCCCTGAATGGCAAGGGAAAGAGAACTCTTTTAAAGAAGGAAAAAGAAAGATTAGGTGCTATTGTGAACAAAGGGTCCCTGGCTTTTCATTGGCTGGGTCCTTGACAGGAAGGAAGAGGAGTCTCTGTCCTTCCTGCTGGGCTCTGTTTTTGCTGTTGGGCGTGAGAGCTCCCCTCTCTCTGAGCTTCCAACTCTTATTTAACTAAGGTTTCTGTTGACTCATTTTTTTACAACCATTGTTGAATTTTCACTATTTTATATGTGTTCTATCAAGAAGAAGTAATAAGAAGAAACAAACAATAAATAATCTTCATTATAGGCATTAACTTGGGAAATTGTATATTGAGTGTGTCTGAGGCCCTGCTTGTTGCTGGATCCTAATATAAAGAACCAAAGTGAGGGACAGAGATATACAAACATTTTTGAGCAATCATTCCCTCAAATGGATCTTCATAATTTTTTCCTATATTAATTATTTAAGGAATATTTAATAAAAGTATAGAAGTCAGGCATTCATCAAAATAGACTGTGACCCAAAAGTTACTCTGTCTCTGTATCTTCATTTATTCGATTAATTTTATTTACTCTCTGTGTAATATGTTCTGATCTTGTGGTAGGCTCAGGTATAAATAACCTTATTCTTTAGGGAATTTACAATTTAATGTGGGAATCAGATCCTTGGACAGACAATTAAAATCCGGAAATTTTATTTTATTGTTTATTGTATGCAAACAATAAACATAGAGACTGCAAGGTGGGGTGCCTGAGTGTGGGTGCTGGTGACCAGGGAAAGTCTTCTTAGGGTTATATGGAAAATATATTTAAAGGACATAAGATTGGAGTCAGGGAAACTGCTGTATCACTTTATGTTATTGATGGGGCTTGAAGTATGCCAATGTAAATTTTAAAAGGCTTATTTAAAAATGACAGGTGAAACACACAGAACATAATAAGTGATTAGAATGAGGAGAATGTACCAAAGGATGTGTGTCTCATCTTTTTTAACTTGAATGATGTGTGTGGTGATGGTACAAACACATAAAAAGTAAAGGAGCTCTTAGCAAACTACAAGTAGAAGGGAATTTCCTTAACTTGAAAAGTAACATCTACCAAAAACCTAGAGCTAAGATCATATTTAATGGTAAGAAACCAGAAGCTTTCTTGCTAAGATTAGGAACAAGGCAAGGAAGTCCCCACTACAAAACCTTTTCAACATCCAGCTGTAAGTCTTAGCTAATGCAACAGACAAGAAAAGGAAAGTGTTATGGGCTGAATTATGTTTTCCAAAACTCATATTTTGAAGCCCTAACCCCAGTACTGTAGTACATGACTATAGAGTTGAACCTTGAACAACATGGGTTTAAACTGTCCAGGTCCACTTATACACGAATTTTTTTGTTCAATAAATGTATTCGAAATTTGTTTGATATTTGTGACAAAAAACTTGCAGACGAACTATGTAGCCTAGAAATACTGAAAAAATTAAGAAAAAGTTAGGTATGTCATGAATACATAAAATGTATGTAGATACTACTCTATTTGATCATTTACTACCATAAAATATACACAAATCTATTATAAAAAGTTAAAATTTATCAAAACTGATGCACACACTTACAGACCATACTTGGCACCATTCTCAGTTGAGAGAAATATAAAGAACATAAAGATGCAGTATTAAATCATAACTACAGGAAACTGATTGTAGTACATACTGTACTACTGTGATAATTTTGTAGCCACCTCCTGTTGTTGTGTTGAGCTCAAATGCTGTGAGTATCCACTTAAAAACACCATGTGACACTAATCATCTCCGTGTAAGCAGTTAGTCTCTCCAGTAAACTGGGTACCACAATAAAAAAGTGACCTTTCTCAGTTCTCATGTATTTTTCATCATGTTTAGTGCAATACTTTGGATAACTTAAATAACACCATGGGACTCCTGCGAAATGCCACTAGTGATGCCAGAAGTGCTCCTAAGAAGCAGAGAATAGTCATGACGTTACAAGAAAAAGTTGAATTGCTTGGTATGTACTGAAGATTGAGGTCTGTAGCTATGACTGCCTGCCATTTTAAGATGAATGAATCCAGTGTAACGACTATTATAAAAAAAGAGAAAGAAATTTGTGAAGCTGTTGCAGTAGCTATGCCAGCAGGCATGAAAACCTTGCACTTTTGTGAAATACTTTATCTCGTATTAAAAATGCAGCTTTTATTGGGTGTAGGATTGCGATAAGAAAGCCATATCTTATAGACTCTGATATGATTTCTCTCCCGTTGCGGAGCACAGGCTCCGGACGTGCAGGCTCAGGGGCCATGGCTCACGGGCCCAGCCGCCCCGGGGCATGTGGGATCCTCGCGGACCGGGGCACGAACCCGTGTCCCCTGCATCGGCAGGCGGACTCTCAACCACTGAGCCACCAGGGAAGCCCAGGGTAGAGCTTTTACCCTATGAATGGGAGCTGGGTAGAGATCACCAGACGTTTTAGCTACTCTCGCCTTGAATAGAGTTTCTTCAATATGGAGCTGGAGGGGATAAGAAACGTTTGCAGCTGCCACTCTCAAGGGGATATGGTAGTCTTTGTTTGGGATCTAGGGGCAGAGGGATCTCTATGTTCTTGCCTGCACTTGCCTGAGTACACTTTGTCCTATACTGGGGTGAAAGAGGGCAGGGAGGGAGTGGGTCCTGGCTCAAATGTCATAGATTCTCGCTATTCTTCCTGAGATTTAGTAAATTTTATTGCATTAATATTTCTTGGCTTATCGTTTATTGCCAGATGTTTCCCTGGTAGTCTCTTCAAAAGTCAAACGTATATTTATTATAAGAACTAAGCATTTCAATCTTCAACATTACCAAAGATAAAGGAAAACAAGTCTAGGCAAATACATATGAACATTCGTACCAGCTTTATTTACAATATCTAAAAACTGAACACACATCAATTGCCCAACTATTTAAGAGTGCATAAACAAAATTTGGTATATGTGTACAATGGAAAAATGGAATACTACTCAGCAATCAAAAGAATGAGTTACTTATACGTGACAAAATAAATAAATCTCGGAATCATTTTACTCAGTGAAAGAAGTCTGAGAGGAAAGAGCACATAATGTATGATTCCAATATATATCATTCAGATCATTGGTTATCTGGAAATGGCTTTGGAGGTGAGCATGGACTGGAAAGAGGCATAATAAATCTTTGAGAAATGAAGGAAATGTTCTGTATCTTGATGTGGTGGTGTTCTCATTGAAGCCAAAATTCACAGAATTGTGCACTTTGAATGCATACTGTTTATTTAACACCAATTATTCCTCAATACAGTATTTTGGAAAAAATAATGAGCAGACCTTTTTTTAGATCCAAGGATTTGCGTTTCAGAGCAACGACTCAGAAATATCTTTTTTTGAATGAAACTTTAATTCACCTAAAAAACGATAAGCTACACAGGAAATAGAAAATTTACAATTTACTTATTTATAATAATTATACATATTTATTATTTAGAATAATAAATAATAGTCATTATTAATTAACTAATTTATTATAGATATTTCTTATATAAAAATCTGAATGTTAAAAGTAGGCTAAAACTTTTTTTTTTTTTTTTTTTTTGTGGTACGCGGGCCTCTCACTGTTGCGGCCTCTCCCGTTGCGGAGCACAGGCTCCGGACGCGCAGGCCCAGCGTCCATGGCCCACGAACCCAGCCGCTCCGCAGCATATGGGATCTTCCTGGACCGGGGCACGAACCCACATCCCCTGCATCGGCAGGCGGACTCTCAACCACTGCGCCACCAGGGAAGCCCCTAAAACTTTTTAACATAATTGTTGTTGGTGTAGCAGCAGCTGAGTGAGGATTCAATACCATGAACACTATCATTTAAATTAAGAAAATCTCATTAGTTATGATACTACAGTCAGCTATAATTATAAATGTAATGTCATGTCACAAGATGAGTTTAAAGAAGTAATAATATTATAGACCAGTGTGATCTTTAAGTTATGTAGGCATATTATACTAGTACTCCTTTGGGTGTAAAATACAGAATCTTTCATGCAGCACTCCTATAATGGAACAAACCTTCAATGAAAGTGGTTTGTAATTGTTTTTAGCTCCAGTTCACCTAAATCCCAGGTATAGGGTATTTGCCCACTGGACATTAGTAATCTTACATTAAACTGAGAAACCAGAGTCACTGCAAAGTCAAGACAGCTGACTGTCGAGCACATAGGCAAAACCAGAATTTGAAAGCTCAGTCTGAATCTTGAGCTTATTTTCTTAACTCTTAATGATTAACTATTATTATTCATATTTTCCTCCTCATTTTGTGAGGCAGCATTTCCCCAATGAGAGATGCTCATACATTAGAAGTCATCATTGACTTCCACCCATTTCTCATTTTATCAACCATCAATCAATATTCAGCTTAGATTATCTGTAGTTTTAAAGCTAGTCCCTCTCTTCACTGTCTCGTGTAAGACTGCCATCATTAAAGCCACTGTAACCTCTTACTTGGAGAGTCACACACTTTCCATGATTATCTACTTCTTCCATGAATATTTATCTACCACAAATTACCAATGTGATTTTCATTAAATTCCAATTTGAACACAATATATCCTTTAAAAAAAATCCCCAGTGGTTCCCCATTTCCAACACAATAAAGGACATCTTCCTTTTCTTGTTATATAGGTCTGCACAATTTCCATGAATTTCCTTATCTCTCACTCCTTCTCTTGTGTATTAAAAATCAGGTATTAAACTTCAGGAAGTTTAACATGCAGTTATTTAATTTCTTTTGCACAGAAACTTTTCTATTTCACCTTGCTCAATTCCACTTATGTTTTAAAATGTACTTACAAAGTTTACCCTGATCATTTAGATCAGTCATCTTTAGCGGCTGCACTCTCTTTGTATTTTCTATACATGCCTTTATTCATTGGGTTTACCATATGAATCCTAGCTCTCTATTCAGCTATTTTCCCCTCAATTATTATGAGCTCAAGTACAGCAATTATTTCTACCTAGGAATTTTTATAGGGCAAAGAGGACATCAAAATTCAGTAAATATGTGCTTCCCTGGTGGCGCAGTGGTTGAGAGTCCGCCTGCCAATGCAGGGGACACGGGTTCGTGCCCCGGTCCGGGAAGATCCCACATGCCGCGGAGCAGCATGGCCTGTGAGCCATGGCTGCTGAGCCTGCACATCTGGAGCTTGTGCTCCGCAACAGGAGAGGCCACAGCAGTGAGAGGCCCGCGTACCGCAAAAAAAAAAAAACATAGTATCCTTGACTGTGATTCAAGGATCTGATACACAGAAGCAAAACTAGGTCACTACTTTCTTATCCATCAAAACAGCTTCTCTAGGAAGTTGGAGGTTCAACAAGACTTCAGAGAAAAACCCACATGTTTCCATGACTTCCTAACCAGTAAAAAAGTCAAAATGAACAGAACATTGATCCCAAATACACTGTGCCCTTCCAAATTCTAACTCTGTATGGATCTAATTGGTATAGTAAAATCTGCATCAAGAACCTTAGTAGCAGGAGACATTTTAACTTTTTAACATCTCCATCTAAAAAGCACCTGGAGAGGAGCTTTCGTATCTAATGCAACATACTTTTTCTCATTCCCTAAACTTCTCACAATACCATTAGCAATAACAACATGCTAATGATTTTAAATACACAAGAAACACTTACTGGCATTCACAGTAAGTTGGATGAACCCTCAACAAATTCAAAGACCGAAATCATTCAGTCTATGTTCTTTGATCATGGTCAACTTAATATAGAAATGAATAACAAATAGATAACTAGAAAGCATGGACATTAAAAATAAACACTGCCTAATAGTCCATGGATAAAAAGGAAATCAAACTATCTTTTCATTTAGTTTAAACTAAACTATAATAAATTATGATATATCTAAACACCTGGAGTGCAGAAAAAGAAGTACTTAGTGCGATAAATAAAGCCCTATAAGTAACTATTATAAAGGAGAAGGCAGGAACATAAATAGACTAATTGTCTATCTTAATTACGTAAGAGAGAAAACAGCCAGTCCAAAGAAAGTAAAATGAAATAAAAGAAGGTAAATAATATAGGTAAAAATTAGTTATATAGAAATATATAGATAATATAGGATATTTATATGGCTTAATATTGAGTTTTTGAACGATTACTAAGATGTATAAAACCCTAGCCAACTTAACAAAGGAAATGCAGCAACACTGAATCACAAGTATCAGGAATGAAAAGGGGATAGCACTACAAATCCTAATATTAAAAAAAAAAGGCCGTAGTAAATAATATTTTTTAACCAGAAATGATGATTTTTTAAATAAAGGTATTTTAAATAGGATGAAATGACATATAAATGATAAATACGAATTTTAAAATGTCAATTAATTTGCTGATATAAACGACTGTATATAAAATAGATAAACAACAGGGTCCTATTGTAACATACAGGGAACTATATTCAATATTCTTTATTACAGGACGGTGGAAAGGGGAGAAATGGTTGAAAATACTTTTGTTTGAAAAGCGCATCAGTTCAAAGTGATATACCTGACTTTCTGGTGTTTGGGGTTGGCCTGCCTCAGTTTGCCCCACTGGGTTAGAGCAAAGAACATCCTAATCCAGACTTTAGGCAGCACAGCCCAGACCTCTATCAAAAAAAGCACTGGGGGGCTTCCCTGGTGGCGCAGTGGTTCAGAGTCCGCCTGCCGATGCAGGGGACACGGGTTCGTGCCCCGGTCCGGGAAGATCCCACATGCCGCGGAGCGGCTGGGCCCGTGAGCCATGGCCACTGAGCCTGCGTGTCCGGAGCCTGTGCTCCGCAACGGGAGAGGCCGCGGGAAAAAAAAAAAAAGCACTGGGATAAAGGTCCATTTGCATCCGCATTCACAGGTCCACCAGGCCCAGCCCCTGCGAGGGACTGCCTGGAATACAGATGGGCCACCTCCCGCCACAGCCACTTAGGGCTTTTAGGGCACCTCAAGAGAGGACTACAGGGTCACTGTTCCCCGGACCACAAGCAGGTGCAGCTAGACAATGGCTTGGTTGCAAACCGAAGCAAGTTGTCTGTCTAAACTGCAAACCCAGTTTCAAAGAGAACACTGCTGTCTGTTTGGCAAACCCCCAAGAGGTCCTTATCTTTCTTTGTGAGGAGTCTTGGAAGGAATATGGATGACAGATTCTGACAACTGTTGAGGCTGACTGTGTGCAGATCCTGACCTCCCTAGACCTTGCATGGATAAAGGGGGCACTATGGGGTTTGCCCCACTTTACAGAAGAACAGAGAGAGGCTCAGGGAAGTGAAGTAACTTGCCCAAGAGGAGAGGAAGAATAGAGATTTGAACACAAGACAGCCTGACCCCTCTGGGTAATGGGGTTATCAACCATCTTGCTCAGTGGTCACCAGTAATGAAGTGACACTTCCCAGGATGGGAGAAGGAGGGCAAACCTCAGTCAGGAATCAAGAAATGGGGAGTGACCAGTGTCTGCTGATTAATATTATCCGCCAAAATGACAGTGAGCCAGAGATGCAAGCCAGCCCATGGCCTGAGCAGTAGAAGACCCCTGAGAGCCGCCCCCAGGCAGCTGGAACTGAGACATTTCAATCTCAGTTTTGTTCCAGGAAACGCTCAGGACCTCTCTGAGTCTCCACGTGTTTGGCTGTAAAACAGAAATACTACTGCCTTCCAGGGTTCCTGTGAGTATGAGTTGAGAGCAAGCACGTAAGGCACCAGCCTGGTATTTGACACCAGCTTTGCCAGCACCCAGACAGAGGCTTGTCAGCTTTCTCATCTCCAGCTTGCTCTCCACTCACCTTAAAACTACAGGTCCAAGTACAGAAAAGTGGTTTCTAAGAGAAGGGCCTCTCCTTGTTTCCAGGCATCCTACTCATATTGTCGGGAAAACATCTCAAGGTCACACAGGACTTTAAGAAACAAAACTAAATGACAGCAGTCCCACCTGTAACTGAAATTTGTGGTAATAATGCTGAATTTTTATTTCACCCCAAAGCTGTGCCACCACAAAATCTGCGGCAGCCTTGTTCCGAGCGTGCATGGGACTTGGGGGAGCACGTATTCTGCAGGAAACCCCAGAGCTCCACCCCGCCCACGGCCTAGTGGGGTGGGAAACCTCAAGCGCAGCCCAGTCCTCGACTCCTGCACCATTGACCGTGGCAGCAAAACCCTGAGCCAGACAGGGTCTGCGTCTCCTTGTCCAAAACATGACAGAACTTCTCTGCAAATATGCTCTGACACTCCGGCACTTCAGTGGCCTGCAGAGAATCACTCTCGCCAAGTGTTATCGATGACACAGCTGAAAACCAGAAAGAGTTCCTTTCCTAGCCACAGGACTACTGCAATCCCTTGCTTCATACTGTACTTGGGAAAACCGAGGCCCAGAAATCTAAGCCTCACAAGGCCCCCCAGAAGGTGAGGCCAGAGAGGCTGGGGGCAGGGACTCCTCACTCCCCAGACCATGCAACCCTAACAAATTAAACCACTTCACTTTGAGCTACTCCCACTGGCCTTAACGAGCCCACGCTGGGAGGCTGGGGTGTACACAGAGTTATAAAGAGAAACCCAAGTTGGAGCCTCAGATTGCTAATCAGTAGCAAAATATTCCACGGACCCTAGTCCTGCCCTGAACTCACAGACTGAGAAGGTAAAGGAAGAACTGCCGGGCTAGCACCCGACCTTCCCGGGCACAGACCCCCGCCCCCACGGCAAGGCACCTGCACAGGCCACTTGGCCATCGAACCAAACAGAGAGGGTCCGGTCCCCACCCCATCCCCAGGCTGTCTCTCTGGGGAAGAACAGTCATTTAAGATGACGAGATACATTTTCTCTGAACTAGGAAAGCCTTCAAAGAGAACCAGAAAGGGCTGTTTCACCTCCACCTTCAGGCACATACCCAGGCAGCAGCAATTACCACCAGAAGCAGAAGCCAATCCACCAAAAATGTGGAAGGACACGGAGGCAGGAGAGGGGCGAGGCAACAGGGAGGAGTTACTGATCAGAGGGCTGGCAAATGGGGACCAGCTGCTCCGCCCCTACAGAGCCCTCTGCCCTGGGTCGGACAGTCACACGGGTGTGGGAGACGGTCTCCATGTTTTCCTGAGGCCAAAGGTCCTCCTGCACACAGCCTGGGGCACCCACAACCATGGCGCTTCCCGTAACGTAACCAACAGTTTACAAATCCCTTCAGAGGCTTTTATCCACCTCAAATCCAGGTGGTAGGGATCATCGTCTCCATTCTACAGAGAAGGAAACTGAGGCACACGGAGTCGAAAAGCCAGGATCCATTCCAAGCACATACTCCTCTGCAAAGTCTTACAGCCTCGGCTGAGAAAGGTCCCCGGACCCTGAGAAGGGCAGGATTAAGAACCAACCAGGAAGGCTCTTAGCCCTGGTCCTCTGGCCCAGCTGCCTGTGCCCCTTCCCAGCGGGCAGGCAGCACGGAGAAGCCCGGGAAGAATTCCAGCCCCAGCACACACGTGAACGCTGCTCACGTTTGAGGCTGCCTGTTGTGCCAAATAAGAGGGGAAATTTCACTTTTGCGCAAAAGGCCTTTTGGGGGTTGGTTTTGTTTGTTTGTTTTTCCATGAAAAACCTCCCACTCCCGGACAAGGGTTTCCAGGCTGGGATGCTGCGCCTCCAGCCAGCCCCACAGTTCCAGCCTCTAATACTCATAACTCCGCCGGAGAGAAACTTTGCTGGGGTCTGGCGGGTCCCGGGCCCACTGCTGATTCCACGCCTCCATCTTTTAACCAGAAAATCACCACCCAAAGCCCCACTGCAGGTGGGCTTGGGATCTCCCTGCCCAGAGCCGGACGCCAGCTGGAGGAGGGCTCTAGAGTGGCGGCCACCTGTGGGGGAAGGGGTTGTGCGCCCGAGAACCGCGCTGCCCGGCCGGTGCCTTCCTTACCGTGCAGGCCGTTGGGGATGCTTCGGTGGTGAGATGGCGCCAACAGGTCGTCCAGGGACACGCAAGTGGCGACGGCCTTGTTTGCGGGCCCTCTGCGGTCCGGGGGGCAGCAGCGGGGCCGGGAAGTGCTGGTGGGCGTCTGGGCTGTTGCAGTCGCCCATGTCTCCCACCGCGTCGCCCGCCATTGGCCTGCTCAAGCCGGCCTGGCTATCGATGGAGCTGCAGGAGCCGCCGCCCGCGCCCCGCGCTCCCGGTCCAGTAGCAGCAGCTGCTCGGTGAGCTCCAGGTTCCCGCGCAGCAGGGCGTCCGGGTGCGCCTCGCGTTCGCGCAGCTTCCGCGGTCGCGGGCCACCTCGTGCCACACGGCGCCGGCTGCGCGGCGCCCCAAGGACTGCCAAAGGGCGCGGGCCTGCGCTCCTTCTGCCGGTCGTCATCCAGGAAGCAGCAGGCTCGCGCAGCCGCCGGTTCACGTCGAGCGTCAGGCCGCCGCGCTCCAGCACGAGGCCCACCTTCTCGGGCGCCGGGCGGCAGCTCCTCCTCGCTCCAGGCGGTGTCGCAGGAGCTGAGCCAGGTGCCGGACCAGGAGCCCTTCTAGTTTTCCAAAGGTCGGGTGAGTTTACTAATTAATAATTTTCTCTCTTACTTTTCTTTTTGCATTATGATAGAAAACACATTACTGGTCAGAGAGACATTTAGGTCCCTTGCAGAGGGAATGGCCACTACTCCGGTTTTCCTCCCCAGGAGAGAATTTCTCTCAGGACCCATCACGGGTATGCTTGCTTGTTGGTCTAGTCAATAAAAAAGTACAGAGAACTAAAGAGAGAGAGAGAAGCTACATATTTTTCCCTGGTACTTGTTCATTTTAACAAATTTCTCATGATCTAAACAGTGAAGAAATGCAGTCCACGTTGCAAAATTACTTCCTGTTAAATATTTGCTTCTTTTCATACTTTTGTTTATTCATGAATTACTTGATTTCATAGTTGGTAGAGGGTTTACTCTACTGGAAGGAGTACGAGGAATCATATCCAGTCATGAGACTGTCTCATATTTTCCAAACTCTTTACTTTTAGATGGTTTTAGTTACATTTCTGTCTTTTAAAAGAAAAATGTTTCTGTTGAAACCAGAAATGTGTTTATGGAACAAATGAAGTGGCTTTGAGTTTCATTTCTGGAGAATTGTCATTTTAATTTCGTGCTACTGTGTTACTGTGGTTTTTCATGGTGTTTGATGAGTTGTTTCTCTGCTGGTACATTTGAAGTAGTGAACACCTTTCTTCTTTAGGAAAAGCTGCTTTAAAAAAAAAAAAGATTATAATGATTCAACAGGTTAGTAATTAGCGATCTTTCTCTTGTTTTCAGTAGGTGGTACTATAACACCAGTTTTCGGTCCCGCTTACCTGAGCTGCCTCTGGTTATATTAGAGATTTGACACTTTCCACCCTCCACTACCTCCGCCAGAGGTAGTTGCGCAGTGCCCTCATTGTTGCTGCTTGTGCATCCAGGGTCACTGGTGCCTTGCTGCTGCTGTGGCAAATGTCACCACCTGGGGTTCTGGGATGGCTGGCATCTCTGCTACCTTCGGGGTCTCCTGGGGTGCAGGCTCCACCACCCCAGGGGGAAGGCAAAAGTTTTGGGGAAGCTGTGGTCACGGGTTCCTGTGCTGCATCTGGAGTTGCTGAGTTCACAAGTGCTGCTGCTGTGGGCAAGGGGCCAGAGTCACGAGTGCCTCTCCAGCTAAAGAAATGGGGTGGCGGGCTCTGCTGTTGCATGATTTCTTGCGGCTGTGGTCGCTATTGCATCATGCAGGCCTGAGTCGTGCGTGCCACCTTCCCTGCAGCCACCGGCTTCTCTGGGACTACAAGCTTAGCTGGGGGTCTGGGACCACATGTGCCAACTCTGCTTATCCCCTGGCTCTGCCTCCTCTGTTTCCCGCCTTCCCGCCCACCCCCGCTTTAGATGTGCAGATGTGTGGCATTCTCTGGTGTCCTGGTGTGTTGGGCAGAGGTACCTTTGTTGAATTATGGATGTTTTACTGGTTGTAGATTGAAGGGGAGAAACAAAGAGAACGTCTCACATCACTATGGTGCTGACTTAAAATTTTTTATATGGTGTATCTTATTAAAACTTTGATTTTTAACTTTTTTATGTAGCATTTTATAGCTGTGACTTTTCAAAGCTTCAGCTTTTCCCCCCACTCCCACATATATAGTAGACACCATATTTTGAAACGGGAGGGATTTATCTCATTTACATTGACTGTAAAGATCTGTTATTGTTCTTTACTTTCGCCATTTTAATATCTTTGTTCTATGTTCCTTTTTGTTTTTGTATTTTTCTTTTAAATAAATAATTACCCATTCATTTTCACCTTTGAGAAATATAAGCTTAAATTATATGCATCACTTATGTTTATATATAGGAATTTACTCTCTGTTTATGTTTGTTTACCCTCTCTTATTTAAAATTGAATTTTCTTAAATATTTGATCTATATATTATACATTTAGAACTACAGAAGACTGTATTAGAATTTTTCTTCAACCACTAAATATAATTTAGAAAACTCAAAAGTCTATTATATTTACCCACAATGTAGTAGATCATCTACAATATATTATTCTTTGAATTTCAGTTTTTCTATGAAATCTCTTATAGCTGAGATTTTTATAAATCAGATTTCCTTTTCTTTGTCACAAATGTAATTCTCTTAAAATAAAGGTAGTATATCTCATTTACATTCATTGTTAAATCTATTTTACTTCACTTTTGTCATTTTTTATATTTTCTTATTCTATGTATGTTCCTTTTTTGTACGTTGTTTTAGAGAAAATAATACTTCTGCTGTTTCCATCTTTGAGAAGTATAAGCCTATATTACATCACTTGTGTCTATAGTTAGCAAATGTATCACATTTTTACCTTTCGACTTTTAAGATTCAACAAATTATTAAAACTCATCTTTTACTTTTAGAAAAAGTATTGTTCTCCGAGCCTTGTAAAATTACACATATCTGTCAGCTGTTCTTATATGTAAACAAATGATTTGGAATGTAACAGATCTTTTTCCAGAAAATATTATTGTATCATTTAACAGATGAGAAATAGAGGTCATTATAATTTTATAGATATTTAACTTAAATACTTTACATGCCCATATATAGAAATATTTAATTTTTATTTTTTTTATTTTTTAATTTTTTTGTGGTACGCGGGCCTCTCACTGCTGTGGCCTCTCCCGTTACGGAGCATAGGCTCCGGACACGCAGGCTCAGCTGCCATGGTTCACAGGCCTAGCCACTCCGCTGCATGTGGGATCTTCCCAGACCGGGGCACGAACCCGTGTCCCCTGCATCGGCAGGCAGACTCCCAACCACTGCGCCACCAGGGAAGCCCAAGGGTTTTTTTTGTTTGATATTGTGGTAGTGCTTTCAACATCTTTCTTAATATTTAACTTTCAACAGTTTAGTTATCATGTGTCTAAGATTGAATTTATTTGTGTTTATCCTGTTTCAGGTTTTTTAGCTTCATTTAATTTATGAATTAATTCATAAATTAATATATATTTCTTTCTAATTTAGAAGAATTTTGCCATTATTTCTTCAAATACTTTTCTGCCTTTTTCTATCTGTACTCTTTTTCTGAGACTGTCATCATGTAAATTAAAAAGAGTAAAACCTCTTTTTATAATTGTTTGATAATATCTACTAACATAATCTTATATGCATCCTATGGCCAAGAATTCCACTCCTCATTAAGTCAGAGGAAATGTATATATATATATAAATTCACAAAATATATGTACAAAATATTAATAGCAGGAATATTTGTAAATGCCACCTAAATGTCCATCAAGAGTAGAATGGATAATTAACTGTGGTACATGCATGTAACGAAATATAGCATCAATGAAAATAAATTAATGTTTTTTATTTTTTTATGAGATGGTCAGTCAGTTGTGGTCACAAAAAGAGACAGAGGAGAGGCTCAGGAACAAACAAAGTTTATTGTATTCACAGGCCCAAGAAACAGGAGGCGCAGCACACCACACAGGGCCACATGGGAAAGCTATCAGAGTGGTCAGGAGGCAGAAGATAGGAGCAATGGGAGAGCACTGGGCCAGAGACTTTATTGGGGTCTCTGTGGGAAGGCAAGGTAAGGCAGGGTGAACTGTTTACAACTGAATGGTTTGAATAATTTCAGTGGGTTTTGGATAATAGGGGCTGTACCTAGTTGCCCGGCCCTGGGATGATTAAGGTACAGGAATATTATCTCCAGGGTATTCAAGCATGGCTTTGAGTTGGTTTATTTAACCAAGGAAGTGAAAGATCTGTTCATAGAAAACTGTAAGACATTGATGAAAGAAATTTAAGAAGACAAATACTGGAAAGATATCCTGTTTTCATGGACTGGAGGAATTAATATTGTTCAAATGTTCATAATATCTAAAACCATCTATAGATCCAGTGTGATCTCTATCAAAATTCCAGTAGCATTTTTTACAAAAATAGAAAAACACAATCTTAAAATTGATATAGAACCACAAAAAACCCTGCAGAGCCAAACCAATCTTGAGAAAAAAGAGCAAAGCTGGAGGCATCACACTTTCTTTTTTATTTTTTTGACAAAGAATCATAAGCAGTTTATTAAATAAAATAGGGAATGCTCACAAAAATATCTAAACATCAGTACTTGCAGATTGACAAACAAATGTAGCATATTGTCAATCCCCTACACTTTTCATATAAAACCCAAATCAAAATCAGAGTTTTATGTATTTGGTATCACACTTTCTGATTTCAAACTATACTAAAAAGCTAGAGTAGTCAGACAGTAGTGTACTGGCAAAAAAGCAGATTCACAGACCAATTGAATAGAATTGAGAACCCAGAAGTAAATCCATGCATATCTGGTCGACTAATATTTGAGAAGTCAACTAATATTTGACAAGGGAGTCAAGAATACTCAATAGGGAAAGGAGAGCCTTTTCAATAAATGGTGCTGGGAAAACTGGATATGCAAATGCAAAAGAAAAAACTTGATCCTTATTTTACACCACTCACAAAAATTAACTTTAAATGTATTAAAGACTCAAATGTAAGACCTGAAACCCTAAAACTGCTAGAAGAAAATATAGGGATAAAGCTCCTTGACATTGGTCTTGGCAATGACTTGTTGGATATGACACCTAAAGCACAAGCAAGAAAAGCAAAAAAAACAAAAACAAAATGGAACTATATAAAACTACAAAGCTTCTGTATAACAAAAGAAACAATCGACAGAATAAAGAGGCAACCTACAGAATTTCAAAATATTTCCAAACCACATATCTGATAAGTGGTTAATATCTAACATATGTAAGGAACCCATACAACTCAAAAGCAGAAACACAAATAATCTAATTTTAAAATGGGCAAAAGACCTGAATAGATATTTTATAAAGAAGACATGCACGTGGTCAACAGATATATGAAAAGATCCTAAGCATCACTCATCATCAGAGAAGTGCAAATCAAAACCACTTTGAGATATCACTTCACCCCCTTTAGGCTGGCTATTATCAAAAAAACAAGAAATAAAAAGTGTTGGTGAGGATATGGAGAAAAGGGAACACTAGTGCATTGTTGGTGGTAGTGTAAATTGTTAAACCACTGTGGAAAACACTTTGATGGTTCCTCAGAAAATTAAAAATAGAGCTACCATATGATCAATCAATTCCACTTCTGGGTATATATTTGAAGGAAATAGAATCACTGTCTTGAAGATATATACATATATTTTTGCACCAATTTCCTGCATGCACCAGTGATGTCCTTTATAGCAGGGTCCCCAACCCCCAGGCCACGGACTGGCCTGTTAGGAACCAGACCACACAGCAGGAGGTGAGCAGCGGGCACGAGTGAAGCTTCATCTGTATTTACCATCACTCCCCAACACTCGCGTTACCGCCTGAGCTCCACCTCCTGTCAGATCAGTGGTGGCATTAGATTCTCATAGGAACGCGAACCCTACTGTGAACTGCATATGTGAGGAATCTAGGTTGTGTGCTCCTTATAAGAATCTAATGCCTGATGATCTGAGGCAGAGCTGAGGCGGTGACGCTAGCGCTAAGGAGTGGCTGCAAATACAGATTATCATTAACAGAGAGGTTTGACTGCACAGAGACCATAATAAATCAATTGCTTGCAGACTCATATCAAAACAAGTGACAGGGGCTTCCCTGGTGGCGCAGTGGTTGAGTCCGCCTGCCGGTGCAGGGGATACGGGTTCGTGCCCCGGTCTGGGAAAATCCCACATGCCGTGGAGAGGCTGGGCCCGTGAGCCATGGCCGCTGAGCCTGTGCATCTGGAGCCCGTGCTCTGCAACGCGAGAGGCCACAACAGTGAGAGGCCCGCATACCGCAAAAAAAAAAAAAAAAGAAAAACAAGTGACAATTAAGCTGCCTCTGGTGACAGGCTTTAAGTCAGAATCCGACACTTATCTTAGTGTGCGTGTGGACCGCCCATTATTTTATTTACCACTTCCGTCCGTGCCTCTTTCCCGCACTGTACACTTGTCTCAGTCACAGTTTAGGTAAGCCCCCAAGCTAACCCTAGCCAAAATGAGTAAAAAACAAACGTCTCTGGAGAGCTTCTTTGAAAAGTGGGAGAGACCCAGTGATGAGACAGTGGAAGACTCTAAGACTGCCAACAAAAAGAAAGCTGCATTTAAAAGAAAATCCCAAGAGTCCTACTTAAATTACGGGTTCATTGCAACAGGTGACTCACATTCTCCAAGCCAGCTTTGTATAATATGTGGCGACCGGCTATCCAGTGAAGGCATGAAACCTTCAGAACTGCTCACCTATCTCAACTTTCAAAAGAGTTTGAGCATTACTTCCCAACCACAAAAGACCCCCAAACTGGGAAGGAATGGATCCGCAATCCATTTGTGAAACCCAGGTAAATCGACTTTGTACTAGAAGAGGATCAACTGCTTGAGATCGCAAATGATGGTGGCCTTAAAAGTATGTTTGAGGCAACTTCGATCTTCATACTTTCTGGATTAAGGTCAAGGAAGAATATCCTGAGATTGCCTCAAAAGCACTGAAAAGCCTGCTTCTATTTCCAACATCCTATCTTTGTGAAGCAGGATTTTCTGCAGTGACAGCAACCAAAACGAGATCACGGAGCAGACTGGATATAAGCAACATACTTCGGGTGTCACTGTCTCCCATCGTCCCCAGATGGAACCATCTAGTTGCAGGAAAACAAGCTCAGGGCTCCCACTGATTCTGCATTATGGTGAGTTGTGTAATTATTTCATTATATATTACAATGTAATAATAATAGAAATAAAATGCACAATAAATGTAATGCCCTTGAATCATCCCGAAACCATCCCCCCACCCGTCCGTGGAAAAACTGTCTTCCACGAAACCGGTCCCTGGTGCCAAAAAGGTTGGGGACTGTTGCTCCTTCTGGAGTTCATAGTTAAAAGAAATTTACATCTCTAATGCAGCAAACCCTGGAGACCAATCAAAACCTCACATAGCACTCTTCTGTTGTTGCCATTAATCACCTTGGTCCTTAGAGAATATTTATACAAATATTTTTAGTTAAAGATGAAGTCACCCCCAGGGTAGCATGTTTGGGACCAGTCGACTCTGATGATTTCCAAATAGTGTGATTCCCAGTGGATGTCTAAAATAACACTGCATTTTCACAGTTAAGTGCGCCAGTTAGAGAAATGCCTAAGAGAGTTAGAATCATGCCTTTGAGGTTAATGAGAAAATGGGACTCCACAGGTCTCGAAGTACAGTTGGGGTGTAGGGTAGCTAATTTCTCAAACTTCCTCTAACAATTTGATCTGTTTTACCATAATTAGCTATATACCAGGGCAACCAGATGATTCCCACTGGGGGAATGAGACTTTTGCATCCTGCTATGAGTTATCTTAAATAAAGCCCATGGAAAATAACTCACAATTTTAATCTGTCTCATTGGGCCCTATTAAAAAGTAAATTTAGTCAAAGAACAAAATGAGAAAGAACTTTAAGAAATCTCTGAATAGGTGATTACAGGGCAAGATAAAGTTGAAATAGTTTTAAGTAGTACATTACATGTTTAAAAATATAGGGTCAGAGACAAGTGTTTACTTAAGTTTTCACACTTGTCGTTCACACACAGACACGCACACACACATACTCGCAAGAATCTCTTGGGTGAACGTCAGCATTATTGGAGTAGTTTCCAAAGAGTCCACATGTTAAAAGTAATTTTAGTACATATTCAAACACTATTATTTTCTGACTCCTTTCACAGGGAATTATATCTGCCCTTGACCACATCATTTTTTTAAAAAATCTATTTGAAAGAGTGATTTGTAGCTTCCTGTTTAAATTCATTTTACATTTCTTAACGTCTAGAAGTTAAAATTTTATTTACAGTTATTTTTCCTCAAGGGGAAATAGCTTTCTTCTATTATTCATCAGGTTTAATAATCTAGAATAAATTGGGAAAAAATAAAAACTCTTTTTCTAAAACTGTTTTCTTTATATATGGGCAGATTTGAATCACTGTTTCTCTTCTAACACATGTAAAGTAACATTTTACCCAATTTCTTGGCATTTTAAATATATATATTCACATATGTATTTTTAAAATCATTTTGAATAGTAAGATGCAATTAAACCATTTCTCTTGAGATGCTGTTATTGGGAGAATGAATGAAGATATTTCCATTAGTCAATCAGATAAACACATTACAATCTTTACTTCACTCAGTTAATATACTCATTATTTGTATTCCCTTCAAGGTCACATATACAGATTATAGATTTTATATAGATTATCTCAGAGCTATTGTTTGATTGATTAGATTGAGCAGTTGCTTTGAACCACATTAGAAACTATTGTCATATGTTGCTCTAGCAATATTCTCAGCTAGTCCTTTTAACCAGAGCAGCCACACAAGAGAATAATAAATTAATTTCACCACTCATGATTTAGGATTTGATATCAACTAAATATCTAAATCATATCACAAGCAACCTGTAATAACAATTACGTATACACAGGATTTGAGGAATGGCTACCAAAAAAATCCTTGTCCAGATCTTCTCAAAGACATCTATTATACTCAGCCATCTTTAAAGAGTTTTCTCCCTGTCACCCACCAAGAGTTCAAAATAACTCTGGGAAGATAATTATGGGGAGGAATTCTCTATGATGATTAAAATTAGTAAATATGAAAGAAGAGAGTGAAATGGTGAAAATGATGAATCTAATCTACATAAAACAATGCATAGGGTCTTTCTACTTACATTTTCAGAATAATTGAAAAGGAAAACAAGGCACTATGTTAGCTGTTCATCAAAAATAAAACATTTTATACCTTCTGATTGAGGCTAATTTCAGACACTAAATAATTAAGCTGTAATTCAAAGGTTTCTTTTACATTTCCCAGAACCTCATATCATTTAGAGGTGGAAGATTTATTATTTTTTAAAAAAAGAGGTAATGTTTAAATTTTAAAGCTTTTCCTTAAAGTAGAAAAATATTCTTGTTATCATTTTTAGTGAAATAAGAGAATTTCAGTTTTGATTATAGGTTATCAGATGATTATGGGACAGAAATTAATTAATGATATATTTAATTATAGTTGTTTATCTTATAGCATTCATGCATATAAATAATCCCCCCAAAGATTGGAAACCATATTCTACCTAAAGATAGAGGGTGGGATCAGGAAGGAGTGATACAATGGGTATTTAAATTTTAGGTACCCTCTTTTAGTGTTTATTTAACACTTTCAAATGCAAAATGTTTTGTGTTTTTTTTATGTCAGAGAAATGCTTTAAATAATTTAATTTAACAGACAGTTCAAAATTAATTCATTCTATATGCTTCCTAAATGAATAACCAATTAGGATACACTTGAATACGTTTAATCAAATGAGAATTTCATATTTTTGAAGGCAGTCTATTTCATTTTCAAATGGCTCTGCTTTTTAGAATGAATTTCTTCATACTAAGAGGAAAGGTGCTTTCCTGTTAGTTCCTCCCATTGTTTTAAAAGCTACCTTTTTCTTCTTTAAGAATAAATCAAACCTCTTGTCCTTTTACATGTGTAATGATAGTAACTTTGGGTTTCTTGTATAATATTCAGCTTCCCTAACAACTTCAGTCAAACCTTATCCGTCAAGACCAAACATAGTGATCCTGTCCACCCTTATGCTCTTGATATTATTTTACCTGGGTCTTTCAAATGTAGTAGCACTTAAAATTGAACAGAATTGGGCTTCCCTGGTGGCACAGTGGTTGGGAGTCTGCCGGCTGATGCAAGGGACACGGGTTCGTGCCCCGGTCCGGGAGGATCCCACATGCCGCGGAGCGGCTGGGCCCGTGAGCCGTGCCCGCTGGGCCTGGGCGTCTGGAGCCTGTGCTCTGCAACAGGAGAGGTCACAACAGCGAGAGGCCCGCGTACAGAAAAAAAAAAAAAAAAATGAACAGAATTATTGATTTATTTATTTGAAAATATTTATTTGGTGCTCGCTTCTTGAAAGATGTAGATAAAGTCTGTGGACTTCTTGGATTGAATATTTTGGAAATCACTGATGACCATGATATGCTCTTAAGCAGCGTATAAGTTATTGTGGAGAGGGATTCCAGGGAATTATAAATGCTATTGAGAATAATAAAGTTAGGTGACAAAAACGAGTCATATGTGACACACTCTTTCTTTGATACACCCATAAAACAGAGTGAAGAAGGAAAGGAGGGAGTGATCCTGTTTCTTTGGGTAACTTTTAAATAATTTTAATAAATGTAATACTTTTCATAAAATTGCATATGTCACATTATCTTGAGAGCTAAAATGTCACGAAGCGCCAGGCTTTTTTTAAAAAGTGTAAAAATGTTCAGACTCGACTACGTTCAGATACAGGCACTGTAAATTCTGTCTACCAGACGGCACTGCTAGGGAGCTTTTCATGGACAAGTCCTATACTCTATACGATGAAATAAACTGCCTCTGAACTTAACTAACTGGTAGGATGTGAATATAGTTATATGTCATTTCCTTCCTTACAAGGCATTTATTCAGCAGTTAGTACCTTGGACTGACTGTATTGCATATACTGAAAACACATATAATTTGGTAAAAATTTGTAAGCATACAAAATCCTATTCTGGGTTATTATACTTATTACCAGATTGGTCAATGTTGCCAGATCCATCAATAATTATTAACAAACACCTGGCACCTGCTTTTCCCTAATGACAACTGTATGTAGAAATTGAGAAAATATTACTTTTTGAGTCTTACCTAAGCATTATTTTTAAAAATTCAAAAGTTAACACCGAATGACCGTATGCATAGTGCTGTCTAGGAAAGGGTGTAGACACTGATTATATGCTTTGGTCTGTGTATTTGGGAAATTTCTCTTGAGTCAGGTGATCTGGTCACAAAGATTACTTTCGCATTATATAATTTGTTTGGCTTTTTCCTTCTGACGAAAGTAGAAAAACTTCATAAAATTAGGAGTCTCAGGAACCCTGCCAGATGGATGACTCTGAATTGTTTATGCTATAATACATGAGCAATATTTGTTGAAGAAATGTTCATTATTCTGAAATACCCTTAAAGGATATGTACATGTTAGATTTGTTTGATTAAATAATGGAATTATTAAAATCTATTTTAATTCATGAAATTTGTAGGGAAAACCACTGAACACTTTAACCATTAAAGACATGTCAAGCTAGAAGAAGAGTGTATGGCAATAATTAATTTTTTCCAGGAGAGTAAAATGATAGAGTTAAAAAAAATAGTGATATCTACGTCTGTAGAACTTCAGTTAAAATGGCTTTTGAATTATTGAATTTTTCAGTTACAGGTAAGGAATACCTCATCTCAGAATAATGTAAGCAAATGATAAAAGGGGGGAACATTATTGTCTGCAGTAGAAAATTGCAACACATGTATTACTAAAGCTGGATTCACCAGCCTGTAAGTCATAATGACTCAAGATAATTATTGCAGCTCTAGGCAGTGTTTTCTTCTCATTGACATCACAGTAACGATTACTCTCTTACCTTGTGCTACAGCTCTTGCGAGCTCCGGAGTTCTATATTCCCAAGTTCAAGTCTGATTGCAAAGATATCACCTTCTTCTGTTTGCTTAAATAAAAACTCAAGAGTTAGTCTGATTGGATCTTTCAGAGTCATGTATCAGAGTTTGAGCAAATACCTTCTGAGGCCTTGGTCACAAGCCCCGCATGTTCTATAGTGCTAACATGTAGTCTGAGAATCGGGAAGGTGTGTTTTTCCAATGAAAAAGAAGGCAAAGGGACAATGGTTGCTCAGGAGATAAAAATTCAAAAAATGCCTCATACACATTAGAATTAATAAAGGAGGTAGAAAGGAAAGCATAGTGAGATGTATTTAAAATAGATTTCTCTCCTCCAACCCATGGTTGGTGGAGGGTCAAGAAAATGTACAAATTGAGTATTTTATACTTCTAATTTCCTATCAGATTCCTGAAACTACAAATACAAGCTGACTAAGTTGATTTGGGGATTGGGGTGAGGTTAGGTAGATTAATACTATGACTGAATTAACATTCCATATCTGGGTTTTCTCTTTAGCCTCTTCATTTTCTTCCCTTTTATGCTTAAGAAATTTTTTTCACCCTAATCAGTTTATTCTTCGAGTTCGAACTTCCTAAATCTTCTGTTTCCGCTATCAACAGAAAGCTTATATTTGGGACCAGGCCCTGAGTAGTTAGGTATTTGCCTGAACAGGTTATGCACTTCTCCAGTGTAGTTGCAGGCCTCACTGCTACATCTATCTTAAGACAATGTGGGGAATGAATGTCCTATGAACAATTGACTAAAAAATTTGAGCCTGCAGTTCCAGCCCTGCTTGAATAGCACCTGGGGATAGAGTTGCCAGATGTAGCAAATAAAAATATAAGACATCTAATCAAATTTGATTTTCTGATGAACAAAGAATAATTTTTTAACGTACGCATGTCCCAAATATTGCTTTCTCGAGAAAGATAAAATGGTGCTAAATCCTTCTGGCCAAATATTTCACAGGACACACTTATACCAAAAAATTACTTCTTGTTGGGTTTCTCTGGTGGTGCAGTGGTTGAGAGTCCGCCTGCCGATTCAGGGGACACGGGTTCGTGCCCCGGTCCGGGAAGATCCCACATGCTGCAGAGCGGCTGGGCCCGTGAGTCATGGCCGCTGAGCCTGCGCGTCCGGAGCTTGTGCTCCGCAGCGGGAGAGGCCACAACAGTGAGAGGCCCACGTACCGCAAAAAAACAAAACAAAACAAAAAAAACACAACAACAAAAAAATTACTTGCTGTTCATCCGAAATTCAAATTTAGCTGAACATCCAGCATTTTTTTGGCAACTCTGTCTGGGGTCCCCGAAAATAGGGGACCTCAGCCTCCAGAGCTGATGGTCACCACCTCAGGTGAAAGAAGCACGAAGCCACTTAGGGCTGAGCCCGTCCAATTTCAACACATCCTCCTCCTCTTGCCTCCACCCTTAGCTCAGAACATGAGGAAAAAGTCTCTCCCCTTGTCTTGTTCAGATTCCGACTCTATCAGGAAGTCATTCCTTGAGTCTAGCTTTGATGCCTCATGTTGCACTCTCAGTCCAAGTGTGTCTCAGCCAGTCCTTGGTAGACTGAGGGGAAGTGAGTTCATGTCCTTCTCATCAGGTCTTTTCTGCATTGCAAGATCCTAGACATCCATTCCTTCCCCACCCTGTTCTTCCCCGGGCTATCTAACCCTTCCTGACCCTTAGTCCATTTCCTTGCCCTGAAAATTGGACTGCCCTCAGTTGGACGGTAAAACAACAAAAATTCTTTTGGACGGCAATTTGGCAATATGTTTCAAAAGCTCTGAAATTGTGCATATGTTTTGACTCAGCAATTCCATTTCTAGAAGTTTGTGCTCTGAAAAGCATAAGTATACAAAGATATAACTGCAGTGATATCTATCTCAGCAAAAGCAATAACAAAAATATTTAATTCCAATAATAGAAGATGGCTTTAAATTTTAGTATCCAACTATATAGATATTAAAATAATGCTTTAGAAGCCTATTTATATGGTAAAATGTTACAATATATTTTGATAAAGTGGAAAACAAAAGTCGTGAGCAATTCACACAATATAATCCCATTTTTTTAATTTTTAAAAATACGTATATATACATATACAGAGGGAAAGCAGACCACAATAAGTTCCCAAGGGCATTATTAACACCGAAGTATTAATAGTTACTGTCTTTTCTTCTGGATGCAAAATTCCCTGCAATTAACAGTGTTACTTTTGTAAATGAAAATCAGTGCTATTTTAAAGGCCCTCGGGTACTGTGCCTTGAGAGTGATTTTCCTGCTTATATTACACTGTCCCTGTTGCAGCTTACTGCTGAAGGAGAGTTTATAAACAAGCAAGAATGGGCTGCCCAAAAAAAGTAAAATGGTGCTAGATCCTCCCGGCAGGCAAATTAAGGTGGCTTCAAGCACAAATAGTGGACAGTTTACAAGAAACAAAAGCAGCATCGTGGGAATCCAGGAGCCAGACCAGACCTTCTGATCAGAGTCAGAGTCTAGAGATGTATGTGCATTTCTACCCTAGGATCAGAGGAGATGAAGAGGAAGTCAGTCCATGGGTGAGAAAGAAGCTAAGAAGAGAATATCAACATCTCCGGGATCCCGGGAGAGAACCTGTAAGTCACAGCAAAGTAACGAGCCAGATGCTTCCAGTCCTAAAGCAGCACCAAGCACGACTCGGCACCTGAACCGCCAAAGCCAGGTCAACTATTCCCTGCCCTGTTCCTACCCCAGGTCAGACCTCGCACCTGAAGTAAAGGAGCTCATGTGGTAGTGGAGGTGACTGATGGGAAAGAGAAAGGCTTCCAGTGAGGAGTCTGGGAGAAGAGGGAGAAACACTGTCTACAGGAATCGTAACCCAGGAAGGCACCCTGAACCTCATGAAAGACCAGAATTGCTCAATCATCGCACAAAACGGGCACCTCCTCAACCTCCCCCAAGTGCATGTCTCTCCAGCTTTGTACCTACAAACAAGTCAGGTCAAGGCCGTAAGAACAGGCCCCAGAAGCCAAGCTCTGAGCAGCAGGTCAGAGCCCTGGGCCCTCGAGCTGGCACCCACACCACCCAGAGCAGGGACTCCAGCTGAGCCCTCCTCCTTGAAAATCTCCAAGGATCAGGCCCTTATCTCCAAGAACTTGAGGGGGTCAAGGGCTCCAGACATATCTCTTCACGAGCTGCCTCATTGCCCCATGACCTCTTTGTTTCTCAGTGTAGACCAAAGGGTTGAACATGGGAGTGACAGCTGTGTAGAAGACGGCAAGGATCTGGTCCCCGTCCTGGGAGGAGCCTGCCCATGGCCTCATGTAGGCAACAGTCCCCGTCCCAAAAAAGAGCGTGATTGCAAGTAGGTGGGAGGAACAGGTAGAGAAGATTCTTCAACGTCCCTGGGATGTCACGACCCCAAGGATGATGCTAAGAATACGGGCATAGGAAGCTACAGTCAGTGAGAAGGGGGTCAGGATAAAGGCTATCGTGAGGGCAAGATTGCCCACCCACTTCACCCCACAAGGTGCTCGAGCTGGCCAGCATCAGCACAGGCAGGATGTCACACAGGAGGCGATGGATGGTGTTGGCACCAGGGAAAGGCAAAGTGAAGATGAAGATGGAGTGAGTGGTGCCGGTGATGATGCCCATGTGGTGGGAGGTGCCCACCATGTGCACACACGCTCCCTGGCCCATCAGGGTGGAGTGATGCAGCTGCCGGCAGACGGCAGCATAGCGGTCACTGGCCATGGCCGTGAGCAGGCCGCGTTCAGCGATGACAGGGAGCGAGAAGTACAGCTGGGTGAAGCAGCCGGTGGGCGGGATGGTGGGGCCGGAGGAGAGGAGGTCGGCCAGCATCCTGGGCACGATGGTCTTGGTGTAGAGGAGCCCCGCCGCAGAGAAGTGGCGCAGGAAGAAGTGCATATGGGCGAGTGCAGGGCAGCGTCTGCCAGTGTGAGGAGGGATCAGCGAGTTGCCCAGCAGGGTGACCCGGTAGACCAGAAGCACCCCCAAACGTGTGTTTTTGATCCGTTGATCACACAATAAGAAAAAATCATATATGAAACATGAAAAGAAAAAGATGGAATTTGTTTTAACATATTTTGGTATTTTTAAATATCTGATTTACTTTCAACCAATTATGCCTACTTGTGCCTTTGGAAATGTTTTTATCAGTAGTTTAATTTTGCAATTTGGTGAATAGCGAATGTTTCCGATTGTCAGTGCACATTTTTCAGACATATGCGTCATAGAAAGGCTATGAGAAGAGCACTTAGGTTGTTTACAGGTTTACGATTTGAGCATTTCTACAAGTTCCTGTAAAGTTACGTAAAATTTTAAGTTCTCTTGATTGAAGTAAAATTTCTGCAATCAATCTTAACCACAGAATGCATTGCTTCGTTCTCAGAAACTAGATTTTAGGTAGATTGGTGGCTCAGTGGTTGAGAGTCCGCCTGCCGATGCAGGGGACACAGGTTCGTGCCCCGGTCCAGGAAGATCCCACATGCCGCGGAGCGGCTGGGCCCATGAGCCATGGCCGCCGAGCCTGCGCATCCGGAGCCTGTGCTCTGCAACAGGAGAGGCCACAACAGTGAGAGGCCCGCGTACCGGAAAAAAAAAAAAAAAAAGAACTTCTTTTAAACCTCATTTAACACCAAAGTCCTGGCTGCCTTAGGTATTTTTGCTCTACCACTTTAAAATTTTTAAGTGAAATAAAAGATAGTATTTCAATAAAATAAAATAATAAAATAGTTATAAATAAAAAACAGGAAGGAGGTGGTAGAGAGTCCGGGTAATGGACCCAAAAAGGCAGACTTTTTTCCGGAAGAGCAGTGTAACTCTGGAGGTATTCAAAATGATATCACATCTCCCCCGTGTGGTGAATCTCTGAGTAGCCACGTTCCAGGTCATCCCCTCTCTCTGAGCTGTGGGTGAGATGGTAAAAGGAAGGGGGCTTGAAGGATCTACTTGTCCAGACTCCAGTCTACAGAGGAGGAAGCTGAGATCTGGAAAAGCTCATCTGGTTCATCCTGGATCATTCAGTGAATTAAGGGCGGAGCCGAGCACGCCTGACAGGGAAGAGCCCACTCTCGCCTTAGGTAGGACGTCTCCATCAGGTCCATAGGTAGGTGAGGTGATTTCCACCAGACCAGATTTCACATTCCTGGAATACACCTGCTTGCCATTCCCCTGCCTGAGAACCTTTCTCCTCTTCTCCTCAAGTTTGCATCCTGCCCACCTTTCCCGGCCAAGCACAGACACACCCCCTCTAAGAAGTCTCCTCTGCTTCTCCCAGAGAAACCACATCGCCTCCACAGCCTTCCATGCTGTATCATTTCAAAACTTAGTAACTTGAAACAACAAGCATTTATAAACTCAATGTTTCTGAGTCAAAATTCCGAATGTGGGGGGCTTCCCTGGTGGCACAGTGGCTGAGAATCCGCCTGCCAATGCAGGGGACACGGGTTCGAGCCCTGGTCTGGGAAGATCCCACATGCCATGGAGCAACTAAGCCCGTGCGCCACAACTACTGAGCCTGTGCTCTAGAGCCCGTGAGCCACAACTACTGAGCCTGCGTGCTGCAACTACTGAAGCCCACGTGTCTAGAGCCCGTGCTCCACAGCAAGAGAAGCCACCGCAATGAGAAGCCTGAGCACTGCAACAAAGAGTAGCCCCTGCTTGCTGCAACCAGAGAAAGCCTGCACGCAGCAACGAAGACCCAACGGCAGCCAAATAAATAAACAAATAAATAAAATTTTTAAAAAATATCTGAAGGTTGACAACTGCAAAGTAAAAACATTAAAAGAAAAAAAATCCGAGTGTGACTTAGCTGGGTGCCTGTGGCTCTCATAAGACTGCGGTCAAGATGGCCACCAGGATGCCCTTATCCCAAGGCTCCCCTGGGAGAGGGGCTGCTTCCAAGGCTCACTCCAGGGGCTGCTGTCAGGTCTCAGGCGCTCACTGGCTGGGGACACCCATTCCTTGCCATCAGTTCCAGCTTATACCATGGCACAGCTACCTTCCCTCTGAGGGAGTGAGCAAGGGAGAGAGTGAGAGAGCGTGAGCCAGCAAGATGGAAGTCAGAGGCTTTTTGTAACCCAATCTCAAAAGTGGCAGCCCATTACTTTTTTTTTTTTTTTTGGCCACACCTTGCGACAGGTGGAACTTCCCCACCCAGAGATCGAACCCAAGCCTCCTGCAGTGGAAGCGTGGAGTCTTAACCACTGGACCACCAGGGAAGCCCAACAGCCCATTACTTTTGCTGTGCACAGTCAGTTAGAAGTCCCTAATTTTAGCCCCAAAATGTCCAGGTTACAAAAGACCGTGCCTGTGATCTTGATCACTCTCTCTCACGCTCCCTCGCTCGCTCAGAGGAAAGGCATCTGCCACGTTGTGAGCCCCAACACGTCAAGGACCTGGTGTGTCCGTTTACTCAAGGGCAGGGGATTACATGAGGGCCTGAGCTCCAGGAGGCAGAGTGGCTGGGGGCCAGCTGCAGGGGCTGCCTGCCACACATGTGCAGCTCTGCTACAGTGGACATTGCCCGAGCATCTGCTGACTCTAGCCCTAGTTGAATAATCACTTTAGTTAAATCCTATCATCTGCCTAGTGAACCAGGTGTTATTATTATCTCTTTGCAGATGAGAAGGCTGAGGCCGGGACGTGTGATAGGTGTGACTTGCCCAAGTCCCATTAGTCAGTAATCGAGCCAGGACCCAAACCCAAGCCTCTGACCCCAAGTCCAATGCCCTTTCTACCTCAGCTGCCTGTCACTGATCACTCTCCAGGTTAGACTCCTGATTTCACCACCAAGCTCTGTGACTCTGACCTCTCAGAGACTCGGTTTCCTCATCTGTAAAACAAAGATAATTCCTACGTCATAGGGTTGTTGTAGGAACTAAATAACGTAATGTATGAAAAGCACTTAGCACAGTGTCTGGTATATAATAAAACTCAGCATTGTGTCACATGAATCAGGGGAGAGGGAGAAGGTGAGTTCACCATGTCCATTTCCACCCTGGTTTGGGAAGACAATAAAATTTCAAAACCAAGAAAGAAGCCACCCAAAGGATACCAAGGTTGAAGGAAAAGTACCTTGAAAGTTACTACTTTGAGTAGAGAGGAGCTTTAGGAGGCCCTCCGCTCCCAGCCTCTAGGGCAAGGAGCGGGTTTTCTTCATCATGTCCTGTGACCTTTCTCATAATAACATTTTTTTTTTTTTTTTGCGTTATGCGGGCCTCTCACTGTCGTGGCCTCTCCCGTTGCGGAGCACAGGCTCCGGATGTGCTGGCTCAGCGGCCATGGCTCACGGGCCCAGCCGCTCCGCGGCATGTGGGATCTTCCCGTACCGGGGCACGAACCCGTGTGCCCTGCATCGGCAGGTGGACTCTCAACCACTGCGCCACCAGGGAAGCCCATAACAACATTTTTATTCAGATGAAAATAGAAATTGGTTGGCTGCAGTATCTGGGGTGTGGGTTGATGGGTGGACATGAGGGGAGCCAAGGAGAGGGAAAAAGAACTGAAGAATAATAAAAAAAGAAACGGGATCCATGGCTGTCAGCCAAGCCCACAAAGATTAGAAGATGAAATGGGTCTCAAGATGCAGCTGAAACCATCAGGTTAGACCCAGGGAACTAGAACTACAGTGGCCTCCAGCCTAGAGATCACAAAGACACACGTAAGTCTAGGAAATCCATGTATCCTGAACCCCAGACCTTCCTGACTCTCCTGGGCTGAGCTTTCACTTCGTGGGGAAAATGGGTAAGTGAAAATCTCACAGGTGCTAAGAGCTCCTGAGAGAGTGAGCTTGGGGCAGGAGACTGGCTCTCCAACCCCCTGAGATCCTTTTAGCTCTGAAAGTCTAAGGAGCGTTTTACGTACATCCACATGTAACTTAATGATTAACAAATACTTTCTCCTCTGGGTTGCTGTGTAAGTTTTTTTTTTTTTTTTTTTTGGCTGTACGCGGGCCTCTCACCGTTGTGGCCTCTCCCGTTGCAGAGCACAGGCTCTGGACGCGCAGGCTCAGCGGCCATGGCTCACGGGGCCAGCCGCTCCGAGGCATGTGGGATCTTCCCAAACCGGGGCACGAACCCGTATCCCCTGCATCAGCAGGCAGACTCCCAACCACTGCGCCACCAGGGAAGCCCACTGTGTAAGTTTTAACTAATTCCTCAGGGTCAGCCAGGTCTCCCTCAGGTCTGCCCACCAGCCCCGCAGACCCCAGAGCCTTGGCAGCAGTAATGACCTCAAATGAGAACATCTCCACAAGTACAATGGTAATCACAGCCACAATAACTGAACAATTAATTTTGTCCCTCAACATTAAAAAAAAAAAGAAGAAAGAAAGAAGAACACAGGGAACTATACCCAATATTTTGTAATAACCTATAAGAGAAGAGAATCTGAAAAAGAATATATATATATATATACTCAGTTATATATGTGTGTGTGTGACTGAATCACTGTGCTGTACACCTGAAACTAACATGATACTGTAAATCAACTATACTTCAATTTTTATAAATAAATAAAAAGAAAGTTTGCAGCCTAGCAATGAATAGAGCAATTCAGCAATTTCATGATCTCATTTGGTCCTCGAATCAACCGTAGAGACAGGCCTAGCAGGTATTACTACCATGTTTTAGTAAAAACAGAAAACTAAGGAGCTACGACGTGACTGCAAAGTCACTTAGCCAACGAGGGTGGAGCTGGGACTTGAAACCTAGAAGCCAAATCTCTGGCTCCCAGTCCAAGACACTCTAATACACCACCCAGTCCTGCCCAGCTGGGAATCCCTCCCTTACCAGCTCTGTCCCCACATCTGTGACTTGTCCTCTGAAAGCCCAGCTCCTTCCAACATCAAGAGGCCACAGTGTCTTACACGGCAATCCAGGAACAGCTGACCTCCTCTAAGAATCCCCCTACTTTCTCACATCCTACCCCCTCAGCATCCAGCCAGGCTTCTGGAGCAAGAATGAGAGCATCCTTTGGGGAGGTCATTGGCCCCTGCCCACAGTCCTCACGATGCGTCTGTAACCTACCCACCACTCTGCCCTATGAACTTCCATCCCAGAGCTAAGGGGAGACTCACTGTTTATATTTGTCGATTTGGTGTTTCGTTTCTTGTTGCCCAGCATAAATAGCTTACAAAGACATAACAAACAAACCAAAAAAAGGGAAAAAGTAGGAGCAAAGGAAATAAAGAGAAAGAAAATAAATTTTTAAAAAAGAAAAAGAAAGTTAGGGATATAAAATAGAGCCAAGAATGAAACTTTAAAATGCAAAATATAAGACCTATGCCCTTCCTAAGGTTGGGCCACAAGTTTGGCTCAAAACTGTTTAGCAGCCAACCCAGAAAGGAAAGTGCTGTCAGTTCCAGAGTTCACAGTGTCCATGAGGTAAAACAGAGATAGACTACTCAGGGCAGTATAACTGTTCTTGGAGCTAAGACCAGACAGAAGGCTCTCCCAAGGACACCCCTAGAGAGATGATTGTGGTTCACGTCCTTACCATTGCTTTAAAAGGGAGTTTCTTGGGATGGATTCTAACAACTGCCCTCAACACAGGGGATGCCGTTGCACCAAAGGACGTTGGCAGCTGTGGGAGGGACCGGGTGCACCATGTACCCAGCTCTGTCCTCATGGACCTTGATCTAGGGCAGGATTTCTCAATCTTGGTATGATTGACATTTGTGGCCAGGTCATTCTTGCTTGTGAGGGGCTGTTCTTGCCTTGTAGGATGGCTAGCAGCACCCTTGGCCTCTGTCCACTAGATGCCAGTAACACCCTTTTCCCGAGTTGTGACAAAGTGTCTTCAGACCTAGTCTGACCGCCCCCAGTTGAGAACTACTGACCCAAGGGTAGAAATCATTGCTTCTATTTTCTTTTTAATGTGGAGAGACAAAAGGAACCTGGTTTTATTTTTATTATTCTTTACAGCTTTATTGAGTTCTTATTTACGGAATACAAAATCCACTCATTTAAAGTACGCAATTCTTGCGAATTCCCTGGTGGTCCAGTGGTTAGCACTCAGCGCTTTCACTGCTGGGGCCCGGGTTCAATCCCTAGTCAGGGAACTAAGATCCTGCATGCCGCATGGCACAGCCAAATAAATAAATAATTTTAAAATATATAGTTTAAAAAATAAAAAGTGCACAATTCAGTGGGTTTTAGTATATTCACAGGGTTGTGTAACCACCACCACTACCTAATTTTAGAACATTTTCATCACTTCAAAAAGTTACTCTACCCCTTAGCGGTCACTTCCTATTCATCCCTCCCCCAGTGTCTCTCGAATGGATTTGCTTCTTCTGGATATTTCATATAAATAGAATCATGCAACATGTGGAGTTTTGTATCAGGCCTCTTTCACTTAGCGTAACGTTTCCAAGGTTCATCCATGTTGTAGCATGTATCAGTTTACATCCTTTTTATTGCCAAATAATATTCCATTGTATGGATATATCATATTTTATTTATCCACACATCAGTTTAAGGGCACTTTGGTTGTTTACACTTTGGGGCTACTATGAATAACTCTGCAACAAACCCTCACAATTTTTTTTTTGAATTATAGTTGATTTACGTTGTGTTAGTTTCAGGTGTACAGCAAAGTGATTCAGTTATACATACATATATATCTTTTTTTTCAGATTCTTTTCCCTTATAGGTTATTACAAAAGATTGAGTATAGTTCCCACACGTACAAATTTTTTTTTAATTAATTAATTTATTTTTGGCTGCGTTGGGTCTTCATTGCTGTGCGCAGGCTTTCTCTAGCCGCAGCAAGCAGGGCCTACTCTTCCATGCATGGGCTTCTCATTGTGGTGGCTTCTCTTGTTGCAGAGCATGGCGCTCTAGACACATGGGCTTCAGTAGTTGTGGTGCTTGGGCCCAGTAGTTGTGGCTCGTGGGCTTAGTTACTCCAAAGCATGTGGGATCTTCTCGGACCAGGGCTCGAACCCGTGTCCCCTGCATTGGCAGGTGGATTCTTAACCACTGTGCCAGCAGGGAAGCCCACGTACAAATTTTTGAGTGGATATGTTTTCAGTTCTCTTTGGTATATACCTAGGAATGGAATTGTTGGTATGAGCTCTATGTTGTGTTGTTGTTTTGAAAGGAAGATGTATTTATTTATACTCATTTTTTAGATTCCACACATAAGTGATATCATAGGATATTTGCCTTTCTCTGCCTGACTTCACTTAGTATGATGATCTCTAGGTCCATCCACACTGGGCAGCTTCAATCTTAAAATATTGTCACTGATTATTTGACCAATGCCCTGATGATAGGGCTTTCCTCACTGACCAGATAAAGACAAGGCCTGTGAGTGGGGCTTTTCCAGGGATCTTCCAGAAAGGTCAAACAGTGACAATTCTCTGGGGTTCTGCTCTTTGGGGAGTGCTTCAGGAGCCCGGCAGGACTGGAGTTGCTTGGGTGTGGAGTGAGGTCACAGCTTTCTGTGATATTAATAAGTTGGTCCATAAGACTGGCACTCACGGTTTTCCATTGTTTTTAGTGCCTTTCTTGAAAGGGGAAATGCAGTTTCTGCACTCTTTCAGAACATACGAAACCATGAGTTAACTTTCTACAACTGTCATAACTGATTTCACATCCTATCTACAATCTGCATGTGGCAGGCAAGGTCACCCAAAGAGTGAGAGAGGGCTAGTGTTCTTCCATTTTTCAGACTGTGGGTGTATTAGAAAATGAATGAGTGCCAGACAGAGTTACTAAAACATTGGTATTTTTTTAACATCTTTATTGGAGTATAATTGCTCTACAATGTTGTGTTAGTTGCTGCTGTATAGCAAAGTGAATCAGCTATACGTATACATGTATCCCCATATCTCCTCCCTCTTGCGTCTCCCTCCCACCCTCCCCATCCCACCCCTCTAGGTGGACACAAAGCACAGAGCTGATCTCCCTGTGCTATGCGGCTGCTTCCCACTAGCTATCTACTTTACATTTGGTAGTGTATATATAAAACATTGGTATATTTTTTATGTTTATTTTTAACCAACCAAAACTTCTAATACAATCAATAAATGCAAAGACAATGTGACCTTACTTGGCAATAATAGCAAAATCTATACTTGAGGGCCTTCAGGAATACAAGGCCCAGGCCAAAAAGCTCTCCCGGTTCCCTGCGTGATAACAAGAGCTTCCCTTTCTGTCCTAATGGGAATTTCTCTGCTCCCCATGGGAGGTAGGGAGTGAGAATTCAGATAAGTCAACCTCAAGTTCTCTCTTACCAGGAGAGCACCTGTAGCTCAGTAGGTCAAAGTGGTGCCTCCTCCCAGCAAACCCAAGGAGGTGGGGAGAAGTTCATCCTCCCCCATCCACGGCCATATCTCAGCCCCTGGCAGCACCTTTCTGCCTCTCCAGGCTTCCCCAAGTGAAAAAAAAAAATCACTCCCAGTGCTATAATGGATATTTACACCATTTCTTTCCTGTCTGGCCAGGGAACTCTGGACAGAGCAGTCCAGAATAAAAGGACTAGACTGCAGCTTTATTTAACTCAACCCTGTATCACACAGCAAAGGAGTCCTTAAAGACCCAGGACTTAAGAAGAAAAAGGTTTCTTCTTCCTCTTTCTCAAACCATGTTCAAGCTTCAGATTTTAGCCAAATGTTGATAGAAGCTTTCCTCTGTCCAGATTTTACCAGATCCAAAGTGGGGAGGAGCTCTCTGATTTCATGAATGGAGTAGGTTTGTGTGCGGTAGCCAGTTTCCTCACAAGTTATCTAAAAAGCAAGCACACCTCACTATAGCAAGGATTAATTTTTCTCTAGCCAGTAAAATCTGGTTTCACATTAAGAATATATTGCGGACTTCCCTGGTGGCGCAGTGGTTGAGAGTCCACCTGCCGATGCAGGGGACACGGGTTCGTGCCCCGGTCCGGGTAGGCCCGTGAGCCATGGCCACTGAGCCTGCGCATCTGGAGCCTGTGCTCCGCAACAGGAGAAGCCGCAACAGTGAGAGGCCCGCATACCGCAAAAAAAAAAAAAAAAAAATATATATATATATATATATATATATTGCCCCTCATGTTAAGATTTGGATTCTATTCCTTACAAAATGACAACCTATGCTAGGGAACACATGAGTTCTTCCCAAGCCTGCATTAGCTCTGCTAGGTCACACACCCCCTCCCAGGTCAGGTGCAAACTTCAAGTTCCCATCCACAACACTCTTCCCTGAGAGAAGAAAAGAAGAGAGCTCAGTAAAAGCAGCTATCTGGCTTTGATTGAAGCTTTACTCTGATCTTCCACATCTTGATGTTTACTAGACAAAATAATAATAACCATACAGTGATATCTTAGCTCTGAATGATGCAAGCGGTTTACAAAGCACTGTCACTTGCATTATTTCATTTGAGCCTCATCTGAGAGGTAGGCACAACATATTTTTCCCTTGGAACAAAGGAAGAAACTAAGGCTCAGATAAATGACAGGCTACTTAGCTTGCAAATGGTAGAATGGGAACTAAGTGCAGAATTTCTGACTCACAGTTCAGTGCTTTTTATATAGCATACCATTGTTTACAGAGTGTTACTTCTTTAATATTGTCATGTCGGGCTTCCCTGGTGGCGCAGTGGTTGAGAGTCCGCCTGCCAATGCAGGGGACATGGGTGCGTGCCCCGGTCCGGGAAGATCCCACATGCCGCGGAGCGGCTGGGCCCGTGAGCCATGACCGCTGAGCCTGCGCGTCTGGAGCCTGTGCTCCGCAACCGGAGAGGCCACAACAGTGAGAGGCCCGCGTACCGCAAAAAATATATATATATATATACCATAGTTGGCATGTTAACTCATATGTGATGGCTTCCATTATTTTTGCTGTGAAATACCGAAGCATTATATGAGACCATAAGAGGCTGCATGCAGAAGTTACACAACAAATATATGTAACAAGAGGAGCACCCTGGGTTGCTGGAGGGCACACGCTCTTCTTGCCACTCCACTCATGCTCCTGTGAATTGTCCTTGTGGACAGAGGATATCTAAGATGAAAGTCTGCCAAACTGCACTATAAAGCAGGGCGTTCTAGCACAGCCACCCCTTCAGAAGGTGAAAATATTGCTTAGGATTGCCGAGAATAATGTTTACACTAGACATTCTGACCCCTACTCGAACCTTGAGCCTTGCCTCATTCCCGAAGCTGAGGGCTCAGCCCTGGTCCCTGCCCCAACCCCAGGAACTGTCTCATCTGATCCTCTGGCCTTGACCAATGCTCACTGACTAAGCCTCTGCCTGTCTCCCCTACCAGTTCCATCCAAGTCCACCTCCTGCCTCACCCCGCCCCCGCCAGCCTGATCCTGGCTGGACTCCATTCGGGCTTGCTTAGCCAAGCCCAGTCCCAGGCCCCAGGCAGCTCCTGTCTGACCCTGCCTGTGAGGCGCTGAGTCTGTAGATCTGCCCATGTGGGCACAGCTTAGACTGAGGCCTTTTCCACCACCCGTTCCTGAAGTCAAGCTCTGGAATGTCCAGGCAGCCCCACAGAGCACTGCCTCTTGGAGGAACCAGAGGGACCAAGGACCCTGAACTCACAAGCTCCATCCCCCTTTTCAGCCAATAAAGTGGTTTCTTAAGACTCAGCTTCTCAAACGTAGTTGTATAAGAACCTGCTGTATAAAAAAATAAATAAAATAAAAGTCAAAAATTCCAAAAAAGAAAAAAACCATAGATGTTCATATGAATGACCTGGGGGGTCTTGTTCAAAATGCAGATTCAGATTCAGTAGGTCTGGGGTGGAACCCAAGACTCTGCATTTCTAACAAATGCCCCGGTGAAGCCAATATCGTTGGTCTAAGGAACACACTTTGAGGACCAGGGTTCTAGAATACTAATTACTGTGGTTCTGCAAAATTAAAAAAAACACACACACACACACACACACAGTTCACAGTAACAACGGCCCTAATCTTCACCAAGGGAAGAGAAGTTATTCCCTCCTAGAAGGCTCCAGCCCACAGAACCTGGAGTCTGTCACTGCATATTTCGCACTAATCACATTCAGCACTGCTTTGCGTTTCACTGAACAGTTTCTTATAGGTGTGTTTTGTTTACTACTCATGCATTGGTTCCTTTACAGCACTCATCCATTCTGCAAACCTTATTGATCTTTACTGTGTTGGTGCTATAGTGGAAGTTATCAGACCGTCCCTGTGTTCAACAGGCTCAACAGGGAGACATCTGTAAACCGGTATCTTTGATGAGCACAATAATAGTATCTGTAAATAGTGTGAGGGAAAAGAGGCCTAGAGCCCCATCAGGTCAGGGACTCATCAGGAAAGCCATTCTGGGAAAGGAGGAGCCTGAAGTGAATCTAATAAAGAGAGCAGTGAGCCGAGCTAGGTGCAGGGGACCCGCCAGGCAGAGCACAGAACAGCCGGGGAGGAGGGGGAACTGCACACAGCACACACTCCAGCTTGTGGGACCACAGCTGGCAAGGGATGAAGCCTCAGAAAAGAGGCTGGGGTTTCTTTCCATCAGGGGCCGACCACAGAGGGCCTCGCCTACCACATCAAGGGGCTTGGACTTTTTCCTGCAGACAATGAGGAAACAAGTCAGATTTTTAAATAAGGGTGTGACATGGTCATGTTTGTGGTTTTGGTAAAGCATATTTGGTGACCGTGTGGAGAATGGATTTGAAGGTACCAAACTAAAAACGGGGGTTACCCATTAGGAAGCTGTTTTCATGGTCCAGAAACCAATGAGTTGTGCCTGAACTAAAGCACTGGTGGTTCAGATAAGAAAGAGGAGACAGATTCAAGACATGTTTAGAAGGTATTTGGAGCTACATGGCAGGATTTAGTGATGTATTGAATGAGGATGGAGACAGAGAACAGGAGGCTGAAGAACGGCTCCCAGTGCTTGGCTTGGGTCAATTTTGATGTAGCCAACCAAATCAGAGAGGACGAGAAGGGTTGCTTGTCTGGAGTGCAGGACCAGATCCAAGCTCTAGGCTAATAGGTCTCAAATATTTATCTCCAGCCTAAAATGTTCTTCAGAGTTCTAGATTCACCATTTAACTGTTCCCTGAATGTATCACCTCAAAATTAGCATGCTAAAACCAAATTCACCGTCTTTCAAAAGAAGAAATCTCCTTATTCTGGTAAATTTAATCTAGTGACCAGAATCAGAAGCATCAAAGTAATCTGCTAAGGATTATAAATGCTTAGCGGCTGCCAAGAGCTCCTGGGGAGTTAATGTTTAATGGGTACAGAATTTCAGTTAGGAAGATCGGAAAGTTCTGGAGATGGATGACGGTGATAGTTGCACAATAATGGGAATGAGGGACTTCCCTGGTGGTCCAGCAGTTAAGACTCTGCGCTCCCAATGCAGGGGGTCCGGGTTCCATCCCTTGTCAGGGAACTAGATCCCACATCCCGCAACTAAGACCCAGTGCAGCCCAATGAATAAATAAATATTTTTTTAATAAATAAATAGACCTAGTGACTGTCATACAGAGTGAAGTAAGTCAGAAAGAGAAAAACACATATCGTATATTAACGCATATATGTGGAATCTGAAAAAATCGGTATAGACAATCGTATTTGCAAAGCAGAAATAGAGACACAGATGTAGAGAACAAACGTATGGATACCAAGGCGGAAAGGGGAGGGTGGGATGAATTGGGAGATTGGAACTGATATATATACACTATTGATACTATGTATAAAATAGATAACTAATGAGAACCTACTGTATAGCACAGGGAACTCTACTCAATGCTCTGTGGTGACCTAAATGAGAAGGAAATCCAAAAAAGAGGGGATATATGTATACGTATAGGTGATTCACTTTGCTGTACAGTATAAACTAACACAATATTGTAAAGCAACTATACTCCAATAAAATAAATAAATAAATATTTTTAAATTTTTAAATTAAAATTTTTTTAATTTAATTTCAAATAAAAATATATAAATAAATAATGGGATGAACTTAATGCCACTGAACTATACACTTAAAAATGGTGTAGGGCTTCCCTGGTGGTGCAGTGCTTGAGAGTCCATCTGCCAGTGCAGGAAGCACCGGTTCGAGCCCTGGTCCAGGAAGATCCCACATGCCGCGGAGCAACTAAGCCCGTGCGCCACAACTACTGAGCCTGTGCTCAAGAGCCCACGAACCACAGCTGCTGAGCCCATGTGCCACGATGGCTTGGGCCCACGCACCTGGAGCCTGTGCTCTGCAACGGGAGAGGCTGCCGCTATGAGAGGCCCTCGCACCTCGACGAGGAGTGGCCCCCGCTCACTGCAGCTAGAGAGGGCCCGCGTGCAGCACCGAGGACCCAGCGCAGCCATAAAAAAATAAATAAATAAAAAATGTTTTAAATGGTTTAAACGGTTACTTTTGTGTTCTGCATATTTTACCAAAATTTTTTTAATGAAAAAAAGGGATTATTAGTGCTACCTTCTTATAAATCTCCCGTATAAATCTCCTCCTCTCTGTCCCCACCTCCGTTGTTCCAAATGTCATTATCCCTTTGACCATTGCAAATCCTCTCTCAACTGGTCTCCCAGCCTCCAGTCTTTTTTCCTTAAATCAATCATCAGAGAGATGTTTCCAACAAGCCAAACAAACCATATGACCGCTTCCCATTACCTGTAGGATAAGATCCAAACCCCTTAGGTTGGCATAGAAGGCCCTCAGTGATATGGACCCTTTTCTCAATTTTTATGCATCCATCCAATAGATGTGTGTTGAATGGTCCCTGAGACCTGCACTGGAAATGACCCCGAGGGCATGGCAGTGAAGAGGAAAATATGCTGTCTGGCACTGTAGAGCTAACTCACTAGAGAAAACAGCAGTTTTTAAAATATAGACCAATTTTTTAAATTACAAACTGTGATGAATCTATTGGTCATGAGTTTTGTTTGCTGTTGTTGTTCTTGTTTTGGGCTCGGCGTGTGGGATCTTAGTTCCCTGACCAGCTGACCAGGGATGGAACCCATGCCCCCTGTGCCCCCTGCAGTGGAATCACAGAGTCCTAACCGCTGGACCACCAGGGAATTCCCTACTGTCGTTTATTTGACACACACGTTTTCAGTGTTTACTACTTGCCAGGTACCGTGCTAGGTACTGGACATGTGGTGATAAGGAAAAAAAGACAGAATCCTTGCTCTTATGGAATGTATTAACAGACACTAATTAGATAGCAACAGCAATGAACACTAATTACAAACTAAGCTAAGGACTATTGCCCTAGATGGGGGAAGGAAAGCGATGCTTGATCTAAGATCTCAAAGGTGAGTAAAAGGTAACTAGGCTGGAGGGAGGAGGGGACTGCTGAAGAGAAAGGAGCATAAGAGGCAAAGGAAATAACAAGCTCAAAGGCCCTGAAGCAAAAAGGAGTGAGCACAGGAGGAACTGTGTGAAGAAGGCGGTATGGCTGAAGCCTGGGGGCAGGGAGAGTAGAGAGGTGGGCAGAGGCCAGAGAGGCAGGGCCTCTGGGCCACACTAAGGAGTTTGAATTTTATGTTAAAGATAATGGGAAGCATACGGTATTTGCTTCCTATTATCTTTAACATAAATTTCAAACTCCTTAGTGTGGCCCGTATGCTAACACATATATATGGAATTTAAGGGAAAAAAAATGTCATGAAGAACCTAGGGGTAAGAAAGGAATAAAGACACAGACCTACTAGAGAACAGACTTGAGGATATGGGGAGGGGAAAGAGTGAGCTGTGACAAAGCAAGAGAGAGGCATGGACATATATACACTACCAAACGTAAGGTAGATAGCTAGTGGGAAGCAGCCGCATAGCACAGGGAGATCAGCTCAGTGCTTTGTGACCGCCTGGAGGGGGGGATGGGGGGGGTGGGAGGGAGGGAGACGCAAGGGGGAAGAGATATGGGAACATATGTATATGTATAACTGATTCACTTTGTTATAAAGCAGAAACTAACACACCATTGTAAAGCAATTATACCCCAATAAAGATGTTAAAAAAAAAAAAAAAGATAATGGGAAGTCACTGAAGGATTTTAAGCAGAGGGTGGAAGTGGGGAGACCAGTTACAAGGCTGTTGCAGTGCAGCAGGCAGAGGAGGGCTGTGGCCTGCCTGGGGTTGTGCCAGTCGATGGAAGCACATGAGATTAAGGTGAATCTGAGATGTAGAGCTGAAAGGATTTGGAGGTGGCTTAGATGTGGGAATGAGGAAAAAGAAAAATCAGAAATGAGTCCAGCTTTTAAACATGTTTGATGAAGAACTTTTGGTTGGCGTTGTAACTGTGTATCATGACTGGTTGTTTCTTTGTGTGTGTGTTTGTTTATAAAACGTTCTGTAAATATAATTACTATTCTTTGTAAGCTATTTCTTTAAAATAAATTTGAAAACCTTTAAAAAAAAAATGAGTCCGAGAATTACGTTACACTTTTCAAGTGTGATAATATTGTAGTTATATTTTTTTGTTTTGTATCTTTTTTTTTTTTTTTTTTTTTTTGTGGTACGCAGGCCTCTCACTGTTGTGGCCTCTCCCGTTGCGGAGCACAGGCTCCGGACACACAGGCTCAGCGGCCATGGTTCACGGGCCCAGCCGCTCCGCGGCATGTGGGATCTTCCCGGACCAGGGCACGAACCCGTGTCCCCTGCATCGGCAGGCGGACTCTCAACCACTGCGCCACCAGGGAAGCCCCTGTTTTGTATCTCTTAAAGGTGTAGACTAAAATATTTAGAGATGAACTGAAAAGATTTGCTTCCAAACAATACTCGGGGCTGGGAGGGGAAAGTGGAAGAAGACGTGGGCAGAGCAGGACTAACCAAGGGTCAACGTTTGTTAGGGCTGGGGACCGCACTGGTGGTCCAGGATCGTCCACCCTCCCATTGCAGGGGGCCCAGGTTCAATCCCACACGCCACAACTAAGACCCAGCGCAGCCTAATTAATTAATATTTTTAAAATTTAGGAAAAAATTCCAGAAGGTTTCAAAAAAAAAAAGTTGTTGAGGTGGACGACATATACATGGGTGCATTGTACTATTCTGTTAACTTTTGTATATATTCAAAATTTTCCATTATACAAAGTTTTCAAAGAGAGAACGATAAGATGAAAGAAGGAGGAGGAAGAAGAGGAGAAGGGGAGGGGAGATTGAAAGGGAGAAGGAGAATAAATTAAGTCCTAGGTTTTAGCTTGAGCAGCTGATGGTGCCATTTACTGAGCTGATGAAGAGAATGGGCAGAGAGTGGAACAAGAGATTTAAGGAGTATCGCAAGTCCCATTTTGGACACTTTTAAGTTGGACACATCCAGGAGGCATGCGGAGGAAGATGTCACGTAGACAACTGGATATGCAAATCTGAATGAAACTCAGAGGAAAAATCTGCACAAAAGAGATAAATATGTGAATAATTAGCATATACATGGTGTTTAAAACCATGAAAATGGATGGAATTACTTAATGAGAGAATGTAGACAAAGGGAGATCCAAGACCAAATCCAAAGAAACAAAATTTAGAGGGTTGAGTAAATGAGAAAGGAGTCTGAGAAGTAAAACCCGGGGAATGGTATAGAAAAAGGAAGACTGTTATTGGGACAGCCTAAAGGAGATAATATTTCAAGGAGGAAGTAGTAGCCAACTGAAGCTGTTAAGGGGTCAAATAAGATAAGAACAGGGTCAGAAAGAGAAAAGCAAATACCGTATGCTAACACATATATATGGAATCTAAAAAATAAAGAAAAAAATTGCTTCTGAAGAACCGAGGGGCAGGACAGGAATAAAAATGCAGATGTAGAGAATGGACTTTAGGACACAGGGAGGGGGAAGGGGAAGCTGGGACGAAGTGAGAGAGTGGCATGGACATATATACACTACCAAATGTAAAATAGATAGCTAGTGGGAAGCAGCTGCATAGCACAGGGAGATCAGCTCGGTGCCTTGTGTCCACCTAGAGGGGAGGGTGGGAGGGAGAGGCAAGAGGGAGGGCATATGGGGATATATGTATATGTATAGCTGATTCACTTTGTTATACAGCAGAAATTAACACACCATTGTAAAGCAATTATACTCCAATAAAGATGTTAAAAAAATAAAAGGATAACAGCAGGGAACAGCCACTGGATCTGGCAATGTGGAGGTCATCGACAGCCTTGATAAGAACAGTTTTTATTAGAGCGATGGGTTGGAGGCGTGGAAGAGCGAATGAAAGGTGAGGAAATTTAGATAACACGAGCAGGTGACTCAAGAAGCATGACTGTGAAGTTGATCTACAAAATGAGGTTAGCTAAAGGGAGATGTGGAGTCAAGAGAGAGCTGGGTTTTATTAACCTGACATATATTAGAGTACATTAGTAAGTTGAAAGATCCAAGAAGGGGTAGAGATAAATGATTCAGGAGAAAGAGGAGATAAAACTAAGATTAGAATCCATAGCAGCAGTGTTCATAATACCCAAAAAAGTGGAAACAACCCAAACGAACATCAACTGATGAATGCATAAACAAGCTATAGTATATCATACAATGGAATGTTATTTGGACATAAAAAGGATGAAGCATTGATACGTGCTACAACATGGGTGAACCTTGAAAACATTATGCTAAGTGAAAGAAGCCCGTCATGGAAGGCCACATATAGAATGATTCCATTTATATGAAATGTCCAGAATAGGTAAATCCATAGAGACAGAAGGCAGATTGGTGGTAATGGGAATGTTGGAAGAAACAGAGAGTGACTGCTAATAAACACAGAGTTTCTTTTGGGGGTGATGAAAATATTCTAAAATCGACTGTTGTGATGGTTGCCCAGCTCTAAATGTACTAACACCACTGAATTGCATAATTTAAATGGGCGAACTTTATGGTATGTGAATTGTGAATTATCTCAATAGAGTTGTTATGTTATATGAGTAATAAAAAAGGTTGGGCTATATTAGAGACCTAAATAGAGAGATTAACCCTGGACAGGAGTAACAACATAGCATCCATTATAATAAAGCAGGAAGGATGGGAGAAGATTCAGATAATCTGTAGGTTTTGTGATAGAAAAGAAAGAAGTTTACATCTGATAGTTTCTATCATAAAGGATGAGATAAATTCATCAATTAAGAGTAAGGGTAGAAAAGAGCTTATAATAGGTTTGAGGACAGAGGATTTGGTATGAAACATTCATCTCAATACTTATTTAACACAATTATGTATTTTTATCTCAACCCCAAAGTCCACATCATTCTTTTTTTTTTTTTTTTATCTATTTATTTTTGGCTGCGTTGGGTCTTTGTTGTTACATGCGGGCTTTCTCTAGTTGCAGCGAGCGGGGGCTACTCTTCATTGCAGTGGGCAGGCTTCTCATTGCAGTGGCTTCTCTTGTTGTAGAGCACAGGCTCTAGGCACGTGGACTTCAGCAGTTGTGGCACACAGGCTCAGTAGTTGTAGCTCACGGGCTCTAGAGTGCAGGCTCAGTAGTTGTGGCGCACGGGCTTAGTTGCTCCGCAGCATGTAGGATCTTCCCAGACCAGGGCTCGAACCCGTGTACCCTGCATTGGCAGGCGGATTCTTAACCACTGCACCACCAGGGAAAGTACAGCCTTTGGCTCAGGCTGATGGAGCCTTGAATCACCCATCTCCACTGCTGCTACACAACGACCTCTGCCCACAACAGCCATCCTGTCCAGCTGAAAGCAGGAAGATGCCCTCTTCCTACCACAGTCTGACCTCTCTCGAATGCTTACTATTGGCAGAACCCACAAGCACGGGAGCCAGGTAATTGTAGTCTGCAGACTCTTCATCCCAGCAAACTAGAGCATAGTATAAAAGGGTGGGTGAAAGCCTGAGAGAAAATAGGTATAACCGGTGGGAAAGCATTAGATGTATTCCCAGTAATTTCAAGAACAAGGAAAGGAATTTAGTGTACATACTACTATCTAACATTGTTCTGAAGGCATTAGTGAAATCAAGTAAGCAAGAGAAAGAAATAAAAGGTATAAAAATTGGGAAGGATGGAAAAAAGAAGTAAAATTATCATTATTTACACAGATCATTTTATACCCAATAAGTCCAAATAATTAAATAGAAACAATTATTATAAACAATGAGATAATTTAGTAAGATGACTAGGTGGAAAATGAACAAACATAAATCAAAAAAGATGATATATATATGCAAATGGCAACCAACTAGAAGATACAATGAAAAACAGACTCCCTCTTATATTAACCAAAAAAGTAAAATAACTAGACAATAGAAATGTTCAATATCTTTGAAATACTGCTGAGGGGACAAAAGAAGATGTGAATAATTGAGAAGACATAGCATACTCTTGGATAAAAAGATATGTCAGTTCTCTCTAAAATATATTTAATACAATCCTAATAAAATGCCCACAGCAAACATCATACTCAATAGTAAAAGACTGAAATCTCCTTGAAGATAAGGAACAAAAAAAGGATGACTGCTTTCACCACCTCTATTCAACATAGCATTAGAAGTTCTAGCCAGAGCAATTAGGCAAGAAATATTAATTTAAAAGTATCCACATTGGTGGGACTTCCCTGGTGTCATAGTGGTTAAGAATCCGCCTGCCAATGCAGGGGACACGGGTTCGAGCCCTGGTCTGGGAAGATCCCACATGCCACGGAGCAACTAAGCCCGTGTGCCACAACTACTGAGCCTGTCCTCTAGAACCCGTGAGCCACAACTACTGAGCCTGTGTGCTCCAACTACTGAAGCCCGCGTGCCTGGAGACCATGCTCCACAACAAGAGAAGCCACCGCAGTGAGAAGCCCACACACTGCAACGAAGAGTAGCTGCCACTCGCCACAACTACAGAAAGCCCGTGCGCAGCAACGAAGACCCAACGCAACCAAAAATAAATAAATAAATAAAATCGATTCTTAAAAAAAAAAAGTATCCACATTGGAAAGGAAAAAGTAAAATTATCTCTGTTTACAGATGATGTGATCTTACATGTAGAAAACCCTAAAGATTCCACACACACAAAAAAAATGCTATTAAAACTAATAAATAAATTCAACAAAGTGGAAAGATATAAAGCCAACACACAAAAGTCAGTTGCATTTTTATACATGAACAATGAACAATCTGAAAAAAATTCCATTTACAATAGTTTCAAAAAGAATAAAATACTTAAGAATTAACTTAACCAGGGAGGTGAAAGACTTGTACAATGAAACTGCAAAACATTGCCAAATTAAACTAAAGAAGGTATAAATAAATGGAAATACATCCCCTATTCATGGATTGGAAAACTTAATATTGTTAAAATGTCAATACTGGAATTCCCTGGTGGTCCAGTGGTTAGGACTCCATGCTCTCACCGCCGAGGACCCAGGTTCAATCCCTGGTGGGGGAACTAAGATCCCACAAGCGGTGTGGAAAAAAAAAAAAAAGTCAATACTACCCAAAGCAATCTATAGATTCAGTGCAATCTCTATCAAAATCCCAAAGATACTTTTTGCAGAAATTGAAAAATTCATCCTAAAATTCATATGGGATCTCAAGAGACCCTAAATAGCAAAAACAATCTTGAAAAAGAAAAAAGAACAAAAGTAGAAGAATCACACTTCCTGATTTCAAAACCTACTACAAAGCTACAGTAATCTAAACAGTATAGGGACTACCCTGGTGGCGCAGTGGTTAAGACTCCATGCTCCCAATGCAGGGGGCCTGGGTTTGATCCCTGGTCAGGGAACTAGATCCTACACACGCATGCCCCAACTAAGAGTTTGCTTGCCACAACTAAGGAGCCAGTGATCCACAACTAAGGAGCCCATGAGCCACAACTAAGGAGCACGCCTGCTACAACTAAGACCTGGCGCAACCAAATAAATAAATCTACATTAAAAAAAAAAAAAACAGTACGGTATTAGATAGGGAATTCCCTGGTGGTCCAGTGGTTAAGACTCTGCACTTCCACTGCAAGGACCATGGGTTCAATCCCTGGTCGGGGAACTAAGATCCTGCATGCCATGTGGCCAAAAACAAAAAACAGTATGGTATTGGAGTAAAGACAGACGTATAAAGCAGTAGAATAGAATAGAATAGAATCCAAAAATAAACCCTCATAAGACAGCAAAGGCACAGGTAACAAAGAAAAAATAGACAAATTGGACTTTGTGAAATTTTTTAAATTTTGTACATCAAAAGACACTATCCCCAAAGTAAAAAGGCAACCCACAGAATGGGGGAAAACATTTACAAATCATATATGATACCAGATTATCACCCAGAAGAGAAAACTCCTAAAACTCAACAACAACAAAAACAAACAACCCAATTCAAAAATAGGCAAAGGACCTGAATAGACATTTCTCCAGAGAAGATAGATGAATGGCCAAGAAGCACATGAAAAGATGCTCAACATCACTAATCACTAGGGAAATGCAAATCAAAACTACAATGACACAGTACCTCAAACCCATTAAGACGGCTACCATCAAAAAAAAAAAAAAAAGCCAGCAACAATCGTTGGCAAAGATGTGGAGTAAACAGAACACTGTTGGTGGGAATATAAAATGGATGGTACAGCCGCTGTGGAAAACAGCATGGTGGTTCCTCAAAAAATCAAAGATAGAGTATCATACGATCAGCAATTCCACTTCTGGGTATATGCCCTTGAAAAGAATTGAAAGCAGGGAGGGTCCCAAAGGGGTATTTGTACACCCGTTTTTTTTTTGTCTTTTGGCTGCACCATATGTGAGATCTTAGTTCCCCGACCAGGGATCAAACCCCCGACCCCAGCATTGAAAGCACGGAGTCTTAACCACTGGACCACCAGGGAAGTCCCCCATAGCAGCATTATTGACAGTAGCTAAAACATGGAAGAAACCCAAGTGTCCATTGATAGATGAATGGATAAGCAAATGTGGTGTATACATATAACAAAATATTATTATTATTATGCTAAGTGAAATAAGCTAGTCACAGGAAGATAAATACCGTATGACTTCACTTACATGAGGTACTTAGAGCAGTCACATAGAATCACAAAGACAGAAAGTATGATGGTGGTTGCCAGGGGCTTGTGGGGGGAGGAGAGAATGGAAAGTTACTGTTTAACGGATACAGAGTTTCAATTTTACAAGATAAGAAGAATTATGGGGGTGGATGGCGGTGATGGGTCCACAACAGTGTTAATATATTTAATACCACTGAATTGTACACTTAAAATGGTGAAGATGGTAAGTTTTGTTATGTGCATTTTACTACAACCAAAAAAAAAAAAAGAAGAAAAAAAAATTAAATGATACCACCAAAACAAAAGAATAATTACACATTTTAAATAAATGAATAAATAGCCATTCCACATGCAGGTATTTACACACAGGAAATATAAGCATATATCCACACAAAGACATGGACATAAACGTTCATAGCAGTTCTATTTGTAATAGACAAAAACTGGACACAATCCAAATGTCCGTCAACAGCTGGATGGATAAATAATTTATGGTAACTCCATAAAATGGAATACCACTCAACAATAAAATGAATGTTGATTTTCTTTTCTCTAAACAAAACTTCCTTCAGCCACTACGCATGGGCTCTCTACAAGAGGGAAAGTCCAATAGCCTCAAGTCTCACGAGGAGCATTTTCCAGGGTCATTGGTGGCCTCTGGGGGAGGACGACTTTAAACAAAGTCCCTGGTTGGGGCGGGTGCTCTGTCCAAGTCCACTGCCTCCGTCCTGCCGGTCAAACCCACTGTGCCCCGGCCAGCGCGGGGCTGAGGGATAAGGTCTGGGACAATTCCTGAGTCAGGCAGGGATGAGCTATTTCAGGAAAGTGTCTCCCACACGGCGCCGCTGGAGCCAGGGCAGCCCCTGTGCTGCTGCCCAGCAGAGAAGTTTTGTGACCGCCCCCCTGGGGTTGACACATCCTTCTCTGTGTTTGGCTTCTATCTGGGGCAGAGGCATGTTACAGTTTACAAAGCCCTGGGGGTGTTCCAGGGGCACCCAACCAGAATTTCCAACTTGCATAAACTGAGCAGAACCTGAGCCCGGAATGAGGCCGGGACGTGCTGCAGGAGTCTGCTCTGCCGGGGCATTTGGCCCCCATGAAGCTGTGCTCTGAGACGTAGCTCCCCTCCCCCTTCCCGCGTCCCTCTGAGATGATCAGCACACACCAGCCTCTTCAACTGGGCACAGCGCCCCAGAACTCAGGACACACTGGCACCACCTGTTTCTTCGCCCCCACGTAATAAAATTGGTTGAAGAGCCTACGGGATTTTGGGACCGGCGCCCTCTGGAGAGATTTCATACATCAACTCCTCCCCGGCAAAGAGGAAACGGCCAAGTAGGAGACAGGGAACAAAGTCCTATCACTGGGCGAAAGGAGACTCGAGTCTGCAGCGGCGGAGCAGAGAGACAGGCCAGCCACCCAAGGGAAGCTCCACTCAGAGCCAGGCTACCATGGACACCCTGGTCCGACTCCTGCAGCTGCTGGTGCTAATCCTGACCCTGCCCCTGCACCTCATGGCTCTGCTGGGTTTCTGGGAGCCCCTGTGCAAGACCTATTTCCCCTACCTCATGGCCATGCTGACAGTCAACTGCAACCGCAAGATGGACAGCAAGAAACAGGAGCTCTTCAGCCAGATAAAGGGGCTGGCAGGAGCCTCGGGGAAGGTGGCCCTGCTGGAGCTGGGCTGTGGCACTGGCGCCAACTTCCAGTTCTACCCACGTGGCTGCAGGATCACCTGCCTGGACCCGAACCCTCACTTTGAGAAGTTCCTGACAAAGAGTATGGCCAAGAATAGGCATCTTGAATATGAACGGTTTGTGGTGGCTTTCGGAGAGGACATGAAACAGCTGGCCAGTGGCTCCATGGACGTGGTGGTCAGCACCTTGGTGCTGTGCTCGGTGCAGAGCCCAAAGAGGGTCCTGCAGGAAGTTCGGAGAGTACTGAGGCCGGTGAGCAGAATGGGAAGTGTATGGCACGGGGCAACAAACGTAGCATCAGACACCCCGGTGTCCAGGGCACCCAGGATGGGGAATCTCAGGCACCAGTGCATTAGACATCCACCCAGCCCCACCTGCTGGTGAACAGGAGATATGACCAGGGCCTGGATGGGGCAGGATAGGGTGCTGTGGAATCACACAGGTGATCCACCTAACAAAGGGGGAAAGAGGGGTGAAGGACACCTAGGGATGTGGTGTTTAAACTGAGATCTGAGGGGTTAAGCAGGGGGTGGAGGGAGTGGCGGAAACAAAAGAGTGTTCTAAGTAGAGGTATTGGAGTAGTGGAATCCATAAAGTTTGGAACTGGGTGTGGACAGAAAGGAGTTTAGGATGATTTCCAGGTTTCTGGCGTGAGCGACTTGTGGAGGGAGTGAGGGAGGGTAGAGAGAAGTGCCATTTGCAAGATAAAAGAAACGTGTTTTGGACTTGTTAGGTCTGTGGTGCCATGGAGACAGCCAGGCAGAAAACCCAGAGGCACTTTTAAGTCCAGATCTGGAGGTCAGAAAAAGATGTAGCCTGCAGATTTAGATTTGGAAGTCATCAGCTTGTAGCTGGTAAATTCCAAGCGCATTGGAATTTGAGACCGAAACAGGAAAGGCCGTAGAATATCTGGCTTGTATCACCTATTGGACATTTCCTTTTAGATTCATGCTTTCTGGAAGGTTTTAATTCATTAACGTTAACAGTTACGTATAACTTTTGGTTGTTTTGTTGTTGTTGTTTTGGGTGCATGAGATCACCTAGGGAGGGTACAGTGAGGAGGAAAGAGCTGGAGGAACCCCAGCTTACTCAGGAGCCCAGTGCACCCTTCCGTGGGATGCTGGCTGAGATGTCTGGGATGCAGGCATCTTGGTCTCGGGAGAGGGCTCAGCGCGAGCATCTCTGTATCCAATGAGATCTCTGCTCCTGGTTCCCCACCTCCCCATCTGTCTGCCCTCGGCTACGCTGGCCTTCGGGTCATTATTTAAAAATCTCTCACCGGTCATGGCCCCTAGGTCACAGGAGGCTCTTCACACTCACTTTGAGTTGGGGGGTAAGAGCCGGGGGATGCAGAGAAGGTCACAGAGCCGGACGATCTCCCTAAACTCGCAGGCCAGCACCTCCCACTCCACCAAGAGGTTTTGACCAGGCTTGGTCAGCGGGATGGAGGTGAGAGTAGAGGAAGATTGCAGAATGGAGCAGGTAAGTGACGCTCTCTCTTCTCTCCCAGGGAGGAATGTTTTTTTTCTGGGAGCACGTGGCTGAGCCACGTGGAAGCTGGGCCTTCCTGTGGCAGCAGGTTTTAGAGCCCACCTGGAAACACATTGGGGATGGCTGCTGCCTCACCAGAGAGACCTGGAAAGATCTGGAGAATGCCCAGTTCTCTGAACTCCAAATGGAACGACAACCCCCTCCCATCAAGTGGTTACCCGTTGGGCCCCATATCATGGGAAAGGCAGTGAAATAAGCCCCTCCTTCTCCCACCTCTCCGCGGGGAGCCCCTCTCCTTCTCTAACTTCAACCCTTCCTTGTGCAGTGAAAAAGCTCTATTCCCATCCTGACTATAGGGAGGAAACAGTTATACCCTGTCATATCCCTAACTGCAAATTCCTCGACTGGGTCTCCCAGTTTTTGCCCACTACCCCTAGGACAGCCCCCCGTCCCTTCCCCGTGTTCCCCCCACTTCTGAGACCACACCCACGTGCCCCCAGGACCTGGTCACAAAAGTCACCAGTATCCCTGCCAGGCGCCCTGGGCTCCCTCCAACCACCACCTTTGTCCTGGGCTGCGGGGATGCAGAGAGAACCAGTCCTCTCTGGAGACCCTGCAGCACTCAGCAAAGAAGCCAGAGGCTTCGTCCTCACATCGTTTTTAATAAATAGACAAAACCCACGGATGGATGCAGCAAACTAAGGTCAGAGGAGAGGGGAAGCCAGGGAGGGAAGAGCCCCTGAGTCAGCGACATAACCTCCTCCCCACCCTCTGGGCTTAAGGCGCTTTCAGGGAGATAGGTCCTCGGGGTCTCATTATACAGGGTGAATGGGAGAGGGAAGGATTAGGGTCCCCTCTCCCCACTTTTGCATCAGGACACCACCGCCCTCCTCACCCTCCCCCACGACCCATCCCTGATTTACCCCCTCTCATCTCACAGCACCCTAAGGGGAGGTTTGGGGGTGGGTGGGTGTGGTCCTCACGGGGAGAGAGGTCTGTGCCCCCGAGGAAACAGATCCTGCTACATCCTGATGGGACACCAGCAACCCAGCCTGCCCCCTTCATCCCTAGGAGCCATCTCTGGGGAAGGGGTGCAGGGGACCCATGGGCCAGGCTGGGAAGGAGGAGGCTAGGCAGTGCCCGGCACAGGGTGCCCATCGGAGCCTGGCTCCGGGTGCCCATCAGCAGCCAGGATGGGGTGTGCATCGGGCCCCCCGCCCCGGGGGCTGCCCCAGTTGTTCCTCAGGATGGTGCCCGTCTTCTCTTCCTTGAACTGTTGCCGGTCTTCCCGTGGGATCTTCACCGCGTGGTACTGGGGCACAGTGGCTTCGGGGTACCGCGCTCGCTTGAAGAATCCCATCTGGAAGAACAGCAGGCCAGACATGAGCAGGCTCCGGGGCTGAGGTCCCTGGAGCAGATGCCCAGCACAGCCCAGCCTCCTGCCTCCACCATCCCTGGGACAGAAAGAACCAACAGCAGCAGAAAGGGGCTGGCTGGGCAGCAGCTCGTGCAGGAAGCAGCCCTCACAGGTGCCACCATCAGTGCTGGGTCCCCAGGTTCTCACTGACAGCAAGAGAAAGACCAGGAGGGGCCTGAGGTGCAGGACCAAGGACATCTCCCTTGGTGCCTGAAAGAGGGGGGTGAAGGTAGAACATCAGGACTGCTGACCCCAAAGGTTTCCACACCCCCAAGATTTTTAAGAGACCCGGTAGCATCCCCTAGAACACAAACAAGAGCAGAGGGAAAACATGGCTTCCTAGAGCCCCGCAAACTCCAGAATGATTCCTCCCAAGCCTCATATGCACGACCCCTGTGTACTGAGCAGCATCGCCCTTAGGGCGGGCCCTCTCCTCTATGAATACGGTAGCCTGGCCCCTCCCTAAGTCATGAACTTGCTGGCCCTTACCTACCAAGACAGAAATGTGCCCCTTGCACACTCACACTCAGGACTTCCCAGGACTCCTACATGCTGGACTGCACGGCACCTCCTTGCACATGTGTCTCTGCACACTCATGCCCACAGAAAAGACATGCACGGCACCTCCCTGCACTCCCCACATGCTCAGAACCCCAGGAGCCCACCCAACCCTTGTGCGTGCCCCAGGCTGTGCGCACTCACCCTAGGGCCTCACCCTGACAACCTCCTCCCCTCAGCTCCTGGAACTCACACCACCCTCATGCAATCTCCTTTCTACACCCTGCACATTCCTGGTCCCCTGAATGCTGGGAGCTCGAGCTACACTCACATACATACCCACACACGCACACACACGCGCGCACACACATGCTCACACACAACAATTACCCCACGGTCCCTGGACCCCCAGCTTCCGCAGCTGAGGGCTGCACGGCCAGACGGGCCCGGTGGTAGTTGGTGGGGAAAGATGAGCTCTGGCTGTCCCGATGGAAGAAGCCACACTGGGACGTAAGGGAGGAAGGGAGCAGAAGAGGTGGAGGATGGGAAGACTGAGGAAGGATGGGCGCCTCTACCTCTGCCTTGTCCCCCTTCCATGGGAGCAGGAAGCAGAGATTCTGGAGCCAGTTTCTCAGAGGCATCGATCTCCCCTAAGAATGGCAAGGTTCCCAACAGTCTGGACGCCCAGAGGCCTGGTCCACTGATGACTCACATTTGCCAGAGGGTGTGCTTGGTCCTGGGGGGGGGGGGGGGGGGGCAGTTCTCCATAGGGCCCCAAGGGCATGCATGGCTCCACATGGCCCAGATGCGGCATGTGGTTCAGGGGATGACCGCTGGTGATGGACGTGATTCTCTGTACTGACACGCACATGAACGGGCTTTTAATGTGGAGCCCCAGACGCACACGTGATTCTGGCTACACTCTGTGTGTATGAGAATGGTTCCAGGTAGAGCCTGGTATGTGGAGGTTCCGAGTTCAGTCCTGGCAACAGTTCCCTGCAGGCAGTTCTCCACACTGGTTGGCTTTCTTGGCCACAGTTTCCTTCCCAGCCTTACCCACCATGCTCTAGTTAATTCAGACCACACTTCCCTGCCTCCATGGCTTTGCCCCTCATAGTCCTGAAAGGCCCACACCCACCCATCCCTCTCCCCACATCCAGATCCTACCACCCCACCTTCTAAGGCGCAGCTCCAGGGTCACCTGCTCTCAAGCTTTCCCTCGCCTGAGCTCCCACTGCACTTTCTTGACTCAGTCCACTGCCTCATCCTGGACTACTCCCCTCCCCAGCTAGACTGTAAAACCCCTGAGAACAGGATCTGCATCTGACTTATCTCTGAAACATCCAGGGCCTGATAGAAACCCTGGTACACGCAGGGTAAGTGCTCAATGCAGATTTGCTGAATAAATGGGAGACTGGGTGAGAGAACCACAGCATGAAAGGCCACCTGCCTGACAGGGGAGCCCTGCTCCCAGCAGCATCACCCTCCCCAAGCCTCACCTTCCACATAAGCAGCACCAGCAGCGCCAGCACCAGCAGCCCGGCCAGTACAGCCAGAAGGATGGCCCACCAGGGGACTCCTTCTGCCACCACAGCCACGGGGTCCAGGTATACCATCACTGGGATCTGGGGAGCAAGGGGTTAAGGGAACAAGGGCTGGAGCAACAGGACAGAAGAGCTTCCCCTGCTCCACGCCCCCCAGCCCAGCAGCTCACCACTGTGGAGGCATCTCTGAGCAGCAAGTTCTTGATGGAGGACTTCACGGTGATGCTGGCTTGGACAATCACTTCCAGGGACTTCACAGCCGAGTACTCCTAAGGGAGCAGGGAAGGAGACCCTCCTCCTAAATGCCTCCACGCCCCCACCTCCCCCCAGCTCCTGAAGTTGTAAACGGAATGGCGCCCAACACGGAGGGTGTTTCTACCTGTCTTGGGTTGAGAGTGTGCTGCATTTGGACAGGAAGGAGGAAGAAGAAGTGAACCCCAGGGCGGGGGTTGGGGAAGAGGATGCCCAGCCCAGCGCCCCAGCCTGACTCTCACCTCCAGGAAGGTGCTGTTCCAGAGGCGGCCCCAGACATGCAGCACAGCTGCACGGTCAAAGCTGTAGAGAGGGCAGCTGAACACCACGCAGTTGGCCGTGCCCCGGGTGCAGTCCTGTGGACCAGGACAGGCAGGGCTCTGAGCTGCTTGGTCCCAGCCCACCGAGCTGCCCAGGGCCCAGCACCCTCACAGACGTGGTCACACAGACACTGTCTGCCCAGAGCCTTCCCTCCATCCCTCCATTTTCCCCTGGCTCTTCATTCAATATCTCCTCCCATTTTCCTTACCTGGCTTCAAACTCCCCTCCTCCAAGAAGTCTTCCCAAACTAACCCCGTGGTCCAAAATAGCAGCCTACCCCAAATCTGGGCTATTTGGCTTTGAAATGCGTGGGGAGCAGGGAGGAGGTCTCTTGACAGCAGCAGGCAGAGTACCTTCCCCAGGAGATGCTCATGTTACCTAATGACAGTCCCATATATTGAGCATCTATCTGCAAGGTACTTATCTCATTTAAATTCACAACTGTCCTGCAAGGTGCATATTATTATCATCCCCATTTTTCAAACTAGGAAAATTAAAGTTCAAAGAGGCCAGATGACCTGCCTCAGGTCACACAGCTAGCAAAGCTGGAAAGAGGTGGCACAGATACTTGAACCCAAGTCCAGAGGGGGCAAAGCTGCGCTCCTCCGCGAAGCCCAAACTCACTGGATGAGCAGGAGGATGCCCGGAGCTGCCGGGGGGACAGGGGACTTAGGCCCTTCTCCTTCCAAGCCTGACCTAAATCCATTTGGCCCAATCCCACCTGATGGCCCATTTGCCTAAAAATTAATGTTCTATTCATCACGCTGCCTATACGGAAGAATGGCCACTTTCGAGCAATTCAAGAATCCTTGGTCAATTTGTCTAAAAGTCTTTTTTTTTTTTTTTTTTTTTTTTGCGGTACGCGGGCCTCTCCCGTTGCGGAGCACAGCCTCCAGACGCGCAGGCTCAGCGGCCATGGCTCACGGGCCCCGCCGCTCCGCGGCATGTGGGATCTTCCCGGACCGGGGCACGAACCCGTGTCCCCTGCATCGGCAGGCGGACTCTCAACCACTGCGCCACCAGGGAAGCCCTAAAAGTCATTTTAAGTAAAAGAATCCATTTCAAAGTTCTTAGCAAAAAGGGTGGCCTTTCAGAAGAAATCATTCACCTGGAGAAAGCAGGACTATCCGTGTAACAGGGAAACAGCAGTTACACAAGCTCATACCACCCCTGAGGTGCCTTCATTTGCTTTCCACCATGCTCTCAGGGGGGCAGGGAAGCTGAGGGCCCCCAGGAGGGATGGGCTGTGGTAGCGGAACTTCCTCCCAGACAGATGCCACCAGAGCTGGCCCAACTGCTGCCCTCCCCCTGCCAAGGTCTCTTTGCCTCTTTTTGCCTCTATTGCCCATCCTTTCCGCACCTGGGATTCACCTTCTGCCACCAGGCCAAGCACCCCCCGATCTGTGCCCCCCCCCACACTCTCACTGCCAGCGCCATCCTAAAAGGGACGATACACAGAGTCTGCGCTAATATGCTCAGTGAGCCCCGCCAGGAACAAAACCGTGTGAAACAGGAAACGGGGAGGCAAAAGGGCTCGAAAAGGATAGGCTTAATGAATCACATAAATATACTATCAATTTAATTATTAGAACTCTTAAAACCTTCAAGTGTTTTTTGACATTGTGAAAATCAAGCAGGTTTCCTTATGCAAATTGACTTTCTGGCCTAAAAGAATTCAAAAGAATAACAAACAGATCTCAGAGATGGCTAAAACCACCCCCTATAAAATGTGACCTTTCATACAAACGCAGGGAGAATCAACCGCGTGGGTAACGGGCTACGGTAAGTGCCCTGCTCTGGAGTGAACACCTGGTGGGCATGGGGGAGCAGCGGCGGTGATGTGAAGTGCCTTGTCACCTTGCCCCCGGTGTCTGTGACCATCACAGCTATTGACAGGCCACCCAGCACCCTGAAACTCCCTGCCCTCCCCTCTCCCCGCCATCCTCTGTCATACCACGTGCCCCATCCCATCCTGCCTGGGCCACGTTTGACCCGCCCTCACCAGGGTGACGTTTTTCTTCTTCTCAGCAGAGGACACTGGCCGCCAGGACATGCTGGGCTCCGGCCGCTCTTGAGGCTCCCGTGGCTCCGGCTGCCCCAGCTCCCGCCGCCTCCTGTCCCTGCTGTCCACATCCTGAGGTGCGGAGGGGGCCCAGTGAGGGTCCCTCCAAACGCAGCAAGGAGAGGTGGCACCTCCTCCCCAGCACCCTCCTCCTGGCCCCCCCACCGGCCGCAGACCCCCAGCCCCATGGCGTCCTTCCCAAAGTCTGACCACGCCCCGCCCTGCTTCTGCAGCCCCACCCACCTCGCCTAAGCCTCACCAGGTGGAGGATGTTGGGCCTGGGGGAACAGAGTCCCCTCCTCCCCGGCCCCTGCCCGCCCTCCAGCTCCACCCGCATGGGGTACAGCAGCCACTTCCCGTTGGCGGTCTCGTGGGGCCACACGATGTTGAGGAAGGCCGAGCCCAGGGTGTTGAGTGACTGGCCTTGGTTGGAGACCTGTGGGCACAAGAGAGTGCAAAGGACAGGTTCTGAATCCCCAGAGATGGAGGGGACAGGGCTGCCGGGAAGCCTCAGGAAGCGTAGCTTCAACAAAGACTCAGGACCCTAGATCTAGGCACCATTCTCTACCCACCCCAAACCCAGGAAAACCCGGAGATGTCACCGGGAAATGCGGAGAGGCCCCAGCCAAGCAAGGGCAGGGTTCTAGGGAGAGACATCAGCCCTCCCCCCGTCCCCATCCACCAGCAGAGGCCCCTGGGCCCTCATGGCCTCCCCAGACCAGCAGGTGAGATGTCCAGTCAGGAATGAGCAGGAAATGGTCAACTGAGCCCTCAACACAAACACCTGCACGCAACCCAGGCCCAGGAACTGGGGGAGGCCTCGAACCAGGCGCCAGATGGGAGAAAAGCCACAGCCCTTGGGACATGTCTCAGCTTCTCCTCTGTGCCAAGAAGGGAGGGACCTCACCAGGCCACTTACCGTAACCTCATACTTGACCTTGCTGCCCACATCCCGCTCAGACTGCATGGCGCTCTCGCCCCGCACCACGCCGGAGAAGAAGAGCTGCTGGGGAATGGCCACCCTGGTGAGAAGGGGTCAAAACAGGGGCTGAGGAGGCCTGGGGCCTGATGGAGGGTCAGGAGGGTCAGGCCAGGTGAGGCAGAGCCCAGGCCTGGGTTTGGGGGTAACAATGCCCACCGCTTTGGCGGAGGTGCCCCCCTGGACAGGGCTTACCCCGTGATGGACAGTGGCAGCTCGATGAAGACACGGGCTCGGGCAGAGACCGGCTGCAGCTCCTGCTCGCTGATCCTGGAGTGTGGCAGGGGCAGGCGTGGGTGGCGGGCACAGGCACCGCCCCAAGGGATCAGGTGAGGACAGCAGAGCCCTTTCTAGGTGGACTTCAAGCCACTGCCCCCACCCTCACCCACCCTGTCCCGCCAGCCTTACGTGGCCAACAGCAGCTCTACCTCCAGCTCTGTGGTCTCAATGGTGATCCCTGAGGTGCTAAGGATGAGGTAGAAGGTGACCTAGGCAAAGGGTGGAGCGAGATTAGAGTCCGGGAGGGTGAGGGGCTTGAGGAGGGGTCAGGGGTGAGAGAGCCACTCGGATAGGAATAAGGGCAGATATGCCGACCTGGGCACCTCTCTTCATGGGGTTCCCCAGCTCACACTCAACATGGGAGGCGTTCTCATTGGACAGGCACAGCGGCTTCTCCTGGAGTGGGGAGAGAAGGAGAGATCAGCTTGGGTTACTGGAGCCCCCAAGACCCCACCCCTGCCCTGCCCCGGGCCCTCACCGCAGGGTCCAGGGCCCGGACTCCTGAATAGTGCAGAGAGGCAGGGAGGGTGACCAGGAGCTGGGCTTCATGGGCGTCATCCCCATCAGCCTGGGGCTGGGCTGGGTCCGAAGGCAGATTGGTGACCTTCAGCTCCAGGCCGATGACTGGCTGCCCACTCAGTGCAAACAGGGCTGTCGTCCCATCCGCATCCCTGGGGGGTCAGATCCCACTCACTCTAAGACCGGAACACCTGCCCCCGCCTCTCCCTTCCTCCTCCCCCTGCCAGTGCATGCTGCCTGCCCCCACTCCCTGAACCTCTCCTCCCACCCTGGCTCTCCCGAATCTCCGCACACACTGGTCCAAGCCTCAGACGCAAGAGAGTCAAGACTGGGAGTCAGGGGACCTTTGTTTCTGGCCCCAGCTCCAGCACCTACTGACCTTGGGCAAGAAATTTAACCTCTCTAGGCCTCCGTTCTCCATCTCTAAAGTGGGACTAGTAATATTTCCTGCTTCATGGGGTTGTGAAGACCTAACAGTGGGATGTATGTGACGGTATAATTTTTTATATGGTGAAGGCTTGTCACTCTCTGCCACGGGACCCCTGTGGGCCCCTCACTGCCCTCATCCTGCAAACTTCTGAGCTCTCAGCAGGTCCTCCCCACCTTCCACCTTCCACCCTCTCCCTGCAGGCTCAGCCCCCACTCCTGCTGGCCCTCGCAAGGGGACTTCCTTCCGTCCCTTGATCTCTTGCCTTCCCACCCCACCTGCTCCCTCGCTCCCCCTCACATGGGCAGAGGCTGAAATTCCGTGTCGCTGATACGGGCGCAGAACCTGGCGTGGACCAGCTGCAGGTGGCTCTGACACACCTTGTCTTCACCACAGCCTTGCTTCAGAAAGTGGATCTGGGGAGAGGTTTGAGGAGGGGGTCATTCCCAGGAGGTGCATGTATCGCCAAGGCGTATGGTGGGGTAGAGGATCACGGGAATAAACAACCTGAGTTCAACCCGCAGATCTGCTGCTTCCTAGCTGTGTGACACCCAGCTGGTCACCTAACCGCTCTGAGCTGTGTCCTCATCAGGGAAATGATGGGAGTATTACAATGCCGTGGTAGAGAGCAGCAGGCTAGTCCACAGCGAGGCCGCATTTCCTTGGCCTTTCTTGCATGTAACTAAGTCCCAGACTTAGAACGTGAAGAGAAGTAAAGAGCATCACTTCCGGACTGGCCGTAAGACCCATACAAGGAAGTCCCCACCCGCCTCCAACTGATGGGATAGAGGTGACCTAAGGACCTTGGAGGCCACATTTGAACATGGCAGACCCCCAGCACCCTGGGCCCCCGAATGACTGCCTGCCCCCTCTGACTAGGAACGCATGATAATTTGGGCCATTTTACATCTGTGGCCCACCTGTTACAGCACCTAGAGATATGAGGAACAACTGGGGTAGCATGAAAGAATTTTGCAAGCTATGAATGTCACTGGCGAGGGATTCACGATCCCTGTCCCTCCCAGCTTCTTTTCCTGGGCTAAACCAGAACGCATGCTAACCTCTGTCCGCTGGGTGCTGGGCTGGTGGGCATTGAGGATGGGGGCCACAGGGGGCAGCCCCTGGCCAGGAGCCTGTCGCCGGAGCCGAGGGGTCTGGAGACTATAGGACAGAGTCACCACGATGGCCCGAAGCTTGTCTTTGACATTCTCCTGGGGAAGGGAAAAGATAGATGTGAATACAAGAACAACCCCCAGACCCCAGCCCTGCCCAAAGCCCCAGCCAGACCTAGGACAGATCCTGGAAAGAGGCTCAGGGAGACGAAGGAGAGAGGTGGAGAACTGGGCTAGCGGGGGGAGAGCAACTGGGGTGGAGAAGGGAGGACAGCCAGGATTTAGGGCTTCGGGGACCAGACGAGAAGATGGAACCTGCCGTGGCCATCTCCAGGGCGTATAGAACTTGACAGGAGATGCAAGAAAACGGCAGGTAAAAGAGAGGCCCGAAAGGGAGCCTTCCCAGAAGTCGAGATCTTAGACTGAGGTGTGAGTGTGTTTGGGAAGAAGATGAGAGGAAGCCAGGGGAAGCCAGGAAAAGAGAAGATGCGATGACAATGACCCTCAGAGGCCAAGGGGTCAGCGTCCACCTGAAGCTGAAGCATAGTGTCTCCACAGACTCGGTCATGCTGGTGTTTCAGCCACACGGTCCCTGAGGCCTGGTGCTTGGGGTCATCCGGGCCACGGCTCAGGAAGGTCACACGGGGCACCTGACCCCGGAGCCTCCGGTCCGTGTCCCCATCTAACGTGTAATCCAGGGCTGTGGCAGGTGGGAGAGGAGGGGCCGGTGAGCTGCAGAGCAGCTCCAGTGGGCCCTTCTCTGCACCCCAGAGTGACCCACCCTGACACCCAACGGGGTGAGCGTGGAGGGGCCTCACTCACCCACAGCGGGGCTGTAGCTGCTGGGCGATGCAACGTAGCTGAAACAGACCCTGAGGTCCATGCTGCGGGGACGAAGACAAGGCTGACAGGCCCCGGCCACACCCCAATCCTGCCCACTCCTGCCCCAGCCCCAGCCCCAGCCCCAAACTGGGTAGACAGTGGAGAACTGAACCCTGGAGGCTCCCCTCCACCCTCCCCTCGGACCCCGCCTCACCAGACCGAGTGGCCACTGGCACAGTTGGGCTGTTCTAGGTCGATGCTTCTTGGAAGAATAGAGACCTCGTGGGAGACGTGGAGGACGGGCCTGGCCCTGGGGAAGGGGGAGTCCAGGGCACAGGAAACATGAGAACATGAGGCTGGGAAAGAGGGGAGGCGGCAGATCTGGCACTGCAGAGCGGCTGGGCCTTGGAGGGGGAGGCCAGCAGAGGAGGACGGCTCACCTGAAGAGCACGGCAGTGTCAGCCAGGGAGCCCACCAGCAGGTCCGGGTAGCGGTTCCCATCCACATCCAGGCCGCCCGACAGAGAGTAGCCAAAGCTCTTTATGCCCACAGCCTCGCCCTCCAGCACCTGGGGGACCAGACCATCAGCCTCCCCACCCATCACACCCCAGCCTCTGCCTCCCCCGCCCTCTGCTGCTGTGCCCCCTGGGTCCCCCAGACACCCATTCCCTCATCTCCACCACTCCCCTCACCTGGGAAGGTTTAACGACAAGCCCCAGGCTGCTCCCATGGTAGATAAAGACTTTCCCATCCCCGTCGAAGGGAGCCCCTACAGCAAGGTCTGCAGGAGTGGGAGAAAGGCAATCAGACCTGGGGGCTGAGTGTGGGAGGCATGAGGTCCAGGCCCCTACTTTCCCTCAGTCACTCAGTTCCATACCCTGTGTTTTCTATTTTATTGAGAGGCTACTAAGTCCTGGGCACCTTACACATGTCATTTTCAATCCTTTCAGCTACTCTCCGCAGGTATCACTAGCACAGAAAGGGTACTTGCCCAAGGTCACAAAGCTGGTAAATGGTAAAGCTCAGACAGGAGCCCAGGTTGCTTCTCTCCCTGAGCCCTCAGAAGACCTTCCCCTTGACCTCAGAGGCGCTTCTGCACCCCTGCCCCTCCCCCTTCCCTCCCCCCTTTCCCCAGCCTTCCCTGTCCCCAGTCACACCTGGGAAGCCATCTTGGTTGAGGTCCCCCAGGACAGCCAGACTGATCCCAAACATGGAGTCAGGAGAGCCGCAGAGCCGGAGAGGGGAGACCCCAGCCCAGTGACCCCCCTGGTTCATGTACACATACACGGCACCCCCCAGTTCTTCTTGGCGCTCAAAGAAGTAGGGGGCACCCACTACCAGATCTGTCCAGCTATGGAGAGAGAGAGAGACAGCCAGTGGAGTCAGGAGGAGAGGCCAGAGGCGCCTTACCCCTCCTAGACCCAGCCTCCCCCAGGCTCCACCCGCCTCAGCCCACTCTCACCCGTCATTGTTAAGATCAGCCACCGCCAGCGAGGAGCCAAAGCCAGAGGTCAGGCGCTCCCCGGACAGCATAACTTCAGGCACCAGGCGACTGGCGCTGTCTTTACGCAGAATGACCACAGCACCCTTGTGGTTGGCACGGGGGGCCCCTGCCACAAAGCTCAGCTCCTCTGCTCGCACCAGACTCTTCCCCGAGTCGATGGAGAAACCTGGATGGGGGCGACTCGCCAGTGAGCTCTCCCCACCAGACTCCCGGCCAGGGTAGGTCACAGCTCCTCCCACCCTGCCCCTCCCTAAAAGGTAGAGGTGCCCTCTGAGGTATCACCACCACAGCTGGACCACTCCTCTTCCCCTCCAGAGGCCCGGAAGCCCTCCCCACCCAGAGACTAAGGTCTGGCACGAGAAGTGCGGTGAGGTCGGCCTCAGGGACTGGGGAGGAAGGAGAAAGGCAATGGCTGAGAAGGCCAGGCCGCGGGGCTGGGGGCTGAGGCACTGGCAGGAGCTGGGCCAGGGCGCACCCACATGATTCCGTGGAACTGCTCTCCTCTCTGCACACCCAGGAGGCCCCCATCCCATCCAATGCACCTTCTTTGCCCCCTACGCCCACCATCCTGGCAGGAAGAGGAAGACTTCACACGGACGGGAGAGGAAGAAACGGGGGGAGATGGGGAAGAGTTTGATTCACGCAAGCTTCTCCCAGGCCTCGTTTCCTCCTCTTCTGCAGAAGGACGTGGATGAGAAAGGAGAGGGACTTACCAACACAGTTGGACCTTTCTCCGCACATGCCCACCAACCATCCCTCAGAGAAAGTCCCCCAGAGGCCTAGCCTCCTTCCTTCCTAGTACAGCCTCAGCCCATCTGGATCTTCCTCCGTGGAGACCCCGTTCACAGCCCCGAGGCTTCACCCCGGGGCCTCTTCTCCTTGGGCCTGGTTACTGCGCTCAGCTCTTGTCTGTAACCTGGGCCCAGTGGGTGTTTCTCTGGGTACGTGTTGGGGGGCAGGGCAGGAGAGGCGGGGAGGCCAGGCTAAGCCCCCAGGGCCCAGGAGGACGTGGAGGGGCGCTTACAAACCTAAGTAGCTATTCAGGGCCAAGTCTCCGGCTGGTCCTGGGAGCCGGTCAGCAGGGTCCAAGGTTTTATACACCAGCTGGTCAGGGTCTGAGCTATCAATGTTGGTCACAAAGAGCAACCCTGCGGGGGCGGGGCAGGGGAGACACCAGGGGAGGGACATCCAGAGGAGGGGCCACAGAGTGGGGAGACAGAGGTAGACAGGAAGAGGAAGAAGTGGAGAAAGAATACGAGAGAGACAGACAGACAAGAGAGATAAGAATCAGAGACAGAGTGAGGGACAGAGACAGAGACGGAAGGATGGGAGCATGGAGAGAGAGGACAAGAGAGAGAAGCAGAGGGTTAGAGCGGCTCTGGGCCGGGGAGGGGTCCCTACCAAAGTAGCTGTTGGCAGGGACGGGGATGAGGCGGGGGTCCTGCTCCTTCTCACCCCCCGCCTCGTAGGGCCCGTCGTCCAGATGTGCCAGGTCCGCTGAGCCCTGCACACAGAGCTCCACCCTGGCCGTGCCTGCAAGGACAGACCTGTTAGTGCCCAGGGCAGGGAGCACGGAGCACCCGCAGGCCGGGCGCTTGTTAGACAGGCACCCAGGGAAGCCCCTCCTCTCCCTTCCAGCCCTATCTCCACCCCCTCCCGGCCCAAGCTGCCTGGAGTCCCCCAGACTTGGCATCACACTCACCGAGTGTCAGCCCGGCCAGCGGCAGCGTGCGGAGATGGGAATGGGAGTGATGAGGTGTGGGCTGGTGTGTTGGAGCATGCGGGCCCCGGCTGGGCATGTGGGAGCTCATGCCAGCATGTTGCGGAACTCTCGGCCATGCGGAGGAGAGGCGATGGCCCCGTTCGTGTGCGTGCTGGCATGGCTGTGGTGAGAAGCGTGGCAGGGCCCCAGGGCTCCACGGCAGTGAACATGTGGGCGTGCTTGGCCCCATGCTGCCCCCAACCGCCTCTCTGAGGTACTGGACATTTTGGTTCCCTTCTCCCCTCCCCAGGGAGTCACTCACCCTTCCAGTTATAGGTTCCTGGGGCCCCAAAGAGGAGGTAGTGGCTGTCGGGGGAGAAGGCAGCAGCCGTGCCCTGCTGGCAGAACCCAAATTGTTCGTGGCCCTGGGGGCGTCCCTCACAGAACTTCCACTCCCCGCCATCCAGCTCATCGCGGACGGCCAGATCCTGGCTTAGCACAAAGCAGCGACCAATCACGTCTCTCGTCTCCAGTATCTGGTCCACACGCTGCCGCGCCTCGTATCGGTGCGCACAGGTCTGTGGGAGAAAAGGAGAGGGGGTCGTTCCACTGTGAGCGCCAGGACCCTGCTTGAGCCACACTGCCCGTGTGCAGACATTTGGCAGACACTGGTTCCCTTGCACACGGGTGCACGCACGCAGGTGCGTACAGGCGCGCACACACACACAGACACATCTGCCAGCATCACTTGGGCACCGCCCCCCAGCCCAGTGTAAGGCAGGTATATATATAATCCCCTGCCCTATCCTCTCTGCACCCACTTCTTCACCCTGGCAGGAAGAAACCTGCCCGGGCACCCACAGCACAACTAAGCCAGCACCCAGAACTCGTGTCTCCTCGATCCCGCCAGATGGGACCACCCCCAACATGCCCAGCTTGGTAATGCCTCTGAACCTTTCTAAGCACCACCACCTTGTCTGCAAAGAACTCCCTCCCTACTCCACTCTCCAAGTGTTGCTTATTCTGGAAATCCTGTCTCAAATCACCCCACCTGCAGGAGTCTTTGCTCTCCACTCCTCCCTTGAACTTATATAGACTGGGGACCATACCACTCACTTAGCATTAACCATATTCTGCCCCATAGGGACTTATTGTTTGTGCATGTTAGCGATAACACAGAGAGAGAGAATGAGAATCTCTGAAACTGTGCAGGAGGCTAGCTGAGAACCAGGCTTTTCCCTGAGTTTACACGTCCTCTCTCAGTAACTAGCACAATGCCTGATGTATAAAAGGTTCTCAGTAAGTTTGACAAATCAGTGGATGGATGAATGGTTAGATATTTTTAAATTTATAAGGACAGGGACCATGTCTTACACATTTTTGTATCTCTCTGAGGTCCTCAGAAGCGGACCATCATACCATATTGCCAACCTGAGTTCTGTAAGCACACACACACACACACACACACACACACACACACACACACACACACCACCCTTGCATAAGTCACAAGAAGTGGTACTCATTGCAATTATATTACCGTTACAGAGTCAAACTGCTTTTCCTTCTTTTTAAAAATTAATTTTCATGACCTTTTTCAATAAAAATAGTAAATATTAAAAGTCAACAAAAAAAAGATATGGTACTCACAACAATCTTGCCCCCAGGTCCCTGGCTCCGAACACTGACTCCCAACCACTGGTTCTCCTTACTCTCCTTCTGCACGTCAGCTGGAGGCGGGACACTGGGAATTAGGGGAGGAAAGAGGAAGCCAAGTCCTCCCCTCCCCTCCTCCTGTGCCCCCCACCCCACCCCCACAGGGCCCTCACCTCCCCGGTCGATGTCCACTCTGTAGCAGTCAGTCTCTTCCAGGCTCAGGGGGCAAGCGAAGAGGCCTCCAGTGCGATTCGCCTGCTGCCCAGGCAGGGCCAGGGCCTGGGGAGCGCCCACCAGCAGCCTGCACGGTGGGGCAGCGGCAGGAGTTGGTGGCCACCTCCCCAGAGCTGCTCAGGCCCAGCTCCTCGGTACCAGGCAGAGTGTTGAAGGACTAAGGCAAAGGGCCAAAAGCCGGTTTTCCCATGTCCTGATACGGGCAAATTAACACACTTGGCCGTGCAATGATCACATTACACATGCACATACCATCTGGATGAAGAACCACATACATAGTAGATACACACACACACACACGCCACCCAAGCAGCCTGGCCAGCACTGCTGGTTTGAAAGAACCGCCTGTTCCCAGCACCTGTTCCTGACCAGCCCTTCCTACCCCCACTCCCTGGCCCCATCCCCAAGCTCTGCCCTCCTCCCCAACCACAGTTCAGTTGAAACCTTCCAAGAAATGCCAGCAATGCTGGGAGCAAAAGTAACAGCACGATGAGGTGGACCAGGGACCAGCCTTGGGGGGCCAAGCAAGAGACTAGATATGGGTCCGCCTCCCTCACCCTCTCCTCAGGGATCTGTCAAAGACCCACCGCCCAGCAACCGTGCCAGCCCAGGATTCTATCAGTCACGCCGGCTGGCATGGAGGTAGGGGCAAGTTTCTTTTTCTGTCTCCAATCCTAGCCCCGTTCTCCCCATACATCCTGAATCCCCTACCCCATCCTTCCTTCTGCTCCCCCTGTCCATGATTTTCCCCATTCCTCCCCCCGCCCCACCCCGGCCCAGCCTGCTCTCCTACCTCCCCCTCAGACGCTTTCCCAGCTACAACTTTCTTGGCAGGACAATTTTCCATGATCACAGCCAAGGCTTCTTCCCCAGGGGAGGACTGTGCTGGGAATGGAGGTTGCCTGGGTCCCCTGGGGAGGACCCCCAGGCCAGGAGCGAAGGAGAGAGAGAGGTGAGGTGATTGGCACCCAGCTGGCTACAAGGATCTTCTCTTCGCAGAAGGAGACTCAAAAGCGTCAGCAAGACAAACCTCGAGGCCTCTCTCCCCCGCTCTTTTCCTCCATCGCCCTCGCTGGGGCGCAAGGCCCAAAACTGTGTGGGGCAATACTGCAGACAGGCATCTGTGGGGCACTGTGCCAGTTCTGATGGGGCACAGAGCCATTCTCCCTTCCCACAACTCCTCCTCGTCTCTTAGCAGCTGTCACCCCGTGTCAGAGCCAATGTCACGAGAGAGAGGGGGATGGGGAGTGTCAGGGAAGAGAGCATACACTGGGCATTCGTTAACAACTATTTATTGAGAACCTATCATCTGCCAAGCCCTGTGTCAGGCACTGGTGATACAAGGAAGTAATATTTATTCAGCACCTACTATGGGTCAGGCCCTAGGCTAGATGCCAGGGATATGAGGAACTAACGTTTATGACTCTCTACTAGGTGCCGGGCACCAGGCTAGGCATGTTACCTGCATCATCTCATTTAACCTGCACAACAATCCTATGTGAGGATTCTTTGCTTCTCTTTCAGGTGAGGAAACTCACTCAGAGACATTAGTTGGATGCTGGAATTCAAACCCACATATGCCTAATTCCAATATCCATGCCTTTTCCACCCAATGACTGGCCACCTTCCGAAAAGGAAGACAGGGATGAGGAGAGGAGGGTACCCAAGCAGAAAAAGAAGCTAGGTGGCATGGCCAACCTTCAGACAAGTCCATGGTGCTCCCACCTCCAAACACAGAGATGGGGAGCCCTTGGAGGACTGGGGCTGCCTCATTCATCTTTGCATTTGCCCCCTAGGAGGTGTCCGTATGTGTTTGCTGGACCCACACATTATGTAGGCTCACAGAGACACGCAGTGTCTCAGCTGGTCAGCGCATAACTAAGCACCAGGAGAAGCTAACCGTCGTGTTTAATGCTCACATCTCCCCTGGAGGTCATGAGTAGGGAGTAGAAAGGAGGGGAGGGGTCCATATGGAGGAAAGAAGCTGAGTGCATAGCTATGCCCAGCCCCACCCTTGGTGGAGAACAGACCAGACCATCCCACCTGGAACAAGAGTTCCCACACACAGCCTCTCCAGTCCCTCCACCTCTGCCCCAGCCACACACTCCCTCCTGGCTTCATCCCATGGTCCCCAGCCACCCCAGGCCTCTGGACAGAACAGTAGCCACAGATGCAGCCACTGCAGTGAGAAAGGCAGCTAGGAGCAAAGGACTCCCTGGGAGCCTGGCTAAGTGGAGGTGAAGGAGTAGCCCAGTACCTCTGCACTTCTCAATTCCCCATTCACTCCAGGCCCCAACCCAAGTCCGGCCCACTCTGACTCTCTCAATCTGGGTGGCCCTCTGGGGAGGGTGCTTGGCCTGAAAGGTTGGCTCAGCCCGGGGGGTGCTCCAGCCAAGCCTTTGGATCCAGGCTTGCTGTAAGGCACTAAAGCTACGCTCCAGCTCTGTGGATCACCATACAAGAAAAAAGGTACCAACACTTTCATAGCACCCACTGTGGGCCTCACACTATTCTCAGCATTTTACGTGTGTTAACAACTCTTTCAATGCTCACAACAACTCTATGTGGTATTACAGTTGTGGAAATAAATGAGGCTGAAACCACAGAGCAAAGAAGGTTACACTTCAAAGTCTCATCCGGGGCCAGATTGAAAGACATCAAAATTGGTGATGTCTTTCGATCAGCGAGTGCTGGGGAAGGTGACCTGCAACCCCAAAGCCAGGGACTTAGCGAGGTATCTGGCCTCTCGCAGGCCACCAGACAGCAGAGCGCCCCCTGCTGGGGCAAGAGCAGGGTGAGGGGGTCAGGCCCCTCCGGGAAGGCCCCCAGTTTGGCTCAGGGGCCACCATCAGAGACGAGGGGGAAATGACAAGAGACCAAGCTATTAAAAATAACCTAGAATTTGCCTGGAAATAGCTCAGAGAGCTCAGCATGTCCTAAAAAGGCCTCCAGTCCTAGAACTCTAGCACATGGGGGGAGGGGGGAGGGAGGGAGACAGAGATGAGGGAGGAAGCAGATAGAAGGCTGAAGAAGAGATTTCCATTGCTCCCAAAGTTTGGGGGACTGCTTGACCCTGCTCCCTGATGACAGGGATAACGGAAGAAGAAGAATCAGGGCTAGCCCCTCCTCCCTGAGCAGGGGAGAGAAATGAGCTCTTGTCCCTACGCTCTGCCCCCAGGCCAATAGCAGTGGGGAGAAGATAGTCCCAGTGGACAGCACTGATCCCAGTAATGGACACTTAGTGTGGCTTAGGCACTGGCCTAGGAGAGAAAAGTCCCCAGGCAGGAAGGGGTGGGCCGCTTTCTTCCCCCTACTGCCTCTCTTTTTAAAATCGTATAAGGAGCTGGGGCCAATAGTACAGGAAGCATGACAGTCACAGGCCCCATAAGTGTGTCTTTCTCCTACAGGTCCCGAACTGATTAGAAAATAACCAGAATTGTCCTCTGCCCCTCACTCTCCCTGCCTCTCCCCACTGCTGAGATTCCTGGAGCTGGAAATTTCCTGAGGAGGAGGAAGGGGAACAGCCTGGCCAGCATCCTTCCTGGATCTCTCTCACTGCTGCTGCTGCTGCTGCTACAACTTTGGAGGCTCTGTTTTCTGCCACCCTCTATCACCAAACCACATAGTTCAGACTGCCAGACCCTCCCAGGTCCTCCCCCAGCCTTCCTGTGGTCCTGAGCCACAGAAGCGGCAGCCCAGTGTCCTGATGCTCTCTTTCCATCCCATGGCAATGGCCTGGCAGGAAGTTATTTCTGGAGTCTACCCTTCATCCCTTCACGGCACCTTCAGCATCTCTGTCCTTTCCCTCTCCTCCTGACCTAAGCAGAGGCCAAATGCTCAATCTCCCTCCCTGAGGGAGTTCAGCCCCTGGAAGGAGGGGAGCCACAAGCCCTGGGACTGGAGCAAGAATACAAGTTGGGGTGAAAGGTGAAAGGAGACAGCTCCCAGCCAAGACAAGGACCTTGTTCTCCAACTTATCCCCAAAGCAAGATGCTGGGTCTCAGTCAGACCCAAGACAGGCAAGGCTCCAGGCTGGGGTGTGGGTTATCTGTAGACAGCCTGAGTCTTGATGGGGTTGGAAGATTGAGAGATGGGGCGGGCCGGGGGGGCATCTGTGGCTCGGGCACGGGAATTCTGCGCGGGTGTGGTGACTCACCAGCTTTGGGGTCCGGGCTGCAACTGCCGATGCAGAGCCACAGAGAAGCCAAAGAGGCTCCCTGGCTCGCCCTCCTTGCGCAGGGCGCCCATCACGTCCAGATTGAAGGCGACAGCCCCTGGGAAGAGCAGTCCGGCAAGCAGGGAGCCAAGAAGGTAACAAATGCCAGGGGCCCCCCATGGATCGCGGCCCGGAGTCCCTGCCATGGGGCGACCCCCGAGCGCGCTCCGGGAGAGCGCAAGGAAATCCGCTCGCGCCCCGAGTCCCAGGTCTCCCGAGACGGGTCTCTGGTCTCCGAGTCTCGCTGGTCCTTCAGGGGGTCTCCCAGTCTTCCGCCTCGCCACCCCTCTCCCGCCGCTCCGCCGCCCCAGCACCAGCCAGGACAACTGCAGCGGCCGCAACCTCTGGTCCACTCCGGCTCCCGCCTCCGCTCCCACGGGTGCCGCCCCGGCCCCGCCCTCGCCCCGCCCCTCGGCCCCGCTGCAGGTGGAGGCCGCCGGAGTCGCAGAGGGATGCCCAGGAGGGTGGCTCCGGGTGGGAACCCTCCCAGCCCCACCCCACCTCGGGCGCCGCCCCCGCCAGCGCTCTCCCTTTCCCCCGACTCCTGCCCTAGCCCGCGAGCGGTGGAGGCGGCGTCTGGGAACGGGGAGGGAGTGAGAAATACGGATAGAAAGGCGTCGAAAAAGAGGAGCGGCGGGGGGCGGGACGGGTAAGAGATGGGAAGTGGAATGAGGCTCAAGGGCAGTCTGGGAAGAGAGAAATGCAGAGAGAAAGATGCAGATGAGTCCGGAGTGGTCCCTTAATGCTACCTTCTCCTCATGGACACAGAGCACCTCTCCTGCTGTTTGAATCAAACCATTTCCCACCCCATCCCATCCCACCTCTCAGAGTCCGGCCGTGGCGACGGCTCTGCTAGACACACACATCGTCAGCGTTCAGAGAAGCAGAGGAAAAGAGAGGCGAGAAGAAAGAAAAACTCGTCAGGCCTGGGGAGGGGAAGAAAGGAGGCAGGTAGAAAGAAAACTGAAAGAGAAAAGAGATTGAGAAAGAAGGGTAAGAGTTTGATCAACAAGGACGGAATGAAGGGAGAAAACAAGGAAAAGACTGAGGGTGATATAGGAAGAGGAAATTAAGCTGGGGGGAAAGCATGGACTGTCAAAGAAGGCCAAAAATGTGAGAGATTGGCCCCAAGAGGGAGAGAGATGGGAAAGATGTCTCTGGCTTCCAGATCCTTCCCAGAACCGTACATTTCCTACCCTCCAAAGGGGAAGGGATTGGAGGGGACAGGGTCCTGCGCTGGCCCAGGCAGGATCGGGGTGGGGCTTCCCAGGGATGTGCACAGGGACTTGCCCCTCTGCCTCTCCCTTCCCCCCAGGCTGAGACAAAGGCAAAGGGGGGGAGGACATTTTCCAACTGTGCTATTTATAACTCTAATCCAGAAATGGGGCCAAGAAGAGAGACAGGAAATAATTTGACACAACTGGAACCTCACTTGCTGCCACATACCGTCCCTGGTTCTCTTTCTTACTGGGTGTTGGTCTTGGGTATATCCATCTTTCCATTTTTCTCCCTTCTCTCTCTCACCCTCTTGTTTTGTCTCATCCCCAGCTCTGTCTCTATCCCCCTTCTTGTCTCTGTCACTTGGAATCTTTCTAGACTATTTCTCAATGTCTCTAGTATTTCCTTTGCCCCCCAAACACTATCATATCCTTAAGACTCTCTGTTCTCCCTCCCTGTCTTCAAAGCTCCAATATGTGTTCTCCCTAATTCCTTTTCCCATATTCCCTTTGTCTCTCTTACTTCTTTTTCCAGGATTATACTTAAATTTTTTTTTAATTTTTTAAATAGGCTCTCACTCTGCTGCCCAGTGGGACAATCCTTGCCCTGTGTAAGTTTCTACACATTTGAAAGTTTGGGCCTCCATTTTTGCAACACTACACTTGTGGCCATCCCCTCCAGGGGACCAGCACACCTCTAAACAGGTGCTGTCCAGGTAATTCAGCAGGCTGGCCCCTAGATCCTACTTTTACTATCCCCCAGATATGCGCTCTCTGTTCCTTTTCTATCTCAGAGCCCAGACAATGGAGAAGAGCTGCTAGGAGAATGCAGAGGAGTAAAATCAGGATAGAACCCAGACTCCTGACTCTCAGCCCAAACATCCGACCGGGGTCAAAATGCCTTCAGAGCCCCAGCTGCCTCTCTCTCTGCACCTGCAATCCTTGCCTCCCTGCATCTCTATTCTACTGGCTCCTGCTAAATCCGAGGCTGAAATCAGACGCCAAGAATCTGCTTCTGACCTCCTCTGCCCAAATATTTGAGAAGTCACCTCACCCGCCACAGGAGGAAGGAGCAGGAAAGAAGAGAGAGAGACAGGCCACCCAAAATTAGCCTGGCTATAAATAGCCGAGAAACGGAGGGAGGTTCCCTTTCCCAGACCAGCCCCAGACTAGCCTAGTAAATGTAGATGTGTAGATTTTCCCTAAAGGAGAAATGAAACCAGATTGTTGGAGTGGGGAGCAGTATTTCAGGTTAAGGGGGAGTGAAGAAGCCGGAGGAATCCAGAGAATGGAACAAGTTTAATATTCGAATAAACAACCTGCTAGAGGACTTTTGTATTTGAGTTCAAAGTTCAGGAATTCATTAAACTAAAACCAATGCTGGGAATTCCCTGGTGGTCCAGTGGTTAGAACCCCGCGCGCTTTTACTGCGGTGGGCGCGGGTTTGATCCCTGGTCGGGAAGCTAAGATCCCACAAGCCCTGCAGCACGGCAAAAGAAAAAAAAACAAACACCAATGCTGATGCTATGTGTTTCCACTAATATAACAAAACTGTGGAGATGAAGAACAGATTGGTGATTGCCGGGGTACAGGGATGGGGGAGGTGGAGGTGTGAATATAAAAGGATAGCATAGGGAGTTCCTTCCTGGGGATGAAGAGCTCTGTATCTTGATTTTGGTGGTGGTTATCGAACCTATCCGTGGGATAAGATTGCATAGAACTATGCACACACACAAATGAATGCATGTTAAAAAAAAAAACTGGAGAAACTTGAATAAGGCTTGTAGGCTAGTTAACAGTATCGTACCTGTGTTAGCGTCCTGGTTTTGATGTTGTGCTACAGTTATATAAGATGCCGCCTCTGGGGGAAGCTGGGGGAAGGGGTACACAGGATTTCACGCACTATTTTTTTTGCGGCTTCCTCTGAGTCTACAACCATTTCAAAATAATTTCAAAACATTTTAAACATTGATGGATTCCAGACCCAGCAAAGACTTTGGCCCTTGTCTGGCAGCCCCTCCCCCTCTAACAGCCCTCTTCCCCTCTGACAGGGATCCCTGTTTTTCACCTACTCCAGATCACACATTTCCCAGCTGCTGTCTCTAGCTTAGGAGCAGACACTTGCGGGACACACACTGCAGGGTTAACTTCTCCCTATACCTCATCGGCAGCAGAGCCTTGGAGCATTTGTCCCAGGGTCAGCCTCTTCCTCCCCAACATACATGAGGACTTTCTCACCCCACCCACCTCTCCAGCACTGGAATCCTTCTGCTAGCCTCTGAATTCTGGCTGGAACCAAAGTTCGAACTATGGGAGTGGCTGGGAGAGAAAGAATACAAACGTGATTGAGGACAGTCAGTGGGGAAATGACTTGACCGCTCTGGTCTTTGAGGATCCCAGGGAAACCCCTTGCGTCTTGGGGAGAAGGACTGTGAGGTCACTTCCCACAGTGAGCCATTTAGACTGTCTTGAGGGCCCCTTTTCTTTGAGCACTGGCTTCAGGCCAACATTTGGAACTTGGCCACACCACCAACGGCCCCCTCTTGAAGCCCAGCCAGATTTCCCAGTATGAGAAGCCTTCTCCACTCACACCATGTCCTCCCTCAGTCCTCACCCAACTCCTAACAGCTCAGCAGCATCCGGCCCTAAGGCTTGGCCCGGCTAGTCAGCTTGGAGCTTGCTAATTAAAGCTATCTGAAAGACACCTCAAAAGAACAGGGAAATGAGTGGACAAAAAGAGTATAGAGTTGCATTCATTTATTCTAAGAGAAAAATAATCTGAGTGGGAAGTTGTAAGCAGAGGTGGGCAGAAAGAGATTTCAAATTTCAAGAGTCATTCTCCAGATATTCATGCAGCCAGTGTCCACCTCTACCAAAGGCAGGTGGAGCTGAGTTTCAACCACAGTAGACACTTAGGTTAGACAGTGAGCAACAAGGGCCCAGAAAAAGAGTAGGTGGAGGATGACCCTGGAGAGATCAACTGGAGTCCCCTGATACAGGCACCCATGTCCTCTGCCCAGCTCTAGGGCAAAGGAACAGCCAGTGTGTGGGAGAGGAGGGCGGGGCTGATGTCCGCAGAGTCCTGGCAGCCTCTATACCATTGTGAAAATGTCAGGCAGTTGTACCAATGGGGTGAGGGTAATACAGGATGAGCCTGGCACTCTCCATGAGTCATCCTGATCTTAACAGTACAGACTCACCACTGAAACCCCCAACACCAACCCTCCCTCGTTAGCCCCTGCCCTCTGTTTTAACAATCCGCTTGTCACCATTCTCTGGCACCCCGGCCAACCCCTGCCTTTCTTTCCCAGCTTTGCGAGTGAGGCACCAGGCATCTTCCAGTCTGCCTCTGTTTTGCTGGCTCACTGCGGTTGGAAGCGAAAGCCAGAGTGGGGGAGGACTGGGCCAGGCTGCCCTGCAATGCTCTCACTCTTCCCGCTTCTATTGATCAGCTCCTCTCTGGAGCGGAGCCTCTTCCCAAACACTCCCCCCACTACCAGGAGTCCCTCCAACTGATGCCCCACAAGCATAGAGAGGTATAACGACAAGAGACATGGGGCCGTCCCCAAAAGTGCTTCTGGGCCTCCCCCTCCTGGGTTCTCTCCCATGGTTTCTGTAGTATGGTACAGTGGGTACACTCAAGCTCTGGCCTCAGATAGCCCAGGTCTGTATCCTAGCTAGACCACTTATGAGCTCTATCACTGCACTGCTCTGTACTGCAGTTTCTTCCTCTGCAAACTGGGGATGACAGTTATTACACTTCACATGACTGTTCCAGGAATTAAATGAAATAATACACGGAAAGTGATTCACACGTGGTAAGCACTCAGGATATGTTGTTAAAGAAGTACACATAGAAGCAAAGACACATACGCACAGTATCCAACACTTTTTATTCAGAGTTTTTATTTTGGCACTTAATGTTCTGCTTTATGCTGCCACTTAACCATTTTAACTCACTAATCCTTTGACACTTGTACACATCCTGGGATTTAAGATGCTAGTCTGCAAAGAGTTGAGTGAACTAATCCGTAATCTTCAACTCTGACTCAGAAAATTCAAGAATGTTCTATTCTAAATCAATCAATGGGACTTCCCTGGTGGAGCAGTGGTTAAGAATCCACCTGCTAATGCGGGGGGGGGGGGGACACAGGTTCGAGCCCTGGTCCAGGAAGATCCCACATGCCACAGAGCAACTAGGTCCGCGCGCCACAACTACTGAGCCTGTGCTCTAGAGCCCGCGAGTCACAACTACTGAAGCCCGCGCGCCTAGAGCCTGTGCTCCACAACAAGAGAAGCCAACAAAATGAGAAGCCTGCACACCAGAACGAACAGTAGCCCCCGCTCATAGCAACTAGAGAAAGCCCGCGGCGAGCAGCAACGAAGACCCAACACAGCCCAAAAAATTAATTAATTTTTTTTAAAAAAAGAATCACCTGAACAGCTTTTAAAAAAATAATTATACCAGGCCTCCACCCTCAGAGATCTAGTTAATTGGTCTTCGACCAAGGTATATTTTTTAAAACTTCCCCAGATGATTCTAATGTATAGCCAGGGCTGAGAACCACTGATTTAATCCGATCTTCTAATTTTCCTAAGGAGAAAACCAACACCCGGAGTGGATAAGCAACTTGCCCAAAGTCACCCGGCACGTCAGTGCACAGTACACCAAGAGAGAATGTTGTAATAGCAAGAATATGTTGCTGATGTTTATAATTTTTTCTTGTTGGGGTTAATCCCAGAAGCATTTCTCTTTAGTTCAGAGAGGTGTCATATAATTTACCTTTTACGTTGGCAGCAGCTTATTCTACTGGTAAGACTGAAATAAACGGGTTTGCATTCCCTGACCACAAAAGGACAGAGATGGAATTGCACATTCACCACACATAGCCAGCTAAATTAGCAAAGCTCCCTAGGAGGCCGCTGGAAGGGCCTAAAATGTTTCTTCTGGACAATGAGCAGCCAGAGCCGAGGGACTTTGGTGAGGTGGTGAGAAGAGAGAGAGCTGGAAGAGAGGAAAGCATTCTCCCCCTTGAGGGAGGAGCTGAGGGTCAACTGAAAACCGACCAGAGCTGCCAGGAGGGAACGGCCAGAGAAGGCAAAGAATTTCAATGAGTCCTGGGAGCCTCTGCTCCCGCAACAACCGAACCGTGATGGACAGCCTGGCAACAACAACCCTCCTGGGAGCCTGAGATCCAGAGGAGATTAAAAACTGGTTCTGCAATTTGGGTACGAAACCCACATTCCCACACTCACCAAAAGTGAGCTCCCAATAAAGACAAGAGCTCACCTGGCCCTACTATCCCCTCCCTTCCCAGCCAAGACCCTCATTACCTACCACCCCAAGTCTCAAAAGGAGGGCGGTTCCGGGCCTCACGTGACACTGCAGTCACGTGACCCCGGGCCCAGCGGGAGCCGAGCCGCTCGTTCCAGTTCCGGGAGCCGGAGGGGGCCGGGCGCGCCCTGCCCCCAGCCCGCCGCGACCATGCTGTCCCGCCTGCTGAAAGAACACCAGGCCAAGCAGAATGAACGCAAGGAGCTGCAGGGTGAGCCAAATATCCAGTCCGCCGTTTTCTCTCCCGCCGCGGCCTAGCCTCAGCCCGGAGCCTGGACCTTGAGTAACGGCCCAAATCCAAGGAAAGGTGCAGGCCAGTGGGCACGGGCACGTGGGAGAGGGAATTAGAGGAGCTTTTTGGGGAGCTCCGTTCTCTTGCCAACGGGCCCTGGTCTGTAGCAGCGCTCCAGTCCCCCACGGCAACGCCCCCCACGCTGTCTCCGCGGCATCCTAGCCCCGCCCTCTGTCACGGAACGCTCTGCCGATTGGTCCAGGGAGCCGCTCATCCTGGAAGTGGGAAGGAACGCTCCTGAAAGGAAGCGGGTGTTGGGGACGCGGCAGAGCTGGGATTCTTGGAGGCCTGAAACCACCGAAATGGGGGTGGGGCCCTTGTTTCCTGAATCCGGGCTGGGAATCCTGGAGTTACCAATCCTAAGGCCAAGACATGGGGAAAAGCGTGCCTGAGAAGCTGGAGTCCTGGGCGCTGCCACAGACTCGTTAGCGTCCCCGGGCGAATCGCTTCCCTTCTCAGGGTACCAGTTTCCTCACCGCTAAAATGAAAGGGCTTGCTTTATGTTTTGCAAGGTCCTTTCAGCTCTGGCACTCTGAGATTAGTTGAAATGTTCCCACAACTAGCAGAATAGTAATGAATGGGTGGGGGAAACTTAAGCATCACCCCTCAAAAAACCAAGTCTCCAGTCTAATCCCTTTTCCCCCTCCACCCAGAGAAGAGGAGGCGAGAGGCTATCACTGCAGCGACGTGCCTGACAGAAGCTTTGGTGGATCACCTCAATGTGGGGTATGAACCTCTTCCCATCAACACCAACCCCGCCCCCCCAAGTTTAGGCACTGGCAAGGTCTAGCCCTCAGACTGCTCTTGAGGAGATGAGATGTTCTGCTCATTCCCCTATCCTCCTCCCACCCAGCTTAACTTTTATGGAGAGAGGCTTGAGCCAGCTCTGACCCCTAACAAGGGCAGAGAGGAACAGCTGCGGTGGTTGGAAAAGCAGCCAGATTTCCCCTTCCCAACAATAACTTCCCTGGTGCTCACAACTTGATGCCGTCTGGCCACCTCTCTTCACCCGTCCAAGTCCAGCTGTCACTTCCAGCAGGAGGGAGAGCACCGTCCTTCACCACAGCTTCCCAGCCCCTCCTTCTCCACCTCCCACCCTCTGGCAGACCTGGAGAGCAGCTGGCAGGAAAGAGATGGCACAGCTGGTGAGGGTGAGGGCAGAACCTATGCCAGGAGCCACCTTAGAGCCAGGCTGTCACTTCCCTTCCTTCTGGGTCTCCAGAGACCACCCCTTGCTTTGGTCCTAAGTGAGGATGCCAGTAATGACCAGTGACTTGGGAAGGAGCAAAGAACATTGTCTCTTGACCCTAAGTGACCCAGGAAAGTGGAGAGATGATGATCTGATAGCCAGGCCATCTGTTGGGAGAAAGGAGGCAGTATGATGCCTTCCACCCCAGGGCAAGTCGAATAGCTTGGCTGTGAAGTCAGAGACTGAGTCACCCAAGTGAACCAGGCAGGAACTGTCACCTTCATTGCTCATCTCGGGAAGATTAGAGGGAGAGAAGGCTGTGGTTGGGGCCTCTGATCTCCCTTCCCTCCAGGCCTCTCCCTCCACGCAGTGTGAATGAGAGAAAGCAAGAGGTCAACAGGGAAAATAAGGAGTTCAGGAACTCCCAGGGGAATCTTGAAGCATTGGGAGCACCCTGCTATGACTGTTTCAGCTCCTCCAACACCCCGTACTGTGACCCAGCTGTCCCCCAGAGAGAAGGGACAGGGTCTGTGCCTTCCCTCCCTCCCACATTGGTGCCTCCTGGGCTCTGCTCTGTGGTTGGCCCAGGCTTCTCCTGCTTCTCTTCCTTTGCTAGGGGCCACCCCACTTTCAGCTTAGAGGGCAGCTAAGCCAAAGCCAGATTAGAAAGGGTTTTGTGTTGCTGCCCACGGCTCCTCTCATTCCCCAGAAAGGAAAACAAAGGCTCAGTCTATCTCAGCCCCTGTCAGGTGTCCTTCCCACTCTCTAGACAACCCCCCGCCCCATCCCCTTGTCCCCTCCAGTCTCCACAGATTCCAGTGGGTGGGGGCAGCGGATGTGGAGTCTCTCAGCTGACCCAGAGCTTTGGGGTGGGGAATGAAAGATTCATCAGCCAACAAGGGGGAACAGTTATTGCACAGTTATTGCGGGGTGGGGGGGGGTGAGCGGGGGGCGGGGATACCAGCCTTGGGGCAGTAATGTAACTGCAGGCAACCATGATCAAGGAGAATAGAAAACCTGTTGCCTAGAGCAGAAGGAAGAGAGAGAGAGTGTGTGTGTATTCGTTCATCTGTGTGGGCGAGAGGAGGACTGGGAGAGAGAGCCAAGAAGCAGCCCTTGGGATATCTTCCCTTGACCCTGAGTTCCTGGGGAGGGGGTTGCTCTCCCATCCCACCCCAGATTCAGGGAGGAGCCCAATTTCCCTTCCCAACTTCTCGCATGGATCCCTGGCCTTCCAATCATTGCCAGATGTGTCCCTGCCGCTGGACTTCCCAAGCTTCCCCACGCCCCTTTTTCCCTCCCAGCTTCTTCCTCAGTGATACCCCCTCAGCCCCACCAGGTTAACCCTCCCTTTTCTCACCCAGCTTCAAGAACTCCTCTGGGGGTAGGAAATGGTATGTTTCTGGTCAGCTCCCGGCTAGGCTCTCCTGGGAATCCTGGTAATGGAAGGAAGGGACCGGGCTCATTTGCATGTATATCGTAGTCATTTGCCTCACATCCAGGAATGGCCAAAATCACACGGTTTTCTCCAGCCTGACTCCTGACCGGCCTCCCACTCTGGCAGTGGGGTATCAGTTCTGGAGACCACTCCCCACCAGCTGGGCGAGTTGACCTCCTTCCTCCTGCAACCTCTAGCGTGGCCCAGGCCTACATGAACCAGAGAAAGCTGGACCACGAGGTGAAGACCCTACAGGTCCAGGCTGCCCAGTTTGCCAAGCAGACAGGCCAGTGGATCGGGATGGTGGAGAACTTCAACCAGGCGCTCAAGGTAGGCCACGCTCCCTGCGTCTCCAGCCACATCCTGCGCCCCCATTGGCTGCCTCCAGTGGGGTCACCTCAGGCCTGGGGTTGAGGAGGAAGTGGGGATCGTCCCAGAAACCCTAGAAATCTATGGCCCCAGTGTCACAGAAGCTAGAGAAGTAAAAGCAGCTGGTGGGTCCACGCAAAGCCCTTTCTAGGGGATGGAATGAAAGTGCCCCCATCCATCCCCTAGAGCCACACCCCACCCACCCTGACTCCCGGACTCCCGCACCCCACCACCACCTTCCAGGAAATCGGGGATGTGGAGAACTGGGCTCGGAGCATCGAGCTGGACATGCGCACCATTGCCACCGCGCTGGAGTACGTCTACAAAGGGCAGCTGCAGTCGGCCCCCTCCTAGCCCCACTGCCCTCCCCTCCCCCACTCCTCCTACCTCCCCCAGGCGGGCAGGAAGGAGGGTGACAGGCCATGAATAAAACACAAGCCTCCATTTCTCTGTGTTTGTCTCAAGGAGCTACTAGCTCAGTGTGGGGGGTAGGAATGGAAGGTTCGAAGACTCTTCCTCTGAGCAATGGTACCTTTTGGGTAGAGGCTGGACCTAGCTTCCTCTTACAAGCTCAACTCTCTTCTCCTCCTTGGGCCTGGTACCTGATGCAGGTACTGTTGGGTAAGCAGAGGGTGGGAGTTTCCCACCCCTCCCCAGAGAAGGGCAGGGGGCCCTGTCCCAAGCTTCCTAACCCAGGACTTCCATTTCCCGCAGAGGAGAAACAAGACAGGGAGCAGGCCTGGTCCAGCTCTGGCTCTCTGCCTCTCCACGTGCTCACAGCCTCTCCCAGCCTGGTGCTAAGCAGTGTCACGAGTCTGGACCAGTTGGGAGATTAATTCTTGGGCGTGGGAGCACTTCAGGGCAGGGAAGGGGAGGAGTGACAGGTCCAAGGTCACCAACAGAGAGGGGCAGCTGTCATCCTTGATAGATCCCTCCTCTTAAGAATCTGTGACAGGACTTCCCTTGTGGTGCAGCGGTTAAGAATCCGCCTGCCAATGCAGGGGACATGGGTTCGAGCCCTGGTCCAGGAAGATCCCACATGCCGGGGAGCTACTAAGCCCGTGTGCGACAACTACTGAGCCTGCGCTCTAGAGCCCACGAGCCCCAACTACTGAAGCCCGGGCACTGAGAGCCCGTGCTCTGCAACAAGAGAAACCACTGCAATGAGAAGCCCGCACACCGCAACAAAGAGTAGCCCCCGCTCTCCGCAACTAGAGAAAGTCCTGCACACAGCAATGAAGACCCAACGCAGCCAAAAAATAAATTTAAAAAAAGAACAAAAAACAACAACAACAAAAAAAAAAACGGGGCTTCCCTGGTGGCGCAGTGGTTGAGAGTCCGCCTGCAGGACACGGGTTCGTGCCTCGGTCCAGGAAGATCCCACATGCCGCAGAGCGGCTGGGCCCCTGGGCCATGGCCGCTGAGCCTGCGCGTCCGGAGCCTGTGCTCCACAACGGGAGAGGCCACAACAGTGAGAGGCCCGCGTACTGCAAAAAAAAACCAAACGACTAAGCCTTGTGGAATTCAAAAATTTAGAAAAAAAAGAAAAAGAAAAGAATCTGTGACAGAGGTGGTCAGGGAGCCCCACTGGAAAAGAGAGCCAAGCAGGGCACTGGGTGCTTCTGGCCTGTAGCAAGCCCTGGCTTCAACCCACAGGCCTCAGCCTCCCTGGCTCCTCCTCCCGCACCCCGCCCCACATGCACTTAATACTTCTGGCACCCAGTCCACCTGCCTCGGACTTTGGCCTCAGTGGTAGCTAGTGGGAGCCTGGGAAGCCCTGGAGCAAAGTTTCTCAAGCAAAGCAAAAGAAGAAACTTCAGGTGTCGTAGTGCCTGCTAGCTTTCCCCTGAGAAGGTAAGCAGGGTACTGGGAGCTCGGGGGCTATGAGAAGACTGGCAAGATGTTCATGTATTGATAACTCAAAGCCTAAAGCTTTTCACGCGCCTCCTCACACTTTATCCCCTTTGATCCCCCGCGGTTCCCAGGTGGGTGTGCTGGGTGTTAGTCCCACTTGGTAGATGAGAAAACAGGTTCCGAGACACAGTGAGGTGCTCGGCCTCGCACAGTAAGCTTGGAGCCAGCAGGACTAAAATGCAGGGGCTCCGTATGTGTCTCCAAAAATAAGGCCCAGCTGGTTTAGCAGGAGATAAGAGGTGATAACAAGATCCCTCTGCTCCTGTGTGGCGGGTCTGCACACAGGACCCAGCTCATCTGGTTTTAGTTAAGTTACCCACAGATACAGGGTCTGCCCAGATCTTCGCTTTACTTAGATGAACTGTAGTTTGCGAGTCTCAGTCTGCTCAAACCAGAGACTTCCAGTTAGGGGGAAGATATGAGGGCCGAGGGCTGGTGGGCCAGAGTAAACTAGACAAGTCTCCCTGCCCGGCTTCGGCTGCCACCTGCAGGTCACTTGGGGTCCGGCCATGTGGCTGCCTCTGCTTCTTGGAGTCTCGCTCTGGGCAGCACTGTGGTTGCTCAGGGACCGGCAGAGCCTGCCCGCCAGCGATGCTTTTGTCTTTATCACCGGCTGTGACTCGGGCTTTGGGCGGCTTCTGGCACTGAGGCTGGACCAGAGAGGCTTCCGAGTCCTGGCCAGCTGCCTGACCCCCTCAGGGGCAGAGGACCTCGAGCGGGTGGCCTCCTCCCGACTCCACACCACCCTGCTGGATGTCACAGATCCCCAGAGCGTCCGGCAGGCAGCCAAGTGGGTGGAAACACACGTCGGGGAAGCAGGTGAGTATGGCAGGGGGCCACCGGGAACGGGGCGTAAGGTGTGCACTCGCAGGGGCTGTGGGAAACTAGAGGGACTGCGGGGGAGGAGCAGGGCTCAGATCCTCCTGGAAAGGAGAGGGCCCATTGGAATGCCTCACCTACCCTGTGCCTGTCTCACCCCCACACAGGGCTTTTTGGTCTGGTGAATAATGCCGGCACGGCTGGCATCATCGGGCCCACACCTTGGCAGACACAGGAGGATTTCCAGCGGGTGCTGAACGTGAACACACTGGGTCCCATCGGGGTCACCCTCGCCCTGCTGCCCCTGCTGCGGCAGGCCCAGGGCCGGGTGATCAACATCACCAGTGTCCTGGGCCGCCTGGCAGCCAATGGAGGGGGCTACTGTGTCTCCAAGTTTGGCCTGGAGGCGTTCTCTGACAGCCTGAGGTGAGGGGTGCAGGGCCCTGCTCCCAGTCCGGGGGGAGCCCACTCAACAAGCAGGCTAGCATCTGCCCTGCAGAGCTGATGAAAGCAGGGCGTGGTGGAAACTTAAGAGACAGTTTAGGGCTCGAGTTTGTGGGTTCAAATCCCAGCCTTCTCTCATGTGAGCTTGGTGACCTTAGTCAGCTACCTCTCTTTTCCCCAGTTTGTTCCTCCTCTGTTAAATCAGGATGAGAAGGCCCGCCTCGTGGGTGAGTAAAATGAGGTATATGTGAGGCCTCAACAGAGCCTGGCACGTAGAAAATGCCCCCGAAAGCCCGCTCTCATTCTTATTAATGTTATTATTACTAATAACAACTATTACTTACCATGAGCTAGTACCTCTACTGAACACTTTCTCATTCAGTTCTCCCCAAAATCCTGTAAGGGTAGGTGTTAACATAAGTTACCCAAGACCACATGACAGTTAGTGGGGGCACTGCCACGTATGCCCAGGTCTGCTTGCCTACAGACCCTGGTCATTACATTCTCCTGCCCCTCATCTTTAGACAATAATGTTCAAAGTCCCACGAGAGCACAAGGGAGACTTAAGGATGACACAGGAGCAGAGTTCGATTCCCCCAAGCTGGGCCCACCTCCTGAAGGAAGTCTTCCTCTGTCGCCATCACTCAGCAAATGACATCAATATCTACTTTTGTCCCTATGCCTGTCTTTTAATTTTCCAATCAGCATCACAGAACACGTACTTTATACTTGGACTTCTGCAATCTGTGCCGAGTACTCCCGCCTTCCCCCAGCAAACACCAGTCTACACCCTCCATATCCAGCAGTTGGGGCTCAACCCTGTGTTTTGGGATCTGGGGACTGTGGTTCTTCCAGTTCAGGAGTTGGCAGATTGTGGTTCTCAGGCCAGATCCCGCCACTGGCCTACAAGCTAATAAGGGCTTTTACATTTTTAAACGGCGACAGTGTAAATGGTTATATAAGTAGCTACATAGTATCATTAATTTTAGATCTGCAACGTGGAAAATATTTACTGTCTGGCCCTTTAAGAAGTTTTCAAGTCCCTGCTCTAGATGCTAGAAGAGAATACAAAGGAAAACAAACCTCAAAAATACCTCCTTCCCTCTGCCCCACTTGCCCCTCATCCCAGGGCAGCGGGGATATCCCTTCCTGTCATGACCACTGACCCTGTGATGCTTTCCTATCTTAGCCTCCCTACCCATGTCCCTGAAGTCCTCTCCCTATAAAGACAAGAACCCAGAAACCTCCCTCTGCCCCCACTCCAGGCGGGACGTGGCTCCTTTCGGGGTACGAGTATCTATCGTGGAGCCTGGCTTCTTCCGAACCCCTGTGACAAACCTGGAAAGTCTGGAGGACAGCCTGCAGGCCTGCTGGGCACGGCTGCCTCCAGCCACACAAGCCCTCTATGGGGAGACCTTCCTCACCAAATGTGAGTGATGGGCCCACGCAGGGGCATATGAAGGGAAATGAGAGTGCCACAAAGGCCAGGCCTGCACCAGCCTGCTGGGAGGAGGTGGGTAGAGCAGTCAGGGAAGGGGTGAGGGTGAATGGGATGCCATAGAACACCCAGGCCATGTGCAACCTGCCCACTCCCCAAACTGGGGAGGGGACTGAGGACCCCTCTCACCTCTACTGGGCAGCAAGCCCCAGGCCCCAGGAAGTAGGGCCTGAGGTAGGCTGGAACGGGACAGGGACACTGATTACAAGCGTCCGCTTGGCTGCAGATCTGAGAGTGCAGCAGTGCATCATGAACCTGATCTGTGACCCGGACCTGACCAAGGTGATCAAGTGCCTGGAGCATGCCCTGACTGCCCGTCACCCCAGAACCCGCTACAGCCCAGGCTGGGATGCCAAGCTGCTCTGGCTGCCAGCCTCCTACCTGCCAGCCAGCCTGGTGGATGCTGTGCTCACCTGGGTCCTTCCCAAGCCTGCTCAGGCGGTCTACTGAACTCAGCCCTCCAGCAAGAGGTTGTCGTTCAAGGCAAGGACTTTGATTTATTTCTGTCCCCCACCCTGGCACTGCCTGGTGCCTGGTACAAAACAGGCACTCAATAAATGTGTATTGGGGCTTCCCTGGTGGCGAAGTGGTTAAGAATCCACCTGCCAGTGCAGGGGACACGGGTTTGAGCCCTGGTCTGGGAAGATCCCGCATGCTGCGGAGCTACTAAGCCCGTGCGCCACAAGTACTGAGCCCACGTGCCACAACTACTGAAGCCCGGGCACCTAGAGCCTGTGCCCTGCAACACTAGAAGCCATGACGATGAGAAGCCCGCACACCGCAATGAAGAATAGTCCCGCCCGCCACAAATAGAGAAAGCAACGAAGTACAGCAACGAAGACCCAACACAGCCAAAAATTAATTAATTAAAATGTGTGTTGTTCAAAACAAAACAAAAAACACTGTAGGTGGGCAAAAATGAAGGTGCCCAGTGGAAGATCCCATGTAACGCCTAACTAACCTAGGCTGACATCCTCCAGGGTCTCTGGCCCATTTAGTACCTGCAAAACAACCAGCACCCACTAGGGAGTGCAAGGGGATTGTCTTGCATCTGTAAGGCATCTTTGAAGCTGCACCTGGAGGGGTGGCCACTAGAGGGCACTGTTGGATGTTTCCTTTCTTCCTGGAGTAAGGTTGAAATTCAGTGTTTGGAGTGGGAAGGGGGGCATGGGGAGGTGATGAAGAGGGGTCAAGGCCAAGCTGGGTGGTTTCCATGGGAAAAAAGCCAATACCCTCTTAAATTCTTCTGTTATCTAACGTAAGTCAAGAAGGATAGACACTGGCCACACAGGTATAAAAGCAACTTGTCACCATCCTGAAAGGAGCCAGGCCCCCTTGAGGGTCAGTGTGGCAAGGAGTTGCTGGGCCCTCAGAGGTGGGCAGAAGGCCAGGGAGAAGATGTCGACAGTGGATGTGGGCTGGTCTCTCCCAGGTAGGACCTTTGTAGAGAATCCCTTTGACATGGGAAATGGCTTCACGAACCCTTCAGCACTGAGCCTGGCAGCAACAAGACTAGGAGACAGGGAGGGCAGTGGGCCTCAGCCTCCTCGGGATCCCCACTTTCACTACCAGCCCAACGAATGCCTTCAGCACAATCCTCCTTTCCTCCACACCCCCCAAAGTAGGTCTGCCTCTCCAGAGGTGCAAACAGAACGAGGTCCCAGAGGACAGGAACATGGATGAGGAGGGGGAAGGGATAAAGTATCACTCTTTAAGACAAACTGAGACTCTCTCTCTTTTCGGTCTGGAAAAATAATCCGTTTAATTGAAAAACCTGGAGTATACTACCCACTCCCCTGGATGAGGGGGCTGAAGAGACTAGACCCCCTACATCACCTCATAGCCACTTCGGATGCTCTTCACAAGGCAGCAGGCAAAGACGATACCCAGCACCTAGAAGCAAAGACAGAGATGGGGGTGAAGAGGAGTCAGGGAAGCAAGGTACCCGGGGCCCACCCAAGAGACCCCAAACACCACCAGGCCTCCCCTCCCCAGGCCAGCACCTCCTGTTCAGCACCCTCCCACTGCCCCTAGATCCCAGATGCTCAAGGGTGTCTCTCACCTCCACAAAGGCAATGCCCAGGGCTGCTGCAGCCACCACCAGCATTTTGCTCCTCAGCCAGCCCCCGATCTTCTCCACACAGCCCTGAAGGGTGGCAGGCACACAAGACACCATCAGAAACTTCCCACCCACCTTCCTTGGACCATCTGTCTCTCCCCCACCCTCTGTACCTTTAACCCCACCCCTAGTATTCCCAAATTCCCTCCCCACCCCTGACGCCAAACTTCCCAGAGCCCCAACCCTCTCCACCTCCACCCCGGGTCCCTCTTTCCTCCTGAAACATTTCCCAGCTTCCCCAAGTCCCCTACTATCTCAGCCCCCTCCCTACCTCAGTATGGATATCCTTCACGTTGAAATTAATCCCACAGCCCTGAGTGACATTGACACAGCAGGAGTCAGGGACTCGCTTGGTCACAGTCAGGATCTTCTCCCAGTCTGTGTAGTTAGCCGCCCCGCAGCACTTAAACTGCGGAAAGATATGGGGGAAAAGGCTGTTAGGTGAACCTCCATCTTCAACATGGAGATGAGAATCTCCTTCCCCCATTACCCCTGCTCCCAGCAACCCCACTCACGTCTTCCTGCATACTGTCCAGGATCGATGCTGTGTGGTTATTTTGGGGATAATTCTGCATCTGCTGCCGGAAATCCTTATTAAATTCTGATATCACCTGGGAGTAGGGAGGAGCACTGTTGAGGCCAGAATTCAGGGCACCTGGGTCCCAGAGCATCCAGGCCTCTGAGGCAAGGCCCTCCCCTTACTCCCTGCTTACCTTGTCTCTAAACACATAGCCAGCAATGGCTGCAGCCACCTCCACCAGCATGATAAGGGACAGGAAGATGGCAAACTGCAGGTGCAAAGGACGGGAGTCATGTTTGGAGTCTGGGTGAGAGGGGCCTGCCGGTCTCGGGAACGTTCACCAAGGTTTCCCTCACCCACCCACCCCAACAAGCCCCCTCCAGAGAAATGCCCTTCCGCAGTCCCAGGCACCCAGGCTGGCCCGTACCCACTCACCGTGATCATAAGGCAGTAGTTCTCCTTGCAGGCTCCACAGCAGCCCACAAAGGCCACCAGGAAGAGGAAGGCACCCACTGCGATGATGACCACGGGCAACAGGGAGCCAGGGGTGGCCCCCGGGGTGATGGTCTGATTCAGGACGAGCTGGGCCCCTATGCCCACAGCGATCAGCCCCACCGCAAAGGCCTGGGAGGAGGGCAGGTCAGGATTCAGAAGACCCACAACCCATCAGCCCTTCACGGTGGTGCACCCAGGACACAGGCGGAACCCCGTGCCATACAGACCGATTCTCACAGCTCCAGGAAACTTTTGACTATGGGGAGAAGGAGGACACATCCTTGCCCCACAGTGAGGGCTGGGAAATTGTTCAAGGTTCTCTGGGAGAAGGCAACCAGGAGGAACCATGCCTTCCTTCAAGCAGCTCCTCGCCAAAAGCAAACAGAGAAGTTCCCAGAAAGCCTTGAGCCCAGGGCACATATTCCTAACAAAGAGCAGTGCTTCCTTTGAGCCTCTTCCTATGGGCCTCTAGGGCTCCCAGAACTGCCCGCTCACTATCCTCCAATGCCCACCACATCCTCATCAGCTGTGACTAGGGTTCCTCAAGCCAACTAGGCCAGGGAAGAGAAGGGAGGAGGAAAAGGGGTAAAAGTAGCCTGCCCCTTCCTGGACAAACAGTAGCCTCTCCAGCCAGGAGCCCAGGACGGGAGCAATGGAGGTGGGCAGAGCCCTTACCCACCCCAAGCAGCCGGGAGGGGTGATGAGGGAATGGCAAGAAATGAGGGAGTGGAAGGGGAGGGAGGAGGGTGGCGATAGCATCAGGCGGTTGGCTGGTTGCCCCACTGCCCCATATCACAAGAGACTGGGTCACCAGACAGGAAGGGCCCGGAGGGGTTACGGGGAGGGTGGCCCGCCATTGTCGGTCCAAACCAGCCTCAGAGGTTCCTGAAAGCTGGAGGAGAAGAGGACGGCCGCGCTGGCCTCGGTCGTTCCCGGGCTTTCCTTCCACATCTGGTCCCCAGCTGCCTTCATTCCTGGCCCCTCAGCCCTCACCACTCCGGAGCCAGGTCTCCCCGCACCCTGCCAGCGCGCCCTCACCGTCCCCGCTCCCCACTCACGCAAAAGGCCAACAGAAGAACGTAGAGCAAGAACTTGACACATTTCATTCCTCCTTCCACAGCCATGGCTGCCTGGCCTGGGGCAGAGGGGACGGCAGGGGGATCAGAACCTGTCGAAGGGGGATCTCGGCTTCCGAGCTCCCTGCCGGCCCTCGAGACCTTCCCTGCGGGGCCCCCATTCCAGGCCCCTCCCACCCGGAAACCCGCGGTCAGATCCACGTCTCCCAGCCCCCTCTTCTCCCCGCAGGAGAGGGGTGGGGGCGCCCGCCGCCCAGCCCGGACCCCGCCCCGCCGCCTCCGCGGCCCGGGACCCAACCCAGGGCGCCGGCGGGGGCCAGGGCCGGACGCCCACCCTCGACCCTCCAGCCCCGAGGCGTTAAACACCCCCTCCGCACCCAACTAGCCCGACCCCCAGGCCCTTTCCCCTGGGCTCTGACCACCGCCAAACAGAAGTGCGGCCAGCGCCCCCCCACCCCCACTCCGCCCGGGCCTCCGGAACTTTGCAAAGTTGCAAGGGCCTCGGGAGCGGCGAGGAGCGCGGCGGCTCTTCGGAGGCCCGGGGCAAGCCCCTCCCCACCCCACGCGGAAGCCGGCGCGAGCCCCGCGGCCTCACCTGGGCTCCCTGAGGCTGTGCGCTGCTCTCCTGCCGCGGCTCAGGGGCTCTCTAGCTGCGCCCCCCAGCTCTGGCCCCGCCCGGCGCGCGGCCCCGCCCCTACTCCAGCCACAGCCCCCTCCCCCGCCGAGTGGCCCCAGCCTCCCTCATGTGACGCGGGAACAGCTGCGGCCTGAGTCACCCGGCCCGCGTGGGGAAGGCCGAGCCCCCAGCCCGGTCGAGGCCACGTGGCCCCTGCCCGTAAGACAGTGCCCACCCCCGCAAAGAGAGGACTCCCAGGGCAGGACCTCGGGGTGCCTGGCGCCCTTCTGGCGCCGCCAGAAGGGGGCCACCTCGGGGTAGGAGAGCGGGATCCGGCGCCGCCTGGTTCTCTCTGGCTCAGGGAAACGGAGGAGACGTGTGAGAGCCAAAGGAGGGATGAGCGGCCCGAAGTTACTGTCTGAGCGCCCGGCCGGGCGGCAGAGCTGAGTCGAGGTGACAAGATGGTCTTCAAGAGGCCTGCATTCTCCACCCAGAGCCCACTCCCTTCCTCTCGCTCCAGCTCCATTCCACCCCTTCCCCGAGTCAGCAGAGGGCGCTGCTGGCTCTCTGGAATCGGGTGGGGGCAGAATAAACTTTCAGAAGGTCCCCAGCCTCACATCCTGGGAATCCCCCAGCGTTCTAGAGTGGGTGTTCCTGTCCCTCTCTCTCTTAGTCCCTTCTCCATTGTCTAGGGCTCCTGAGTAGTGAGCCGAGAAGTGGAGGAAGCCCTTCCTAGCACCATTCCACCCAATCATGGCACGTCAGAGTCAGGTCCCTCCCTCTGGGAGAGGATTGCTGAGGTCAACTCCCACCCCTCCTGGATCAGCCTGTTAACGGTGGATGCGTGGGGAGGACACTAAGGCGGGCATGGCATATATCCCCTGGATTTCTCCATCCCATCCTAGCGGACAGCCCAGAGGGCAAGGCCAGGAGAGGACTGGAAGGTGAGGGGGTTGGTCTCAAGCTGCCTCCCTCTCTGTGGGCCGTGGTGGTCCGCAGAAGGAGCTGTGTGAACAAGCAAAGGACAGAACCAACCACAACACCCCTGCCCCCCTGGCCTGGACCCAACCCCTTAGGTTCTTCTGGTCCTGCCTGAAGAACCGTTTCCTGAGCCTTCAGTATGTGTGCACAAGGAAGGAAACTGTAAGAGCAGAAGGAAGGAGATCTGGGCTGGGCTGAGGACCAGTTTCCAGGATCACAATCTTCCAGCAAGACACACCAAGCCCCTTCTGGACTTTGCTTCCCAATTATCACGGCAGGCAGGCCGTGGAGGAGGAGCAAAGAAGCTGAAGAAAGGAGTTTCATCTGTTTCTGCCAAGCACGTGCTGGGCGCAGGGCCAGCGAGGTGAGGCAATTGGTGGCCCCGTCCTCTGCCAGCAGGCAGAACCGAGCCCACACTGTGAACAGAGGCAGAAACCCCTGGTGGCAGCTGGATGAGCGCAGAGGGAGGGACAGGTGGTGCCTCTGCCCCAGAGAAGAAAGAAAAAGAACAGATTTCACAGAGGTGGGTGGTGCGCTCCCAGGTGACCTTAGACAGTAAAAGGGTAGTCGCTCCATTCCAGGGACAAGGAAAGGGCCAAGTGTAAAAAAGGAGTAGTTTTCAAAGTCCATGGGGACTTTGGTGGTCCAGTGGTTAAGACTCCGAGCTCCCAATGCAGGGGACCCGGGTTTGATCCCTGGTCAGGGAACTAGATCCCACATGCATGCCGCAACTAAGACACGGCACAGCCAAATAAATAAATAAATATTAAAAAAAAAAAAAGTCCATGACACGTTGGGGTTGGCCAGCTCACAGGGCTGGGGAAGGATGTGGTGACAGATGGAAGTGGGGGAAGGTGGGCTGAAGTCAAGATGTAGAAACTTTAGCTACCTCACCACCAAGTATAATGCTTGGTCTTTGACTGAATCTTTGCCTGAACAAACTGTGAAAGACATTTTGGGAACAGCTAGGCAAATCTGAATATAAACTGAGGATTAGACATGAGAAAGTAATTTTGTTAGCTGTGATGATAGTATGATTATATAGGAAAGTTATTTTTTAAAGTTGCATACTAAAATATTTAAGGGTGAGATGTCCTGTCTGTAATTTATTTTGGAATACTTCATAAAACAATAGATGAAGCAAAAGAAGAAGACAGTCTAGGTGACAGGACTGTTGAGAACCTAGTGGCTGTGTGGGGTGTGTTCTAGAGGCAGAGGGGAGAGGGTGGGTGAACTCTCTTGGGATTGGCCCTACCGTGAAAGGAGAGATGAGTGTCTGGAGGGTAGCTGGCATATCATGGTCCAAGGGAGAGCTGATGAAGGCCAGAACCAGGGAAAGGAGGGGAAAATCCTTGGAAAAGCCCTTCAAAGAGGGAAGATCAAAGAATGGGGTGACTGCTTACCTGTGGGAGCAGGAGAGGAAGTGGAAAGAGTCTGAGATGACTCAGAGTTTCCAAACCTGGGCGCCCAGGGGAGAGGTGGTTGTCACCCAAGGCAGGAGGCACATGAGAGGCAGCTGGGTGGAGATGTCCCACCTGGAATTGGGGATGTGAAGCTCGGGAGGGAGGAGTAGTCAGACTGGAGATAAAAAGTGATATCTAGGACTTCCCTGGTGGCGCAGTGGTTAAGAATCCGCCTGCCAATGCAGGGAGCACAGGTTCAATCCCTGGCCCAGGAAGATCCCACATGCCGCGGAGCAACTAAGCCCGTGGGCCACAACTACTGAGCCTGCGCTCTAGAGCTTGCGAGCCACAACTACTGAAGCCCGTGCGCCACAACTACTGAAGCCCGCGTGCCTAGAGCCTGTGCTCCACAGCAAGAGAAGCCACTGCAATGAGAAGCCCGCGCACCGCAACGAAGAGTAGGCCCCGCTCACAGCAACTAGAGAAAGCCCACACGCAGCAACAAAGGCCTGGCGCAGCCAAAAATAAATAAAATTGAAAATATATATATATATATATATATATATAAAGTGATATCTAAATCCATAGATGGGTGAAGGCCAGAGCAAGAGAAGAAAACAGAGACAGAGTTTTGGGAAACCCTTATGTTTAAGGAACATGGGGGAGTAAAGGAGCTGAAAGGGAAAGGAAGTTGCGGAGCTGGACCCCTGCACTCTGCCAGGCACTGTGCTGGGCACTTGGAGCCATGAGTTCATTTAATCCTCATGACAACCTGGTGAGGTCCGTATGATTTGTCCTGTTTTAGAGATAAGGAAACTGAGGCTCAGAGACAGGGAGTGATGTGCCCAGAGTCCAAGCAGGTAAAGGGCAGTGTTAGGATTTGAACCCATATCTCGGGGGGTTCCAAAGCCCGTGCTTTTTCCTCTCTCTCTCAGAGGCCAAGAGAAAAGAGAACTCCATGACAGAAGGAGGGGACAGTGGGCAGAAGCACCAAATAGTAAAGAAAGGTGAGATGCCAGAGAAGGCCATTGGATGAGGTGGCCTTTTCCAGAGCAATGTCAGGGCAGGATCCCAAGTACCTGCTGAGTGGGGAGTGGAGGCATCCAGGTAGGCAGGGGTGGAGCTGAGGTGAAGGTCAGGAGAATGGAACCCTCCTAGAGGAACGCCAGGGGAAGGGCAGGGAGCAAACTGTGGCCAGTGCAGGGTACTGCAGCAGCTTGGTCACGCAATGGGAGAGAAAGAATGGGGCCAGGGAAACCCCGGAGAACAGACCTGTGTGGAGCTGGAAAGGAGAGGGCAAGAAAAGCCCATCCTGGTCACCTTCACAGAGACGGAGAGTAGTGTGGTGGCTGCCGGGGGCTGGGAGGAATGGCGAGTTATTGTTCCACTGGGTGTGCAGTTTCTGTTTAGGAAGATGGAAGAGTTCTGGTGATGGATGGTAGTGACAGTTGCACAACACGTGAATATACTTAGAGCCGCTGAACACTTAAGAAATGGTTAAAATGGTAAATTTTCTGTTATGTATGCATAATTTTTAATTTATTTTTTTATTTTATTTAACACAATTTTTTATCGAAGTATAGTTGACTTACAAAGTTGTGTTAATTACTGCTGTACGGCAAAGTGATTCAGTTATATACGTATATACATTCTTTCTTTATATTCTTTTCCACTATGGTTTATCATAAGGTATTGAATGTAGTTCCCTGTGCTATATACAGTAGGACCTTGTTGTTTATCCATTCTATATATAAAAGCTTGGGGAATTCCCTGGCGGTCCAGTGGTTAGGACTCTGTGCTTCCACTGCAGGGGCCACGGGTTTGATCCCTGGTCGGGGAAGTAAGATCCCTCATCGAGATCCCTTGATGAGGCCAAAAAAAAAAAAAGTGAAAAAAAAAAAAAGTTTACATCTGCTAACCCCAACCTCGCACTCCATTCGTCCCCCGGCCCCCTCCCCCTTGGCAACCACCAGTCTGTTCTCTATGTCCCTAACACATTTATTTATTTATTTATTTATTTTTATTTTTTTTTTTTCCTAACACAATTTTTTAAAAGAGAATGGCCTACCCCTCTAGCCTGGGAAGTAGGCATAGAGCCCTGTGTACCTCTGAGTGGGGAGGAGGCTGACCTCAGACTTGGCCTTCAGAGCTTTCAGCACCAACTCCAAGTGCTAGTGTCCAGAAATGCCATCAAGCCGCCTGATTAGCTCAGGCTTCTGTCCCTTCAGCGCCTGGCACTGGCTGGTGGTGGGTGAGTGGGGTGGGCTTGTCCCCTGCCCACACAGCAGAGCCAGGCTGCCCTCTAGCTCTCCAACCAGGGCCAGCAGCAGGGCATGGGGGCCTCAGGTGTCCCAAGCAAGGGTGGTTGCCATCTGAGACCATGCAGGCACCGGTCAGACCCAGTGCAACACACAGTAGCTTGTAGCCAGCGCCCAAGGCCTCCCAAAGCTCAGATCCGTACAGAGTCCAGCGCCTGCTGCAGACACCTTCTTCCCTCCACTCAGCAGGACTCCTGCCTGAGCCCCACTGGGAGGGGCCGGCTCAGAGATAAGACGCAGGTGCCCTGGTAGTAGAGGCCCCATTGAACTGGGAACTTCTACCTGCAGAAGCCCTTGGGGGCAGGGGAGCATGGTAGAGAAGCCAGGAGGCATGGGGAAGGAGAGGAGGAAAGAGAGGGAAGAGTTGAGGAGGGTTGGAGAGGGACACAGAGATACAGGAGCAAATAGAGGAGAGTGGAAGACAAGGGAGAGGTTGGGGGATAGGAGAGGGGAAACAGACATGAAGGAGGGGGTGGAGAGAAAGAAGGGGAGGAGACACGGATGGGAGAGAGAAAGGAAAAGGGTGCATCTCTACACTGGGGAAGGTAGGAAGGGTGATGCTGGGACTTAAGGTCAAGAGGTTGGGTCTGAATTGGGGGCCTGAGATTTCAATCCAGAGGCCCCAGCTTTGGATATGAGGGAGGCATGGGTGCTTGATAGCAGCTCCTAGATGGCAGGGTTAGATCAAAACAAGGGCAAGGTTGGAGATGTTCTGATTGTTGGAGTCTGTTGGCACAGAGAGAGGCCTCCAGTCACAGCGCACCATGGTACCCAGAAGAACATCATCACTGCCAAAGTCAGCTTACCTCCTCACTGTGAGGAAAGTAAGGCCCAGAGAGATGAAGCCACCGACTCAGCCACCACCTGCAGATGAGAACCAGGGTCTTGACACACCAGCTCCGGGGCTGGGTGCACCAAGTTCGCTGTCAGCAAGCAGCGCCCTGAGGTCAGAAGCCTTGGTGAGAGACACATTCTCCCCCACGTGAGTGGGTGACTTGGACCAAACTCTCGCCCTCCCCGAGCCTCAGCTTTCTGCCACTTAGGCAGGAGGGAGACTACTCCCTCACCTCACAGGGCAGTTGGGAGGATCAGAGGAGAATGAAGGGGATCAATTTTGTTACCTTAAGAATGATAAAGTCTTGATCATACCCTGTTTTTAGACTCATGGGAGTTACCATGACTTCGCTTTGAGAAATATCTGGACGCCGCCCCACTTGAGATGGCCAAGGAAAGGGTTGGGAGGGACAACCCAGCCTCCTTTAGGTCCCACTCAACTTGGCCTTGGCCCCGAGTTCCAGCTCCGGCTCCACCCCAACCCCACTGCCAGGCTGCATCCTCAGCTCTCCCCCGACATTCTTACCCATTTCTTTCACTGCTCCTGGGGCCCCCAGCCCCTGACCTCCGGCCACTCCTTCCCCCTACTCTTTCCTGACTTCTGTCCCAGCCTCCTCCCAGCCTGTGTCACTGTTACAACAGAGTCAATCCAGACGCCCAGCTGGTGACCGGGCAGGAGAGGCAGCTGCAGCCCCTGGCCTTCCATGCACCACCTGGGCCAGGAGCTCAGCTGCTGTGTGGGTCTGGACCAGGGCCTGCTCGGGAGCCCAGTGGTCTCCACCTGAGAGTCAGCACAACTAAAGTTTCTCCTGAGAGGTAGCAGACAAGAATCTGGGAGAGGGACTTCCCTGGCAGTCCAGACTTTGCCTTCCAGGGCAGGGGGTGCGGGCTCCATCCCTGGTCAGGGAGCTGGGATCCCACATGCCTCATGGCCAAAAATCAAAACATGGAACAGAAGCAATATTGTAACAAATTCAATGAAGACTTTGAAAAAATGGTCCACATCAAAAAAATAATAATCTTAAAAGAAAATAAATGAATCTGCAAGAAAGGAGAAAGAGGCAATGCGGGGCGGGGTGTTTAGCCCAAGTTTCTGTTCCTTGGGGCTGGATCAGCACATCTACCAGGGATTTGAAGTCCCTGGAGAAGCAGACTTTGTGCTCAGACCCCTCCCTTTCTTTGACCAACAGCTGGAATAGTGGTGCCTCCTGCCAGCATAGTTGGGCCAAGGGGCCAGCCTTGGCCACCGCCCCCAGCAGGACCCTACCAGGGGCCTGAAGAAGGAGAAACAGGAAAGACAGGAAGAGGTGGGCAGGCCTGGGGAGACCAAGAGTGAAGGTAGAAAGAGGGCACACCCAAGGACTGAGAGGGCTGGGCCTGCCCTGAGAAGGTAGGGGGAGCGGATGGGGGCAGAGGCACTGGAGGAAGATGTGAGTGCTAGTGATTCTCAGGGTTCCCCACTTGTATCCCACCCACCTCCACCCCCTCCCTCCAAAACGCTAAGTCTTTGGCTCCCTCTTCCCAACCTCCAACTTCTCCTAGAGGGCCTCGAGGTTAAAGAGGTTAACAGGCCTGCCCGACAATCCGGGCAGGGTAATTATAGGGTTTAGAACAGTGGTGTGGGAGAAGATGGTAATTACACAGGGAGGTTCTCTCTGAGGGCTTCAGGGTTTGTGGGCAGGGACCTGGGAGGGGCCCATTCCACAAACAAACTCTGGCCAGCCCAGAATAGCCTCCCAACACCACATTCCCTGAGGCTCCTGCTGGGAGGGCCAGGAGGGGAAAGCCCCTCCTAGGGAAGCCCCCCCCCCTTCCCAGCTGCTTCTCAAAAGGCCCAGCCTTTCCCCTCCTTGGAAGGACCTGCAGTGCCAGGGAATGAGTCCACTGACCCTAGTAATAGAGTCTTTAGGAGGACGAAGCAAGAAGAGATGGGATTAGAGGTCATGAGTTACTGCCCACTAAGCCCAGCTCTGATGGACAAGGCAGTTTTGGTGCATGGTAGCAGTGCAGGGTAGCAGGAGCCCCTCCTCCTCACAGTGGCTCCCAGTGCTGGGGTCTGCAGCTCTGAAAGTGGTCCAGGTGTCTCTGGCCTCGGACCCTGGTGACCGGCTCCTGGGACCTGCGGTTCCTTTTCCTGAGGATGTAACATAAGGGACCCTCTACCCAGGGCTACACAAGCACCTCTTGCCTACAGCAGCTCTTGACACCTCCCTCATCCCTGCTTCTCTCCCAGCAGCTCACACCCTTCAAAGCTCAGTGCCTCCCTTACGCCCCAACCCACATTTGCTATGAACCAGTCAGGACCTTGAAGGAGGCGGGCCTGAAGGTTGCCTGGGTAACACCGGGAGAGGGGCACCCTTGGCAGGAAGACAGTTGCCTGGGAGACCAGGGCAGTGGGCGGGGCCCCAAACCCTGGTTAGCTAGTGTCGTGATGAGGAAGGATCTAAACGTCCACATCTCTCCAAATTCCTTTTCCTTAAAGCCAGCAGGGTCCCCTCCCCGGGACTGGGTCTAGGGCAGCTGGAAGTCTGAAGCTCCTGAAAGAGACCTCCCAAGGTTTACCTACAACTCAAGGGAACCCAACAGTACCAAGCCTGAGGGAACTCAAGGAAAGTGGCAAGATCTAGGAGGGGGTGGAGAGAGAAACAAGGCTTAATACTTTATGATATAGAACTTCTTGGACTAGAAATCTAAAGTGAAAATACACAAAGTATGCAAAAAAAAAAAAGTCGTTTTAGACCCACCTCCAAGTAGAAATTCCAGATTCGACCACCAGATGGCAGTCTTGCCCACTCATTGGATTAAATGCAGTCCTGTAACCCGCGGGAGGAAGCCAGGAGGCAGAAAATCCTTTCTGTCTCACAAGTTCCAGACTCTTGCTCTCTAGTATTTGGCAGGTACCCATAACTCCTTATGGCCATAAATATACAGTTTTCTTTCCCTAACCTGGCTCTGACCAGAGCCAGTGAGCAGGGTTCATTCATTCTTTATTCAAAGCCGTTAAGGAATACTTTGGTGATAAAAGCTCCCGCTCTCTTGGGTCTCACAGTGTGAGGCTGATAAGTTAGGTAGTAGTAATGACTAATTATCTCATTTAGAACTGTGTGTCAGGCAGTTAATCTTCATAACTTTATGAAAGAGGTACAGTATTGTTATCTCCACCTTACAGGTGAGGAATCTGAGGCATAGAGCCAAGTTCACACAGCCAGAAAAGGGGGAGAGCTCTGGGGCTTGATCCCAGGCAGCCTAGTTTGAGTCTAGAAGCTATGTGATTAACCTCCATGACACACAGGATGGTGCAGGTATAGCTAGGAGTAGCATCTACTTTGGGAGTTAGGAATGGACTCCTGGAAGACATGTCCAGAATCTCATCTATACTGAGACCTGAAGAAAGAGTAAGTTGAGGGGGGTGGAGGGAGGGAGTGGAGGTAGGAAGGGGAGTTGTTCAAGAAGAGGAAACAACTTGTGCAAAGATTCGGAAATGATCAAGAGAAAGAGGGTGAAGGCTACATCCAGGTTTTTGACCTGGGTGATTGTCATTCACTAAAATGAAACAGAGCAGGATGGGGGCACAGTTCAGGGGAGAGAAGTTCTCTGTTTACCATATTTAATCTATGATATTTGAGGGTGTGTCCAGATGGTGATATCGAGGAGGCATCTGGCCCCTGAAAAAGGGGGCCAAGTCTTACCTTTGCATCTCTCATAGACCTGCCGCTAGCTACATGTTTGGTAGGGAAGTGAAAGCTGGGCCACCTCCTCTGAGGGAAAAAGAGGTGACACCACCTCTGCTCTCAAGGAGTTTGCAATTTTGCGGAGGAAATGACATCAGAGAAACATTTTGGAAAACAGGATATGCCAGAATATGTGGTGAAGGTAATCACTGCTCTGGGAAATCAGAAAGGAAAGCAAATCATCATGAAAAAGAAGCCCATGAAGGCCACTATTAATTGATTGTTGTGTAATCCTCACAGCTAGTTGAGGGCAAGCGATGTGATCCTATTTTATAGATGAAAAAACTTGATGAAATGTTGAGATGCTCGTGTCTTGGAGGGAACCAGCTGTCTAAGTTTTTTGGGGTTTTTTGCTTTTTTTCATTCTGCTGCAGTGTTAGTTCCCGCTCTCCATGGACTGGATCATCTCGTCAAAGCTCCCCAGCTTGGTCCTCCTCATCCCTGCCCAACCTTCTTCCTTCACACCTGGACCCCCAGTTTCTAACCTCATTCCACTCCAGCTCCCCAGACCAACTCTGTCCTTACACCCAGTGCTCCATCTAATGCAAAGCGGAAACCAATGTCTCTCTGTTCTGCCTGAGAAGCCCAATAATGTTCATCCACGTATTCAGTAAACATTGTGTGTGCCAGGAAGCAAGCAAGATCTGATCTGATCCCCTCAAATATTTTCAATCTACTGGTTATTTGTCTCTTGACCTCTAGGGCTTTAGACTCAAGAAATCAGCCTGAAGAAACTGAGGTCTGGAAAGAGGTATGCAGAACCAGAAGAAGTTGAGCACTTTAATACCTTGGCACTCTTATACTCTGCCCTCTGGCTGTACCCAGGGTTACACCTGAAGACTAGGGCTGGTCCTACATCTGGGTTTCTCCCCTTGGGACTTACGTTCTCCAACTAAGGCATCTGAAGGCAGACCTCTCTCTCATCCTCACCCCTGCAACTACAAGCCCCTTCTCAGACTTCCAAGACCCTGCAGATCCAAAAATCCAGAGGTCCAGATTCCTCTGCAAGCACAGTGGTCTCTGGCCCTGTTTCCTCGCACTCCTCCCCTAGTGGTCCCCAGTTCCTGCCTTTTCCAGCCTACTGACTCCTTATCCCCTTATCAACCCTCAGTTTCAAGTACACGTCCTTCCAGCTCTAAGTCTTCCTCTGGTCTCAGGGCTTCCCACCAGCTCTCCACCTTCTCAGATTGTCCCTGGTCTCTTCTCCTCCTATTCTTCCTCGCTAACCCCCATGTCCATCTCTTGCTTCTTGATCCCCTTGATGAGCCCAGCCTGATGCTTCCTCCACACCCTCCCACTTCTGGTACTGGCTACTTCTGATAGCTGGGGCTCCTCTGGCTCAAATTCACCTCCTCCCCCCTTGGGCTCTCAATGCTCCCACCAACGCTGACTCTCGTCGCTGGGCTGTCTCTGTCTCTTCCCTCAGGAATCTCTGTCTTGCCATCTCTGCCTTCCCCTGATCCTCTGTGTCTGCCTTCTCTGTGTCTACCAGGGGCTCCCTTGGTACTGCCCAGTCTCTGGGCTTTCCCCCGCCCTCCCTCCTGATTTCTCTCCCTCTCTCATTCCCAGGGTTCTGGTCTCCATCCCATCAGCTCCTCTGCTCTGTTCCCATCTCTATGCACCCCTGACCTCCTGTGATCTGGACCTGTAGACCTCCAGCTCTCCCCCCTGTCTAGCCATACCCTCTCTCCTCCCTCTAGTCTCTCTCCCCTATCTTTGTCTCATGACTCCCCCACTAGTTATGCCTGTCACTTTCCTTCTCTGTCTCTAGTTAAGTCTCTCCTCTCTGTGTCTTCCCCCCTCTGACCCTCTCCCCCTCCCCCCTTTGTCTCTCCCTCCTCTTCCTCCCGCTCTATCTCTGTGCCTCTGGTCTGTGTCTTCCCCCCTTTATCTCTCAGTCTCTCCTTGGTCTCTCTGACTCTGACTTTCTCTATCTCTCCTTTCCTCTCCCCCACCCCAATATCTCTGTCTCTCCGTCTCTCTGAGCCCTCGCTCCCTCCCTCTCTCTCTCTTTTCC